>NW_025964372.1:35060652-36440652 GCF_023055435.1 Haliotis rufescens | reverse complement strand
CATTGCTATTGTGTCTGTTTAATGAGTCACTCCACGCAGATTTGCCTTTAGTCGCTGTAGGGGTCACTTTGCATTGCTTGAGCACACTTTAGGTGGACACTTGATATGCCTTTGTTCCCTTGGGGCAGGAAACGCTCACCTTAGCACGAACACCAGGTGACATCACTATTTGATAGTGATCCATAAACACATGCGCAAGATACAGTCGGAATCGTTGAAAGGGTATTGTCGCTTTTATATATTGAGCAAGGTGAATCTCAAGCTAGCAAAAGATTTCAGTAATGATAGGCAGACAGACATACATATATTTTATTTAAGTCTCACCTTCAACATTACATACAGTGTTTAAAGCAAAGATAAATACACGCGACGCAAAACATTTCCATAATCATAAAAATACCCATTGTACGGTTCTGACTATATCATGCATGAGTTCTTTATGAATCACTTTTTCAAATAGTGCCACACTCAACAATATTCCTGCTATGTGACGGCGGTCTGTAAATTATCGAATCTGTACCAGACAATTCAGTGATTGATAGCATGATCATCGATCTACGCAATTGGAATACGATGACATGCATGAACCAAGTTAGCGAGCCCGACCACCCGATCCCGTTAGCCGCCTCTTACGACAAGCATAGGTACCAGTTTCGGAAGACCTATTCTCGACCCAGATCTTCACGGGTCCTTTCCAATAGTGATGATACCAGGTGTTCTTTCTCTTATGGATGTTGTGCTATAGATACTGTTATGAAAATAGTTGCCGTACATTCTACAAATCACACAAGGCATAACTTGTAAAGTTACTTCATCGCCATCCAATACATCATGTATTATGTATTATAAATATAAAAAATAACATACATCATGTATTATGTATTATAAATATAAAAAATAACATACATCATTCAAGCCGCATGTCATACTAGATTAGGTCTAAGTTTAGGAAAGCTTAGAGAAGCCTTAATTCAGCATCAGAACACACATGGCGAATAAACAAATATACACATATTTTCTGAGAAATAAAAAACAGAAGAAAATTGAAATTAAACAAAGAAGTTTCTAAACCCTATACAAAACACAATACATAGAGGGACAGCTATGCAAATAAATATAAGACAAAACCTTTCCAGAATCATTAGGTGGAGATGGGGGCTAGGATGGAGATTAGCTCAATTATTATATATTATTACAGTCGCTCAGTTATCTAGTGTTTTATCTAAAATAAATAATAATAACGATCTGTATTCTCGGACACTTTAATCAGTGTGCAAGAGTAGGGCTTACAATGCGAGGCCTATGACAGAAATAGGTGAGGTGAGGTGAAATGGGGTTTAACGTCGCGTCCAAGATTATTGCACTTATATAGCGACGTGCATGTTCGTGTGTGTGTTTGTGTGGCTGCTTGTACTAGTCCGGACTGATGCCGATTTATAGTGCTAGCTCACTGAGGTACCATGCCGCATTTTAACATGAATACCCCACTCAGACACAGTATACTGACTCCGAGCCGACCAGTCCTTGTTTTAGCCCCTTAATGCCGAGCGCCAGACAGGGTAACAACAAGTACCATCTTTTAACGTCTTTTGGTATGACGCGGCCGGGGATCGAACCCCGGACCTTCCGCTCTCCGGGCGGACGCTCTACCACTAGACCACGGAGGCGGTTATGACAGAAATAATTCCGTAAAACGGGGAAATGAATCACTATCAAATGATACAGGGTAATTTAGAAGGAAGTATGTGAACATGAATTTGGTTATAATGATCTTCAAACATTCAAGTAACATCTGCATCCTGACTAGGCAATAGATACAATTTCAACTAGACATAAACAGGGTCGCTTCACTAGTTTTGACCTTATGGGGGGGGGGGGGGGGGTAGCCTAGTGGTTATAGTGGTCGCTCGTCACGCCGAAGACCCGGGTTTCGATTCCCGACATTGGTACAATGTAGGAAGCCCATTTCTGGTGTCCCCGGCCGTGATATTGCTGGAATATTGCTAAAAGCGGCGTAAAAAACCATATTCACTCACTCACTCACTTTGACCTTATGGTGTTCACTCACACACTGCTGGGGTACATTCAGAGCACAAGGCAACACGTTGAGAGCACCATCTGAATGAGGATGAAGTTCTGCAGAACATTAATCCTTACTCACGATCCTGTTGTACAGCTGTTCCCATAGCTCCTCCTGATATGTACTTTCCAAGGACAACATGTTGTCCTTATTCAGCAGTTGGTTGATGATCGGTGGCATTGGATGACGAAGGATTGCATTTGTGTACAGGATGATGAACCTATCTGATTTCATATTCTCACAAGCATCGACAGCAGAGGAAAGCCTGAAATAACACAGCTCGTCTTCAAGAAACGCTTCCGTAAGAATGATGACAGTCTTCCAGCTGTTGTTGATGGCGTCGAGGACCTCTGCACATGTGTATACCCCAGGCTCGAAGTCTCTTTCGGGAATACATAGAGTGAGATCTCTGCTGATTTCTATCTCCTGTGTGAATGCATTAAGCACCCACTGGTAGTCGTCTTTTGTTGAGTAATAGACTAATACATCATACGTAAAATATCTGTGGAAATTGAAGCCTAGTCGTTTCACACTCCACCGTTTTAACAGATGGACATTTCTTGCGATATGCGAACTAAGGGAAAGTACCAAGAAAAACAGAAACAAAAGACACACAGCAAAGGAAAGACAAACAACGGAAATACATTCTCTCCAAAGGTTTAAAGAAGCATTTGCAATATCCGTCATATTTACCATTTGTCCTCCATCGTTTCTGCACATGTAGTGACTACTTTCAACAAACCTTACATCTGTCTCAGTTAACCATACGATGAAGTCCAAATACGCACAGCCACATAACAGAGGATTTCCTCGAAGATTGACAGAGAGGTTCCTCTGTTGAGACACGATATCCAGCCTCTGCCTGGTATCTACACTAAGTTGGTGTATTAAATTGTAGGAGACATCTATCATTGATATATTTGGTATATTCTCTACATCGGGAGGAAGGTCTGTGAGCCCGTTATTTAACAAATGCAATTTTTCAAGATGTTGCAAATTCGCAAATATTCCTTTCATGTTATGAATAATTAAATTAAAACCAACAGTAATATGATTCAGTGAAAGGACGTTAAGGTTGCGAAATGATTTCAGTAAAGCCTTTGGTGGTTCAGTGAAACCATTTCCGGAAATATGCAACTCTTGGAGGTTTTCTAGACCCATGATGCGAACGTCATTTGCTTGTACAGAACAATTAGCAAACACCAATGTTTTCCATCCCTGAGTTCCAGAGAAATTCAAGGTATCCAAAAAATTATCAAATGGTGTCAGTACTGGTGCAAAGTAAAGTGAGGAAAGATTTTGGGGGAAAGGCAACTGTGTAGGTATAGGGTCTTTTACAGCCGCGTCCATGTGTGAATTCTGTCCTTTGCTTTTCAATACCGAACTTGCAGAGAAGACACACTGTTCAGGGTTTCCTCTTGGTAATACCATCTTTTCATCAGATGACTGAAACACTGAGTGTGAGTTAAAAAACGGGTATTTGACATTCATCAATTTAAAATCTTGATCTGTTTGTGCAAATGTAAAAGAATTCAAATTCGGGTACATATTAAGTGTTTGTAGTAGTGGATACTCGTCAAGTATCATATTGTGGCTAAGATCTAAACTATGAAGACACAGGGAAAATGGTTCCTTAGTCAAGGCTCCCTTTGCAATAATCGTAATTCTGTTGCTTGCAAGAAAAACCTCTGAAACACACATCGTGACAAGATGACGTGTCGCAAAGACTGATAGCATATTACACTGATGGCCAGCACCTATAATAAAGTTTGCTATGAATGAAATTCTGGTCATGGAACGATTTGAATAATTCTTCAGATTAATCAAACGTTCTGCTAGGTCATTATTGACTGCATTTCTGATGTCTAAGATGTCCAGTCCTGGGAACTTGGCAACCAATTTACCATCTATCTTTCCTTTATTACATGCGTATATCTGAAGTTTTGTAAGATTTACTTTCGTGAAGACATCCAGTGCACTTTCATTTAGTGAGCCGTTTTGGCAGAACCTTACTGTCAAACTCTGTAAATTTGTCATGTTACTAAATCCAACACCGAAATGTGGGTTAAGCGGAGAATCGATGGCGAGTTCTTCCAACTCATGCAACTGTGCGAATGTGTCTTCTGCGAAGCACCAATTGCTCTCCCGAATGTCCATATCAGTCAAGAATAGCAGTTTTAGTGGAACATTTTCAAACAAACCTGGTGGAAGAGCTTGGGAAGTAAGGTTTAGCTTGTTTTTTCCAAGATCAAGTTTAGTCAGAGATGGTAGACTCTTGAGAGATCCTTCTTCAAGATGAGTGATTTTATTATTGTACATGCTGAGTGTGTGCAGTTCCGGGAGAATAGGAAAGGACATGTTTCCGATGCTTGTTATGCTGTTCCGTGTCAGGTCAATAATTGACACATTGTTTGGAAAACCTTTGGGAAGATCGTCAAAGGTCATTCCTGAACAGTTAACAAGTACCTCGTGACCTGTTTCTACAATCTTGCAATTCTTAATGTCAGATCTTGAAGTGCTGCACAGCAAACTGCCAGCGCTGATCCACTGAATCAGGATCCTCAGTAATATGTTCGCTGTCATTGTCTGAAAGATAATAATAATAATAATGGTGTATTGTTGTTTGTTTTTATTGCTTGTTTAACGCCGCACTCGGCACTATTCCAATTATATGACGGCGGTCTGTAAATAATCGAGTCTGGACCAGACAATCCAGTGATTGACATCATGAGCATCGATCCACGCAATTTGAATCGATGACATGCATCAACCAAGTCAGCGAGCCTGACCACCCGATCCCGTTAGTCGCCTCTTACGATAAGCATAGTCGCCTTTTACGGCAAGCAGTGGTTGCTGAAGATCTATTCTACCCCCCGGATCTTCACGGGTCGGGAGACACATGTATTCAGGCTAATATAACGTTTGTATTACCCTACCCTGAGACAGTATCCAGCTTGAAATAACACGTGCCTATGAGCGTGACGCACCCAATCACTTTCTCGACTTTCAATTTGATTTAACATAAAAGGATAAACATGATTGATACGCAGGAACATGCTGTTAATGCAAATGGATAAAAATGTCAACAATGCCCATATTTGGGCATATATCAATATTTATGCGCAACCAGATTTGCAACCGGTTTCAGTTTAAATACACATTTTGACGTGGGAAGTGTTTTATACAACTCATAAACCGTCTACAGGCAAGAAATACCAGAAAATATCGCGAATCAATAGCGAGGCCGCGGTATAAAACGAATTGGATGACAACAGGCGAGAGAAAGACCGCGTTCAGCATGCAAACAACTGAAGTCAGCAAGTGTCAGAAAGCACTTTCCATGAACCTTAGGAAAAAGGTGCGCGTTGATTACGAGTCAACAAAAGTCACAGCCCAAGCACAAACAATTTGTTTGAATTATTTCCTTGATAATTTCCTTGTAGCAGTATCACTAAGGGTGATGTGGTTTTATGCGTCCCGCGTTAGGTTTCACATAGGGACACATAAATACACGTATACAAGTTCGAGGTACGTGGTATCGGGGTACGATGACGCAACAAGCAAAGTCGCGAGTCTGTCCGTCCGATCCAAATTTGTTCGATTCTCACGGCATGTAATATAGTGAAGAGCCCTCTTGCACAAAGCAATCCAAGCGCTGAAACTATAGCAATTCTATGTTTAAGTACAGGAGTTAGAGAGTCTTAACGAAAGACGTTAAAAGATGGTACTTGTTGTTACCCTGTCTGGTGGTCAGCACTAAGGAGATAAAACACGGACTTGGTCGGCTCGAAGTAGGTATACTGTGTCTGAGTGGGGTTAAACTGCGGCATGGTATCTCAGTAGGCTAGCACTATAAATCGGCATCATTCCGGACAATAGCCACACACACACACACACACACACACACACACACACACACACACACACACACACACACACACACACACGCTTTTAGCAATCTTCCAGCAATATCACGGCGGGGGGGACACCAGAAATGGGTTTCACAGATTGTACCAATGTCGGGAATCGAACCCGGGTCTTCGGCGTGACGAGCGAACGCTTTATTCACTAGGCTACCCGACTGCCCCTACCTCTATAGAGACATATTTATCAATGCAACCAAAGCTCAACCAATACCCAACCAAAAGTCATAATTGATACCTGATGTTAATTCTACGTTGACATTTCAACTTTCAAATCCAACCAAAAATCAATGTCATTTCAATGCTGAAACACAACATTGTTTCAACACTGGTTCAAATGTTGTGCCGGGTGGGTAAGTTTTATTGAAATGTGATAGATGTGAAGTACTCGTTGTGATTCTTTAGATTGTTGTTACCCTGTCTGGCGCTCGGCACAAAGGGGCTAAAACAAGGACTGGTCGGCTCGGAGTCAGTATACTGTGTCTGAGTGGGGTATTCATGTTAAACTGCGGCATGGTATCTCAGTGAGCTAGCACTATAAATCGGCATCAGTTCGGACTAGTACAAGCAGCCACACAAACACACACACGTACATGAACGTCGCTATATAAGTGCAATAATTTTGGCGCGACGTTAAACCCCGTTTCACCTCACCTCGGTCGGGTAGCTGTTATATTGCTAAAAGCGGCGTAAAACCACAGTCACTCACTCCACTCACTCGTGACCCGTGAAGATCCGGGGTAGAATAGCACTACAGCAACCCATGCTTGCCGTAAAAGGTGTCAATACTTGTCGTAAAAGGCGACTAACGGGATCGGGTGGTCAGGCTCGCTGACTTGGTTGATGCCAGGGTATGAAACTCCCAAAATTTTCAGCCAGACCACAGGACTGGCTAGCTGAAATACTTGCCAGCCCTGACCAAAACCTGCCTGCCCACAATAATCATATGTTTCTCAGGATAATTTAATTAAAACTTTAAATCGAATTCATTGAACATGAAGTAATGCAAGAAAAGAAATAGCAAACACTTTTTAGGTCAGATTTGTATTTAATATGCTAGAATACATCATGTAAATAATGCTTATCATCGGGAAATATTTAGAATATTTTTACATATAAAATATAACCCGACCGTCGGGCAGGGGGATTTGAAAATCTGGCAGCCCGAGTTGAAATCAACCCGTCTCGGACGGTCGGGCAGGCAGGTATTTCGAACACTGTTGATGCATGTCATCAACCCCAATTGCGTGGATCGATGCTCATGATATCAATCACTGGATGGTCTGGTCCAGACTCGATTATTTACAGACCGCCGTCATTTAGCTTGAATATTGCTGAGTGCGTCGTTAAACAACAAACCAACCAACCACTCACTCGTTCCGCCATTTTGTTTTATCTCATCTATGTTGTTGCCAGTAGCTTTTGTTTGGAGACCAGAATATCCAGCTGTACACAAAGGGTCTACAACAATATCTATTATTACAAATTCTATAATAACACTCACCTTATATTCATAAGCAACTCCGTTTCTTTTCACTGATATTAATAACTGTGTCTGCTGGGACATCTGTATTGGGTTCGGCCTGCTGTGGTAGTAATCATTTCCTTATGAGCGTTTCGGTCATAAACAAACAAGTGCAAAGTTCAGTTGAGTTAAAACTCCAAATTGAGGAAATATTTCTTATCAACTACTTCCAATGCATTATCACGCGTCAAACAATTCTCAAAAATGTGATATCACGTGTTGAGGAAAATGTGTAAATAAAAGGTATTTGATCAGCCGATTGTAAATCAAAGCAAAACCCGGTCGTTCACAAGTTGTCTCTTTCAATCCCTCATCGAACTCAAGTGGTCTCTAATACTTTCCCTTCTTCGTCTCCAGGTCGTTTCTTATAATCTCTCCTCATCGTCTCCAGGTCGTTTCTTATAATCTCTCCTCATCGTCTCCAGGTCGTTTCTTTTAATGTCTCCTCATCGTCTCCAGGTCGTTTCTTATAATCTCTCCTCATCGTCTCCAGGTCGTTTCTTATAATCTCTCCTCGTCGTCTCCAGGTCGTTTCTTATAATCTCTCCTCATCGTCTCGAGGTCGTTTCTTATAATCTCTCCTCATCGTCTCCAGGTCGTTTCTTATAATCTCTCCTCGTCGTCTCCAGGTCGTTTCTTTTAATGTCTCCTCGTCGTCTCCAGGTCGTTTCTTATAATCTCTCCCCATCGTCTCCAGGTCGTTTCTAATAATCTCTCCTCGTCGTCTCGAGGTCGTTTCTTATAATCTCTCCCCATCGTCTCCAGGTCGTTTCTTATAATCTCTCCTCATCGTCTCCAGGTCGTTTCTTTTAATGTCTCCTCATCGTCTCCAGGTCGTTTCTTATAATCTCTCCTCATCGTCTCCAGGTCGTTTCTTATAATCTCTCCCCATCGTCTCCAGGTCGTTTCTTATAATCTCTCCCCATCGTACCCAGGTCGTTTCTTATAATCTCTCCCCATCGTATCCAGGTCGTTTCTTATAATCTCTCCTCGTCGTCTCCAGGTCGTTTCTTATAATCTCTCCCCATCGTCTCCAGGTCGTTTCTTATAATCTCTCCTCGTCGTCTCCAGGTCGTTTCTTATAATCTCTCCTCATCGTCTCCAGGTCGTTTCTTATAATCTCTCCTCGTCGTCTCCAGGTCGTTTCTTATAATCTCTCCTCATCGTCTCCAGGTCGTTTCTTATAATCTCTCCTCATCGTCTCCAGGTCGTTTCTTATAATCTCTCCTCGTCGTCTCGAGGTCGTTTCTTATAATCTCTCCCCATCGTATCCAGGTCGTTTCTTATAATCTCTCCTCATCGTATCCAGGTCGTTTCTTATAATCTCTCCTCATCGTCTCCATGTCGTTTCTTTTAATGTCTCCCCATCGTCTCCAGGTCGTTTCTTATAATCTCTCCCCATCGTCTCCAGGTCGTTTCTTATAATCTCTCCTCATCGTCTCCAGGTCGTTTCTTATAGTCTCTCCTTATCGTCTCCTTATAGTCACCTCTCATCGTCTTTAAGTCGCCAAATCATTCTCTGTGATCGCCTGAAAGGTTAAACATCTGATCTCAACTGTCCAAGTCAAGTCCTCATATCATTTCATTGTTTCAAGTCGTCATATCGCCTCCCCCTCGCCGTAAAGAGATTACAGTTTAATCACATCTCATCTCACCTTGTTCTCCAGATCCTCTAGTCCTATCTTCCATCGCCCCAAAGTCGTCTAAAACATATCCCATGGTACAATGCATGTACCGGTTAATTATCCACTGCATGTCGCACGGTCATGGGTAGTGTTTCCCACACGATGCTATGAGTGAGTGGCTGAGTATTGTTTTACGCCGCTTTTAGCAATAATCCAGCAATGCGGGGAACACCAGAAATGGGCTTCACACATTGTACCCATGTGGGCACACGATGATATGACGATATTATGACGGTGGATCACAGCATAGAGGTGTACACGCGGAAAGAAAATGGGCCGTAATGCCTAACCACACACACACACACACACACACACACACACACACACACACACACACACACACACACACACACACACACACACACACACACACACACACACACACACACACACACACACACACACACACACACATACACACACACATACATACATACATACATACTAAACACGATGACATGCTTGTTTGCTTGTTTGTTTGTTTGTTTGTTTGCTTGTTGTGTAACGCCGCACTCCACAATATTCCAGCTATATGACGGCGGTCTGTAAGTAATCGAATCTGGACCAGACAATCCAATTTGACATCATGACCATCGATCCGCGCAACTGGGATATAATTACATGCATGAATCAAGTCTATATGACGGCGGTCTGTAAATAATCGACTATGGTCCAGACAATCCAGTGATTACATCATGATCATCGATCCAAGCAATTGGGATCGATGACATGCATCAACCAAGTCAGCGAGCCTGACCACCCGATCCCGTTAATCGCCTCTTGCGACAAGCATAGTCGCCTCTTACGGCAAACAATGGGCTGCTGAAGACCTTATCTCTACCCGGATCTTATGGATAAGAACTTCTGTGTTATACTTATATGGCGTTTTAGGGCTACCTCTCGCCCCTTCATCAGGCAATTCTTGTCATGAATACATCCAGCATCTAAATGCATAGAAGGACTCTCATGTTTCACAATGTCTATGTGCAACATGACATTACGCTTCACCGAGAAACCTACCTGAACAGGCAAGAAAGAGTTTTTCGGGTTTGTTTTAACTTGCCCAAACACGCACCTATTACGCAATATCTTCTTTCGATCAAATACTTAAGCATAATTATACAAAAAACAAACAGAAATTATATGTTGTTTACTATCATAATCATAATACGACACAAAATGGTAAACAATATAACATGTGAAACTTTAATTATTATACTCCCGAAACTATTAAGAATACGTAACAACGGTTCCTCTGAGGTAATGGGAGCATGCTACGATTTAAACCTCTGTCCCTCAGTCAAGCATTAGTGTACAAACCTGTGATTGTGCGGGTTAGAATAGGTCTTCAGCAACCTAAGCTTGCCGTAAAAGACATTTATGCTTCTCGTAAGATGCAACTAACAGGATCGGGTGGTCTGGCTTGCTGACTTGGATGATGCATGTCATCGTATCCTAATTGCGTGGATCGATGCTCATGACGTCAACCATTGGATTGCCTGGTCAAGACTCAATTACTTACAGACCGCCGTCATCTAGCTGGAACATTGCGGCGTTAAACAACAAACAACAACATCATTAAAGTACAAGAAACTTGCCGGATAGAGTTTCTAGAAACACGTTTTATAAAATTACTAGAAACATGCTGGATAAAATACCTTGAAACTTGCTGGCATTAGAAACTTCCTGGTTAATGGTACTAGAAACCTGTTCAATGTAGATACTTGTAACTTTCTGGATAAATTTGCAAGTTACTTGCTCAATATAGATACTAGTAAGTTGCTCCATACAGGTATAACTTACTTGTTGGATGTTGTAACTTGAAAGAATGTTCAAGTAATTTGTTGGATACTAGAAACATTGGGAGGCGGTGTCGATGACGTGATAGTGAATGTTGTTGTGGAGATGTCGATGTCGTGATAGTGAATGTTGTCGTAGAGATGACGTGATAGCGTATGTTGTTGTGGAGATGACGTGATAGCGTATGTTGTCGTAGAGATGACGTGATAGCGTATGTTGTTGTGGAGATGTCGATGTCGTGATAGTGAATGTTGTCGTAGAGATGACGTGATAGCGTATGTTGTTGTGGAGATGTCGTGATAGCGTATGTTGTTGTGGAGATGACGTGATAGCGTATGTTGTTGTGGAGATGACGTGATAGCGTATGTTGTTGTGGAGATGTCGTGATAGCGTATGTTGTTGTGGAGATGTCGATGTCGTGATAGTGAATGTTGTCGTAGAGATGACGTGATAGCGTATGTTGTTGTGGAGATGTCGTGATAGCGTATGTTGTTGTGGAGATGACGTGATAGCGTATGTTGTTGTGGAGATGACGTGATAGTGTATGTTGTCGTAGAGATGACGTGATAGCGTATGTTGTTGTGGAGATGTCGATGTCGTGATAGTGAATGTTGTCGTAGAGATGACGTGATAGCGTATGTTGTTGTGGAGATGTCGTGATAGCGTATGTTGTTGTGGAGATGACGTGATAGCGTATGTTGTTGTGGAGATGACGTGATAGCGTATGTTGTTGTGGAGATGTCGTGATAGCGTATGTTGTTGTGGAGATGTCGATGTCGTGATAGTGAATGTTGTCGTAGAGATGACGTGATAGCGTATGTTGTTGTGGAGATGTCGTGATAGCGTATGTTGTTGTGGAGATGACGTGATAGCGTATGTTGTTGTGGAGATGACGTGATAGCGTATGTTGTTGTGGAGATGTCGTGATAGCGTATGTTGTTGTGGAGATGTCGATGTCGTGATAGTGAATGTTGTCGTAGAGATGACGTGATAGCGTATGTTGTTGTGGAGATGTCGATGACGTGATAGTGAATGTTGTCGTAGAGATGTCGTGATAGTGTATGTTGTCGTAGAGATGACGTGATAGCGTATGTTGTTGTGGAGATGTCGATGTCGTGATAGTGAATGTTGTCGTAGAGATGTCGTGATAGTGTATGTTGTCGTAGAGATGACGTGATAGCGTATGTTGTTGTGGAGATGTCGATGTCGTGATAGTGAATGTTGTCGTAGAGATGTCGTGATAGTGTATGT
This sequence comes from Haliotis rufescens, assembly GCF_023055435.1. Taxonomy (NCBI): domain Eukaryota; kingdom Metazoa; phylum Mollusca; class Gastropoda; order Lepetellida; family Haliotidae; genus Haliotis; species Haliotis rufescens. The sequence continues at coordinate 36,428,388 of NW_025964372.1, read as the reverse complement.
TGTCGTAGAGATGACGTGATAGCGTATGTTGTTGTGGAGATGTTGATGTCGTGATAGTGAATGTTGTTGTGGAGATGTCGATGTCGTGATAGTGAATGTTGTCGTAGAGATGTCGTGATAGCGTATGTTGTCGTAGAGATGACGTGATAGCGTATGTTGTTGTGTAGATGTTGATGACGTGATAGCGTATGTTGTCGTAGAGATGTCGTGATAGCGTATGTTGTCGTAGAGATGACGTGATAGCGTATGTTGTTGTGGAGATGTTGATGACGTGATAGCGTATGTTGTCGTAGAGATGTCGTGATAGTGAATGTTGTCGTAGAGATGTCGTGATAGTGAATGTTGTCGTAGAGATGTCGTGATAGTGAATGTTGTCGTAGAGATGTCGATGACGTGATAGCGTATGTTGTCGTAGAGATGACGTGATAGCGTATGTTGTTGTGGAGATGTCGATGTCGTGATAGTGAATGTTGTCGTAGAGATGACGTGATAGCGTATGTTGTTGTGGAGATGTCGTGATAGCGTATGTTGTTGTGGAGATGACGTGATAGCGTATGTTGTTGTGGAGATGACGTGATAGCGTATGTTGTTGTGGAGATGTCGTGATAGCGTATGTTGTTGTGGAGATGTCGATGTCGTGATAGTGAATGTTGTCGTAGAGATGACGTGATAGCGTATGTTGTTGTGGAGATGTCGTGATAGCGTATGTTGTTGTGGAGATGACGTGATAGCGTATGTTGTTGTGGAGATGACGTGATAGTGTATGTTGTCGTAGAGATGACGTGATAGCGTATGTTGTTGTGGAGATGTCGATGTCGTGATAGTGAATGTTGTCGTAGAGATGACGTGATAGCGTATGTTGTTGTGGAGATGTCGTGATAGCGTATGTTGTTGTGGAGATGACGTGATAGCGTATGTTGTTGTGGAGATGACGTGATAGCGTATGTTGTTGTGGAGATGTCGTGATAGCGTATGTTGTTGTGGAGATGTCGATGTCGTGATAGTGAATGTTGTCGTAGAGATGACGTGATAGCGTATGTTGTTGTGGAGATGTCGTGATAGCGTATGTTGTTGTGGAGATGACGTGATAGCGTATGTTGTTGTGGAGATGACGTGATAGCGTATGTTGTTGTGGAGATGTCGTGATAGCGTATGTTGTTGTGGAGATGTCGATGTCGTGATAGTGAATGTTGTCGTAGAGATGACGTGATAGCGTATGTTGTTGTGGAGATGTCGATGACGTGATAGTGAATGTTGTCGTAGAGATGTCGTGATAGTGTATGTTGTCGTAGAGATGACGTGATAGCGTATGTTGTTGTGGAGATGTCGATGTCGTGATAGTGAATGTTGTCGTAGAGATGTCGTGATAGTGTATGTTGTCGTAGAGATGACGTGATAGCGTATGTTGTTGTGGAGATGTCGATGTCGTGATAGTGAATGTTGTCGTAGAGATGTCGTGATAGTGTATGTTGTCGTAGAGATGACGTGATAGCGTATGTTGTTGTGGAGATGTTGATGTCGTGATAGTGAATGTTGTTGTGGAGATGTCGATGTCGTGATAGTGAATGTTGTCGTAGAGATGTCGTGATAGCGTATGTTGTCGTAGAGATGACGTGATAGCGTATGTTGTTGTGTAGATGTTGATGACGTGATAGCGTATGTTGTCGTAGAGATGTCGTGATAGCGTATGTTGTCGTAGAGATGACGTGATAGCGTATGTTGTTGTGGAGATGTTGATGACGTGATAGCGTATGTTGTCGTAGAGATGTCGTGATAGTGAATGTTGTCGTAGAGATGTCGTGATAGTGAATGTTGTCGTAGAGATGTCGTGATAGTGAATGTTGTCGTAGAGATGTCGATGACGTGATAGTGTATGTTGTCGTAGAGATGTCGATGACGTGATAGCGTATGTTGTCGTAGAGATGACGTGATAGTGAATGTTGTCGTAGAGATGTCGATGACGTGATAGTGTATGTTGTCGTAGAGATGACGTGAAAGTGTATGTTGTCGTAGAGATGTCGATGACGTGATAGTGTATGTTGTCGTAGAGATGACGTGAAAGTGTATGTTGTTGTGGAGATGTCGATGACGTGATAGTGTATGTTGTCGTAGAGATGACGTGATAGTGAATGTTGTCGTAGAGATGTCGATGACGTGATAGTGTATGTTGTCGTAGAGATGACGTGAAAGTGTATGTTGTCGTAGAGATGTCGATGACGTGATAGTGTATGTTGTCGTAGAGATGACGTGAAAGTGTATGTTGTGGAGATGTCGATGACGTGATAGCGTATGTTGTCGTAGAGATGACGTGATAGTGAATGTTGTCGTAGAGATGTCGATGACGTGATAGTGTATGTTGTCGTAGAGATGACGTGAAAGTGTATGTTGTTGTGGAGATGTCGATGACGTGATAGTGTATGTTGTCGTAGAGATGACGTGAAAGTGTATGTTGTTGTGGAGATGTCGATGACGTGATAGCGTATGTTGTCGTAGAGATGACATGATAGTGTATGTTGTCGTAGAGATGACGTGATAGTGAATGTTGTCGTAGAGATGTCGATGACGTGATAGTGTATGTTGTCGTAGAGATGACGTGAAAGTGTATGTTGTTGTGGAGATGTCGATGACGTGATAGTGTATGTTGTCGTAGAGATGACGTGATAGTGAATGTTGTCGTAGAGATGTCAATGACGTGATAGTGTATGTTGTCGTAGAGATGACGTGAAAGTGTATGTTGTTGTGGAGATGTCGATGACGTGATAGCGTATGTTGTCGTAGAGATGACGTGAAAGTGTATGTTGTTGTGGAGATGTCGATGACGTGATAGCGTATGTTGTCGTAGAGATGACGTGAAAGTGTATGTTGTTGTGGAGATGTCGATGACGTGATAGTATATGTTGTCGTAGAGATGACGTGAAAGTGTATGTTGTCGTAGAGATGTCGATGACGTGATAGTGTATGTTGTCGTAGAGATGACGTGAAAGTGTATGTTGTTGTGGAGATGTCGATGACATGATAGTGTATGTTGTCGTAGAGATGACGTGAAAGTGTATGTTGTTGTGGAGATGTCGATGACGTGATAGCGTAAATTTAACTATGTTGTCGTAGAGATGACGTGAAAGTGTATGTTGTTGTGGAGATGTCGATGACGTGATAGCGTATGTTGTCGTAGTGATGACGTGATAGTGTATGTTTTCTTGGAGATGTTGATGACATGATAGTGTATGTTGTCTTGGAGATGTTGATGACGTGATAGTGTATGTTGTCGTGGAGATGTCTCTGACGTGATAGTGTATGTTGTCGTAGAGATGACGTGATAGTGAATGTTGTTGTGGAGATGTCGATGACGTGATAGTGAATGTTGTCGTAGAGATGACGTGATAGTGTATGTTGTCGTGGAGATGTCGATGACGTGAAAGTGCACGCTATCATGTCGATGATGTGATAGTGTATGCTGTCATGTCGATGATGTGATAGTGTATGCTGTCATGTGGATGATGTGATAGTGTAGCAGAGGTGTCGATGACGTGATAGTGAATGTTGTTGTGGAGATGTCGATGACGTGATAGTGAATGTTGTCGTAGAGATGACGTGATAGTGTATGTTGTCGTGGAGATGTCGATGACGTGAAAGTGTACGCTATCATGTCGATGATGTGATAGTGTATGCTGTCATGACGATGATGTGATAATGTAGCAGAGGTGTCGATGACGTGACAGTATGTTGTCGTGGAGATGTTGATGACGTGATAGTGTATGTTGTCTTAGACATGTCGATGACATGATAGTGTATATTGTCATTGACATGTCGATGACATGATAGTGTATGATGTCGTGGAGATGTCGATGACATGATAGTGTATGTTGTCGTGGAGATGTCGATGACGTGATAGTGTATGTTGTCCTGGAGATGTCGATGACATGATAGTGTATGTTGTAGAGATGTCTCTGACGTGATGGTGTATGTTGTCGTGGAGATGTCGATGACGTGATAGTGTATGTTGTCGTGGAGATGTTGATGACGTGATAGTGTATGTTGTCGTGGAGATGTTGATGACGTGATAGTGTATGTTGTCGTGGAGATGTTGATGACGTGATAGTGTATGTTGTCTTGGAGATGTCGATGACGTGATAGTGTATGTTGTCCTGGAGATGTTGATGACGTGATAGTGTATGTTGTCCTGGAGATGTTGATGACGTGATAGTGTATGTTGTCCTGGAGATGTTGATGACGTGATATTGTATGCTGCTGTGGAGACGTCGATTACGTGATAGTTTGTTGTCGTGGAGATGTCGATGACGTGATAGTGTATGTTGTAGAGGTGTCTATGGCGTGACAGTATGTTGTCGTGGCCCCGGGTTGAGTTCGTGTTATGCAGTTCTTTACAAAGCAGCTGTGACATACTTCATACATTATACACCACATATCTCAGATTTATACGGCGGTTAATTACAGAAGAGCTTGAGTTATTTCCGTCTGCTCGGCCTGTACTCTCTGGCATGAATTAATCAGCAGGTGTCAGATGAAGCAATGCCAAGGGGGACATTGATAGCGTTTCTGTGTTCCTGACATCAAGGATCCGGAGGCGCATCCTTGAGGGGTCCGACGTGCCGCAGATAGACAAAGGGATTTGAACAAAGTCGCACAAAACATTTTTGTACGTATATGCGCGAGATGGTAATTAAAAGACACAAGAGCGTTGTAAGAATGCACAAAGGATTGTTTACTTTGTCGACAATAAAATCAATACAAGAGATACTTTCAATTAAATGTGTATGTGTGTGTGTTAGTGTGTGTTAGTGAGTGTTAGTGTGTGTGTGTGTTAGTGTGTGTGTGTGTGTGTTTGTGTGTGTTAGTTAGTGTGTTAGTGTGTGTGTGTTAGTGTGTGTGTGTTAGTGTGTGTGTGTGTGTCTGTGTGTCTGTGTGTGTGTGTGTGTGTGTGTCTTAGTGTGTCTGTGTCTTAGTGTGTGTGTGTGTGTGTGTGTGTGTGTGTGTGTGTGTGTGTGTGTGTGTGTGTGTGTGTGTGTGTGTGTGTGTGTGTGTGTGTGTGTGTGTGTGTGTGTGTGTGTGTGTGTGTGTGTGTGTGTGTGTGTGTGTGTGTGTGTGTGTGTGTGTGTGAGACGTCAGACACGTCAACACAACGTACCTAGAGGCAAGACAAGGTAGTTCGCCCCGAAATCCCACCAGGTAAAATGTATGAAAAAGCTGTTTAAATGTACGAAAAAAATGTTTAAATTAACATGACAACATTATCATAACACATGATAGAGTTCAGTCCGTCCCAACACCAGGAACATGGACATCCGAAAAACACATTTGGAGACATTTGGAAACACGGGAAAATAAAAGTAATCCAATTCAGTTGTGGTGTTGCGCCTCTGCTTATAGACACTTTGTCTCTATGACAACGGTCGGAATACATGTCCTTTTTACGACGATGTAAGAAAGTGTTTTCTCTATTTCTGTATACGTTTTAAAAAGTCCGCTACATTTATTAGTATGCCAAACCGAGAAAAGATGTATATGTCTCAAACCCAGATCTAGTCTTTCACCTGTTGTGATATTTTTGCTGAATAACTGTGCATTTTGTTAATATTTCACATTTGTTATGGATAAAAACTTCTTTTATTCTTTTTTCGTAACGACGTTTCAGATCTACGTCTTGTCCCTTTATCATTCGCCCGTCACGTCCACGTTCTTCCAACTTCTACATGCCTGTCAAAGACTTTATGCATTTTCTGTCTTCTTTATTGTGCCAGTTTTCATTCTTGTTTTACGTCAATCATATCTATCTGAGCAATTTGTCTGTGTCTGTTAAATACCTTTTATATGTATGATGTGTATAACGTATGTACAAGAAATGTATCTGTTTGTAACACTGTTGTCAGTTTGTAGAATGTGGGTACAGCAACAATCGATCTTTTGTCACTCTTGGACGTTAATATGGAGGAGAGCATATTTCTTGGATCAATAAAGATGTTTAGCATTCCTGGTTTGAATATGTTTTAAGACGTTCTTAAACAGAAATGTCATTATACATCCATCTTAGCATTACTATTTATGTTTGGTTCATCGAGCTTCTCCTCCGCTCTCACCAGAGAGCCTTGCACTCGGATCACCTCTATCCTATAGCTTATCTCGGCCATGACGAAGAGGAATCCATATTAGAGGATGATGCATTAGTGCCCCAGTGTTGTCCGGTGTCCATAATATACACTACATCTAAAGAAGGTGAGGTGAGGTGAAATTGGGTTTAACGTCGCGTCCAAGATTATTGCACTTATATAGCGACGTGCATGTACGTGTGTGTTTGTGTGGCTGCTTGTACTAGTCCGAACTGATGCCGATTAATAGTGCTAGCTCACTGAGATACCATGCCGCAGTTTAACATGAATACCCCACTCAGACACAGTATACTGACTCCGAGCCGACCAGTCCTTGTTTTAGCCCCTTTGTGCCGAGCGCCAGACAGGGTAACAACAATCTAAAGAATCACAACGAGTACTTCACATCTATCACATTTCAATAAAACCTACCCACCCGGCACAACATTTGAACCAATGTTGAAACAATGTTGTGTTTCAGCATTGAAATGACATTGATTTTTGGTTGGATTTGAAAGTTGAAATGTCAACGTAGAATTAACATCAGGTATCAATTATGACTTTTGGTTGGGTATTGGTTGAGCTTTGGTTGCATTGATAAATATGTCTCTATAGAGGTAGGGGCAGTCGGGTAGCCTAGTGAATAAAGCGTTCGCTCGTCACGCCGAAGACCCGGGTTCGATTCCCGACATTGGTACAATCTGTGAAACCCATTTCTGGTGTCCCCCCCCCCCCCCCCCCCCCCCCCCCCCGCCGTGATATTGCTGGAAGATTGCTAAAAGCGGCGTAAAACCATACTCACTCACTCTAAAGAAGTATATAATAAGTTCAAATGGACCCCCTAAACTCTACTCCTTGTAGGAGCTGCATCTTCTAAGAAACAAGGAGGCACTGATCGAGGTCCAGGGTTCATTTCGTGTCGGGCGCATGCCAATCTTTCCACCACTGAGACTCGTTCCATACTTGGTTTTATTAGGGTGAAATTATCCATTTTGAGAGAGTCGAATGCCACTAGTTGTATTTCAGATCCCCGTAGGGCTATGTCCATCCACTATGCGGAGTTACCAGCCGTTAGCAGTTTCAATTTTCGCGAAATCACGAGATCTGGTCAATCGCCATTAGAGCAAAGCCAACCATTTAGGAGGAGTTCCAGATACAACACAAGGCAAGCGAATATGTGAACAATGACAATATTTCTAATACTGCTTGAAAAGAAAGTTAAACCTTTGAGTAACACCTTAACACCATAACACAATGTAAAACGTCAAGCCAAAGTTCCCCTCAATTAAGTTTTGTTTGTGTTGTTTGTTTGTTTGTTGTTTAACGCCGCACTCAGCAATATTCCAGCTATATGACGGCGGTCTGTTAATAATTGAGTCTTGATCAGACAATCCAGTGATTGACATCATGAGCACCGATCCACGCAAATGGGATCGATGACATGCATCAACCAAGACAGCGAGCCTGACCACCCGATCCCGTTAATCGCTTTTTACGACACGCATAGTCGCCTTTTACGGCAAGCAAGGGTTAGAACATGTGTAGAAACATTATAGATGTAAAGAATACTTCTCACCTCTGTGTTCTGCCTTAAGACGTAAACCGTGAGCCCTGGTCCAAACATGGACGCCTTCTGCCCTACTGTCAACATGTGATCCTGATCATGTGATCAGATGCCGGGATGTGGCATTTTCAATAAAGCTGCAAAATCTTAGGTAGCAACCTGCTCAAGCCCTGAAACACAGTACTGCTCATTGCTTCATTACTCAGTCCAAGTCGTGTATCCGTTATACCAAATACAAACCACAAAACCCTGTCCACATTCATAAGAAATCTCTGCAAAAAGGAGAGTCGATTGTACGATTCCGACTATATCAAGAGCAATGGTTCATGAATCACTATCAAATATGGACCCGAGTGTCAATCGTCGTTCAGAGGATGGGACTGACAATTTTACAACCAGGTTCTTTTGATTTTTGTTGGATAATGCTTTTAACGGTCACTACTTTTCCTTGAAAGAATGACTCAACACATTTTTGATCGTCCAGTGTACAACCTAAAGCAAACCTATTTTTCCAGTATTTCATAGATCAGTATCCTAATTGCGTGGATCGATGCTCATGATGTCAATCACTGGATTGTCTGATCCAGACTCGATTATTTACAGACCTTCATATAGCTGGTATATTGCTGAGTGCGGCGATAAACAAACAAACAAAATAAACAAACAAAACTACCAGTTAACGGGTTAGAATAGGTTTTAAGCAACCAATGCTTGTCGTAAGAGGCGACTAACAGGATCGGGTGGTCCGGCTCGCTCACCTAGTTGATGCATGTCATCGTATCCCAATAGAGTAGATCGATGCTCATGAGTTCAATCACTTGATTGTCTGGCCCAAATTCAGACTATTGCTGAGTGCGGCGTTTAACAACAAACAAACAAACAAACAAACCTACCTTTTGAAGAGAGAGTTCATCGGTGGGCTGCAATACCTGTGAAGAGAGCTTCGTGTTTTTTCTTAACTATCCTATGTATTGTGACCTATGGGCGATCATAGATTGTTTTGCAATATATTTTAATAACGAATATGGTGTTTTACTAGATATGTCTAACAGGGACATAACTGTTAAAACTGCCACACCCTATATAGCATTGTCGTATTTTAATGCCTGTGCATAAATATTTAATGTGTATAAATATTTTCTCGTAGTTCCATTGGAAACGGCTTTTGTACTCTCGTATGTGTCTTAAAGTGTATAAATGGTTGTACATAAGTAAAGACTTTAAAATGCCTGTCGGTCACGAACTGTATATGATACCAGGTCTTTGAAGTTGTAAAATCAAATACAATTTGATATAGATGTTCTGGAAATAATTTTTACACGAAAATAATATATTAACGAAGAATTCCACTGTGACATTCAAGGATCGATGTTTACACAATGGAACTATATACAGCCAACTTAGCTTCTACTGACATAACACAACATAAATACTCGAACTACAATGTGCCATCAGTGTCGGGCTGTTATAGTGGAAATTTGACATGAATTATATATGTTCCGGGATTAGAATTGAGTTCATTATTGTCTGCAGTCTGAGTTGACGGCTTTATATCTCGTGGCATCCAGTGGATAATATAACGGGTCGAGAATCATTTCTTATGGGCCGTTCCAGTCGTATATTTTTATATCCAATAGTACAAAGTTAACGATCTGATCACTTCATGACGATGCACCGTGTCATTCGACTTTTTTAAGGTAACCTAACCGTCTCGAAAGCGAAATTGGTATTAATCTTTATTCCGATCGAAAAATCATCGTTTTGAGTAGTAATCAAGTTCGTTGTCGATAATCAGACCTTCAAAAAATGTAGACAGTCGACAAACCGATTTGCATTTCAATTTAACATCGGGACCGATCTTTGGCTCCTCCTAAAGAAAATATTTGCAGGAAGAATGTGTTAACCAAAAAGACTTCAGCTCTCCACACTTAACAAATGTCTGTTCACTTCTAAACAAGCTGCCCTATGCATAAAAACAAGCATCTAAATTCGATCGCATCAACGAATATTCTTTCACAATCAATCAAAGATTTTAGTGTCTCGGGCAACAGAAATAATATTTCTTTAAAGTCGCAGGAAAATTGATTAATTGTTGGATGGGATCGACGCCTATTTTTTCAATCAATAACTGTTATTATGATTTTCTCATCAGGAACACATTACCATAATTAGCTATTTATATACCAGTACCTACTTGGCCTTGGATAGCCGGCACAATATCGGTATATTGTGTGTGTAGAGTTGCCTTCCTTAGCTTTACCAGGATCCTCAGTGGTAAATGTGTACAAGTTGTGTCGTTTTCGTATTTATCCCACCTACAGGATGATATTTGATTTTGTGAAATACTAAACTGACGGCCAAAAGAGACTTGACCACTTTACAAATGAAATTGGAAAGATTTTATAAACACAAGTTCAAAATAAACCAATGCAAAACACATCATCAAAACACAAAAATGCTCTATGGATAAAGTGATACACGTCAATGGCATGCTCTTTTTTTCTTTTCGTAGAAAATGTGAAAAACATGTGCCGCTTGGACGGCCGAAACTATTAGTTCAATAAGGGTATATACATGTAAATGATACGCACGGCATGTCAGACACTCACACTGATAAAAAAAAAAAAAACACCACAGAAATGCCACGACTGACACCAGAACAACACGCGTAGGCCCTGGGTAAAATACAGATGGGAGCCACCCATGTCCACACTGCTAGAACTTTTGGTTGCTCCGTGTTGCTGTAACTAACCTGATGTAAAGTTACAGACAGACCGGGTAGACATCAGACAGGCCAAGGACAAACAGACCCTGGGTAACTGCGCCCAATGAAGACCGATACTTGCGTACTTTGCATATTCGGAATAGATTCCGGACAGTGACGTCATCAGCAACGAATGTCTTAGGGCATATGGTACCTCGATGGACAGTGGCCATGCGACTCAGGGCTCTAGGAATTAGGGCTTATAGACCTTACAGAGTACAATTATTGACAGCGCAACATCGTCCTCAGAGATTGAGACGGGGCCTGGCTGTACGTTCGTCCTTGGCAGCGACGTGACTGGCAGAGGGGCTGATGGAAGACAGCGTGTTTGCCGCCGAAGCGGAGAACTAACGGCGGCATGTTGCGTTCAGGAGGTCGCGTCGTGTAGTGGATGGGTGTTATGGTGTGGGGAGGAATTTGTGGGCGGGAAGCAACATCACTGGCCATCGTTAACGGAAAATTGACATCTCAGCGTTATGTGGATGACATTCTCGTCCGATTGTCCTATCGTTTCAACAACAGCTGCCACGTGGTGTCCTTTATGAGCATGACAACGCCAGACCCCATACAGCCCGAATCGTACAGAACTTCCTTGCGGCCAACAACGTTAACGTGTTGCCGTGGCCTGTACGGTCCTCAAACATGTCCCCCATAGATAACCTCTGGGATGTCATGGATCGTCGTGTTCGAAAGCGAACACACCCTCAAGCCAACGGACAAAAACTGATCCAGGCCCTACAAGAAGAATGGCGACGTATCCCAGGTGACGTCATCAGTCGACTACCTTTTTCTGTGAGCTTTTGCTTGTCTTGTAGCAGGAGTGGTCATGCACGCTATTAATGTGACGTCTCATTGAACTTTAGCGGGTTTAGATGTGTTTGCCCTTTGTCCATCACGTTGGAAGCTTGTTTTTGCTACCCCACCTCAATTCGGGCAACTGTCATGCCAATATCGGATACTGAATAACTGATTCCGTTTAAAATTAGACCTTGTCTATACATTTTATTACAGGCATCTATTTTGTGTGCTTTTAAACTAGAGTGATGTAAAAAGATTGTAAAGTTTCTTTTGATCGTCAGTTTATTCAAGTCCAAGCGACAAAACCCCTTCCATAGCCACGAGATATATCTGCTAAAACAGAGCCGATTATACGATTCCGACTGTAGCGTAAGCATGTGTTCAGAAATCACTCTGAAATTGTGATGATGCCAGATGTTCGCGAAATAAAAGGGTGAGCGTATCCTGCCCCACTGTTGGCACCCGCCATGAATGCATGCAAAGGCAAGTCAAAATAGGGAATAAGGGAATTGTATCGGACATCATTTTGTCACTGATACGTCAAATTTGAAAAGCAAATCACTCACGTTAACGAGCATCAGCATCAACACGTGCATATTACTCGTTGTCATGAGTATACATATATATACGATGATAACAGGACTATTCAGGATAAATGTTTATTGGTAGCAAATGTAGGTTTCAATATTTCATTTTAATCAGAAATTCATCAGGAGTTGTTTCATTGATATTTGAAATCAATGTTTAGGAACCGAATTAGGTTTCATAGCTTTACAGGGTACGTCCCCCAAGGCTATCTGTTCCTCCGGGGCAATTCACATGGTAGTCGTGATCAAATATAACGGGCAATCTGATTGATTATTCAGGTAAACAATCATTCTGAAGAAAAATTCCGCAGTTGATTAACACAGGTATGCATTTCTCGAAAAAACATTATACGCTGGATATAAAAGATACGACCTTACATGTCGGATAAATATTTGATACAGCAGGTGTAGATAGGGGCTACAGAGCTAACAAGAGGGAGCCGTGACGCCCTGAGGGAATCTGGTCGTTGATTAACTTTCCAGCAATAGCTGCCATAGCTCGTTAACGCTCTACTGCTTCCTCAAGATAGGAAGTGACTAGGTGAGTGAGTGAGTGAATGGGTTCTGGTGGGTGTATTAGTGCACAGTGAGTGTGGCGAATTCCCATTGGGTTACTACTACGACTATATGTGTGTATACACAACGAACATTGTTTCCACATGGGGTTCCCAAGTCGACTACTCTCCGTCGACTACTCACCGTCCACTGACCAGTCTTGATCTGTCACCATCCAGTGTCCAGGCTCAATCTGTCATCGTCCACTGTCCAGTCTCAATCTGTCACCGTCCACTGTCCAGTCTCGATCTGTCACCGTCCACTGTCCAGTCTCGATCTGTCGCCAGCCACTGTCCAGTCTCGATCTGTCACCGTCAACTGTCCAGTCTTGATCTGTCATCATCCACTGTTCAGTCCGAATCTATCACCAGTCACTGTCCAGTCTTGATCTGTCACCGTCCACTGTCCTGTCTCAATCTGTCACCAGCCACTGTCCACTGCCCAGTATCCATAATTGATCATTAACTGCCATGTCTTGATATGTAACCTCAAGTTGCCAAGTCACGATCTGTCACCTCTCCCTTGCCAAGTCACGATCTGTCACCTTCCCTTGCCAAGTCACGATCTGTCACCTTCCATTGCCAAGTCACGATCTGTCACCTTCCATTGCCAAGTCGCAATCTGTCACCTTCCAAAGCCAAATTTCAATCTGCAACCTTCCATTGCCTACCATTTGTGTCTATTTATCAGTAAAAATATACTCACCACCAAAAGAAACGCGAACCATAGAAACATACAGATAAGTATGTACATTAAGAAGAGACATTTTCAATGTGTACCACTTTATGACAAAACTAAAAGTCTTATCTTATCACGATATTCTGCACGTGAAATTTAAACTTTTCACGCTAATCCTGCACGAAACAAATGATCATGGACCTATGACGTCAATTGTGATGCGTTCATGAGCGTCGATTCAGACAACATACCAGTATGTTCGTTTGTGCGTCGAACCAACTAAAATTTAAAACTTCTTAAATATGAGTAATTCTTTATATAATAACCAACATGTATGGTATTCACATTTCTTTTGTCGGTGGGTATACATACTTATGAAGTTCTCCGGAGCTACTGTCACACTGGATTTATTTTAAAGGGGACTTTTGCGACACAGTGGGTCGATCTTGGCCTGGTACCATGTGTGTTCAATGAGTGCATGTTGTTTATATAACATACTAGCTACATCACGGCGACTTCTAGGTAATAGGGATGGCGGTTGGGTAGCCTAGTGGTTAAAGTGTTCGCTCGTCACGCCGAAGATACAGGTTCGATTCCCGGCATGGGTACAATTCGTGAAGCCCATTTCTGGTGTCCCCCGTCGTGATATTGCAGGAATATTGGTAAAAGCGGCGTACTCTTACTCACTCTAGATATATGGAGTTTGGGCCAACCAAAACAGTTAGTGGCAGCATGACAAATACTCCCCGTTGGGTTACGATGACAGAATCTGCCAGGTCACGCAGTGTAACCATCAGTTCCCATTAAATGGTTCATATAACAAGTATAGGTAATGGGGGCATTTCTTGCCCAAGAATCCCCAAGGGTCCTTCTATGTTCAATGTATGACTGTTGGCAATAAGGTCATTCTTCCAGTGTATCCGGTACATTTGCAATTGGAAAAAGCATCCCGAAACATCCGATGTCAAATAATTCAGTCATCATCTTGACGTAAAATTGCCACCAATGCAATTAAGTGTAAATAACATCAGTTATGTAGTACTCATCGTATAATAAGGCATACCATTTTATGTCCTGTGTGTAATTGAGGCACTGTCTCCGATCGATTACAGTACATATAATTGGTTGATGCCAAATTGAACAAGGGTGAGACATCAGTGTAAAGTGGGGTCTCTGTAACGTCGGGGTTCACTGTAAAGTGAGAGGGCGCTGTAAGATTAGAGATCAGTGTAAAGCGGGATCTCTGTAACGTCGGGGTTCACTGTAAAGTGAGAGGGCGCTGTAAGATTAGAGATCAGTGTAAAGCGGGATCTCTGTAACATCGGGGATCACTGTAAAATGAGTGGCCGCTGTAAGATTAGAGATTAGAGATCAGTGTAAAGCGGGTTCTCTGTAACGTCGGGGATCACTGTAAAATGAGTGGCCGCTGTAAGATTAGAGATTAGAGATCAGTGTAAAGCGGGGTCTCTTTAGCGTCGGGGATCACTGTAAAATGAGTGGCCGCTGTAAGATTAGAGGTTAGAGATCAGTGTAAAGTGGGGTCTCTGTAACGTCGGGGATCACTGTAAAGGGAGAGGCCGCTGTAAGATTAGAGATCAGTGTAAAGTGGGATCTCTGTAACGTCGGGGATCACTGTAAAGGGAGAGGCCGCTGTAAGATTAGAGATCAGTGTAAAGTGGGATCTCTGTAACGTAGGGGATCAATGTAAAATGAGTGGACGCTGTAAGATTAGAGATCAGTGTAAAGTGGGGTCTCTGTAACGAAGGGGATCACTGTAAATAAGAGGGCGCTGTAAGATTAGAGATCAGTGTAAAGCGGTGTCTCTGTAACGTCGGGATCAATGTAAAATGAGAGGGCGCTGTAAGATTAGAGATCAGTGTAAAACGGAGGCTCTGTAACGTCGGAGATCAATGTAAATAAGAGGCCGCTGTAAGATTAGAGATCAGTGTAAAGCGGGATCTCTGTAACGTCTGGGATCAATGTAAATAAGAGGCCGCTGTAAGATTAGAGATCAGTGTAAAGCTGGATCTCTGTAACGTCTGGGATCAATGTAAAATGAGTGGACGCTGTAAGATTAGAGATCAGTGTAAATTGGGGTCACTGTAACGTAGGGGATCACTGTAAAGTGAGAGGGCGCTGTAAGATTAGGGATCAGTGTAAATTGGGGTCACTGTAACGTAGGGGGTCACTGTAAAGTGAGTGGACGCTGTAACATTAGAGATCAGTGTAAAGCGGGGTCTCTGTAACGTAGGGGATCACTGTAAAGTGAGAGGGCGCTGTAAGATTAGGGATCAGTGTAAATTGGGGTCACTGTAACGTAGGGGATCACTGTAAAGTGAGTGGACGCTGTAAGATTAGAGATCAGTGTAAAGTGGGGTCTCTGTAACGTCAGGGATCACTGTAAATAAGAGGGCGCTGTAAGATTAGAGATCAGTGTAAATTGGGGTCACTGTAACGTAGGGGATCACTGTAAATAAGAGCGCGCTGTAAGATTAGAGATCAGTGTAAATTGGGGTCTCTGTAACGTAGAGGATCACTGTAAAGTGAGTGGACGCTGTAAGATTAGAGATCAGGGTAAATTGGGGTCACTGTAACGTAGGGGATCACTGTAAATAAGAGCGCGCTGTAAGATTAGAGATCAGTGTAAATTGGGGTCTCTGTAACGTAGAGGATCACTGTAAAGTGAGTGGACGCTGTAAGATTCGAGATCAGTGTAAACCAGGGTCTCTGTAACGTCTGGGATCACTGTATAGTGAGAGAGCGCTGTCACATTAGAGATCAGTGTAAATTGGGGTCTCTGTAACGTAGAGGATCACTGTATAGTGAGAGAGCGCTGTCACATTAGAGATCAGTGTAAAGTGGTGTCTCTGTAACGTCAGGGATCACTGTAAATAAGAAGGCGCTGTAAGATTAGAGATCAGTGTAAACCAGGGTCTCTGTAACGTCTGGGATCACTGTATAGTGAGAGAGCGCTGTAACATTAGAGATCAGTGTAAAGTGGTGTCTCTGTAACGTCAGGGATCACTGTAAAATGAGAGGGCGCTGTAAGATTAGAGATCAGTGTAAATTGGGGTCGATGTAACGTCTGGGATCACTGTATAGTGAGAGAGCGCTGTAACATTAGAGATCAGTGGAAAGTGGTGTCTCTGTAACGTCAGGGATCACTGTAAATAAGAAGGCGCCGTAACATTAGAGATCAGTGTAAATTGGGGTCTCTGTAACGTAGAGGGTCAATGTAAAAGGAGTGGGCGCTATAAGATGATATAAGTGTTTAAAATGTAAAATGTAGAATAAGAGATCGGATTGAGGATGGTCTCTGTAACGTTGGAGTTCACTGTAACATGAGTTAGATGCTGTAATGTGACCCTGTGAACTAACCTGTAATGTAACAACTCATGCAGATGATAACCCCTTCAGGAGTTTGAATTCAAGATGTGTTTGTCCTAGTATCATGCGCTATCAAATACAAACAATTCGTCCACTGGTAATTGTGGTCAGTTGTGGTGTGCCTTGTCTTGATATTGCTGGAAAACTGCTGCTTGCGATTTTATATATAGAAAATATGTTCTATATTGATTTTACGAAACGACAATCAAATTATGTGTTTAATGTACGTAAATGCAAATACAAATTGTCAATGCAGGAGAATAGCCATCCTAGATTTTCTGCTGAAACAGACTCCACTTGGCGTAAAGGGCAAATAGCTGTGGAAATTATATGAATGAACCGCTGAAAATCAGTGATGACACCAGGTGTTCGCGAAAAGGGTAAGCATGTCCTAACGGTAGCACCCGTCATTCGTACAATCTGCATAAAACTGTAAGTATTTATTGCCTGGCACAGCACAGTAAAATGTGTATATTCCAGAGACACATGAATGCGTGAAATAAGAAGGAAACACCCTCGTATAACACTGTAGTTTCAATGGCTTCAATTGCGTCAGACATACATATTATCATCTTCCCGAGGCAAGAGAGCTAAATGACTTAATAAGTCCAGTTTCCACCCTTTACGAACTGGGCTGGAATTCCTGGGCTCGATCGTAGCGCCACCAGTGGCTATTACCGGTTATGTCCCTTCTAAGCCTCTCCTATGGACCAATCAGATTCCACCTCTCGTATCACTTGCATTTGCTTCAAACAAAATGGCGGCGCCAAGTCAGGACGATCTGCTCGATAATCAAGATCTATATTGTGATAAAACGGGTCTTACATCGCGAATCGCTCAAATCACGCGAGCACCTTGATTAAAAACATGAAAAGATTTGGAAAATATCTGTTGACAACGAAATGGCGGTACACATGCTTTGCAAATCCTGCAATCGACCGAAATCTGCATGACAGTTTACGAACCGCATTTCGATTTCGTTGTGCGATTTTGATTGGACTATGCATAGACTCGTTAGTCCAGCCAAATTGTAACTCCATAATACCAGCCTAGTTCGGCAAGGGTGGAAACTGGACTTTTATAGTCAATTTACTTACTTGCCTCGGGAAGATGACATATTATGCAAAGAGGAAGGTCAATCACATACGAATTCCTTCAGGCAAGTCGTACAGACACCCATGTAGATCAGGTTTATTGCAATCAAAGAACAATTCCCCATCGTTTTTCTAAATTGAAACATACCCGTCAATCCACTTTGCCAAATGTCTGCTGCAGCCTGCTTTGGGGGCATTGTTTCCACATTAAGCTGACTCACCGTGATATAACTGAAATATACGACTCCATTTTGGATATTTGTATCTCTCCATGATACACAAAAAAATATTCTCATCATAAACTGCCGGACAAAAGAAATTATCATACATCCATGTCAGAATGATGAGATCTGATTGGTCCACGTGATCTTGATATAATACTTTATCACACCTCGTTGTCAGAATGATGAGATCTGATTGGTCCACGTGATCTTGATAAAATACTGCGTAACCCGCCTTGGGGGGTAATAAATTTCTCATGGGTGAATAAATCTCTTATACCCCGCGACGAGCACTACACTGCATTTCACTGCAATTTTCAAGTGTATACTATAAGTTGTAGCAGGATCACTCGGGGAACATGGGGTTTTATAAATCCCTCGTTAGGTTTTATACCATTCGCCTCCGGCTCGTGTATAATACCTAACGCGGGACGCATAAAACCCCATGTTCCCCTCGTCCCCTACAACTTATAGTATACACTTGAAAATGGATGTGACCAAAACATTACAAACGTTATCAAAACTAGGCTGACAACAATCTCCGAAACACCGTAAACGTATGGTCCAAAACACAACGATGATACCCGTATTAAACACATCGCCATGAGAAAAGGGGCGGTCGGGTAGCCTAGTGGTTAAAGCGTTCGCTCGTCACGCCGAAGACCCGGGTTCGATTCCCGACATGGATACAATGTGTGAAGCCCATTTCTGGTGTCCCCCACCGTGATATTGCTGGAATATTGCTAAAAGCGGCGTAAAACCATACTCACTCACTCACTCCATGGGAAAAAACATTTCTTGTTTAGTTTCAATTTAGCCACCATCAAATGTGGTGTATACCTTCTTTTGCCCGTCAATTTATGTCAAGTACATATGTAAATAGAATGGCATAGCTTAATAAAAAGTTGTATAGTATACTATTCGAATGGACGTTAAAACAATTCATTTCCTTCAATAGACCCATGGAGATCCGGGTTAGAATTCCGCAACCCATGCTTTATCGTGAGACGACTAACGGGATCAGGTGGTCAGGCTCGCTGACTTGGCTGATACATGTCATCGTATCCCAAATACGTAGATCGATGCTCATGATGTCGATCACTGGATTGTCTGGTCCAGACTAGTCTATTTACAGACCGCCGTCATGTAGCTGGAATATTGCTGAGTGCGGCGCTAAACAAACAAACAACAACAAAACTCTCTTCAATAATAGCATCCTGTAGCAGAAATATCTGACCAGCAATGATGAAAATTAAAATTCGTAATGTATGGACAATGTTGTCAACTTGAATATATGAATACATACAGTTATCGTTTTATGTTTTATAGCGTTAGCAATGATTACACCTTGTAATATATAAAACACATTGAATAGAAAACTTTTAAAGAAAATTGGTTCGTTGAAATATCAATTGGACGGGAAAACAGACCAGCAGTTGTTTCAAACGTCGTTCTAGCGCCCTCTGGAATCAGTAGAAAATTCTCACACAAACATCACACAGTACTTTGGTTAAAAGAAGAATCCATCTCACATATTCAGTACCTCCTTTACAAAATCTGAAAACGTAATTTGCGGTGAAGAACGCCAATCGTTCCCACACCCGTACATCTTCTGTTCGTTTTTATTTTCCTGATGTTTTATGACATCCAAAACCAATTCCTTTTCTTCAAACATCCGGGAATCTACGAGCAGACAGCCACTAAACTACATAATTCTCATTGGCTGCCTTTGTAGTGTCTGTAAGGATTAATCTTACACAGTCGGTGCTATTTCCCGGTTTAGATTGATGAAAGCGTTGTACCATATACGAACGTCATTCGGATCATCTCCACCAAATAGGTCATCTCGGACAGCATTAGAAGGAATCCATATTGGAAATGGATTTACTAGTTCATGTAGCAACCACACCCTTGAGACCTTCACACGAATGTCTCAGGATCGGCCGTCTTGTTATGCGTACTTTACGCAGCGGGAGATGGCGCTACGCGGATTTCAGTGAATTCATGAAATATCACCCTGATTGCATCCAAACGTATTGTGTTGGTCACGGAATAAGCCGAATCGACCCGAATATAACACATGCATAAGAACCACACGCGCAAATGTTGTTATATTGTTGGCCGTGCAGCAAATGCATCCTTTTTCAACCACAGAATATCACTCGGCCATGACGCTGGCTTAGACTGGTCAAGACGCCCTCTGAGCATTGGGTCTTCGGCTCTGAAGTTTAAACTAGACATCAGCTCTTTCACCTGGAAGCCTCGCTTATTTGTCCGGATTTGAAACCATTCCATCAGAATTCCGAAAACGTCAATATTCGCGAAGAACTTTCTCGCTTCTTTCAAGGCTTCATACTCATGACCCTCAACGTCAATTTTTATAAAAGCTTTGGAGAAGTTGACGAATGGAAGAATGTCATCGAACAGGACGGTGTTGACATAATTTTTGTTGTAGTCATCATCCATATTGACATCAATGTTTGGTTTGAGTACGTCGGATATGTGTGTGCCCCCGATATTGTTCGGTAGTCTTTGGAACGTTACGATTTTTCGTTTTGCGGAGAGCGCTGAGAATAGAATTGTTACCCTGGACGTTATGTGTCCCTCCTGGACAGTTTTGCACAATCTTAAAACGTTCTCCACCAGCGGGTCAACTGAAACCACATCTCTGCCCATCATGGCGGCGACCAAGGAAAATGTCCCGAGTTGTGCCCCGATGTCTATTAGCCCCATGCCCGGTTGGCGTTTCAGGCGGGAAACCATACTGTATACACCGGGGGAGTCCCACAGACCTGTCCGTTTGATGGAACCAGACACGTGGATGTCTTTGGCCACATCGTGAATGTACATTTTCATTTTTCCAATTGAAGTTTTCAGAGTCGTTGCCAAAAATTTCTCCGGCTTGGAACAAAATCCTGGAATTCGCTCCCATTTGTTGTTCTTCCAGCGATATACATTGGCCTCCGAATTATTTCTCACAATTCCGTTGAAAGTTCTCGTACTGTTATTAACAACCTCAATAAAACTCGCAGGCGATGAGACTAAAGAATTACTTCTAAATGTCTCCAGGTGAAATACGTTTAGCTGAAGGAGAGTCTGTATAGTATAGAGCGACGACACGCAGAGACTCCCTGAGAGGAGAGCTCGTACTTTCTTGTTCCCGCAACGAATCATGTTTAGCGAATGCCAGATCGCCGTTGGCCTTAATCAAAGACTAACGGCCCAAAGGTAATGACTTGATTAAGATCAGACAGAACTGATCACCGTGCCGTTCGTGCCACGCCTCCGTCAGTTACCTCCCTTTGAACAATGACTATACGACTCCATACGGCCAAGTGGCTATTTCTTCAAACCGTGACAAGCTCAGGTTCAGATACAATCACCGATTGTTGCCTCAACACCTATCACATACGTAACTCCAGCTGCTACACCAGTCATGTTGACTCTAATTTGCACTTCAATAGAAGGGGGAACTCTACACGCAATGGCTGACGGTATCTCGGCACGACAGATCAGTCAGTCATTGTGTACACTCAAAACGTGTAATAGTTATCCTGCTATACTGGGCGTAATAGCATAGACTTGGAATTAGCTCATAAGCGTCACGCCTCATGGCGTTTGTTTGGGTCAAATTTCTTGGCACCAGTTCATGCAGTCGCTAATGTACTTCATAATATTCTCCTTTGTGACCTGAAATATTCAAATAATGAAAATTCTTAAGTGACCCAAGTGTAGCTTTTTTCCCGGCTGTTCCGAATGTTCTTGGGGATAATAATGTGTATTTCGACAGAAATATCAATAATCACAAAGCTACTTGTAATTTAAGATATATACAAAGAACTGACCTTGCTCAAAATCACGTGCAATATGAAATTTATAACAACAATGACAAACATTAACGTATAAGGGCCATCCTTGCATACCTCCTCCCTCTCCCTCTCTCTCTCTCTCGCCCCTCTCTCCTCTCTCTCTCTCTCGCCCTCTCTCCTCTCCCTCGCTCTCTCTCCCTCGCTCTCTCTCTCTCGCTCTCTCCTCTCTCTATCTCTCTCTCTCTCCTCCCTCTCCCTCTCTCTCTCGCCCCCTCTCCTCTCTCTCCTCTCTCTCTCGCCCTCTCTCCTCTCCCTCGCTCTCTCTCCCTCGCTCTCTCTCTCTCGCTCTCTCCTCTCTCTATCTCTCTCGCTCTCTCTTCCCTCTCTCTCGCTCTCTCGCTCTCTCTATCTCTCTCGCTCTCTCTTCCCTCTCTCTCTCTCGCTCTCTCTCTCTCTCTCCCTAGCTCTAACATCTCTCTCTCATCTCTCTCCCTCACTCCTCTCCACCCTCCCCCTCTCCGCTTTTTGCTCTTACTATTTGTCGACGCTTTGCGATCAATAAGGAAATTAATCATTTGTATCGTTCAAATATGAAACCGTTCTTTCTTTTTTCAAAATAAAGAACATTACCATACCCTGTAAACTCTGTATGAAACTGCACTCGTCTTGTCGATTGATCATGAATACTTGAGCAGATCAACAGTTTTACTGACGCACGCTTCCAATGTACAGTCCGCTGGCGTTGATTGAAGTGCGCTAACTTGAGCCGTATGGCTTAAGACGTAACTATCTATGCTATTAGATTATTGGATCTGTTCACCGGTCTACGTCTCTTCAATAAAGGTCAGCCGCACGAGTTTCCTGTACGAGCCGTGTTGCTTATTGTTAGGATCAATAGCCAAAATGGTTCTTGAGTCTGCCTTGCTGCGCGTCACGGAAGAGTACTGCTTCTAGTGTTTAATACTTCATCGCACTTGCTGGTATTTAAAAACAAGAACTTTACAAAATGGTTTGCATCTTGAATACATCATCGCACTTGGTGGTACTTCAAAACATGAACTTTACAAAATTGTTTACGTCTTTAATACTTCAGCGCACTAGGTGGTATTTCAAAACATGAACTTTACAAAATGGTTTACGTCTTTAATACTTCAGCGCACTAGGTGGTATTTCAAAACATGAACTTTACAAAATGGTTTGCATCTTTAATACTTCCGCGCACTAGGTGGTATTTCAAAACATGAACTTTACAAAATGGTTTGCGTCTTTAATACATCATCGCACTTGGTGGTATTTCAAAACATGAACTTTACCAAATTGTTTGGGTCTTTAATACTTCATCGCACTAGGTGGTATTTCAAAACATGAACTTTACAAAATGGTTTCCGTCTTTAATACTTCATCGCACTAGGTGGTATTTCAAAACATGAACTTTACAAAATGGTTTGCATCTTTAATACTTCATCGGACCAGGTGGTATTTCAAAACATGCATGAACTTTACAAAATGGTTTGCATCTTTAATACTTCATCGCACTAGGGGGTATTTCAAAACATGCATGAACTTTACAAAATGGTTTGCGTCTTTAATACTTCATCGCACTAGGTGGTATTTCAAAACATGAACTTTACAAAATGGTTTGCATCTTTAATACTTCCGCGCACTAGGTGGTATTTCAAAACATGAACTTTACAAAATGGTTTGCGTCTTTAATACATCATCGCACTTGGTGGTATTTCAAAACATGAACTTTACCAAATTGTTTGGGTCTTTAATACTTCATCGCACTAGGTGGTATTTCAAAACATGAACTTTACAAAATGGTTTCCGTCTTTAATACTTCATCGCACTAGGTGGTATTTCAAAACATGAACTTTACAAAATGGTTTGCGTCTTTAATACTTCATCGGACCAGGTGGTATTTCAAAACATGCATGAACTTTACAAAATGGTTTGCGTCTTTAATACTTCATCGCCCTAGGTGGTATTTCAAAACATGCATGAACTTTACAAAATGGTTTACGTCTTTAATACTTCAGCGCACTAGGTGGTATTTCAAAACATGAACTTTACAAAATGGTTCGCGTCTTTAATACTTCATCGCACTAGGTGGTATTTCAAAACATGCATAAACTTTACAAAATGGTTTGCGTCTTTAATACTTCATCGCACTAGGTGGTATTTCAAAACATGCATGAACTTTACAAAATGGTTTGCGTCTTTAATACTTCAGCGAACTAGGTGGTATTTCAAAACATGAACTTTACAAAATAGTTTGCGTCTTGACTGGGATGACATGTTGTCACTGACTGAATCCTTGTAAGTGCAGAAGATGCATGGAGACGATGAAGATAGAACGAAAACTGTGAATGACGTTTCCTTGTTTAATTAATGGTCATGAATTATAAGGAGGGGAAGTAGAGAGTATGGGAAGGTCATGATAGACAGTAAACAATCAACAGTAAACTGTGTTTGTTTGTTTGTTGTTTAACGCCGCACTCAGCAATATTCAATCTATATGACGGCGGTCTGTCAATAATTGAGTCTGGATCAGACAATCCAGTGATTGCCATCATGAGCATCGATCTACGCAACTGGGATACGATGACATGTATCAACCAAGTCAGCGAGTCTGACCACTCGATCCCGTTAGTCGTCTCTTACAACAAGCAAGTCGCCTTTTGCGCAAGCATGGGTTGCTGAAGACCTATTCCACCCCGGATCTTCACGGGTCCAACAGTAAACTCAGGAATACAACTGGTCACAACCTGTTCAATGAGTAAGTGAGATGGCTTTACGTCATTCTCAACATTATTTTAGATAGCGAATCGGCTTAATGTGGGAGGGGAACCCGATGCAGGTCCTAGACGTTTATGTCTTTGGTTGTATACCCCCCAGGGAGCTGAGAATGATATTCAAATGCACACTGATCTATTGGCCGGGGTAGTACTGTTAGCTATTTGAGCATGAATCGAGTGTAGGGAGGCTGTCAGTGCATACATGAGTAGTGTTGTTATTAAATACAAGAAACAAAACCCTTTCCATATGAAATATCTGACTAAAGCAGATTCTTTTTACGATTCCGACTATATCATGAGCATGTGTTTATGAGTGAGTTAATATTTTACGTCACATCGGCAATATTTCAGCCATATCGTGACAAGAACAATTTATACATGAATAATATTTACATTCAGATCATAAAAAAAACTGCCAACAAAGGACTGTAAAACAACTAGAATATCACAGATTTATATTGAAACTACCATGTTACCATAGTGAGTGAGCGAATTGTGCTTAACGCCGCTTTTAACAGTATTCCATTTATATCACGGCATGTCAGCTAAATGTGTGAGGAAAGCCCGAAGTGATACAGATATCAGACGTTTACCACTTCGGTGAAACCCACGAGCACGGGTATGGTGCTGACAAACCTAGAAACATAATCGGGGCGAACTAGGATTCGAACCCACGATCATAGGGTTCTAGCGTGTCCAAGGGACGCAACTCTGCACAGGGAATCGCGGCGCTTTAGACGACTGGGCTACAGATCACCAGAAACCAAAGTTAGGCCACCATACTAGCGACCATGGGGGCTTACAGTGCCTCTGCATGGTACCCGTTAGTCACTGGTGAATATAGACAAGGTTTAGCCATGAATTAGATATAAAAAAAATATTCTTTAATTAAACCACTGGTAGATATAAAAAATACTTTGAATGACGTGGGCTTACGTACCCTTTCTGGGGGACAATAATTTTACGCTACTTCAACCCCAATAAAAAGCATAGCCACTAACGATCTCAGTTACTAATCATATACTACAAATTAATAAGATACATAACTTTCTGCATCAAAATATTTCAATAAATTCATTTTTTATAAATAAAAATAATTATAGGAGCTCTTATCTGATTAAAAAGATCCTTTATGGATAAAACCTTGAAACAGTTATCTCTTGTGATGGAAAAGGACATGCTTGACCGTCATTCTTTCATCACAAGGGATATAGAATGAAGGATCTTCACCTATCAATAAATATTCATGAGTATATCATGAATGGACAACACGACATCGTCTCAAATCTGGACTGACAACCCCAAGTGGATGTAACCGACATTTGGTCTTCTTGCATGTAATTTATTTATACCTACTTGGGTGTTCCACTTCTTCTGCATTACATTTGTGATGTAACATCTAACTACAGGTTTGTAGTCACTGTATGGGATAAGATGTGGTGTCACATTTGTTGAGAGCTGCCTTAGCTGCAATATCAGACATTGTGTTACCAACGATCCCAACGTCGCTGGGTAACCAACAAAAGACGATGTCGTATTGGACAGTGGCAAGATTATTATTATCAAGTAAAACTGGATGCTGACACGAGGTATTTTTTATTGCCTGAAGAAAGGACAGCGTTTCTGAAAAAAAGATGAATTCCTTATGTTTATACTGGTTATTTATAATATTATATTCTAGAGCAGTTGAAATGGCATTTGATTCAGCTGTAGAAATGAAAGTGTTGTCTGGTAATCTAGTGGATAAAGTTCTGGATCCAATGACAGTGGCACTGGCAACAGCACCACAATCATTGGATCCATCTGTAAATATAGATTTGTAAGTGTTATATTCGCTTCTTAACTGATTACATTCTTGTTGTTATTGCAGTTGATTTGTTTTAGATTTCTTGAGCTTAGATAAGGTAAGATCCACCTGCGGCTTTACCAATCGTCAAGGAAGCAGAAGAAAGCTGGCGGAAAAGAGATATATTTTCGAGTGCAATATTTGCAGCAGAAATGAAAGGTTTAATTCCAATTCATTGGGGTGGAATGCGTGATGACTTCTTATTGTAAAGATCCTCATAAAGAGGATTAAATCGCAGTTGTAAGAGGGATTTGACTCATTTGAATATAATTTGTTTATGTATGGTAAAGAGTATTTTATACGACGCTGTTTAAGAGATGGCTCATCGGCCTCAATATACAAACTGTCAATAGGAGAGGTTCGGAAAGCTCCAAGACAGAGTCTTAGACCTTGATGATGGAAAGAATCTAAATGTTTTAGGTTGCTTTTACAGGCTCCACCATAGATGATGGAGCTATAGTCGAGTTCAGAACGAATTAGTGATCTGTACAAGTGAAGAAGGAATCGTGGTCCCCTCCTCACTTGAAATTGGAAACAACTTTTAATAAATCCAGCGCCTTCAAACATTTAGCTATAAGATCTTTAATATGTGGCAAAAAAGACGCTGATAAAAAATATACCCCAAAATTTGGCTACTTTTACTACCGTAGTGGGAGTACCTGGAAGGCCTTGGTCACTATGTGGTTTATATTTACGACAGAAATGGCTGCATTTAGTTATAGATTTAGAAAACTTAAAGCGTTGAGACCATTCGTTTATGTTATTGAGAGCTGCAACTGTCTCTCAATCGTGTGCATATTTTGATCCGACACGTACCTGGAAATGTCTTTCTGTTAAAAACTGTGATATAATATTCGATAAACGGCCTCTCCGACTCATCTCATGAAGATACTTTAAAATTCCTTCTTTCACAAATGATTCTAATATAACCAAATGGTGAATGGTACTTCTATCTTTTCTAAACCCACATTGAATATTTGTTGTAAGATTATTTGTTTCAAAGTACCATATTAATCTGTTATTGATCATTCTTTCCATGTTGTTACAAACACAGCTAGTAAGCGATATTGGCCTATAATTTGAAGGATCAGTGTGATCCCGGCCAGGTATTGGACTGATAACAGCATCTCGCTATGACGAAGGGAAATTACCCGTTGTCCAGATATTATCAAATATATTTAATAGTGTTTCTGAACAGGAGTCAGGTTAATGTTTAAGTAACTGATAGTGGATATTATCAGCACCGGTAGCAGTATGATGAGCTTGCCCTAAGGCAGTATTTAGCCCATGAATGGAAAAGACTTCATTTTAATCTTCACCATTATCAGAGTTAAAATTATTTCTGAAATTTTGGTACATAATTAGTTGATGAGTGAGTGAGTATGGTTTTACGCCGCTTTTAGCAATATTCCAGCAATATCACGGCGGGGGACACCAGAAATGGGCTTCACACATTGTACCCATGTCGGGAATCGAGCCCGGGTCTTCGGCGTGACGAGCGAATGCTTTAACCACTAGGCTACCCGACCGCCCCAGTTGATGAAGAATGTTTAGCTAAGGTTACTCCTAGGTTTATTTGCTATATCTGATTTATCAGCTAATAGTGTATCTACTTCCTTAAGATTGTGAACGCTAGAGTTGGAACCTTTACCTTTTATCCCTTGCACCATATTCCCAACCTCAGACATGGGTGTTCGGGAATTTATTTCAGAAACAGTTTCGCCAAGATTGGTGTTTATTTTGTTTAAAAGTACGACGGGCTTTTGCATTTAATATTTTAAATTTATTTAAGTAAGGGACAGTGGGGTGGGGGTGGAAATCTTTATCTGCTTTTTTCCTAGCTTCCCTAGCTTGTTTACAATCCGGGTTAAACCATGGTTTACATTTATTTGAAGAGGACTTGGGTATACATTCATCAGCAATTTCATTTAAAACGTCAGAAAAAAACTGAGTAGGATCAGCAACATCGCTGAAACTCTCAGGAATCAGTTTATTTGTGCATAATGTTTAAAGTAAAAGCCTTTGAAAAGTTCCATCTAGTTGAGGACGGAATATCATATGGATTTATTGCTTTAATGATAGTAGGGAAATGGTCACTTCCACTAAGGTCACGCTAGAATCAGTTAGAGATAAATCTAGAGAGGTAGGTTCCAATTGCAGGATGGAGATACGTGTTGGAATCATCATTAAATATGCACAGATCATCATTAGAGATGAAATCGTCGAGTATTTTACCCTTAGTGTTGGTCTTTGTACCACCCCATAGTGAGTAGTGGCCATTTCGATCACCGATGATTACGCAGGGTTTAGGGAGTTCATCATAGTGAGCTTGAAGATCTGACAAACTTTGAGCTGACGAAGGCGGAATAAACAGTGAACACAGAGTAAAAGCAACGTGCAAAGTTAGTCGAACTGCAACGGCTTGGAGATCAGTTTTAAGTATAACAGGGCTTTGGATAACATTATACCTGACAATGATTGAAGAACCTCCAGTGGCCTATCACCCGGGGCAGAAAAATAAGGATATGCAGTGAACTGGCGTAAGTTAAAATCATCTGTCTGTTTTAGATACGTTTCCTGCAGACCGAATGCTCATGGTTTCATATGATGGACTAATAGCTGCAATTCATTAGAATTAGTCCTCAGTCCTCTACAATTCCACTGCACAATATTATTGGCATACACATTGGATCAATTGGGGATCTACCCCGCACTTTGTTTAGGGCGACAAGCTATGTGCCCTGGGATGGTCACATCCATGTCCCTTTTTTACCTCTTTGAGGCTCTGTCACTTTGTTATATACACAACAACAAAAGTTCCTGTGACACCAATATTTTAGTGTATTTTTCAAACAAGTAAAGTTTGGTTTTCAATAGTGTAGTACATGTATCGAATCAAGTCACAAAAACACAACTGCTACAGAAAAGGATGCATATCCATGCAAAAGTTGACTTTTATGCAAGTCCCATGCATTTCACTAGCCAAGAATGGGTATAAAAACATGTGCGTTAACGGGATTCCATATGCATTGTTAAGCCTCGTGCTGACAATAACCACTCAGAAAAACAACAAAATTACGCAATGATTCAACATTACGAAATGCCACGCCTGTCCGAAAATGAGCGTCGCGAGCCATTGGTATGCTTAAAGCAGGATCGAGTCAACGTTATGTTGCAAGACAACTTAACGTCCACAGAAACACCATTTGGAGTTTGTGGCAACGTTGGCAACAGACGAATGCAGTCAGAGACCATCCTCTGAGTGGCAGACCACGCGTAACCAATAATCGACAAGACAACTGGATTCGAACAACACATCTAAGAAATCGATTCCAGCCAGCAACAGTGACTGCAAGAAGCATCCCTGGCCTTCGACGAATATCTTCACAAACCGTACGTCGTCGCCTCAGATGTGCAGGGATTGTCGCCAGAAGACCCGCCAGACGTCCCATTTTGACAGGAAACCACCGTCAATCGCGTCTACAGTGGTGCAGACAGCATCAACGCTAGACGGCCATGCAGTGGGGACAAGACGGATTCGAGTGTACCGACGTCGAGGTGAACGTTACGTCAATCATTGTGTCATGGAAGAAGATCGGTTCGGGGGCGGCAGCGTTATGGTATGGGGTTGGATTACAGCAAGACAGAGGACCCGTTTGATAGTGGTTGAGGGAAATCTCAATGGACATCGGTACCGCGACAAGATCATCGGCCCTGTTGTTCTACCGTTTTTGCGTCGTCATGGCACAGGCATTACCCGACAACGCCCGGCCTCACATTTCTCGACTTGTTCAGGATTCTCTTCAACAAAACAACGTGAATGTCATCCCCTGACCGGCTCGCTCCCCTGATCTCTCACCAATCGAGCACATGTGGGATGAGATGGATCGGCGCCATCGACGTCAACCACGTGTTCCACTGACACTCCAGGAACTTCGAAACATGCTCCAGCAGATATGGACAGATATCCCACAGGACTTTGTGCGACGCCTGGTCCATTCCATGAGACGAAGATGTGTTACTTGTATCGCAACCAGAGGTGGACACACGCGCTATTGATTTGTAAATTGACATTTTGGCATGTTCATGTTTTGTTTTTATGAAATCACGCATTTTCTGAAGTCAGTATGGCAAATTAAACCATTTGAACACTCAAAGGAGTCTTTTATCTGTTGCAAACCGAAATTGTTTCAGGTTTGGTAAAAAACATAACTTTGCATCAAATTTTATTCAATGTCACATGAACTTTTGTTGTTCAGTATATTTGGAAGATTATGGCCTTTGTTTGCTTTTGCTTCTAATAACTTGTTTGACGTTTGTTTGAGGGTGATGTTGTGAAACTGACTGCGATGCTGATTGTTCCCGTGTAACAGATAAGTGCTGATCACAAGACGACTCTGATTGAATTTGAGAATTGTTGGGAAGTGGCTTTGGCGTTTGAGTTGATTGTTGAGGAATATCAGTTTTACCCTTGTCAGAGTGGTGACTGGCCGGGTGGGAAGTATTGGGGTGGTTTCAGATGGTGTTCTGGTGAAGGATACAGGTTTCGTTTAGTTCTGGAGTTTGGAGAAGTTTTTAGTGAATTTAATTTTGTTAAGTTCCATCTGTTGTTTCCATATGAGGCTTCCAGAGCAGTTGGTGCACTTTTTATAGTTACTGTCACAATCTTCCGTTACAAGTATTGACACCATGACCATACATTTGGCATTTAAAGCATCTGAGAGGATTTGGAAGGCAGACGTCAACATTGATGTTGCAATATCCTGCGTTTATTGATTTTGGAGCAGTGGCAGATGAAAATGAGAACAAGTACGGTTTTGTTTGAGAGGTTTGGTTGTTTTTGACGGGTTGTGAAGCGTTTGACATTAATAACACATTGGTCTTTCAATTCCAGCCATGTCAGCAAACAATCGATCTCAGTCCCTCAGAATTCCTTTACTGGTGTTAAGTGTTCGGTGTGCAGAGACCAGAACCGGGACGCGGATAAAAGATTTAGTTGACATGAGTTTGTTTTGCTTGCTGCCTTTTACTAAACTCAATTAACAATCCACCTGAACGATAGTGTTTCTGCCGTCACCCGCAATGCCATGAACACCCTTAGATACTGCAAAAGGGTTTCACTTTAAAGGTGTTTTATCTAAAGTCTCAATCACTATGAAACGTGGCCAGTAAACAATGGATTTGGACGGTCGCTGTTCATCATCAATTTCAAGTAGACGTTTGGGGTTTTTTGGAGGGGGTTTCGTAATCTCTGTTTAGTTTATATTGTTTCATCATCCGAACTCCCCACTCACCATGGAGTATCAGAAAGAGAATGCTAATATCAAGTGGATCTCCAATTTGAGCTACCACCTTCTGGGCATACGGCAAATTGACATTTTGAATGATGTCAGATCATCGATATACCTTAAGCTAAAGTTAAATTTCTTGCCCAAATTAGCTTGTTTTGACTTTGCCAATCCGAGCAGAAATTCTAATTCATATGCATCGTTAGTCAGGGATTCCGACCCACGATCATGGGATTCTGGAAAGCATAATGGACGCAATATAGCAAAGCGAACTCCAGCGCCCTTGACGACTGGGCAGCCAGTCCCTCGCTTCCATTTTCGAGTGAGTGAGCGAATGAGTGAGCGTATGAGTGAGAGAGGGAGGGGGAAAGGGGGAGGAATGAAGGTCAGACACGTATACCACCTTTGGTGAATCCATGGATACATCTATTTATAAATCAGTGGCGAATCTCGCGTGCAGAGTACAAGGCTCAACATAATCATAATCCAGATGAATGTGATGATACCAGCAGATCCTGGCACGGCTAAGGGCGACAATTATGCACAGCGAATAGTGACGCCTGAAACAACTTGAGGAGCTATTCAGTTGAATATCAGTTTATCATCACTATCTCTATCAAATATGTCATCTTTTCATTTCATTTCGTAACGGTACAAGATGAAGCTGATATGAGTGAATGTTGGTTTACACCGCATATTCAGGCAAAAGCCTGTAAACAATCAATTCTGGGCGAGATGAACCAGTGGCTGGAAGCATGATGAACAACAAATCGTCACAGTCACCGAATCATTACGAGTCAGCTCTGACCACGATCTTGGCGCAATAAGGATCTGTCTTACCCCGAAATCACCATGAGGACAAAAGTATGAGGGCACCTACTGTACCCTGGAAATACCACGAGGAAACAAACACGGGGGGGCCTATCCTACCCGGGAATCCCCAGAGGAAGCACGTATAAAGACACCTATTCTATCCCGGACATCCCACGAGGAAACAAACACGGGGTACTGGGGGCCTATCCTATCCGGGAATCCCCAGAGGAAGCACGTATAAAGACACCTATTCTATCCCGGACATCCCACGAGGAAACAAACACGGGGTACTGGGGGCCTATCCTATCCGGGAATCCCCAGAGGAAGCACGTATAAAGACACCTATTCTATCCCGGACATCCCACGAGGAAACAAACACGGGGTACTGGGGGCCTATCCTATCCGGGAATCCCCAGAGGAAGCACGTATAAAGACACCTATTCTATCCCGGACATCCCACGAGGAAACAAGCACGGGGTGCTGGGGACCTATCCTACCCGGGAATCCCCAGAGGAAGCACGTATAAAGACACCTATTCTATCCCGGACATCCCACGAGGAAACAAACACGGGGTACTGGGGGCCTATCCTATCCGGGAATCCCCAGAGGAAGCACGTATAAAGACACCTATTCTATCCCGGACATCCCACGAGGAAACAAGCATGGGGTGCTGGGGACCTATCCTACCCGGGAATCCCCAGAGGAAGCACGTATAAACACATCTACTCTATCCTGGAAATACCACGAGGAAACAAGCACGGGGTACTGGGAACCGACCTTACCTGGGATTCCCCAGAGGAGACATGTATAAAGACGTCTACTCTATCCCGGAAATTCCACGAGGAAACAAGCACGGGGTACTGGGAACCGACCTTACCTGGGATTCCCCAGAGGAGACATGTATAAAGACGTCTACCCTACCCCGGAAATCCCACGAGGAAACAAGCACGGGGTACTGGGGGCCTATCTTACCTGGGATTCCCCAGAGGAGACATGTATAAAGACGTCTACCCTACCCCGGAAATCCCACGAGGAAACAAGCACGGGGTACTGGGAACCGACCTTACCTGGGATTCCCCAGAGGAGACATGTATAAAGACGTCTACCCTACCCCGGAAATCCCACGAGGAAACAAGCACGGGGTACTGGGAACCGACCTTACCTGGGATTCCCCAGAGGAGACATGTATAAAGACGTCTACCCTACCCCGGAAATCCCACGAGGAAACAAGCACGGGGTACTGGGGGCCTATCTTACCTGGGATTCCCCAGAGGAGACATGTATAAAGACGTCTACTCTATCCCGGAAATCCCACGAAGAAACAAGCATGGGGTACTGGGGGCCTTGTCCGGAAGGAGATAAGCAAGGTGCACTTGGGACCTTACTGGATGTGAGTCTCTGAAGGTCTATATAATATATGAAGGTATGATGCTACTATATACATCGGGAAGTTACATGTACGATAATACACAATACCGTGATTGTAGGATATATACAATACTCTTGAAAATCACATACACTCACATACAACTTCAAGAACATGCCAATCTGATATTGAAATGCGCAGAAAGTAAATAGAAAAAAATATTGACGTGGTAATATATGTCACATTTGCCAGTGTACGATTTGTTGAACGGAATGCTTTACTAAAGACAGAAGCTTGTTAATTCTATCCAAATAACGCTCTTTGGACAGTGTAAACTATCTGACTTTAGCAAACGATGTTAACTGTATCTAGCCTATCTGTATCATTGTTACTAACCATTGCTAGGATATTGGAAACTTACAGTTTCTAGTGCGAAGTGCGAAATATACTTAGCGAATAATACTAAAAGACAAGAGTAAGGATAACGCCATCCACGTAACCGCCAGTCACAGGCATACATATAGCTCATGTCTGTATTTTGATTCTCTTGATTTACTTGCACATCCCTGCCAGTCTCAGTCGTATAGTACATTTAATACATTTTAGGTTCTCTTGGCACAATCCTATATAACACGTGGATATCGAAAGTTGCTCAGCTTGTTATGCTAAAAGTGAAACATTAGGCATTGCACGTTATTGTCATGGGTCAACATTTCTTACATATTGGTATAGCTTGCAAATACACACACACACACACACACACACACACACACACGCACGCACGCACGCACACACACACACACACACACACACGCGCGCGCGCACGCACGCACGCACACACACACACACACACACACACACACACACGCACACACACACACACACACTTTTCAAGAATAGTCGAGATATGATTCTAAATCACGAAATTGCAACAATAATTATTTTTTGACGAATGAAAAGACTCGACAAAGGTGCCTTACTCGTCTTGCATGGCTGTCTACTTAACGTAGCTGAGAGTCACAAAAATAGTATTACGACAGTGTCTTGAAAACAAAATTACTTTGACTATTGATAAGCAAACAGATTAAACATTTTACATTTTGTTTACAAGGTTTGAATATTATACTTACTCACATTTAAAGTGATGTACTCTCGAAACATTTTTCGTGATTAAAACAAGTGTCACAGTGTGTTCAATGTCCCTTTTACACTCATAATTGCAGCCATGTTTCATGGTAGGTCTACTGTAGACGATGCTGCAGTCGATAGTGGAGTCCTGTACTGTTCACAGAACAGTGGACGTCGGACGCAGTTTGATCATTGGTACCTAATGACCGTCCACACTGTTACCTATATATCGTACATCAGCGAGGAGAGGATCCACATCCTTGGATCGAGGTTGTCCCAACAGTCTCTGTCTTGTGATGGCAGCGAAGGGAAACTTTCATCAGCTGGGCGATCAGCGAGTAGTGTACATTGTTAACTCTTGTTGGAGGCTATGGTTCAGTGACATTGTGTCGAGAAATACCGTTTTCCCAATTAGCACCCCTTACGATTGATCAATGTTCACAAGACTTATTTATTCGATTATAATACGCATTCCTGTGTTATATACACCCTTAATTATGAGCAATTAAATTCTGGAAATATTATATTATATATTATATATTATATAATATATTATTACGTCGAATACGGTACATCGATCTGCAGCCAGGGTTATGGAGATTTCAGATAAAAAGGAGATTTGTCGTCGTTATTTAGGTTGTGGCTGTCGTCTGTGAATTGCATCTTACCCCTTGCATGGGCGGTGATTTGAGGTCCGATGAATACTCTGTAGATGCACAGTACATAGGCGATACATATCACGATGTTGTTCTGACAGGTGGCGACATCAGGTATTGACGGACGCTAAAGATGATGCAAATGTCGTACCCGAATTCATCCCCAACTGTTTCTTATGCCACGTACTTATCCTTAGTATAGTTAAGGAAGTAATGGCGTAACTAGGTCACAGACTTGTTTGATTGTTTGTTGTTTAACGCCGCATTCAGCAATATTCCAGCTATATGTCGGCGGTTTGTAAATAATCGAGTCTGGACCAGACAATCCAGTGATTGATATCATGAGCATCGATCCACGCAATTGGAATACGATGACATGCACCAACCAAGTCAGCGAGCCTGACCACCTGATCCCGGATCTCCGGATCTTCACGGGCCAGGTCACAATCTGGCCATATGGGGTCGAACATAAGACTTATTGTATGAAGAATCTTTATGATCGGACACTGGTAGGCGTCGACCAAGAGTGTGACCGGAGGCCTCAGGCCCGTGTCCCGAGTCACGTGTGTCGACTGCCGGCCCGGTCGTGTCTCTTCCTTTACATAAGTGAGTGAGTGAGTGAGTATTGTTTTACGCCGCTTTTAGCAATTTTCCAGCAACATCACGGCGGGGGACACCAGAAATGGTCTTCAGACAATGTACCCAAGTTGGGAATCGAACCCGGGTCTTCGGCGTGAGGAGCGAACGCTTAAACCATTAGGCTACCCGACCGCCCCCTTTACATAATAAGTACAAGTATATAGTTTTATATATGATAGTGAATGCAATGACTATTATACAATTTCATTTGAAAGGACGTGAATAAATTGACTTTACCTGATTGACATTTATGCTTATCTGTCTGTATGAAGCTGAGACTAAACATGTATGACAGGTGGCAAGTCACTTGGGGCGTCAATCAGCAATCCTTAGTTACAAATGACGGACACCGTCACAAAGGGCGGACAGGAAAAGCTGTGACCTTTAATTATCTAATAGTACCGTTATTGTGTGACGTCAGTGCACCAACTGTGCTACACGATAAAGTTTAACTTTCATGATTTAACTTCTAACTTTATATTTCTTTATGCTTAGAAATTATGAAAAGCTGTATGTACATAAGGAAGAGAGGAATGTCAACGTCTTTATTATGTGGAACAACGTTTCGGAGTGTATATGGGGCGGACGGGTAGTCAAGTGGTTAAAGCGTTCGCTCGTCACGCCGAAGACCCGGGTTCGATTCCCGACATGGCTACAATGTGTGAAGCCCATTTCTGGTGTCCCCCGCCGTGATATTGCTGGAATATTGCTAAAAGCGGCGTAAAACCATACTCACTCGGAATATATACTTACTCCTTCATCGGGTGAATGAAGCTGACATCCATACATTCTCTTCCTTATGTGTATCACTTCTAGATGCCATTCAAAGAATTGTTTGTACATTTTGTAAGCGTATACTCGTAAAAGTAGCTGTATGACAACACTCTAAGCCGGAATCCCCACGAGGAGACTTTTGTTGTTTCTTGGTCGTCTTGTAATTGGTGTGCGGGTGTGTAGCTATGTTTACATGCGTCTGTTTATGTTGGTATGAGTGAGGGGGCGAATGACCTGTCAAGGACCCTGTCCCTGTATCACTTGCTGGTTTGTGCAATGGAGTTTATGATGAAATAAATAGTGTATTACTTGATGTTTTTTGGGTTTGTTTATATTTGAAACGTCGAATTCTTAACACATAATTGACATATAAAATGAAGCAAGGTTGTTTTCATGTGACTTCAGTAGCTCGTGCAGATGAAACGTTTACCAGGTATACAAATCGATCTTTGTTCTCATCTGTGAATACCTTGAATGTTTCCATCACTCTATAAATACAGATGTTTATGCAAAACAAAATGTAAGAAGTTGTTTGACAAAGCATCAAGGCTGCCATATATACACGAGGTGGTCTGTATGAAGTGCTTTGATCTGCCCGCCGGCATCACAATCTACCTGAATGCCAGCACCAGACACAAAGGCTCAGGTAAGATGTAAATGTAATCTGTTTTGGGCATATCGACCGACACGTAGCTGCTGCGTTAATCGGTCTAATTTCGACTATCGATGTGCTGCGTTATTTGTGTCTTGTTCAAACAACACAATAAACACAGGCATGTGGCAATACTGGATGTCTTTGAGTTACAGAACAACACATCATTTCAAACATGCATGAACTATATCTGTACGACTGACGCCACAGTGGCAATTCATGGTCAATATTCTCTACAAATACATACCATTTCTTATACAGTTCAAAACAGGGGGTGATATTCATATTTAGTTTTAATTCAAAAGTTGGCATGGCGTATTGACGGTTTGAACAATTTAATTGTTAATACAGCATAACCAGTCACTATTTAATTGTTACCATTTCTTTTACGGTGCGAAACAGGAGGTGTACAACGTACAATTTCAAAACCACAAATTCCTTGTCATATCAGTATCCGTATTTTCAGTTTTCATTTTCAGCAGATTTTCAGTCAACCACATCCCTTGGGAAACAAGTACATCTGTATTACCATTCCGCGGTATTTCTAGAAAGGAAAGGCTACTAATCTTTCAAAGAAATTGTTAAATGTGTAAATAACTTAATATCACAAGCATGCACACATAAAAGAGTGAGTGAGTATGGTTTTACGCCGCTTTTAGCAATATTCCAGCAATATCATGGCGGGACACATAGAAGAAACAGTATGTATCTTGGGTCTATTATCAGCAAGGGTGAATCAGGTACTTATTCATCTGTTTAGTCATGGATCACGCGTTATACGGACATCTAGTTTACCCAAGCGCATTATTAAAGGTGCGGCAGCATACAAGTGTATATACGTAATAAATGCCCCGCTCTAATAAGCGCCCACGGTGACATTTGCTGATATATTGCCTGCATGGTGAACAATCCCAATTAGCACCCTTCCGATTGGTCAATGTACACAAGACTAATTTATTCGTGTATAATACACACTCGTGTGTTATTACACCCTTAATTAGGGGCTATTAAATTCTGGAAAAATATATCTGTCGTACATAAACATTTCAGGCTGTCTGCATAACCATGAAATTTATCATTGGGCGCTGAATTTATTATTGGGCGCTTATTACGTCGAATACGGTACTTATTTGTTAAGCACAAAACAATGGAGTGTAGCCCGGACATTTCCTCGAAGCCATTAGCGGCCATGTAGCTTCACTATCTTAATTATTTATATCACTGAACCCTCGTCAATGTGTTTATTCACTCAGGAAAGATCTGGACAGACAAAGTATATATTTCCGTCATTGAAATCACAGCTGGTGACTTTCTAATCTCTGTTGGAATGGTGCAGTTGTTAGGCCTATTAACGAACTACACGTAGCACTTGTTTGGCAGAAAGGTTTCGGTACGACTTGTAATATTGTTGTTTCTCGCCTACCACCGGCTTCGGAACTTTATTTATTAAATTGTTTGACGTGGTGAGGTGAAATCGAGTTTAACGTCACTTCCCAGATTATTGCACTTATATAGCGACGAGCATGCACGTGTGTGTGTGTGTGTGTGCGTGCGTGCGTGCGTGCGTGCGTGCGTGCGCGTGTGTGTGTGTGTGTGTGTGGCTGCTTGTACTAGTCCGTACTGAATAAATACATTCGCATATATATTATTGAATAGGATCCTCAATTGTACCGAGCTGAGTTTGAAGGTGAAACAGGAACGACAACTGCTTTTGTGAGATTCTTACGGCGAGGTTCAGGATACAAATTCACCTATACATAGTTCATACATGCAGTACCCCGGATATTACCATACATAATTGGGTTGAACGTTTCTATATGTTGTTGGGGAGCACGGTCGGCCCAGTCGTCTAAGGCGCCGCGATTCGCTGTGCAGAGTTGCGTCCCGTGGACACGCCAGAAACCTATGATTGTGGGTTCGAATCCCGGTTCGCCCTGATTATGTTTCTAGGTTTGTCAGCACCATACCAGTGCTCGTGGATTTCACCGAAGTGATAAACGACTGAGACCTGCATCACTTCAGGCTTTCCTCCCACATTAAGCTGACATGCCGCGATATAACTGGAATACTATTAAAAGCGGCGTTAAACACAACTCACTCACTCTGCATGTTGATAGAAAGTTTTACAAGGGCTGTTATACTGTAAAAACTCAAGAAAAGTCATAGATGAAACCTACAGGCTTGTTAGAGTATTCAACTGAATATGAGGATTGACGTTTACATAGATATTAATTCTAATCATCACACAACCTTTGCAAAAGTTGCATATCATTATACCAGCAGATTGTGTATGGCTATGAACTTCACATGTAAACACACACTAGAACTAAAACAAACTGTTCACCAAAATTATAATGACAGGCCTAAATTTACTTACGAAATGACTATTTATTATTCTCGGGGTAGAGGATGTCGTGGCTAGGATTATTATATTTTTTGTATCACTACTTATATGAATCATTGCCTTGAATATACACATATGTGTTCACAATGTAACTGCCTAGGCAGTGATTATATAAAAAGAAATTCTAAACATAACCCCCATCCACATAAACATAGGGGGAGTGTACCCACACCTTTCGCATTATTAAAGCTTCGCGTCTTATTCCCAACCTTCACATTATCCTCCCCACAAGCCAGTGTTAAGTTTAAACCTGATATCAACGCAGTGCGTCGATGAAGTCTGGGTTAACAACTACTTAACGTACACGGGAAGTTTCAATGGTTTGTGCAGAGTTGCGTCCCTTGGGCACTCCAGAAACCAAGCTCCTTCCCAGCGCGTGACACCTTCGTTACACTCTCGGTATAGACAGCTCCGCGAACGGGCTATCGCTGGGGGTGAGTGAGTGATTATGGTTTTACGCCGCTTTTAGCAATATTCCAACAATATCATGGCGGGGGACACCAGAAATGGGCATCACACATTGTGCCCATGTCGGAAATCGAACCCGGGTCTTCGGCGTGAAGAGCGAACGCTTTAACCACTAGGCTACCCGACCGCCCCGGCTATCGCTGGGAAGGAACTTGCGCCAGAAACCTATGATTATGGGTTCGAATCCCGGTTTGTCCCGATTATGTTTCTAGTTTGTCAGAACCATACCCGTGCTCGTGGGTTTCACTTTGGGCTTTCCTCCTACATAAAGCCGATACGCCGTGGTATAACTGGAATACTGTTAAAATCGGCGTTAAAGTCAGCTCACTCACTCACTTCAATAGTCTGTGGTAACGTTAACTGCACAGCAAAGTGGATCTCCTTGCCCTATGTTACTTACTACTATATTACGTCAATGACGTGGTTGCTGCACACTAACGACCCAATGCTGACAATATAACGCAGACAATATAACCACAGAAATATATGCTAATATTGTTAATATGGTAATCTTCCATTTACCTATAACCGAAATGTAGGAGCGTATGAAACAGGATAAATCTAAACCTTTCTTGTGTCATATGTGTTCAACATTTACACTTATTGCACACGTTAGAAAATACATGAAAAAGCGATGACCATATTTATACACCTCAGTGATATATGTTCATTGCTACTTTATGCTCTTTAATTTCATGGGACCGCCTCCGTGGTCGAGTGGTAGAGCGTCCGCCCGGAGAGCGGAAGGTCCGGGGTTCGATCCCCGGCTGTGTCATACCAAAAGACGTTAAAAGATGGTTCTTGTTGTTACCCTGTCTGGCGCTCGGCATTAAGGGGCTAAAACAAGGACTGGTCGGCTCGGAGTCAGTATACTGTGTCTGAGTGGGGTATTCATGTTAAACTGCGGCATGGTATCTCAGTGAGCTAGCACTATAAATCGGCATCAGTCTGGACTAGTACAAGCAGCCACACAAACACACACACGTACATGCACGTCACTATATAAGTGCAACAATCTTGGACGCGACGTTAAACCCAATTTCACCTCACCTTTATTTCATGACCTGCGTAATATATGCAAACTTGGCGGCCACATGATACGTACATTTCACACGTTGGTCATTTGGTCATTGGACTACACCTTCATTTCCTAGCATGCATAAATTTGGAAAATACTGTCCCTTCGTGTCGTGTTAATCCGCGTGAATACACCCAATACATCGGGATACAATGACATGCAATCAACCAAGTGGTCGAGCCCGACCATCCGATCTATTTGGTCGCTATTTGGAAGACAAGCGATTGGTTGCTGAGGACCAGTATTTCCAAAGCTTGCCACAAAAGGGTCACAGTCGTATGCAAGCGAACTGTTAGGATTAAAAAGACGGCGTCATCTAATGTTGACATTTTATTCTTCTAGAGATGTATTTGTGGCTTGACAGTTAAACTGTGTTGTGCAGACAAATAAGAAACACGACTGTGATGGCTGTTGTTAACTCCAAAGGTAAGTTGTTTTGACAGACTGCAGGTGTCTGAGAAAGACGCGTGTTCTATTCATTAATTACAAACTACAATAAAAGATGATGTTTGTTGTTCCATTTTACCAGCATTACCAGCATTACCATTAGGTTAAAATTATTTGTTACAAGTGCGGCTTGATCGATCGGGACAAGACAAACACCTGACGATTGTACGGAGGTGGCTGAAAAGCTACAAAAGACGTACAGTACACCCGTAACAGTTTGCATGTATCAAGCATAATGCCTTCCGTGCCTCCGGGCTGCACTTAAACCACATACACAACCAGACAGCATAATTCTGCAGGCTTCCAAATGACTACGCATACTCTGTTGATGAAAATGGACAAAACTGGCTGCCGTGCTGTCATCAAGTATCTCCAACTGAAAGGACGAGCTCCAACACCCATCCATGCGGACACGGCAGCAACCAAAGGATTCCCAGTGTTAAGAGGTGGGTAGCGGGGTTAAAGAGGGATTGAAGACGATCCAAGATCAGAAAGATCTTCAACTGCTACCAAAATGGAAAATGTTGATAAAATATATGATGTGCTTGTGGATGATTGACGACACACCACACGTCACATAGCCAATATGAACTGGGCATGACAAAGGTTTCCGCATGCTGTGTTCAAAGGCTTCTGACTCCGGATCAGAGACGCTCCAGGTTCATCACCTCTCGTGAGAAAGTACGTCGTTTTGTTGAGCGAATTGTAACCATGGATGAGTCTTGGCTTCACCACTATCAGACAGAGACTAAACAACAGTCAAAGCTGTAGAAACATCTAACATCTCCTCCCCCGAAGAAGGTGAAGTCTGTCCCATCAGCTCGAAAGGTGTATCTTCGGTTTTCTGGGATTCCAAAGGAATCCCATTGGTGGGCTACCCCCCGAAAGTTTAGACCATTAATTACCAATATTATGTTAATCTGCTTTGGCAACTTGCTGATAATATCCAGGCTAACCGTCGTGGAAAACTCGCAAAAGGTATGTTGTTCCACCAGGACAAGTCTGTTGTCGCCATGGCTGAAATGCATGGCTGTGGCTTTGAACTCATTGAACATCCTCCGTATTCACCATAACTGGCATCATCAAATTCCACCTCTTCCCAAACTTGAAGAAATTGATTGAGTGAGTATGGTTTTACGCCGCTTTTAGCAATATTCCAGCAATATCACGGCGGGGGACACGGGCTGAATACATTGTACCCATGTCGGGAATCGAACCCGGGTCTACTTGAAGAAAGAACCGCCGGGCAAGCACAACGCAAATGATGATGACGTCGTGTCTGCTGTGGGGGACTTTATACACAGCCAGGCGGAAGCTCTCTAAACCAGTGGGAGCCAGGCACTCCAGCGTCGTTGGCAGAAATGTCCGAACCTCTGAGGGGATTATTTTAAACATAGTTAGCACCCAACTCCATCGACGCAGTCCATCGCAGTAAGACTCGGAACTTCTGAGCTACCCCCAGTAGAATCAACTTCATTTGTTTACTTCAATAGTTGCAGGGGAACTAATAGCCCGTGAAACCATACACTACACCTGTGTCATCACAGAAAGAAACTACCTCTTCCGATTGTGTTAAATTGTAAGGGAGATTCACGAATCTACATCTAAAAGCTAACATTTCGTTCTATCGTACGCGCTCATGTTTGCGTCTTTTACGAAGCCAAGGTTATAATAAATCAAATAATCACCCTTATTCCATTCTTTGCCCATTTCAGGTCAGAAAGTAAGAGATTTAGAAGTTCGTTTATACTGGAGGGTTCTTTTGTCTAAACATTGTACTAAACCTTAACTATGACTACATTTTAGGGACTATACGTAATTACGTATATTCGTAAGAAACTCACAAGCTTATATATACGAAATTACATAATTCACACACACGTTTACCTCTACGTACCTAGGTAACTCGCGCGCACATATATATCTTCGAACATTCATGATTTATAAACATGCATCTGCGTACTTACATAACACAACCCACACATGTGTATCAACGAACTTTCACAACATATAAACACTTATGTATCGAAAATGCACAAAATACACAATGCATCTACGAACTTGCACAACTCATGCATGTGTATCTACGAAATATTTAATC
Organism: Haliotis rufescens; assembly: GCF_023055435.1. Lineage (NCBI taxonomy): Eukaryota > Metazoa > Mollusca > Gastropoda > Lepetellida > Haliotidae > Haliotis > Haliotis rufescens. The sequence continues at coordinate 36,384,369 of NW_025964372.1, read as the reverse complement.
CACACAATGCGTCTACGTACCAGCGAAACCCATGCATGTGTATCTACGAACTTGCGCAACACAATCACGTAACTACGAATTTGCACACCCACACATGTGTATCAACGAACCTGTGCAATCCACTGATGTGTATCTACGAACTTGCATAACACAATCATATATCCATGAACTTAAACTACACACACCCACACATGTATCTACGAACTTGCACAACCCACACATGTGTATCAACGAACCTGTGCAATCCACTGATGTGTATCTACGAACTTGTACAACCCAATCATGTATCTACGAACTTTAACCACACACATACACACACATGTATCTACGAACTTACACACCACACACACGTGTTTCTACGAACTTGAACACACACATGTATCAACGAACTTGCACAACCGACAACTATGTATCTACGAACTTGCACAACACACACGTGCCTACGAACTTACACAATACACTGATGTGTATCTACGAACTTGAACAACACAATCATGTATCTACGAACTTAAACCACACACACACACACATATATCTAAGAACTTGCACACCACACATGTGTATCTACGAACTTGAACACACACATGTATCAACAAACTTGCACAACCCACAAACATGTATCTACGAGCTTGAACAACACACACATGTATCTACGAACTTGCACAACACAATTAGTATCTACGAACTTGCACAACACAATTAATCTACGAACTTGCACAACCCACAAACATGTATCTACGAACTTGCACAACCCACACATACAATAGGTGCCATAACCCAACATTTGATTAAAACATCTTTTCAAACGGATTTGTTTCAAACTCAGGACTTATATCTGACCGCTATTAATAGGTGAATACAATTGTATCTCTTCCCACGTTTTCAATGTGTTCATCGTCTTACCTTTATAGTGACGTCTTGACCGCCATGACAACATGTCTCCAATGTTCAACAACTGCAACTCCTGACAATCAAACAGATCGACAGCATCGCGTCGTCTTATTGATCGCTCCTCTGATCACAAACAACATTCAGTACAATGTAGACTATATCAAACTGCTGATAAATCACTACCTGGACCACTTCAAAACATTTGCTGACAAACACACACGCAGATTCACGTCAATGGGAAATAAACGTGAACGTCGCGGCTTCTGTTCCAGCGAATACTCTGACTGATCTGATACAACGATTCGTTCAATATTTCAGCAAACAAAACAAACGGGGCTATTTCAGCAAAGCTTGGTATTGTCTGTTTTAATCTTCTCTCTGCTTCCGTAGACACTTCAATGGTAAGACGTGTGTGGTACTTGCCTCTAAGCAAATAGAATTAAAGGGAAATAACATTAGCGATGAATAGTTGTTAAATATTACTTTCGACGATCACTTATGGTAAAACAATGTATCTAGGCAACGTGTCTTGTTTGTTCATGTCTTGCGTGGTGTTAAAAGCGCGTGTATGTGTTCCGTGTGTATGATTTGTCAGAATACAGCGCATATATTGAGGTTTTTTAGATTATCTTGTCAAATAACAAATTTATTTCATCGACTTATCTGGAAAGAAAATATGATCACGAGTACGAAAGTTACGTCGGACCACGAAAACAACAGGCCTGGCATTTAACTAGGTTAACAAAATATTTATTTTCAGCTCGTATTTTGAAAAACATCCACAAACACTTAACTCTCTTGTCCTTTTTCTCTCAAGCCGTTTGTTCAATGACGTCTTTATATTAATACATGCGTAAAAGCAACAAGAATGAAAACAGTTCTTTGCATTCGAGGGCCCCCTCGAAAATATATCATATTAAAGAGAGTGATATCGATCCGATAAACCAAGCGGATATATTTTGTATCACCAACCGATAAATATGCAAATGAGGTTAACGAACTTCCTTTAATAAATTCCATTACTGCTACTTTGGTTAACGTTCCCCAGTTACGTAATAGGGCCTTCACGAATTGTAAGAGTTCATGTAATCAAACAGTTTGCACGACATAATACATAGAGCGGTTCACTCAGGCAACGTATTCCTAAAGTTACTTTAGGGATGAAAATAGGGCTCAAACTTCAGTTATTTTGAGGAGGAGCTCATGGACCAATATACACATTCCTGATCTCTCCGTTCTGACAACAAACGTCTTCTTAAATGTCACTCCCCACTCACTCCTCCCATACTCCTCACTCACTCTTCCTACTCTCCTCATCCATTCCTCCCACTCTCCTCCTACTCTCCCCACTCACTCCTCCCACACTCCTCCCACTCTCTTCCCACTCTCCTCACTCACTCCTCCAACACTCCTCACTCACTCTTCCTACTCTCCTCACTCACTCCTCCCACTCTCCTCACTCACTCTTCCTACTCTCCTCACTCACTCTTCCCACTCTCCTCACTCACTCCTCCAACACTCCTCACTCACTCTTCCTACTCTCCTCACTCACTCTTCCTACTCTCCTCACTCACTCCTCCCACTCCCCTCACTCACTCTTCCTACTCTCCTCACTCACTCCCCCAACACTCCTCACTCACTCCTCCCATTATCCTCCTCCAACACTCCTCACTCACTCTTCCTACTCTCCTCACTCACTCTTCCCACTCTCCTCACTCACTCCCCCAACACTCCTCACTCACTCCTCCTCCAACACTCCTCACTCACTCCTCCCACTCTCCTCACTCACTCCTCCAACACTCCTCACTCACTCTTCCTACTCTCCTCACTCACTCTTCCTACTCTCCTCACTCACTCCCCAAACACTCCTCACTCACTCCTCCCACTCTCCTCCTCCAACACTCCTCACTCACTCCTCCCACTCTCCTCACTCACTCCTCCAACACTCCTCACTCACTCTTCCTACTCTCCTCACTCACTCCTCCCACTCTCCTCACTCACTCCTCCAACACTCCTTAATCACTCTTCCTACTCTCCTCACTCACTCCCCCAACACTCCTCACTCACTCTTCCTACTCTCCTCACTCACTCCTCCAACACTCCTCACTCACTCTTCCTACTCTCCTCACTCACTCCTCCAACACTCCTCACTCACTCTTCCTACTCTCTTCACTCACTCCTCCAACACTCCTCACTCACTCTTCCTACTCTCCTCACTCACTCCCCCACCACTCCTCACTCACTCCTCCCATTCTCCTCACTCGCTCCTCCCACACACCTCACTCAATCCTCCCACATTTCTCACTCACTCCCCCCACTCTCCTTACTCACTAATCCCACCTTCCTCCCATTCTCCTCACTCACTCCCCCCACTGTTCTAACTCACTCCTCCAACACTCCCCCCATTCTCCTAACTCACTCATCCCACCTTCCTCCCATTCTCCTCACTCACTCTTCCAACACTGATCACTTAGTGCGCTCGACAGTAGTTTCGACATGGTTTTAACTGATTTTGCCCTGTTTAAACGTATGTTCGAGTAACCTCCATAAAGCATCAACATCGGTTTGATTGTTTTAATATCTGGATGAAACGCCGACGTGCGAGATGAGCGATGGGCTTTAACATGAATAACATCTACACAGTGCCGGAAGCAGTCGCGCGCCGTGCTGCAGGAACGCTCTATGAAGTATAGTTAGCTATTCCAAAGCAATCAAAGCGAGTGTGTACAATAAAGCAAATGATACAACAGTACATATCAAACCCTGATTATACAAATCATCTGAATGAATTCGCGTACTTGCCTCGCTCTCGACCGGGCTAACAAAGACTTTCTGACACTCGATTAGTAGATCCCAGTATGGTCCACGGACCCGTGTAAATAATCTTCGTTCTTTCTTTGTGTGTTGTTTAACGCCGCACTCAGCAATGTTCCAGCTATATAACATCGGTCTGTAAATAATCGAGTCTAGACCAGACAATCCACTCATTGACATCATGAGCATCGATCCACGCAATTGGGAGACGATGACATGCATCAACCAAGTCAGCGAGTCTGACCACCCGATCTCGTTAGTCGCCTCGTACGACAAGCATAGTCGCGTTTACGGCAAGCATGGGTTGCTGAAGACCAATTCCACCCCGGATCTTCACGGATGGTAAATAATCTCTATTACCACGTGACCAACATATCGTGGACATCATTGAACCTTTGGTTCAGTATTGATCCTTTGACTAGTACACGAACGGATTAATGTGAAGGAGCGTTATACGAGTGCAAGTCTTATATATAGCGATTTAATCTAGGATACTGGCCTGTTCATCACCAGCGTGTGTTAATTCGTTAATCGTTATACCAACCCGTTCTTTATAGTCAATCCTAGCCGGTCAGAATATTTAAGCGACAATTATCGTATTTTATCTAATAAGCCCAGAACTGTTAACTTTAAAGATTACCGTATTAAACATACCACCGCTGTAGTCATTGATACAGTTGAAGAAAAAAATTCACGATTCTAAATTATTGACAAACGTCCCCGGTGGCTCGGTTGATGTTTTGATTAAATATTGCTTCAACCATGGTGCATATTAGATTACAGTACTTTTTATAGGAAATATGGTATTAAACAATCATTAATGTCATCCGATTGTTCCAAAAGAAGACATCGGCTATAGGCAGAGATTAGAAAGGCGTCGTATGTTGAAAAATATGTCCCTAGTTGGACGTGAATTAGTTTTTACATATAGAAGATAGAACTGACAATCCTTGAACCTTTATGCGGTGGGCTGTTACACAAATTTAGGTGATGGATTATTTTTTTAATATTGTCCTTCAAAGGGAACCTTTCAAACACTCATTTGAACAATGTTTGAAGTGTATGACTATCTCCAATGTGTCCGTATAGCTGTACATATAAACGCTCTCCCTTCAACTATTGAACATGCATACCAATTAGCAGATTAACGGTTAAATAATTGTTGTATTCCTATTAATGTGTGTAGTACTCTACACAGCGCAAGTTCATCTGTTCATGCTTGCTTTGGGTTCCGAAGAAGAGTGAGTGAGTGAGTGAGTGAGTGGATGGGTGGGAAGGTGGGTGGGTGGCTGAGTGAGTGAGTGAGTGTGTAAGTGCGTGAGTGGGTGAGTATTGTTTTACGCCGCCGCTTTTAGAAATATTCCAACAATATCACACATAATGCCCATGTCGGGAATCAAACCCGGGTCTTCGGTGTGACTAGCGAACGCTTTAACCACAAGGCTACCCGACCGCCCAAGTTCCGTGGAGTATAGATCTCTAGTGTTTCATTCTTCGCAGTAAACAAAAGCCGATGAATCAGAGCCAGGCCAGGTGATTGGCTGAGTGCATGACATTGGAAGCAGTTGCTATTTCCGAAATGAATTTTAAAATTAAATAACATCCGTGCTATACATTCCCCTCGTCCTGCATGGTGTGTTCCGAAAGCCTTAGAAATATCTGGAACAATGTTTCAAAACATTATTTTTGTTTTTCATGTTTAATGATTACAGGTTTCTATTTTTAAGGTAGCATAATGTGTTACTGGGCGATTTCCAAATTAAAAGGCAAAGTAATGTTATATTTGGGATAACACTTTCATAATAAAGTACAGATTCTCGAACTTTTGGGTTGCGTACCGTCCGGGATTCGAACACACACTGCCAGAGTGAGGCATCTAATCGCCAGCACACAAAGTCACACCTCAGCCACCGAGGCTTCCACAAAAATGAAAGTTTGACAACTGGTAGTCTAGATCACGTACTTTGTGTACCCCTCTGACAAGTGTAAATTGATGGTTGGAGTTTTTGATGTTGAAAAAAATAATCCTAGCAAGAAAATAAGACATAAGTCTGGTGGTTAGAGACATCGTATCGCCCCATCTTCTTGTTATAATAGGCATTCTCATTTTTCCAGAAACTGTTCCATCCCGAAACGTCTCGGGCGATCAAGCCTGCCATGTTTGTAAACAACCAGGGGCAGATAACTCTAATCACTCCGTGCCACCGACAGCGCTTGATATTACCGCGATATAACTTGGATATAGCTGACTGAATACTCACTCAACTCCAACCACCAAACCACCAAACCACCAACCCACATATTCACTCACTCACTATTTATTTATTTCTGTCACACCGGTGGGGTACATTAGAGTACACTTAAAAATAACAACCCCAAAATAGACACGCATAGTTTCGTCACACAACGACGGTTTTTTTCGAACGGCACGAATTGATAATGATAAATTCGTAGGCATACTTTGCCTATTAAGTACAAGAAATGAGGGGGTAAGATAAGGGCCCTTTATTGCCCACTGGAAATGTCAATTTTTGTAGTTACTGCAAACTTGTACCAATGGTGTAAAAATCAGCGAACAGACACACTAACACACGGAGACATCTAAGACCGGAAAGCCCACTGTACACTTGACAGTTCAGTTTCATTTTAATATTTGTTTTCATCGCACATGAAATTGTTGAAAACAAGCCCTTCTTCTGCTTTCTTGAACTTGCACAGCTTTTGCTTCTGGCATGTTCAAGAACGCAAGGGACCCGTGAAGATTCGGGGTAGAAAAGTTCCTCAGCAACCCATGCTTGCTGTAAAGGGCGACTGTGCTTGCCGTAAGAGGTGACTAACGGGATCGGGTGGTCAGGCTCGCTGACTTGGTTGATGCATGTCATCGTATCCCAATATTGCGTAGATCGATGCTCATGATGTCAATCACTGGATTGTCTGGTCCACACTCGATTACTTACAGACCGTCGTCATATATCTGGAATATTTCTGAGTTGGGTGTTAAACAACAAACAAACAAAAGTACGCAAGGGTGGCTAAAATGACCACAACAAGGCAGATTTTAAAAGAAAACCTAACCACGAACAAGTCCGTGACCCAAAACGACCTTCACTTACATCTCCTAAGCTAATCTGTGTGGGTCAAACACTTGATCAATGTTAGAATATATTTATAAACTATTGCTCTGTTGTTGTGAATACATACATATTCATAAAATACAATGTCTGTAAATAACCTTATCCTTGAATAAATAAAACAGTGTTGTTCTCGTTCATATGAACATAGATCTATCTATATGATAACTTTCAGAATGATTTCCGAATGTTTTTGTTGAAGCATGTGCATGAGCTCAAATATGCCGAAATCAGTGCCGTAGCAACCCCTGTCAAAAAAAGAGTAGGGGAAGGCTCCTATGTGCCGTGTGCCGGGAGCCACAAGGAAGTGCCAGTAAGCGTGAACCCAGGGGAGAGTTAAGTTACATAGACTGGCGGCAAGCCTCCCTCGCCAGATCCTTTATTACGAGGCTGTAGAAATACGGGACGCCCCTCACTCACATCTGTCTCCAGAACTCTCACGCCGACTTCTTGAGATAATTAAAATATTTTTTCAATGTTCTGCACTTTTTAATATAAAAATGTATTTAGTGTTTGTCAGAAAAGTTAGTTACATAGTTTACTTAATCAATTCTGGTTTATTTACGGTAGACGAATTTATATAACCATAGTGTTATTGCCAAACCCTTCAGTCAATTCTAATTGATCCAGACTGCACAATATCAGGGGAAATCATCATTACAGAAGAAGAAGAAGAAGAAAATTATTTTATTATAGTGCCACCTGGTGTTTAAAAACAGTAAAAAACATTACACGTATACATACGTATGATTGCACTTAAAATCATTAAATTATCCATTATATAAATTGGCAAGAATAATACACGAACATAATCGAAAGTACACACACACGCACGCACGCACGCACGCACGCACGCACGCACCCACGCACGCACACACACACATAAATATTACACGCATTTCATTTTCAATCACACATGCAGTGTACCACATCCACTCAATATCACGTGCGCATACATCACATACAAACACTACCCACATACTCATCTATCATTCACAAAAACATACACATTATATACATCACTGCCCGGCACGATACATCTCTGTAGTGTTTTTGTACCGTTAACAAAGGCGAAAATATTGCATTAGTGTGTCGCATCATGTATGACGAACAATACACAATAAATTACTAAAAATACAACATCTGGCCGATTCAAATAACGGGGATTGCTGATTGTAACAACCTGTAAATACCTCCCATGGTAGGTGAGACGCCGTTTATGCTCCTGATTAGAATCGGTCGTCAGCAACCCATGCATGTCGTAAAAGGCGATTAACAGTATCGGGTTGTCAGGCTCGCTGACTTAGTTGATGTATGTCATCTTATTCCAATTGCGTAGATAGATGCTCATGATGTTAATCACTGGATTGTCTGGTGCAGGTTCGATTATTTACAGACGCCGTCATATAGCTAGAATACTGCTGAGTGCGGCGTTAAACAACAAACAAATCATCATTTATCACCATGCATTTGGTGAAGTCTACCGTAAGGACGAGCGCAGGATTCTCTGGAATGCTGAGAACACCGCAATCTATGTGTACAAAGCTTTGGAATTCCCTTTGCCGCCAACATTTGAGAGAATTACCCTATCGCATCAGCATTGCAATTGCACGTTCATCCAATGGGCTTTTGACGTTCAATGTGTATTGTGTAGTACAGTGGAATATCTGCTTCGGACTTCATTGCGTCAATGTTTTGACATCCAGGGGAAATGAACGTTTTACTTATTGTGGGGCCGAAAGTAAGTCTGATTGTTACAGAGGCCTGTGTTAGGAATATTATAGAAGTATTATTATGAATCATAGTATATTCGGCACCATTGATATCGCCTTGTATTACAAATGCTGATTAGTTAAAGTCCTGTCCCGACAGATTCCACTTTGCACGGTAATATTTGTAAATGTAATAGGTGTGAAGAAAATATGTCCATATTAGCGATAGGGTAGCTCAGTGTCTCAATCAACGCCGAAACTGTCGAGTTCGATTCCTTACATCGGGGTAATGTTTCGTTTGAAGCCCATTCCTGCAGCCCCCCGACGCCGTGATGTAGCCGTTGAAGCGTATAAAACCATACACATGCATTAAGTGCACACAAAGAACTCAAACTTTGGGGTACATGATAACAAAGAAATTTATTCATAACAGAATAATAAACACATATAATATATCCATTGTAATAAAAAAGGTGTGTTAGGTATACCTGCTTCAAATAGCTTCACCAGCAAATATTAACACACTCGGGATACTGTGACACTCAATCAACCGAGTCACCGAGTCCGACCACCCAGTCCACGTAAGTCGCCGCTTACGACAAGCACAGGTTACTTGAGGCAACGCCTACTTCTTTAGGACTCCCCATAGGGTCACATCAACATTTAAGGCCATTAATACATTTATATTTGTTATTTAACGCCGCACTCAGCAATATTCCAGCTAATGACCACGGGTCTGTAAATAATCGAGTCTACACCAGACAATCAAGTGATTGACATCGTGAGCATCGATCACGCAAATGGTATACGATGATATGCATCCCGTTAGTCGTCTTTTACTACAAGCATGGGTTGCTGAAGACCAGTACATGTACTAACCCTCGCGTTCTTGGGGTCGTGATTACATAATTAAGAGAGTATTAGATATAAACACAGAGCAAGTAGTACAAATGACACAATTATTCAAATGAACAGTTCACTCATTCACTTGCCCTAGCGACTGTCCATTACACATACGCAAGACACTGAACTGAACTTTATATACATTTGATGGCTAATGGTTGTGTTGTACAAACATATATCTACAAAATTGAAAATATGGAAAAGAGTAAACTAAGTGAAGAGCCTTTGACTTTAAGTGAAGTGATTCATGTATTAGGGGTGTTCTGTAAACGTCAGATCTGAGAATAAGTTTGTCGGCCTTTGACACAGTGCATGGGTTGCGTCTGTCTGGACTGCTTGAGTACTCAGATCAATGATGCGTGAGTAGATCTCTTGTCCCCAACAGTGATAACTCACCGGATGCCTTTTGTGTAAGTTCTATTCTATGAATGACATTGTTATAAACTTGTCACAGCTGCTGCTGCTTAATAAACCGTAAGGTGCAATATACACTGTATGTGCAACGATTAGACTTGATATGTATCCAGTTACCTGTTGCTAAATTAAGGGAATGTTTGTCTTCATCAACTTTATTCAATTCATTCAATTCATTTCCTCAATATGTCGGCGTCTTTCGGCGGTTCACAAACTCTTCCAGTGCATCTTATCTCACTTATGATACTGTCAATTTCAGAAAACGCTTTTTCTTGAAGATTTAATTTTCCTTTCTCAATAATGACAAGCCTTGCAAGGCTAGGCGATTCTTATTCACCAACCGACAGTGAATGATATCTTCTCCTCAACGTCATCTTCGAAATATTCTTCTCTTTACCCATTCCCACTTTATGACAAATAGAGAATACTAAACGAGCTCCTTTGTAATACTTATTGTATGAAACGAGTGAATAGTTCTGGTATCTCACGATCGAAAGGGAGTCCGATATAAGAAACTATTGACGAGTTTCATAAAAATGTTATTAAACAGGAGCGAGCTTAGTAATTTATTTATTACTTGCCGTTTATAACTTTTCTAAATATGTTACTGACCCACTTTTACAAATATGGAAATGTCATAGAACAAACCAGATGATGTCATACTTGGGTTTTGACTATTTGTTAGGATAGGGATAGGTGACGTCATGTTCAATAGTGACGTCATCTGGTTTGTTCTATGGCGTTTCCATATTTGTAAAAGCGGGTCAGTGACATTCGTGTTGATTGCAGTAAATGTTTCAAAACCGATATCGTTGATTCTTTTTATTTGATAACAAATTCCATCCTTTTTAGCTATTATAACGGTAACGCTATTTTCAGGGCATTATCATTTGCAGAAACCCTCGGTCTTAATGGAAGACCTCTGGCTTCTCAGGATGCTGCATCAAAAAGATTACAACACGTCACAATACCCTCTGACGTAATATGTAGAATATTGTTACAAGATCCAACCACGAAACAATGTCATGTGACGTCAGCATAGCATCAGGGTTGAGAGGGTCATTGCGTGTGCATACCCTCTCAGTGATCTATCGTCACTACACGCAATGTCGTTGAATAAGCCCAAGGATGTTGGGAGTTTTCAATATTTGTTACTGAAACTTGTTCCCGCAGTATATAAGCACGCGCTTTGGTATAATACAACGTGTTATACAGCTGTATGTTTATTAAACGGGTGATCTCTTTACGGGCGAATAAAAGAACTATATATTCCCTTGGCATATTTTGTCTTCAGTTTAAAATTGTAACTGCAGATATTTCTAAAAAGCAATTCTGACCTTTTGAACAAGTGGCGCCCGGCGTCTCCTTTTGGACTTGAAATGTTGCCATCCCTCTATAACTTGGCTTGATAAAGCTGCGTTTCTCTGCTTACCCCGAAACAAATAACATATTCTAAAATAGCAAGTGATATATTCAAGGACGAATATTGTTTTGGTATTTGCACACATTATCACAATTTGTAACAAAGTTGATTAATCTATTAATGAATGACATGGCATCTTGTAAACATATCTACATATCATTTTGTACATATCATATGTATATATCACGGTATGTTGAATATCCTGTCACTTACCCCCCACCTTTGACACAGCACATACAAGAAGACGTTTATTATCTGCAAAGAAACATAATATTATTAACGTTATTGTTCCACTTTATCACCGTTTAATAAATGTACTTCATGTGTATACAGTGGTGTACACATACCTGATCATATAGCCAGCCCACAGCCCATCTGGTCTCTTTGTCAATTTTCACTCTCATCTGGTCTTCTGTTTCTTTCGGAAGTATTGGTGCTATTGTCAGAATATCCAATTTTGATATTCGGTAGGGACCTATCGTCACTACTATTTCGTCCAATCTTCTGTCATCATTACAGATATCTTGAAACTGAAAAACATACAACAAATTATATCTATATATCAAAGATATCATTGTATCCGCCAAGTTTATATTTCCTTTATATATTGTAAGTGTACTTAGTTATAGGTTACAAGTAACAGTTACAGTTAAACCGCCCTGTAATAACAAACATTATTACATGACTCTCTACCTTAAGGCAGTTCGCCCTGTATCGTAAGCATATTTGTAAAGACGAAAATATCAATATGTTTCATCACACTCACCACATCCTCCGCCGGCAATGGTGATGAATCTGCTTGCGCGGTGGAACATTCCACTTGTCCTAAAATAACAATGACGGATTGTTTCGGCAACAGCTTGCTAAAATGACATATACGTCATGTATTACTTTTTTTATTACTTGTACTTATATACATTGCAAGTGATTCCATGGCATTTCATTGACTAACCAAGGAATTTTAGGCGGAAACAATTACCGAAAAATATTTAGGTCACTAACGAACAACTGTGTTATGATTGGCTTATGAAGTGTGTGCGCTGTTTTAGCTCGAAATGTTGGCTACAGTTGTTTGTTTAATGAACAGTCTGTGAAGTTACTATCGTTGACGTACTTATTTATGCTTATGTACACAGTGTGCAAACCGGTTTTTATCTTTATACCAACATAAAAGCAAAAGATATATATTGAAGTTAATTCTTAAATGTAACACGTCAACGACAGCGATTAACCAGTCTCGATAATCTGACGAAACAGATTCCACTGGGCGTAAAAGGCTCAATAGTGGTGATAGTTAAAGGAAATATTCCGCGTTGTATGCGGTTGTGAAAAAAAATATACTTTGTATTTTTAATTAGAATAAGTCGCCAGCGCTTGTCTTAAGAGACGACTAAAATGTATCGGATGATAACACTTATTATGCCAACCACTGGCCCAGGTTCTTGAATTAGAAGAATTGATATAGAAGAACTGTTGGTGAAAGCAAATGTGTGGCAAAAGTGGGTACTTATTTCATATTTGATCTTTTAGTTACTTATATATGAAACCCGTATGAATGAAAATATTGAATATAGAATACTTACCAGCACGTTGGAAATCCAGACTTTGATAATGTGCTTCATGATAGTGACCTAACATCATAGCCGCTCCTGGTCCACCAGATATCATTACAACATTGCTGTCGGACGCGGTTCCATCTTCGGAACTTGTGAAAACGGCAATGTCCTTTTTGAGAAACTGCGATGTTCTCTGTACTACAAGGTGATCAACGTATTCACCCGGTGTAGACATGGCCTCCAAGTAAAGGTTCCAGGTTTTGTGCCGTTGCACATCGACAAAATTGGATAGGTGTGTGCCTCCTTCCTATAGAAAACAAGTATATATAATTGACGTTACACAAGCAGGTTTGGTAGCATTTTAATTAGTAATTCATCATATATCAATTTTAGGCACACTTAGGGTGTGGGTGTAGTATTGTGGCTGAAACGTTTGCTTGTCACGCCGCAAGCCATTGTTACATTTCCCACATGAGTACCATCTATGGATCTAATTTCTGAGGTCATCAACGGTTCCATTGACCGGCTAAAACCACAATCACTCTCTGAAATTAAACACCTACATGCGCCTTAAACTCTAATCATAGCGAGGTGAGGTTGAATGGGGCGAGGAACAAGGAGCTGTCATCTATTCGCTGTGCAGAGTTACGTCCATTAACCATGTTAGAAAATACCGACCATGTACACAGCTATAGAACTGACATTATCCTCCACTTTAGTCGGCATGTTTTATGCCAGTCTTGGAACTGCCTTGTCCAGCGAAATTTCGTACCTCCACCTGAACCCCACTGAATACCTGTGTTATGAATTTGAATGATGTGCGCAGACATCCTGTATCATCTGTATTCACTTATCGAGTGTATCTGCACGCGAAGGGCAACCCAAGTACCCTCACCAGACCAATAACACGTCACAATGGTTATCTGCATGAATTCTCCATGTGATTCCTTGACAATGCTGTTTTCCATTATGTTGTTATCTGATTATGTATTATCCTTTCGAAATGTGTTCCTAGACACAGATTAATTTGAAGCCATTACTAGCCTATTATACTGTACTCGCCTAAGCATATATCAGTGGCATGCGTCTTCCATGACAGCTCGCCCTTATATAGAAGGGTTCTGTATGAGCTTACATATGCACAAATATATGGTCCGGTGTGCACTTACATAAGGATACCTCCGTAGGCTGTCAACTACTGCCATCATTAGTCCCCTGTGGTCAAACACTGATCTGGTATCGAGGCGTTGAAGCTGATCTACAACTGCGTGGAAAAAACAGTTGCCATCTCCGGCAGTTCTCCCTCTAAAACGCAGCCCGTGTTCGGTTACCGAGGCCAGAAGTCGTTCTGATGTCCCTTGGCAAAACGTTGTCACGTTTGATGGACTAGCCTTCTGCAGTGCTTCTTGCAGTTGTTTCAAGGTAACTTTGTGATCTGTATCATACAAAAGTACAATAAAAAGTAGGCAATATGTGTGTGTGTGTATATATATATATATATGTGCGTGTGTGTGTGTGTGTGTGTGTGTGTGTGTGTGTGTGTGTGTGTGTGTGTGTGTGTGTGTGTGTGTGTGTGTGTGTGCGCGCGCGCACATGTGTCAATCTAGGCACGGATCGAGTCTATAGTCTGTGTGTGCATATCTTTAAATATTATGTTCACTAGGATGAGTCGTAACGAGGATATTCCATCACTGCCATACAGTCAAACACTTGTATGCAGAAACCCTAAGTTCAAGATGAAAATGCCCAAATGATCAATACTGACACTTCTCAATTCTTCGTTATAGAGAATTCCCAGGAGTTTCCCATGGGGATGTGGAAGAAGTCCGCCATTGTTTACGACAATTTCTGAAATACAGTATCATGAAGACATGCATCTAAATTTCAATGTGTGTTGTTCATACGCTTATAAACGTCAGTTTCGTGGTCATGTGACCGGCCTCTTGACATGACATGTGACTTCATGACATGTGAACTTCACATTAAAACATTATATTAATGTGTTAAAAATACATGCAGGTCAACAGATTCATCAGTGAAATGACTAATATTTGATGCCGCTGTTAGCACTATTCTAGCAATATCCCATACAGGGACATAAGACATTTGCTTCATGCATTTCCCACGTGTGAAATCGGACATTGACCATCGGGAAGAACACCGACCTCTAGGGTACCACACTGCCCAACAGATACATAAATGTTACTTACATTTGAGCGATATTTTCTTGTGCTTCTGTGCGTCTTCAGTCCTCGTCCAAAGGTCTGTTTTCCCTGTAAATATGAAAGGTCAACACCAGAACGATTATCTCGATTATCCGACGAAGCAGATTCCATTGGTTGTAAAAGGAACAATAGCCTTGAAAATTATATGAATGGATCACTGAAAAACAACAGATAAAGTTTAACATGCCATTGTAAAAGTTCAAATAAAATACAACAAGAGCCTTTATTATTTCTTGTCATCTAACTTATAATTAGACAAGGCACGTAATGGATGCTAAATCATGCTGGATGTTTAGGTACATGTATATCAACATGTTAGAAATAAATTGTATCAATTTACCTTCTTTTTCTGCTGCATTGTCCAAATCTGGAAGGTAAAATGTCACTTTGGAAATGAAATACGACGCTTGTGCGTGCTGATTGGCGTATATCGTCAAAATAATGTCAACCTATTATATTGTATTCAATTTCTTCATATGGACGGTGGAGTACCCTAGTGGTTAAAACGCTTGCTGGTCACGCTGAAGACCCGGGTTCGATTCCCACATGTGAAGCCTATTTCTGGTGTCCCTCGCCGCAATATTGCTGGAATATTGATGAAAGCGGCGTAAAACCATACTCACTCACTCACTTCCCAATAAAGTCATACATGATCATGTCATAGAATGCCACTTATAAGTTCTTACCTGAAAGATGCAGGCGGCCAAACTTGTCATGACGTATTTCACCATACGAAATGTCTGTGTACAGTTTTCCTTTGATTGCTTCTGTCATTTTCCTGTTTGTATGTTCATTGTGAAAATGTAGAAGCAATCGCAGGACAAACATGTAGTTTCCCGGCGACATCGCATCTAGAAAGTAGTTGTTCCGGTTCATTTCCCTGTGCAGCTGCTCTTCAACTTGTGAATTTATTGAGCCCTTCATTTCGGGAACAAACGTTATACGCCTTAGGAGTTCCTCATCTGATTTTGTATTCCCTTCATGAAACCTATCCAGCAAACAGAACGTTTCATTTGAGGTTGGCAAATCATAGTCGGAGACTGGTGCTACTGTCACCCATTCCTTCATGCAAGGTATACTCTTTGAAAATACCCCCTCCTTAGCTTTTTTTATGTTGTCTGCAGTCGCTTCACCCAAGCGTCCTTCGTTGGGCGAGAACATGTTCTTCCGCCGCTTGTTACCATGGCGTGACATCATTGGGGCTACGTCACTAATGATGACTGGCGGTTGTCTTGACATAGATAGAATTATGTCGACATGGTCTCTGACACTTTCAGGCCTCAGAATAGCTTTGAATGCGTACACTATTCTATGGGGGCAGGACGCTGATACCCATCCACCTGAATGAACATTAACATAGTGATGGGACACATTTGGTTTAACCTTGCTTTTAATAGTATACTATATACTCCAGTAGTCAGATTGTGGAGTTTCAAGTTACAAAATGACATTCCATTAACAGACTCAGTGCTGATTCTTATGCAGAGGGGGCTGGGGATGGCCTATCTTGAAGACATTTAACGAAAATAATATTACCAAGCAAAAGCAATTGTGTTACAAAGTAAGTAGTTATTTTGCATCATTTAGTCTGGCACTTGAATGTGGGAACACACACTATATATGTTTTATTCATCATTTTAAATGCAATAGTAGGCATAATTACCAGAATGGCCCCATATGCTTGAAAATAACTTGTTGAAGGTTGATTTGCTTTTCAACTTTTCCTTCAAGCTGTTGATCATCTCTAATTTGGTCCCTTTGGCGTCTACTTCCATCTTTGTACACCAGTGCCGTACATCCAGAACCTACATGATATGATATAGAAAATGTCGAAAACATGAGTGACTATGCTTATCATATCATATCATATCATATCTCAATTTGTAATATTACTACCTACGCATATCAAGATTGCAAGAATTATACAAATGTGCCTAGTTGATATCAATAAGGCCTTTCGATTATGTCATATTTACCTTCTTTTCACATAACATTTGGATCAGGAAATCTTCAGTCAGTTCCTTATCCCCTGTATCAAAATCTGTATCTCGAAGATGGGTTCTGAGAGATCGAACTTTTTCAGCTTCAGTGTTGAAAGCATTTTCATCTTTTCTGGCTAATCCAATGAAAGGAGCCCAGTTGTCATAACTAGGTGTAACACGCCCGACGTTGGCTGCTTCTGTCAGGGAATGAAATGATAAATACATTATAGTGTATATAAACAATATCCTTACAGTAACTTTAATTTTAGTCCCCCCCCCCCCTCTCTCTCTCTCTCTCTCTCTCTCTCTCTCTCTCTCTCTCTCTCTCTCTCACTCACTCACTCTCTCTCTCTCTCTCTCTCTCTCTCTCTCTCTCTCTCTCTCTCTCTCACACACACACACACACACACACACACAGACAAGATGAGTCATTTATAATACAATATGAGGATTTGCACCTTTTCCAAAACCCCGAAGTAAAATAGACGCCTCCACCGTTTGGCTCCAAAACACATCCATGTTGATTCCATCTGTAGCTGTTTCTGTCCCTGGTACTTGTGACACTGTAAGCAATACATGTTTACCATAAGAGACGAGAGAACAGGGATTAGGAAACATCATTATGGGATATTGTTTGTGATCAACCATGAGATAATGGACCTTACATTTTTGCTTTCCATTTTTACATTTTGAAACTACATCGTTAATGCGCTTATACATTTCTTAGACACTGGAAATTATAAATTAGACTTACATGCTAATGGAAATGCACATTTCCTATTTGCATCTGTCACCAGGCAACATGGAAAACGGCCACAGATGTCACAGGTAAAGTTGTACTTGTGATCGCACATTGCCTCAAAGTGCAGATATCCCTGTAACATTTTGTCTCCGGGAAAATGTAAGCCGGAATCTTCTGATAAGATATCGGCAGCCCTTCCAACGGCTGTATGATTCTGAAACCATTAAGCAGGCGAAATTGATCACATTCATTATGCCGATATTTTAAACTAATCCTAAGTTAACAGTCAAAAGTGTTTAAAGTCCGAATGTCACCGGCCCACATCAAGTGCATATATCAACAAACAATGCGCCATACAACAATCAGATATCACGATCACATA
This sequence comes from Haliotis rufescens, assembly GCF_023055435.1. Taxonomy (NCBI): domain Eukaryota; kingdom Metazoa; phylum Mollusca; class Gastropoda; order Lepetellida; family Haliotidae; genus Haliotis; species Haliotis rufescens. The sequence continues at coordinate 36,366,194 of NW_025964372.1, read as the reverse complement.
AATATGCAAAGTGTTGTTTTGGAGAAGGGAGTCGTCCATAAACTAACTAAATTAGGTATAATGTACCTTCAAGTTAACTCTGAACCAGTGGCACAGGCGAACTGACAGGAACACGTGGTCGTCAAAATTGTGTATACCATCCCTGTGCTCTTGGTACCTGTAGAAGTGACCGCACGCTTTGCACTTCTTTATGATAACTGATTGCAAATGGTGGCACTGATAAATACCTACATTGCCCCTTGCTGCAACACCCAAAGCTAAATTGCAATTTTCATGTTCACATTGTATCTGCTGTGTGACAGTGTTCATTTGTACATGAAGTGGGTAATCTGGACCGATACTGGACTTGCTGATCATGTAGAGACCGCGGTGTTTATCAACGCATATTCCACGTTGGTATGACTTGGTTTTCACTTCATCTCGTGCATTGTGTGTCTCAATATGTCTTTTAATGTTTTTCTTAGAGATCATTGCATTGCAGACAAAACATGTCACTTTCGGAACTTGCTCTCTCTTCACTTTTTGGATTTTAGGGGACTCTGCTGAAGTTCTTTCCTCAGAAGCTGTCTGGTTTGTTGTCAGAACAAAAGGGCAAACCGTGGTCGTGAGTCGGACAAATGTGAACTTTCTCCGGAAGAGTTTACCACACGGGCAGTGGTAATGGCACCGGTCTTGTTTCGGAGTACAATCCAAAAAGCAGCTTAACACCCATAAATCTGCAAGGACACAAATACGGATTATTATACCGGACCGCCTCCGTGGTCTAGTGGTAGAACGTCCGCCCGGTGAGCGGAAGGTCCGGGGTTCGATCCCCGGCCGCGTGATACCAAAAGATGGTACTTGTTGTTAACATGTCTGGCGCTCGGCATTAAGGTGCTTAAACAAGGACTGGTCGGCTGGGAGTCAGTATGCTGTCTCTGTGTGGGGTATTCATGTTAAACTGTGGCATGGTATCTCAGTGAGCTAGCACTATAAAACGGCATCAGTCCGGACCAGTACAAGCAGCCACTCACACAAACACGAGCATGCACGTCGCTAAATAGTGCAATAATCTTCGAGGCGACGTTAAACCCCATTTTACCTCACCTCACCTCACTATTATACCAGATAAAATGGTGCGTTGGGCTTGTGAGGTTGTGTAATGGACACCGTTTTACACGTATGCGTAATGCCACGTATACGCTAGGTACATACCACGCAATATTAGATTAATAACAAACACCAATTTATACATACCCCCAACTTTGACGGCATGTTGTGTGTGCTTGTGTATGTGTCCTTCCTTGATATTGTACCGTCGTGACGTTGATTCAGGACACAGTTTGCACTGGAGTATTCCATCAACTTTAGCCAGTAAACTCTTACATGTGCCGAGCTCTTTTGTGTGCCATATGTCTTCATTCTGTAGACAAAGGTAGAAAGTGTAAAATCAACAAGTTTTCAAAAGAAGTCCTATTTTTCTATTGCTTGAGACTCCCGGACACTGAGTGGTGTAAAGCCACTTACATTTATGAGTACTAAATGAAACATAACGCGTCGATATCCATTATCTTCGCCGTGCATTTATGAAAACCTGTAACCAACTGAAGGTAGGGTGCTACAATGTCTAGGTTACATGGCCACTGTAGATAATAATACTCACGTTTGTTTCACAACGTCCATGCCTGGAAGAAATAAAATAATGACAATATATAAACATTTGAAGAAATGTGTACAACCATTAGAATCCTTAAATTTATGTTAACACTGTTACCAGTTTTTAGCACAAGGTGTAGGCAGTTTAAACTAGAACCAATGTCTTTATAACTAGGAATATATGCTCTTGGTTTATGTATATCACAATTCCATTAACGAGTTTCAGCCATCTCTTTCTATAACCTTATATAGTACGAACAATATAGTTAACATATACCATTACTTTCTTATTTGTGTGTTAGTGAGTGAATGAGTGCGTGCGTTCGTGTGTTCGTGTGTTCGTGTGTGTGTCTATGCAAACGTCTCAATTGAAATAGCCTGAAAACTTAGTGGCACATCTGTGAAGCTCACATGTTTCGCATAGAAAAGGTTTAATATACGGGTTTGAAATATTATAAATATTATTATCTCTTTCCTTTACCATTTAGGCATAAAATAACTTTAAAACAGTCGCTCTATACCCCCTTTTAGAAACTATATTGCTTCCCTTTACTACATGGGGTTGTCTATGCAAACGTTCTTATGGACATAGCCTGAAAACTAAGTGGCACATCTGGGAGCCTCGCATTTTTCGCATCGAAGTAGTTTAAAATACGTATTTGAAATACTATTTTCTCCTTCCTTAACTGTTTAGGCATAAATAACGTAAATGTATTCGCTCTACACCCCGTTTGGAACGCTAAAATACGGGTTTAAAATAGTATTAGTTCTTTTCACATTGATTTAGGCATCAAATAACTTAAAAAGAGTTGTTTAAAAACGCACTTTGGGAAGATATATGGCTTCGCTTTGACACGATCATCGATCCCGATTGCGTGAAGAGATGCGCATCATATTAAATACTGGATTGTCTGGTCCAGACTCGATTATTTACAGACCGCCGTCAAATAGCTCGAATATTGCTGAGTGCAGCGTTAAACAACCAAACAACCAACCAACCCAACCAACACGAGGGGCTGTCTATGCAAACGTCCCTTTGGAAATGCCCTGAAAACGTAGTGGCACATCTGGGAGCCTCGCATTTCTTGCATGCAAATAGTTTACAATACGTGTTTGAAATACAATGTTCACCTTCCTTAACTAGTTAGGCATAAAAAAACGTAAACGGAATCGTTCTGTGTCCCGTTTGGAAAACTATATTTGAAATACTATTTTCTCCTTCCTTAACTATTTAGGTATAAACAAACGTAAAAGGAGTCTCTCAATACCCCCTTTGGAACACTATATGGCTTTCCTTTAACACGGGGGAGATTATCTACACAACATCCCTTTGGAAATAGCCTGAAAACTTAGTGGCAAATCCAGGAGCATGGAAATAGTTTCAAATGCGGGTATGCAGCATTATTATCTCCTTCCTTCCATAAGAATGTTTAATGACATAACAAAACAAAACATAACATAACATAACATAACATAACATAACATAACATAACATAACATAACATAACATAACATAACATAACATGAGAAAAAGTAATATTCAAATGAATGTATTTTACATAAAAAGAACAATAGATACTCATTTCCACTGCGCATATGATAAAGACTAAACCTAAACGCCCTTCACCCTACCGTCATTCAATACGTATTGTCCCCGACATGAAAGATACGTGGAGTGCTCTTCTTTATGAAATTTTAATATTTTACGTTTCACATGCGAGCACATACTAATCGAAAACCATTTGAAACCCATTAAACAAAACTCTGGACATATTATACCCGCAAACATGGAGAAAAGAAACGCCTCTATTTTAATAAATTACTAAAAACTAACACGTGACAATGTACATGTTTCCCAAAGTGGCATTTTGAAAGCAAATCCTGCTTCCTTTCAACGTTGCACGAAAACTTAAAAAAATAGTACGTACCTTGCAAGAAATATTTTTTTGGACATGATCCAGTCTTGAAAGTTACATAGCCCTGTTTGTGAGTTCTCAGCGCTCTGTAAATATCTGAGTCTTATTGAGAGTCTGTTGTGAGATGCCCTGGGTGTGTTAAAGGCTGACCACGGCCTAAGTTTCAAAAATCTGTAGCTAGCTGGTGTTAGCACTTTTATCATGAGGCAGGATGTTCCTTGTTTATATGTATCAGTTAGCCCTGTCAACTTCATGAACCTCATTCTTACAGAATGTCAACCGCATGCCCCATTATGGGTTTCAGGTAGTATGTGCTTATCTTTTAGGATCTCACAGAAGCACTAAATGTGTTATCCAGTTATTGCTGTGACATCTCTAACTCCCTAGAAACTCCTCTGGGATCTGGAACTTGCCACAGAATGTATCACGTCACAATAAACAAACAAGTCCCCTAACAGACCCTAAAAGGAAAGAGTCTAGAGAGTCTAGACTTCTTGTTTCCAAAAATGAAGATATTCATTCTGGATTAAGAAAGGGCTACCGAACATCAAGTAATGTATTTGTTCATAAAATATTTACTTAATAGTTTTAACAAAAAGTAAAAAGAAAAATGTATACACTTCCTTTGTAGACTTTCAAAAGGCCTCTGATTCAGTTGACAGAGCACTACCCCTAACAAAGCTATTTCACATAAAATGTCAGGAAATAGTTCTTATAAAGTGAAAATTGACGGGGCATTTCACAATCCTTTAAATCCAACATCGGCATAAGACATGGGTGCATTTTGTCTCCCAGATTATTTAATATATTCCACAATGATCGTCCACCACATATCAAACAAGAAAATAACAAAATAACACTTAATGCTTTAAACATTTGTCATTTGTTGTTTGCCGATGACTTTGTACTTTTTGCCACTTCCAAAAATTCTGCACGAGTTATTTGATGGTCTAAGAGTATTTCGTGTAACAAATAACCTAAAGATTAAAGGTGAAAAAACAAATGTTGCAGTGTTTGGCAAATCAAGTAAAATAGAAGAAACGAATACTTGGACCTTGGTTGGTGCAAAAATTCTAGTTATGGATAGATATAATTATTTATGAATAACATTTGAAGCAAATGATAAACTTAATAATAGCGCCAAACCTCCCTTGAAATAGGGTCTAGGTACTACCATAAGCTTCAGTCTACCAATAATCTACCCAAATCTGGGGTATAGACGCAACACCCCTAGTCTGAACAACTTTGATTAATTAATCCCCGAGAAACTGCGGCGCCGATGTTGTATATCCATGTTAGGTGTCAACAAAACAACACACAATTGGGCAAGGCGAGCAGAACTAGGATTCTATACTCTTATGTACACAGTACTAATATAAATTACGAATTGCTATCACTATGGTGGTTCTTCAACATAGTGAAATTCTGCTTTACCCACTAGGCTACCCGACCGCCCCGTTCCATGTGATAGGAAAGCCCGAAGTGATGCAGGTGTCAGACGTTAACCACTTCGGTGAAACCCACGAGCACGGTTGTCGTACTGACCAAATCTAGAAACATAATCGGGGCGAACCGGGATTCGAACCCACGATCATAGATTTCTGGCGTGCCCAAGGGACGCGCTTTTCTGCACAGCGAATTGCTGCGCCTCAGACGACTCGGCCAACCGTGCCCCAAAAGGTGCAAGAAAAAACTGAGGACATTCAGGACAGTTAAAAATGAAATAAGATTAGAATCATATTTCAGTCACTGTAAAATAAGAAAATATCGAGTGCACTTTTCTAAACTAGGAGTAAGTAACCATAAATTAACTATAGAACTTGGAAGACATACAAAGCCACCCACCCCACTACATCAGAAACTATGCTCTACATGTTCAACCATTAATGAGGAAAGACACTACCTACTTTATTGTATCAAACACACGAAAGAAATAAATATACTCTTTGGAAAAGTATCCACACAAAATGTAAATGTCCACAATAATGAAAACATATTATTTCACCACATCCTCTCAAATATTTAGCCATCAACATCAATTGCATATGTTTCAAATGGATGGTGTCGAGCAATAGATTCCCGTGGATCAACCTATGAGTGAGTGAGTGAGTGAGTATGGTTTTACGCCGCTTTTAGCAATATTCCAGCAATATCACGGCGGGGGACACCAGAAATGGGCTTCACACATTGTACCCATGTCGGGAATCGAACCCGGGTCTTCGGCGTGACGAGCGAACGCTTTAACCACTAGGCTACCCGACCGCCCCTGGATCAACCTATGACATTTTATGTATAATATCATCAAATCTGTACTGTTGATATTTTCTATGCATTAAATTATTTCTTTGTGTTTTCAGGTATGTATGTCTGTCTGTATATGTGTATGTATGAATTATGATGTGTTTTTTTCGGGAATGGATTATTTTCTGCAATAAATATCCTTTCCAGATACAAATAAATCAGACATAATCCTATTGTACCTATGCTGTCATACAGATCATGAAACAAATATATCCATTACAGTCCCTTCCAAGCCTATGATATTTGGCAAGTCAAGATTACTGCAGTATCAGGGTCTGTACAAATCTGCTGAAATCACAGGCCTTGTAATCATCAGTTAATCTCCAGCTGGCATTAGTGACACCACACCAAGACCTCCTGCTCCTGCTCTTCCCCTGCCACTCGAGCTCTGGCCAGACATGTGTGATGACATTGGAGACCTGGTGACATATACAACCTTACCAAGCTCCGACTGAGTCTTCACAGCCTGGAAATTGAGAGGGGGAGATACTCCAACACCCCAGTTGAAAATAGGTTCTGTCCGCACTGTGACTGCCATTCCGTAGAGGATGAAGAACACTTCCTGCTTTCATGCCCACTATATACAGACCTTAGGAGAAATCTGATGGCACTGGTAGAAATAGGCGACCCTTCCCAGACCGATAAAACAAACCTCTTAAAACACTTTATGAATCCACCAAAAGAATGGTCAAGTCTTGTTGCCCGGACTATATACCACATGTACAAGCTGAGGCCATGAGAAAATTATATTATATTCAATCCAATTAAGTGAAATAACCAGCAATAACCTAATATACATAAATGTTTATATGATGTAAATGAAATAATGCCTCTATACAAAATGTACATCATATATACATATACCTGTCATATCTATAATTATATACATGTTCATATGTAGATAGTCTGTACCCTGCCCTATGAGGGTGTTCAGTACAATAAATTCTATTCTATTCTATACAACCTTTGTATTTTTTTTAGTTGTTTAATTGGTTGGCATTTCTGGTTAAAAATTAATAGGAACATTCACAAGTTGGCTTAAAGTATTGTCCACTCAAGTTGCCTCACCTAGACATGTTCGGGACACGTTATGTGAAGAACATTTTCGATGTACTGCTCTTTGAAAACTTTGCAGTCAGAAGAAATGTCTCTGTCTAAGTACTTCTAATAAAAACGTATATTCTGTCATACAACAATCAAGTCTCGTTAATCCGACAATCGGCTTTATCCGACACTAATGATGGGAACCTATTTAGACCCGTTAATCCGACAGTCTAGCACTCCGACTCCGACACACCTAATTTGCAACGAATTACCGAAATCACTCATTAATCAGTCTCGTTAATCCGACACAGTCATCAGCGTACTCCGTGGTCATCTGCCCTTTACTTCTATTTTAAGTGAAAGAATTAATAATTATCTAGAAAATAATAATTTGTTATCAGAATCACAAGGATGATTTCGATACGGATATTCTACTGTTGATAACATGTTCGTATTGCACTCCCTCATTGAATACCTCAAGACACACAAAAAGAAACTGTATTGTACATTTATAGACTTCTCTAAGGCCTTCGAAAACGTTTGGTGCTTTGGGCTATGGCAAAAATTAATAAAAACAAATGTACAAGGTAAACGTTTCGAGCTCATATTTAACATGTATCAAGGCATAAAGTCGTGTGAAGATTCATCGTTTTTCTCTAGTAATATCGGAGTAAGACAGGGGGAAAATCTATCGCCAATCCTGTGTGCTCTGTACCTAAATGACCTTGAAGAATATCTACAACAGGAAATACGTAAAGGTATTGATGTTATATCGGAAGATGAAGTAGTTAGAATCTGTAAAAATATTATTGTTTTGCAATATGCAGATGATACTATTAGACTTGCAGATAACCCCTGTGACCTAAGAGAAAAATAATATGAATGTTTTATTATGAATATTGAAAACAATGGAAGCTGAGTATTAATATTGATAAAACTAAGGTGGTTGTATTTGGATCAAGAAAGAACAATAATGTGTTTAGGATAGGCGATAATGTTGTTGAAGTAGTAGATCACTATAAGTACTTGGGTCTGGTTTTTAAACGAACTTGAAATTCCCTAGCAGCCAAGATGTCGTTAGTAGCTCAAGCTAGAAAAGCTAAGCACTTAATATATATTAGAATACGTAATCTTGACTTGCCAATAGACTGCCAGCTATTATTATTTGATCAAACAATCGTGCCTATATTAACATATGGTTCCGAAATTTGGGGATTTGATAAACTAGATATAATAGAAAATGTTTACACAGATTTCTTAATATATATACTAAGGGTAAAAAAAGCACACCCCACTATTTTTTATATGGAGAGCTGGGAAGAACCCCTATTACGGATTTAATTAAACAAAGAATGTTGACATATTGGTCTAAGATAACTTATAATAAACCAACGTGTACTGTTATGTATAGTTTTGCAGACTGCTGTAACCATAAATATGTTAAAGGACTATTTGATAGATTAGGCCTTAGTTTTATACGGACCTAACAATTCATGCCAAATATAAACGGATTAAATCAGTGTAGCCAGACGTGGACAAGTTATGTAAACAACTCTCCCAAGGCAGTATTTTACCGAATATTTAAACATAAACTCCAGTTAGAAAATCATCTGCTGTCGCTACCCTGAAGACTCGGTATCCCGATTACTAAAATAAGATCCACAAACCATAGATTACCAATAGAAAAGGGGCGATGGGAAAATATACCGCGGGAAGACAGAATTTGTAGTCATTGACTTAGCTGACGAATATCACTATCTACTAATATATCCTTTTCTGCATAACTTGCGTAAGTTATATCTTCAAAAGAAGTATTTTACAAGACCTTGTGCGATACCACTATGTTACTCAATACTGAAAGTTTATCAGAACAAAGAAAACTAGCACAGTTTGTAAAAGAAATCCTCAAAATGCTTAATTAAATGTATGAGTTTGTTGCAGTTAAACGTATAGTCTCCTGCCTCGTGTCACCATATACGAAATATACGTTTGTTGTTGTTGCCCGCGAGTACACAGCCTTGTGTTTTGATGCGAGACGAGTCGGCGAGAAGCTGCATATTTCAACGGCTGCAGAGATAAACTTGCTCAACAATAAACAATTACTGCTTTAAATAAACAAAACAGGAATAATCACATGCCTAGATTACCTCAATCTCATAAAATCGGATTCAAGTTCTCGCTACCACTGAGGACATCCCATTACAAGTATAGTGCAAACAGAATCTTTAGATTTTGCAGAAATATTGAATAACTTTGAAATCGTTGTCGGATTTTTCGAGAGATTTCTGGACATTAGACACTTAAGCTCTCTCAACTGCCCACGACTGACAGTGAGAGTGTGCGTGTTTGGGGAGAGGCAGTAGCGTCAGTAAATGATCCTGTCAGACACACTTTCAGCGGCCTGTCAGTGATGGGTGATAGCAATCTTTACGTGTGTTGTGAATTTCCAGGCAATTATAGCTCTACAGATTTGTTTAGTCCCTGAAAATGAAGAGAGTTTTATTATTAATATATTTCATAACTAATATTTAACAACTGTTTATATCTGTAAAATATGTTAATTTCAGAGACAAGATGTTCGTCTAAGACATATCATGTCGTAAAAGTTACGGTTTGTGGCTGTTTTAGTTTTGAGGCACACTCACCAAGAAAGGGTGATGACCAACAGTAACACACCCCGAGACACAAACCAATTTCAGATGTGAAACGCAGAGATTGTATAAGAAGATATGAAGATAAGATGGAGTAAAAGATATAGCAGAATCACTGCAAACCCCTCACCCCGACTCCTCACCTCCAACCCCCACCAGAGGGAAGCAATATAGTTTTCACCAGGTGGTATAGAGCGACTCTTTTTACGTTAGTTTATGCATGAAAGATTAAGGAATCAGAAAATATTATTTCAAAAACGTACTTAAAACAATTTCCATTCGAAAAAGCTAGGCTCCCAGATGTGCCACTATGTTTTCAGGCTATAGTTTCCAAAAGGGGGTATAGAGCGACTGTTTTAAAGTTATTTAATGCCTAAATGGTTAAGGAAAGAGATAATAATATTTCAAACCCGTATTTTAAACTATTTCCATGCGAAACATGCGAGGCTCCCAGATGTGCCACTAAGTTTTCAGGCTTTTACGATGGGGACGTTTGTATAGAGGGCCCCCTGTGGTAAAGGGAAGCTATATAGTTTTCACCAGGTGGTATAGATCGACTGTTTTAAAGTTATTTAATGCCTAAATGGTTAAGGAAAGAGATAATAATATTTCAAACCCGTATTTTAAACTATTTCCATGCGAAAGATGCGAGGCTCCCGGATGTGCCACTAAGTTTTCAGGCTATATCCATAGGGACGTTTGTATAGACGACCCCTTGTAGTAAAGGGAAGCTATATAGTTTCCAAGAAAGGATATAGAGCGACTGTTTTAAAGTTATTTAACGCCTAAATGGTTAAGGAAAGAGATAATAATATTTCAAACCCGTATTTTAAACTATTTCCATGCGAAAAATGCGAGGCTCCCAGATGTGCCACTAAGTTTTCAGGCTATTTCCATTCGGACGTTTGTATAGACAACCCCCCGTGGTAAAGGGAAGCTATATAGTTTTCACCAGGTGGTATAGATCGACTGTTTTAAAGTTATTTAATGCCTAAATGGTTAAGGAAAGAGATAATAATATTTCAAACCCGTATTTTAAACTATTTCCATGCGAAAAATGCGAGGCTCCCAGATGTGCCACTAAGTTTTCAGGCTATATCCATAGGGACGTTTGTATAGACGACCCCCCGTAGTAAAGGGAAGCTATATAGTTTCCAAGAAAGGATATAGAGCGACTGTTTTAAAGTTATTTAATGCCTAAATGGTTAAGGAAAGAGATAATAATATTTCAAACCCGTATTTTAAACTATTTCCATGCGAAAAATGCGAGGCTCCCAGATGTGCCACTAAGTTTTCAGGCTATTTCCATTCGGACGTTTGTATAGACAACCCCCCGTGGTAAAGGGAAGCTATATAGTTTTCACCAGGTGGTATAGATCGACTGTTTTAAAGTTATTTAATGCCTAAATGGTTAAGGAAAGAGATAATAATATTTCAAACCCGTATTTTAAACTATTTCCATGCGAAAGATGCGAGGCTCCCAGATGTGCCACTAAGTTTTCAGGCTATATCCATAGGGACGTTTGTATAGACGACCCCTTGTAGTAAAGGGAAGCTATATAGTTTCCAAGAAAGGATATAGAGCGACTGTTTTAAAGTTATTTAATGCCTAAATGGTTAAGGAAAGAGATAATAATATTTCAAACCCGTATTTTAAACTATTTCCATGCGAAAAATGCGAGGCTCCCAGATGTGCCACTAAGTTTTCAGGCTATTTCCATTCGGACGTTTGTATAGACAACCCCCCGTGGTAAAGGGAAGCTATATAGTTTTCACCAGGTGGTATAGATCGACTGTTTTAAAGTTATTTAATGCCTAAATGGTTAAGGAAAGAGATAATAATATTTCAAACCCGTATTTTAAACTATTTCCATGCGAAAAATGCGAGGCTCCCAGATGTGCCACTAAGTTTTCAGGCTATATCCATAGGGACGTTTGTATAGACGACCCCTTGTAGTAAAGGGAAGCTATATAGTTTCCAAGAAAGGATATAGAGCGACTGTTTTAAAGTTATTTAATGCCTAAATGGTTAAGGAAAGAGATAATAATATTTCAAACCCGTATTTTAAACTATTTCCATGCGAAAAATGCGAGGCTCCCAGATGTGCCACTAAGTTTTCAGGCTATTTCCATTCGGACGTTTGTATAGACAACCCCCCGTGGTAAAGGGAAGCTATATAGTTTTCACCAGGTGGTATAGAGCGACTGTTTTAAAGTTATTTAATGCCTAAATGGTTAAGGAAAGAGATAATAATATTTCAAACCCGTATTTTAAACTATTTCCATGCGAAAGATGCGAGGCTCCCAGATGTGCCACTAAGTTTTCAGGCTATATCCATAGGGACGTTTGTATAGACGACCCCTTGTAGTAAAGGGAAGCTATATAGTTTCCAAGAAAGGATATAGAGCGACTGTTTTAAAGTTATTTAATGCCTAAATGGTTAAGGAAAGAGATAATAATATTTCAAACCCGTATTTTAAACTATTTCCATGCGAAAAATGCGAGGCTCCCAGATGTGCCACTAAGTTTTCAGGCTATATCCATAGGGACGTTTGTATAGACGACCCCTTGTAGTAAAGGGAAGCTATATAGTTTCCAAGAAAGGATATAGAGCGACTGTTTTAAAGTTATTTAATGCCTAAATGGTTAAGGAAAGAGATAATAATAATTCAAACCCGTATTTTAAACTATTTCCATGCGAAAAATGCGAGGCTCCCAGATGTGCCACTAAGTTTTCAGGCTATATCCGTAGGGACGTTTGTATAGACGACCCCTTGTAGTAAAGGGAAGCTATATAGTTTCCAAGAAAGGATATAGAGCGACTGTTTTAAAGTTATTTAATGCCTAAATGGTTAAGGAAAGAGATAATAATATTTCAAACCCGTATTTTAAACTATTTCCATGCGAAAAATGCGAGGCTCCCAGATGTGCCACTAAGTTTTCAGGCTATTTCCATTCGGACGTTTGTATAGACAACCCCCCGTGGTAAAGGGAAGCTATATAGTTTTCACCAGGTGGTATAGATCGACTGTTTTAAAGTTATTTAATGCCTAAATGGTTAAGGAAAGAGATAATAATATTTCAAACCCGTATTTTAAACTATTTCCATGCGAAAAATGCGAGGCTCCCAGATGTGCCACTAAGTTTTCAGGCTATATCCATAGGGACGTTTGCATAGACGACCCCTTGTAGTAAAGGGAAGGTATATAGTTTCCAAGAAAGGATATAGAGCGACTGTTTTAAAGTTATTTAATGCCTAAATGGTTAAGGAAAGAGATAATAATATTTCAAACCCGTATTTTAAACTATTTCCATGCGAAAGATGCGAGGCTCCCAGATGTGCCACTAAGTTTTCAGGCTATATCCATAGGGACGTTTGTATAGACGACCCCTTGTAGTAAAGGGAAGCTATATAGTTTCCAAAAAAGGATATAGAGCGACTGTTTTAAAGTTATTTAATGCCTAAATGGTTAAGGAAAGAGATAATAATATTTCAAACCCGTATTTTAAACTATTTCCATGCGAAAAATGCGAGGCTCCATAGGGACGTTTGCATAGACTAACCCCTTGTAGTAAAGGGAAGCTATATAGTTTCCAAGAAAGGATATAGAGCGACTGTTTTAAAGTTATTTAACGCCTAAATGGTTAAGGAAAGAGATAATAATATTTCAAACACGTATTTTAAACTATTTCCATGCGAAAAATGCGAGGCTCCCAGATGTGCCACTAAGTTTTCAGGCTATTTCCATTCGGACGTTTGTATAGGCAACCCCCCGTGGTAAAGGGAAGCTATATAGTTTTTACCAGGTGGTATAGAGCGACTGTTTTAAAGTTATTTAATGCCTAAATGGTTAAGGAAAGAGATAATAATATTTCAAACACGTATTTTAAACTATTTCCAAGCGAAAAATGCGAGGCTCCCGGATGTGCCACTAAGTTTTCAGGCTATATCCATAGGGACGTTTGTATAGACGACCCCTTGTAGTAAAGGGAAGCTATATAGTTTCCAAGAAAGGATATAGAGCGACTGTTTTAAAGTTATTTAATGCCTAAATGGTTAAGGAAAGAGATAATAATATTTCAAACACGTATTTTAAACTATTTCCATGCGAAAAATGCGAGGCTCCATAGGGACGTTTGCATAGACTAACTCCTTGTAGTAAAGGGAAGCTATATAGTTTCCAAGAAAGGATATAGAGCGACTGTTTTAAAGTTATTTAACGCCTAAATGGTTAAGGAAAGAGATAATAATATTTCAAACCCGTATTTTAAACTATTTCCATGCGAAAAATGCGATGCTCCCAGATGTGCCACTAAGTTTTCAGGCTATTTCCATTCGGACGTTTGTATAGGCAACCCCCCGTGGTAAAGGGAAGCTATATAGTTTTTACCAGGTGGTATAGAGCGACTGTTTTAAAGTTATTTAATGCCTAAATGGTTAAGGAAAGAGATAATAATATTTCAAACACGTATTTTAAACTATTTCCAACCGAAAAATGCGAGGCTCCCAGATGTGCCACTAAGTTTTCAGGCTATATCCATAGGGACGTTTGTATAGACGACCCCTTGTAGTAAAGGGAAGCTATATAGTTTCCAAGAAAGGATATAGAGCGACTGTTTTAAAGTTATTTAATGCCTAAATGGTTAAGGAAAGAGATAATAATATTTCAAACACGTATTTTAAACTATTTCCATGCGAAAAATGCGAGGCTCCCAGATGTGCCACTAAGTTTTCAGGCTATATCCATAGGGACGTTTGCATAGACGACCCCTTGTAGTAAAGGGAAGGTATATAGTTTCCAAGAAAGGATATAGAGCGACTGTTTTAAAGTTATTTAATGCCTAAATGGTTAAGGAAAGAGATAATAATATTTCAAACCCGTATTTTAAACTATTTCCATGCGAAAGATGCGAGGCTCCCAGATGTGCCACTAAGTTTTCAGGCTATATCCATAGGGACGTTTGTATAGACGACCCCTTGTAGTAAAGGGAAGCTATATAGTTTCCAAAAAAGGATATAGAGCGACTGTTTTAAAGTTATTTAATGCCTAAATGGTTAAGGAAAGAGATAATAATATTTCAAACCCGTATTTTAAACTATTTCCATGCGAAAAATGCGAGGCTCCCAGATGTGCCACTAAGTTTTCAGGCTATATCCATAGGGACGTTTGTATAGACGACCCCTTGTAGTAAAGGGAAGCTATATAGTTTCCAAGAAAGGATATAGAGCGACTGTTTTAAAGTTATTTAATGCCTAAATGGTTAAGGAAAGAGATAATAATATTTCAAACCCGTATTTTAAACTATTTCCATGCGAAAAATGCGAGGCTCCCAGATGTGCCACTAAGTTTTCAGGCTATATCCATAGGGACGTTTGTATAGACGACCCCTTGTAGTAAAGGGAAGCTATATAGTTTCCAAGAAAGGATATAGAGCGACTGTTTTAAAGTTATTTAATGCCTAAATGGTTAAGGAAAGAGATAATAATATTTCAAACCCGTATTTTAAACTATTTCCATGCGAAAAATGCGAGGCTCCATAGGGACGTTTGCATAGACTAACCCCTTGTAGTAAAGGGAAGCTATATAGTTTCCAAGAAAGGATATAGAGCGACTGTTTTAAAGTTATTTAACGCCTAAATGGTTAAGGAAAGAGATAATAATATTTCAAACACGTATTTTAAACTATTTCCATGCGAAAAATGCGAGGCTCCCGGATGTGCCACTAAGTTTTCAGGCTATTTCCATTCGGACGTTTGTATAGGCAACCCCCCGTGGTAAAGGGAAGCTATATAGTTTTTACCAGGTGGTATAGAGCGACTGTTTTAAAGTTATTTAATGCCTAAATGGTTAAGGAAAGAGATAATAATATTTCAAACACGTATTTTAAACTATTTCCAAGCGAAAAATGCGAGGCTCCCGGATGTGCCACTAAGTTTTCAGGCTATATCCATAGGGACGTTTGTATAGACGACCCCTTGTAGTAAAGGGAAGCTATATAGTTTCCAAGAAAGGATATAGAGCGACTGTTTTAAAGTTATTTAATGCCTAAATGGTTAAGGAAAGAGATAATAATATTTCAAACACGTATTTTAAACTATTTCCATGCGAAAAATGCGAGGCTCCATAGGGACGTTTGCATAGACTAACTCCTTGTAGTAAAGGGAAGCTATATAGTTTCCAAGAAAGGATATAGAGCGACTGTTTTAAAGTTATTTAACGCCTAAATGGTTAAGGAAAGAGATAATAATATTTCAAACCCGTATTTTAAACTATTTCCATGCGAAAAATGCGATGCTCCCAGATGTGCCACTAAGTTTTCAGGCTATTTCCATTCGGACGTTTGTATAGGCAACCCCCCGTGGTAAAGGGAAGCTATATAGTTTTTACCAGGTGGTATAGAGCGACTGTTTTAAAGTTATTTAATGCCTAAATGGTTAAGGAAAGAGATAATAATATTTCAAACACGTATTTTAAACTATTTCCAACCGAAAAATGCGAGGCTCCCAGATGTGCCACTAAGTTTTCAGGCTATATCCATAGGGACGTTTGTATAGACGACCCCTTGTAGTAAAGGGAAGCTATATAGTTTCCAAGAAAGGATATAGAGCGACTGTTTTAAAGTTATTTAATGCCTAAATGGTTAAGGAAAGAGATAATAATATTTCAAACCCGTATTTTAAACTATTTCCATGCGAAAAATGCGAGGCTCCCAGATGTGCCACTAAGTTTTCAGGCTATATCCATTCGGACGTTTGCATAGACGACCCCTTGTAGTAAAGGGAAGGTATATAGTTTCCAAGAAAGGATATAGAGCGACTGTTTTAAAGTTATTTAATGCCTAAATGGTTAAGGAAAGAGATAATAATATTTCAAACCCGTATTTTAAACTATTTCCATGCGAAAGATGCGAGGCTCCCAGATGTGCCACTAAGTTTTCAGGCTATATCCATAGGGACGTTTGTATAGACGACCCCTTGTAGTAAAGGGAAGCTATATAGTTTCCAAAAAAGGATATAGAGCGACTGTTTTAAAGTTATTTAATGCCTAAATGGTTAAGGAAAGAGATAATAATATTTCAAACCCGTATTTTAAACTATTTCCATGCGAAAAATGCGAGGCTCCCAGATGTGCCACTAAGTTTTCAGGCTATATCCATAGGGACGTTTGTATAGACGACCCCTTGTAGTAAAGGGAAGCTATATAGTTTCCAAGAAAGGATATAGAGCGACTGTTTTAAAGTTATTTAATGCCTAAATGGTTAAGGAAAGAGATAATAATATTTCAAACCCGTATTTTAAACTATTTCCATGCGAAAAATGCGAGGCTCCCAGATGTGCCACTAAGTTTTCAGGCTATATCCATAGGGACGTTTGTATAGACGACCCCTTGTAGTAAAGGGAAGCTATATAGTTTCCAAGAAAGGATATAGAGCGACTGTTTTAAAGTTATTTAATGCCTAAATGGTTAAGGAAAGAGATAATAATAATTCAAACCCGTATTTTAAACTATTTCCATGCGAAAAATGCGAGGCTCCCAGATGTGCCACTAAGTTTTCAGGCTATATCCGTAGGGACGTTTGTATAGACGACCCCTTGTAGTAAAGGGAAGCTATATAGTTTCCAAGAAAGGATATAGAGCGACTGTTTTAAAGTTATTTAATGCCTAAATGGTTAAGGAAAGAGATAATAATATTTCAAACCCGTATTTTAAACTATTTCCATGCGAAAAATGCGAGGCTCCCAGATGTGCCACTAAGTTTTCAGGCTATTTCCATTCGGACGTTTGTATAGGCAACCCCCCGTGGTAAAGGGAAGCTATATAGTTTTTACCAGGTGGTATAGAGCGACTGTTTTAAAGTTATTTAATGCCTAAATGGTTAAGGAAAGAGATAATAATATTTCAAACACGTATTTTAAACTATTTCCAACCGAAAAATGCGAGGCTCCCAGATGTGCCACTAAGTTTTCAGGCTATATCCATAGGGACGTTTGTATAGACGACCCCTTGTAGTAAAGGGAAGCTATATAGTTTCCAAGAAAGGATATAGAGCGACTGTTTTAAAGTTATTTAATGCCTAAATGGTTAAGGAAAGAGATAATAATATTTCAAACCCGTATTTTAAACTATTTCCATGCGAAAAATGCGAGGCTCCCAGATGTGCCACTAAGTTTTCAGGCTATATCCATTCGGACGTTTGCATAGACGACCCCTTGTAGTAAAGGGAAGGTATATAGTTTCCAAGAAAGGATATAGAGCGACTGTTTTAAAGTTATTTAATGCCTAAATGGTTAAGGAAAGAGATAATAATATTTCAAACCCGTATTTTAAACTATTTCCATGCGAAAGATGCGAGGCTCCCAGATGTGCCACTAAGTTTTCAGGCTATATCCATAGGGACGTTTGTATAGACGACCCCTTGTAGTAAAGGGAAGCTATATAGTTTCCAAAAAAGGATATAGAGCGACTGTTTTAAAGTTATTTAATGCCTAAATGGTTAAGGAAAGAGATAATAATATTTCAAACCCGTATTTTAAACTATTTCCATGCGAAAAATGCGAGGCTCCCAGATGTGCCACTAAGTTTTCAGGCTATATCCATAGGGACGTTTGTATAGACGACCCCTTGTAGTAAAGGGAAGCTATATAGTTTCCAAGAAAGGATATAGAGCGACTGTTTTAAAGTTATTTAATGCCTAAATGGTTAAGGAAAGAGATAATAATATTTCAAACCCGTATTTTAAACTATTTCCATGCGAAAAATGCGAGGCTCCCAGATGTGCCACTAAGTTTTCAGGCTATATCCATAGGGACGTTTGTATAGACGACCCCTTGTAGTAAAGGGAAGCTATATAGTTTCCAAGAAAGGATATAGAGCGACTGTTTTAAAGTTATTTAATGCCTAAATGGTTAAGGAAAGAGATAATAATAATTCAAACCCGTATTTTAAACTATTTCCATGCGAAAAATGCGAGGCTCCCAGATGTGCCACTAAGTTTTCAGGCTATATCCGTAGGGACGTTTGTATAGACGACCCCTTGTAGTAAAGGGAAGCTATATAGTTTCCAAGAAAGGATATAGAGCGACTGTTTTAAAGTTATTTAATGCCTAAATGGTTAAGGAAAGAGATAATAATATTTCAAACCCGTATTTTAAACTATTTCCATGCGAAAAATGCGAGGCTCCCAGATGTGCCACTAAGTTTTCAGGCTATTTCCATTCGGACGTTTGTATAGACAACCCCCCGTGGTAAAGGGAAGCTATATAGTTTTCACCAGGTGGTATAGAGCGACTGTTTTAAAGTTATTTAATGCCTAAATGGTTAAGGAAAGAGATAATAATATTTCAAACACGTATTTTAAACTATTTCCATGCGAAAAATGCGAGGCTCCCAGATGTGCCACTAAGTTTTCAGGCTATATCCATAGGGACGTTTGTATAGACGACCCCTTGTAGTAAAGGGAAGCTATATAGTTTCCAAGAAAGGATATAGAGCGACTGTTTTAAAGTTATTTAATGCCTAAATGGTTAAGGAAAGAGATAATAATATTTCAAACCCGTATTTTAAACTATTTCCATGCGAAAGATGCGAGGCTCCCAGATGTGCCACTAAGTTTTCAGGCTATATCCATAGGGACGTTTGTATAGACGACCCCTTGTAGTAAAGGGAAGCTATATAGTTTCCAAAAAAGGATATAGAGCGACTGTTTTAAAGTTATTTAATGCCTAAATGGTTAAGGAAAGAGATAATAATATTTCAAACCCGTATTTTAAACTATTTCCATGCGAAAAATGCGAGGCTCCCAGATGTGCCACTAAGTTTTCAGGCTATATCCATAGGGACGTTTGTATAGACGACCCCTTGTAGTAAAGGGAAGCTATATAGTTTCCAAGAAAGGATACAGAGCGACTGTTTTAAAGTTATTTAATGCCTAAATGGTTAAGGAAAGAGATAATAATATTTCAAACACGTATTTTAAACTATTTCCATGCGAAAAATGCGAGGCTCCCAGATGTGCCACTAAGTTTTCAGGCTATATCCATAGGGACGTTTGTATAGACGACCCCTTGTAGTAAAGGGAAGCTATATAGTTTCCAAGAAAGGATATAGAGCGACTGTTTTAAAGTTATTTAATGCCTAAATGGTTAAGGAAAGCGATAATAATATTTCAAACCCGTATTTTAAACTATTTCCATGCGAAAAATGCGAGGCTCCCAGATGTGCCACTAAGTTTTCAGGCTATATCCATAGGGACGTTTGTATAGACGACCCCTTGTAGTAAAGGGAAGCTATATAGTTTCCAAGAAAGGATATAGAGCGACTGTTTTAAAGTTATTTAATGCCTAAGTGGTTAAGGAAAGAGATAATAATATTTCAAACCCGTATTTTAAACTATTTCCATGCGAAAAATGCGAGGCTCCCAGATGTGCCACTAAGTTTTCAGGCTATTTCCATGGGGACGTTTGTATAGACAACCCCCCGTGGTAAAGGGAAGCTATATAGTTTTCACCAGGTGGTATAGAGCGACTGTTTTAAAGTTATTTAATGCCTAAATGGTTAAGGAAAGAGATAATAATATTTCAAACCCGTATTTTAAACTATTTCCATGCGAAAAATGCGAGGCTCCCAGATGTGCCACTAAGTTTTCAGGCTATATCCATAGGGACGTTTGTATAGACGACCCCTTGTAGTAAAGGGAAGCTATATAGTTTCCAAGAAAGGATATAGAGCGACTGTTTTAAAGTTATTTAATGCCTAAATGGTTAAGGAAAGAGATAATAATATTTCAAACACGTATTTTAAACTATTTCCATGCGAAAAATGCGAGGCTCCCAGATGTGCCACTAAGTTTTCAGGCTATATCCATAGGGACGTTTGTATAGACGACCCCTTGTAGTAAAGGGAAGCTATATAGTTTCCAAGAAAGGATATAGAGCGACTGTTTTAAAGTTATTTAATGCCTAAATGGTTAAGGAAAGAGATAATAATAATTCAAACCCGTATTTTAAACTATTTCCATGCGAAAAATGCGAGGCTCCCAGATGTGCCACTAAGTTTTCAGGCTATATCCGTAGGGACGTTTGTATAGACGACCCCTTGTAGTAAAGGGAAGCTATATAGTTTCCAAGAAAGGATATAGAGCGACTGTTTTAAAGTTATTTAATGCCTAAATGGTTAAGGAAAGAGATAATAATATTTCAAACCCGTATTTTAAACTATTTCCATGCGAAAAATGCGAGGCTCCCAGATGTGCCACTAAGTTTTCAGGCTATTTCCATTCGGACGTTTGTATAGACAACCCCCCGTGGTAAAGGGAAGCTATATAGTTTTCACCAGGTGGTATAGAGCGACTGTTTTAAAGTTATTTAATGCCTAAATGGTTAAGGAAAGAGATAATAATATTTCAAACACGTATTTTAAACTATTTCCATGCGAAAAATGCGAGGCTCCCAGATGTGCCACTAAGTTTTCAGGCTATATCCATAGGGACGTTTGTATAGACGACCCCTTGTAGTAAAGGGAAGCTATATAGTTTCCAAGAAAGGATATAGAGCGACTGTTTTAAAGTTATTTAATGCCTAAATGGTTAAGGAAAGAGATAATAATATTTCAAACCCGTATTTTAAACTATTTCCATGCGAAAAATGCGAGGCTCCCAGATGTGCCACTAAGTTTTCAGGCTATTTCCATTCGGACGTTTGTAGACGACCCCCTGTGTTAAAGAGAAGCGATATAGTTTCCGAGACAGGATATAGAGCTACACCTTTTACTTCATTTTATGCCTAAATGGTGAAGTAAAGATATAATAATATTTTAAACCCGTATATTAAACTATTTCCATGCGAAAAATGCGAGGCTCCCAGATGTGCCACTAAGTTTTCAGGCTTTTTCCATAGGGACGTTTGCATAGACAACGCCCTGTGTTAAAGAGAAGCAATATTGTTTCCAAATGGGGGTATAGAGGGTCTGTTTTAGAGTTATTTTATGCCTCAGTTGTTCAGAAAAGAGAAAATAATATTTCAAACACTTTTTTCAAACTATTTCCATGCGAAACATGCGAGGCTCCCAGATGTGCCACTAAGTTTTCAGGCTAATTCCATTCGGACGTTTGTAATAGTCGACCCTCTGTGTTAAAGGGAAGCTATAAAGTTTCCAAAAGGGGATATAGAGCGACTGTTTTCAAGTTATTGTATGCCTAAATGGTTAAGGAAAGAGATAATAATATTTCAAACCCGTATTTTAAACTATTTCCATGCGAAAAATGCGAGGCTCCCAGATGTGCCACTAAGTCTTCAGGCTATTTCCATACGGACGTTTCCATAGACAACCCCTAGTGGTAAAGGGAAGCAATATAGTTTCCAAAAGGGGGTATAGAGCGACTGTTTTAAAGTTATTTTATGCCTAAATTGTTTAGGAAAGAGATAATAATATTTCAAACAAGTATTTTAAACTATTTCCATGCGAAACATGCGAGGCTCCCAGATGTGCCACTAAGTTTTCAGGCTCTTTTCCAATGGGACGTTTGTATAGACGACCCCCTGTGTTAAAGGGAAGCTATATAGTTTCCGAGACAGGATATAGAGCTACTCCTTTTACCTCATTTTATGCCTAAATGTTTAAGTAAAAAGATAATAATATTTCAAACCTGTATTTGAAACTATTTCCATGCGATTCATGCGAGGCTTCCAGATGTGCTACGAAATTTTCAGGCTATTTCCATAGTGACGTTTGGATAGAGAAAACCCTATGTTAAAGGGAAGACATATAGTTCCCGAGTGAATGAGTTAAAAGTTAACGAGAGAGGTTGTAGATCGAAATGATTTACCAACAATTTTACAGGTTGGGAGTTATGCAGAAGAAGCATATGATGTGACTGTAATTCCCTTGACTTTACTACTAAGATAATCTAGTTTACCCTTTCTTTACCAATGTGTTGTATTTAACTTAGATTTTATGGTAATGTTGCAGCCATGTTTCTTATTTCGTTTCCGATGAAACTTTGATCATTGGTAACATTACATAACATTTGCAAAGGACGGGCATACAAAAGAACTACACAAAGGTCAAACTACTGATCATATGAATCATATTATATATAGTAGCTTCACGCGATGTATGCTCAGTTGCTTTATAAGATTATTTGATGAGAAACAAATGCATTATAACACAAGAACATACTGATATATATCTTTACTATCTATATGGCTACTTTACCTATTTGACACGCTTGATGATAAAATAGTTGGAACTAATTGAAGATGATATTGTATAATATAAATGCATTCCCAGCCGGAAGTAAAGAACGTGTCGTCTGTTACAAACAGCTTGCAGATTAATTATCCAGCCGTCCTCGTCTTTATCAGTTAGGAGGTGGGAGATTTGTTCATGTGAACCTTCACTGAAGGGATTTGTTCCGGGGCCGCGCTGCAGTTTATTTGGAGATGTCGTATCAGATTACAAAAGTGCTGTCATCATTTGGCCTTGACGTGTTGACGGGAGAATGGCGTTGAGCAGGCGGCGGAGAGGGGTTCTTATTTAAGATGACCCAGACTGGAGAAATAGAATAAAAACGCATAATTGAATTCAATAGAAAAACACTGGAACATGCATGCTGAAACAGAACAGTGAACTAAAATGTACCTAAATATAGGTGGCTGGAGGGGTTGGTGCAGCGTTCGAAATACCTGCCTGCCCGACCGTCCGAGACTGGTTGATTTTAACCCGTACTGTCAGATTTTCAAATCCCCCTGCCCGACGGTCGGGTTTTATTTTATAGGTGAAAATATTCTAAATAATTCCCGATGATAAGCATTAATTCACATGTAAAGATGAATGATAAAATGTAACCAAAAAGAAACCCCGTTAGCTTTTAGCCAACCTAACATTTAGCGATGCGCTTATGCTACAAGCAATCAGTTTTGATATTTTTAATTAAACTATCCTGAGAAACATATGATTATAGTGGGCAGGCAGGTTTTGGTCAGGGCTGGCAAGTATTTCTGCTAGCCAGTCCTGTGGTCTGGCTGAAATTTTTGGGAGTTTCATACCCTGGTTGGTGGTGGGGAAATTAAAGGAAACATTATTCAGGAGCTCTTAACTGTTTGGACAATATTTTAAAAGAGTTCAATTTAACTATAAACCCCCAAAGTATAGACTTTCTTGGTCAAACTCCTCTCACGGTATTTACTTTCGAAACAAGAATATTATATGAACAGGGTGTTATATACTACCTAGTATGCACTAGACAAATAATGTAACATGTGAATAAGTATAAGATATGTGAATAAGTACTATAATAAGACACAAAAATGTTATCAATGCTTTGGGAAAAGCCTGTGTAAGTCTATGTCTCCTGACCCCGGGTTCCATCAGATAAGGGACAGTCTCGCCACAACACAGCTGTTGCTGAAAGGGGATATAAACAATAACACAGAGATGTGGGTCAGCTCACTGGCACTTTTTACTGGCACATGTGCCGATCAGTGGCATGAGCCTTCCCCATATGCAAAAAAAAAGTTAACTACGGCCTTGGAAATCATATCTTAAATTGTTCTTTTATACTTGCAGTACACAATATCATGCTGCGATAGCTCTTAGGTTTTCATTGACCAAATTAGAATTTACAAATGTGTAGCTGTCCTTGCAAAAATCTCGTCTAGAGGAGTTGGGTCGTATATATATATCAGGGTGGTGAGCAAGGCTATCGTGCGAGAGCGAACATACTACGTCATCAGTATGTGTGTACACAAGAACGACTACTGTGCGTTTTGAGAAAATGGCTGCGCCCATTGAGATCAAGTCAACACAGAAGTGTTTCTCTTAACATTCTTGAGATAATATCAACAGAACGTTTCACTAAGACAATGGCTTCTATAGAAACATGGGTAAATGACAAGCTCCACGATCTACTAGGCATATCTGACAAATACATCGGCCAGTACTTCGTTGGACTTGCTGCGAAATCGGAAAGCCATGACGAGTTCGTTGACAAACTTCGCGACACAGGAGCAGTTGATGTCGACGAGCAAGTGACACAGTTTGCAAAAGAATTATTTGATCGGGTGAGTATGAGAGCTATGTCAACCCATTACAACAGTGGAGATAATATTCAGTATAGCCAGCGCCCTAGACCAACTGTGACATGGTTCGGGCAGCAAGTAGTATTAAACAAGCAACACGGAACAGCTGATGAATGTGTCATGAGTTTTGTGTTCTGTAGTATAATTGTATGTCACAAAGAATAGAAGTACACATAATGTCAGCGTGACTTTATATGGTTAATACTTTGCCTGAATGTCTTCAAAGCATAGATTGAACCTAGCACATGTGACCAAGCAGACAAAAGGAAAGGTTCTTGGGCTTGTATCGTGTATAATTGTAGAATTAGCCATATATTGTTTTGGTCTGTTTCTGCAGGTACCTCATAAAAGGAAAATAGAGAGAACCTTGACAACAGATCAACATCGTCAAAAGGAATTAGAACACAAGAACAAGACGTATACTCTGTTGTCTGACGATGAGGAGGACGCTGTGCCTGCAGCAACAGTAAGTCATGAACATGATGAAGTGACAGAAGAACTACTAAAAATACCGAGAGAAAGTGTGTGTGTGTGTGTGTGTGTGTGTGTGTGTGTGTGTGTGTGTGTGTGTGTGTGTGTGTGTGTGTGTGTGTGTGTGTGTGTGTGTGTGTGTGTGTGTGTGTTGTACTAGTCTGGACTAATGCCTAATTTATGGTGCTAACCCACTGAGGTACCATGCCACAGTTTACATGAATACCTAACTCAGACACAGTATACTGACTCTGAGTCGACCAGTCCTTGTCTAAGCCCCTTAATGCCGAGCATCAGGCAGGGTAGCAACAAGTTCCTTCTTCTAACATCTTTTGGTATGGTGTGGCTGGGGATCAAACCCCTAACCTTCCGCTCTCCAGGCAGATGCTCTTTCAAGCCCATTGTCGGCACATCTATTGTTAGACTAGCTACTTAGTTTGTTTGGGTTTGGGTTTCATGTAACAAAACACAGGATGCTCCAATGTTCGTTTGAATAACTGGTTTGTTTAGTTAGATACCTTCAACCAAGATGTTGTACTAGAAGTTATCACAGTCATAACAATGTTGACAGCTATCATTACCAATGATCTGTCACTAAAATAAACATTGATTAATGTGATGTCACCAATTAACTACTAACACCAAATGTATCACTATGACACACTTTATTCAGTTGACAAAAAGCCTTAAAAAGAATTACCCTATTATCTTTATTATTATTATCTATATATGTACTTTTATAATTTCAATTTCTGTACCCAGTAACTGCATCAGACTCCACTAAATAGTGGAATCTAGTGATTGATCCAGCGGTGTTGTGTAGCCAATTATAGGCCTAAACATGCTAAAAGGGACTTCCATATTGGCATATTTAAATGACATGCTACTGTAAGCATGATAAGTCTTCCAGTCTGAGTGTATAGCTTCATGACTTCCTTCAAACATACCCAAGGCTCTCCCTTAGTGGTTAGCACACTCTTGCATTCCAAACTGTTCAGAGTTGTATGGCTAATTCACTTAAACTTCATTTATGTTACAGATGCCAAAGAGAAGTTCAAAGGAGAAAAAAAGAAATATTCGCAAGAAGCAAGAATCATCTGAGAGCAGTAGCGAGAGTGACAGGTATTTGTCTCAGTAGGTCTACAGTGGGCATCAGGCCATCCAGTAGGACTGGTAGTACTAGTTCCAGGGTCAGAAATATTTACAGACAACTTCGTCAATGTAATTAGTCTGTGCATTAAGTCATAGATGCCATGTCATGTTCCAGGAGTGATGCTGATGACCATGATGCAGATATGAGTGTTATATCATCTTCCAGGAATGATGCTGATGCAGATAAGAGTGTTTATATAATCTTCCAGGAATTATGCTGAAGCTCATTCAAGAATTTATTGTATGTTCCAGGAATGATGCTGATATGAGTGTTTATATCTTGTACAGACATTTTGCCAATATGAGTGTTTATATCATCTTCCAGGAATGATGCTGATGCAGATATGAGTATGTATATCATCTTCCAGGAATGATGCTGATGCAGATACAGGTATTTATATCATCTTCCAGGAATGATGCTGATGCTGATACAAGAATTTATAGCATTTTCCAGGAATGATGTTGATGCTGATATGAGTATGTATATTATCTTCCAGGAATAATGTTGATGCTGATACAAGTATTTATATCTTGTTCCAGGAATGATGCTGATGCAGATACGACTATTTATATCATTTTCCAGGAATGATGTTAATGCTGATACAAGTATTTATAGCATCTTCCAGGAAGATTGCTGGTACAAGTATATATATCTTGTTCCAGGAATGATGCCGGTACAAGTATTTATATCTTGTTCCAGGAATGATGCTGGTACAAGTATTTATATCTTGTTCCAGGAATGATGCTGATGCAGATATGACTATTTATATCATTTTCCAGGAAGGATGTTAATGCTGATACAAGTATTTATAGCATCTTCCAGGAAGATTGCTGGTACAAGTATATATATCTTGTTCCAGGAATGATGCCGGTACAAGTATTTATATCTTGTTCCAGGAATGATGCTGGTACAAGTATTTATATCTTGTTCCAGGAATGATGCTGATGCAGATATGACTATTTATATCATTTTCCAGGAAGGATGTTAATGCTGATACAAGTATTTATAGCATCTTCCAGGAAGATTGCTGGTACAAGTATATATATCTTGTTCCAGGAACGATGCCAAGACAAGTATTTATATCTTGTTCCAGGAATGATGCTGATGCAGATATGACTATTTATATCATTTTCCAGGAATGATGTTAATGCTGATACAAGTATTTATAGCATCTTCCAGGAAAATTGCTGGTACAAGTATATATATCTTGTTCCAGGAATGATGCCGGTACAAGTATTTACATCTTGTTCCAGGAATGATGCTGGTACAAGTATTTATATCTTGTTCCAGGAATGATGCTGATGCAGATATGACTATTTATATCATTTTCCAGGAAGGATGTTAATGCAGATACAAGTATTTATAGCATCTTCCAGGAAGAATGCTGCTACAAGTATATATATCTTGTTCCAGGAATGATGCCGGTACAAGTATTTATATCTTGTTCCAGGAATGATGTTAATGCTGATACAAGTATTTATAGCATCTTCCAGGAAGAATGCCGGTACAAGTATATATATCTTGTTCCAGGAACGATGCCAGTACAAGTATTTATATCTTGTTCCAGGAACGATGCCAGTACAAGTATTTATATCTTGTTCCAGGAATGACGCTGATGACCTTGATGCAGATCTGGACATGGACTCGGAGTCGGAGTCAGACCCAGACGAGGCTGAGCGGCAGCTTGACCTGAAGGAGCGAGATGAGTTTGCCAAGAGACTGAAGGACAAAGACAAGGAGAAAACACGAACTGTTACATCTAAAAGTGACAAGAAGGTAGCACTTTGTTGTTACTCATGTTGGGGGTTCTTTGGCACACTTTTTTATCATGTTTCTTTGTCATTTATTTGTTGTTTCATTCTTCAAAGACACACCTGAGCAAAAGTCGGGGCATTTGATATGCTGCGAGTAATTGGTAAATGCAAACTTACTTATCTTTGCTCCTGTCTTTGACAGCCATGTGCCCTTTTCTAGATTTCTAACTTATAAATGCATCTTTGACATCACAAAGTCAATGATGCTCATAATTGCTTGCATATGATCACATGATACTGATAACATCATTTTGCTCTATTATACAACCATATATGCATGAATAGAAATGTATTCTTTTTACAAGTGTGCCACTGGGCACTTTTGGAAATGTTAAGGTGAATTTAATTTGAATTTAAGTGTGCCAACAAAAAGAAGGCTTTTGACCCACTTCGACCTTGCTTGATACCATTTCACCATGAGCTTAATGATAAACTGTTGTATTTTGGAAAGTGTTGCCCCCTTCAATTTCTTTGACATTGATGAAACTCTATTCAATTTCCAAAATGTGAATCATATTTTGTGAATCCTAATTTCGTAAAGTACAGATTCTCGTACTTTGTGGGGTTGAGTCCCATCCGGAATACGCATCCACACTGCCAGAGTAAGGAACCAAATTGTCAGCACACAGTCAGCGATCTAACCCACTCAGCCAACGGGGCTTATACAAAATGGAAGTCCAACAACTGGTAGTCTAGATCACGTACTTTGTGTACCCCTCTGACTAGTGTAAATCATAATGTCTTCAAGCACATTCATGTGGTTAATTTTCCTTGTGTTCGTCCAGTTTACTTGTGCAAAAGTACATTTATCTCTGGTTAACCTAAAAAACGTTGACACCTTTTTTCGGGTAAAGAACAGCGTTTCAAACTACAATGTATGTCATCCGGACAGTTTTTTTAATTCTGTTATGATTTTATCAGTACCATTGTCGAGCTAATCCAAGGAATTTCAAATGCTGACATTTTACATGTATGTATGTGACATCTAATGTCTAGTGAGAGCATAAGTTGATAACAAGATGTTTCTTTATCTGAGATATACATAAGCTCTTTTCACTTCCCTTTAAAAGTTGTCATGACTCAAAAGGCTCACTGACTTCCCATGTTTACAGAGGGTAAAACCTGACATTATCTGTGGTGGCATGAAATAGACAACAGTCTGTGCCAAAAAACGTTCGCGTCTGCTACCCCGAACTTGGCCCCTTAGTACATTTAAGTGTTATAATATGGACTATAATTAGCTGAGACCCATGGAGATCCAGGCTAGAATAGGTCTTCAGCAACCCATGCTTTCTGTAAAAGGCGACTGTGCTTGTCGTAAGAGGTGACTAAGAGGCGATGGGGTGGTCAGGCTCACTGACGTGGTTGATGTATGTCATTGTATCCCAATTGCGTGGATTAATGCTCATGATATCAATCACTGAATTGTCTGGTCCAGACTCGATTATTTACAGCTGCTGTCATAAAGTTTGAATATTGCTGAGGTGTTAAACCTCAAATAAACAAATAAAAACTTTAAATGATAACCAAATGATTTGTTTGTTGTGGTGTAAACATGTTTGTCTGTTGAAAGTGAAATGTTGACAGTCTCCCAACTTGGTGTCTGTATTGCAGGCATACGAAGAAGCCAAGAATCGTCTGCAGCTGGAGACGGAGGACAGGAAGCGCATCATCCCAGATTTGCGGAAACAGTCCCGCCGCGACTACCTCAAGAAGCGAGGTCATGACAAGCTAGAGGACCTGGAAGCTGAGATCATTGATGATGAGTATCTGTTTGATGGCAAGAGGTGAGTTGTGGTGTATATAGTCTAGATTTCTTTCGCATAGTCAGAAGAAGATACCAGGTCCCTCTTTAGCATGCTAGATTTGACAATAATTTCTACAAATTTGCGTTATTGCACTATGATATGATTGTATGATACACAAGCCTATGTGATAAGCTGGACTCAGCATTTACCTCGCACACTTAATGGGTCATCCCACTACTGTGTCAAGGCTGCTGATAGTTGTTTATTTTTATAATTGATGGGTGGGGGCACGGGTCAAGAAAAACTGTTAAATGTATTTGAACATTAAAAAATGTTATATAACATAGGGGGGGGAAGCAAAATATGATGCAGTCCGGTGACCAATCTCAGCCCTAATGTGGCGTCGGGGTAGCCTTGTGGTTAAAGCATTCGCGTGTCATGCCAAAGACCCCCACATGATTACAATGTGTGAAGCCAGTTTCTGGTATTCTCCCCTGTGATATTGCTGGAATATTGCTAAAGTGGTGTAACACCATACTTACTCACTCATCCCAAACACCACACCACACCACACCCCACACCCACCACCACCACCAGTTGGGTACGATATGTCTGAATGGGAATTGCTGGCAAAAACTTTTTAGATACATGTGTCAAATGATCAGATCATGCATACACTGAAGTTGATAGGGGCTTTATCCTTATTCAAACATCTGAGGGGCAGTCGGGTAGCCTTGTGGTTAAAGCATTCGCTCGTCACGCCGAAGACCCGGATTTTGATTCCTGACATGGATACAATGTGTGAAGCCCATTTCTGGTGTCCCCCGCCGTGATATTGCTGGAATATTGCGAAAAGCGGCGTAAAACCAACTCACTCACTCATTCACTCAAACATCTGAAGGTGATAGGCGCTTTACCCTTACTCAAACATATAAAAGTCAGAACAGATGCTTGCTTTGTCAGTATGAAATGTGAACATTACCTATAATTGTAGTGTAACCATAGAGCTTTATGGTTAATGTCATTAAACAGTATATCACATGACTAATGACGGGTCAGGGTAGTCGTGTGGGTACCCAGATCCTTCTCAGGACCCACCCGACCCAAGAACCCGAGTTGCCTGCCCCACCCTAGTACATGGGCTTGTTCCTGACATGCTGTTGTCTGTCATCAGTCTCACCAGGCGGGAACAAGCTGAACTCAACTACAAGAAGAAGGTGCTAAAACTGGCCAAGGACCATCGCAAAGCTGGGGACATCGAGAAGGTGAACCGCTACTACATGCCCAAGGACGACGTGAAGCCCCAGGACAAGTATGTGGAGGACGTGACGGAGCGTGGGCCCAACTATGAACAGAGTCGCTGGGAGGAGGACCATCTGTCCACGGCTCTCCTCAAGTTCGGAGCCAAAGATGCCAAATCCAAGAAGAAGGCTCCGGAGTATGAGGTCATCATGGACGATGAGATCGAGTTTGTGCAAGCTCTCCAGTTGCCGGGCTCCATCAAGGACAAGGTGAGCACATGGTGTTTGTCATGGTACCATTCTTGTGTACTGGTAAACATATCTGGCTTTCATGGTCTTTTTCACAAATTCCAAAGAATCAGCACTGTCAACTAGACCAATCAACATTAGAAATTGGCACTAGTCCTATAGTCCTTACCAAACTGCCCAACAGTTGAGGTATCATAAGGACTAGTAGAAGTTTGCCATTTTAAAGGGTTTTGCTATATGTTATCATTATAACAACTATCGGAATGTAAGTCAGTGGATCACCAGTCACGTTACACATGACTTACTATATTACCCAAAATATTTCTGATATTTAAAGGTTTTAGAGATTCTCAATGCTGATTGGTCAGTTGAAAGATGACGACGTCACTTTGCTTCATTGTTGAGAAAATTATGAATGTTGTCATCCTTTGTTCATGATGTCACAAACTGAATACATTACATCATCTGAGTGAGTAAGTGAGTTAAGATTTAACGTCACATCGGCAGTATTTCAGCCATATCGTGACCATTACATCATCTGAACAATAAACTGCCTTCAGCGAAGACTCTCTGTGCGGTTGACATTTCATAAGCATTCTTTCTTCATTTTCTCTCGTAAATGTCATTGAGTAATATGTCGAATAACCGACTCGAATCTCGGAATTACGGAGTATCAGTCCCTCATGTATGAATGCTGTATGTCCTTCGCCAAAGGCTCTGGATTCTCTAAATATACAACCGTGTATGCATCAGTGTGCAAAATTGGTATGCAGAGCATAGACAAATTAAATAGCTGTGTAAAAAGATTTTTTAGTTTTGACAATTTACTTTTATTAGCCGCTTCAGCCTGGTGATATGTTATGACAGGCATAGGCTCTGAAGTCACAAGGTCCATGAAGCTCCACTAATTATAACAGCCACTGCAACCATGGTCAGGTCCATTACATGTCATTTACATAAATACGAAATTTCAGATTCTGTATTATAAAATGTTAAGAGACCCGTGTAGAATAGGTCTTCAGCAACCCATGCTTGCTGTAAAAGGTGACTATGCTTGTCGTAAGAAGCGACTAATGGGATCTTGTGGTCAGGCTCACTTACTTGGTTGATGCATGTCATTGTATCCCAATTGCGTGGATCAATGCTCATGATGTCAATCACTGGATTGGTTGGTCCAGACTCGATTAATTGTACTCCGCCGTCATATGCTGCGTTAAACAAAAAACGGACGAACGAAAATACAAACGAATGTATTGTTACAACCAAACAATCCAGATAATAAAGAAGTGATCTTGTGCAAAGTTTATTTGAAAGTGTTGGGATTATCACGTTATTCAGAAATGCAAACTCTTTGACTTTACTAGGACCAAATGCCCCAAATGTCAGAGGGGGAGAAACAGAAAATGACCATTGAGGAGACGAAGAAGAGCCTGCCCATCTTTCCCTTCAAGCAGGACCTGATCGATGCCATTCACACCCACCAGGTCCTGATCATCGAGGGCGAGACGGGGTCGGGCAAGACCACACAGATACCACAGTACCTCAATGACGCGGTCAGTACTTCATCTTGTGCCTGCCACGGAAGCCATATTGAAAAAGACCGCCTCAGTGGTCTAGTGGTAAAGCATCAGCCTGGAGAGCTGCGTCATGCCAAAAGATGTTAAAATATGGTACTTGTTGTTACTCTGCCTGGCGCTCGGACTAAGGTGCTAAAACAAGGACTGGTCAGCTCGGAGTCAGTATACTGTGTCTGAGTGGGGTATTCATGTTAAACTGCGGCATAGTATCTCAGTGAACTAGCACTATAAATCGGCATCAGTCCTGACTAGTACAAGCAACAACACACACACACATGTGCATGCATGTCACTATACAAGTGCAATAATCTTGGACATAACGTTAAACCCCATTTCACCTCACCTCACCATGTTGAAAAAAGCTCCTTATGGTCGTTTTGGTTCAAAATGTTATGAAATTTGGTATGTGTGTAGTTAGTACTTGGGATCAACATTTATGCTTCAGGTTTTTTGCCGTGTAAATATCATGTCGTCAGGAACCATTTGAACAGCGAAGCTGACATTCAGATGTATGTTCACACAAAGGATGACACCTGAATTTGTTTGAATCTAATTTTCAAAATGGCTGCCATGGCAGCCATATTGAAGGAACTATTTATTGCCATTACTCAGCCATGTATGTACACAATAAAATCAGATGTGGTACTTGTATAGTGTAGCTTAAAATATATTCTTGTCTTTTTGGCAATATTTTACATTTTGACCTTGTGTGACTATGCTCTTAATTTCTCTGAAAGTGCATATTTGCCTCTGTAAAATTCTTCTTCTCTTAAATTGCAAGGCTGAAGGAGATTAACTTTAGCTGACATATTTTGTTCCAATGATTAGATTTTAGAGTTAGGTTTTAGTATTTTGGCAGGAAATATTTGAATATGAACATGATCAATGATACCAGCTTAAACCATGTAAAAAGTTGACACTTAGGACTGTTGAATACATATGCCATTAAGCTAAGTTGCCTTGGCACTATTATTGTTAATTTTGAAGCGGAAAACAATTTGGGAAAATTAGTTGGTTCACAGAAATAACCTTGAAAGCTATGGCTTGCAAATCACTGTGCCATGATGGGGACAGGGTGTCTAGACAGCTGTTTTATTCAGTTGTGATGTTATTGTAATTTTCCTGAAATGTTTTTAAATGTAATAGTAGGTGAGGTGAAATGGGGTTTAGTGTTGCATTCAAGATATAGCACTTATATGGCGACGTGCATGAGTGTGTGTGCGTGTGTACGTACGTGCGTGACTGCGTGTGTGACTGCTTGTTCAAGTCAGGTTTTATTGTGCTTGCCCACTGGGATACCATGCCATAGTTGAAGATGGATACCCCACACAGTACAGTACACAGACAATCTGCTGACCAGTCCTTGTTTTATTGCCTCAATGCCGAGGGCAAGGCAGGGAAACAACAAGTACCATCTTTTTGTTTGACATGGCTGGGGATCGAACCCTCAACCTTCTACTCTAGGCGAAGACACTCTATCCTCTAGTCTTTAAATGTAATAAGCCAACAATCTACTTTTTGGTCTCTTTAGTGTGTAACCCTTTAGCTTCTAGAAACATGTTTTATTTTGGTTACATAAAGTTTACACCTTGGGGATTCCGGTTTAGAACAGGTCCCCAGCAACCTGTACTGGTAGTAAGAGGTGACCAAATGGCTCGGTGACTTGGTTCATTGTGTGACTGTACCCCAATGGTGTGGATCATTGCTCACTATAACAATCACTGGATTGTCTGTCACCGTCAAGTAGCTGGAATATTTCTGAGTGCAACATTACAGTCATTCTAAAATGGAAAGTGATAGTTTTGTTCTTGTGCATACATTGAGATAAATGTTTCAGGGTTTTAACGAAAATGGCATGATGGTCGGATGCACCCAACCTCGCCGAGTGGCAGCCATGTCAGTAGCATCCAGAGTGGCACAAGAGATGGGATACAAACTCGGGAATGAGGTGAGATCGGTGGCACTCTTCCTCAGGGCCACCATTGTAACAATAGCCTGTACTATGTGGAGTTGACATGGATATAAAGCTTATTTTAGAACTTTACAACCCGAAATGACAGAAAAAGTGGAATAAAGTTACCGGTGCATGTCATTTTTGTAATGAATTTAAGAAATGAAAGAGTTTGTCAGTAAGAAAATGGCAGTTACCCATGGTCCACTTAAAAAAACAGATTTTTTTTTATCACCTCATATTTTCTTGTTTCACCCTGCCAAATCAACTTTAAAGAGGTCCATTTGATAAAACAAGTTTCTTTCAAAAAACTACATGTATTTGGACTTGGAGAAGAAAAGTTTGTTGTACTGGTAATAAATAAACTTTGGCCTGCCTGCTGGATATATAGTCATTAACATTTATGAACATTTCCTCCATAGTCATTGGCTAAGAAGCGGTCACATGTCATTTGACAGAGACACATATTGACTGCAGCTCATGATTTACTGTATTGACTAGAGTTACTAAAAATAGAATGGGGATTTCCCCGGAAGAGGTATTCTTCAAACCTGAGCCAATCAGGTGTCTCAGTTTGTTGGAACCTCTTTACATTGTTGTAGCTAACATATTGAATCTGCTTTTGTCTCATTATTATATAAGAAAACAATTACCGTATATGTCCGCAGATAAGCCGAATTTTGAGGACCAGAAAAAAAAATCTGTAGAAAGGGGTCAGTTTATCCACGGGATACACTTTCATGATTGTCTCTTTCATATCATGAACTGTCAGAAACATCACCTGAATGACGGCTTGACAGGTTACAACTTCCCGAAAGTTTGGAAGTTGCCATGACTACAGCCATTATTGTTATAAATGATCAATAAAATTATCATTATACACCAATTTTGTCATTATTAAAAAAAATTATGCATGTTATTATTTCAGATCATAAGTTTTCAATTGAATGTTCAAGGTTTATCATTCTTCAGAAACTCCACCATCTTTACATATAACAATAATATCCACAAATATAATATATAATCCACAAATGAAATCGCTAATAGCTATTACTTTGCAAAGTTCATAAATTGACAGTGAACAAGTATCTACCTTTATTGAAAGAGGCAAATAAACAACTGAAACGGCGAGTTATTCCGTTCACCATTTGCAAAAACATGTGATCAGCTGTTTCCTGTTTCCTGTGACGTCACAAACGGTGACCACTGTGATTGCTTCCTGTTGTTTAAAAAGCAACACGGTACACAAGGAAATGAGCACTGAGATAATAATTGGGCCGATTGGTATTGTTCTTTCATATTTCGATGGTCAAGTTAATACCTCGACTTATTTAGGGGTCGGCTTATCTGCGATCATATACAGTATGGACTTTATATGAGCTCAATACCTGTATTTATGGACATGTAAAAAGAAGAATCATCTGTGATTGTATAATGTCTATGTAGTCCAGAAAGTCTGGTGTCTATTGCAGGTGGGCTACAGCATCAGGTTTGAGGACTGCACCTCCGAGAGAACTATCCTCAAGTACATGACAGACGGCATGCTGCTCCGGGAGTTCCTGTCAGAACCAGATCTGGCCAGTTACAGGTAGGGCTCTGTGTGTCCATGTTGACTAAGGTGCTGCAAGCTGCTGTATAGAAAAGTGACCAGCGTTAGAAATTGGCACTAGTCCTATTGTCCTTGCCAAACCGACCAATAGTTAAGGTGTCATAAGGACTGTTAGAAATTTCCCTTATTAAGGATTTTGCTATATGTTATCATTATGAGGACTAGTGGACTAATATGTTAGTTTCTCGTGTTGTGATGGTCAGGTCACAAATTAGGTGAAGTGAAGCAATGTTGGTTGCAGGGAGTAGATGGGGTAATGACCGTGTTCTCCAGTTTCTTGGGCTTTGGTCCTGCCCACACTGAAGCACGCAGACTGCCTCCGTGGTCTAATGGAAGAGCATCCGCCCGGAGAGCGGAAGGTCCGGGGTTTGATCCCCGGACACATCATACCTAAAGACGTTAAGAGATGGTACTTGTTGTTACCCTGTCTTGCGCTCGGCATTAAGGGGCTAAAACAAGGACTGGTCGGTTGGGAGTCAGTATACTGTGTCTGAGTGGGGTATTCATGTTAAACTGCGGCATGGTATCTCAGTGAGCTAGCACTATAAATCGGCATCAGTCCGGACTAAAAAAAGCAGCCACACACACATACACGTGTATGCACGTTGCTTTATAAGTGCAATAATCTTCGACATAACGTTAAACCCCATTTCATCCCACCTCACTGAAGCACCCTACATGTAGTATCTCCTTAGGCAAGTGACTTTGTTCGAAATATGCCTCTGTTCACCCTGCAGTGAACCTTCTAGCTTGGGTTCCCAGGGAGCGGAGAATGGAAGAATCTAGCTTAGGCTGTTTACTCCCCAGGGAGTGGAGAATGGAAGAATCTAGCTGAGGCTGTATACTCCCCAGGGAGTGGAGAATGGAAGAATCTAGCTTAGGCTGTATACTCCCCAGGGAGCGGAGAATGGGAGAATCTAGCTTAGGCTGTATACTCCCCAGGGAGCGGAGAATGGGAGAATCTAGCTTAGGCTGTATACTCCCCAGGGAGCGGAGGATGGAAGAATCTAGCTTAGGCTGTATACTCCCCAGGGAGCGGAGAATGGGAGAATCTAGCTTAGGCTGTATACTCCCCAGGGAGCGGAGAATGGGAGAATCTAGCTTAGGCTGTATACTCCCCAGGGAGCGGAGAATGGAAGAATCTAGCTTAGGCTGTATACTCCCCAGGGAGGGGAGAATGGAAGAATCTAGCTTAGGCTGTATACTCCCCAGGGAGAGGAGAATGGAAGAATCTAGCTTAGGCTGTATACTCCCCAGGGAGCGGAGAATGGAAGAATCTAGCTTAGGCTGTATACTTCCCAGGGAGCGGAGAATGGAAGAATTTAATGCCTTGAGCATGCTTTAGTGTGTGCATCTGTGTTTGAATCCCACATGTATCAAAACTTACATGTAAGGTTGTTGACTCAATACAATGATTCAAGTATTCGGTTCACCTCTGTATTACAGATCTTAGTTTAGTGTAAAATTGTCAAACAATAAAATTGTGGAATAATTTGTTTGTGATGAGGTCAACACGACTACTGGTCAAACTTGGTCTGTTGTTAGTGTTGCAATTTATGATTATTATTATTGTTTTGCAGTGTGTTGATAATTGATGAGGCCCATGAGCGGACGCTTCACACGGATGTCCTCTTCGGTTTGGTCAAGGACATAGCAAGGTTTCGGCCTGATCTCAAACTTCTCATTTCTAGTGCGACTCTTGATGCCCAGAAGTTCTCAGAGGTTTGTCACCATGTCCTGACAATTGTTTCATTTAAAGTCGAACCAGACATATTTTTGTCTAAAGGTTTTAGGTATTCCTTTTGAGTAAGGTTGAAAATGTTTCGGAAACACAAATTTAATTCACTCTCTTCAAACTGTCAATTTTTATAACTTATCCTATCTCATACTATGGATTTCTTCCTTATTCTTTCGATCCTTATCACTGCTTATGTGGAAACATGCTTGAACAAAGTTTCCAGCTTCTAAAAATGTTTCAGGCAGGCACATCCAAGCATCACCATGGTCATGAACCAAAGAAATAGGTCACGCACTGTAATGTCGTGTGTTGTGACTTTGAAATGACATGATCACCTGACTGACCCGTGAAGATCTGAGTTGGATTAGGACTTCAGCAACCCATGCTTTTCGTCAAAGGCGACAATGGTTGTCATCAGAGGCGACTAACGGGATCGGGTGGTCAGGCTCGCTGACTTGGTTGATGCATGTCATCGTATCCCAATTAGGCGGATCGATGCTCATGATGTCAATCACTGGATTGTTTGGTCCAGACTTGATTATTTAAAGACTGACGTCATATAGCTGAAATATTGCTGAGTGCAGTGTTAAACAACAAACAATCAAATGATCACCTGACTGCCCCTGCCACCTCATTCTCTCTCTTAGAGCTGACAGGCTAGAGGAGCTGTGATGTGAGGATGGTTGGCATAAATACTGAAACAACAAAACAAAACAAAACATAAAAAAACAATGTATTCTCTAATGCACAATACACGTCACCACAGGGTGGCAGGGGTAGTCTGGTGCATAATGTAATGCAGGCTAAGTATTACATGGAGAATATATTCTGATGTTCTATTGTCTCTTAAGCATGTTAAATATTGAAATATTTGTGAGGTAACTTACTTTTTTATTTAAGTTCATTTATGATGAATAAGAATTGAAATGCACTGTCATTATTGTAGTTGGTAAAAGGTTTTAATTTGTATTTCAGTTCTTTGATGATGCTCCAATATTCCGGATTCCTGGAAGGAGGTTTCCTGTGCATATCTTCTACACTAAGGTGAGATTCTGATTCTCCTGTATACAAGTTGTAGAACCATTCTTCTGTTTCTATAGAGTATATAATCCTGTTTCAGAATACTACTTTGTTTTCCCCCTAATTCACCCTAAAATGACTCTTAATGCTTCCACAGGTACTGAAAATCGGGAAGGTTTTATGCCATGAAATTATTGCAAGTGGCTAGCAATGGCCTTAACTGCGTCTGGAAAGTTGTGTGACTCCCTGTTAAGATATCAAATATCAAAGCTACTTTTGCAGGTGTTATATTTGATAAGTAGGAAGTGGCATGATAAAATGGTAACTCTGTGTCAGTCAGTGAATTTTGAACTATAGATGCATGTGTAGTTGTAGTTGACAAGGGAGGTTGGATTAACAGGTTTAAGAGAATAGATGCTGGCATATGTCTGTATTTCTTTGTGATTTGATGTGGCACTTTAGTGAACTTAGACTAATTAGACTATTGACACCAGAGCTCCAGATAAGCTGCGTATCTGCGTGAAATAAGCATCAGAAATACAGAAATACGCAGTAAAATAAAATCCAAGCGTATCAAATACGCAACGAACATTACAGATACGCTACAAAAATAAAACTTGTGCGTATCATCAAAATATTGTGAAGGAACCCTGCGTATTCAATTAGCAAATCAGCAACTTATTTTGAAATTATAAACAGGTATTCCGTCAACCTTGCCAAACTCCACGATGACAGTTACATCATGATCATTTGCCATCACACTTTCTTGTGGAAGTATCGTGGTATTTTTGAGTCCTATAAAGCTCTCAAACCCACACGACACCAGTTTGCAGGGACTAGATGAATAGTGTTTTTAAACATTTAACTTAAATACCAACATGTGTAAAAACTAGTGGGTAACAGAAATTTGAATACTCAGATAGAATTACTGATACCCAATGATTTTAAAATGCATGGGTAAAATACCCACAACACCAAAAGCTTATCTGGAGCTCTGGACACTAAGTGACAGTATGTAATTATGGAAACACGGGATGTGTTTAAACATGTTCTGGCTGGTGTGACAGCTTGTAGAAGTGAATTCAAGAAATATGCCTCCATACATCTTTTGTTTGTTGTTGGTCTGCAAAATTAACTGCGAGTCTGTGTCACTCGCAGTTTTTGCAGTACATTCCTGCTTGCAAAACGTTCCAGATTTACAGTACTTGCCCTGTTACTGACTTGATAGTGTTTTTAGATGTTGCTGTATGGTTCTGACAAGATCTTATAGGAAAAACAGTGTCGAGGCATCATCTGTTGTGTGTTAGAGGCCCTGACTTGTTACAGGAAGCATCAGCTTCTGTTTAGTGCTCAGTGTCCTCCCTCACATGTATGCCAGTAGCAGTCAGTGCCAACAGATTATAACCTACTGGCACAAAGTGGTCCTTTTACTCACAACATTTTGCTGTCATAAGCTCATGACACCAAAGCCCCCAGCTCTATTCCCCACGTGGGTACAATGTGTGAATCCCATTTCTGGTGGGACTGGCCCGGAATATGCTAAAAGTGGTCTACAAACTCACTCACTCACTCACTCACTCACTCACTCACTCACTCACTCACTCACTCACTCACTCACTCACTCACTCACTCACTCACTCACTCACTCACTCACTCACTCAGGCTGCCATGATACAGGTACAATATTGCTGACTGGCGTAAAACAACAAATCTATTTGTCACTGGTTGTATGAGTCATCTCCCCTGATCTGCTGCAGGCCCCGGAGGCGGACTACCTGGACGCGGTGGTGGTGTCGGTGCTGCAGATCCATGTCACCCAGGCTCCAGGGGACATCCTCGTCTTCCTCACAGGTCAGGAGGAGATCGAGACAGCGCAGGAAATGTTGACAGTACGTGGGGATGTTTACATTCTTCTTAAGTATCAGTAGGCATGTGTACCATGTTGTTCAGTATCAGTAGGCCTGTGTAACATGTTGTTCAGTATCAGTAGGCCTGTGTAACATGTTGTTCAGTATCAGTAGGCATGTGTAACATGTTGTTCAGTATCAGTAGGCATGTGTAACATGTTGTTCAGTATCAGTAGGCATGTGTAACATGTTGTTCAGTATCAGTAGGCATGTGTACCATGTTGTTAAGTGTCAGTAGGCATGTGTGCCATGGTGTTAAGTATCAGAAATACTTTTTTGTGTCCATAGAAGCTGGAAGTCACTTTATTGTTGCATCCATTTTCAAGTGTAACATGCAGGATAGGATGCAATATTTTGCTTCTGTTGTTAGGTAGCAATGACTTTATGATGAAAAGTATGGATAGAGTAGGGTAGATTCTCAAGTGAGGCCTCGAAGAGATCATCAATAATTTTATGTTAAACATGAATTTTGACAAAAGAAAAAAATAGTTTAGGCCACATGGTATCAACACACAAGCAGGATTCCCTCCTTTCATGGTCTGTAACTTATAACTTCAGGAAAGAACAAGGAAGTTGGGGTCAAAGATCAAGGAGTTGGTGATTCTTCCAATCTACTCCAATCTACCTTCTGAGATGCAGGCTAAGATATTTGAACCAACACCACCAGGGGGCAGGAAGGTAGGTGGCAGAGTTTGTCAGAGTTGTCTCCCTGCTGTAGTATATACCCTCCATGATGCAGGCCAAGATATTTGAACCCACACCACCAGGGGGCAGGAAGGTAGGTGGAAGAATTTGCCAGAGTTGTCTCCCTGCTGTAGTATATACACTCCATGATGCAGGCCAAGATATTTGACCCACACCAACAGGTGGCAGGAAGGTAGGTTGTAGTGTTGCCGGAGTTGTCTCCCTGTTGTAGTATATACACTCCATGATGCAGGCCAAGATATGTCAACCTATGCCACCAGGGGGCAGGAAGGTAGGTGGCAGTGCTTTCCAGAGTTGTCTCCCTGCTGTAGTATATACCCTCCATGATGCATGCCAAGATATTTGAACCCACGCCACAAGGGGGCAGGAAGGTAGGTAATAGTGCTTGCGGGAGTTGTCTCCCTGTTGTAGTATATACACTCCATGATGCAGGCCAAGATATTTGAACCCACGCTACCAGGGGGCAGGAAGGTAGGTGGCAGTGCTGCCAGGGTCACAGCAGTCATTACTTGTTTGTAAAATATAATAACGGTCAGTCGGTCAGCAAATGGGCTATCACTGTGATGAGCTTGGTATGTACCCTCCATGGTGCATGTCAAGATATTTGACCCCACACAACCAGGGGCAAGGAAGTAAGTAGTTGTAGTATTGATCAGTGTGTGGATTTATTAACATGATGCCGAGTAATTGGAACAGATAATTTACTACTTAAGGTAAAAAAATTCATAGTACGTCTATAAATCTCAGATGACTGTTTTGGTAGTTAAATCTTAAATTTCTTCTTCAAACATAGTACCTCATAATGTTCCTCACACAATGTTCTTCTGACTTTTTCAAGGTTATTCTGGCAACAAATATCGCAGAGACGTCCCTGACAATAGACGGCATCATCTATGTGATTGATCCTGGTTTCTGTAAAATGAAGAGCTACAACGCCCGCACAGGCATGGAGTCACTGGTTGTCAGTCCTATATCGAGGGTATGTTCTGCTAATAATAGGGATAGACACACTCTAATTCACCAGTTAATTGCAATACATTTGTTTTTTATGATTTATTTGTATTGCCATCTGCCACCTCCATTGTGTAGTTGAAAGAGCATCTGCTGGAGAACGGAATGTCGTGGTTATATCCCCAGCTGCATCATACCAAAAGATGTTAAGAGATGGTACTTGTTGCCTGGTGCTTGGTATTAAGGGCATAAAACAAAGACTGGTCGGCTCGTAGTCTGTATGCTGTGTCTGAGTGGGGTATCCGTGTTTAACTGTGGCATGGCTAGCACCATAAAACCTGCATCAGTCCATAATAGTGAAAGCATCAACACACTCATAGTGAGTGAGTGAGTATGTTTTTTTACGCTGCTTTTAGAAATATGCCAGCAATATTCCAGCAATATCACGGCGGGGGACACCAGAAATAGGCTTCACACATTGTACCCATTTAGGGTGAACGCTTTAACCACTAGCTTACATCACCGCCCCCCCCCCCACACACACACACACAGTGACAATCATGACTTCAGTGTGTAGTGTCAGCAATACTTGCATTTAATACATATGTACTCTATTTCATCTTTCTTATACAGGCATCAGTCACTGACATTGGCCTTGTTTCCATCTAGCCTAATGGTTAAGGTGTTCACTTGCTATGACCAAGGCCCGGGTTCGATTTCCCACATGCATACAATGTGTGGAGCAAATTTGTGAGGTTCCATCCACGATACTGCAGGAATACTGCTTAAAAATTGGCATAAAAGAACATTCACTCACTCTGTCTGTCCGTCCGAAAACTTTGTCCACACGATTTCTCTTAAACTATTCAGTGGATTCATCTCAAACTTAGTACATATAATCTGTGTCATATGGAGGGGTGCAGTCCCAAAAAAAATTGTTTTTAGGAATTTTCCATTTTTTAATGAATTTTTCAAAACCTAACCATATCCTAGCTATTTAATTTGAAACTAGTGACACACAAGCGGGTCGGGAGTATTATTGAGCCACGCTCACTTTTGTCCTCGTTTCTTACCTCTTCAACCAGTCAGGACAGTAGAATGATGACAAGAGTGTATGATTTATTCTCGACCCTTCCAGGCGTCGGCCAATCAGCGGGCGGGTCGGGCAGGGCGTGTTGCTGCAGGGAAATGTTTCCGGTTGTACACGGCATGGGCGTACAAGAATGAATTGGAGGACAACACCATCCCCGAGATCCAGCGCACCAACCTCGGCAACGTGGTGCTGTTGTTGAAGAGCCTGGGTATCAACGACCTCATCAACTTTGATTTCATGGACGCGCCGCCCCACGAGACACTGGTGCTAGCCCTGGAGCAACTGTACGCTCTCGGGGCACTCAACCACATGGGGGAGCTC
The DNA here is from genome assembly GCF_023055435.1 of Haliotis rufescens. NCBI lineage: Eukaryota > Metazoa > Mollusca > Gastropoda > Lepetellida > Haliotidae > Haliotis > Haliotis rufescens. The sequence continues at coordinate 36,322,019 of NW_025964372.1, read as the reverse complement.
ACTAAGCTAGGGAGACGCATGGCCGAGTTTCCCGTCGATCCCATGATGTCAAAGATGATCCTTGCTTCCGAAAAGTAAGATGGATTTTATTATCAGCATTATTTTGATCCTTGTGACCCATGGGGATTTTGGGAAAGAATATATATGTCCCCACGGACCTATCCTTAGATAGGTAATGATAAGAGGCGACTAAATGGATTAGATTGTCAGGTTCTGTGAGTTGGTTGACTGTTTCATTGTATCCGAATTGCATGGATCGATGTTCATGATGTCAATCACTGGATTGCCTTCATTGTTTACAGATTGCTGTCATGTAACTGGAATATTGCTGAGTGTGGCATTAAATAACTATCAACAACGTAAACTTGTAATGTTCGAATGTTTATATTTCATTTTATCACTGTTTATTAATAGTCGATGAAAATTAAATAAATTATTATTAAAAAATCAGCGTTTAGGACATATATAACTTATTTTGTTTTTGCTTTGGATTTTAGAAAAAGATAACCTTGATATTAAACCCATGTTTCTTCTTAAGGCTAAATACCCTCAAATAACACGTACTCAGGCATTGGAATATCGAGGACCCCACGATGAATGGGACATTGAAACACACTCAACAATATGTATCCTTATTAAGTCTTTGGACCGCCTTCGTGGTCTAGTGGTAGAGCGTCTGGAGACCGGAAGGTCCGGGGTGTGATCCCTGGCCATGTCATACCAAAAGACATTTAAAGATGGTACTTGTTGTTACCCTGTCTGGTGCTCGGCATTTAGGAGATAAAACAAACACTGGTCTATCACTATAAAATCGGCATCAGTCTGGACTCGTACAAGCAGAGAGACACACCTACACATGCATGCACGCACACAAACACATACATGTCGCTATATAAGTATGATAATCCTGTACGCGAAAGTTAAACCCCATTTCACCTCACCTCACCTTATTAATTCTTTGCCTGAAAGACAATCATTTTCTGTCACTAGAACAATGACGTTTTTTCCCCGCAGATACAAGTGCTCAAAGGAAGTGATCACAATAGCTGCCATGTTGTCTGTGAACAATGCTGTATTCTACCGTCCCAAAGATAAGATTGTCCATGCTGATACGGCTCGTGTGAATTTCTTTGTCCCTGGAGGAGACCATCTGACCCTGCTGAATGTATACACCCAATGGGAGGACACCGACTACTCCACACAGTGGTGTTACGAGAACTTCATACAGCACCGGTCCATGAAGCGAGCTCGCGATGTCCGTGATCAACTCGAGGGACTCCTGGACAGAGTGGAAATAGAGATTGTTTCCAACCCTGGAGAGACTGTCAATATTAGAAAGGTACGTGTCCATGGCATACCGTCTTTATACCAGGAGTTTCTACAATCAGATGGTTACAATGTTTCACAATGCTACTAACGAGACAGATATGAGTATCCCTGGCAGACTATCTTAATATCAGGACTGTCTACAATCAAATGGTAATAATGTTGTGTAACACATTTGTACGGGGAAATGTAGCACTGTACACACACGCACACGCACACGCACACGCACATACACATGCACATACACACGCACATGCACACGCACACGCACACGCACACGCACATACACACAGATTGCAATGTAAGTGCAACGTTAAACCCCATTTCACCTCACCTCTGAAGTGGTTGTGTTATTGTGTTCCTATAGGCTGTGACAGCAGGCTATTTCCACCACCACATCATGTTTGTGTAGACTATTGTGTCAGTTCATCTCTGAAGTGATTTTGTTATTGTGTTTCTGAAGTGTTTGTGTTATTGTGTTTCTGAAGTGGTTGTGTTATTGTGTTCCTCTAGGCCGTGACAGCAGGCTACTTCTACCACACATCCAGGATGGACAAGGGCGGACAGTACAAGACAGTCAAGCACCATCAGACAGTCATGATCCACCCAAACAGCTCACTGTTTGAGGAGCTGCCACGATGGCTCATCTACCACGAACTGGTGTTCACCTCGAAAGAGTTCATGAGACAAGTGAGTGAGAATGTGATCTTGTGGTCACCTCGAAAGAGTTCATGAGACAAGTGAGTGAGAATGTGATCTTGTGGTCACCTCGAAAGAGTTCATGAGACAAGTGAGTGAGAATGTGATCTTGTGGTCACCTCGAAAGAGTTCATGAGACAAGTGAGTGAGAATGTGATCTTGTGTTCACCTCGAAAGAGTTCATGAGACAAGTGAGTGAGAATGTTATCTTGTGTTCACCTCGAAAGAGTTCATGAGACAAGTGAGTGAGAATGTGATCTTGTGTTCACCTCGAAAGAGTTCATGAGACAAGTGAGTGAGAATGTGATCTTGTGTTCACCTCGAAAGAGTTCATGAGACAAGTGAGTGAGAATGTTATCTTGTGTTCACCTCGAAAGAGTTCATGAGACAAGTGAGTGAGAATGTGATCTTGTGTTCACCTCGAAAGAGTTCATGAGACAAGTGAGTGAGAATGTGATCTTGTGTTCCTGAATGAGTGAGTTCCTGAGACAAGTGAGTGAGAATGTGATCTTGTGTTCACCTCTAAAGAGTTCATGAGACAAGTGAGTGAGAATGTGATCTTGTGTTCACCTCGAAAGAGTTCATGAGACAAGTGAGTGAGAATGTGATCTTGTGTTCACCTCTAAAGAGTTCATGAGACAAGTGAGTGAGAATGTGATCTTGTGTTCACCTCGAAAGAGTTCATGAGACAAGTGAGTGAGAATGTGATCTTGTGTTCACCTCTAAAGAGTTCATGAGACAAGTGAGTGAGAACGTGATCTTGTGTTCACCTCTAAAGAGTTCATGAGACAAGTGAGTGAGAATGTGATCTTGTGTACACCTCTAAAGAGTTCATGAGACAAGTGAGTGAGAATGTGATCTTGTGTTCACCTTGAAAGAGTTCCTGAGACAAGTGAGTGAGAATGTGATCTTGTGGTCACCTCGAAAGAGTTCATGAGACAAGTGAGTGAGAATGTGATCTTGTGTTCCTGAATGAGTGAGTTCCTGAGACAAGTGAGTGAGAATGTGATCTTGTGTTCACCTTGAAAGAGTTCCTGAGACGTAAGTGAGAATGTGATCTTGTGTTCCTGAATGAGTGAGTTCATGAGACAAGTGAGTGAGAATGTGATCTTGTGTTCACCTTGAAAGAGTTCCTGAGACGTAAGTGAGAATGTGATCTTGTGTTCCTGAATGAGTGAGTTCCTGAGACAAGTGAGTGAGAATGTGATCTTGTGTTCACCTTGAAAGAGTTCATGAGACAAGTGAGTGAGAATGTGATCTTGTGTTCACCTCTAAAGAGTTCATGAGACAAGTGAGTGAGAACGTGATCTTGTGTTCACCTCTAAAGAGTTCATGAGACAAGTGAGTGAGAACGTGATCTTGTGTACACCTCTAAAGAGTTCATGAGACAAGTGAGTGAGAATGTGATCTTGTGTTCACCTTGAAAGAGTTCCTGAGACAAGTGAGTGAGAATGTGATCTTGTGGTCACCTCGAAAGAGTTCATGAGACAAGTGAGTGAGAATGTGATCTTGTGTTCCTGAATGAGTAAGTTCCTGAGACAAGTGAGTGAGAATGTGATCTTGTGTTCACCTTGAAAGAGTTCCTGAGACGTAAGTGAGAATGTGATCTTGTGTTCCTGAATGAGTGAGTTCATGAGACAAGTGAGTGAGAATGTGATCTTGTGTTCACCTTGAAAGAGTTCCTGAGACGTAAGTGAGAATGTGATCTTGTGTTCCTGAATGAGTGAGTTCCTGAGACAAGTGAGTGAGAATGTGATCTTGTGTTCACCTTGAAAGAGTTCCTGAGACGAGAGTGAGAATGTGATCTTGTGTTCACCTTGAAAGAGTTCCTGAGAGGTAAGTGAGAATGTGATCTTGTGTTCCTGAATGAGTGAGTTCCTGAGACAAGTGAGTGAGAATGTGATCTTGTGTTCACCTTGAAAGAGTTCCTGAGACGTAAGTGAGAATGTGATCTTGTGTTCCTGAATGAGTGAGTTCCTGAGACAAGTGAGTGAGAATGTGATCTTGTGTTCACCTTTAAAGAGTTCATGAGATGTGAGTGAGAATGTGATCTTGTGTTCCTGAATGAGTGAGTTCCTGAGACATAAGTGAGTAAGAATGTGATTTTGTGTTCACCTTGAAAGAGTACCTGAGACGTATGTAAGTGAGAATGTGATCTTGTGTTCACCTTGAAAGAGTAACTGAGACGTAAGTGAGAATGTGATCTTGTGTTCACCTTGAAAGAGTTCCTGAGACGTAAGTGAGAATGTGATATTGTGTTCACCTTGAATGAGTTCCCGAGACGTAAGTGAGTGAGAATGTGATCTTGTGTTCACCTTGAATGAATTCCTGAGACGTAAGTGAGAATGTGATCTTGTGTTCACCTTGAAATAGTTCCTGAGACGTAAGTGAGTGAGAATGTGATATTGTGTTGACCTTGAAAAAGTTCCTGAGATGTGAGTGAGAATGTGATCTTGTGTTCACCTTGAAAGAGTTCCTGAGATGTGAGTGAGAATGTGATCTTGTGTTCCTGAATGAGTGAGTTCCTGAGACAAGTGAGTGAGAATGTGATCTTGTGTTCACCTTGAAAGAGTTCCTGAGATGTGAGTGAGAATGTGATCTTGTGTTCACCTTGAAAGAGTTCATGAGACATAAGTGAGTGAGAATGTGATCTTGTGGTCACCTCGAAAGAGTTCGTGAGACGTAAGTGAGTGAGAATGTGATCTTGTGTTTACCTCGTAAGAGTTCATGGGACGTGAGTGAGAATGTGATCTTGTGTTCACCTTGAAATTGGTCATAAGTGGTAGAAGATAACAAACAGGTAGTAGAAATAGACCAATTTTTTTTATTAACGGTTAAGAATTATTAACAGAGAAGAATTCATGAGAGGCAGGTTTGAAACATGTTTGATCTAATCCCTTCTATAGATTCTGTTGTTATTGATGAACATGTTTGTCTTGATCTCAGTATCCTGACTTGGTGTTACAGGTGATTGAGATAGAGAATGGCTGGCTTCTGGAAGTGGCGCCACATTACTACCGGGCCAAGGACCTGGAGTCAGGCGCCAATAAGAAGATGCCAAAGAAAGCGGGAAAGGCCAAGGATGACTTGAACAGAGTGTATTAAAAGACTTGCAAGATAATCTTTGTTTTTCTCAACCCTAATGCCAAGTGTTGAGGAATTAAAACAACAGTTGGGGGCACGGGTGGCCAAGTCGTCTAAGGTGCCGTGATTCGCTTTGCAGAGTTATGTCCCTAGGGCACGCCAGAAGCCTATGATTGTGGGTTGAATCCCGGTTCGCCCCGATGATGTTTCTAGTTTTGTCAGCACCATACCTGTGCTCGTGGGTTTCACCTAAGTGGTAAAGGTCTGAGACCTGCATCACTTCAGGCTTTCCTCCCACATTAAGCTGACATGCCGCGATATGACTGGAATACTGTTCAAAGCGGCGTTTAACCCAACTCACTCACTCACTAAAACAACAGTTATGTGGAATCAGATGTGATGGATTTCTTGATGATATTTTGCCACTGGTAGTGTCAGACATCTATAAGCAACAATGAGTTGAGAAAGCAGATGAAGAAATGTATTTGTTTGCATTGGAAGTGTTAGGTTCAGGTCTAAAAAGCACCAATGAGTTGAGCAAGCAGATTGAGACATGTATTCAGTGAGCAGAGTCGGATTCAGGATTTTCATAAAGGAGAGGGGGACACAGCCAAAGTCATTGCTTGAACACATGATAGAGGAACTGACACAGGGGTCTTTAAAATAGGAGAGGTTTAGCATGGTTCAGTTTTAGTAGAACACATATATCTTCAGTCTATGCAAAACCATTTTGAGTCTACTAGCCCGAACAAGGCTCTGAACATAATTTTTAGCAGATTTATTTTTTATTTATGGACTATTAGCTGAACTCACTAGACCGAACAGAATTGTAGTAGACTCTGTCTTAAGACTAGTGGCAAAAGCCTCATCAAACCTACTACAGAATCCCTGATTGTTAAGAAACACATGTTTTAGGTGTACAAAGTACTATGAAAAATCATTATGTACATACCATACTATTCTTGTACATATCCCATGTTGCCTTGCTGTATATATGTATATGTGTGTAAATTAAACATTCAAATCTTAGTTTGAGTTTGAATACTATATTCAAGGTAGTTGGTGCTCGGGGCCTTTGCTTCACTGGTCTTTTGGTTCAAGCAGGAAGTGTCTTTAGTTATTTGGATAATATTGAAAACTGAAGGTGGGAATTGATGCTTGCAAATTTGCATGCAAGGCAAGGTTAAGAGGTTGAGCTAGTCTCTCTGAAACCAATATTTGAACTTTCAGATGATATATCCCTGAGATATTCCAAGTGCCAAGAGGTTTTAAATATAAAAAGGGGTTTCAATTTCAGCCAAAAGCTAAAAGGATTCCCACTTTCAAGGAGCTGCTTAGTATCTGGTTCAAGCTTATCAGTCTTTGTACAGGACTACCTGCCATTGGAATATTCATGTTTCTAATTTCTAATTAATTTAATAAATGCAACAGTACAGCTCTAATCTGTTCGATGTATCTTGATGACATGGGTTGTCAATCTGAGCTATATCTGATTACAGGCTCCTGAAATATTGATGATGATGATGATGATGTTGTGTCTGTGAATGTTCTGCATCACTCAGCTTTATAGTGATGGGCTGGGCAAATCCAAGGTTGACAGCATGTTAAAGCAACAATACACGTCACAGTACGATGATACACAATCATCCATGTCACACATGGTGACAATCCAATGCTCCTGTTAGTCAGCTCTTACTTCAATCTCGAATACTGGTATGCTACATGACAAAACTCCAAGATCCACTTCCAGAAGGTTTATGGTTTGGTTTGTTGTTTTACGCCGCATTCAGCAATATTCCAGCTATATGATGGCAGTCTGAACCAGACAATCCAGTGATTTACATCATGAACATCGATCCACGCAATTTGGATCGATTACATGCATCAACCGAGTCAGCGAGCCTGACCACCCGATCCCGTTACGATCTTACGGTAAGCATAGGTTGCAGAAGACCTATTCTACCCTAGATATTCACGGCCAACTTCCAGAAGGGAAACTACAGACACACAACTCAAATATTTGGTTGTATCAGTTTTATTGTGGAAAGTAAACTGCAAATATTTAGAGCAATTCTCCATCATATCTGATTACAATCACTCCTTATGAAACAGTTCTCCTGTGCTTTGTTACATCAAGCACAATATAACAGCAAAATTGATTTTCAACCGTGCAAACGTCCCTGAAGAGCCTGCAAGACCTGAGAACATGTTACCTCAACATTTTAACATGATCAAGTCATTCGATAAGCCATAGATGTTGATATAACCATATCGGCAGGAAGTGACGTAAGCTGATGTTACTGATGCCCTGTAATGGTGTCCGATGGTATCCTTGCACATCCCGTTATAATCAAATATCAAGACTGACAAAAAACACGCTATTAAACAATGAATTCACCAATTTCAAAAGGTATTTTAACCCTCGCCTTGTCATACTGAAACTTTCAAATATTCCACTTCATAAGTATCAATGTTCCTTCATAGATACCTCACAAAAAATCCGAATTCATTCCTCCTTATAAAGAAATACAATTCAAACCTCTATTAGCAAAAATCAGACAAAAACAATAGCCAAATATTGGCTTTGGGATCGCTCGTGTGAACATATGAAAGATTGATACTATTATCTGAAATTGAGAAATAACATGTTCAGAACTAGAAAACTCTTAACAGTTTTTCTAATACAAACCACATAATTTCACTGAAAATGTCTTTGGAAAAAGATATGTTCACACAGGGAGCAATGATGTACGACCCATATCAATTTATGGATAATGTGTACTCAGATAATAATCATAAATTGACTAATCTGCAATAGCTGTGCCATGTCAGTTGATTATGGGCAAGATAAAACACTCATTACAAACTATGGACACCTTAAAAAGAAATACACTTAGTGTACAAGATGCTTGAGACAAGCATGGCATATATCTTATATGATAAGAATTCCATCACAATTTCAAGGCTAAATGCATAACCCAATTCAAGCAAAGCAAATCTTAAAGACTGTCAAGACATCACTCACATGGTTCCACAAACGACTGTAAACATTCTATGCCAGTAGTAAAAAAAACATGACTGGCTAGTAGAAAATACCAAATGTAAATTTTTGACCAATTTTCTGTGGAACCAGTGATGTTTTCTGTGGCCCTGTGTGTACCGGGGCCCCATTCCACAGAGCAATCTTTGCGCACGATTCTTTAACATGTACAATAGTCGTACTGCTAAGACCACTTTGTGTAACGGGCTGTTCTTCAGTTGTCAAACCCTGTATATTCTGTTGTCAAAAGAGATTGTAGTTTTCATTCCAAAAGTTAACTTCAGACAAGACTTTCAGACATTTTCTTCTCAGAGGGTGCCACGTTTCCCCTCAATACTCATTAATAGGGAATGTCTTTGTTGAGCCATTTCTTTTCACTTATGATACATCTTGACCGCCTTCTAAGTATTACATAAAACAAATATAATATATTAACACCCTTTGACAAATGAAATACAATCCAAACTGTCAAGTTTAAAACAGCTTGACTTTGATTAAGTCTGATACAAAGGCAATAATGGATATTTTTCCTCATCATAAATCAAGAAATTAAAGGATAACGTAACCAATTAAAACACAAAAAGAAAAGTACAACTTCCTTACCCCTTGATCAAGTTGATCAACACAAATGCAAAGGAAGGTAGCGTTCCTTGTTGACAAGTAGCACAACCAACCTTTATTCACCTGTTTCATCTTGATATGAAGGAATAAACATATAGGGTAAATACCTCCCGAAAACTTGACTTCAAATTGAAACAAAAACAACAGATTTTCAATTAACATCCTAAGTAACCACTATTATGCTTACAATCATATAACTCAAATATGAAAATTTATTATTAACATTTCATGAGGAGTAAAAAGAAAAATGAAATAACAATCAAAACATTGATAAAAAATATCTAATTGTACAGACATTCTAGTTATCGTATTCAACGTAATAAGCACCCACAGCGATATTTGCTAGTGAACAATCCTAATTAGCACCCCTTCCGATTGATCAATGTACACAAGACTTATTTATTCGCGTATAATACACACTCGTGTGTTATATGCACCCTTAATTATGGGCAATTAAATTCTGGAAATATATCTGTCGTACATAAACATTTCAGGCTGTCAGCATAAATCACAAAATTTATCTTTCAACTCTGCTTTTTTCACCAAAATAATATTCTAATAAGAGCACCCTATTTCTAATTTTGAGAGCGCTGGGTGCTTATTACATTGAATACCGTAAGTATAGTGTCAAACCAAGATCAGTTACACCAATCATTACAGATAAGAAGTACATGATCTAAAGAATCTCAGTACTAATCAGCATAACTTAGCAACCATAAGACAATACACACAGTACAATGTACTTTTGACCAGTGTACAAAATGAAAGCATGAAGCACATTTTTAAGGGGTGAATGTATCCTTTACACATACTTAGATAACTTCCAGTTATCTACCGGTACTTTCTGAAGTCACTTGTAAGATGCCACCCATGCCTTATTACCTTACTATAAACTTACTTCCTGTCTTGCAGAACTACAAACCAAGTCATCCAAGGAACATCCAGATTTTCCTATTCATAGAAAGGAGATGGCCTACTGGACTTGTGATTGTGTCTACAGGATATCAATAACTACATACCAGGGCCCATTATTTCATGAAGCGATCACAGAGTGATGATAGTCTATTACCCCGTTCACATGCAGAAGATTTACTCACATAAGCAATTTTGCACATGTGTAACTATACACACATGTGTATATGTAAATTGACTATGTGTTCACATGACAATTAATTAATGTGTGTAAATGAAGTACCGGTACATAGTCATCAGTCTTTTCATGACGTTCAACATGAAAAGGTTGTTTTCCCAAAAAGTCAAATGAGAAGAGCGTTACGTCACAGACATCTTTGCATGAAGCAACATGTGTTTGATTTAATCTTTAGATAAATTTTTACACTCCTTGAAACCCAAAGAAAACTCTGTCCACCCAGCTCTGAATGTCCGCATAAAAGTCGGTACTGCTGTGTACTGAACAACGTCAACTTCAAAATACAAAAGTGCGGCCGATTTGTTTGGTGTTGGCAAATCAACAGATATATTAATTAGATCATCCTCTGGCATTGGCGTAAACCTTCCCATTACAACATATACATCCAGCGCAAATTTGCACTTGTGTAAAGTTAGATTTGCACCTGCTCCAGACATGGAGCAAATTTGCTCCTGGTGTAAATATACATACATGAGTCAACACGTTCACATGACATTAACACACGTGTGAAAATATACACACGTATGTATAGAGGAGCATGTGAACGGGGTAGATGTTAAACAATGAGACTTACAACCATCACAATGCTACAATTGCTTTCTGAAACAAGACCATGCCTATTACTCACATCTAATCTGTGTGGATCATGTAAAGGAGATATCACACAAATCTGTTGATTTCTACTTTCGAAATAAACAGGTTTGAGTGTTTTCTCTGACTTGAACCACATTATGGTTAATGTATAAAATCTCTATAATTCTGTATAATGACCTCTGGTGTCAGTTTTACTGGATTAAAATGGAAGTTCCGAATGGCCAGTGAATTCTAATATCTGTTACTATGGTAACAAAATGTATACACCATATTTTTTATTTTCTGATCATGCTGATATTCCCTGTAAAAAAATGAACAAAGTTTTGTTTGTATACATAATATACATTACAATGTTAGTAGAAATCTGCTTGTCTTACAAGTTTTCATATACCTGGTCAGTAATCTTTTCTTAACACACTTAAGTAGCAATATGTTCAATCCTTGAGCAGAGCAATATAAGGGTGTTGGGTAAAGTACCACCAAGTTATAAATAATGAAAAATATTGTCACATAAAACCTTTATAAGGTAATGGCAAAGCTTAATTCTGACGTAAAGGTGTCATTAGAAGGAAAGCCATCGTGTTAACATACATGAGTTTCATGAATATATGAGAATACATAACTCATATATCTTTTACACAAAAGAATTCATAAAATACTTCATAATTACATAGTAATTACTTGTCATGAAAAAGTACATGCTCTAGAACTATAGATAAATAGTTCACAGCAAAATGTCAAAATAGACCTAATTATCAAATTCATATTTTGAAAAGATTGTTAATATGAGTGTAATACCCCAACAACTAACGATACACATTACAGAGTGATCACAATGTACAAACTGTCAAGTCGGTCGCCCACTGGCTAGAACAGTTGTTAACACATGCCATAATTTATACCCAACACAATAATAAAACAAGTTCCACCGAGCAGCCAATGATCAAGGAGAATAATGAATGTAGTTGGCAGTAAGAGTCATAAACACCCTTCCTAATCATGCCCTAGCAGGAACACACATTATCAATGTGACACATAGAGGGGTAATTTGAACAAAGTCAAACAAATATGACAGGATTTCACACTCCTTGCAGTGTATAGTAAATAATGCCATCACAATAATGTCTGTGCACAGACAGTGAAATGGACTCCACCCCACCCCATCCGGGGCTGACAAGGACAAATGGGGTCCAAGTCTTCCGTCTTCCACTTGTCTGGCAAGCTCTTCTGCTGGGTTGTCACAACCTCCCAAGCCTGAATATATCACATATAAGTTCACGGCTTTCATGTCTGAAACGAAAAGCAGACATATCTTGAGTTAAGCTTGCCTGGTATTCAGTCAACTAGACTTCTGACTACACTACTGTCTTAAATATCATAAAGGCATACCAATATGAGTGAGCAAGTGAATGAAAGGAGATAAAGCAGCAGTCAGCAATATTACCAGGTGACCTGTAATTAACCAGTGGCTCATAGAATAAGCAATGGTCAGGACTACACTGACATGGAATGAAACAGTATGAACTGGATTCATCCCATGAAAATCTTTTAAGCAGCCATATAAACATACCCCAGTGAAGACCAGATCTACTCTTGTGGAGTGCTGACCTACCCTAGTGGAGAGTTGACCTACCCTAGTGGAGAGTTGACCTACCTTAGTGGAGAGTTGACCTACCCTTGTGGAGAGTTGACCTACCCTAGTGGAGCACTGACCCATTCTAATGGAGTTTTGACCTATTCAAGTGGAGAGTCAACCTACCCTAGTGGAGCACTGACCCATTTTAATGTAATGGAATGTTGACCTATTCTAGTGGAGTGTTGACCTACCCTAGCGGAGAGTTGACCTGCACTAGTGGAGAGTTGACCTACCCTAGTGGAGTGTAGGCCTACCCTAGGGGAGAGTTGACCTACCCTGGTGGAGTGTTGGCCTACCCTAGTGGAGAGTTGACCTGCACTAGTGGAGCACTGACCCATTTTAATGGAGTTTTGACCTACCCTAGTGGAGAGTTGACCTACCCTAGTTCAGCACTGACCCATTTTAATGGAGTTTTGACCCATCCTAGTGGAGTTTTGACCTATCCTAGTGGAGTTTTGACCTACCCTAGTGGAGAGTTGACCTACCCTAGTGGAGCGTTGACCTGCACTAGTGGAAGCAAGTTCCCTGGCTGCCAAGGTCCTGCAGCTTCAACAGTTGGGACAGGATTCTCTCCTGCTGCTCAGAACATTTCTGATTGACGCTACAAAATGTAGCAGTCAACTCATGCAGTTTCTGAAAACAAAACATTTTCTTGATAGAGTGACAGTACTCACAAAATATAGTGACAATTATATACATTACCTAGGACTTGGCCCAGACAAGTATATTTACATGCTCAAACACATTACAAATTTCAGAGTCAGAAATGCAACAAAGGCGACTACTATTCTCAAACAGGACAGATCTCTCAGGGAGCGAAAACATACTTCCATGACATGATACCAGTCTTTAGATGACATGGACCTTTCATAAAAAGCCATCAATGAACAGATTTTGAGGCAAGCTTGGACAGTACATGATATCAAGCAGATACTGTCCATCATTTCACACAAAAAGAGGACGAAATGTAAATATTAGAACTGCTACTGTATGCAAATAGCTATAATGTCCTTTTCAATGGACTAACAAACCTTCTGCTCACTGGCTGTGAGGGTGGGGTCTGAGGCCCGTACACTTGGGGAGCCAGCAATTTGATCTCTAGGGGTGGACTGAAAGATGGGTAGCATCAGTTGGCTAAGTTGGGAGGCATCTGTTCCACTTCCATGTGGGTCTGGCTTCTGCCCAGTTTGCTGAAAGAGGAAGAAAGGATTAGGAAACAAGAAACAAACCAAAACAAACCCATTACAGTCAATGACTGACTGACTTGTTAAACGCTGCAGTCAGCAATATTCCAGCTATGGCATCCTGGTTGCAAGACGTGACTAAGTTGGATCAGGTGGCTTGCTTGCTGATTGCTTGTCATGATATCTGAATGGTGTGAACATTTTCACCACAGCTTGTAAACAATCTGGGCCAGGCAAACCTGTGCTTGACAGGGTTAGCAATGGTCAAGCCACAGAGGCTTAATGACACACGTTGAGCCAGAAAGGTCATCCAATCCTCATGAGATCGTTCTTAGATTCTCAGCATAAGAGCGAGTCAGTGTAGAGCTTACGTGTCTTTCAGCAATATCCTCTCCAACTACAGATGAAATCTACATTAACGAGTATCTTTACAAACGGAAAGAATATATAAGCACTTGTCCAAAAGACATCTGTCCCATGTAAAATTTGTCCTCTTAACAAATGAAAATATCTTATTTTTCAAAATTCACTGGGAAAGTGCTGAGAAAATCAGAGCAGAATTAAGGTTACACAATATGAGACGATATCTGTCAGTTGATATCATTCAAATTCCTTACGTATGACTGTAAACATGTTCACAAGTTCTTACTTGTACAGCGCAATCTTAGTTCCTTGGCCAATGTACTAAAAAACTGTTCTGTACATCTCCAACACATACATGGCTGTGAGTTACATGAGCAATCCTAGTGCCCCCATCATGGTAGGGTGGGTGATTTAACTGTACAGCCCAGACTTAGCACCCAGTGACTATTTCCTGTTCAGGCAAATGAAATCTGCCCTACGAGGAAGACACTTCCAGGATGACGAGGACATAAAGGCTGCCACAGAGGCTTGGTTAGAGGGTCAATCTGCATATTTCTATAAAAGTGGTATTAAAATCTTGAAGGACAAATGGAATAAGTGTATTGAGGTGAATGAAGATTATGTTAAAAAATATAAGTGCAAAAGATATTCTGCGACTTGGTCTTATATTAAAGTTGCCAAACGCATTGAACGCCCCTCGTATACCCACCACAAAGGCCCTTAAAATTCAAAGACTACACTTACCATTGATATTTTAATATCTATGGCCTGTAGCTCATATGTCAGACTTTCCTTCTTGGAATTAGCATCGTGGGCACGGTTCTCTAGGCGTGTCACTTCCTGCTGCAGACATCTCTTGGTGCGATGTGCTGGCATCATCTGATGGCCCAGGACACTGCTGGGATGTTCCAATGTCCTGGTCCCCTCTGACGGCTGTTTCCACAGGCTGAACCTGCTGGGGACTGGGGCAGCGACTGGCAGGGGGCACTCCATAGCTGTCACCGCAGTCACAGGGGTCATCCTCTTGATAGTCTGCCATATCATAGTCAAAAATCAACAATGGGGCTCAAACAACTGACACTTTCTATAATACATCTATCATCATTGATAATAGCTCAAAATTTGTTATTAAAATTTGCTTATTCGTAGTAAAATGGATCAGGTACAAGCTATCACCACCTAATGTGCATTCCCCAAAATACTAATTTCAGAGGCAACCCCAAGTGACAGATGTGTATTGAAGTGAAACCAAGGAGCATACATGCATCTGTTGCAAATACAATTTCATAAAGCTGCTTTTTAATAGATTTAGTAATAACTGTTTCCGAGTAGCTGAATTGTTATCATGTCATTCTCACCTCATCAGCTGTGACCTGAACTGGATCTGTGTTCTTGAACTTTGCGCGTGACAATCGTGAGATTGGTCCAAACCTTGATACCAGTGGTGGATCGAACGGAATGAAGGTCTGCTCTTCAATGGAGCTGTAGTCCCCCAACTGAAGCTGACTCCTTGAAACCTCACTGAAACATCCACACCAAGCCAACATATTCAGTTTCGAATAAAATGTATTGTTTTGCAGGGTTCACACTAGGAATTTTCTCACATGGGCCCTTTTTTTTTGACAATTTTAAATGTTCCAGAGGTACGCCCATACAGCACAATGTTAAAAATGTATTTGAAACATTTCACTGGACTGTCGGGTCCAGACTCGATTATTTACAGACCGCTGTCATATTGCTGGAATATTGCTGAATGCAGCATTACACGAATAAACAACATTTGTCAACAACCCATCAATCAATGTATGAGAATATTCCGGACAGAATTCAGTGACCTACCATACTTCATCCACCATTGTGACTCTCTTGGCCGTTTCCTCTTCAAACCAGCTGAACAGGGATTTTGTAGCATCCTCACCATCCCCATCTACCTCCAAGTCCGAGACCTGCTGGTCACAAAACACATGACATAAGGTTCTTGGAATATACAGTGCACCAACCTGCACTAATGGGTCCACTTGCACAAAGCAATCTTAGCACTACGGTGATCATATCACCCATACTTTAACATAGGCTTACGGTAGTCGTACACAACGTTTGATTTGTGCAAGTGGGCCCTTGTGATAAAAAAAAACCCAAGTTGTCCAATATCAAACAGAACTCGTATTAAACAAAATCAAATAAAGGACTGCAATTAATACATGTAAGTCACAGAATTTGTATGAGAGCAAAGAATGATATGAGCATCAATCTACACAACAAAGTTCTGATACACAATCAATCATGTTAAACAGCCTTATCATATTATTGTCAGCTTACAACATGCATGGGTATGAAATCCTCTTCAAGCCGTTTCTTAGTCTAATGAGCGAGTAAATAATGCTTCTTCAGCAGTTTTGGTACTTACTGTCTCATTAGTATACCAGTCAGTCTTCGAGTCTGCCTTTGTCACAGACTTCTCACTACCATCATAGCTGTCCTCGCTCGACCAGGGCACATAGTTGCTGCTCAAACTGTACTGGGGTTCAGTCAGCAAACCTGAAACAAACATGGTCATCACAATATTATACCCCACTTTCGGTATTGTCATTTTTTTATTTTTTTTAAACCAGATGTGTATGACCAATTTCAATCTGGAATTTTATCAAAATTTTAAATTTTACAATAAACCCCACTTTCGGTATTTGTCAGTTTCTTTTGTTAAAACGAGATGTGTACTGACCAATTTCAATCTGGGATATTATCAAAATTGTAAATTTTACAATAAATTGTACATATATAATTATTTATTCTTTCTCTATCCCTATCTGGAAACAATCCTTGAACATGTTTAGAAATACAATGTACCCCAACACATATTAGGCTGTGCTCAAGCTAGCTCCCCCCTAATTGATCACATGACATCCCAAGCTCACTCATTCTTGTTCGAATCATAGAGGCTTTTGTAACTGTACTGCTGGGATGGTTGGGTTGGGTTGGTGTTTATTGTGTGAGATAGGATAAGTATTTATAAATATACAATTAACTGTTAAATTTAAAACATAAAAAAATTAATTTTGGAATGTAAGGTGAGGTGAGGTGAGGTGAAATTAGGTTCAACGTCACGTCCAAGATTATTGCACTTAAATGGAAACTTAAGTGCGTGCGTGCGTGCGTGCGTGCACTAGTCCGGACTACTGCCGATTTTTAGTGCTAGCTTACTGAGATACCATGCCGCAGTTTAACATGCATACCCCACTCAGACACAATATACTACCCGTGAAGATCCGGGGTAGAATAGGTCTTCAGCAAGCTATGCTTGCCGTAACAGGCGACTATGCTTGTTATAAAAGGTGACTAAGGGGATCGGGTGGTCAGGCTCACTGAAGTGGTTGATGCTTGTCATTGTTTCCCAATTGCAATGCTCATGATGTCAATCACTGGATTGTCTGGTCCAGACTTGATTATTTACTGCTGTCATATAGCTGGAATACTGCTGAGTGCGGTGTTAAACAACAAAGAAACAGACACATTATATTGACTCCGAGCCGACCAGTACTTGTTTTATCCCCTAAATGCCAAGCGCCAAACAGGGTAACAACAAATACCATCTGTAAACGTCTTTTGGTATGACGCAGCTGGGGATCGAACCCTTGACCTTCCACTCCCTGGGCAAAGGCTCTACCACTAGACCACGGGGGCGGTCATGGAACGTAAGGTGCTCTCTGTGTGGCTGCACATCTCCAAGCTGTTGTCTCTGTAGGTTCATGAGTTCAACTCATGTCTGCAGTATGTTTCTTAATTTGATATACTACGTGCTGGATACTAGGGCTGGGACGATACACCAACTGATACAATCATGATACCTTACTCACGATCCGATATGTATCTCGATACTTGCATGTGCTCTTATCTGTGGTGCATAAGCCATCTTTTTCATAGACAGGATGGCAAAATATCTGGCTCCCTGTTGATTTACAGTTGGCAGTGTCAAGTATGGCACAACAAATGAAAATATTTATGTTTTCACTATCGACTTGCACTACTGATTAGTGTTTAGTGGAACAGTTATCAAATCAAACATTTAAGGTCAGAATTGACATTTTTTCCTTAGTGTGTGACTGATCGAGAGAAGTAAAAAATCGCAATCTACTGGTGCATCGGTGTATCGTCCCACCACTACTGGATACTATCAAGAAATAGGTAGAGAGATGACCAGGACTGCTGGTACAGCTGAAACTTGAAATGGTCTTCACAACCCAGGTTAGAAGAGATCGAGCCCATTATTGCTAGAAAATGTTTATGCATGTGGGCTGTCACTCCTCTGTGAGTCTCTTCTAAGGTACAAGCGTGAGCTACAATCAAAGCTCTCGATCGTCTATGATGGACATAAGAGATGAATGATGTCTTCAGATTGAGGGTGTGAATATTTCCATCCAATTCTTGAGCTGTGGCTATTGAGTCAATGAGTATCGCAATCTTGAAGGTTAAGATTAGGATTCGGTTGTTAATTCTTCTAAATAGTGAGAAGGACGTATTCAAGTCCTTCAAGAAATCAAAGATGGCGGACTTAGGCGGTAGGGTGAGCGTATCCAAATTGCGACTGGACATTAAGAAACAAGTTCTATGGCTCTCATCCGAATGTCCCCGCTGAAATGCCAGCTTGTCTGCAATCCACATAAGTGTCTGCTTGATCGACCACATCGTAAAATGTCTGAGTGGGAGATGGAAGAATCTCTCGTCTCCGGTCCCAGTGGAAGTTGACCTAAGTTCTCTTCCAGTTTTATGTGGTTGTAGAGTAAAAGTGGGTTCAATGCTCTGAGGTTTGGCTCTAAGTGACGGAGATGGAATCGTAGCAGGGCAGTTCTGTGGTGGGAGCGTTTTATCCTTGTTCGACTGTTGCTCATCAAGCACTGCAGGCATAGCGTCAACCAAGGCTTGAAAGTCCACTTGGGAAGGACCATACGACTGAGTTATCCAATGAACTTCTGTAAAGGCATACACTCTGATCCTCCAAACTGGCCCGATCATCAAGGTGAACTGTGATCTCTAGTACGATCTGCATGCTCGTGACTGCGCCTGTCTTCGCTGTTGGATGATTCTACAGATGAGCGTCGGCACTCTTGTGATCTTTGTGATGATGTCTCTGATTCCTTAGTATTTCTTAAATCTAATGTTTCGTTGTCTGGTAAGGAGAGCGCTGGATAGGTGGTTGGTTTGCTGACAGTTGTCAACTTGGGAGACAGGGAACGAACTGCTTTCAGTGTAACTTCTTGGCTTTCTTCTCACCAGAAGGTCAACAAAAGAGGATTCAGATCTTCTGTCATTGTCCCATCTACTGCATTTGCTCAAATATGTCTTGATTCAGCCTGAGAGATCTTAATATTTATTACATTTCTTGTTGTCAGAGCAACGTCCCTGACCATCACAACATCTCAGATGAGGATCATGCATTGTCTTGCAATTATCACAAAAATTGTGTTTCTGTGACTTCCATGATGCAAGGACTGAATTCACAGATTAAAAAAACAAAACAAAATATATTCTCTTCAAAGTGAAAAACAAACCTTCCCACACAAAGGCAATTTGAAAGAGAATGAGTAAGCTGGAACGTCGTGATCAATTAGGCGGGAAGCTAGCAAGAGCACAGCCTATTGTGGGTTATGGTAGCCATGGAGATGGCTGGGATGTGTTGGGGTGTGTTATTTTAAGCTGGAAACATGTTCAAGGATTGTTTCTACATAGGAAATGAGAAAGAAAGGGAAATGCGCACTGTGAGATAGGATAAGTCTTAAAAAAGCTAAATAACTTGTCCCCAAAAACGCATGAAAAAAATACTCATGCTTCAAACTGTTGAAAAAAAGAAGAAACTTTCTGACACGATAAATTCATGGCTGCATGAGGCTTTTTTAAAAAAAGCTCAGTTTTAATTAATACAATATCTTGTTTGTCAGCTGTAGATCCGAAAATATCTAGTCTCCATACAAGATCTCAAACACCCACCCAAATGGTTGGACCCTAAGGGTTTGTAGTTGGGTAATGTGGTTATTTTTTTTAAATCTGGGTTTCTGGAAGATGAGGTGAAGTTGTGATAAAGATGTGATGAAGATGTCAGGGTTGCATGCAACTTGAACCAGTCAAGTTCTCACAACAAATCATTTCTGTTTTATCCTAACCTGAGTTGGCCAATGAGAACATAGTTCTGGCCGCGACGTAGGTGTCCGCCACAGACTTGACCAGATCCGACGATGAGATTCGAGGCAGGTCCTCAATGAATTTCTGCTTCTTCAAAACTGGGCTGGCTGAGGTCTGTTGATTACCCGATGATTGCACTTTGCCAGGAGCACATGGTTTATTCGGATGTAGCTGTGCAATGATGTTGTTCCTGCGTCTGTGGAGATCAGTCAGTGACTGCATACCCTGGTAGAAGAAGAAAGCACACAGAGTTCTGAAAAAACCTTCCTCAAGTTTTGGGAGCTGAAACAAGATCTTGCCTTGTGATATATCCCTAACTCCAGGCAGCTTGAAAGGGTGGGACTGAGAACCAAAACAGACTATAGTTGCCACAACATGGTGTTTTTGGGACTCACAATAACGTTTTGAAGTTCACTCAACAACATATGTGTTGATGCAATGAACGGAACAACCCAGGTATATGATACAGAACTTTCAGAGACGCCAAGCCTGACAACTCTGCTTCCCAAAAACACCATGAGCAACCGACTACAGGCTGTTTTCTATGGGAGTGAATACATTTTCGTGGAGTAAAGAGTGTTACCAAATTGGGAGGGCTTAGATATGTTTCATTTTTCTTCTTAAAAGTTATCACTTTTATCACATTTTAACATTTTTTCGCAAACAGAGCGCCAACATTCCAAGCCATCTTCCTTCATCCATCAAAAAGATGGTACTATATTCACATTTACCAAACATTGATTTTGGACATATGATTTATCATACACATATTAACAAATAAAATTATAAAAAGCTTGCTAAAAAGCAAGAATATATGTTAATGAAATCCTTTTAAAAAGTCACTCAAGAGGCACAAGGGAAGAGCAGAATTTAATGGCAATTTCAAATAAAAGCAAAGCCAAACAATCAAAAGGTTTAATTAGTTGTCAGGGAAGCAGGACGCATCAAGCATAGAGTGGAAACCCGTCGCTTGATGATTCCACTTTCCAGGACTACGGTGTACTGATACCCACTAAACTACATCAATGTACTTGAGTACACTCATTTAGGATGTTTTAGGCATGCATCATCATGTTGAATATTTACTGTGATAGGATAGAAACTGCTTGAAGAAAATACCTCACGTTCAGGCATTAACCATTGACCTGACAGGATGGTCATTTCACTTGCTGTCACCCGGCCGCATTCGCTGGATAATAATTCGCTGACCAATCATCCTTGACACTGAAAGAGTTCTAGATACGACCGCTCATCGGCCACTGCTACCCCTGTGTTCAGGCAACCAGAGACTGCCATTTTGCTCTGAGAAACATTGCAGCATAGAAGATGTTTCAAGATCCTTTACTTCAGAATTGTAGGGTCATGGACAGACTACAATTTGTAGTTGTACAATTTAACTTGGCTGTGGATTCATGGATTGTAGAGGACATCATAATTACAGTTTTCATTACCTCCCTTTACTTAAATACTCATAAAATACATACACTTAAAAAGTTTTTTAATAAAGTTTCAAAATTGTTGATTGGACTTTGATCAAATTTTTAAATTT
This sequence comes from Haliotis rufescens, assembly GCF_023055435.1. Classification (NCBI taxonomy): domain Eukaryota; kingdom Metazoa; phylum Mollusca; class Gastropoda; order Lepetellida; family Haliotidae; genus Haliotis; species Haliotis rufescens. The sequence continues at coordinate 36,300,599 of NW_025964372.1, read as the reverse complement.
TAAATTCATTCTGAATGTGAACAAACTTCTCTTATCAGCAATGTTCTCTGTGCTAACTTTGATGGACATCATATTTTCACTCAGAAAGCCAATAATGAAGAGATCTTTTTCTTCCCAACAAAAAACATGGAATTCTTAGTAAATGTTGCAATTACAATGAGCAGTAAATATTGTTGTGAAACAAATCACAAATCGTTTTCTCAAAAATGAACAAAGCTAAAATAGATTTAGGCTCAAATAAATCATTCCTAACTTTCCAGGTACATCGACATTCATAAAAATATGTAATCTTACATGTCCACACATGAAGTCTTGCACACAGGCACACACACGAGCACACAAAAACTCATTCACCATTTGAGAAAAGGAAGAGAGCAGGAAAATGTAGGATATGATTTATTTAGGCTTAAAAAAATCAAAAGACCTTTTATCCTTTTTTTCAATTCCAAGTTTTTGGTTGGGGCATCATCATGTGATACAGGAGCAAACAATTTATCCTAAATGGGGACCTGAACACGAAGGCAACAGGGAGCAGTCTGTTAGTGACACTGTCATACATCCTATCCTGCTATAAAACGTTCTCATTTCGGCTGCTCATAATACCTCACAATTAACAATATTTGCCAGATCAACAGTTGTTGGATGATGTAAAGATGCATGTACTTCTCATCTCAACGTTTGAGACTAGCTGATTGACCACATACTCCTAAACATTTGAGTTAGCAAAACCCGCCCATGACCACCAACCTGAGACGCTACCTGCTTGCTAATGACAACTAGCAAAACTAACCACAGGTAGTAACTATGGTTTATGTTTTCGCACATTGGGTTGTACGCATCAGGAAGGTCATTCCAGACAGGCATTACTACCAATACTCACGATTTGTCAGGATACTGGAACACTATGAGGTTTGAAAAGGGCATGGAGACAGCATGACTCACATTCATACATTCCCTATTCTGATCCTCTTGCTGTCTAAATACAATAACATACGATCCTTGGTCGTCAATCTGCTTATTGCATATTCTTTCCTTTCCTTGATAATTACAATTGTTTTCCTGTTTTTCATTTCGCTGTAAAGGTTCGTTTACACATGCCATATTTCACATCTGCATCATGACATAAACACCTGTGTTGTTTGTCATCTGTCCACTATTGGAAATTGTTAAGCATGATATACTGTGTGTAATGTACTCTGACAGAGTGGTATTATCTGAGAAGCAGGTTTTCAATAAGGTCCAATCCCTGTGTACATGCATGTAGTAGGTCTTGTAGGATGATGGAATCACCGGTAGATTGGGAGAAACCATGTGTACAGCCAATTGCGGATTCCGGCTTATAGTTCACGATACAATACACATAGTAATCTTAATCCCTGTATGTAAAGCAATGCCTAGCAGAACAAGAAATACAATTTAAATTGAAATCATAATGTCTAGTGATGTAATATTTCAAATTTGCATTCCAAGTGCTTTATCACCTGTTCGTTTACCTGAATTCGCAGAAGGGATGTGAGGCCTTTTTTTTCGTGTATAAATAATACTCAAATGTTGGTTCCAAAATACTGAATCACCTAGAGGGGGTGTGGATTATACACGAGTGTGCACTATAAGATGAAAGATGTCCATTCATGATATAATTCTTCGGGCTAGTAGGCTTTGCGGGCTAGTCGACTTTGAAGGTTATATTCTGTAGTAGTAAGCTAGTAGAAATGCTTTTTCAAAGTAGGTTAGAGTGCTTGTCGCAGGGCATCTGAAAAACTGTTCACACTCCCAAATGATCAGCTTAACATGTTTTCTGCTGACTACAACTGTGCTACGTAGACATGTCGACATTTACAGTTCAACTGCTTCGTATCTTGCCTCATGAAGTCAAGATTCTTGTTGTGGTCCTTATGCGGGGCAGATAGGAAAAATGGAATGGTGTGAACGACCTTTCAAGGCTGTGTATTATCAAAACAGGGCAAAACGACTGCACAAAAAAATAGCCACATTTATTTGATCCTTTACACATTTTATTACAAAATGAATCAAAAGCATGCAAGTAGATATATCTAATATTGTGATAATTTTTTGGGAATAAAATAGTTTTCATTAAAAAATTCTCTGTACAAGTTCAATGTTTATTCATTTATGATTTAATTTAAAAAATCACATGCTATGTACAACCTATACTGCTGATGGAAAATTATCTTCTGAATATAATGGAAAGTTATATAAGCAATAATCTGGACAATCAAGAAAATAAACTTGAAACCTAATGTCTATGTGTATAAAATTATCAACTTCTAAATTTTCTTCAAATAGAAGAACCATTGCCTTCCAAGGGAAGAACATGCCTCCAGTCTGTTAGTTGCCCAACTCCCTTACTGAATTACTTGCTCTTTTGTGTCCCAGTATGGGAACGTAGTGTTTCATGAAACAACATATAGTGTCTCCACCAGAAAACTGATGAAATATTACTCGAGTTTCAAACACAGTACATGTCTGAAACTCACTCTATGTGAGACAATAGAAAAGAATGTCTCCGTTATCAAATCCCTCAAAAGTGATCAGGAAGTCTCAATATGAACTAGAAATAGTGTTTTGATGCAAAACTTCATCATGTTCATACCTCCAAAAAAAACTATGAAACATGCATATATGCTTATTCATACCAATATGTTTTCTTTTTTATCACTGCCACACTTTGCAGGTGAAATATATTTATCACAAATAAAGTATTTCTATAACTTTCACAAATCATTTTCACAAGTATTCATTTTTCAAGGGAGCTCTCATTGAACTAGGAAAATATTTGAAACGACCAAGTATGTTGAATACTGTTGAGTGAATGGAATTGAGAATTTGTTGATACATGATCAACCTATGGTTTTAAGAAACTAAACAAGCATATAAACATATAAACATACATGTAATGTACAAAGAAACAGGCTAGACAAGAAGTTATTGTTTGCTCCCTAGGTTAAGCATCACAAACATCCTACACAATATCTCAATGCATCAAAGTATATCTATCACATGGGGGACAAATGTCTGTGAAGTTATCGCAAATTCATGACAAATCTTAAAGGAATTGACTTGTTCTAATAACTAAAGCCAGTTGTTGAATGTCATACAGCACTAATATGCTGTACCACCTTCCATCAGGTAAAATATTCCGCAATGGAAATGAGTTTCAATGAGATTATCATTACTTAAGCATCTGTCTTTTCCAGCATAAAAATGCACTAATGAAATAACTGGACATGGCGACGCTGATATCTGTTAGAGCGTGGCATCCCCTGATTCGTCTAAGTCGCTGTACTTGTCACCGTTGACACCCTCCTGGCTATACTGAACATGCAAGTTTTGTAGTGGATAGGAGGCAGGGTCGGGGGGCATGTGGGTCATGACCCTTGACCCTTGAGTCGGATAGTGGGATTGTGGGGGGTAATATACAACATTTAAGCCGTGAACCGCAGTTGGCCCACGCTGGACAAAGTAACTGTCGTAATTCTGAAAGAAATGACACATGGTGAGCCATGGCCCTACACAGAGAACATCATCCAACATAATGAACATCCTTCGCTACAGTTCCAACATCAATTTATGATTCCTGACCAACTCTATGCCTGTCTGTCCTTACACCAACAGCCCTTGAAGGATGAATCTGATCCACTACTGTTACACACTGTTCACTTCATACAGTGTAAGTTTATTGAGGGACTTGGGTTGAACACTGTTTTCAAGTTAGGCTACATCACAGTAACCAGAGAGTGGATAACAGTGGGGGCAAAGATTTCATTCTAGGGGTACAAAGACACACATCTCTCCTGATGGTTGCAATGCCAAGTACTATTCATCCATAATCAGCAGCCAGTTGTCTCAAAGATAAATGTTACTGCCAAATGGAAAGAAATTGACGAAAGCAGACTGTCTTATAGCAAGTCAGGATATACATTCACATTTTGGTTTCTGAAAACACTACCATTAAAATTACATTTAGCAAGCGAGAGTTTTCATAAATGTGTGTCAACTGTGGTAAGAAACTTACATATACCAAAACTCAGCCTAAAAATTAAGAAGCCTGACTCAACACAATCAATCAGTTTGAATCCTTCAAGGGCTGCAATATACATGTTTGTACAGGTACCACATTCTAGTCCAGTCTCAAAATTGCTTGGTTTGAGCATCAACACTTCATTCTGCCAGAGACACTAAATACACCCACTTCAAATCCATTTCTTATCCTGCCTAGAAAGTTGCAGACACCTACTGATTAAATGATTGTTTTAGATCTTACAACTGAATTCAGGGCTCCATGAGGACAAGAGTCAGGTCAAATTACTAACGCACCTGATGGTTTATTTCCACAACAATCAACAATACAGAAACAAATTTCTGCCATGGATCAAGGACATACTAGTCGGAACATGTTGCATGATGTTTGAATACCAGAAACTGAATAATCCTGCCATGTTTTAAACAATGATCCAAACTATTAGCCAATTTCCTGACATTCTTTGACAAGTGCAAGTCAAAGTATTAATGTCAGCATCTCTGTGAAGACACTCATCAACTCTGAACACACTACATAAGTATTCATCAAGACCTGCTAAGATTCAATTGTCCTGAGACAACATCATCATTCAAATACAAGATAGGTAGAGAAACACCTGTTCAATAATAAGCCAACATAAGTGTCCACTGACAGATACAGCATGGGCACTAAAACCCATTGATAGACATTCTTTAATACTAAAGCCATGTTTCGGAGTCCAAGAGATGATAATGAATAAATTATGAAGATGTATGAGTCAATCATATTTCAACATACAAGAAATTCAATTATGAATGTCAATATCATTTTCAATCAGAACTAGTTCCTGTTGAACATAATCATATTTTAGGCAGTTTTGGGCTTGTATGTAGAAATTTGGTATGAGGTTTCCTGTAAAATAAATCCTTGAACAGGAGACAGCTAATACAATTTGCTGTCACATCACCAAATTAATTTCATACTGTATATGACACAACTTTCTGTGCTATAAAACAGGATTTGACAAAACTATTAACAAGGACACTGACACAGTCTGTGCAAAAAACTTTTGAGTCTACTAACCCGATCCTGTGTGTTAACAAGATATTTTCAGTAGATCTCAGTATTAATTTGTGGACTTTTATAAGCAAAGCTTACTAGATCGAAAGAAACTGTAGTATGTACTCCTTATCATGTTGATCTATTCAAGGATTTGTAGGAATCTACAGTGTTGTGTATCATATGAAAATCAAATGAAGGAACCAACAGAATGCAGGTGATGATGATAACTATACACAAATGAACAAGTAGATTGGTAAGCTGAAGATAAAAATTACACCTTTACAAGAAGCATAGGCTGTCATCCCACAGCTCACAGACAGGATTATAAGGTCATATTCTTTTATAAATCTTTAAGATATCAAGTTTAGAAATAAAATAATTCCACGGGAATCCAATTCACTTTCACATTAATATGCTTTTGTTTCTTCCAAACCATGGGAAAAGGTTCTCAAGTTTCTTTGACCTGTGGGATACAGCCCACTGTGTACATCATCATAATCCAGGGTGAAATTGGAAACAGCAGCAGTTCACGTTGAAAGCTATAATGCTAGATGTTTCACAACATTCCACTCAGTTTTTGAACACTGTCCTGCGGAGCGTTCAAACATCCAAAAACCGAGTTGGAATAGAAAACCGTAAATATTGCAATATCAACACCTATACTTACCATGAACAAACCAATCATAGAAAACTGTGACTCCTTACCTGGTATGGAGCTCCTGTCGATGGTGATTGGTATGGTGACGTTGGCACCCCTTGGTAGCACACTGGGTAGTCAAAGGATGAATAGCTCGGGGGCGTCATTGACGGCACCGGTGATCCGTAGGTGTTGTCGTGCGGGCTGCAGTAGTGCTGTGGTGATGTGGGAGGCTGATGGTCACACATGACGTAGGGGTTGCCTGTAGGATCCTGCTGGGAGTAGTGCATTGTGGGATACTGTCCTTGAGGCACTCTCATTCTCTGGTGGCCACGGTGAGCAACGTGATATGGAGGATTTATCATCGGACCTGTCAAGAATTGTGAAATAGCATAGTTGTTATTAAACTGTTAACCACTAAAAAAACACACTTGCCTAAAATGACTCTTCTTAAAAAACACACACGCCTGCTTTAATTTTGCTCATTCTTATCAGCAATTGGAGTGGTACCATAAACAGAATTGCATGTCCTATTCAAGGATCAAAGTATGTTTAATGTGTGAACATTCCAAGGACCCAAGGCTGAATCATAAAGAACTTTACATAAATGACTTCCATTGAATGACAAAACCACATACCTTCAGCTGATGGCATTTCATACGGTGACATTCGAGTAGCCCCCTGCGGCATACGTGTGTGGTAAAATGTTTCCTTGACAGCAGGCCCTGTTCCTAGACTGGGTTTCCGATAGTGGGCCGGTGTAGCCACACTGGGGGTGGGGTTGCCCCGGGGGATCCCACTGTTGGGTCCGAGAGGGGCAGGCGAGCGATCCGAGGGAGGGTGCTGTCTGGGGGACACTGACATAGTGTTGAGAGTCTGTGTCAAGGAGGCCACACTTGTTGATAACATGAGTCTGAAATAGATGATATTCATACCTTACTCTTCAATGGGATGAAGTCTGGGATTTAATATCTTAAGAGAAAAAGATATTTGACAATAGGAATAATATATTCACTAAATACTAGTGTGGATCAATGATGCAGATGCATCTGAAATTTAAGTGCTGTTGAGACAAGTCAAAATAAGCAAAATCCCTCGCCTCAAACAGTTCACAGTAGCAGCTTTGCTTTGTGTTTACTTCATGTTCATCCAAAGAGGGAATTTTCAGGAGGACCTCTATATGTCAACATGAACAGGAAAAGTTTGAAATGTTTCTACTAAACCTCAGCACGACATGAATATACTTTAGCTTTTCCTATATTTTTCAACCAGGTGATGATTTCTCTATTTTAGACAGAAAACCATGTAGGGAAAATTTCACTTATGACCGTCCACATAAAAGGGTGCTCCATAACCACAGGAAGAAGCAGCTTCAAGAACTTTTAAAATGCAACAGCATTATAATGAAAGGAAATCATATGGAAATCGTTGACTCACTTGGGAGGCGTGTTCTCACTATGGATCTTCCCTGTGCTGACATTTCCTGCCAGTTTTGAATAGGAAGCTAGTTTCTCGTTTGTGACTTTGGTCACCTGGTCCAGCTCTGCCTTCTCCTTTGGACTGAGGGCAGCAAATGTGGGCATCACCCCTGTCCCCTTCACACCAAGCTTCTTACTGCGGGCTCGGTATCTGCAGGTTAGAAAATATTATCAGCTAAATAAGAGACTTATGCAGCGAATAAAACATGCTCCAGCTAGCATATATCATATCATTTGTAGCTTTCACTGATGACATGACGAACTAGCAATGTTACCCTACTGATGAATATTACTTGTCCTGCCTTCCACTGCACTAAGAGTGGAATGTTAGGGTTGACACAGATGCCATGATTAAATATTACAATAGTTGATTGAATATTGGGGTACTTTGTCTTTGCAGCAACCGTAATGATTCAAGATACAGTATTTGGCACTCAAATTTGAAAAAGGAGCTTACTGCCAAATCTACACATAAAGAAAGACAGGTAGTAGCACTGAGGTGCATTGTGAGATTGGGCCAGGAAAGTCTTACTTCTCAAGTTCCTCCTGTGAGTGCGCAAAGGTGCATGAGTTTCCTCGTGGACACATGCCATTGTGTGTCTGGTCACGACACATGCTTGTCTTGTAGCGAGCATTTTGTAGAGGAAGCAGCTCGTTCTTCTTCTGGCTGAAGTTGGTGAAGAAATCGATGAGCGCCTGCACCACAGTGCGGAGGGCCTTCAACACGGCTTCCAGGTTCTCCCATGACGGGGGCGGAGCCTCTGTACATCACACACAAAAACATACTTTAGCTACTGGGCGTAACATCCTACCTGGATGGGGGACTACAGGTACTGAGAGCAGAAACATGCTTGGGTTAGGGTTTACAGGTACAGAGAGAGTAATTACCTGGGTTGGGATCAATATTAGCCAGGAACTCCAGGTGAGGTCGGAGACGCTGCAGGTTACACGGGTCACCGGTTCTCTGGAGGGCAATGGCCAGTTCACTGATACTCTGCGAGAAAGACTGGGGAGTCTGGAGCTGGACACAGAAAAACATCCAATTAGAAAACAGAACAAACACTATCTTGATCTAATAAAAGTTGGCTGCTATTTCAGCATCTTCAAAGTAAATGTCAATTCCACTGAATGTTTTGGACAAATTACAAAATTTCTCACTACCCAATTATAAATGCCCATACAGTACCATTGTATTTGATGTCCACATAATTAAAATAATTTTGAAATGTGTCGATACAAGATGGTGGCAGGGAACAAATCATGACTACTTTCAAAGTTGGGATTATTGTTTCATTGACTTTTTTCAATGAAATAGTGTAAAACTATTCATTAAAGAATCTTCATTCCTCATTATTATCAGTGAAAGACAAGTCACCTCTACAAAGCCATAAAATTAGTCATAACAATAACGTGAACTGGAAAATTTGGATGGGTGGATAAAAATACAGGATGGGTGGATAAGGATGATGGATGTATAGATGGAAGAATGACAATGATGGATAAAAATGATGCATGGGTGGATAAGAATGAAGGATGGGTAGATGAGAATGATGGATTGAACGATGGGTAGATGATAATTACACATGAGCAGACGATAATGACAGATAAGTTGAGTGAGTGAGTGAGTTGGGTTTAACGCCGCTTTCAACAGCATTCCAGTTATATCACGGCGTGTCAGCTTAATGTGTGAGGAATGCCCGAAATGATGCAGGTCTTAGAGGTTTACCACTTCAGTGAAACCCACGAGCACGGGTATGGTGCTGACAAACCTAGAAACGACTGGGCCACCCGTGCCCCCCAGATAAGTGGATGAGAATGATGGATGGATAGTTGGGTTGATAAGAGTGAGTGAGTAAATGAGTGAGTGAGTAAGTGGAAAGTGTTATCCCAAATATAGTGAGTGTGTGAGTGAGTATGGTTTTACGCCACTTTCAATATTCCAGCAATATCCCGGCAGGGGACACCATAAATGGGTTTCACACATTGTACCCATGTGGGGAATCGAACCCTGGTCTTCAGCGTGGCAAGCAGGACATGATGGATGGATTGATGAAAAGAGAATGATGGATGGACAAGAATGAAGGAAGGATGGACGAGAACGATGGATGGATGGATGGACGAGAATGATGGATGGGAAGATGAATGAATGAATGACTAACCTTGTCAATTATGGACTGCATGTGGGATTTGTGGCCTGTGTCTCCATATAACAGAGATGACCACTGTTCCGGGGAAATCCTAAGTCCTGCCTCCATAGCAATCTGGACAATCTGGGAGTCATGTTCCCGTCGTAGTGCCTCATAGGTACGGAACTCCTCCTTCAGCTGCATCAGCGATGACTCTTCTTCTCTCTTTGTAACCTAAAGATGGTACAAATAAATAAGACAGAGACAAAATAAAGGGAACACAGGTTGCAGATGTTTTACTTTGCCAAGTCGTGCAAACAAAAACAAGAAACCATTATTACCTTAAAACAGGAAGCTCTGTAGAGAAGTTGTACAACATGTCCGATAGCAGTCTTGGAGGCTTGAGGATAACTGTCTTCTAACTGTTGCACCACAAACAGCACCAGCACCTTCCTTGACAGCGATGACGCATCCTCCAACACCAGCAGGATCAGCTTCAGTACCTCCTCCTGCATAGCTGACAACATCACGCAGAGACTCAGACAACAGGTAAGTCTGGGGTCTTGTGTCAAATAGACCGATAGACAAAAGCATGCCCATTAACTTAGGGTTCAGAAAGATTAAGTGAGGTATGATTAATAATTACCCCACACCCAATTTCTCTGTTAGAACTTATTATGTCGATGGAGGTAAAGTCCTGATATACAGAGATTACTAAACAAGTTCCCATTAAAAGACCATTAATTATTACTACAACATTTACTTCAAAACGAGCCGAAGAAGAAACATGGAACCTTTTAACCAATATATATCAGACATATACATGACATAGCATAACAACATCTAATGATTCCACGTGTATGTAATAAACGAATAATCATATTGTAAAGCAGTATGCATGAGTGAATGAGTTAATTTTTAACGTCACATCGGCAATATTTCAGCCATATCGTGACGAGGGCAGTATGCATGAATATAGGTTGTTTTCATTTTTAAAGCCAAAGCATTTCAACGGTGGAACAGTAATTAAATTTGAGGGTATTAATGCTAAGAAATGGGTAACTTCGTATGCCATAGTAATTAGGAGTAATGATACAGAGTTAGTGAGTGAGTGAGTATGGTTTTACGCCACTTTTAGCAATATTCCAGCAATATTCCAGCAATATCACGGCTGGGGACACCAGAAATGGGCTTCACACATTGTACCCATGTCGGGAATCGAACCCGGGTCTTCGGCGTGACGAGCGAATGCTTTAACCACTAGGCTACCCGACCGCCCCGTAATGATACAGAAGGCCAAGATATGGTATGTATCCTGATGCACTGGTCAGTATAAGATACATATCTTGCTACGCCAGAATAACTACATGGACATCATCACATCAATCAGTGATAGGCATAGACCTTAACACAACACAAACCCTTCATGTCAAAACACACTGATAGTACTTAGCAAACATCCTGTATACTTGGACAACCTGTTATCTGTGTACAGTAAACTACGGTTATAACGAACTCAAAAGGACCACTAATTTTAGTTGGTAATACAGTAACCGTAGTTTGTTAATGCTGTATATACATCATATACAGTCAAGTCCCGTTAATCCGAATCTGTTGGTTGCATATGATTATGTCCGATAAACGGGTATGTCGGATAAACAAAATTAGGTAGTATCAACGTTTGTGATCAAAAATCGGACAACTACACGATAGATAACAATTCAAACACATTGTCATAAAAAGAGAGGAAAAAGGCACTATATATATATATATATATACATGTTTTCTAATCATGCAACCTCAAAAGTTTAACACAATATATGACTGATTCAAAATACGTTTTAAAGCATAGTCTGGAATAGAAGTCACCAATTTGAAACTAGTGCCGCAATGCTTAAGAAAGCTGATTTCCTAGTGGCTAATGTTGACTTCCTGTTAGCAATTTCATTGCAGCGTTAGAAATTGGCACTAGTCCTGTAGTCCTTACCAAACTGCCCAATGGTAAAGGTATCCTAAGGACTAGTAGAAATTGGCCAATTATAAGGGTTTTGCTATATGTTATCATTATAAGGACTAGTGGACAAAAACTGTTAGTTTCTAACCCTGCATTGGTCGGTCAAAGTTCGTGAAAGGTCGTTCTGAAGTGACCTGTAATGGGATGTCCTCAGCGGTAGCGAGAACTTTTATCCGATTTTAAGAGATTGAGGTAATCTAGACATGTGATTAATCCTGTTTTGTTTATTTAAAGCAGTAATTGTTTATTGTTAAGCAAGTTTATCTCTGCAGTCGTTGAAATATGCAGCTACTCGACGACTCATCTCACATCAAAACATGTGGCTGTGTACTCGCGGGCAGATGACCACGGAGTATGCTGATCACTGTCGGATTAACGAGACTGATTAATGAGTGATTTTGGAAATTCATTGCAAATTAGGTGATTTGAAGTCAGAGTGCCAGACTGTCGGATTAAGGTGTCTAAATAGCACTGATTTAATCAGTTCCCATCATTAGTGTCGGATAAAGCCGAGTGTCGGATTAACGAGTGTCGGATTAATGAGACCTGACTGTATACAACAAATGGCCGGGACTAAAAAGTAAGTTTGTTATATTGGTCAGTTCGTCATAAGAGTGTTCGTTATCAACGTAGTTTACTGTATAACTAACTGACCTTCTGGGTGAAGTAATTCCTTGTTTTTCACTAAAATATATAAGTTTTAACTTACCTGGTCCGAGGAACTGACATCCTCGAGCCCGCACGGCCGCCCACAGGTTGGCGGAGAGCTGGTGTGGGTTCTGGTGCTGCAGGATCAGCTCTGTGACTGTGCGCTCCCCTAGTGACCGTGCCGCCCGCATAGCACGGGATCGCCCCTCCTCCTCGATCAGCTGACAGTTGACCAAGGACACCAGTTTGCGCTGCATCGGTCGACTCAGAGTACTGCTGCTGAGAAGGTGCCCTCCTTTCCCATTATCTTCATCATCCAGGGCGCCATCACACTTGAGGTCAGCAGAGTCTGCTGGAAATTAAGTACTTCATTTACATACACAAGGAACAAAGGAAATCAGTGCAACCTGTTCTGATAAGTTTCTTTTTGAACAACAAAGGAAGAAGACAGCTTTATAATAACACTCATTTCAAACTTCAATTCCTTAACCTTGACGTTAACAATAGCATATTTCACTATCATTATGAGAGGACTTTACGGTGCATCAGCCTAATCTGATACAATGCTAAAGACAATTTGCCATTTGTAAAACCTACAAGCATGGGTATTGTGCTGATAAAACAAGAATCATAAATTTGGAAAGATATTTTGAGCACCTCTGCATTGTAACATGTGTGCTAATATTATTTACTATCTGGGGTGTGTTATGACCAGTTATTATACCAATTCTCAGTTACTGGTAATCATACATATTTCAACAATATTCAGCAACCTCACCTGATTTCAGATACACAGCCAGATCTTCAATACATTTCTGGGCAGATTCGTAGTACTGGAGGTCATCCGAGTTGATCAGACTCTCTTCCGTATCACGGACTTCCTCCGGGATAGCTGCACCCACTAACTGCAGTAGCGCATAGTTCACTGGAAACTCATCCACATTGCGAGTGATGGCACTCTGGTCAAAGGGACACTTGCCATGCTGAAGTTTGATGAGGCAGGTCTTGCAGACAGTGTGACCACAGCCCATACTGATGGGGCGGTGAAGCCGCTCATCGAACATGCTGAAGCAGACATGGCAGGACAGGAACTCTGTCCATGGTGGTCCTTGTACTGGCATTGTTGTTGTTGGTGTTATTGTTGTTGTTGAATGTTGAGGTCAAAACTGACCAATAACCTGTAACGTAGTACAGGGATTAAAAATATTTGTGAATGTGGTGTTTGACATTCAGAACAAAAGTATTGTCAAGAGATCTTTGTCACGTGAACCATAATCATGCTAATGTTAACCAGAGTATCACAAGTACAGAAGCTCACCTATATTCAGTGATATATGATTTAAGGGGTGTGCCAAACTAGGTATTTTATATAAAAGAAAATAGTACCCAACATGCCCAATAAATGGATATTATTTTTAATCTTTTAACTTCTCAGAACATTTGAGATGCCCTTTTTGCATGGCCTATTTTGTTGCATATGCCGACAATAGAAACTGAATAATGACAGCTATATCACATTTCCTTAATGTCAATGATTCCAAATTCATGTTTGTTTGTTGTTTAACACCTCACTCAGCAATATTCCAGCTATTTGATGGCGGTCTGTAAATAATCATGTCTGGACCAGACAATCCAGGGATTGACATCATGAGCATCGATCCACGCTATTGGGATACAATGACAAGCATCAACCAAGTCAGCGAGCCTGACCACCCGATCAAATCAGTCGCCTCTTACGACAAACATAGTCACCCCTTATGGCAAGCATGGGTTGCTGAAGACCTTTTCATGTAAACACACAATTACTGATGAATTCATAATATTGACAGTGTTCGAAATTAAGAACAAAACATGTTCATTTTGATAATGTTGGACAAACTAACAATTGAGAGGGGTCTGAGTTTAATAGACGATATATCACTCATGAACTTAATGAACTTAATGAGGCCTTTTTTAATTAAAAGAAACATATTTTATTATCATGATTATAGTTGATACCTGATCGAGTTTATATCACCATGTTCATGCCACAGTACATTCAATTGTAATGAGGTTCCATTGTAGCAATAACTGAAACTATAAATTTAACTGTATCATGCTGGTGAATTAAATGCGAAAAATGCGAGTGGTCTTTGTTCGCATTAATGAAGTTTCGCATTTATCACACTCTGAATAGCGGAAATAACAACTTGAATATATACACAAACACTGTTTATTGAGCAGTAGTTGTAACAAGTATATAACAATGTCATTTGAAGAATAGGAGTTACACAATGGGCATCCGGTGAGTAATCACTGCTGGGGTCAAAGAGTCCTACCCACTCACGTCAAACTAGGCAGCATTGACATCCAAACATCAACTGTTTTAGAGATTCCTTATTATTCATGTTATTTGCTACAGTTTAAGGTGAGGTGAAATTGGGTTTAACCTCTCGTCCAAGATTATTGCACTTATATAGCGACGTGCATGCACGTGTGTGTGTGTGTGTGTGGCTGCTTGTACTAGTCCGGACTGATGCCGATTTATAGTGCTAGCACACAGAGATACCATGCCGCAGTTTAACATGAATACCCCACTCAGACACAGTATACTGACTCCAAGCCGACCAGTCCTTGTTTTAGCCCCTTAATGCCGAGCGCCAGACAGGGTAACAACAAGTACCATCTTTTAACGTCTTTTGGTATGACCCGGCCGGGGGTCGAACCCCAGACCTTCCGCTCTACCACTAGGCCACGGAGGCGGTCTGCTACAGTTTAAGCTCCAGCATAATTGTTTGAGTGAATATGCTTTAACTACGTTAAAACTGGTTTGAATATGTTTAACAGTTTTACAAAATTTCAGCGTCAATTATACTCAACAACAAGAGTTCCTGTGACAACAATATTTTAGTGTAATTTTCAAACAAGTAAAGTTTGGTTTTCAATAGTGTAGTACATGTATGGAATCAAGTCACAAAAACGCAACTGCTACAGAAAAGCATGCATTCCATGCAAAAGTTGACTTTTATGCAAGCCCCATGCATTTCACTACCCAAGAATGGGTATAAAAACATGTGCGTTAACGGGATTCCATATGCATTGTTTAGCATCGTGCCTACAACAACCACTCGGATAAACAACAAAATTACGCAATTATTCAACATTATGAAATGCCACGCCTGTCCAATAATGAGCGTCTGCGAGACAATATATCGTCCACAGAAACACAATCTCCGTGTTTATGGCAACGTTGACAACAGACGAATGCAGTCAGAGACCATCCTCGGAGTGGCAGGCCACGCGTAACCAATAATCGACAAGACAAATGGATTCGAACAACACATCTAAGAAATCGATTCCAGCCAGCAACAGTGACTGCAAGAAGCATCCCTGGCCTTCGACGAATATCTTCACAAACCGTACGTCGTCGCCTCAGATGTGCAGGGATTGTCGCCAGAAGACCCGCCAGACGTCCCATTTTGACAGGAAACCACTGTCAAGCATGTCTACAGTGGTGCAGACAGCGTCTACGCTGGACGGCCATGCAGTTGGGGACAAGTTCTATTCACTGACGAGTCTCATTTTCACCTCAGCCACAGCGATGGACGGATTCGAGTGTACCTACATCGAGGTGAACGTTACGTCAATCATTGTGCCATGGAAGAAGATCAGTTCGGGGGCTGCAGCGTTTTGGTATAGGGTGGGACTACAGCAAGACAGAGGACCCTTTCGATAGTGGTAGAGGGAAATCTCAATGGACAGCGCTACCGCGACAAGCTCATTGGCCCTGTTGTTCTACCGTTTTTGCGTCGTCATGGCACAGGCATTACCTTTCAACATACCAACGCCCGGGCTTCATATTGCTCGACTTGTTCGGGAATCTCTTCAAGAAAACAACATGAATGTTATCCCTTAGCCGGCTCGCTCCCCTGATCTCTCACCAATCGTGCACATGTGGGATGAGATGGATCGGCGCCTTCGACGTCAACCACGTGTTCCACTGACACTCCAGGAACTTCGAAACATGCTCCAGCAGATATGGACAGATATCCCACAGGACTTTGTGCGATGCATGGTCCATTCCATTCCATGAAGATGTGTTGCTTGCATGGCAACCAGAGGTGGACACACATGCTATTGATTTGTAAATTGACATTTTGGCATGTTCATGTTTTTTATGAAATCATGCATTTTCTGAAGTCAGTATGGCAAATTAAACCATTTGAACACTTACAGGAGTCTTTTATCTGTTGCAAACCAAAATTGTTTCAGATTTGGTAAAAAACATAACTTTGCATTCAATCTTAGTCAATGTCACAGGAACTTTTGTTGTTCAGTATATTTAATAAGTTCAGATGACTCATAATTACCAATTAGTTCAGAAACATGTTAATGAAATATTACAACTGGCCTACATCATGTGCATGTGTTTTCTGAATTGACAACTTGCACTTCAAAATTGTCTTAAAATTAGAAAATGATACGGGCGAGTTAGACAAGTGGATACGGCAGTGTACATTGTAAACCATTGATGTCTGCAAACACTACATAAAATATCTGGGTCAAAATGGCCGAGACTGTCATGCCTCACTTAAGACAGATCAGGTAATACAAATGATGCACAGTGTTTGTTACACCCCACTAATGCTAACAGAATGAAATCTTCCAAACTTCACAAAACAATAGAGAGATCTGTGCAAAGTATGACTCCCAAACTAACTTAATTTAAAGACCTGTTTTGTATTTTGAACTCAATCAGCCTGTCAACTGATCAGCTTGACATGCATATGACATCCACATATAGAATAGAGCATTTTGATTCCATACATGGGAAACTTTCTATTATATTTTATTGTATGTCACAACCTTCTGAGTGTGGAAGTTGATCTTGTCCTTATCATCAATTATTTTCTTAAGTAAACACACTGTGGTTTCAATTTCAGTTGAATTTGGAACCAAACGCAGTATGTGAGGTTTTAAATGTTAAATTTAAAGTGGTTAGACTACAGGTAACCTATCTCTACAAAGCATG
The DNA here is from genome assembly GCF_023055435.1 of Haliotis rufescens. NCBI lineage: Eukaryota > Metazoa > Mollusca > Gastropoda > Lepetellida > Haliotidae > Haliotis > Haliotis rufescens. Next base: position 36,283,602 of record NW_025964372.1, on the reverse strand, counting down.
ATTGTCCCCATTCCACCATGAAGCATTTAAACATGAAATCATTGGTGTTTGCAAAGATATGGAGTAAAGCAGCATTGGGTTTAGTCCACTGTTCAGAATGGGTTGAAGCACAGATAACAGCCCTTACACAAAGAATGGCACTTTATATGTTCAAATATTATTTGTTTACAACAATATAAACACACACACACAATACCATTTGGAAAGTGTTATCTCAAATATAGTGAGTGAGTGAGTATGGTTTTACGCCACTTTTAGCAATATTCCAGCAACATCCGGCGGGGGACACCAGAAATGGGCTTCACACATTGTACCCATGTTGGGAATCGAACCCGGGTCTTTGGCTATCACAAATATAACATTTGTTATATTTTACCACTTCCTAAATGGCATTGTGTGTTCAAAGCTTTCGGCAATGGAAGCCGTGGCAATTTACAGAGAGTGTGGTCTGACTACCAGTTGTCGGGCTTTCATTTGTGTGGAAGCCTTGGCGGCTAAGTGGGTTAGATTGCTGACTATGTGTGCTGGCGATAGGTGCCTTACTCTGGCAGTGTCTGATCGAATCCCAGATTGGGACTCAACCCAAAAAGTACAAGAATCTGTATTTCACTAAGAAAGAGTTCTCCCAAATATAACATTTGTTGCACAATAATTTACTTGCATACATGGGAGGCACAGAAAGTGTGTAACACAGCTACTTTGTAAGCCAACATGAAGTGGGCACATTAAAGTAGATAAAGCAAGACCAGCAAAAGCCAAAAAACTTCAACCTACTCTGTTGTCCCTGCAGCTTGAAATACACTCTCCTTGTCGATTTCTATCATGATTTCTGCCCAAAATGTATTCACACATACTGCAACTCTGCAATACGTAACCTTAATGTACATATCATGATTTCAAAGTGTCTACTAACAATAACCGTTAAAGTAGAATTTATCCTAAAGTAATAGATTCTGTGGTGATGCGGCTGTCATTATGTCAAACCAGTTGTTTCAATCAGAGGTGGCTATTGTCGTTTTAATCATTGCCGGTCAGCATTTTGTTTGTTGTTCCATCTCTAAGATGGAGGTCTGTAATAATAATCAAGTCTGGACCAAGCCATCCAGTGATTGACATCATGAGCATCGACCAATATGCATTTGTGACACAATGATATGCATCAACCAACTCTGCAAGCCTGACCACTGATCCTGTTAGCATGGTTAGTCGCATCTTTCGACAAGCATGGGTTGCTGAGACCAATTCTAACCCAGATCTTCACGGGCCATAGTCATCAATACTGAACAAGTTACAATATTCCCATTCTTTAAATAATTAAAACGCTTGTTTTAGGCTACACTTTAGACAACAAATATTTTGCTGGTAGAATGAGTCACAGTAACTGCCACTGCAACAGCCATTACTACAACATGTTCATCCAAGTGCCCACCACTACTCTCTCATCCTATATATTCAAGCCATTAGCAGCGGTAGGCACATCTACTGGTCTAGGCCTAGTCCATTAGTGCCAGACTAGGGAAATATGGAAGTTGTTTCCTCCTAAAATGTAGTTACTTAACATAACCAGTAGGGCTGGGACGAGTCCAAATTTACTACCCGGGTACCCTTCACCCTATTACCTGACGACTCTACCCGGGTACGCGTTGTAGATATTTAGAGATAGATACAAACTGTCCAATTTGGAAAAGTTTGACAGTAGCCCTGGCAAAATGAATTTAGATCCATGTGTAAAATGATCTGGTCATGCATACACTGAAGTTTACTGCATGGAGTTTTATCTTTATTCAAACATATAAAAGTCAGAAGGAATGGGTGCATTGTCACAAAGAAATGGGAACATTAGTGACTTGAAGTGTAACCATAGAGTTTTAGATAATTTTTGTCATTAAACAATATATCACGTGACTAACCACGGGTCCGGGTAGTCCTTTGGGTACCCGGGTCCTACTCTGGACCCACCCGACCCAAGTACCCGAGTTACCCGTCCCTGCCCTAATAACCAGCTAATAACCACTAACTCCACTAACTCCACTAACTAACTAATGAGCAGCGGACGAGTCGGATCTGACCCCTTCAGTATTTTTAGCAACCATTTTGTGGATCTAACGCTTATTCTTCTCGAGCATGACAATTCCATCAAACAACGCAACTGGAAGACATGTCTGACCATGATGACAATCATTTCTGATAACATTTATTTTCGCCAGGCGATACAACGAGCAAAAGGCCAAGCGTTAGTTACAAAGTATTTGAGTTAGTAAACAAGTCTTATCAGTGCAAATGTAAAACGAAATAATATTCAACTTGCCTGCAATCTCATCGTATCGATGAACGAATACTTCCAAACAGTCTCCAAAGTGAAGCTGTCTGAAATAAATTTGTGCTAGGAATCGTGAATTTCACAGAAATCAACTCATCCTAGACTTTTCGGTGAAAATGACGAGCGCTTGCACAGCACTTCGTCTTCCGTCCAACTTGGCTGTACTTCTTTACATGGCCAAGAAATGCTTTCGTCCATAAACAATGAAGCTAAACGTGTTTGGCTTTAGGCCACTTTGAGCAGTATTTCAGTTGATTAGGGAGGCAAGCCCGGAGTAATTAACATTAACGGTAAGTGAAATCCACGAGCACGGACATGCTGACAAACCTAGAATCAGGAATGTCCCGAATCGTCACGAAATGGAAATATTTTGTGTTCGTAGATATCCGTATGATATTGATCGACCCGGCGTCTATTAGAGGCCCGGCTGCTTGTCGTAAGAGGCCACTAACGGGATCGGGTGGTCAGGCTCGCTGACTTGGTTGAAACATGTCATCCATCCCAATTGTGTGGATCGATGCTCATATCAATCACTGGATTATCTGGTCCAGACTCGATTTTTTTACAGACCTCCGTCATATAGCTGGAATATTGCTGAGTGCGTCGTAAAACAACAAACCAATCAACCAAGCTTGTATTAATTATGAAAAATAACATATAGCTAGAAAATAATTACATAAACCACTCTTAAATCTAAATGACACATGTAGCTTGTCTTCCAGTCAATAACTGCTCAAAGGCGCTTCTGTTTTCCCCCGATCAAACGATCTGTATACGCTCATTGTCGTCTGTCTGAACTATCGTTTTATTTACATTTTGACAGTCCTGTGCCATTCACGGAAATTCAAAAAACAGTCAGTGAGAAAAGACAAGGGTACCAAGCGACAGAACACCGCAGACGACCTCATCAGCATCATTAACGCGATTCGGGGGCACGGGTGGCCCAGTCGTCTGAGGCGCCGCGATTCGCTGTGCAGAGTTGCGTCCCCTGGGCACTCCCGAAGCCTATGATTGTGGGTTCGAATCCCGGTTCGTTCCGATTATGTTTCTGGGTTTGTCAGAAGCCATACCCGTACTCGCAGGTCTCAGCGAAGTGGTAAACGTCTGAGACCTGCGTCACTTCGGGCTTTCCTCCCACATTAAGCTGACATGCCGTGAGATAACTGGAATAATGTTAAAGCACCGTTAAACCCAACTCACTCACTCATTAACACCGAGTTCATTATTCAGTGTAAAGGAAAACCGCCGTCAGTAATTTCATACACACAGGATCAAATTCAGGAATTAAAACCGTTCTGTACAAGTGCCTCAGAAAAAAAACAGTTGTACTTGGCGTTGACAAGACGTTCAATTTAGGGGCATGTTTTGTGACTTTATTAGTGTTTCAACATCCGAAACTTATACAGAAAAGGTACAGAGGCCCATCCAATAAAGCTAGGCCCCATTTACCTTCACTGGGATGTGTCATACCTAACATATCACAGATTCTTTTCATATACCCAGGCACTTCTAGATTCAAATCTTGGGGGACTCAGACACAAGGGAAACAACTGGTAATTGGATCTGATGAAGAAAGGGGCTTGATTCAGGCCATCCGAAACTGTTTCCCCGCTTCCACACACATTTTATGTGAACGGCACACAGAGCAAAATATATAAAGACACCTTCGACATCAGGCTGGCCCTTCAGATCAGCAGATACGACTCATTCATCGGAAGGTTTTTGGACCCTCCGGACTGGTGAATAAAAATGACTCCTATCAGTTCGAAATAAATCAATGGAACTAGAAGACTTTGTTTCAACAACTTTCCCGATTCCTAGTTTTACCTTTCTAAAGTCATTAAAACTATAAAAACTGACATGTTCCTGCCTTCAAGAGAAAGACCAAAAGCATTTCTGTTACATTGGACTAACAATGCCTGTGAGAACATGAACAAAATCATCAAATTATGTACCAGTTCGAAATCATTAAAAATTCCGGATTTAATAGACAAACTTCACACAATTGTACAAATCCAGTATGCTGACATGCGACGTGCCCTCTCTAGCCAAGGCAACTATCAACTGACACCGTGGATTGCAGGCTTTAAAGTGTCTAATGCCTGCTGGACATCAACAAGCCAACAGGAGAAAGACAGACATTTTCGAAAGTTCCTGCGTGGCCCTAGATGTCAACAAAGCAATACTGTTTCGTCAGATGGTCGCCTCAACATTTCCAAGACACCACAGATCGACAGCCCGAAAGCCAGGACAACGAAAGAGGATTGAAACCGCAAAGACGTTCACTCTAAGAAAGTAGTATTTCCACAAAATACATTCATTTACTGTAGGGAAGAAGGTCAGATAGATATGATGAACATTAATTATTAATTATTAATTATCTTATATATTGTAAATAAGCACGCGGGTTAGAATTGGTCTTCAGCAACCCATGCTTGCCGTTAGAGGCGACTAACAGGATCGGGTGGCCAGGAACGCTGATGTTGATGCATGTTGGGTAGATTGATGCTCATGATGTCAATCACTGGACTGTCTGGTCCAGACATGATTATTTAGAGACCGCCGTCATATTGCTGAGTGCGGAAAAAACAATAATCAAACAAAACTTAACATACGACCCGTGAGAATTAGTCTTCAGCAACTGATGCTTGTCGTAAGAGGCAACTAACGTGATTGGTTGTTGAATTGCGTAGATCGATGCTTATGATGTCAATCACTGGGTTGTCTGGTCCAGAGCCAGTTATTTACGAACCGCCCTCATATAGCTGGAATATTGCTGGGTGCGGCGTTAAACAACAAACAAACAAACAAACAAACAAACAATATAAAAAATATGTGCATACAGCAGAGTCTATTGTACGATTCCGATTTTATCATGAGCATGTGTTTATGAATCATTATCAAATACTAATGATCAATACCAGGTGTTCGCATCCTGTCCCACCGGTGGCACCCGTCACAAACACGTGCAAAGGCAAGTCAATTGTTCACATGAATAAATAAACACGGGAACATATGGTACAAGTCAAAATAGGAATTTGCATCGGACATCATTTTTGTCACTGATGCGTCAAATTTGGAAATGTCCTCCAAATGTCTACCAAAAATCTTTTTGAAAGCTTTACTGAGGCCTTGAATGTTGTAACCTTGATAAAACAATTTCTGAGCAAGAGTCGTATGACGCTTTTTGAAATATCGATAGAAAGAACATGCTCGATTTTATCTCAAAATTTGTGATATGTAAACTCCAAAGGCTGAAGCTGCTGGAATATTGTTCGATATGATGGGAAAGATGGCAATTGAAAAGTTGAAGTCATCCCTCTTGTCATGCAGTCTTGTGGAGAGTGTTTTGTCACTCTGAACCTGAGAAAACATAGACCTGCTTTATTAACGATTTTGACGAAATGACTGGGCGAAAGGAAAATTCATATGGTTCAGGGACTGTGAGACAGACAGTAGAGCTCCATTCATATAGACTTATAACTAGAAGCGCTGTAATGAAGTATGTCCGTAAGATCCAGAATTTTCCGGCTACTGCCTTCCTGTACTGGTTCTAAGCGAACTATTCAAGTAAACAATTCGATATCAAAAATGTTTCGAGCAAGGTCGTCAGTAACAATGCTAATAAAAAATGTCCATTACATAATTCAATTGAAAAAAACTGACTGTTTTTTGCTCATGTCTGTCGTGTTGTTTTTTTCGATCTTGTCAGTGGGTTATGTGACGTTCTGGTGCTTTCACTGCAGATAAGATCCCACTCGCTGCTCTATTTTGTCGCCGCTTTTGTTTTAGAAATACTACTACAAAGAAGAAACGTGCGTAAGACCTCATCAGTAAATGTGCATTATCGTAAATGAAATGTGTATTATTTTACATGAATCGTTACGGGGCCAAGACACCAACTATTCTGTCACATGTATGCGTTTGTGTTCCTCAAATGAAAATACAGTTTAGTACACAAGGGTTAAAATAATAATGGTAGGACTTGCGTCCGTATCCCCCGCAGAAAGAAAAGTAAAAGGATTGAGGGCTATGCATACACAGATCTATATAACTTTTGGGCGGGTGATACGGTGGAAGATTTTCCCCTTCTGATGACTGGGTTCAAACCATGGGACCATGAAGATCCGGGGTAGAATAGGTCTTCAGCTACCCACGCGTGCCCTAACAGGCGACTATGCTTGTCGTAACACTTGGTTGATGTATGTCACTTCATATCCCAATTGCGTTGATCGATGCTCATGATGTCAATCACTGGATTGCCTGGTCTAGACTTGATCATTTACATATACCGTATTCGACGTAATAAGCGCCCAGTGCGCTCTCAAAATTAAAAAATAGGGGGCTCTTATTAGAATATTATTTGGGTGAAAAAAACAGAGTTGAAAGATAAATTTTCGTGGTTTATGCTGACAGCCTGAAATGTTTATAAACGACAGAAATATTATTCCAGAATTTAATTGCCCATTTATTAAGGGTGCATATAACACACAAGTGCGTATTATACGCGAATAAATAAGTCTTGTGTTCATTGATCAATCGGAAGAGGTGCTAATTGGGATTGTTCACTTGTCAAAATATTAGCAAATATCGCCGTGGGCGCTTATTAGAGCGGGGCGCTTATTACGTCGAATACGGTAGTTGGAATATTGCTAAGTGTGGCACAAACAAACAAATCAAACCATGGAGACTGGGTCCAGATTGAGGGATGACAACTGATATTTTGTCCAATCCAGGTTTAGTCCTTCTGATGACTGGATCTGAGACTTGACATAATCAGCTGTTTGGCATTTTGTTCTTGGTCTAGTAAGGTGTATGTCTGTTAATTTGCTGTTGATGCTTTTGTATATGATGAAAAAATCTATTTGTTCAACATCGGCTACATTTACCTTTCACTAGTGAAGAGCGGTTACCGTATTCGACGTGATAAGCGCCCATGGCGATATTTGCTATTATATTGGCTAGTGAACAATCCCAATTACCACCCCTTCCGATTGATCAATGTACATAAGAATTATTTATTTGTGTATAATCCTCACTCATGTATCATATGCACCCTGAATAATTGGCAATTAAATTCAGGAAAAATATACCGTATTCGACGTAATAAGCGCCCGGGGCGCTCTCAAAATTAGAAATAGGGGGCTCTTATTAGAATATTATTTTGGTGGAAAAAAACATAGATGAAAGATAAATTTCGTGGTTTATGCTGACAGCCTGAAGTGTTTATATGCGACAGATATATTTTTCCAGAATTTAATTGCCCATAATTAAGGGTGTATATAACACACGAGTGCGTATTATACGCGAATAAATAAGTCCTTTGTACATTGATCAATCGGAAGGGATGCAAATTGGGCTTGTTCACTAGCCAATATATCAGCAAATATCGCCGTGGGCGCTTTTTAGAGCGGGGCGCTTATTACGTCGAATACGGTATGTCATATATAAACATTTCAGGCTCTCAGCATAAACCACGAAAGTTATGATCTTTCAAATCTTTTTTTCACCAAAATAATATTCCAATAAGAGCCCCCTATTACTAATTTTGAGAGCGCCCTGGGGGCTTATTACGTCGAATACGGTATATCATAAAATATTCCATGTTCTTGTGTACACACTTCTATGTGAAAAAAAACATCCAGGTATTTATTGAAATGTATTACCATGTGTAAGGAAAACATGCACTCTCAGTATTGACCACTCTGGCTTCATCCTGGACTAGACCGCCTCCTTGGTCTTGAGGACGAGCGTCTGCCAGGAGCGCGGATGGTCAGGGGTTCGATCCCCGGCCGCGTCTTAGCAAAAGAAGTTAAAAGATGGTACTTGTTGTTAACCTGTCTGGTGCTCGGCATTAAGGGACTAAAACAAGGACTGGTCGGCTCAGAGTCCGTATACTGTGTCTGAGTGGGGTATTCATGTTAAACTGCGGCATGGTATCTCAGTGTGCTAGCACTATAAATCGGCATCAGTCTGGACTAGTACAAGCAGCCACACACACACGCACACACACACACACGTGCATGCACATCGCAACGTTAAACCCATTTTCACCTCACCTCATTCTAGAATAACATTTAGTCTGGAATTTATCCATTAATATATCAAGACTTCCCTAAGTATTGCATCTTGCTTAGGAGTTTTCATATACTTTGTTTCAGCATAAGTCTCTAAGGAAATGATTATTTGTTTAAATCATAATTCCTAGATTATAGAAATAATAAGAACAAGTTGTCCCTATAAAAGACTGACATCCTTGTTGGCTTATCTCAACTTGACTACAAGGAACAAATTACTCTACATCCATGGACTTATTCTCTATATTAATATTTTGTAGAGTTTTGTAAGTGTTTAAAATATAAATGAAAATACAACTTTAAAATGACTTTTATTACTCTAAAAGTGTTGTTATTCAAGTGAAATGGAGAAGAAAAAAAGATCTCAGAAAAAGTTTGTTTGGAACAGGTTAAAAGGTAGTTTGTAAATAAAAAACGAGAGCAAGACTTCATTCAAGATGGCATTGCCCAGGAAGTGATCACTTTTGATGTCATCAAGGTAACTTGTTACTGGTATTAAAGGCGACTATGCTTGTCGTAAAAGGCAACTAACAGGATCGGGTGGGCAGGCTCACTGACTTGGTTGAAGCATGTCATCGATCCCAATTGCGTGGATCAATGCTCATGATATCAATCACCCAATTGTCTGGTCCAGACTCCATTATTTACAGACCGCCGTCATACAGTTGGAGTATTGCTGAGTGCGGCGTTAAACAACAAACCAACCAACGTTACTGGTAAGTAATGTTCTGTGTGATGGTATATGTGACGTAAGGGAGGCAGGTTGCTGGGGAATGACCGTTAGACATTAGTCTGGTTCAGAGTGCTGCTGTGTACTAGGTGTACAGGTCTGTTCTGAATATAACCGAATCAACAACATTGACTCAAGACAACATTGTGTCATCAATGGGCATTATTCCAATGTAACAGTGAAGAAAATCTGACACGGACTGTCCGACCATTGATTGTATTTTTAATGAGAACAGAAATATCACGTCTTACCTACCGTATATACCTCAATATTATTGGTGTCAGTCATTCCATTCATTAGAGGGTCCTGATGGAGGGAAGGTCAAACAAATTAGCCAAATAGAAGAACACATGTACCTATTAAAGTAACACAATCAAACCACATTCCAGTGTGAACAACAACAAACAAATAAACTTCTTTTTATTTTTATTATTTCTTCACATGATCAGCTGAAACAAAAGTCACATCTGATGTACATTTGTTTGATCTCTGGAATCTCCACCAACCACACACACGAATCTCCCCTGGCCACTAACAGGAATCTCCCCTGGCCACTAACACGAATCTCCCCTGGCCACTAACACGAATCTCCCCTGGCCACTAACAGGAATCTCCCCTGGCCACAAACACAAATCTCTTCTGGCCACAAACACGAATCTCCCCTGGCCACAAACACGAATCTCTTCTGGCCACAAACACGAATCTCCCCTTGCCACAAACACGAGTCTTCCCTGGCCACAAACACGAATCTCTTCTGGCCACAAACACGAATCTCCCCTGGCCACAAACACGAATCTTCCCTGGCCACAATCACGAATCTCTTCTGGCCACAAACACGAATCTCCCCTGGCCACAAACACGAATCTCCCCTGGCCACAAACAGGAATCCATTTGGGCACAAACAGGAATATCTTCAGACCAGAAACACAAATCTTTTTCATCCACAAAGAGGACTCTCCTTTGGTCACCAACAGAAATCAGCTCCTGCCAGTGTCTTCTCCTTAGACAGCAATAATGGCAATATCGCTAATTGTTGCCTCACCAAAAACTTGACCTGTTATGCTTGCCACCCAAGTCACCTCCTGTGTTTTCTGTAGTAGGGTTTAGGTTTCAGCACAAGCTGATTACGAATGTTTTCTGGGTTTGCAACACTCAGTTTACTGCTCCCAGGGGGCGCTTCCACTTTGTTGGATATTGTAAAGTCCTTTTGTGTCTTTGCCATTTGTTCCAGCTTGGCTTCAATGGCATGTATCTTCACATCAACACTGGAAACAGAACAGTCTGTCAGAGCTCCAGATAAGCTTTTGGTGTTGTGGGTATTTTACCCATGCATTTTAAAATCGTTGGGTATCAGTAATTCTATCTGGGTATTCAAATTTCTGTTACCCACTAGTTTTTACACATGTGGGTATTTAAGTTAAATATTTAAAAACACTAATCATCTAGTCCCTGCAAACTGGTGTCGTGTGGGTTCGAGAGCTTTGTAGGACTAAAAAATACCATGATACTTCCACAAGAAAGTGTGATGGCAAATGATCATGATGTAACTGTCATCTAGGAGTTTGGCAAGGTTGACGGAATGCCTGTTTATAAGTTCAAAATTAGTTGCTGATTTGCTAATCGAATACGCAGGGTTATTTCACAATATTTTGATGATACGCACAAGTTATATTTTTGTAGTGTATCTGTAATGTTCGTTGCATATTTGATACGCTTGGATTTTATTTTACTGCATATTTCTGATGCATATTTTTATGCAGATACGCAGCTTATCTGGAGCTCTGGTCCGTTATTAAACATAATGAGTGACTGGCAGAAAGACCAAAGTAACACAGATTTTTTTACGTCTACCATTTTGTTGAATACCATGAGTACTTGATTGAAAGCGAAATCAACCCATGAAGATCTGGGGTAAAATAGGTCTGCAGCAACCCATACTGGCCGTAAAAGGCGACTATGCTTGTCATAAGAGGTGAGTAATGGGATCGGGTGGTCATACACCTAATTGGTTGATGCATGTCATCGTATCCCAATTGCGTGGATCGATGCTCATGATATCAATTACTGGATTGTCTGGTTCAGATTCGATTATTTACAGATCGCTGTCATATAGCTGGCATATTGCCGAGTCAAACAACAAACAAACAAACGACAAATTGAATCATTGGATCCTTATATGACAAAGGGACATAACTCTGCACAGTGAATTAACACACTAATGACAACTTGGCAACCTGTGACTTTACTATGACAGTGTCCGCCGGACGGTCCGAGATGGTCTATTTTGCTGACAGACGGTAACTTTTGAAAAGTTAACACGCCAAATTGTCAGGCTGAGATTGTATTCCCTAAATTACCTGAGCATTCTAGTTTTAATTCAATCTAAGAAGTAAATTTACTGTAAACATTAAAAACACTATTGGGCTTTTAGGTAATTTTATACTCTGACTGAGAAATGGCTCTACAATTCAATAAATATAATGCAACAGCACTGTAGCTCACCTGGGTGTAATCAACAGTTTCAAAAGTCAACAAAGACAGACACATGTAACAACTAGCTGTGGAACTACATGGAAATGTGCTTGAATGAAGTTCCAGCTTCTAAAAAACAATTCACCCAATAAAAACTCACCCGAACACATCCCTGCATTACCATGATCACCATGCAAGCAAATGGGTCATGCACTAATCTCGTACGTTGTGAGCTTACGGGACTCAAACACCTAACTACACATTTATCCAATTTCATTCCAGTTATCATGTTCCAAGCGGCCAAACTGACAAGACGTTGCACTGTCAATAGCAGCCAGTTTGTATATGATTGGTTAACTGATGTTCATTTTAACAGCAAGACCCAATCAGATTGAGTATTATGATGCATGATTGGTGGTAAAGCTAGGCCGAGAATTTATCTGAAATCCTCGTAAATGTAACTTTCAAAATATTGATATATTCAACATATACATGGGTAAGCATCAGGTGAAAATTTGTGAGGCATTGATACATAATATATCGACATGAGTCGATAACAGTATAAAACTCGGATGCTTGCAGAGGAGTTCTAAACTTACATCGATCAGTGTTTGACACGAGGATGAGATTTTATTTGTCATCAACAATCATTTTTTCAACTTTTTCATTTTGTAACCAGTGTCTTGAGTGTAAAAAGTAGCACTAACCAGATTTAGTTACAAAGATTATGGTTTGGTATGGTTTGTTGTTTAATGCCGCACTCAGCAATGTTCCAGCTATGTGACAGCGGTCTGTAAAAAATCGAGTCTGGACCAGACAATCCAGTGGTTGATATCAGGGAGCATCAATCCACGCAATTGGGATACGATGACATGCATCAACCAAGTCAGCGAGTCTGACTTACCGATCCCGTAAGTCGCTTCTTATGACAAGCATAGTCGCCTCTTACGGCAAGCATGGGTTGCTGAAAACCTATTCTTCCCCGGACCTTCCCGGGTCTCAGTTTCAAAGAGATAATTGACATCATTTGATTGTGACCTCCTATGAAGAGTTGTAAGATCTTCACACAGGGAGGTATCGTTTTGGGGTCAAAACTGATCTCAATGAGATCGGTCGAGATCCCGTCAGCTCACATACCTGTCTGCTGGAACATTCTTCTCCGGTGGCTTCGCATTTATGTCGGTTTTCTGCAAGAGTAGTACATGTATAGTGACAAATAAATGTTGGAATGCAGACTATACACATGTTCCAGACAGACAGACCCCATCTTAGAGATTGGTGTAACACTACTTTGAACAATATTTCAGGTATATTACCACAAGTCATTTTAACATGGATACAAGCCCAAAGTGATGCAGGTCTTGGACAATGTTACTTTGGTCATTTCAGACATCATCACAACAAAGCCCTTTTGAAAGTGAGCGAGTGAGTGGGGTTTAATGCCACCTTAAACAGTATTTATATAACAGCTATGTGAAACTTCCATGCGAAACAACCAAGCAGTAATAAAATGTAATACCAGTGTGCTTCATTAACTGCTGAAGAACAAACCTGTTTTTCCTGATGTGCCCAGCGAACAATCAATTTTTTGGATAATGCTAGCTTGCCATTCAGGGCCTTTAAGGCCCTCTCAGCATTCTGAAACAAATGCCAAGCATGTATTAGGCCAGAAACAGAAAGAACTAGAAACGTTTTTTAAGTACATGCAAAAAGAAAACCAGCCCAAAAACTTTCACACCAGAAACATACAACATGAACCATTTGGACCTCAACAAATCAGGTTCAAACTGATATTCGTCTCTGATCCCTTATGATGTTCAATGCAGAACCACTTTAAAACCATAAGTCCTGTACCTTTAGTTACCTTGGTTAATTATACAAAACCAAGCTGCATACTGCGATCATACTTCTTATGTGTCAATTGACCTTGACATATGACATGACCTTGTCACATGGCAAGAAACGAAAAGTACATATTATCAATCATTGAATAGAATAGGTCTTCAGCAACCCATACTTGCGACTGCTTGTCGTAAAAGGCGACTAACGGGATTGGGTGGTCAGGCTCGCTGACTTGGTTGATACATGTCATCGATCCCAATTGCGTGTATCGATGCTCATGATGTCATTCACTGGATTGTCTGGTCCAGACTTGTTTATTTTACAGACTGCCGGCATATAGTTGGAATATTGCTGAGTGCGACGTTTAACAACAAACAAGCAAGCAAGCAATCACTGAAAATGTTTTGTAATATCATGAATAAAAATCAAGTATTTCATGTTTTTGACAATAAAGTTTCTGGTGATGGCATCTAATATATAAACTATACCCCACAACTTAATGAAAAGGATGATTTTCCCTCCTTAAAAAATCCACAGAAAGGATGAATGAGTTTAGCCATAAGAGTGAGTGAGTGAGTATGGTTTTACGCCGCTTTTAGCAATATTCCAGCAATATCACGGCAGGGGACACCAGAAATGGGCTTCACACATTGTACCCATGTCGGGAATCAAACCCGGGTCTTCGGCGTGACGAGCGAACGCTTTAGCCACTAGGCTACCCGACCGCCCCTTAGCCATAGGAACAAGTATCAGGGTGATCTGTCTCTGTTACCTGTCTACTGTGATAGCTGACGAAGCAGTAGCCTCGTGGCTTCCCCATCTCCGGCCCCGCCTTGTTGTACAGGAAGTCAAACTTCTGCAGCTCACCATAGCGCTGGACTACTTTCAGCAGGGTGAACCTTCAACAACACAAATAATGGAGATCAGTGGTCGCACAAGAAGACATGGAACTGAAGGGGTGGTGCAGGGGTGCGCACTCCTCCCTTTGTGTTTGTCTGTTTGTTGTTTGTCAGCGAGCCTTACCACCCGATCCCATTAGTCCCCTCTTGCGACAAGCATGGTTTGCTGAAGACATATTCTAAACAGGAATCTTCTCTTTTTGAAACTAGTAACCAAATTACTTCAACAATGTTTTCAACAAAAATAATCAATTTTTGTTACCAAACACACATTGTTTCCCTAATTATTTCAATTCATTTCTAAAAAAATTCAGTGCATCCCCACGCCCCTTTTTTCCTAAGAGTCAGCATATGTCTCAAGATCGGGGCTAGAATAGGTCTTCAGCAACCCATGTTTGCCGTAAAAGGCGACTATGCTTGTCGTAAAAGGCGACTAACAGGATCGCTGACTTGGTTGATGCATGTCATCGTATCCTTATTGTAGGATCGATGCTCATGATGTTAATCACTGGATAGTCTGGTCCAGACTCGATTATTTACAGACCGCCGTCATATTGCAAGCATGAGTGAGTGAGTTTTGTTTAACAAAGCTTTGAACAGTATTCCAGTTACATCACGGCGTGTCAGCTTAATGTGGGAGGAAAGCCCAAAGTGATGCAGGTCTCAGACGTTTACCACTTCGGTGAAACCCACGAGCAGAAGTAAGGTGACAGAACTAAAAACATAATCACACCAAACCAGGATTTGTACCCATGATTGTAGGTTTCTGGAGGCCCAAGGGACGTAACTCTGCAAAGCGAATAGCGGCATCTTAGACAAATAGGCTAGTCGTGCCCCAACTTTTTATCTCACCTGACTTATGAAGTAATGATTTGATGACACTTCAACCTAATTTGGAAAGAGGACAAACAAAAAATAGGTTTGTAGTAAGGCTGGGACGGGAAAATCGGGTTCTCGGGTCGGGAGGGTCATGAGTAGGACCCGGGTACCCATAGGACTACCCGGACCCGTGGTTAGTCATGTGAATTATTGTTAATGACAAAAACTCACTATAGCTCAGTGGTTACACTACATGTCGCTAATGTTCGCATTTCTTTCTGACGATACATCCAGTCCTTTGACTTAGTGTAGGTTTGAGAAAAGATAACGCTTCAGTCAACCTCCGTGTACGCCTGATCTGATCGTTTCATACATTTATTTAAATAGTTACTGCCTGGGCTGCAATGAAACAGTTCCCAAGCAGACATCTTGTTCCCAGCTCTTGAGACCTGCGGTGGGTACCCGGGTAGGGTTGGGTAATAGGGGGTCAGTCCTAGTCTGTAGCATCAGGAAAAAGTTCTTAATTTCTTAATTTCCATTTGAAATTGTAAAATCTTTAAACAAGATTACATGCAGAATTTTGAAAAATGCAGTAAACCGGTATTTTCCAAACATATTGTTGCGTATATTCGTTGGTATTTCATATTGTGGTATACCGGTATACAGGTAATATCGCGCACCTCTATGAATGGTCAGGTCCATCGGCTTTACGGTTTCAGAGCCAATGTCAAATATGCAAAAGCATGACAACAAGCCATCACATAAATTCACTTGATTTAGTTGAGCTAAAAAGTAAGACATGATAAAAGGCACATATAGCAGTGATGCAGGACACTATGCATGGGCTTCTCAAACAATACAAGGGAGATAACCATGTTGTGTCAATGTGAGCTGGTACATGTACATACCAGCAGACCACAACAAGACACACACAAACACACACAGAACCAATCATACGAACAACAACAAAAAAAATCCCCAAAAAATAATATCCAAATGGAGCCTTGATCAATCTTTAATTTCAGGAACTAACCAAATCTGTAAGGCTCTAATTTGTTGGAATTTCTGTAATCTTGTCAATGTCAACCTTCATTTCTGTTTACATGCCAGAGCTACTCAGACGGCCTATTAATGAACACTCCTTCCTCCCTTGGCACCCCACCCCCACAACTTCTCCCCCCCTCCCCTCTTCTCTCTTCAGTGTGTCACCGCTGACCTCCCTAAAGCTGAGGCAATCTAGACTTGCCAAAATATTCTAGACTTGAGTTGGACTCCTTTTTTAATCTATTCTCTAGGGTCTGGGAGACAGACTAAGCTATGCCATGAATAAATCAAGAAATCTTATCTGTAGCCTTACTCTGTCAGTCTGGAGTCCAGATTGCCTATCCAGAGACGACAGTCGTCTGCTCCCTGTCCGGGGTCATCGGGTACGTCCACAGGACTTTCCCCCATCTTGAGACATCACTTACCCACCTGCAACAGAAACATGTGCATCACAACAAGACAGTGGCAACTCAGCTTTCAACAGCATTGATGCAACATAACGGGATATCAAGAAATGGTTTCACACCTTCAACTCTGTGATGAATCAAACTAAAACAATTGGTACAAGGATACCAAACAGTATCAAATCAAATCAAATCAAATCAAATCTGTGCAAAGGTCCATGACCTGAAACAATAAACTATCACACACCACACTGATGTAAAAGGTAGACAGGGTCATCAAGCTGCCACCCTGACATGCATACAATGTGTAAAAATATCATTGCACATGTGTTCACAGGTGGCCCAGTCGTCTAAGGTGCCGGGATTCGCTGTGCAGAGTTGTGTCCCTTGAGCACACCAGAAACCTATGATTATGGGTTCGAATCCCGGTTCGCCCCAATTATGTTTCTCGGTTTGTCAGCACCATACCCATGCTTGTGGGTTTTGACCGAAGTGGTAAACGTCTGAGACCTGCATCACTTCGGGCTTTCCTCCAACATTAAGCTGACATAACTGGAATACTGTTAAAAGCGGCGTTAAACCCAACTCACTCACTAAAAATGCTCACAATACTGATCACTGGATGGTCCAGATGCGATTATTTACATTAAATATTGCTAAGTACAGGGTTTTATGTGATGCACAAAAGTAGAAAATGGACACATAAAAAAAATATACTGCATCCCAATAATATTCATGGTACCTACAGCATATCAAGAGCTATGATGGGTGTCTGTTATTTCAGTCATCAATCATGACCTCTGTCCATTTGATAATTGATTCATTCCAGGCTCTAAAGTAATTATCTAAACATACAGTACACTACACCATTTCATTACTTAACAGGACCCTCATATTGCCTGCAAGGTTCCTTATAAATTAATTATTGGGGATCCCCTGGACCCCCACGTTTGTTACTCAAAGTAAAACCATGTAAGGAAATTAAGCAGCAAACACACACACACACACACACACACACACACACACACACACACACACACACACACACACACACACACACACACACACACACACACACATACAAAGGGTCAAACAGACAGACAACCATGCAGCACACATGCACACACACACACAATCCGTCAACCAGATGGATGGACACACACACACACACACACACACACGGTCACAACGGTCAACCAGACAGACCATCATGCACGCATGCACACACACACACACACACATGTTCAACCAGACAGATAGAGAGACACACAGATGGACAACCAGACAGACAAACATACACGCACACACGCTCACACACAAACTCAGCAGGACAGGTACACACACTTTGTGTTTCAGATAACACCCCATCAGGAAAGTGGATTGTTGGAATCTCAACAATGCATCTGTCAATTTGAATGTCGTCACTGTGGGTTTTTTCATGAACAGTTTTAGAACTGCGCCCATGCTCCGAGTGTGCCCACCATGTGTGCATCCTGAAGCAGAGCAGATCAGGCCTCCTCAGGAACTCTGTCCAGCAGTGAAGTCACAGCAACAGACAGCGTTAACTGAGAATGTACCTTCAGGTGTTACAGCAGGTTGTTAATGTTGTTGGATATCATTGAAAAATACAATCAGTGCACAGCTCTCATGCAATAAAACATGCCTTCATATCTTGTTTATGTCAAGCATACTCTTAATTAGTTCCATAAACTTTTCGTTTCCTATTTATAGACGCCATACAGCCATCACAGATCACACCACCACAGAGAGACGCCTTAAGGTCACGGCTGCTATTAAATATGATGGTGGTCATTAAGTCATCATCAAGATGACTGATACTTAACCACTGGTCTTATTCCATCATGCAGATAACCTCTCACCAATAAACTATATGGGGTATTTGTCAGCAGACAAAAATAAACTTGGTTGTGATCGTAAGTCTCACAGACATTAATCATGTCAATAACAGATATTCTCTAGACTTTTTATTATTAATTTCACAAAAATGTATGTTATTCAGCATTATTAATTATGTCACTGCAGCCTGGAAATAATCAAGTCTGGGACAATCCTCTTTTAAATCAGTTCTCATGACACACACAAGGTGGTGGGGTGAAATGGGGTTTAACGTCGCGTCCAAGATTATTGCACTTATATAGCAACGTGCATGCACATGTATGTGTGTGTGTGGGTGTGTGGCTGCTTGTACTAGTCCGGACTGATGCCGATTTATAGTGCTAGCACACTGAGATTTAACATGAATAACCCACTCAGACACAGTATATGGACTCTGAGCTGACCAGTCCTTGTTTTAGCCCCTTAATGCCGAGTGCCAGGCAGGGTAACAACAAGTACCATCTTTTAACGTCTTTTGGTATGACACGGTCGGGGATCGAACCCCGGACCTTCCGCTCTCCGGGGGGACGCTCTACCACTAGACCACGGAGGCGGTCGACACACACAAGGTACTGGGTGGGGGACCTACTCTGTCCTGGAATCCTGGCTTTTAAAAAGTGCTGATTGTATTACAATGCAAACTGCAAAAAGCTGTGTTAATTGCATAAAAATGGTATCAAATTGTATCAATCGAATCACAATGTATTAATTGTATCACTGCCTCCTAATAAACATCATTCGACCACGAGTGCCTTTCAAACAAAATTATGAGACGACTAATGGGATCAGGGATCAGGCTCGCTGACTTGGTTGATGCATGTCATTGTATCCCAATTGCTTAGATCGATACTCATGATGCCAATCACTGGATTGTCCGGTTCAAGATTATTTACAGACTGCCGTCATACTGGAGTTTACAAAGTGGGGCGTTAAACAACAAACAAACAAACAAAACAAACAAAATCAAACAAATACTGACTCTGGAGCATGCGGAGTAGTGTTAGAAATTGGCACTAGTCCTGTAGTCATTGCCAAACTGCCCAATAGTTAATGTATCATAAGGACTGGTAACAGTCTGCCTTTTTTAAGGGTTTTGCTATATGTTATCAATATTAATGAACTATAAATGTCAGTTTCTACCGCTGTTCTATCAGACCTGTTCACCGATCACACTCAACACCATGTCTACATCAGATCCACCTCACAGGGAGAACTCAAAACTCAGGTAGGGTAAGTATGACAGCATCATAGCAAAGGGTAATATGTCAAATAAGTTGAAAGGATAAATAAGAGGGGTATCTTATGGAAACTTAAACAATCAGGAATTTGCAGTAAGGGCAGGTGGGATTAATCTTGCGTTATTGAAATGAAAGCTAGCAAGGGTTGTTTAACCAGTCCTGCCAAGGTGTTCCCAGAATGGCCCTTCCACTGGCCTCTGATGTGTAGATCAAAGCAAGGTTTCATCATCTCCCCACTCCCACCTATTCAAGTTTGTCAACATAAGTATTTGTCAACGAATAATTTATTTCTGAATGAAAGGGAAAGGAATTGCTGTTACAATGTTTTATTATCAAAGTACGTGAAATTGTGACACAACAACACCCTACACATTATCTACACCCATCAATAACCTATACCCACCAATAACCTACACCCACCAATAACCCACACCCACCAATAACCAACACCCACCAATAACCTACACCCACCTATAACCTACACCCACCAATAACCAACACCCACCTATAACCAACACCAATCAATAACCTACCCCCACCTATAACCTACCCCCATGAATAACCCACACCCACCAATAACCTACACCCACCAATAACCTACACCCACCTATAACCTACACTTGCCAATAACCTACACCCACCAATAACCAACACCCACCTATAACCAACACCAATCAATAACCTACACCCACCTATAACCTACACCCATGAATAACCCACACCCACCAATAACCTACACTTGCCAATAACCCACACCCACCAAAAACCTACACCCACCAATAACCTACACCCACCTATAACCTACACCCACCAATAACCTACACCCACCAATAACCCACACCCACCAATAACCTACACCCACCTATAACCCACATCCACCAATAACCTACACTTGCCAATAACCCACACCCACCAATAACCTACACCCACCAATAACCTACACTTGCCAATAACCCACACCCACCTATAACCTACACCCACCAATAACCCACACCCATCAATAACCCACACCCACCTATAACCCACACCCACCAATAACCCACACCCACCAATAACCTACACCCACCAATAACCTACACCTACCTATAACCTACACCCACCAATAACCTACACCTACCTATAACCTACACCCACCAATAACCCACACCCACCTATAACCCACACCCACCAATAACCTACACCCACCAATAACCCACACCCACCTATAACCCACACCCACCTATAACCTCAACTACCAATAACCCACACCCACCAATAACCTACACCCACCAATAACCTACACCCACCAATAACCTACACCCACCAATAACCCACACCCACCTATAACCTACACCCACCAATAACCTACACCCACCAATAACACACACCCATCAATAACCTACACCAATCAATAATCTACACTATACAAAGATTACAGGTACATTCTTTAACATGAATCATGTGTATGCAAAGTATAATGTAATGTAATTTTAGACCACTTCACTAGAATACGGACATTCCTTCCACAAATAGCCTCCTGGAGGGCAGATGCTTGGCTGAGTCACACACTCTGGCTGAGGGATCTCAGTCTCCTTCCTATGTTTACAAAAATCACATTTATTCATCAGAGACATTTTCCTGAAGAAAAGATATTCCGAAGGGTAATGTTTGAGAAGTTTGGTACACATCCCCAATAATAATGTTTCATCACAGGTTTATGTAGCTGTTCAAAAAAAAAGAAAAAAGATTGACCTGGTTCAATAAAAAAATGAAAAAGAATTCTACAGGTTGGTATTCCAGTGGTGACAAATTAAAGAGAAACCAGTTCTGGGTTTAACTACTTCAACTGAAACCAAGCATTGTGTTATAATCAGTTATATTACCAGTCCTCTAATGTTAATGGAACCGTGAAGATGCAGGGTAGAATAGGTCTTCAGCAACCCATGCTTGCCGTAAAGGACGACTATTCTTGTCGTAAAAGTTGACTAACGGGATCTGTCAGGCTCGCTGACTTGGTTAAGCATGTCATCCATCCTAATTGCGTGGATCGATGCTCATGATATCAATCTCTGGATTGTCTGGACCAGACTCGATTACCAACAGGCCGCCGTCATATAAGTGGAATATTGCTAAGTGTGGCATAAAACAACAAAAAAAACAACCAACCAATGTTAACAACTTTGGACAGATGTTGGTGAGTGAGTGAGTGAGTGAGTGAGTGAGTGTCGGGGGGACATGTATTGTTACGAGTGAGTGAATGAGTGTGGTTTTACTCCACTTTTAGCTATATTCAAGCAAAATCACAGCGGGGAACATAAGAAATGGGCTTCATACATTGTACACACGTGGGGAATCAAACCCAGGTCTTCGGCATAAGGAGGCCACTAGGCCACCCCCCTATTGTTACGAAACAATGGGGTGTATACATCATGTCCATTGTACCCATTTGAAGAACTGAACCAGGGTCCAGATCAGGATGGGAGGACACTTAACCACTAGGCCACCTCAATGCCTTTTATAGATCTGTGGACACTGAGTAACCACATACAGCATGAACAAAAAGAAAACAAAAATTATTTGAAAATTGAAATATTTTATTTAATATATAACAAAAATACAAATATAAATACAACAGATTTCAGCAGTAGTTTCACTGATATTTATCATGTCCATCATGCAATGTTGATTGATACTGACCACAAGCATCTGCCAATAATAACAATAATTACATGTTGAGTATTTAGCAGGACTGAAAAGGCCAATAAATATCCGGCATATAATATAGGAATACATGGATACCACTCAAAAGAAGTTAAAGAACACATGATTTGTTCCTATTACCATAGTGGACACGGGTGGACCAGTCGTCTAAGGCGCCGCGATTCGCTGTGCAGAGTTGCGTCCCTTGGGCACGCCAGAAACCTGTGATTGTGGGTTCGAATCTTGGTTCGCCCCGATTATGTTTCTAGGTTTGTCAGCACCATACCCGTGCTCATGGGATTCACCAGAGTGGTAAACATCTGAGACCTGTATCACTTCCTCCCACACTAAGCTGACACGCCGCGATGTAACTGGAATACTGTTTAAAGCTGTTAAACCCAACTCACTCACTCCTATTACCATAGTGAATCTGTCATGACAGATAAACTATAGTTATATGAACAAATTGGTGTTCCGTTTCTTCTTTTGAGTAGTTTTTATATTATGACATGGCAATATTTCTGAAAAATATATTGAACATAAAACATCTGATACGTAGTTCAAATAACATATTTAACTTCAACCTAATGAGTGTCCATACAAAGACACAAAGAAAAAGAGGGATCAAATCATACATATACAGGGATCACTCTAGGAATTTTCTGACATGGGACCTTTATGTGAACATTTCATATATTCCAGAAGTACACCCACACTTGCCCATACAGCACCATGTTAAAATGCCCCATTGTATTTGAAACTTTAGGGGCTAAAAGCACAAGGCCCCACCCTAGAATTATCCCTGCATATAGGATTGCATTGGCTCATACATGGGGAATGGGCACTAATTAGGTTGAATATAGTATACACTCCCCTCAATTATAACACAGCAGTACTGTCAATCAACAAACTCCACCCAAATAGCACCATAATCAGTTATAGAACATTATCCTGTTCAACAGGTATATGCATTTAGCCAGAATATGTACACTGCATATTACAAATGGCTGTAATAAATATAATTAAATGTCATAGTATAAGAAATGACTAGAAAACTCACAGATACTGCAATCCTCTACCTGAATGGATTTCGTCAGTCCAGATCCCAATATTACACAATATTAAAGAACGAAAAGATACACTATATTGGTCCATTTCAATCATCTGTCCTCCTTTCAATGTTCATGGTTGTTTAATTATGCTCAATGGGAATGAGTTTAGGCGATTCTTCCAAAGCTGGTAGCGGCGCCTCAATGGACAAGAGACCATCTCTGGTCAACTTGGACACAAGGGATTCTGGGTTAATGTTTGTAGGGAGCATGAACTGGCGATGGTATTCGCGAAACACAGACTTGTTGTCTCCCTTCTCCTCGTGGCGAGCGTGCACCGAGAGCTGTTTGTCAGCAGTCTTCACCATAATTTCTTCGGGTTTAAACTGGCGAACATCGAACTGAAGTTGAAATTTCTTGCCTCCTTGATGATCGTGCACAATTGGGTTCTCCAGAAGGAAGTTCTCCCGCGTTCTCCAGGTCTCAGGCTGCGAGTCGACTGGAACAAGGTGTTGACAATGGGAAAACATCCTGTTCATTTCTTCCGTCATTCTCTTCAT
Source organism: Haliotis rufescens (assembly GCF_023055435.1). NCBI lineage: Eukaryota > Metazoa > Mollusca > Gastropoda > Lepetellida > Haliotidae > Haliotis > Haliotis rufescens. The sequence goes on along the minus strand of NW_025964372.1, from coordinate 36,259,573 downwards.
CTCTCTATCCATATGTCGCAAGGAATACTGAAAGTCGCCATCAAATGATGGCATCGTCATCATCGGCATGCTGGGTTGAAACGATGATGACGACCTTGGATATGGCGCCCAATTGTCAAAGCCAGATCGGAAGTTGGAGATTCGATTGTCGGAACTCATGTTCATATCGCGCAGTCCCGATCGGAGATTCATATCTCTCATTTCTCGATCCAGCATGCCGAGCTGGCGTTCTGGATTAAAGTAATCCATGTTCCAGCCCTGTCTGTTCCAGGAAGTGGGCGCATCCCAGGATACCGGCACTTGGCGAATCAGAGACATTTGTTACACAAATGTCCGAAACAAATAAATTGAAATTATGAAAGCAACCACTTTCCTGAAAATGAGCCTGCCTGTATAGCTATTAAGCTTTTAGCTACACTTTCACTGGTCTCAACTAATTGCAGAAACAGAATTGAGAGCAACTTGTCCGATGGCGAAGTGATGATATTGTCTGGAGAAAGATTGGAAAGTGGGAGCCTCACTGGTGTGACTCACATCCCCCTGTATGGGATATTTATACCTCCCATCTCCAGGGAGTCGCCAGTCACTGACACAAACATCTGACACCCAAACAAGCACCTGCCAGGCTGGCTACCAGTAGAACTTGTTGCAGGAATATTTCCACCTTGATCACTGGATGAGCAACTCGCATCAAAGGTTGCAACAACTGGGGCCCACAAAGGGTTGGGTTTAAATGTGTCACTGGGGCCCTCTATGGTTGATGTTGGGACATTGTTATCAGGACAAATATGATACCCTTATCAATCAACAGATTTAAATATCAAATCATTCTGTACCTTTGAACAGAATATATTTCAGAAATTAAATACAAAAAAGTCTATTCTATCATACTGGTTGATAGAGATTAATACCATGACATTAAAACTAGATACAAGTAAGTACATGAGTCACAAGATGCCTTTGGACAAACACGTATATATACAGGACTTATAAAAAGAAAGGGAAACACATGACAACTCAAAATAACTTTTAACACACAACAAATTCAACTGGTTGGTCGATTAAGCCTCCAAGTTTTTCTTATTGACTTAATTAATATGAATTACTGAGCATATATTTACATGTAAACATGTTATTAAAGCATTGATGTTTAAATCTGCTAGTACAGCCCTATGAGCATGTTTCAAGGGATATCTAACACATTACAAAAATCCATGTATTATTAGTGTTAGTGTTAGTAGTACCTGTCCAGTCAGTTGCAAATCCATCAGTATAACATCACAGTAAGCACTATAATGTACACCGTACATTTCAATTGAAGATGGGGAATTCAGATAGCAAACATAACAACCACACGGCTATCAATACCAAAAAGATGTTTTAAGTAATCCTCAGAAATAATAAACTAGGTTTTCCTGTCTGAAACCAAGCTGATATCCAATCATGAACAGATGCAGAGAGCAGCCCAGGAAACTAGCCCAGCAGGGTCATATTTCCACCAGCTCAGGAATACTTTCTTTGATGGCCAACGTTTCTACATCATACAGGGACTTATCTAGTGTTCCAGACAAAATGGAAAAAAATCTTTATTTATTATTTTGATTCTTTTAAGTTCGATTTTTTACATTCTGAGGTATTTAATCAATGTATTTACAGCATTGCATTCAATGCAATAATCTCTAACCACTTCCTCTCTATCCTGTTTTTTGGCCATGTTATCAGTGAAACACAAGTCTCTACATGGCCACATTAGCGATAATGATAGTAACATGAATTGGAAAGGTTTTCAATTCCAATTTTGGAATTTTGCTGACGTTTGCTGCAGACTCGGGCCAAATATCAACCTCTGGTCAGGACTAGATAAATCTGTCATATTCTCATAAACATTTAATACCTTATACATTTCACAGTATGTTACACTCAAGACTTTTTAAAATCACTTTTTTACAACCAATAATTACAAACCAGAAACAAAAGAATACATTCATTCAATTTAGTTTCTCCATTCTCAATTATTTAAATTCACCAAATATATTTCAGAATAAATATGATCATTTGATATTTGAAGTTTGAATTCTTTGTTTTTGTTTTTGTTTGTTTGTGTGTTATCTTCTGAGAACTAACATTAAACAGTACTATTCTTACGTTTACCCTTTTCTTACTTTTGTTCATTAGTCAAGAAAAGCCTGGACTGGCAACAATTCTTCTAGTTCAAGCAAAAAGCACCTACCTGTCACAAACATATCAGCAACAAGCACCTGCTACAAACATATCAGCAACAAGCACCTGCTACAAACATATCAGCAACAAGCACCTGCTACAAACATATCAGCAACAAGCACCTGCTACAACATAACAGGCACCTAACAAGTCATACATTACAAGTTTTTGAGATCTACATATGACTGACCATCCCTGATTGTCAGACACACACATCACCCCTGACACAATCCTGTCCAACAGGTTAAAGGCCATCCAGTCTTAGCCCTGTGACTCAATTGGCAGTCACAGCAAGCTTAAATCAGGTTATTCCAATGTCTTACACATGTACCCCTTAAACTATTTTCAATTAAGGATTGCCTTAATAGTCACAGATACATTAGTGTCTCAATTTCACATAAGACACTATCACCCTGAATCATCATAATGTCTAGGTCTAGAATGGAAATGAGCGCAATGCAAATCTATAATCATGATAATATGGTCTAGAATGAAAGTCAAAAACAAAAAAGTCTTGTTAACTCGGACACTAGCCCACACAGACATTTCTCCACTCAGACAATACCCGACACTGACATACAAAAAGGACAAACAACAGACGACAGTTGTATTAACAATTTGACAAACTATAATAATATGAATATCAAAATCATCATTACCTGTCAAGTGCACATAAAAGTAGGGTGTGGGGAAATGTCCGACTTAGAGCGGGAAATTGTCCAGTGAGGAAATGTCCATGTGGGGAACCATCTTCCCGAGGCAAGCGTGTCCACTTACCTATATCAAATCCAAGTTTCTACCCTTGCCACATAAAGGCCACTTTTCTTGGCTCGACCCTGGCGCCACCTGGCGTAGATCACGAATTGTACCCCTTGTAATGAAAAAGTGATATCCAATCAGATCGCTGTTCTTATCTCATATAGCTTCACAAAGATGTCAACTAATAAAGGCGACGACCTAGTTGATCAGATAATGAAAATATTCGCGATTTCATCCCTGACACAAAAACATAGGCAATGGTTTGGGGTTTAAAACATGAAAAAGACATATTTGTGTCAACAAAGACAGGCAGCGGTAAATCACTTTCATACGAAGGTGTACCAGTCGTGGATGTTGATTTTGTGAAACATTCCCTGATTGGACTATCGATATGTGCGATAGTCCAATCATATTTAGCAGAGTAAGTGGGCTTGATGTGGCAAGGGTGGAAACAAAGCTTTGATATAAAGGTTAGTGGACGCTCTTGCCTTTGGAAGATGGTGGGGAACCGTCTGGACCCCAGTATCGCCATATTTGGTAAAACAGCTTCTACCATCTTCAACAATAAGTACAGATTTTGATGCATCAGTGCACCCCTGATATTTAAATTATCATCCATACAAAATTTAAGCTTGATCACTTACTTGGTTTTTCAATTCCATACCATGAACAAGCCAAAGTCATATTAATAATAAGGTCTAACACTTCTTAATAATAAAGTTTCATCTCCCTGGAATATGCTTCTGAAAGACGAATGCCTTAAAAAATGTTTTAAAAATTAATCTGATCAACTGGAATGAACAATTAAATCAGACTCCCATTGTTTTGCTTCATGAGGTTTCTTGACCATAAGGTGTCTAAGGAGAAAACAATTTTCCGTTTAAAAATTAACAAACAAGAAGATTTGTTCAATTCCATTCCATGCAAAACTTCAAATAATATCATCATGATTATGATCAAATGCATCTTCCAAATGTATTATTGTTTCTGAGCAAAAGATTTTTTTCCATTTTAATAACAAAAATTGTAATTCTATTTACTGGCATGAACAAATCTGAATACAAATGTTCAAGATTCCAAGACCTTGCAGTTTCAAAGAACAATTGAAAAGAAATTATATTTCAGTTCATTGCAAAATCTAGTTAAAACCTAGACAAAAGTATTATATGTTTAACACACTTAACCTTTAGCCTGCTGAATTGTTTTTAAGCTTCTTAACCCTGTCTGCTGGATTAATTTTCGGATAAGGCACTGTAAAGAGAGTGGGTGATTTCAAAAGATCGTCGCTTCATTGAACATGGAACAGTTGAAGAAATATTTTGCACATTTCTTCCTGATAGAAAAATTCACATTAATTTTATCTATAAAAGTATCCAGATATTTTCAAACATACAGAGCTTAAAAGCAAAGCGAACATACAAATTTGAAATTTTCTTGAACTTACCTTAATAACGTGATTGAATGTGGAATGTGTTTCATATTAGGAACTTGTATAAATTGTTAAATTTGTGCAAACTGATTTCAATAATCATATCTCCGATATCGTAAATTTAACTGAGCTTAAATTTGTATTTGTTATTCGGCAAAAAACAGCACAATTGTAAATTATGAACCATTCCAGAAAAATTTGCATGATACACTAAATGACTTAAATATTCAACAATCCTAATTTGAAGTGTTTTGGTTGAATATATTTGACACACAAAAATACAAATCCTGTGTCGAAATGCTAGCAGATGTGGCACGCTTCACTCAGCCTCAACATAACTTATCATGCTTATTGCTATTTTAGACCGCCTCCGTGGTCTAGTGGTAGAGCGTCCGCCCGGAGAGCAGAAGGTCTGGGGTTCGATCCCCGACCGCGTCATACCAAAAGACGTTAAAAGATTGTACTTGTTGTTACCCTGTCTGGCGCTCGGCATTAAGGGGCTAAAACAAGGACTGGTCGGCTCGGAGTCAGTACTAAGCCTGAGTGGGGTATTCATGATCAACTGCGGCATGGTATCTCAGTGAGCTAGCACTATAAATCGGCATCAGTCCGGGCTAGTACAAGCAGCCACACAAACACACACACGTACATGCACGTCGCTATATAAATGCAATAATCTTTCACACGACATTAAACCCCATTTCACCTCACCTCACCTATTGCTATTTTAATATCAACAAAGTTCACATTGGCTTCATATACCTAAATTAAGAGTGTTTCATTTATCATTTTTCCGCTTAATATGACGAGCGAAAAAACAATTATAGATCATGACAATTGACAGCAATGTAAGTACAAAGGTCACCTGATGTGATGTCATAGACAGGGGTAGTCTGATGATAATCTTTCATCACAAAACAGTACATTTGGACATTTTTTGCTTGTCACATCCAGAATAAACACAAACCACTACATAGTATCAGTAATCACACTAATATGAAATAACAGTGCCACTATATTGACAACATAATTGGCTTATTATTAAATTCTGTGTCATTTACAGCATTACAAGGTTACACTAACAAGCCGACACATATGCTAAAGGACAAGTAAGAGAGCATAGCAACTTTGCAGATTCCAATACTTTAGGGCATGCAAATGTTGGACCAAAATCCAACATGAAAAAGGGACATAGTGTATAACAGACAATAAAAGGGGGCACGGGTGGCCCAGTCGTCGAAGGCGCCGCGATTCGCTGTGCAGAGTTGTGTCCCTTGGGCACGCCAGAAACCTATGATTGTGGGTTCGAATCCCGGTTCGCCCCAATTATGTTTCTAGTTTTGTCAGCACCATACTTGTGCTCGTGGGTTTCACCGAAGTGGTAAACGTCTGAGACCTGCATCACTTCGGGCTTTCCTCCGACATTAAGCTGACACGCCGCGATATAACTGGAATACTGTTAAAAGCGGCGTTAAACCCAACTCACTCACTCACTCACTCACTCACTCACAGACAATAAAAAGTTATAGTCTAAATCATCAGCAAGACAAAATAAATCCACCCCTGGGGTTAAAACATGTTTTGGGTTTTTTTTCTCAACAATCAGGCCGGTGCCTGCCCATTTCTTCCTCAGACTTTATAATCACACTACAAGGCTTTCTCTCTGCTCATCTTGCATTACTGTGTCCACGAGGGCTGGGACGGGTAAATCGGGTCGGGGTGGGTACTGAGTAGGACAAGGGTACCCATAGGACAAACCGGACCCGTGGTTAGTCACGTGATAAATTGTTAAATGACAAAAATTATCGAAAACTCTATGTTTACACTACAAGTCACTAATGTTTATATTTCTTTCTGATTAAGCACCCATTCCTTTTGACTTTTATATATATGTTTGAAAAAATATAAAACTTCAGTCAACTTCAGTGTATGCAGGATAGATCGTTTCATATGGGTATCTAAATACATTTTGCCAGGGCTACAGTCAAACTTTCCCAATCGGACAGTTTGTACCTATCTAGTCTTGAGACCTACAGCGGGTACCCGGGTAGGGTTGGGTAATAGAGGGCTGTGTACCCAGGTAGTACTACTTGTACTAGTCCAGACTAATACTGATTTGATAGTGCCAGCACACTGAGATACAATGCGGCAGTTTAACATAAATAGTCTACTTCAACACAGTATACTGACTCGGAGCTGACCAGTCCTTGTTTTAGCCCCTTAATGCTGAGCGCCAGACAAAACAACAAGTACCAACTTTTAACATCTTGCGGTATGACAATTATAGACTTGGTCAAGGAAAATATGGAGTTTCTATCACACGAGGAATTTAATTAAATGTAAAGTATGTGTTCATCCTCTTTAGAATTTTATGGTGTTATCAGCAGCATTAAACAATATCTTAAAACTCTTAATTTAGGTAAAGTTCCTACAGATTTTGTGGAGGACCAGCGCTGTGTGGTTAAAACTTTTTGTAGTTCCAAGTCAGGTTCAAAGTATATTAATTTTTCATTGGTTTCTACAGAAGTAAAAACTAAAGGGCAGGAAAAGTGGGAATTACAATTTGAAGTCTTAAATTGGAACGATATCTGAAAAAATGTTTGATAGGCATTACTTAGAAGTTGACGGATGACAAGATAGACACAATTTTATGGATACCAACTTCTTTCATACCGTGAAAAGCTTTTCACGGTATTAAAGAAGTTGTTATCCATAAAATTGTGTCCATCTTGAACAATATCTGAAGCAAAATAACGTAAAACTGTGTTGGTTTCAATACAATATTACCCACAGAATTCTCACCACTAATTCTTTTCCGTTTATACTTAATTATGTTCAGAATGATCCGTGCTCCTTCTGTCACAATGAAAAGGAAACAATTACTCATTGTGTTGGGAATGTGGTGTAATAAAACAATTTTGGGATGAAGTGTCGGTGTGGATAGACCAGTGCTTTCATGTTTATAAATATAAAATCACATTTTGTGCAGAATTGATACTTTTTTTTTAACATAAAACATAAAACATAAAGAGAACATAAAACAGATAAAATGTTTGATTTACTTTTATTTATTGCAAAATTCTATATTTATAGAGGCATATTCCAAAATACAAAACGGTATTTTCATGTTTATAATAAGGAAGCTATTTTAGGATACAACATTGAAAAAGATATTGCCTTCAATACAGGTAATCAGCAGAAACACCATGGTGCTTGGATGCTGTATCATAAACTTTTTGAAAATGAGGAAGAGCTTTCATTTCAATTTTAGTTTTATACTGAAGACTTTAATGTTTCTACATGTACTTTCCTACACTGCAATATGATATATAAACTTTATGTTTGTATTACTAGTAAATGTGTGAGTGAGATGTATGTTATTTTCTGTAAGAAATAAGTTGTGATATATGTCATGGGCTTTCTGCTACCCTGGGCGGAAGCACATTTTATGTAACAGGTACTTCTTTTTAAAAGAAACGAGCGTATAGCTGACAAAGTCATCTAAATCCCCCACCCATTTTAACACGTTATGGTCCCAAACCAGGTAACTGACCCAACATTTCTCTTAGCCCATGTCAAAATAGCTGCAATGGAAATTCTAAAATAAACATTTCTAAAACTCCTTAATATCAAATGGCACTAGTTCAGTATGGGCTTTATATATAGACATGCAATGTTTGGCAAGGAAATATTTAACAGTTTATTTGTTATACTACTTAAGTAAACCAATCCTATATTAAAACTTAAATCCAACTTGTTGTCATGGAAACATAAACAATAAAAATTTCTAAAAGTGCTATATATCAAAAGGCACCAGTTCAGTATGTGCCTTGTAGACATGCAAAGTTTTGTAAGAAAGTATTTAACGGTTTTTGAGTTACACTCAGGAAACGAACACCACCCCTGTAGAACCTAAGTCCAACTTGTTGCCATGGAAACATAAAACATAAAAATTTATAAAACTCCTAAATAGCAAAAGGCACCAGTTCAGTATGTGTCTGGTAAACATGCAAAGTTTTGTAAGAAATTATTTAACAGTTTTTGAGTTACGCTCCGGAAACGAACAGCACCCTTATAGAACCTAAGTCCAACTTGTTGCCATGAAAAAGTCAAAAATAAAAATTTATAAAATTCCTAAATAGCAAAAGGCACCAGTTCAGCATGAGTCTGAAAGACATGCAAAGTTTCGTAGAGAAATATTTAACGGTTTCTGAGTTATGCTCTGGAAACGATTTCGGGACGCACACACACACACACACACACACACACACACACACACACGCACACACACACACACGCACACACACACACACGCACACACACACGGACAGAACCCATTTCTATATCCCCTGCCAACTTCGTTGGGGTGGGGGATAATAAAAGAAAAAAACACAGATAAAAACCATTAGGTTCCTGAAGCAATTGTGGCATGCCTTGTTTAAGATTTATGACATGTTCATTTTCATAATTTTGCACAACCAACAAGCGAGATATTTTATCAACAGTGAACATACTGAGGTCTTCTTGAATTGAAAAAAGATATATATAATGACAGTTGATACTTTATCAGTTATATATCATGTGTAGCGTTTTGTCATTGTGAAGAGTGTTATAGTAAATAATATCAGCTAGCTCGCGCAATGACGTAGCTGATGACGTCAGTGCAGACTGATTTTGCAGACTGATGTACTGTCGCCATGATGAAGAATAAACCCATGAACGTATCCCAGTCTTCGTGTTATCAATACGGATATAGTTCAAGATGAGAACTAAAGGGAATACATCACATCATGCTTCTCCAGATATTGAATTATTCGAAGAATTATTTCACATGTTTCCAAACCCTAAATGATGACACAATTAGTGTGTAATTAGAGATACATTGTTCACCACAAATGACTAGTGTGGGAGTTCTGAGATAAAAGTGAAAAAGAGAACTGAACTGTTTCCATTAGAATACCCAATACATGTAACATCATTTACCATCCTATATTATATAAAATATTAAATAGCAACATGACAGAACCACAACAATGATTAGACTGCTGTTTAGGCCTATAGAAATCAGCGAAATATATGGTAATTGTTATGCATCATGAAACACATCTGCTTGAATATTTTTTCTAATATTATTACATGAATAATGGCTCCTGAAGAATTTCTCTCTGTTCGCTAGATGAATAATATTCCTAAAATGTTTAAATTTTCAAGTCGTAAACATAAGATTTTACAAGAGCTTCGTGGTTGTGATTCTTGTAAATACAAGAAAAAGACGTAATGATTCACTTTCCTTTACAAACATCCTGATTAAACGTCTACTATAAAAAACTATGATGGTATCTGAGGAAAACAGTAAGAATTTTACCTGCTATTTGCTGAAAGTGGTGAGAACAACGTAAATAACGTTCTTCGAAGTTATTAAAAAAATCAACACAAGGGAGGTTACTCTTCCCGGAAGTAGAGCACCTGTTGGGTCTCTCAAATGTATTACAGGAATAGGGAAACGAAAGCGGATCATTAATATTTCAAGAGGTTAATCCGGTTGTTTTTAAACTACACTGGGACTTTTTATTATTCATATCGCATGAACAAATATGTTAGGTAAATAAATACAGTACATACATTTTTGTGTTTAAAATCACATTCTTACTCGAATCGGAGAACGCAATTTCATTAAATTGGAACTGTATTACTAAGACACCAAGACGCAGAAATAAAGTTATCTTATTTAAAAATATATATCAACAAAATAAAAATGATAAACTCCAAATTGAGCCCAGATCAATGCATAATTTCAGACTAGACATGACCAATCTCTCTAGACTTGAGCTGGACTCCTTTAATGTATTGTCAAGGGTCTGAGAGACTACATATTACTCCACATAAGTACCTGTACAATAACGTGTATACACAAAAGCTCATCTCCCCGATGCAAGAGAGTTAACTGACTTTAAAAGTCGAGTTTCCACCCGGGGCAAGAGAGGTAACTGACTTTTAAAGTTCAGTTTCCACCCGAGGCAAGAGAGTTAAATGACTTTGAAAGTCCAGTTTCCACCCTTGCCGAACTAGGCTGGTATTATGGAGTTACATTTTGGCTGGACTAACGAGTCTATGCATAGTCCAATGAAAATCGCCCGACGAAATTGAAATCCGGTTCGTAAACTGTCGTGCAGATTTCGGTCGATTGCAGGATTTGCAAAGCATGTGCACCGCCAACTCGTTGTCAACAGATATATTCCAAATCTTTTCATGTTTTTAATCAAGGAGCTCACGTCAATTTCATGCACTTGGCGATGTAAGACCCGTTTTATAACAATATAGATCTCGATAAGAAATCAGATCGTCTTCACTTGTTTGAAGCAAATGCAAGTGATAGGTGGAATCTTATTTGTCCATAGGAGAGGTTTCGAAGGGACATGACTCGTAATAGACACTGGTGGCGCTACGATCGCGCCCAGGAATTCAAGCCAAGTTCGCCAAGGGTGGAAACCGGACTTTAATAGTCAGTAAACTCCCTTGCCTCGGGAAGATGACAAAGGCTTGGCACCTATAAGTTGTGAATATATAAACTGAAAAAAAATCTGCACGTTATTACTATGACGTCATAATTACACTCTTTGGGCAAACAGGTTTCAGTTGACTGGTTTAATTGCAGATTGAGTTTTTTATTCGACCTTTCTTCCGGAATATATTACGCAATATAGATTATTGCAAATAGCATGATATGAACCATCGTCAAAATGTCTGTATTTCCTCTTTGATAAATATTACGGAAAGTTATCGACACTACGAGCAAATGTTCATCTTTCATTGTCCTCAAAGCTTTATTCAAGCACTATTTTCTCGTATAACGTCTTCTTACACAGTAGGTTACATGGGAATAGGATTTCTTCTAACTAATGTTTCGCTACATTCATATATCAAAGACATGAATGAGTGATTGTTGTTTTACGCGACGTCCTAGGTAGGCTCGAACCTGAACCATACAAACCGGTGATTGGTAAGGGCGTGGCTGACACACAGGCAGACGGGTCACACAGTGTGGCCACTGGTATCGATTTATGAACTATTTGTTTTACATGCATGGGGAATATTGGGGGCCTGTTAGCCGCATTTCCCATATTGAACGACACAGTCATACTGATGTAACACTTTTAATAGACCCGTGAAGATCCGAGGTAGAATAGGTCTTCAGCAACCCATGCTTGCCGTAAAAGGTGACTATGCTTGTCATAAGAGGCGACTAACGGAATCGGGTGGTTCGCTTACTTGGTTGATGCCTGTCATCGTATCCCAATTGCGTAGAGCGGTGCTCATGATGTCAATCACTGGATTGGCTGGTCCAGACTCGATTATTTTCAGACCGTCGTCATATAGCTTGAATATTGCTGAGTACGGCGTTAAACAACAAACAAACAAACAAACCGTTTACTATGATTTGTATGTTATTTAACGTCACAGTCACAATTACAGGCACATCACGACGACCTAAAAATAATTGAGTCCGGAGCAGACAAACCAATTATTGACAGAATTAGCTACGTCTTCTACCCCCGTGCTGTTGTACCTTTCAGGATCTCAAATCCGTGACCCAAAATTCCTCAAATATGAACTTGCGTCAAAGACATGTTTAACAAAAAGAAAGTAACACCGCTTTACGAATGCATGTATATTTTCCCTTTAGACACTCCTTAGCCATGCATTGATGTTATCATTTCAAAGCTCTCACTTGTTGAAATCGTGGGAACGTCTCTGATTACTTTCACAACAATTTGTTTGCGACTTCCTGGGACAAAACGTTGAACATATAAACATACCTCGTGATAATATACAAAGCAAAGTAATTATGATCTAAAATATAGGACTTTTTAGGTGGTAGTTAATTGTTGTTTTCTTTTCTAATTTAATGTGTACACCAATCCATTATTGGTCTTTTATACAGAATAGTATGTGAAATACTGACTGGAATGGTTTCGCATACTTTGCAAGAATTCTGAAGAAAATGCTATATATGGATTGCAAAATTGTTGTATTATCCTTAAGGTTAACAATGTGCAGCAACATTCCAATGATGACGTCATACAGTATTACTGACAAATGCGCAGTGATTACAATATCATACCATACAACCAATCCATGTGTAATAATGATTTCACGCACTCTACAGCAAATCAGACAGCATTGTTGATGTAATGTGTACTGACGTCACACTGGATAATTGTTGACGTCATGTTGACCTGTGTTTTCTCCTGGACACCAGACAGCTATGACACTTCTTCCGAAACCAGTAGCTAGGTCACTCACAGGATTGTATAAACTCTGTATATTACTACAGCTTTTTATTCCTGAATATTTACAGAAAAATATACCCTTTACATGCTGGAGATTACGATCACGTACGAAGTAAGATAAAAATGAGGTATGTATACAGAAACCCCAGTACGGAACTGTATAGTTAGAACTACCATTAATAATAATAATAATAATAATAATAATAATAATAATTATAATAATAATTATAATAATAATAATAAAACAAAAAATAATAATAATAGTGTGCTCATGGCGCTTACATTATTACAGGCAATAGATCAGTGAGCACTCGATTTTCATTCTCAGCTCCCTGGGGAGTATACAACCCAAGCTTACTGTGAGGCGCTAGAAGGTTAACAGCCTACCGGGTACCCACTCACTGCTAGGCGAACAGGGGCACATTTCGAACAAAGTCACTTGCCAAAGGAGACACCACATGTGGTGCATGTGCTTCATGGTGGGGCAGGACCGAAGCCCTAGAAACCAGTTAGCCCTACCAGTTATATTCTCCATTATCCTGGTAAATAGACTAAATATATCAGAAATTAAATGCTGTGAAATATAACTAAAATACTTAAGTTTAATTAAAAACTTCTGATCACAGTAAATGTGAGGATGGATTCACTTGAAGAAACAGAACCGCTTTCATCACGCTTTAAATTTTTTAAATATTATTTTCCTCACAAATATTCTCTTGTCACTTTACAGATTTGTCGAGAACAGTTGAAACTTGTCAATTTCAAAATACTAGAATCCGTTCTTAACACCAATCAAAAGAATGACTCAGAGAATATCATCTATCGTATTGCTTCAAAATTCCAATGTAATGCAATAACACATTCCAAAGAGTCTTACTTGCGGGACGCACCTCCTTTGTCTACCAGGAGTTACTTCCCCTTATTTTATATTTCGGTCTAATTTGTAATTTGTCGAGTGTTGTGCGTCCCAATTCAAGCAGTGGAGCGTCCCAATGCTCATTGTCTTTCACATATACCCATATACACATCAAACGGTATATGTTTCTGAAATTGTTACACATCTCGCATTTCCGGAAGTGCGCGTGAGGTGTCCGCCATGATTCTATTGATCCCAGAATAGAGGAAATAGTCTACTGACAGATAGATCAGAACATAACGTTTCCCGGCTTTTGCCAAACGAAATTGGACTTATGCAGTCATGAGCTGGGGAACTGAGTTGTGGGTAAGATGTGGTTTAATCATGATTTCTACTTTTGGAGGATTTACTGGTATTTTCCGACAACGTCGTGTGTCTTCATCGATGATGAAGACAGTCGCGTCTCAGTGAGACGCATGCAAAATGATCATGGATTCGTCATCTGATTATCAATTCAACATGCAAATCAGGTCGAAGCATTTGAAAATTGATATTGTTTCTTTCATATCGTATATGTACGGATACTGTATATGCCTTATACGTGATTGGACCGTTTGTGTATCTACTATCTTCTTCGCCCGCATAAAAACAATATTGTCTGCTGTCAGTAAAGATGGGGCTCAGACGCAGAACCAGTCAGAAGCAGCGATGTGCGCTGTTACTACTGCATGTCACATTGATATATTTAATTTTACACACTCGTACGATACATATACATATATATTCCCTACTTGCTCAACAGATCTGGTTCATTGTTTAGAAATTGTTGGTTAGATGTTGATTAACATGGTACTGGTATTGGCCAGACTGTCACAGAATAAGATACAGTTAGTAAAGGTTAGTTAGTGATGATACATATAGATAGCATATCATATTTATAAAGTTGTTTATGATTATAATAAGAACATCGACACCCAGTGTCAAAGTATAAATTTAGGTGAAATGTTCATTGATCATGACTTTAAACATGATGATATGCTGATTGTTTGTTTCCCTCGAGCATGTCAAGCATAGCAGTTTAAAGTAAGCTATGTTGTCATGACCATGTGGCCAAAGAATAGCATGTAAAAATGTCAACTATCTCTTGTTCTGGATTATATGATTAAGGAATAACAAGTAAAAGGGCTTACTCATATTAATCCCACAGACATATTTTTGCAGTCATCATATATTGAGCTACTTGTTGATTAGGTTCTCAATTACCGAAGTGCTAAACTGACAATTTACCTGGAATAATATCACCAAGAATGTATTGTGTATTGAACACAGATAATTGGCTGGTGATTGGTTTTCTCAAAACTTTAATTGATTAATATTACCACAGATGATTAAATATTCAGAAGTAGGCAGTAAAATGCATCCATTGATTTGTTACTGAGTTTGTCTGTTTTGTTGTTGCTTTTGGGGTCTTTTGAAAGTTAGCTAATTGTTTATTTGTTTGATCCTAGTTCATGGTCAAACAATTTCCATCTTGTTTAACTCAAAGACCAATATGCTTATACAACTGTTTACAGTGAAGGGAGATAACCTGCATGCTCTTACTGTTAATTCCTTCAAGAAATAGTCATACACTATATATACATGATTAATGATACACGATATGACATGATCATGTGGTGTTGAGGTAACCTGATGTCTCTAATCACATATCTGAATATTGTCATTGGTAAATGTCATAGTGACAATATTCAAGTGTTTTTGCATGTTTAGTTGGAGTACTTTGTTCAAATTGTGAAGAGAAAACGTGTTTGTGATATCTATCACCTGTTTCTCTTCATCTGAATGTAGTTAAACTGCCACACGAGACATGGTCATCACATATTATGTAGCCCAGATTATTTTTTCAGGTTTAACATTGACAGCACTGTATTCTTCTACATAGTACATGTACCTTGACATTTTCTCTTCTGAACAACTAACCACAGTAGATATAAAAAATGGAAATTGCTGTTTCATGAATGTTTCTCATGAAATTTTTACTGATAAACATGTTTTTACCTCACTGCATTGCATTTAATCATTGTGTGATGATCACTGCAGGTAGTGAATCCACAGGCTTCCTCAGTTGACATTCAGCATGATCAGGAAAGATTATTGTTGGGGACTATTCAGTCTCTTTTAGAGCTGATACGACCACATTCAAACTGTAGTCAAAGACTTGTATGGTTTACATTTTTTAAGGTTGGTTTGTTGGACAATTAGCTTTAGTCAATTGTGCAGTGACATTTTGTGTTATTTGCCCAGGTTAACTTTCCGCATGCAACCATGTTGTATGTTTGAGTTCTCAGGTATCCACACTTTCAGTCACTTTTTTATGTTTGGTTTTCATTGTGCAGAAAGTTGTTTTGTGATGTATTTTTAGAATACAATGTAGTTGATTCTTTTGTCACTTGTTCCCTATAATGTTGTTTTACATACCCAAAGTCCTAGAAATGACCAAAGCATAAAAGAATGCTATGTTCTACATGTTCTATGATTTACGATTTTGACCTATATTCTTCTTGACTTTGACCTTTTGGATTATTTGATGTTCAACAATTATTTTCATTTTTCAATGTAACGTAATCTAGGAACTATAATCATTTAGAAGTCTCAAGTTCTCTTAACATGTTTAAGGACAACATTTCCCAAAAATGTTGACTGTCATGTATTTGTTAGATCAAGTTAAGGTCAGCCATTACCATTCAACTGATGATCCACATTGCTGTTGCTTATATAGGTAGTGTTACCTATCCCATTTCGTCAACTGAAGGAAAAGTAAAGACTTGAGCTGCACAGTTTGACATAACTGAGATGATTGATAGCGTGACCTCTCCCATAAGACACACAGGCCCAGAGCAAGTATGTAGCTGGCCTCATTACGTCTAATAGGTTGGCAATGGAGTCCAGTGCTGAGTTGATGTTTGTGTTGAACAAGTTGATGTCCTACTGTTCACCATGTCTGTATTAGTACAATCGTAAACTCCATGTGGAGATAGGTCAAATAATAGCACGGTCACATACATTGTTTGAAATAAAGCAATAAAGTCAAGCCATTTTTTTTTTATTAGTTGGTTTGCAAAAATAATGGTCTGATATTCAATGTTGGTGGTTGAATTGTTTTTTAGAAACTTCATCTTCCACATTCGTACTGCTGCTAATAAATGAAAAACAACAAGTTTTAACATTGGAAGATTTACATAGGTAATTATTTGGGTTTCGTTTTTTTTAAGATTAAAGATTTTTATACATACTATTTACCATTTTATACAGACAGCAGTGATCAAAGCTCATGTTTTTTTGTTTTTTTTTATCTTTTCATCTTTTCATCTAATTGGAAAACAGAGTAGGCCCAACTATTTTGGGTTAAAAATGGTGTTATTTTCTTTCTTATTTGAATGTATATTTTGTGTGTCAGTCTTAATAACAACTAAGAAAGAACATGAGGCCTCAGTGAGTCATTGTCACAACCCTATGTTAAATGTAAAGATGTGGGGGCCACAGATTCAGAAACTTCCAGGACCCCAGCATGCCCCCATTAATTTTGAACACTGACATATTTACATCTGTGACCTGAATTTCATATGTGTTCATGTAGAGATGGATTCCTTATATTTAGAGATGACCTTGTTTTATCATTGTTGTCATTTCAAAATTCAAAAGAGTACACAGGCAGATATTGGTGCTTTAGCACTGACCAAGTAATTGGCCAATGGTTTGATCTGTACAATAGGGTTGTGCACAGGAATACATAGCTTTAAGAAAATATTTTTAAAAAGGTGTTGGAGGAATCATGGGTCAATATGTTTTTTAGAGCTACATATACCTGTAGGTTATGTCATTATTTCATGAAAACGATTAAAACAAATACAATCAACTAACTGATGAATAGAAACATTTCCAACACTAACCATTACTCACAATTATGTTTAGTAAGAAACTCTGAAAGTTATACATGATATAAGGAAATCCCAAAATAATTGGCTATCCTTTTTTAATTAAGAGAAGCTATGTGAAATTTGCACAAATCATGATTACACAAAATGTAGTACCAGGAAAAATACACGAATAAATATGTGTCGATTTACAAAAAAAATATTATTAGACAATGCTCAGAGTTTTGAAATGATCATCAGATGGCAGGATCACATTCTGTGTGCTTCACAAGTTCTCAAGTGCTAACTGTGTATACAGTATTATTGTCAGTTATTTTGAGCTGTTATTTAGCAACAATGAACTCATTGTCTGACTAATTAGCTGCACTTAGGCCATCAGCAGGCAATTATCTGAGGGGTGTGGATGGTCATTATGTCTAGTTATCATCATGTGTGAGGACTTTGATATGATAATAACTGGTGAAATGTTGCATAACATCCTTTAGAGTAGTCCTGCTCCATGACTCTGGAATATATTTATTTTATGAAAAAAAACCAAAGTAGATATGTATGCAAAA
Source organism: Haliotis rufescens (assembly GCF_023055435.1). Classification (NCBI taxonomy): domain Eukaryota; kingdom Metazoa; phylum Mollusca; class Gastropoda; order Lepetellida; family Haliotidae; genus Haliotis; species Haliotis rufescens. Next base: position 36,241,526 of record NW_025964372.1, on the reverse strand, counting down.
GCAAGTATAGCCAGCTCAAACTAGTTCTATATGAAATCAGCATTGGGGAAAATTATTTGTTAAATTTTAGAGTCGAGAAGGGTATTGTGTAATATAAGATTTCATAGAATAAATGTTAGTCTACCTTTAGAGATGCATAGGATATTACAAGCCATAGTCACATGCTGAGTTCCAGGTTAAGGGGATCCTGGGTCCGTGAGGATGTCGTCTAGAGTATTGGAATCTAGGGACCCCATAAACCTTTAATATACTACTCCACTTTTGATAGGGATATTTTTATTATGACATGACACAGAAAACTGATTCTTATGTCAAGGTATATTTTAATATATTTACATGTCTGATTATCCCTATCAAAAAATGAGTAGTATATAGGGTTGTGACAAGAAACCCTTTATTTTGATGGTGAATTTCACAGCAAATGTTCTTCTGGGATCCATCCCTTGCCCCGTGGACCCATCCATTGATTTAAGAGGGGTGCTAGGGTGTTATGATACAAACTTCATAAAAACATATTTGCACACACATTGATATTCATGCAATATTACGAAGTAAAGGGTTTGTTAAACTGTATTCACTCATCCCTGAATGTTGTGACTAATTTGGTCGTATTCAGCACACACCTGAACATATCATTTGGCGATCAGAATTTTAAGAATGCTTTATCCCTACTTCCGAATGTGTGATGTACTAATTAATGTAGCAAGTCAATACCTGAAGATATCTTGTTTCATAGGTTAAAAAAAATGGATTAAAAATGGATTTAAGATGCATTCAAACTGGACCCTAAATATCAGAAATGTCTCCTCTTGGATCCAAGGGAAAAGAGTCAACATATGCAATAGATCCCATTACATGGAAGTCTGTAATATTTGGCAAGTCTAGGTTACTACAGTTTCAGGAATGAAGAGTGTCTGGACTCCTTTAAATTAGATGCTATTAAGATAATTTAACAACTGTTCTGTAAAATATTTTCATTTTAGCCTATCACCTTGTCATAGCTGTAGGTGTTGGTGGTCATAAGGTCATGACCAGTCTGTTACAGACTGTTGAGCTTGTGAGTTGAAATGTGAGTCATAATATGTTCTACAATGTTTGTCAGGAAATAATGGACTTCAGAGAAGAATATTTAACTTTGAAATATGTTTCAGCTTTGAAAATAGGAAGAATATTAATGAAACAAAGATTTTCAGTGCCAAAGAGTTAATTGTGGTTCATTAGCCCAATTAGATTACTATAGAATGTGTGAGTGACCCGCGCCAGGGCTTGGCTTGTTAGGCCAGCTGGCACCAACTAGTGAACACCCCTCTTATAAACACAACACACTTTTACATGTCAGATCTTGGGACATTATAAGCAAAATATTCATTAATGAAGAAATAGTTGAAGAGAGAGGCTGTAGGATACCTTCATTATGCACTGCATAAGAAGACTGAGAGTTAATATGGTAGGTTACTGTGGCTACAGTTTTTGTTACAATTGGTCTTAGAGTAATGGTGGTAAATGTTATTAATGTCTTCTTGAGTTTCTCAGAAGGTAGAGAAGGACTGGGTGGCCCAGTTGTCTTTGCCTAGTTGCGCCCACCAGAAATCTATGATTGTGGGTTCAAATCCAGGTTCACCCGATTGTGATTCTAGGTTTGTCAGCACCATACCTGTGCTCGTGGGTGTCACTAAAGTGGTAAACGTCTAAGACCTGCATCACATCGGGCTTTCCTCCCACATTAAGCTGTCATGCCGTGATATAACTGGAATACTGTTCAAAGCGGCGTTAAACCCAACTCACTCACTCAGAAGTTAGTTTTGACTAAACTTGCTAAATGATCAAAAGTTGAGACAGTCTGCCCTAAAGAATCCATCAGAATGATTTTCAACTGATTTAAATCTTAACACAAGACTTACGTTTATAAGTTAGCCCCACAAAAATGTTACTTTGCTTGGATCAATCAGTATAGACTAAGAGGTAAGGACACTGGAAGATCATTTAACTTTGTCACTATGTGTGCAGCACCTTATCTCTATGTTCATATACACCACAATGCCATCACATCAGTCACGCAGCCTGTTATCACCCAGCACAGATAAGTAGCTAGTGTACATGTCATTGACCGTCATACTCAGGTCAGAGGTCATGGGTGGTCCAGAAGTGTAATCCACCAATATTCCTGTGCAGAGTTGTGTCCCTTAGCCATGCCAGTCTTCAGTTTGATTCCTTGTGTCTTGTTTATGATGATTGATCTGTCGACACCTTAGGTTAGCTCTGAGGTTTGACATATGAAGGAAATGTGTGATACCTGCATTATTCACCATTTCTTATAAACAGAAGTGATAAAATCTCATGTTATTATCTTTTAACTCTTTCCGAGTTTCGACACTGCAGGCTGGTACTCTGGCTGAGACGTCATGAGTATCCAGAAATTGCAGGCCAGTAGATCGGACAGGCCGTAGTCACATCAAAATGATATATATTTTTATTATCCTACCTGTCATATTCATTCATTAAAATCTATCACTTTTCACAATGTTCAAAAATATGTATTTCATTTCAGTTTATCATATTTTATCGATAGAATAAAAACTATATTGAAAAAATAAAAACACTGGGACATATGCTTGAGAACAGGTCCATATAAAAAACGGGTCAAATGTCAAAAAGCAAATAAAAGAAGTTTAAAGCAAGTCCTTACATAAAGTGATAAATATGATCAACAAAAATGTATCTAAAAGTTGTCAAACTTACATATAGCATGTTTAAGTTACTTTTTCCATCTTTTCATGCGGTTGCGTGTAATGTAAATCAAACGACATCTCATCTTTTGTCACCTTAATTTAGGCTTGGACACAAAGTTTAATGCCAAAATATATGCAGGTGAAATCTTTTTCACAGGTCGTAACGTAGCATGATACGTCCTCTAAGTTTCATATTTTTGTTATAGGTCACTCTTTCTTGCTTAAAACGTGCAAAATAATACAATTTAACCAAAACCTTTTGTCTAAATCTACACTTTATCATACACGAGGACGATATCCATTGCTGTAATTTGATTGGCTGCCTTAGGTCATGTGCTTGAATTTGACCAATCATGATCCTTGTAGCAGATTATGACACAAAAAACGTCATTAGAAACCAATTTCTGTCCAATAAAATCACGTTACAACTACGAAATACTCTAGGGGAGGTTACTGTAATATCATTTATGTTTAAGACTTACTAACGATAGCAAACATCAAATGAGTATTTTCTCATGTTACAGTGCTGACAGCCATCGGAGATGGGCGATGACAGATAATATTTGAGTTTAAAAAAAAATTTATTTTCCAATTACGTAAACAATCAAAACATAAAAGAAATAGGTAAGTGGATACTATGAAATCTTACAATTGCCAAAAATCGCCACAGTTTTCGCTTCCTTAGTGCAAAATCTGGACATGATGAATGTGTTTATAGCTTACATTTGTTTTAAGAACGACCTTAATTAAGTTGAAAATGCATTATTTCAATAATGTGCTAAATTTTACTTTCATATTTATTAACAGTAGGATTAGACCTTTCAAATGGATAATTTCCTTGATAAATGTAGGCTTCATCTATCACCGAATATGTCCGGGAACCCGGTGTCATAGTAGTAAAAGCTTCTGGATGACTGGTTTTAAGAGTTAAACTAATTGTAAAACAATGTCCAAATTTGTCAAAAGTCATTTTATTTTTTTTCTCATTTTCGTTCTTTTGTTGGTCGGTCTTTTAAATGAATAACGTTAAAAGATGGTACTTGTTGTTACCCTGTCTGGCGCTCGACATTAAGGGGCTAAAACAAGGAATGGTCGGCTCGGAGTCAGTATACTGTGTCTGAGTGGGGTATTCATGTTAAACTGCGGACTAGTACAAGCAGCCACACACACACACGTGCATGCACGTCGCTATATAAGTGCAATAATCTTGGACGCGACGTTAAACCCAATTTCACCTCACCTTTAAATGAATAAAAACAGTATAAGATCTTACATTGCCACTTGTCTGACACCCCTGTCCTAATAAATTGATTTTGGTCTAGTAAACATGGCGTATAATAGTCCGTATGCATGATACTGTCAGACGTTAATCTACTAAAAGTGATACAGAAGACAAGATCAGGCTGGTAGACTATGTTTTGGCCCAGACTGGCTTCTGAAAGTCCTGTTAGTTGGTTGTTTCATGGAAACTACTATGGTTAATTTGGCATAACAGTTGGCTTGTTACAGACAAAATTAAATCATGAATATATTAAATTGATCTCGGGTTTATCATGTTTAAGGTCTTCATAAAATTATTTGTCATAATTGAGAAATGGCCCTTGAGTGCTGCTGAAACAGATGTTTCTGTTTCTTTCCTCTCGGGTGTTTGTTGAGCAGGGCACTCCTTGTGTAACATGTGGAGGGATATCGCTGGAACAGTTTTCGATCAACGCTGGGTCAGATTGTCCTCTTATTGATTCTTGGAGTCCTTGTAATACTACAGCGCTTGACTCCGGATAATGCACTTGTGAAGTTTAATTGATTACTGCTCAGCTTCAAACAGCAGTTATCGGGACAGGATGTTTTAGAATGTAGCCTAGGTCTGTCCTAGCATGCTTTGTAATACACAAGAAATTACATTCCTCAATTTCTCTGGAGAGGTACTGAAACATTAGCATGATAGGAAAATAAAATGAAATTAATATACTTGAGACCAAAATAGTCAACTCAAGTGAGTGTAGATTCATTGATATTGCCGGAATATTGCTGTAATGCTGCTGGAATATTGTTGGAATTATTGCGAAGAGTGGTGTAAAACAATGTTCTCCTTTCTCGTCTTATTTTGAATATCGTAAACATGATTGGTTGATTTTTGTTGCCAGATGCTGCTAACATGCTCAGCAGTATTGCAAATAGGGGAACCATGTGTGATATTGATGAGACTGAGGTTGCTGATGCCTAGATTTCAGAGATTTTGGATATCAGGTATAGACATATATATCTAACTACCGGTAGTCCAAAATTAGTATGAGACAAGTAGTTATTTTTTGTACTTTGGGAGAAACCTACAATCTTGAAATGTCTTGGAATAGCAGACAGACCAGCAGCTATGTGGATTCCTGGGACTACTACTACTACTACTACTACTACCACTACCACCACCACCTCTACTACTTCCACCACCTCTACTACTACTACTACCACCACCACTACCACTACTACTACTACTACCACTACCACTACTACTACCACCTCTACTACTACTACTACTACTACTACTACTACTACTACTACTACTACTACAACTACTACCACCTCTACTACTACTACTACTACTACTACTACTACTACTACTAATGGACATTTGTATTGCATCATATCTATTCTCGATTGCAAGCAGATAGCTATATGAAAACTTATATGTAGAAAGTAATAGTATAGTATAGCCTGAACAGATGAGTCTTCAGAGCAGCTTTATATGCTGTTAGAGATGATGACTGGTTGATGATCAAAGGCAGAGAATTTCAGTGTGGATGCCGAGTGTGAAAATGTTCTGTAGCCAAAGAATTTTAGTTTTCTTTTTAGAATTGTTAGCAGTTCTGATTCTCCCATCAGAGGCTTCTGTCTGGAATGTATTCATTGATGGGCTCGGTCAGATATTCTTGAGCTGTTCCTTGCTTGTAGTCCTGTGCCATGACTGTGGAATTTGTATAAACATGAACCAAGCCTAGTTTACTTTATTCCACAGCCGAAGAGGAAAGGTTCTTTTGAAGAAGAAAAATAAAATTTAAATAACTGTTTCATTGACTAAGTGTTAGTCTCCTTTCTTGCTCTGATGCAGGGTTAGAAATTGGCACTAGTCCTATAGTCCTTGCCAAAGTCCCCAATAGTAACGGTATCCTAAGGACTAGTAGAATTTTGCCATTTTTAAAGGTTTTGCTATGTGCTATCATTATAAGGACTAGTGGACTGAAACTGTTAGTTTCTACCGCTGCTGATGTGTTGTGGAAAGAATCTTATATTCAATTCTAGCCATCATCATGATCAGAGACAGTGTAGAGCCTTTAGAGCAGGTGTGACATGCTGTTTTTTTAGATGAGGGATGCTACGAGGACATACAATAATGTTGGCATGATGAAGTATAAGCTGTTACCTGTAAATGTTTTCAAGGAGAACCCTCCTCTCATTCTGTCTCTCTACACCTGGGCAAGGTAGACTGGCCAAGTTTATGTATAGTGTCAACACAGGAAGCTTCTGCTATACTTCTGTGAATGCTAGATGGCCATTGAACTTTATACAATAAACTGAAACCACTTTACAAACTGTGGAGTTGTTTGCTTCTCTGTAATCACCGCCATTTATCTGGGCCAGGCTAAGACAGGGCAGAGTAAAACTGACATACTATTTGCTGTTGAGGAGTATATCAATTTGCATGAATATATTAGTGGTGGTTGACCTATAGATTGTGTTTACTCTGTGGATAAGTGTGGGATTTAGTGCTGAAATGATATACAAACACCAGTTTTACACGCCCCACAGCTCTGTGAATACCTGTTATGTTCAATATGTTATATCAATGTATGTAGAGATCCTTTTCAAGTTCATCTGAGAAAAACATTGATATCACTTGACACTCATGAGAGGGAACACAGCCTGACTTGGTACAAATTAGCATTGCCACAGCTGTCCATGTTTTTGGTTATTCCAATATTTAGAAAGGGTGTTTTTGAAAATATGATTCATAGAAGGTGATACATGTGCCACAGCTGTAAGTGTTTGGGGCAGTGCCATGTTTTATAAATATCTAGAGAGGGTGTTAAAAAATGATTCATTGCAGAAAATATATGTCGCCACCGTAATTGCAGTTGAAAGTTTGAGGAAATATGTCGTATCAGGCTATGACTCAGAAGTAATATTTGAGTCAACATTGTGTATATGAATCAAGACTATTATTCAACCGTCGAGAGAGTGATACAGTGATGTCATAATTTGTGTATAGTTTCAGTATATGTGTAGAGTACAAGGTATAACGCTTATATGATTCATGAGCAGTGATGAGGTACTTTGTCATCTACAATAAAAATGTATTTGTATGGCATTACCATTACCAATTGCCTCCAGTGTAAGTTTAGTATTAATGTAATTAACTGTTAAGTAGTATAAATACTTACATCTTTATATTTTATAAGTAATTGTGTTGATGCCTTGGAGGAGGGTTGCAGTTGTAGTGGTTCAAGCATTTGCCACCATGTCGAATATGAGATGGGTACAATTTGTGAAGACCACTCGTATTGATTTTTTTCCGGTTTGCCTTTGATGCCTAGATACATCCCTGCTCGCTCGCTCGCTCACTCACTCACACTCACTCACTCACACTCACTCACTCACACTCACTCACTCACTCACTCACTCACTCACTCACTCACTCACTCACTCACTAATTAAGGAAGGAATCCATCTCAATGACTATGATGGTTTGCAAGCCTGATTCGATTTTTATCCTTTTGTAGGTATATAATTTAATACGATAAATTTATTTCTGGGACTAAATGTTAATCTAATTGAAATCCTGCCGTGTCAAAGCCAATTGGCATAAGAAGTGAATATGATTGTTGACTTCTACTGTTGACAATAGATGACACAGTTTGAGTTGATGATGTAATGTCTGCCCAACAAGTGATGATACAGTTGACTTTGCCCTGGTCAGCTGGTAAATACGGCTTCATCAGATCATCTTGTGACAGAAGGGGAACTAGCATGGGGAATTTGTACCATATCAACTTATTGATTATTTTCACAAAGGAGGAAGAATATTTATGTTTAAGCCTCGGTGGCTGTGTGGGTTAGATCACTGACTTTGTGTTCTGGTGATCAGGTGCCTCACTCTGGCAGTGTGGGTTCGAATCCTGGACGGGACTCAACCCAAAAAAGTACGAGAATCTGTACTTTACAAAGAAAGTGTTATCCCAAATATACCATTTGTTAGAATATTTATGGTTTCTGGTTGAAGAGGAATGAACTAATTAGTTCAACTTTATATCTGCTTTTGATTGTTCTTGTGGTTAGTTATAACCTCTTAAAGAGGTATGAGGTCTTTCAGGTCATGCCCATCTTCTTAAAACATTAGCCACAAGAGTCCCTCAGTTTCCTTCTCATTAATTATTGAGCGATGGAGCATGTTAACTGTTATGTCCCATGGGAAAGTAAGTGACTTTGATCATCAACTTCCTATTTATTATAGCCAGAGGGGCTCACCTGAGCTGAGCTGAGCTGAGAAGTGGTATAATTATTTTTACACCTGACTAGGTAGGTGTGGGTTGGATGCACAGAACTTAACGGACACTTTACCATTGTGGAATAGCAAAAAGTAACCTACGTTCTTCTGATTCATGCTGTATTGCATGACAACAGCAACTTATTTGACGACCTTCATGTTTTTTAAACAGCTGTGGACAATTTCATGTGATTATTTGTGATTTTAATGTTCTTGAATATTTGCCTCAGCTGGAGTTAATGACAGTTTGAACTTCAACTGGAGACACTCTGAAATCCAATCCAGATTGTTTCTCAATCTGTGACAGTTGATTTGTAGAAACAGTGACCAAGAATCAAGTTTGCTTATCTGTGTGTTTGGTAAGGAAGATTGTTTAATTGGGCATGGTCTTGGTTGTATTTGTCCTGTCTGTGTAAGTACATACTCCCACTTGGCCAGTTTGCCTTGTAAGCACTGCCGCTGACTTGCGATGGAGTGTCCGACGCGAAGACCCTCGGCTTGGATGCTGGCGCCAGCAAAGATGCAAAATCTAGTAGACATGATGGTAACTACTGTTGCTCCGCCTCCGGAACCGGGTTCGAACCCAATAGTTGACTGTGTGTTGCATTACAAGGTAAGCTGGTGGTTCACAGTTTGACAGAGTATATATGACAGACACTTGTCTGTTTACTCAGTTAAGATTTTGTGATGAAACTTACCGAAAATATTTCTGAAATTATGATTATTGTAGTGGCAGTTCATAAACAAGTTATTGCTAAACTGTTCATGGGCAGAACCATTTTTCAATACCTTTCAATAGTTATTTGGTGATCATATATGTGGATATTTGTTCACTCAAACAACCTCTGGTTTGTATTGGCCAGGCTGGTGTTATGAGATGCACTGTTACAAGATCTTTGCTGTTGAATATGGGTTCACATAAATACCTATTCACATTTCTTACCATGTCACTCTAAAATGAAAAGGTCAAACACATTATATATTTTTTGTTATATATTTATAGGGTTCACATTTGCAATATTGTGAAATTTTATTTAACCTGTTCCTTTCGCATGTGGTTGCAAATGACCATTTTATAGTACCACCTTGATATCCAAGCTCAGCTACTCTTACTGTGGAAGACTGCCTCATGGCCTATTGGAGAGTGAAAGGCAGGTTGTTCAATCCCAGGCCTTTGCCATACCAAAAGATGGTAAAAGATGGTACTTGTTGTTACCCTGCCTGCCTCTCGGTATTAAGTTGACAAAACTTAGGACTAGCGATCTCAGAGTATTCATTGTCTGAGTGGGTATCTAGCACTATAAACTGGCATAAGTCCATGCACACACGCATGCATGCACATCGCTATAGAAGTGCAATAATCTTCTATTGAAATCTACTGCTATGTAACAAGAACTATTTGTGTAACGTATCAACAGCAATTTTGTGCAGTCAAACAAATGTCATTGCCTAACTACTGACTGTTTGTGTACAGCCCTACCATCAGTCTTGGTATATATATTTATCCAGAAATGTGAAACGGATATTTTAGTAGGAGCCATATATAAATGGTAGTTTCACTTCAATATATTCAATTACTTTTAAATCAGCAGATCAAGCACATAGCACAGTCAATCATTGTACATATAGCATCTAATTAGGACATTCCAGAACATTTTCATGAATTTATCAATTTTTGAAAGGGCATTCTTTTGTATTATTAACAGCTTTAAGAAGAATCTTCAGGACGTTTTGGGTAGAGTAAATTTCCTTGAATATGAAACCCTGCACAAATCCTCTTATAGGTGATAACACAAGTGTTGGATGTAGAAGTTGGTTGGACAGAAAGACATGAATTTATTATTTTGATCACTTTTATGGATAAGAGTTTTCACAATTTGTGAGGGGTGGCCGGGTAGCCTAGTGCTTAAAGCGTTCACTTGTCACGCAGAAGACCCGGGTTCGATTCCCGACATGGGTACAATGTGTGAAGCCCATTTGCGGGGTGTCCCCCCGCTGTGATATCGCAGGAATATTTGCTAAAAGCGGCGTAAAACCATACTCACCTACTCACTCAAAATTTGTGATAAATGTCTGAGGATCTTTGTCATAATACATACCTCAAGGGCCTCGGGACCACTAGATCTCTGGATAACAAATATTTATTGGTTCTCGACATTATTTCAAACTTGGTGATGAACATTGTCAGATAATAGAGAACTTGTTGACGGTCATGTGTCATGTCTCTCAGCATGCTTAATAACAGTTTAATCATATACGTTGGATGTATGTACTTATCTATATCTAATATTTTCATTGCATTCACTGTAGTATCTATTCTAGCTACCAGTGGTTACAGGGAAGTATTTGCATATTGTCTCGTCCAGTTTGATAGCGTTCTGTTTACCACCTTGTCTGCCAGCGGTGTGACATATTTTGCAATGCCTTCCAAATTTTAGTTTGTTTTGATTGTTTGTTGTTTAAAGCCGCACTCAGCAATATTCAACCTATATGACGTCAGTCTGTAAATAATTGAGTCTGGACCAGATAATCCAGTGATTGACATCATGAGTATCGATCTACGAAATGGGATACAATGACATGGATCAACCAAATCAGCAGTCAGACCACCCAATCCCGTCAATCGCCTCTTAGGACAAGCATGGTTTGCTGAATACATATTGTAGCTTGGATCTTCACGGGGATCCAAATTTTAGTAATTGCTACTGGTCATATGGATGTAAAAAAAATCTTGCTTGGGTCTATAGGACAGGTGACAGTCTATAACACTGATGCTGATATGGTTCCATTTTGGACATATGATTTCTGTATTGTGTCCATGGTTGTACATGTTCAAACTGCAAGTCTGGTTCACCTGGAACTGGTCCAGGCTTCAGACAACCATGCATCCAGGTCATAACCTCTGCCTTGAGATCGGAAGGTCAGTGGTTAGATCTCCGGCCAAGTCATACCAAAAGACGTTTAAAGAAGATACTTGTTGTTTCCCTGCCTTGGTTCAGCATTTAGGTGATGCCACAAGGACTAGTGTGCTCGGAGTCAGTATAATGTGTCTAAGTGCCAGTGGGGGATGCATGTTGAACTGTGGCATGGTATCTCAACCAATTATTGTTCACAATAGTCTGAAGCTCTGCTTAGTACAGAACCATCTCTTGTAACATTTCACATGTGTGAGACGACGGACAAGTGTCTCTCTGACCCTGGAATGAGACGTGAATGAGAGCCTATGTTGGAGTTGAAGACAGGGATGTCTATCCCTCATGTTGACAGACCATGACTCCAGATGAGCCACACGAAAGGAACAGGAAAAAAGATTCATCTTCATCTTGTGTTTCCGACTGTTGACACAGATCACGTTCTGCTTTCATTTTGGGAGGGAGTAACCGTCTTCCCCATCACTGTAACACAGTGTCGCTGGAGTGCGACATTTCGCTTCCTTCACAACATGGCGACGCTTGTCTCTCCTTCACACCCGAGAGACTGTGATTCATCTGGTCATTTGAATGGAGACAGATACTATTAGCTTGGTGACTGGTCATACCAGTGTAGTTAGGTGCAATATTGTGATGCTTGGAATAAGATTTTCTTAAGCAGAGATTATGTTTTTTATAGAAGCCTTTAAACCGATTTGGTTGTGATCTGATATTCCTAGGTCAAAATAGTTCATGTCATTACAGTTACATTGAAGCTCCGATTATTGTTGGGAAACTTTATCGATTTCTTCATTCATTTTGATTGATATGCTTCAAGTTATCAATGTCTGGTGCGCATGTCCTTAGATGGGCCAGACCATTACTTACCTGTCCTTAACAAAATGAAAAGAAAATAATGATTAAAATGCTATGTCTGCTATTACTTTTTATTTTTGTGAAAGCTATTTTTAGGAAATTAACCACTTCAAATCAAATTATTGCTGTTTGTTTATTGTTTGTTGTTTAACGCCGCACTCAGCCATATTCCAGCTATAAGATGACAGTCTGTAAATAATCGAGTCTGTACCAGACAATCCAGTGATGGACATCATGAGCATTGATCCATGCCATTGAGATCAATGACATGCATCAACCAAGTCAGCGAGTCTGACCATCCGATCCAGTTAGTGGCCTCTTACGACAAGCATAGTCGCCTTTTACAGCAAGTATGCGTTGCTCAAAATATTGCACAAGCTATTTATAGGAAATTATTTTGCGACCTATTTTCAAGGTAATTAACCACTTCAAATCAATCCAGACAAGAATTTTTTATGGATATTTTTATTGTATGTGGTCAACTGACCAAAAAAAATGTAGCAACAAGAAATTGATTAATATGGAGTGAAAATACCTGAAGTATGAGTTGACAAGATGATAATGGTTGATCTAGAAACAGAAAAAGCTATTTTTTTGTGTTTGCCTTATTAATGTATCCAACAAAATAGCCAGACATTTTTTATCCCTAATACAGACCCTTAAACAATAATATCTGGAGCAAGTCTAAATTCTTTTGACTGATTTCATCAGTTTTTCTGAGCTCCTTTAAAGACAATAAAAATTTATATATTTTAATTTTAGAGACTAAATGTTATTCTACTTGGCCTCAACATTTTTTATTGATGTCTTCTCTCATGTTCTTATCTCTGCAGTTAGTCTGTCCCCAAGAATTGAAAAATGACTTCCAACTCAAAGTCTTGAATGATTTGGCAAGTCATTGTTCCTCAGCTCTAGGCGATATAACTGAAATAATGCTGATGTTACTGTGAATCTTCACTCACTCACACAGCTCTAGGAAATTATGCATTGCTCTGGGCACCGTTTGGATTTTACTATTTGTTTTGTAGCTATTTATTTTTAAATAAGATAAGTTTATTTCTTGGCGTCATGTTATTCTGCAGTGGTCATTGTCATTTATGAAGGGCTATTTTTAATCAAAATATTATAAGCAATGAAATGAGTCTTTACGTAAACAGTTTGAACATATTTCATGTATAAGTTGGGGCGGTTGGGTAGCCTAGTGGTTAAAGCGCTCGTCACGCCAAAGACCCGGGTTCGATTCCCGACATGGGTACACTGTGTGAAGCCCATTTCTGGTGTCCCCCGCCGTGATATTGCAGGAATATTGCTAAAAGCGGTGTAAAACCATACTCACTCACTCATGTATAAGTTAGACCCAGGTAGTCTAAGTGTGTAGAATTTAATCAGATGTAAGAAATCAGCCCTGAAATAGGTTCTCTTTTCCTATTCTTATTGGAAAAGCAGTGGCTGAGAGACAAATACCTTCCTCGCATAGCAATTTGTTGCTGTTATTGTAACTGGAAACAGCTGTTTTATGTCGTAATGCCAGCAAGCTGTGCTGTGTTCATGCTTGTACAGAAACCTTTATGACATACGACAGGTCGGTATTGACGGACTGTATGTGTCGCGGTTACGTGATCAGCGTGTTTGTTGAGATGCGAGGGATATTACTGGCCAATACTGACTGTGTCAGTTGTTACACTGAGGAATTGCAAGAATGAGAGAAGCAGAAGGAAAGCATACAGCACAACATTATTAATGTAAACATGGCGCACCAAGGCTCATAAACCTCTGGCGCTGGTCCTATGGTTGAAAAAAGTGACATGCTGCATCTGTGGTGCATTTTCCCATTGTTCACTGATTTATACATCATGCGACGGCCCCAGATCAAATCACACATTGACCAAGTTGTTTGCGATTATATTATGACATTCACATCAATGAAGTGTCTGTCATGCTGTTAATATCAGAACAAATGACTGTTTTGTTGAGCACTCGTCATAAAAATGAAATCATATTGGCAAGCAATCAATGATATTGAAAAGAAACTCCAGTTCTCCAAAAGGATGCCCGAAAGGTCAGCTTTTCTTCAGGCAGTCAAGTTATTATGCCCTGTAAATGGTTAAAAACCCTGTTTACTATTTATTTCCTCACTAAATCTTCGTGGCAGTAGTTCTGTAGAAGAGGCCACATTATCTACTCCTCTGACTGGGCCACGTCAGGACTCAGCATGATCAGTTGGACAACTTGAAGAATGTACAAGCTTTGGTCTGCATGATCTGTGGAGAATGTTGCCTCATAAGAAATGTTAGTTGATGATATGCTTCTGCTTAATATTACTGGAAACTGATTTTTTCAGCACTGGATAATATTTCAACTATCAAATAATGAATTTCCACTCGGCCAAAGGATACCTTTAAATGGAAGATTAGGCAAATTTGTTGATTCACCTTGGTTTTGTGTATACTGTGGAGATTAGACTAGTGCTTACTGAAATATTTTGTTGTTGATAGAAACAAGGAACTACATTTAAATTGAAAAGGATCCCAAGTGAGATGGGAATTTCAGACTAGACTTGAAAATCTAGGCTTAGTTCATTTAGGGCTATGGCATTACAGTAAAGGCTGGGTGGAAGTGAAAATAACATGGTTTAAGGACTGTGAGACCGACTGTGGCAAATCTAGACTTGCTTCATTTCGGGCTATAGCATTACAGTAAACATAGAAAGGGCTAGGCGGAAGGGAAAGTAACATGGTTCAGGGACTGTGAGACCGTCTGTGGCAAATCTAGACTTGCTTCATTTGGGGCTATAGCATTACAGTAAACATAGAAAGGGCTAGGCAGAAGGGAAAGTAACATGGTTCAGGGACTGTGAGACCGTCTGTGGCAAATCTAGACTTGCTTCATTTGGGGCTATAGCATTACAGTAAACATAGAAAAGGCTAGGTGGAAGTGGAAATAACATGGTTTAGGGACTGTGAGACTGACTGTGGCAAATCTAGACTTGTGGCTAATCTAGACTTGCTTCATTTGGGGCTATAGCATTACAGTAAACATAGAAAGGGCTAGGTGGAAGGGAAAATAACATGGTTCAGGGACTGTGAGACCGACTGTGGCAAATCTAGACTTTCTTCATTTGGGGCTATAGCATTACAGTAAACATAGAAAGTGCTAGGCGGAAGGGAAAATAACATGGTTTAGGGACTGTGAGACCGACTGTAGCAAATCTAGACTTGTGGCTAATCTAGACCCGCTTTATTTGGGGCTATAGCATTACAGTAATCATAGAAAGGGCTAGGTGGAAGGGAAAATAACATGGTTCAGGGACTGTGAGACCGACTGTGGCAAATCTAGACTTTCTTCATTTGGGGCTATAGCATTACAGTAAACATAGAAAGTGCTAGGCGGAAGGGAAAATAACATGGTTTAGGGACTGTGAGACCGACTGTAGCAAATCTAGACTTGTGGCTAATCTAGACCCGCTTTATTTGGGGCTATAGCATTACAGTAATCATAGAAAGGGCTAGGTGGAAGGGAAAATAACATGGTTCAGGGACTGTGAGACCGACTGTGGCAAATCTAGACTTTCTTCATTTGGGGCTATAGCATTACAGTAAACATAGAAAGTGCTAGGCGGAAGGGAAAATAACATGGTTCAGGGACTGTGAGACAGACTGTAGATGTGCAGTGAATGACACGTGTGACAATAGCCGGATGCAGGAAGTAGATGATGCAACACTGAAAGTAACAAGCAGCCTGAACATGCTTCATCACTATCTTCCTTGACTGTAGGGGATGCTTACTACATTGTGGAATATACTACGTCCCAGTTGATTGACAATGATTCATGGACACTTGTACCAGTCATTCCTGTCAGTTGTAGTTTCCACGTACAGGAAATGAGAACACTGGATGAAAGGTTATCACTTAAGCAGAGAGGTTAAAAGTTATCCTGTTGCATTGAAAACCATTTGATTTGACATTGCCCTGAACAGTTGAAAAAATTCAATGCTGAGAATTGGTTGCCATTTTCTAGAGCCTGATCATTGTCAGTGATTGGGATCATGGTAGCTGTACCACCAGTTGCCTACTGCAATTCCTTCAAACAGAAAAAAAGTAACCTGCAATTTCTGCCAAGTTGTGCAAGCAGCAGGACGATTGAGATGCATTATTCATATGTGAGGAGGGAACCCTGCTGTGGAGACAGTTTCTGGCTGCTGCCTCACTGTGATGGTATCTGTAGGCACGGGGCAGGCATGGAGTAGCAGGGACTTCAGCTTTGTTCTAGACTTGCACAAGTCTCTAAGCCAATAACTATTAGTTTAAATCATTTCTAGATTATGTATGTAATAAGAACAAGTTGTCCCTATAAGAGACTGGGGTCCTGTGTACTGTCCACATATCTAGACTTGCTTATTAGGAGGATAGAATTACTGCACATCTCTGGACTTTTTTTTCAGTACAGCCTTATAGCAAGGCTAATTTTGTTCTTGTGGGAGTACTTGCTATAACTCAAGTGTTACAAATGAAAGATTAAGTGAGTTTCTAGATAAACATATAAAAGCAGAAAACACAGGATTGTCATATTTGCTATGACAGAGTGTGGTGTTGATATGATTACATGGTAGTAGCTCTGTTGGTATGGTTGCTGTGATATGACTGAATTCAGAGATAGAAATTGCCACAAGACTGAGTTGGTTGGTTATATGTGTCTGTTATTGCTGTTCAGGCTAGTAGACTCCTCAGGATAATGTCTGTGTCTAACTGCTGTGAAATACTGTATAAAGCCGTTGCTGTTAATACTAGCCAAAGCTATTTTAAGCCTAACTCACTCCTTTACACACATTACTGCTAAAACCAAATATTTCAACATCATTTTTCATCTTGTTTTTTTGCATATTGGCATTTATGATCTGTAGGCTAGACATCAGAAATATTGATATGGAGGTAGTACTTGGACTTCTTGTGCTGGTAAATCATTGATTCCATCAGGCAGTTGGGATGAAAATAAATATCATTACAGTGATGTGAAATACGTTACAAATGACAAATAATTCACACCCTGATATTTGTTCACTGATGATCAAATTGATGTTTGTATTTGAATTTACTGGTTATGGAAATATTTGCCCTAAACCAATTCTTACGAACTGTCCGATAATGGCATTAGCCCACACCTATTTCATCACCATCAAAACGCAATTCCTACTGTATTCAGTGACGGGGAGTCAGTATAACCCGTCAATATGAAAATTAGAGACGCATTGATTTCCCCCAGAAGCCACAAGTGGACTGTACACTTTCAGCAGTGCTAGAAACATTTGGTAGGCACGTGTGGCAGCTTGAGTCACATGGGTGTCATGGCTGTTATGGCTGTCACATGGGTGCACTGAGAGGTGGAGTGTTTGGGCTGTGTTGTACAAGGATCAGGGGACCCAGCTTTTGTTTTACTGCCCGGAACAGGCTGGTGTGCACATTTAGATCATCCATTATTAGCTTCAAGTACACAGGGTTGAGTTTTGCTTTGGCGTCACCACGGAAGCTATTTCAGAATAGGGCTGTGTATTGCAATATATTAGGAGCTAAAGTGTTTGACACTGATTGACATTGACTGAACATACAGATCTATTTTCTACATACTAGAACAATGTCAAAGTCAGGATGGTCAGTCGCCGCCATTTTGTAGTCATGGATACAGGGGAGATGACAACTTTAACGAAAAATCACTTCCTTCTTTCTGCCATTTTGTCAATCAGTTTCCAAGGGATACAGCATTTGTGAGTGAATTTCTGTGTCGATTTTAGGTTGAACGATACAAATCATATCAAAACTTGTTAGATATTTTTATATCCAATATACATGATATACCGGAACACAGAAAAATATTTCAATACGTATCATTGAAATGTTTGTTGCAGTATACCATGCAGTCCTATTTTGGACTGAGTTGAATACCATCATGACCATGTACATGTAGAGCCAGTTGGCTTGTCACAGTGTGTATTAATCACTTTTAAGCAGACTTTAGTATGACAAACTGGTTTCTTACATTCACAGATATACCCGGGAAGATATGGGTTAAAATAGGTCTTCAGCAACCCATGCTTGCTGTGAAGGGCGACTATGCTTGTCGTAAGAGGCGACTAACAGAATCGGGTGGTCAGGCTCGGTTGATGCATGTCATCGTATCCCAATTGCGTGGATCGATGCTCATGATATCAATCATTGGAGTGTCTGGTCCAGACTCAACTATTTACAGACCGCCGTCATATAGTTGGAATATTGTTGAGTGCTGCATTAAAAAACAAATAGACTTAAACAGACCTTGTCCAGAGTCTGGTAGGAGCAAACAAACAAAGCAACAAACCGTTACACAAACATACACAAATATGCTCACTCACTCACTCACTCACTCACTCACTCACTCACTCACTCACTCACTCACTCACTCACTCACTCACTCACTCACTCACTCACTCACTCACTCACTCACTACGGTGTTATATTGGTATATTATGCAGGGATGGGAATCTTCTGCAAATTTCCAGGACCACAAATTTGTTATAATCTGATGGCTTCCCCCATAAACACCCCAAATTATGGACCACACTCCATTGCAAAGAAGTTTCAGCTGAAAAGGAAAATATCCATTCTCATCACTGATTATGAGTTACCTGGGTAGTGTAGTATGTAAAAAACGCTTTTGGGGAACCTGTTGGCTTGCCATGTGATCTCTAAGAAATGTAAACACTTCACTACCGACAGGAATTGTTGTAACGGACCTGTTTCATCACTTGACTGAATCTAAAGCATCAGCATTAATGTTGTGTGATGTTATGAACTGAAGCCTTTGTAGAGGTGCTTGTCATTCTTCGATTCATGTTGCATTACACAATCAGTTTCCATTCTGAGAGGAGCTGCAAATGGCAACTGTTGTTCTATGAATAAATGGTGAAGTAATCAATACAACAGCCATACAGTCTGTCATTATATGCTAGCCATACAACCATAGGAAACTCCACTTTCATGTTGACAATAGGCTATTCATTCTGTTTGTAATGAAATAGTACAACTCACAGTCTAGTTGTGTATCAGATATTTATTTGTACAGTCATTGTGGTCTTTAGAAAATGTACTTATTTGGTGAAATGACATTATTACATCTTAAAATCCATATCTATTCATTTCCATAGTTCAAAAATTACTCATATTTAATTAACAGGGTTTTACCTTGACTTTTATGACTGGGGGTCTGGGGGTTCCCCAATAATTACTCCTAAGGGACCGTGCAGGCTGTATGGGCGTCCTGTAAAGTAATGTAATGGTGTAGTGTACTGTACATCTTGATTATTACTTTAGAGCCTGGAATGAATCAATGATCCAAGTGGACAGTGGTCATTATTGATGGAAGGGCGGTTGGGTAGCCTAGTGGTTAAAGCATTCGCCCGTCACGCCGAAGATCTGGGTTCGATTCCCGACATGGGTACATTGTGTGAAGCCCATTTCTGGTGTTCCCCGCCGTGATATTGCTGGAATTCTGCTAAAAGCGGTGTAAAACCATACTTACTCACTCACTCACTCATTATTGATGGATGAAATAACAGACCCATCATAGCTCTAGGTACAATGAATATTATTGTGCCTCCTTTGGGACGCAGTATATTTTTTGTCTGCGTCCATTCTCTACATTTGTGCATCGCATGCAACTCTGTGGGGATTTTGTTGGAATACAGATAGGAACCACAACTGTAGGCTTAGTGATTTCTTGATCATTGTTTGCAACTCAATATTCATATAGCAGTACCTGTAGAATGCCTACAGTCTTCTCCATGATCGAGGATGACTTGTAAGAGCGTTCCGCAAGGCCATGCTTCTGTGTTGTCTTCATGGGCAGAGTGTGAGATGACATAGATACAGATCACCCTGAGATTCCAGTTCCAAGATCGGTCTTAGGTTTCTCGAAGCACCTGTCTGACTCAAGCCCTTGTGTGTAATCAAATTATCTGCAGTGTATCAGCTGTAGAACATTAGCAAGTCTAGAGCCAGCTATAAGGAAATATTAAGTTCATTTCTATATTAAAACAAGTCTGAAGAGGAAGTATTTCCTTGCTGTAATCATTAGTGAGCAAGCAGCGTCCATGGTGTGCACTTGTGGAGGGGATGATTCGATGTAGCTGTAGCAGACTGGGGCATATCAGGGGCTTGTGTTGGAACCGTAGGAGTCTCTTGTGGTGAGCGGATTGGTGGATTATGATTGTAGGGTTAAAGGTTTGTTACTCTTTCAATATACAGACAATCCCAATAAGGAAGTAGTTGGTTTCTATAGTGTTGTATACAATTTAGAAGTTAGCATTAAACAGATTTATCACAAGTCTATTCAGATGTTTTTGAAACATGTTTTATCTCATGTAAGTAATTATGTTGTTCTTATCAACATGAATCTAACATGTGTAAGAAACTATCAGTAGGTGTTGTGAAGTTTCTACCCAAGTCTTCTAAGGTTCTGCACTGGAACTATTACTTCCTCCCAATTAATTACAGTTTGTCCTGAGTAATTAGGTTGTTAAGGTTCAGTGTAAAACAACGAAGATAACCTCAGTTCTTGCTGAAGTTTGTTATTTTGTAAGAATTTCAGAACAGGCACAGAGGATTTTGTGAGATTTTAGTTTGATAAGACCTCCCTCTGCCACCTTGGTGCCTTGTTATTAAAGACATGAAGCTTCTTAACCAGGTAAGCACAACATGATTGTTTTCCTAAACAAATTTGGTTACACCAACAGATTAGAATAATACTAAGAACAACGAAACTATTTTTGATAATATGGATCAAGTAGGGTACAAGTTTTCCTTGTGTTCGAGGTGAATAAATTTCCTGTTAACAGTCACATGTTTATTGACCTTGAATATGGAGAATATATATATTTGTTGTCACAATTAAGTCTGTGTGCAGTGAAACCCTGGTGGAATGGATACCTGCTCTTCTTCTTCTTCTTCTTGGGGGCGGTCGGGTAGCCTAGTGGTTAAAGCGTTCGCTTTCCACGCCGAAGACCCGGGTTCGATTCCCGACATGGGTACAATGTGTGAAGCCCATTTCTGGTGTCCCCCGCCATGATATTGCTGGAATATTGCTAAAAGCGGCGTAAAACCATACTCACTCACTCACTCTTCTTCTTCTTCTTCTTCCTTCTCCTCTCTCCTCTCTCCTCACTCACTCACTCACTCACACACACACACACACACAGACACACACACACACACACACACACCACACCACACCACACCACACCACACCACACCACACCACACCAGATAGAGATGTTTCATGTGTGCCTAAAGCCGAAATTCCATAACTTATCAGCTGCTTTTTTTCACTTTGATTAATAGCAGTATTATCTTCATCACATTGCAGGAAATGTAAAACGTAGGAAAGGTTTTCCATCATTGAAACAGTCCTGGAGGTTGACTGCTGGGATGTTTGGCTCGGTGCCAGTTGAAATAAATGATAGCCTTCTAGTTACTGAATGTCACTGGCTGTGTTGTCTGTTGGGGGCGGTCGGGTAGCCTAGTGGTTAAAGCATTGGTTCGTCACGATTAAGACCCGGGTTCGATTCCCGACATGGTTACAATGTGTGAAGCCCATTTCTGGTGTCCCCCACCGTGATATTGTTGGAATATTGCTATCTAAACGATAACCTTCAAATTAAATCAGTTGTTGCCAGGTAAAGTAGATCATACGGAACCCTTCTCTCTCTGTCTCTCTCTCTGTCTCTCCCCCCCCCAATACTTACTTCAGCACTTGTTATGGTAAAAAAAGTCACTGGCCTCACACTTTCTCTCTTTTTTCTCCTCGAAGTACTAAGTAGCGAATAAACCTTCCCAGAAAGCAAAAGATAGGGGGCAAAAATCATTTGTTCGATTATGGTATTTTCAGACATTTCCTTTGATACCTGCTTTTTCCTTTGGACATTTTGACTGAATATAGATGTAGTTTGTTAATGCATTACAACAAGATCCTGGTATAGCCATGCTCTACTGTTCACCACTGTAGATTGGTCCAAATAGTCAGATGTTATGTCAGACCATGTCCAAACTCATGGGTTTCACACCGAACTGGTAATCTGTTCTACTTACTCACTGATTGATTCCACGGCTTCTACTTATGCAACTTGACCTCTTTTGTCCATGCGTCATGCCTTAGAGGAAATGTGCTATAGAACAACTTCACTGGATTAATTTCCTGGTTTACATGTAACTATGGTGCTGATGTAGCTCAGTGTTCTGTTTGGTTACTTTTCACTGATGAAAGTCGTCTAAGGCACCGCTATTAGAGTTGTGTCCTTTAGTTGTGCCAGGATTGATTGACAATGGAGTTTGAATCCCAGATTTGCATGATCGTGATCCTTGGTCTTTTGTCTTTGATTGAGGGATTTACGTTCCTAGGAACCCTGCGTCACATAAGTTGTCGATAGGTACAATTGTTGAAATGGAACAAACCCACTCTCTTATTGGGAGGACGGATGATGGCCAAGTCATCTAAGCCGCAATTTGGGAACTCAAGAAACCTTTCATCAGGGCTTCACTTACCTGTTCACCTGATTATGTTTCTAGGTTTGTTGGCACCATAACATTGCTCATGGGTTTCTCAAAAGTAATTTAAACGTAAACATAAAAGACCTGCATCATTTCGGGCTTTCCTCCCACATCAGTCTGACACGCCGTGATACAACTGGAATGCTGTTCAAAGTAGTATTCAAACCAACTCACTCATTGTAAAGCTTTCACTTTGTGATATTCCTGAAGTACAGCGGTAGAAACTAACACTTTTACTTTTTAGTTCACTTGTCCTTATCATATGAACTATTGGGCAGTTTGGCAAGAACTACATTACTAGTGCCAACTTCTAACGCTGAAGTACTGTTCAAAGCAGTGTTAAGCCTAACTAAGGTGAGATCGATACAGTTCTGATATGTGACACCCACATTACACTTAATACCTGACCCGTGAAGATTCCGGGGTAGAATAGGTCTTCAGCAACCCATGCTTGCCGTAAAAGGCATCTATGCTTATCGTAAAAGGCGACTAAGGGGATTGGGTGGTCAGGCTCGCTGACTTGGTTGATGCATGTCATTGTATCCCACTTACTTGGATCGATGCTCATGATGTCAATCACTGGATTGTCTGGTCCAGACCACCATCATGTAGCTGGTATATTGCTGAGGTGTTAAACAACAAACAAAACTTAAAACTTTAAGCATCACAAGTGAAGAAGACTTTATTTATTGACAAATAGATTTTAAAACATATTCTTAAAACGTTCTGCCTGTGTGGACTTTGAAGCCTGATAGGTCCCCCGTACACCATGATTGTCCTAGGCACCAGCTCTAATGAGGATTGGTATGGTCACAGTGTGGTTGATGTAGTGTCACTGGACCTGATGGCATGGATCATTACGCAGAGTTTTTGATTTACCTGGAATATTGCTGACTGTATCAGTAACAACATTCACCCAGTCTACAAATCCCAGATGTGGGAAAAGTCGGATTATGTCTGAATGAATCTGACTTATTGGCTGCATGGTAGGGAAAGGTGGCCCTGCTGTCAAAATCCCTTAGATTTGCCTGAAGCCAGTGATCATGGTTTTCGGTGCCTGATTCACCCTGATTATCGTCAAGAATCTGTGTTTGTCAACACCATACCTGTGCTTTTGGGTTTCACCAGAGTGTAAACATCTGAAACCTGAATCACTTCGGGCTGTCCTCCCACATCAACCTGACATGCTGTCATAGACTAAAATACTGTTCAAAGTAGAATTAAAGCCAACTCACTCACTCACTCAGTTGTTTCATGTAGAGACAATGACTAACTGTGAACTCTGTTTTTCAGGATCAGTATGACAACGTTTCGCTGCACACATTGAAAGGAATAGAGTTCTGTGAGAAGTATACTCACTTCTTAAAGGAAAGATGTAACGTGGAAATGGAATATGCCAGAAACCTCAAGTAAGTACCATCTTCTTTTTGCAGACTGATTCAGACTGATTCATGGCACTCACAACCTCGAACTTGGATATTTTAAATACTGTCATCAGCCTTTATCTAAGGCGCCTCAACTCGCTGTGCTGAGTTGCTTACCTTGGCACGCCTAAAGCTATGATGTGGGTTCAAATCTCGGTTCGCCCAGAATATGATTCTAGGTTTGACAGCATCATACCCCGTTCTCGTTGTTTTCACCAGAGTGATAAACATCTCAGATTATGCTTACATGTCATGATATATCTGGAATACTGTTCAAAGTGACGTTAACCCAACTCACTCACTCACTATCATCAGCCAAGTTTACTATCCCCTACAGTTTTATTTTATCTGACTTTCAGCTACTGGTAGTGGTTGAGGTCACATGCTTCTTGTTTTTGCGTTCTGGGTTAAAATATGTTTATGCATTTTTAGCAAAATTTTGGGGATAGACAAGGACAGCAGAAATGAGCCTTTGTTTCTAAACTGTTCTCAGCCATCTCTAGGTCATGGGTCACAAATCAGGCCAATACTGGTCTGGAACTGTTGTGCTGCATTCTAGCAGATAACATGGACAAATATTGATGTATTTCTGTCCAATTCATTCAGTAGACATGTCATATTTAAACTCGGGTCCAATTCAATAGTCTGCCAAATTGGTCAATATTGAGCCCACACATCAAGCACATGACTAAGGCTAAAACTGAAATGATACATGTTTCTTGATGTCAACTTTGACAAGACCCGTGTCAGTGGACTCTAATCCAATGTTGTAATGTTTAAGGACAGGTCAAATACTGGCCTGCCAAGTCTGTAAATACAAAGGGGTTATGATTGTGTGATAATGGCTTTAATATCTCTTAGATCTTTGATTTAAAGTGTTGCAATGATGTTTTGATCTTGTATGTGTACGCTTATGTTATAAGGAGCAGGGTTAACATGCAGAGATGCCAACCATTTCCGAAAAATTGAGCCGAAAAATGTGCTATTACGCTTCTACATTTTTTGTCATTTTTACGCTAAATAATTACATGCATAAAATTTCGTGGAGAGCAAATTGTTAATGCACTGGTGACATGAAGCATTCTGATGCGAGACAATACTGACCAATAAGAGCCATGCTTTCATAACATAATGTTAATATGTCCATTACTCAGTGATACACGGTTTCTGGTATGTGTCACGTGATAAATGTTATGTATGTATGGAGCTTTGAAGACATGTTTCACTTTTTGTGTCTAGGTCTAACATGTCTTTTCACATGAAATTACTATATTTTACCCCACTGAATACCATGATTACTCCAAAGCTTCAATTTAAATTAGGGTTGACAAAAGAAGATCTAAAGCATGCTGAAGCTATTCAATGAACATGTGAATGAGTCTGGATCTCAGTTTGTTGTAATTTGATTCCAGTACTTGAATCCAGAAGTGGCAGCTCTTTCTGTCTAGAGTTTCAGTTGTGAAGGGTGATTTCCACTTGCATAGCTTGATGGTGACTTGGTTTCACTTTATGTGTGTTATATGGTTTGAACCCGTGAAGATCCGGGTCAGAATAGGTCTTCAGCAACCCATGCTTACCGTAAAAGGCCACTAAGCTTGCCATAAGAGGCGACTAACAGGATCGGCTGGTCAGACTCACTGACTTGGTTGATGCAAGTCATCGTATCCCAATTGCGTGGTTTGATGCGCATGATATCAATCGCTGGATTGTCTGGTCCAGACTTGTTTATTTACAGACCGTCGTCATAAAACTGGAAAATTGCTGAGTGTCGCGTTTAACAACAACAAACAAACAAACTGTAATTTGTTAGTGGAGTTATAATGAGGTGAGGGGTGGTCGGGTAGCGTAGTGGTTAAAGCGTTGTCTCGTCACGCCTAAGACCCGGGTTCGATTCCCGACATGGGTACAATGTGTGAAGCCCATTTCTGGTGTCCCCCGCCATGATATTGCTGGAATATTGCTAAAAGCGGCGTAAAACCAAACTCACTCACTCACTATAATGAGGTGATACTTTTATATAGCTGAATATTGTTGAGTGCAGCGTTAAGCAACAACAAACAAACATATTGTTTACCACAAAATCTGTTATTTGTTAGTGGAGTTATAATGAGGTAATACCTTTATATAGATAGAAGTTGCCAGTTTGTGACCTTAGTTGTCTTAAAACTCAGCATCTTATGTGCCTGTGTGCATATTTACATGAGTGTGTATATGTGAGTATGTGTTGAAGTTGAAGCAGAAAGTGTGTTTAAATGAGTGTGTTGACGTAAATGTGAATGGGTGCGAACATATGAGCTGGAGAAGGAAGTAAATAGGTTTAACAGAGAAATGTGATATTCTGTTGAACATAAATGTAACTGTGTTTATCTTCCCTATTGGAAATGTGTGTAGCCTATTTCTGGTGTCCCCAACTTTGATTTGGCAGGAAAGAAGCTAAAAGCAGTGTAAAAACACTCACTCACTCACTCACTCACTCACTCACTCACTCACTCACTCACTCACTCACTCACTCACTCACTCACTCACTCACTCACTCACTCACTCACTCACTCACTCACTCACTCACTCACTCACTCACTCACTCACTCACTCACCTATCTCGATCTCTTGATAATGTAAAGCAGAATAGATTCCATGTACCCCATCAGTTTGCAACTTCAGCCCCTAGTCTGAAACCCACATCGATTGTGAGATGTGTTCATCAAGTAAAAATCCTTATATTAATGAAAATATTATTGTGAAAAGGCAACTTCAGGCTGGTTGATTCAGAAATATTTGGCACAGACTGCCTGCACATGTTGCGAGAAGCATAGATGTAAATGATCAGGATCGTGATGCAAGTTGCCAGATCATGCTGTGTTTGTTTCAAGCTGACTAAGAGCTATGAAATGGGTGTCGATGCTCAAGTCATTAGTGTCAGTGTCAAATCCACATACACTTTGGCTTATCTTACTTTTAAGCACTGATGATGCTATAGTGTATGAATCTATTTTGTCCCTTGCTGTGATGTGTCTGGAATAGTGCTGTAAGAGACATAAGACCATACTCTCTCTTTTTCCGTAACAGTTTTACCCATGTAATTGGGGCTTTATGGTTTTGTCTGATTGTGACCACCACCTGCCATTTGTTTTTAAAACCATGTGGCACGTGGACATGTTGATGGTTGTTTAACACGACACTCAGCAATTTTCCAGTTTTATGACGACGGTCTGTAAATAATCAGGTCTTGACCAGACAATCCAGTGATTGACATCATGAGCATAGATCCACGCAATTGGGATAAGATGACATGCATCAACCAAGTCAGCAAGCTTGGACATCAGATCCCCTTAGTCACCTCTTACAACAAGCATGGTTGCCTTTGACTACAAGCATGGGTTGCTGAAGACCTATTATACCCCGGATCTTCTCAGGCTGGACATCCCAGGGACATCATATCATGCATGTCTCCTTTATCCCCCTGACAATGTTGTCCCCCGCCGTGATATTGCTGGAATATTGCTAAAAGCGGCGTAAAACCATACTCACTCACTCACTCCCTGACAATATTTGTTTCTTGACACATTAGCCAGTCATATCAAAAGTCAATGTCATCTTTTAGGTCATGGCCTGAGGAAAAGTTTGTTTAACTGATAACTCAAGAAGCATTTATTGTAAGTCATAAAATTTGTTAGATGTCATCCTTTGGGCTGGGCCACGATTTGGAAAGGTTCTGAGTTACCTCTGTGTAAGGTCAAGGTCACGGCGAAGGTCAAAGTATGTTTGCCATTCTCACTAAATTTCCTTTTTCTGCAGACTTTTAGAGTATTTTGTATGTATTTGTTATATCATTACAATACTTCTGTATTACAAGTGATGACAATCTTATAATATCAGTGGTAGGTCACGATTACATACTTTCTATGAGAAGCTTATGCTAATTTGCGTTAGTGACCAACTTAGTAAACTGGCCTAGTACCAGCCACATCAGTCTCATTGTAGGTGTTTCAACAAATATGTAAGAAGACTAGTTCTGTCTCCCAGACCCTAGAGACCCGTAAAGATCTGGGGTAGAATAGGTCTTCAGCAACCCATGCTTGCTGTAAGAGGCGACTAACGGGATCGGGTGGTCGGGCTCGCTGACTTGGTTGCTGCATGTCATTGATCCCAATTGCGTGGATCGATGCTCATGATATCAATCACTGGATTGTCTGGTTCAGACTCGATGATTTACAGACCACCGTCATATAGCTGGAATATTGCTGAGTGTGGCATTTAGACAACAAAACAACCAACCAACCCAGACCCTTGAGAAGAAAGGATTGTTCTTACCTCCATTTGGATTTTAGTTTTTTTATTTTGTAGATATAATTTTTTGAATAAAATTTCTTTATTTCTGGGACTAAATGTCTGTCTATAGGTAGACATGTGGTCAAGACCAATATCACTGTCCATGTGTTTTGATAATGACAGGGTTATGTTTTACAAATTAGAAAAGTTTGGTTTATTCACATAATAATGTCATCTGTACTTAGAGGCTTGCCCTGGCATATGGATCATGCTGTATGTAGATTAGGGTTATGTATATGGTCATTAGCACTGACAGTCCAGGCTTCCACCAGTGGTGGTTTTATACACTGGGTCATTTAATTCACAGTGATGTTCTGAAGATAGCCATTACTGGATATTTGAAAGGGATCTCAACTATTAAGCAGTTTGTAAACATTTTTTTTGTGCTCAATAGTCCTTTTGGTCAATGTTAGGTAGTTTAACTTTCAAATGTATAGGGAAAGAAGTCATCACTAGACGATGTTTCTGTCCTGTGTTAGAATTGGTCTTCAGCAGCCCTTGCTTGTCGTAAGAGGCGACTGCCGAGATCGGGTGGTCATACTTGCTGACTTGGTTGATGCATGTCAGTGTATCCCAATTGCGTAGATCCATGTTCATAATGTTAATCACTGTATTGTCTGGTCGAGACTCGATTATTTACAGTCCACCGTCATATAACTGGAATATTATAGTGTGGTGTTATACAACAAACAAAGCTGTTGTTTGTTGTCCACTTCCATCCTTGTCCTCTCCAGATCTGATAAGGAAGTGTTACAACAGCCAAGCCAGACATGGCTTTCCCTGGGAGCATTATTTGATAAGCTAGTGTATTTGAGAAAATAATAGAAGATAAATATCTATAAAACCAGTTCAGCGAACCTGAAAGGGTTTCAAGCTATACCCATGTGCACTAGCAATTATTTGACATTGTGGTCCTATCTTTGTGTAAACTATCACTTAATTGTAAGTCCATGTACAGGGATGGAAATTAGCAAAAGCCCACAAGCCCACTAGCACTAGGTTTTTTTTAATGTTGAAGGTATCCTGAGGGCTAGTAGAATTTCAAACATTTTGTTATCGCTGTTCGGGCTAGTAGACCTTGATTAAATTCCTTCTTTGATCTACATATACATTGTATGTGACCAAATTCATCCCAGTGATCCCCAAGGGAGCCCAGATAGTAACGGGGGCGGTTGGGTAGCCTAGTGGTTAAAGCGTTCGCTCGTCACACCATAGACCCAGGTTCGATTCCCGACACGGGTACAATGTGTGAAGCCCATTTCTGGTGTTCCCCCCCCCCCATCGTGATATTGCTGGAATATTGCTCAAAGCGGCGTAAAACCGTGCATGTCATTGTACCCTGACTGCGTGGGGCATTGCTTGTAATATCAACCACTGGTTTGTCTTGTCCAGACTTGATTGTTCACAGGTCGCGGTGACATATATTGACTATTGCTGAATGGCGCATAAAATACCAAACTGTCATCCAAATGTCCATCTGTCTCATGGTTGACAGCTAGATGATGATGTGTGTTAGAACAGGGATGCCAATCATTATGATTTTCACGTAATAGTTATGACTTTGAGCCTAAAATTACACCATTACACTTCTCCTCCCCCAAATTACGATTTTTGTCATTTTTCTGGATATCAACATGCATAAAATACGGAGAACAAATTGTTAATGCACCGATGACATGAAGCATTCTAAAGTGAGACAGTGCTGACCAATGATGGCCAAGGTTTCAATTTACATGGTTGTAAAATATCCATTACTCAGTGTTACATGGTTTATGATTGGTTGTTTTCAATTTTGTTGGGGCAGACAGGGAACTACTGGTACTGTTAACATTGCTCTCTTTCACATGGAATTACCTTTACACCTCACTGATTACTCCAAAGCTTCAACTTCTGAAGATCCGGGTTGGAATTGGTCTTCAACCCATGCAAGAGGCGACAAACGGGATCGGGTGGTCTGACTTGCTGACTTGGCTGCTGCATGTCATTGTATCCACATTTTGTGGATCGATGCTCATGATATCAATCACTGGATTGCCTGGTCCAGACTCGATTATTTAAGGAATGCCATCATATAGCTGGAATATTGCTGAATGCGGCATTAAACAACAAACAAAATAAAAAAGATCTCCAAAGCTTCAATTAGGCCTGGCGTCTGTGTGTTGGATTTATCTTGTCAAGAACAAATATGACAACCAGAGCATGATTTGAGGGTCAGCTCATTAATGGACACATCTGATCTTGGCTGCTCCTAATTGACCTCATTATGTGGTTGTGTATGCAAGATAAGATTCAGGGAAGTCTCCTAACTTATCTATATTGAGCCAGCCAATTAGCCTGACCTCTGTATATGAAGAAAGTGAGTGAGTTAAGATTTAAAGTCACATCGGCAATATTTCAGCCATATAGTGACTAAATCAAGTTATACAGTAATAATACATACATATAGACATTAAAATCTGTCGACAAAGGACAGTAAAAGCACTAGACTATCACAGATGTAGATTTAAAACAGGCATATCATCATAAAATTTGAACTATTCACAACAATTCACAATAAAAATGGGCTTTAGATCACCAATAACCAAAGGTAGGTCACCATACAAGGTACCATGGGGACTTAGGGTACTTCTGCTACCTACATGGTACCCTAGCAGGAATTACACCATCCCTCTGGCCACTGGTGATTGTTAGTAAGTTTTAGCCAAACCATTAAAAAACAACAAAAAATCTACGATTAAAACCATGGAAATGAAACATACTTTGAATGAAGTGGGACTTACGTACGCTCTCAGGGGAACAATTAGTTTACGTTACTTCAACCCCCTTTGAAGGTACAGCCACTAACAATCACAGTTATATCATCATTTTACCAAATTAAAATCACATACTTTTTACAATACATCTCATCAAAAGACTGTCAGTACTACAGAGTTGTACAGGGCCGTCCGTATGTTAGCTGTAGGCAAAGACAAGTGAAAACTTGTTTGTTTGTTTGTCACCGCACTCAGCATTAGTCCAGCTCTTTAATGATAATCTGTAAATTTTCGAGTTTGTACCCCACAAGCTAGTGATTGACATCATGAGCATCGATCTACACAATAGGGATACGATGACATGCATCAAACAAGTCAATAAGTCTGACCACCTGATCCTGTTAGTTGCCTCATACAATTAGTATGGGTTGCTGAAGACCAATTCTAACCCAGATCTTCATGGGTGTTGTGAAAAATTGAAAATAAATGGTTTTCTCAACATATGTAGTAATGAATTGAAGATGAGTGGCATGCATGGTGTGTACTTCTGAAATACCATGTTGTATGTGTACTGGTTTTCAGTGAGGTTAAAACACAATGTGTTGTCATGGTAAATTGAGGTAAATCAGAACTCTTGAAATTGTTACAAAACTAAAAAATATGTTCATGAGAGGATAGTTTCAAGGAAGTACAGCACTTTAAATTGCTTTTTACTTTTGCAAAATTAGGCGTGGGTTTAACATTTGTCTGGAAAGTTTAAGTTTTGTTTTCAAACACTGGGGGTGTTTTCGGGTGCTTAATACATGAGATACTGTAATTGGACCAGAACTCGCACAGACCAGTGAAGATCCGTGGTAGAATGGGTCTTCAGCAACCCATGCTTGCAGTAAAAGGCGACTAACGAGATCGGGTGGTCAGGATCGCTCACTTTGTTGAGACATGTCATCATATCCCAATTGCGTGGATCAATGCTCATGATGTCAATCACTGGATTGCCTGGTCCAGACTCGATTGTTTTTACAGACCGCTGTCATATAGCTGGAATTTTGCTGAGTGCAGCGTTAAACAACAAACAGACTTAAACAGACACCAGAGTTCGTTCAGAGTCTGGTAGGAGCACCCTTGGCAGAGACCCTACAGGAAGGCTTCATCTGGAGTCTGTCGGGTAGAGTCTGCCTGCTGACACAAGGGATGAATTATGGAATATTCTGGCATCTCTTACATCAGACAGTCTGTTCTAGAAATAAGTTCTGTGAAGTGCATGAAGATTGCTGTATTGATTCCTATTTCTCCCAAGGTAGTGAATCACTCGTGCTTCTACTACTTGTCATATGATTTTTGTTCAATCTTCGATGAATTTGTTGATTTTAGTGTTTAGACATCTTGTATGTGTTGGAAAAGTCCTGTTTGATTCCAACACATACTGGCTGTCTGACTGATGCTCCTTCATTGTCTTACTGATTCAGTGAACGTACAGTTAAGAGGCTCTTCATGGGGGACCCTGTTGTCAGTGTTACTGATTCAGTGAAAGTACAGGTTAAGAGGCTCTCTATGGGGGACCCTGTTGTCAGTGTTACTTATTCAGTGAAAGTACAAGTTAAGATGCTCTCTATGGGGACCCTGTTGTCAGTGTTACTCATTCAGTGAAAGTACAAGTTAAGAGGCTCTCTATGGGGACCCTGTTGTCAGTGTTACTCGTTCAGTGAAGGTACAGGTTAAGAGGCTCTCTATGGGGGACCCTGTTGTCAGTGTTACTTATTCAGTGAAAGTACAAGTTAAGAGGCTCTCTATTGGGGACCCTGTTGTCAGTGTTACTCGTTCAGTGAAAGTACAAGTTAAGAGGCTCTCTATGGGGGACCCTGTTGTCAGTGTTACTTATTCAGTGAAAGTACAAGTTAAGATGCTCTCTATGGGGGACCCTGTTGTCAGTGTTACTTATTCAGTGAAAGTACAAGTTAAGAGGCTCTCTATGGGGACCCTGTTGTCAGTGTTACTCGTTCAGTGAAAGTACAAGTTAAGAGGCTCTCTATTGGGGACCCTGTTTTCAGTGTTACTCGTTCAGTGAAAGTACAAGTTAAGAGGCTCTCTATGGCAGGCCTACCAAGGAAAACTATCACAGAGCAACCAAACTAGGGGATATGTTGTACACAATTTCAATAGAAATAGCCACACAAATGACAAACGACACAATCTCCATAAAGTGTGCATCATAATATTTACAAAAAACACCACATTTTCAATGGAGACCGCAACAAACCGAATGCATGAGCACTTCTTTTGTTGCAGTGTGCATGATTGACTGTGTTTGGTTCCAAATGTGGCTGGTTTTAATCATTATGATGCATGCTTTGTGGGGATTTATAATAATCATATCTATACAGGAAACTGGTTCGTTTTTCCATCACAGAAATCAAGTAGCTTACTTCTGAATTTAAAAATTTCATTTCAAACTGTCACTTAACTAGATGAAAATATGTATGATTTTGAAAAACACAATATACCATTCTTTTCCAAACATATTGTGATAATTAAGGAGAAGATATATGGATGAACAACTTCTGTATTACAATTAGGAACAATGTTTCGGTGTAGGTGCTAACAACGTTATCAAGCAAGTGACTCATCCATATATCTTACATTCTTACATCCTTACATCGTACTCCAACTTCTAAAAGGCTTTCAAAGAAGATATTGTGATAATAATATTCATTAACATTTCAAGACGTGTGTGGGTCACGGGCGAATTAAAATACAGTTTCCGAGAAATATGGATCCCTTGGTCCTTTATTTCTGATACCTGCTTGACCAGAAAGTATTCGCAAGAGTGTAAGTCTCTGTGAGCATGGATTAATATCGGACTGCATGTCAAGCCCACCTGACTGACGATGTATACATCGCAGCACACCTGATAGCAGCCATGGTCCCTGTATCAGTCATATTTATACCTGTTGATGCCAAGCATCACACACTGGGCATACATATCCCGTGAATGTCATGTTTTATCAGTCCTACTGTGCTCAGGGATTTATTCAGCTTCATGCAATGTTAAGCTTGAGATCATAATATAGATATGACTCAACTTTTGATAGTGATATTTGTAGTGTCCTGGTTGGATTTGAATGTGGCTGATTGCCGAGATATTTTGGCACACAATCAGTATTCAATATTTCCCAGGAACTTCAGTAAGTGCAGCTTCATGTTAAGGAGCTTAATTTTTAAGTTTCACAATTCAATGTGCTTCTCTTTTCTAGTTTTCTAGTGTTGTCTTTATCCTAAGGACACAGTGGATAAGAGCCTCTGGGATAGCTAAATCAATCTCACTGTGAGCCATTGGGATAGCTAAAACAATCTCACTGTGAGCCTCTGGGATAGCTAAAACAATCTCACTGTGAGGCATTGGGATAGCTAAAACAATCTCACTGTGAGCCTCTGAGATAGCTAAAACAATCTCACTGTGAGGCATTGAGTAAGCTAAAACAATCTCACTGTGAGCCTCTAGGATAGCTAAATCAATCTCACTGTGAGCCATTGAGTTAGCTAAAACAATCTCACTGTGAGCCTTTGGGATAGCTAAAACAATCTCACTCTGAGCCATTGGGATAGCTAAAACAATCTCACTCTGAGCCATTGGGATAGCTAAAACAATCTCACTGTGAGCCATTGGGATAGCTAAAACAATCTCACTGTGAGCCATTGGGATAGCTAAATCAATCTCACTGTGAGCCATTGGGATAGCTAAAACGATCTCACTCTGAGCCATTGGGATAGCTAAAACAATCTCACTGTCAAACGTAAGAAAACTATCTGTAAATGTAAGCCTAGATGGAGACCCCCTCTTTAATGTTATTTGACTACCATGTTTAGAAGGTAGATACACCTGCCCTTTGTGCAGCCTATGTCATTAAGACCTCAGTGAAGTGGTCTGATCAGGGAGTGAGATGCTGCTTAAAACATGCTTCATCGCTATGTTGATCTGATTGCCCATCTGCTGGACTTATTACGACATGTAGGAAACATGTACTGATGCATCGGTGGATCGCCATTTTTTGTACTTCTCGATACAAGTATCAATCACAGTCGCACACTAGGTAAAAAAATATCAATCCTGACCTTAAATCTTTGCTTTAATAACTGTTCCACTAAACACTAAACAGTAGTGCAAGTTAATAGTGAAAACATTTTCATCACTGCGCCATACTTGACACTGCCAACTGTAAATCATCAGTGTGCCAGGTATATTTAGCCATCCTTTCTATAAAAAAGATGGCTTGTGCATCACAGATAAGAGCACATGCAAGTAACGTGATACATATCGGATCGTGAGTAAGCATCGTGATACATATCGGATCGCACAGTTGGTGTATCATCCCAGCCCTACTAATTATGACATGTAGGAATCGTGATGGGCCATGAATACCACAGCAGCTGAAGCTCACCTTCCTGGTTGGTGGTACAAGGTCAGAGTTACAGCACCTCTGTTAGTTATAGTTTGTGGAAAAACAAAATCCTCAAATATTGACTAGTTAGCATTTGTCATTACAGATGAGAGAAACCATTAGTCTTAGATAAGATTTGTTTATTCAAGTGATTTCAATACACAGGCATCTACAGTAACTGTCAAAAACATCTTCCGAAACCTGAGGTTCCTTGTCTGGGAGTCAGTACCCCGAAGCCAAAGTTTAGTAAAACATTCATTTGGCCTTAGCTAATAATCTTCTACTGATGAAAAAAACCATGTTTGTGCTGGATGACATTCAATACCTTTGCACAAACTGGTTCCCTTATCTCACTACACTCTTCATTACTGTATATTTCACTTGTTGCTCAAGGAAAATGCTGTCACTTCTCTAATGTAGTTTGACCTACTTTCAGTTTCACCAGCCTATATATCTCTTCCAGACTTCCTTATTCAACACAGTGTCATTCGCGGTCATTTAATATTGTATCCAAACATTGGACAAATTGTGCATGCTCTCCCTGTAGATTTATCAGGATAAATTGTGTTAATACGCATGCATTTTATCTGTATCATTTGCTTTAGTGCTATATGAGGAAAGGTTTTGATACAGATAAAATATAGGATGGTGCTAATAATAGTGATTTTGATCTGACAAAAGTTGTTGTGCTGTCATAGAAAATACTTTTCTATGTGTTATCGTGTACTGTCTGATACAGTCTAACATTTAAGATTTTATCAAGGTAGCTTTTCCTAGACTGCTGTTTGACATTTGTTCATGTTATCAGCAGGGAATACTTGATCCCCAAATACCAATCTGAAATTTTCACAACATACCATGATTTTCTGTTATGGTCACTGACACAGACTTGAGTTTCCTTATGTGGCTTGTTCACTTCATTTTGTCCAGTTGGTGAAATTGTCTTCATGTCGTTCAAGAAGTAGTTGCAAAACATTGTCTGTCTCAATTTCTCATGTGACTTCTTTCCCTTGGTCTCAAGGCTCGTCTGTTTGCTTGCCTGTTTGCATATCTGCTAGATTGTCGGTTTGGCTGTCTGCTAGATTGTCTGTTTGGCTGTCTGTTGGATTGTCTGTTTCCCTGTCTGTTCTGTCTGTTGCCCTGTCTGTTTCCCTGTCTGTTGGGTTGTCTGCGGTTGGCAGGTCTGCCAGTAGGTACCTGTGCTCGTCGCTGGATCAATGTTGTGCGTCTGCCTGACTGAGGTGACATCGTGCACGGAATGGTACGGTTGTCTCCATATGTATCCGTAAAGGACGGGTAGCGATGGCAGTGAAGCTTACCTGGCCAGGGGAGACCACTTCGAGTGCGGGTAAATTCCTCGTGACAGGAATCATACACCCCTTGACACAATTCCCGGCATGGGACGAGGAAAGGGATTTCCTGCATACGTTCCTGGACACAGAAGGGCATGAAGACACCACAGAGGAAGAAGCGAAGGTTCTGAGAACATCCGGACTGAATCAGCGGCTTGTACTGCTGCATCTCCAGCTCCATCAAATCAAGGCTGCCCTGAAGAAACATGTTTGGCAGGGAACCATGGGTGAAAGGGGGTGCAATGCTAGAACACATGGACAGAGTGTTACGCTCACAGGCAACATGGCCACGTTGACTCTTCTTTTTCTTTTCCGGGATTGGTTTGATACAGCGGTTGGTCCTCTTCGGCAAGAACTGAGGACACCTGAACTGCCGTGGCCATGGTCGTCCTTGACGCTGCATGTCTGACGAGCACCTTACCTTGGATTTGCGACATGTTTCTCGACATGGCAACTGAACCCTTGGGGATCCTGGGGTGCACTTGGGCAAGTAGAGCCCACAGAGCAGAATCCTGAGATTGGAAGAACAGAGAGTATCCATGAAAGGCCACCATGGTTGCAGAGCCCAGTAGACTTCTGCCTGTGTTCTATGATTGAACTGGTTGGGGAGTCTGGTATAGTTATATCCAACCAGCCCTTTACACATCGGCACCTCCACCGTTTCACAGCCGCCCACGGTATCAGCAAGTGCCACTGAACCCAACCAAACTGTCACTATGACACACAAGCTAAATAGTCCCAATGTTAGATCCATTGTGTGTCCTCGGCTTCTTTAGTTGAAACTAGAATCCAACTGAAAACAACTAATCAGAGAAAAACGTTTTTGAATTTCTGTCCCTTTCTATATCATGTAAAGCTGGCACCAGAGTATGGTCACATTTTGACTGGACTGACATCAAAATGAAAGAGAGCTTGACTTTTGTTGGTTCCATAGTTCCATTGTTTAGCCGAAGGAGATACCAGTACCGAGACGGCAGGGGGAACAGATATGAATATGGACTTTGGTCTTGTAGCAGCAGATTCAGCCCTGCTGATGGAAGATGGACAGAAACTATGTGATTAGAAATGCTTGATTTGGCAGCTGCAGCCATTCAGATAGCGACTGGAGTAGGCTGATTTTACCGATGGGCCATGAGATCTCTCGCCATTCCCCCCTGTCGGGGCAATGGTGGTGCTTTGCTGTCTGGACCTGACAGTGACCTCTGGCAATCCACATCTGGACCCTATCCAGCCAGGACTTCCTGAAATAGAATTTTGACATTCCACAATTGTTTTGTTTGCCAGTAATTGGTGTTTCTGTATCACCAGGCAGTGTTGGAAACATTGCAGAGCTGACTCTGAAGTTTCCATATGTTCTGCTGGTCACGGTGACAATCTGGCCGCTGGATTGTGTTAACACACTTGTGGAGGGAGTGTTCCACATTTCAGTGCATGGCTACATTGTGCACAATTAGAGGTCTTGAATAAGTTGCAAAAAATCACCTTTGTGCATTGGCTGATTCCACTGTTCGTTCTTACATGACCATGCACCATATACAAGATCTGATTTAAATTGAATATAATTTTTAAGAATTAAAAGATTGGAAATTAATAGTGCAAGTTCTGTGCATGTTCTTCTTTTGTTTAAAACAACATCAAAATTAAAGGTATGGACATACTTAATGCATAGTATGCTTCATAAAATAATTCAGGGGATTCAGAAGTTGGAAAAGAAAATCTTTTTTGATAATTGGGGGTGGGGGGAATGGGAAAACTCTCTCAAGTACAACCTCTTATTATCTAGCTCATGGTGAATTGTCATTTCAAATGAGTTTGAAGATGGATCAAAAGAATGTTTGTGTGTGATCACACTAAGCTTCCAAAGGGCAAACTAAACAGCTTTGAAAAGAAAATGTAAAAAATAACAAATGCCTTGTATAATAATGGTTTGAGACATATCAAGTTGGTTTTATAATTCAGTACAGACCTCCTTTGAGATTTGTACCTTATTTTAATCAGGACAGCTCAGAAGAGTGTGTGATTGAGTTAATATTCTTGGTACTGCATCAACTCCATGCCAACTGGTCATGACATTATCAAAGGTTATCAATAAGCATGAGAAGCCTCAAGAGCCTACAATAGTTTGTACAAGGGTACACAATTTAAAGATGTCTGATCTCTATCTGATAGGTTACAACAGCCTAACACAGTTGATTGTTTTAACACAACCAAATTGGATCCTGACCAGATCAGTCATGAAATCAGCAGCAGAATAACTCAAGAACATCTGAACACTTTACAGTTCAGGATTCAAGATGGACTTTAAGTGGAATTATATGAACATGTTGACGTTTGAATAATCC
Organism: Haliotis rufescens; assembly: GCF_023055435.1. Taxonomy (NCBI): domain Eukaryota; kingdom Metazoa; phylum Mollusca; class Gastropoda; order Lepetellida; family Haliotidae; genus Haliotis; species Haliotis rufescens. Next base: position 36,202,268 of record NW_025964372.1, on the reverse strand, counting down.
CTTGTGCTCATAAGGATATCTTCAAAACCAGACTTTGGAAAATGAAATTATGACACCTGATACAGCAACTCTTTGTAGCCAACTTCAGAAATCAATATCACCAGTTCAGGAGGCAGGTCTGAAATATGTTTGATGTGCCTTCATGGCTGACAGTTTAATTCAGTGCCAGTTATCTTGTTTCTGTATCTCTGGGGTTTCTGTGTAATCTGAACTAGGCAGTTTGTCAGGTAGAATGTGACATTTAGCAACAGCACAAGGCCATGTTGAGCCTGTACCGAGCCTGTACCGCAGCTGTAGACACTGGTAGATAGTGAAAGGATTGTATTGAGTGTACATTTAAAATTTAAGCTACATTTACATCCTTGTTTGATTAAATTATCTTATGAAAACATTTGAACAGGAACAAAAAAATAATGGGATTTTTACAAGAGAGGTGCATAATTTCAGAAACAGGAAACTTGAATTGTGTGGTTTGAAATAGTGGAGGACCATCTGTTGTGGCAGTTGGGCTGTGTTAGTGTGGCATTTACTCTGAAGACCAGTCACCCCAGGATCTTTTGTTTTAGAATTATTGAATATACCGTAGTACACTTTCTTAACATTCCAATCAGATTGTTATCTTTGACACTGTTCAAAACGGGGTTCTGGGGTCCAAAAGGGATGATCCTATGTTATTTGAATCAAAGGGCCAGCAAATTTTATTATTTTGACATTTGGGTTTTAATGAGGGCCCTTCCTCTTTAAGGCTTAATTTCAAACACCGTTCAATCTTCTGGTTTCTTTTGTATATTTTGTTTCGATTCATTTATTAATCATTTACATCAGATTTAAAAAAAAAATAAAATGGTTTTTTTTTTATCAAACACAGTTGAAGTGTTCTGTTTGCTTGTTTGGTAGTAAGTAAATAGAGCTGTCTGTGTCCTTAAGGGACTATAGCTGTGAGATTATGCAGACCATGGAGTGAACCCACATTCACTCAACCATGCATTCACATACTGCTTTATTGAACAGGCGATACAATCACACATGTTGACGAACCATTGAAAAAGTTAAGGTCATATCAATATTAACTATCATTGTAAATCAACAGGCTGCATTCAACTGCCAAGTGCTATTTAGCTGTATGTGTGTGTCACACAATTGCTTTCTATACCCCTTACTTCCTGGTTCGCCATGCTGACAGGTAGCCAGGTGCACACACAGATTACTTATGTTGGTATCAGGGGGGTGTTGTGGGACATGGATAGGGCACATTTTATGGTGCACTCTAGAGTGTTGACAAGTGTTGGGAGCTCTGGAAAGTAGCTGGTGCTCAATGTTGAGCTTCATAATACTTATGGGCCAATTTGTTGTTAGATTTTGTTTAATGCTCCACTCAGCAATATTCCAGCTATTTGATGGAAGTATGTAAATAATTGAGTCCCATGATTGACATCATGAGCATTGATCCATGTAATTGGGATGCGATGACATGCATTCAACAAAGTCCAGCTGATCCATTTAGTTACCTTTTAGGACAAGCATAGGTGGCTGGTGACCTATATTCTTACCTGGAATCCCTGTAACTCTTTACCTGTGAAAAAGAAGGGTATGTTTTGGGAGAACAGTGACCCTCCACTTCTGAACAGCATGGGTCCAAGTCGTATTGTTTTCACAGATATTTGTGATTCAGGTTCATTGACCTCGGAATTAATACCTTTTTTGTCTATTTTTGAAAAGTATGAAACACTTGTGTTGGAGAGTGTGGATACTAGGTCCATGTATTCACAGGTCAGTTGACCACTGGTTATTCAAATCAAACTGCAGCGCCGAGGGACCAATATTTCTCAGAAATTGAATCATTTGGGTTTTTTCATGGGTCATTGAAAAAATATTACTTATAAAATCTTAGAACACACTTCATTTTTATACCATGAATATAGAACATAGTGACAAATTTAGCTTCTTAATTCATTGTTGAGTGCTGAGTATGAATAATTGATTTCTCAAGTCAGTGACATGAATATTTGACACTCTGTAGCAGTTGCACTCTGGCTGCTGGAAAGGGTTGTGAGTGAGAGGCCTATTACTGGTATTAGTGAGCATCAATCATTGATGTTCTTGCTGGAGTCTGACAGATGGCCGTGTACTATTTCCTTCATTAAAGAGAATCCGTCCAGACTGGCAGAGGTCTTGCTACATGTGTTGTTTATTATCAACATGGTGTATGCTGACAGTCAATAAACTTTTTCGTCTACACTGAAGTTGAAAAGGATGTAGATGGAGAAAATATTTGATGTAACTACACTTTGGTATCTTTGACTAAAAATGATATAAGGAACTGTTTTTTCAAAAAGTCTAAAGAAAAAAGATTTGAAAGAGAAAGATTGTTTTGTGTTCCACTCCCAGCACAAGACTTCTCATGACACTGTTCAAAATAGGCGACCCTTCCCAGACTGATAAAACCAACCTCCTAAAACAATTTATGAACCCTCCAAAAGAATGCATGAATGGTCAAGTCTTGTTACCAGGACTGTATTTCACTTGTTTAAGCTGAGACCACCATGAGGCCCAAATTTGATAAGATAGAATAGGTCTTCAGCAACCAATACTTGCTGTAAAAGGCAACTATGCTTGTCGTAAGAGGCGACTAACGGGATCGGGTGGTCAGGCTCGCTGACTTGGTTGATGCATGTCATCGATCCCAATTGCGTGAATCAATGCTCATGATGTCAATCACTGGATAGTCTGGTCCAGACTCAATTATTTACAGACCACCATCATATAGCTGGAATATTGCTGAGTGATAAGATAAATTCATGCATCTATGGTGTGTGTATATATATACCATGTTCTCATCTCTGTACCACACAAGTGCACTATTTTGGTACCAGGTCCCAAGTGGGTGTTTTTCTACGAAAGAATTCTATTCTATGATCAATACAGTATCAACACTTAGTATACGCTGCCATGATATACTGTAACTGAAAATAATATGTAATATCTCTATATATAATGTACATTATGTATATCTACCTCTCATGTTGATAGTTATATTTATGTCCATATGTAGATAGTTTGTACCCTGCCCTACGAGGGCGTTCTGTACGATAAACATTCTTGACTCTTCTTCTTGATATATACAAGCTTGCTTAGTATTAGTTGGTTCAGTTGCTCTGTAAGTCGCCATGTAACATGTTTAATGCCTGTGATTAGAGACTTGGAGTGAGTTGTATCTGGCTTTTCAAAGAAAGTAATGTTGTTCCTTGTGGAAGAGAGAATGGAGGTTGGTGCTTCGATCGCTGGCCATGTCATACCAAACGATGTTATAAATGGTACTTGTGCGCTCGGCATTGAATGGGATAAAACAAAGATTACTGTGTCTGAATGCGGTATCTCAGTGGGCTAGCGCTGTAAAACTGGCATTAGTCTGAAGTAGTACAAGGAGACATGCACGCATGCACGCATGCACGCACGCACACACACACACACACACTGACAAACACACACACTGACAAACACACACTGACAAACACACACACACACACTGACAAACACTCACACACACACTGACAAACACTCACACAAACACACACACTGACAACACTCACACAATATGTTGCATAAGTGCAATAATCTTTTGTGTGAAATTAAACATCACCTCACCTCACCTCACCTCACCTCACCTCACCTCACCTCACCTCACCTGAACCTTATGAAAGGTGAGATGGCTCACTTGCAGCAACAGATGGGGTGGAGATGATTGCCGTTAGGAACGATGTTGTGAAACACAAGCTGTGTTTGCTTCCCCATGTGGAGGGATAAAGGAGGTACCTCTACACAGCTAAATGCATGTAGGGGAGGGGTGTGTGTACACAGGCTGTCTGGCGCAGTCTGGGATATGGATTAGCACTACTGCCTGACGAGCCCAAATGCTGATTAGTAGGTTTGACTTTCCATTGAATCAGTGTAATGCTCTTGTGGCGTGCTTGACAAAAAGTGTTAAGATTACCTTGATGGTGTGTGGACTGAAGGTCAGGGAACATTGAAGGTTGCTGCTTGGGTCATGATCATTTTTGAATCTGATGACTTCTAAATCTTTTGTTTTAGAATTATGACAAGGCCTAGTCTGTCTGACAGTCCGGAACCATTGTATTGTCCCTTCCACTCAGTCCTTCTGTGATGTTATACCCTAAATGAAGCAAGTCTAGATTTTCCACAGGTTCAAGAACTACTGTGGGTCTCCTTTTCAATTTAAATGTAGTTTCTATCAAACTGATATATTTTCACAGGGTTAGAAATTGGCACTAGTTCTGTAGTTCTTGCCAAACTGCCCAATAGTTAAGGTATCATGAGGACTAGTAGAAATATGCCATTTTTATGTGTTTTGCTATTTGTTATCAATATAAGGACTAGTGGACTAAAAATGTTAGTGTTTACCACTGTTTTCAGAGACTAAGCTTTAGTCTAACAAGGACCCCCGAAGACCTCACAAACTGTTGTGAGAGGCACTTATGATACTAGGGATAGATTATCATCAGTATTCTAAAAGTCAGGGTGCCGTTTTCCATGTTGTCAAAACCCAAATGTTCAAGATTCATGAATAAGGGATCCCCAGATAAATGCACTATAAGGATCCCAGAATCCACCTTAATTTTCTGTCGTAAAAACATCTGAGCATCTAGATCAGGTGTAACATTTGATTTCAGAAGGATTATTAGGGACAGTGTGGCAGTTCATTGTGATTATAACATTGATAATTTATATCACAACAGACAGAGTAGCATCTTCCTTGTATTGCAGGGTTAGACCTTATGACAAATTGTAAGGACTAGCAGCTATTCCCCCAAAACTAATTACAATAAACTAAGGATGTTGGATTTTTACCCAAGCATTAGGTGGCTTTTTCTTACAAAGATGTGTTAAGTATACACGATTCTGCATGCCTCTCAATCAAGCAACTTTGGAATTATTTTGCCTGAAGCAAGTCCAGTTGTAATTCAGTTCATGAAAGTTTGGCATCAGCTTTGAAAGTGGTTCATCTGCATGCCTGCCATTGTCACGAAAAAACAACAACAGTTAAATCAATCAGGAATTTGTAATCAAAGCAGCAAAGACATCTTTGTTGTTATTGCTTGAGAATATTCCAAATCTTGCACAGCTAGGTATGAAAAATTGATCTCTTATTAATGTGACTGTTTTAATGTTCAGATTTATTTTAACATTCCAAGTTTTGTACAGCCAGGTATGAAAAAGTTATCTCTTATTAATGCGACTGTGATGTTCAGATTTATATTGTCTATTTCTGTGTTGGGTAATCCATTGTGAAATGTGGATAATTTTTATCAGTTTCTAATCTTCACACAGAATAAATGATGATGTTCCAGCTTCTATCCAGACAGCTGTGTGCAGCTCAAATGAAAGAATTGACACAGTTCAAGCATCCATCTTCAAATAGCCCTGGACGTACTGTCTGTAGCACCAAGACATGAAGACACATATCCCTCATCCATTAGCTGCGTCTCTTAACACATGCTAAAATGAAGCCCTCCTGTCGAAAATGACAGATCATCAGTTTACAAATATACAAATTAAACACAAAAGGAGATTCGCAAATGTGAGCGAAGACGAATACAAGCTACGGTAATCTTGCTACAGAGGAAGGGAATCCTTTAAGCTTGAAGTCCCTGAAGAAGAGCCCTCTTATCAACACACGTCTCTGCAGAAAGCCTGGTGCGCACAGGTGTTTTTGTTAGGACGCCATGAACTCTCTCATCCAAACAATACTAGTCTGTTGTCACTGGCTTGCTGGTCTGCCAGTAGACTTAACTTTTCCTCAGATCTTTTCTTGAAATTGTGTGTGAAAATGCTTCATATCATACAGACATGTCACAAATATCAGATTTTTTGCTGAACTGACAATTTTACAAGGGAGTTTACATTCATTATCATGGCTATTGAGTCTAATATATTTGTGTTTTTAGAATAATTTCCCCGAATACAAAACCTCTATTACATCATCGCCATTAGTGCTCTTATTGAAGTTTTTCAACAGAAGCCCTCATCATTGTTAACTATCTATAAATAGTTGTGCAATTAATAGTATCTTGCTGCCCATGACTCCTGTGCAACCATCAGCTAACTAGATGCAGATAATTAAGTAGGTTTTTAAAATTGAAAGACATCATTATGTGTTTTTGTTGATAGATCACACTTTTAGAGTAACATTTGATTGGCGGGGTGCAGGTTTTACTGAACTGATAAGGAGTAATCATGCCCTTTAGTACTGCATGGATAAGTGCATAGAAAATGACATGGATGCAATCTATGCAATAACTTTTGAGCTAGTGCCCCGAACTAGCATAAAGCACATATTCAGATTTAGTGTTATTTTATGAACTATTACTAGTTAAGCTTACTAGACCTAATAGGTTAATGTCGCACACTGTGGATCATACTTCTCATTGTGACCGCCTCCATGGTCTAGTGGTATTAAGGGGATAAAACAAGGTGCTGGTTGTAAGCTATTGCTCCCTTGGGGATTCCGGGTTAGAATAGAACCTGTGCTGGCTGAAAGCTATTGCCCCCTTGGGGATTCTGGTTTAGAATAGGATCTGTTCTAGTCGTATTTGGCAACTCGGTGGATTGGGTGGTCAGGCTCTGTGACTTGGTTGATTGCATATCCTCCTACCCCAGTGGCGTAGATTGGTGCTCATACTATCAATCACTGGATTGTCTGGTCCAGACTCAATTATTTACAGGCCACCATCAAATAGCTGGGATATTTCAGGGTGGGCTTTCAACACAGAAACATGATCATGGTGGCATATGAATACACATTGTCAAAGTATACTTGTTCCCCACTGATGAAGTGTAGTTGTGTTTAAATAAATACACACTGTCATAGTCATGTTGTCCCCACTGCTATGGCATTGCCATGGAAAATAAATACAATTGCCTTTTTATAAACAGATGAACAGCATCTCTTCATTCTCCCAATCGCAGTGTGCTGACGATGGACCACTTCTACACATTGGTCCAATATTTGAACAGCGGTTGGCCATCATGAGGTTTACCTTTCCCCACTCTGGTGCCATATGTCAACTTTTCCATTTGACATAACTTTGAAAAAGCCATTGCCGCCCTTCCTGTCGTACTTTTCTAATTTTTATTCTAAACAACACTGAGATTTGAGTGAAAATGTTGTGTGTGTGTAATCTTGGACCGATGTCGGCTCAACCCAGCTTTGGGGGACCGGAGCAGCTGGTTTGGATGTACATCGCTGCAGGGTAGCCGAGCTTCTAAACCCGCTCAAGAACCATCTACCATATGCAAGATTTGTAATTAAAATCTGTTGTGTATCTTTGTTGTTTGGACCCACCCAATACAGCCCAAACACCTTTGTTCAACATGGAGAATGTGTCCTGGAGTTACGATGTTTTACACAACAAACATGACTGTCCTTGGACAAAGATATTTTGGTTGAAGCATCAAGTGTGACCACAGGCTCCTTGCATGACTGACCTGGTGATGGGTTGGTTAGCTTGTGCCTGGGGTCATAAGTCATGATTCACATCATTGCCTAGCCTTGCTCAATGGCTGTGCTGAATGACAAGTCCATGGGTGTATAGTTATTATATCCTTATAGGCAAGTCTTGATAAGCGGATAGTACATCAATGAGCAAGTCTCTTATAGGGACAACTTGTTCTTATTATTTATATAATCTAGAAATTATGATTTCTGAAAGTTATTTCCTCCAAGACTTGGGCAAGTCTAATTATTGCAGTCAGGGCACAAATATAGCCTTCTCATCAACTCTGGACATATTTTCTCAAGTTGTTTTCATGCTTATTATTCACACATTTTGTCTGAAGAGTTCTGACTGAAAATATGTTTGATAGATAGTTCTGATTAGAAGAAGAAAGAAGAACATTTTCTGAACTAAGTGCCCACTCGGAACAATGCAAACATTACAGTAATAATTTGGCACGCATAATAACATGATATACAATTTAAAACCTAAACAGGAGGATTAATCTCACCTCACCTCACCTCACCTCACCTCACCTCACCTCACCTCACCTCACCTCACCTCACCTCACCCTATGTTCAATACATGGTAACTTCAGGTCTTTCTCCCAGAATTACCAACCCACCATGGTAGGCTGACATATTGTCAAGTGAGATCGGACAACACACTGTCCGTTATTGTATGACTCTATTGTAATACTTGACCAATACTTCACAGCCTTGTGAATCAACACTACCTGATGGACAGATCAGAAGCATGTTAGCACTGTGGATTATTTTTATATTCCCAGAGGGATACAGCTTTTGTTTTAGCATAATCAACATTGTTAAAGGAGGCCAAGACAAATATGGGTGACCAAGTCAAACACCTTGCCATACATCTAGTATGGCCACTGGGGGTCCGAGTGAAAGTGGTCGTAATGGCGGAGCATCCTGACTATGTGTGGCCTTCAGCCAATACAATATGGCTGGTTGCACCATGCTGAAGCCGATGGGGTCTGGAAATTTGGTACACCTCGCAGGAACACACTCCATTGTCTGGCTACTACTGGAATGTAGTCCACACCTGCAATTGTATTCAGCCAGATGATATTCATTCTCTGTTGTCCTTGCTTCTTAGCCAGGCATCTCCAGAATGAAGTGGAAGTATTTGGTGGCCATTGGCTGAACAATTGAAAAGGAAAAGAAATTGTAGATTAATAGAATTAATTTGTAATTTTGTACCGATTTAGAAATGCCTGAGGAGTTTGCATGTTCAGAAGAGGGGAATTTGAGAGTCACTTGATGCCTTCATATTGATTTTGTTGCAAAGTCATTCTTTGAAATAATTAATTGAAAATTTTGGTCCTTATACCTTATTTCTGAAGGCTATTCCATATTGATGCATTTCGATAGTTGTCTGATTTGTGTGATTCCAACAGTCATCAATGCTGTTGGAGCCAGAAGAAATACAATTAGAATGTTCCAGAGGTACATATTTTGTTGATAAGAATACAGAGTTACCTCGGATTACAATGGGTTTCATTGGATTACCTCAGGAAAGATTCGCTACAAAAGGTGGGATAGCCAACCCTAACTAACAACTAACCCTAATGGTCATCAATGGTATTAACCAGATCACGGTAAAGGGGTGTTAACCGAAAGGCTTGTAAGGGATGTTAACCAGAAAATTATAAAGCGTGTCAGGGATTTACCTGGGTCCACCTATTTTGGCCTCTAAAGAACTCAGTAATAGATTTTGGGGGTCCATGGCATAAATATTTGGGTCCCAGGCTGTCAACCTGTGGCATGCTTCACTCGATCTCCAAGATTTTCTGGATGTCAAGCCATTGCACATGATCAGAAACTTTTAGCCTGTTATAGATAGGGATTCTAATGTTAGACTGAAGAAGTTTCCCATTGCCATCTTGATCTTTTCAGTGTATTTCTTACGAGAAAAGAAATATCACTTATATGTGACATGCAGTCTGCAATGTTGATAAGTTTATTGACACAGTCAAACTTTCTTGCGTCCAACAGGACTCACAGTGAGTATTATTTGCACCCATTCACAATTTGTTTGCATGTAGGATGCTATACCTTGCATCCAGTAAAACCCTGGGGGGGGGTTACCCATAAGGATTGTAAATGGGTGTTGACCCTAATGATTGTAAATGGGTGTTGACCCTAATGATTGTAAAAGGGTTCTTGATTGGAAAGGGAATCTAAGCGCTAAGGATAGTTGGGTTGAGATTAAGATGATATTTAAGATATTGATTGAGATTGCTTGTGGCTTAGGTAGATGGCAGACTCCATAAGACACTGTAACCTACATTGGGACACTCATAGTGCCTGTGCCAACGATAAGCCCAACAGTTAGCTATCATCGTGGTTTCAGTGAAACCCGTGAGGATCCGGGGTAGAACAGATCTTCAGCAACCAATGCTTGCCGTAAAAGGTGACTATGCTTGTCGTAAGAGGTGACTAACAGGATTGGGTGGTCAGGCTTGCTGACTTTGTTGATGCATGTCATGGATCCCAATTGCGGGGATCAATGCTCACTCACTCACTCCAGCTTGTTTAAATGCAGGCCATTTGATAAGGGCAGTCTTTTGATTTTCAAAATCTGATGTAGTTTACAATAGAGGTTATGGAATTTCATACTTTTCTTGTGTCTTCAGCTTGTTAAAATACAGGCCATTTATTGATAAGGGCAGTCTTTTCATTTTGGAAACCCTTCCGATGCAGGTGACAATTACTACACTCTGTGATCTCTGTGTGGACTGACACAGTACTCAATCAGGTACTACTCCTGGGTATTTGATAGGCTGTGGGAGAGCCCTGCAGGGGTAGGTGTGTTTGATGTAGGTGCAAGCCATCATGGCGAGGTGACAGCGTGTACTCCCACTGATTGATTAATGGTGTCCTCGTCACTGCACACCATCTTGAAGCTGGTCAATTCAACTATTAGCTGACCAACTCACTCATTTTCAGATCTCATTCTTGAACAATAATAACTTTGTATAGCCATTTATAGCACTAATCCTTGGTTAAGTATATTTTAATATTGAACAATGCCGTTTTAGGAGTGGCCAAGTACATATTCTTTTCTGACTAGATTCATTGTGAAATTGTATTTTGTAATTGATATAATTTGTAACTTGCGAGCCCTGGGTTACAATGGGTCATCAGCAACCCATGCTTGGCGTTGAAGGCGATAACGGGATCGGGTGGTCAATCTGGAATATAGCTGGAATATTGATGAGTACGTTGTTAACAACACTTCACTTTGTGAAAGGGAGCCCTGCTTTTGTTCAATGTTTAATCCAGTTGAGCACTGTCTCATCCTGTGTGTCTGACTCCTAGTTAAGCACACATCACATATCGACTCATTTCAGAAATTACTCTCATTATTCCTTGTACATACCCTTATGATGCTTTCACAACCAATTCAACAACAAATGTATTCAAAATCAGATTGGAACAAACAATTATCGATCTCTATAGTCTATATCGATAGCCAGGGGGAATTTAGTGAAGACTGAGCACACAATTTCACTATCCCCCAAAATATTCATGATCCCCCAACTGTTTTGGTTCAGTATATATACATGTATCCTGTATTGAGGCATGAGTGAGTGAGTTTGATTTTACGCAGCTTTTAGCAATATTCCAGCAATATCACAGCGGGGGACACAAGAAATGAGCTTCACACATTGTACCCATGTCGGGAATCGAAGCCGGGTCTTTGGTGTGACGAGCGGATGCTTTTACCACTAGGCTTCCTGACCACCCCTTATTGAGGCATGACGTAATCATACTTGAATATAGTCACAAACTGCCGTAGTGAAACCCAAATGTCTGCAGCCTTGATGTTCTTCAATATTGCTGTGAGTGTTATGACTTCAACTGAGACCACATTGAAATAATCATGTTATTGTTGTCATTGTTTGTTTCAGAAAACTAGTGAAGAGTTATCAACCACGGAAGAAAGAAGAAGATGATTATGTGTAAGTATGACACGTGTGGAATTGTACTTTGTTCATGCCAGGAGCCATGCTCTGATGGTGGGCTCACATACAATCATTGTACCCTTGTGTGACATGTATTACCTATCATAATCTGTGTAACAATCATCGTCTGTCAGCTGTCCATTTTCCATTTCCAGAGCAGAACTCTTAACCTGTTGAATATTTTTTGTTGAAACTTGCTATACTGATCAGTCTACATCAACTTAAACCGTCTGATTGGTCAGATTGTCAGCTCCATCACTGCCTCTCTCCATTTCAATGGTGCCCTGAATGTGGATCTGACTGATTGGTTTTTTAATTATTTTTTTAAATTACTATTTTTTTATGACAAGGTAGACTTATACTGAACACGAGGGTAATAGCTTGTCATGAAGAAAGATTTTTCAGTTGTTTGAAATTATTTTAAAACCCAACCAGGACAGTCGGTCAGGTGACCCATCAGTGTTTCCTGCCCATCTTCAAAGTTACCTGCCCGCACTCAGACATAATAAATATTGAAAAATCACCCCAAGCAAAATTAGAGACAAATAGCGTCTCGATTCAGGTGAATTAATGCAAACAATTACTTGAGAATCTACAAGGAGTCATAATAAAACTGAATACGAAAGTAGTCATAAATTTATGTGCCAGAAAGTCAGGCAGGTGGAGGAAAATTTCATGCAGCCCGGCAAAAAGGTTACCAGCCACGTGCAGGCAGTTATTTCGGACACTGGTTGTTAGGAAGATAGTGTGGGAAACTCAGCTGCCATGTCAAGACGACCATGAAGAGTAAATACTACACGGAAACATGCATTTGAACTCGTTGTCATATCTAAAGGTTTCTGTCACCTTTATTCCTTTGAAGAATTCATTATGACTTTCGAGTTGAATGTCAATTCACAAGGGACAAAATCTAATGAAATCAGTATATGTCTTTTAGAGGTCTGGTGGGATGAAGTAAAGCCAATATTCTTGGAAGATTTATGGCCTGAAAGACTGCAGTTTTATCGATGGTTCCGTCTGTTCCAATGTATTGATCGCAAGTTCAACAATTAGCCGAGTCAATCTCATGGCAGGAACAACACGATTTTAGACCTGATTGGGTTGCTTTATTAAAGAGCGGACATTTTATAGATGGTGCCAATAACCTGACAGATTTGAATATTCGTGCAGAAAAGTGTTGGTTTGTGGTTTGAGATATGGCTCTTGCATATGAGCGTTTCATATCGATAGAATGTAATCGTGACATAATACCCAATCGTATCAACACTATTTTCTGCTAGATATTGACACAATAATACTCTACGATTTGTTACCTTGACTTAATGTGAAAACCATGTTAGATCACGTCATAGAGATGGCAAAGAGAGAGACCACTTGAGATGCCAGACGATGTTGCATCTTCTGCCTGAAGCTGACATGTTGGGATATAACTGAAATGCTTTTTTAAAGCTTTTTTTAACACAGTTCAGTCACTCATGCTTTTTGAAATAGCCTGAAGACAATGGCATGTTAAGTTAGTAACCAGCAATGTTGCACTGTGATAACCACCCCCAGCGATTTAAAGGGGGGTGGGGGGGGGGACAAGCTGTTCACACTTCGTTGAAACTAAACCTTTTGGATAATAGTTACTAACCAATTATACACCCCTTATAGGCTTAAAAACAATCTAATATAGACAGTAAAATGTGGACTTTAACGTAAATTTTCGTTCTTAGTAGGGGTGGGGTTTCAATAGACAATCAAAAGCTATGGCATATTGATAGAGCATCAGCCTGGAAAGTGAAAGGTCAGTGCTTCGATTCCCAGGCCATGTCATAACAAAAGACATTAGAAGCGGGTACTTTGTTATCAAGCCTGACACTTGGCTTTTCACTGCACCTTTTTGAAACTAACACGTTTCTTTAAGGCATATTTATTAGACTTGCCAGTTCAGCTGCCTGACTTGAGTTTATCTGAATTTAATACACTGATCCCACACTACACAACTCACCATGGCATTATCACACCTCACTCTACACAACCCCACACTACAGACCCCCCACACTTCGGGATAGACACGACCTCTTGTCTGTTAGTCAGAGAGAAGTAAAAATCCATAGGGACTCACTAAGTTGTTTTCTACCATAATCTAGCAATTTTACATAACCACTATTCCGAAATAAGCTGTGGACTCGTTAGATTTGACCCATGGTGCCTACCCCTGTCAACTACACAACTGCACGCAGCACAACCCATCTCGGGGTAGAATAGGTCTTCAGCAAACCCATGCTTGCTGTAAAAGGCAACTATGCTTGTCGTAAGAGGTGACTAACGGGATCAGGTGGTCAGCCTTGCTGACTTGATTGATGCATGTCATCGATCCCAATTGCATGGATCGATGCTCATGATATCAATCACTGGATTGTCTGGTCCAGATTCGATTATTTACAGTCCGCTATCATATACAGAATGTTGTCATACAACATTCCATCTCGGACCTACGTAACTCAACTCTGTTACCCCACATCACACCACCACACCATCACATCATCACACCACCACCACACCATCACACCACCATCACACCACCACCACACCACCACCACCACATCACCATCAACATGCTGTACGTGACAACCGACAGTGGCACCACTGAATCAGTATTTGTTACACTTGATGATAACACTGCCGACAACAATTTGCCAGCAGATGGGTTGCCACTTAGTCAGTATTGATGTTTACTTTATGGATTATTTAAATGCATTAATCAACTTTAACATTGGCCATTAACACCTGGTGTTGATATGGAAGTCTTGTTGACTGATGCAGATACAGGAATGTTTCTGATGTACAGCTCGGTGTATTGGGTACACTGGGTGTCAGATGTATGGCAGTATGTGAGTCCAGTAATACTTAAACTGTCAGAATACTATTATGTAACAAAATGTGAATCTGCTATAACCAACAATATCGATAAACTTTACAACTTCTGGTCAACATGTCATATTCTTTTCATGTAATTGTTGGAATGACCTACATACAATAAAAACTCTCACTCACACACTCACTCACTCAAAGTACAATAATATATAGAAAGGGGCGTGTCCCCAAGATCACATGGTGATGTGGCTGAGAATTTGACCTCATGGAGTGACCACAATAGGCTTACCTGTTACAATGTTGGTGTGTACTTTAAAAGTTGGAGATGGAAGAAAATGAGAAACAGTACTTGGTCATGAACATTCTTATTTTTTTTAGTTAATCCTGTCGACCTACTTATCTATTGGTCCCTCGCAACATGCAGTCAACAGTCATAAGGCCATTTCACTTTATTTTCTTGTTCACAGAACTGTTCTGATATACATCCTGGTGTGTTAGCAGCACTGGGTGTCAGATGTCAGTATTGCATGGCCCACTGCTGATCTCTGTAGGATAACCACAATCTCTCCTCCATCACACAGGTGATCACAGAGCAAGCTTATTCTGTCCATTACCATATAGAATGGAGTCACAGGAATGGCAGCTCAGATGAGGAGGCACCCATGCAAAAAGTCATGTGAAGGGGTTGTGACACTTAGATCACCAGTGATCCGCTGTAATTGTGACCATAATGGTGAGGAGGGGGCGTGGCACTTAGATCACCAGTGATCGGCTGTAATTGTGACTGTAATGGTGAGAAGGGGTTGTGACACTTAGATCACCAGTGGTCAGCTGTAATTGTGACTGTAATGGTGAGAAGGGGGCGTGGCACTTAGATCACCAGTGGTCAGCTATAATTGTGACCATAATGGTGAGAAGGGGGCGTGGCACTTAGATCACCAGTGATCGGCTGTAATTGTGACTGTAATGGTGAGAAGGGGTTGTGACACTTAGATCACCAGTGGTCAGCTGTAATTGTGACTGTAATGGTGAGAAGGGGTTGTGACACTTAGATCACTAGTGGTCAGCTATAATTGTGACCATAATGGTGAGAAGGGGGCGTGGCACTTAGATCACCAGTGATCGGCTGTAATTGTGACTGTAATGGTGAGAAGGGGTTGTGACACTTAGATCACCAGTGGTCAGCTGTAATTGTGACTGTAATGGTGAGAAGGGGGCGTGGCACTTAGATCACCAGTGGTCAGCTATAATTGTGACCATAATGGTGAGAAGGGGGCGTGGCACTTAGATCACCAGTGATCGGTTGTAATTGTGACTGTAATGGTGAGAAGGGGGCGTGGCACTTAGGTCACCAGTGGTCAGCTGTAATTGTGACCATAATGGTGAGGAGGGGGCGTGGCACTTAGATCACCAGTGATCCGCTGTAATTGTGACTGTAATGGTGAGAAGGGGTTGTGACACTTAGATCACCAGTGGTCAGCTGTAATTGTGACTGTAATGGTGAGAAGGGGGCGTGGCACTTAGATCACCAGTGGTCAGCTATAATTGTGACCATAATGGTGAGAAGGGGGCGTGGCACTTAAATCACCAGTGGTCAGCTGTAATTGTGACCATAATGGTGAGAAGGGGGCGTGGCACTTAGATCACCAGTGATCCGCTGTAATTGTGACTGTAATGGTGAGAAGGGGTTGTGACACTTAGATCACCAGTGGTCAGCTGTAATTGTGACTGTAATGGTGAGAAGGGGGCGTGGCACTTAGATCACCAGTGGTCAGCTATAATTGTGACCATAATGGTGAGAAGGGGGCGTGGCACTTAAATCACCAGTGGTCAGCTGTAATTGTGACCATAATGGTGAGAAGGGGGCGTGGCACGACAAGCAAGTGGTCAGCCTCTATTGGCCATAATTACTGGATACAAGAAGAAAGGGGGTTGTGTTAGCGGTATGTGAAGGTTATATATCAAATATGATTCATAATCTTTTTCATGTTAGAAACAGAGAGACATCTTTCTACAGTATTGTTGACATTGTAGTCGCAATTGTTTTTGAAAATAAACAACATGGGTTGTAGTGAAAATGCAGCTAATATACAGAATAACCGTATTTATTGTACAATTGCTGAGGTAGATTTCCACACAGATAAGGTATGCAGGTAAACTGCATCCTGCTGGTAATCAGAATGAACATTTTACACCTATTGTATAGTTCGGCTTTCCCATGTGAGTACAATGGTATAAAAAAAGGGGCGTTTCCCCGAGGTCACATGGTCATCTGGCCCATTTAAAGTACAATGATATAAAGAAAGGGGCGACTCCCTGAGGTCCTGATTATCTGGCTGAGAATTTGACCTCATGGAGTGACCACAATCAGCTTACCTGTGACAGCCATGTGTGCTGCGGATTAGCACGTACCTTGCCTAATTATGTTACAGTGTTGGTGTGTACTTTAAAAGTTGAAGATGGAGGACAGTAAGAACAGTTGATGATGAATATTCTTATTAACCCCTGTTGACCTACTTATCTATTGGTCCCTTTCAACATGCAGTCAATATAAGGCCACACCACTTTATTTCCTTGTTTACAGACAAGCCTTCCCACAGTTTGTATCCTGCCTCTTACCATACTAGGGATGGTGGGGTAGCCTAGTGGTTAGAGTGTTCACTTGTCATCCTGAAAGGTGGGGTCAAATGGGATTTAACGTCGAGTCCAAGATGATTGCACTTATATCGCTGTGTGCGAGCGTGCACATACACTTGTACTAGTCCGGACTAATGCTGATTTTATAGTGCTAGCCCACTGAGATACCATGCCATAGTTTTAACATGGATACCCGACTCAGACAGAGCATACTGACTCCAAACCAACTAGTCCTTGTTTTAGCCCCTTAATGCCAAGCAACAGGCAGGGTTGTAACAACAAGTACCATCTTTTAACTTCTTTTGGTATGACGCGGCTGGGATCGAATCCCAGACCTTCTGCTTTCCGGGCGTAGGCTCTACCACAAGACCTCGGAGGTGGTCCATCTTGTAAGGCCAAGGTTGGGTTCCCCACATGCATGTACAGTGTGTGAAGCCTATTGCTGGTGTACCCTCCTGTGATATGGCTGGAATATTGCTAAAAATAGTGTAGAACCCACCTCACTCACTTTCACCAGGAAGCTCTGAAAAGCCTTCAACTGGCCTGATATGTTTAAACAACCTAGAAGACAAGCCTCTTACACCCATATCATGTCTAGCTGCAGTCAACCAGAAACTGCTGACACAGGTTTTTGTGTTGAAGATACCTCCTCCTCTTCCCTGCCAGGGCAGATAGTCACCTGAAGCTCTGTGCCTTCTACATTATTACCAACTCCAGGCTATGATAAGAAACAGCTGGTGAACCTGGCCTGGCATCCAGTACAGTCTCCACACCGGCGTAATCATAAAAAGCAATTTAATCCTGTTTATCTTGTGTAGTAGGCTGGTGATTAGGCAATGCTGGCTTCTTTCGTCCTCTTTGTTGATTGTTTTCATATGAAATAAAACACACAGGCTTTAGGTTTTGGTTTTGATAGATTGTGATGGTGTAATCAGACTAAGTGTGTGCAACACAAAGAAAATACCTGATTGACAAAACATTACAGGAACATGCAAAGCTTTGTAACAGTGATGCAGTGAAGGTTTGAGCTTTGGCCTTCAGTACCCTGTGTTGTATGAACTGACTAATTTGGCATGCTTGCCGTAAAAGGCGACTATGCTTGTCGTAAGAGGCACCTAACAGGATCTGGTGGATTGATGCTCATGATGTCAATCACTGGATTGTCTGGTCCAGACTCGATTATTTACAAACCGCCGTCATGTAGCTGGAAGATTGCTGAGTGCGGCGTTAAACAACTGACAAAAAGGACTATTTTGGAGATTGGGTGATCACAATGGCTGCTACATATGAATATGGGCTGGAGACTTCACTGGGCTGAAGAGGTCTAATCCAGTAAAACAGACATTGTGAGTGATCTCAAAGAAACAGGTTGAAGAACTAATTCCTGGAGAGATGGCCTGCCTCAGTGTCAGTATGCCCAGTGGCATGGATTGGTGCTCATGCTATCAACCTCCAGTTCTAACCTTCAGTTTATTACAGACTGGTAGAGGTGTAGTATTGTTTTCTGTACCATACAACAACTTTCACTTACTGACTCACTCACTGCTCCTGCTTAGCAATAAATGTGTTAAGTATGTGAGGACAATTAAACACTTGCTGATTGTTCATACCAAAGTTCGTAATAATACAGACATGGTCAAGGACTTGTCTATTACCCTATGGCTTGACCCTATGCAGCGGTAGAAACTAACAGTTTTTCGTCCTCTAGTCCTTATAATGATAACATCTAGCAAAACCCTTAAAAAGGGCAAATTTCTACTAGTCCTTATGATACCTTAACTATTGGGCAGTTAGTCAAGGCCAATTTCTAACACTGCTATGACAGTGACTAAGTAACATTCCATCTTGCATCTAATCATCAATAGGATCTTTATTCATCCTGGAATGGCTTTGACCCAAAGGAATTACACAGACAGTCCTTCTATACTGACATTTCACCTGTGAAGATGTAACCAGTATCTATAGCTGCCCCAGTGTGTTTATCTCGTTCCTACCTGGCTTCATCTATGGCAACTCCACATGATCCACCCCACCTACCTGTGTAAAGTTGTGTTTCCTGGCAACTGTCCGGAGGTGTGGGTGGGGCTGTGTATTACCCCCTCCCTCCCTCCCTCCCAGGTGGATGACATCCCCTCTATGTACCTGACAGTCAGGTAGGGACTCTAGCTCTTTCCATCCTGTAGTCTTTTATCTCAACAGCTCTTGTCGCGTCTGAAGAAAATCCGTTTAGCCATGTGATGCTGGTTTGGGGGAAAACAGGTCTTATTTTACATGGAGGCAAGACTTCAGCCATGGCATGCTGGTTTTGGGGAAAACAGGTCTTACTTTACAGGAAGGGAATACTCCAGCCATGTGATGCTGGTTTTGGGGAAAACTTTACAGTGAAAGCCAAAATGGTCCTACTTTACAACAAACATTACATAAGTAAACAGCTGGTGGCTGATGTAACTAATGTGTGGGTCTGTGTTTCAGGTTTACGTGGTCGCGGGCGTTTGTGGACATGGTGAAGGAGCTGCATGACATCGCGGGCCAGCATGAGATGGTGGCTGAGAACCTGCAGGGCACCGTCTTTAAAGACCTGCAGGCTCTCATCGGGGAGCTCAGGCAGGAGAGGAAAAGGGTGATTGCTTGTTTCAGACTAAGTCTTAATAGGGGCATGGGGTAGCCAAGTGGTTAAGCGTCATGTTGCAAGCACAGGTTTGATTCCCTAGATGGGTAAAATGTGGGTTTCTGGTTTCCACCACCATGATATCGCTGGAATGTTGCTAAGAGTGGCGTAAAACCAGTCTTAATCATAACACAGTCTTAATCATAACACAGTCTTAATCATAACACAGTCTTAATCATAACACAGTCTTAATCATAACACAGTCTTAATTATAACACAGTCTTTATCATAACACACCAAATTTTGTATTTTAAAAGGGAAGCTGGATGCAATGCAGATTAAGAACAGTTACAATGTCTGGTTGATCATTGGTTAATTTACCCCCAAAATCATTTTAAGTTGTTTTATTGACAGATGCACACATTAAAAGATGTTTAAAAATGGACTATTGTTTTCATGCTTTTACAAAACTCATAGAAACCCTATTGTTTATAATTGATACATATAAAGAGGTGTCATTTAGACATTAGTTATAGATGTCCAAAAGGTGGAGAGATCCATCCCTTACAGGCCTACTTCCCAACCTACAGAGATCAACCAAACTATAGGATATGTACACACTTAAAATAGAAATGGCCACACATTAACAAACAGGACACAATCCCCATAAAGCGTGTGTGATAATGATTAAAATCTGCCACATTTTCATGTCTTAGCTCCTGTGGGGTGTTCATGGATGTGTGTTTATCATTTCAGCATTTACATGAAGGAACAAGGATTCAAGATTCACTTAAACAGTCATACCAACAGTTAGATAAGGTGAGATGCATGGCTGTGACTTCTCTGTGGGGAGTTACCAACAGGTTGGGACACCTGAGCAAGGGGAGACAATTGGGAGTACTGTTAGATACCAACTTGTAGAATAAGTACAAGGCTATGCAAGCTCTATTTTCTTAGGTGTTTGTCTCAATTACATATGCCATGTGGTTGCCTGCTTCCGTGTTCTTGAACAAAGAGAGGTAACTCTCAAGACTGTGTGTCAGCTATCACATTTCAGCGGTAGACACTACACTACTTGAAGTGATGTTTGTGCAGAGGAGACCCGTGAAGATCTGGGCTACAATAGATCTTCAGCAACCCATGCTTGCCGTAAGAGGCGACTATGCTTATCGGAAGAGGCGAATAACGGGATCGGGTGGTCAAGCTCTCTGACTTGGTTGATGCATGTCATTGTATCCCAATTGCATGGATCGATACTCATGATTTCAATCACTGGATTGTCTGGTCATATAGCTGGAATATTGCTGTGTGCGGCGTTAAACAACAAACAAACAAACAAAAATTGTCCAGAGGAATTTGTTTTAAACAACTGATCAGAGTAATTACATTGCATGCAAATATGCAAATATGACATCAAGCATTTCTTGAAAGTAATTAATGCTTTCAAATCGTAGTAAATATAAATATGACATGGTCATTTGTGTATTGATTGTATGTTCTCAAGTGAAGAAATGTAGATTTATGTAATATCTCTGAGTTAAAGGTATGTTGTGTACTGTTTCTGAGGTATAAGAATAACTTTACATGTGTTGACATTATTTCTACACCTTTCAGTCAAAACGACAGTACGAAAGGGCTTTCAAAGACAGTGAAAAGGCTCTAGACAATTACAGGAAGGCTGATGCGGACATCAATCTGTCCCGAGCTGAAGTGGAAAAGGTAATTATCACCGTGTGTGTCAGTCTTGTGTGAGTAGAGCTTGACTTCAGTACAGGGCTATGTACATGGGGGGAGCTAGTGTAGTGGGGGAACCATCTTCCTGTCACAGGAAGGCTCCAGGTTTGTTCCTCAAATGGAACATAGGTAAAAGTGTTATGTATATACTATTATCAGCTGAAAGTTGTGAAAATTTCAGACTAGGAGGTTGAGAGTATTTGGCACGGACTGCAGTAGGACATTTACTATTTCAAGTTTCACCATGCTCGGACTGCCATGTTTTATTTCTTAACTTTGCAGCATCGAATTGTGATGAATACGAAGGCTTCTCAATGTGAGGATTGCAAAAATGAGTACGCTGCCCAGCTCCAGCAGACCAATACTCATCAGAGAGAGTATTATTCCACCGGCATGCCACAAGTATTTCAGGTAGTACACCCGTCTTCATCATTCACAACATACCGTGAACTACAGTCATAACCAAGTCAAAGTGACCACTTATTTGAGTTTGTTATAACTGTAGTTCGTTATAAGCATATATGCAGCATATACAGCTTATGGACAGGACAAAAAAAAAAACTGTTCGTTATATCTGTCAGTTGGTTATAAACGTCTTGGTTATAAATGTAGTTTACTGTATGCAATTTGTTTGAGCAAGGACCTTTTGTAGCTCACCTGCCAGCCTGTTCACAGTCCTGTTACTAAGATTGTCATAAATGTCTCATAGTGATAAAGAGCTTATCTAAGCCCATTCTTGAAGCTGTCTTAGTGCTACGTTTCTTGAAGCTGTCTTAGTGCTATGTTTCTTGAAGCTGTCTTAGTGCTAAGTTTCTTGAAGCTGTCTTAGTGCTATGTTTCTTGAAGCTGTCTTAGTGCTACGTTTCTTGAAGCTGTCTTAGTGCTAAGTTATCTTAAGTTTACCAAAATTATGACATATTGCTGAGTGCGGCGTTAAACAACAAACAGATCAAATCAAAAATCTTAATCAACTTTTTATATCATATTACCCTTTCATTTTTTGTACAAGAAGAAGCTTATTTGTGTGTGTTTCAGGGTTTACAAGATATGGACGAGAAGCGAATCAACCGCCTCCAGTCAGCTATAGGTCAGAGTGCAGAGGCTGACAGGAATGTCATCCCCATCATCAACACCTGCATCGACGGCATGCAGAAGGCTGCAGCAGCCATTAATGCAAAAGAAGTGAGACTTCAATACAACCATGCACAATTGTTTAATGTCTGAATGTAGTGTTGTATATTGCTAGTAGAGAAGAATATATTTATGCTTACCAGGAAGTAGATGACAGAGTTAGAGTCTTTGTTCGTTTGTTTGTTTGTTCGTTTGTTTGTTTGTTTGTTTGTTTGTTTGTTGTTTAACCCCGCACTCAGCAATACTCCAGCTATATGGCGGCGGTCTGTAAATAATTAAGTCCAGACCAGACAATCCAGTGATTGACATCATGAGCATCGATCTACACAATTCATCAACCAAGTCAGCGAGACTGACCACCTGATCCCATTAGTTGCCTCTTACGACAAGCATAGTCGCCTATTCTGGCAGGCATGTGTTCCTGAAGACCTATTCTGTCCAAGCTGTTCATGGGTACAGAGTAGCAGTAGCGCACGCACACGCACACGCACACGCACACACACACACACACACACACTTGTACGTCGCTATTTAAGTGCTATACTTTTGGACGTGGCGTTTACTCCATTTCATCTGACCTCATCTTATGTTTTCAGGATTCAAAGATGGTTATCGAGAGGCACAAGTCAGGGTTTCAGGTCCCCAGTGACATTCCATTCGAAGATCTGAGCAACATGCAGGCCACCGAAAACTCCAACCACTCCACACCCAAATCAGCGCCTTCAGACATGAAAAATACCTATAAGACATCCACTGTTTCTGGCAAGAGTCGGAAACGAGGGGGAATATTTGGTTTATTTCAGTCATCAAAGGTAGGTCATGTTCAGATTGTTGGTCTCTCTACTAACATATTGGTCATTTTGGATTAGAATATTAATAGGAGTGTGCACTGTTCTTTTAGGAAGCACATGTACTACCAACCGAACATAAGGGAACGATGCATTTTGCTTTGTCTGAAAACAAATTGATCCCGTACAGCCCATGCAAGTCTATAATATTTGGCAAGTCTAGATTACTGCAGTTTCTCAAAATGAAGCCACTGGGCTCCTTTTTGTTGTATTTTATTAAGATGATAATTTATCTGTAAAATATTTTCATTTCAGAGACTAGATGTTAGTCCACGTTTTGTTGTAATCCTTTAGGTAAACTAGACTCAGAGATTCTTTTAAATGTAATGACTGTGACATCTCATCTCACATGTCTACTGATTTTGCAAGTGTTTTCCAAGCTTTATTTCATTTGCTCATCTAGACTTAAAGAAACTTTTGAAGTGAACAGGGCATCCTACATATCTCTTTCAAATCCTGTGTTTGAACCTTTGACCAAAAGACCCACATAATACAATATCCTACCGTTGCCAGCCCCCTTTTATTTCACAGATGTCACAGTCTCAAGCTGTGTGTGTGTACTCACAAAATGTTAGCAGGTGGTACACTATTAGGAACTTTAAGAACGCCAAAATATTTCGCCCAATTTATTGTTCCCTTACTCTGTGTTGGTAGTACTGCTAGATTGTAAGATGTGTTTTTGACTATTGTAGGGCGAGGTATTATTGTCAGTAGATGTGATTTACCAGGGAGGGAATTCGTTCTGTTTACAATGAATCAATGTTTGTCTTACTTTCAAAAAAAGACAAGATGTTTACCCATACTATAGCAAATCTTTATTCCTAATGTTCTTAACTATGTGTAGGCAGCCATATGCCACTAACCCAAGCTAGTGTTTGTTGCATTGGCAGATAGGCTAGATTATAATACAGCTTTCACTGTAGAGACTGTGTGGTATGCACTCGGATGTATTTCACAACCTCTTGCATATGGTTATCTGACCTACTGTATCATGTGTAAAGTGAATATTTATCATGCACTTCATTGTACAGTCTACTCTAGGTGTTACTTTTGCAGGTTCTTTTTTTAATTTTTTTTAAAAGTTTTTATTTAAAAATTTGGGGCGTAATGGAGTCATTCCTACAGATATGTTGTGCTCAGTTGTTTTTACCATTATTCCCAATTTGTAATTATAAATATGTGGAATTTCCAAGTTTGTTTTCTAAAGATGATTTGTCTTCTTAAACATTGACTGAACATTTTTATTAACTGTTGCTGCAGAAATCTCAGGTCTGTTTAATGGCAGTTAGACTAGATGTTGGATGTCAGTGAAGCTCCTGTGTTAGATCAGTTGTCAGACATATTTCATCTTGCCTCATCGTCGGTTTCATCCTTCAAGGGCACATAACGTTCATCACATCAATTCACATGTATTCACATGTATTCTCATGTCTCATGTAGCAGACCTTTCACCGTAGGTCATTTTCATGAATTGAATACATCTTTCCTGACAACTGATTTAACTCAAGAGACGTATTAATGTTATGACGCTTCCAATTTTTCGTCAGGATATATTCTTTTCAATTTGAGTGCTTGGTGTCTGACTGTTGACTCAATTTGTTTGTAGGTTTCTCTTCAATGTATTTGTGTGAGTGTTAACAACCAACAGAATTTCTCGGGATAATTTTGTACCAAAGTTTTATTTTCTAGCCAGCCGTTATTATTTGTTTTTCCTCATGTTAAAGATCATTGGATTATTGGTATGTAAAGAATGCAGTCCTGTTTTCCATCCTGCATTATAGTTTCCCCTGAGTTTCCTGTCTAGTACCCAGTCCTATGTTTTCAGCATGGCATGAGTAGGTGTGTGAGTAGTTGTGCTACAAGCAGTTTGACAGTGTCGGCCAGATGGGGAGGACACCTTGTGTTCCATGTAGTTTTGCAGCATCCGAATAATGTCACATTACTTTAATTTTATGAATGCGTTTGTAAAAGCTATATGGAAAGATAGCTGAGGTAAGTGTATCTCTGTGCTGCCTTGATATTGACATGTTGCTATGCACAACTACGGGCTGTCCTATCGTGTTTACCTAATAGATTCCCGATTTGGAACATCGGCACTAACAACCCTGCCGTATGTACATGAATCATAACCCCATGAAGACCACAAGACAATTTGCTTCCTAATAGATTTGCCTTCAAATATGTGTACATCTATTTTCGATCATGCAACTTTCTATGTACTTACCGGTATGGATCCTCGAGAAGGTACAGATTTATGGCTGTCATTGTTGAGAGCTATTGCAGATAAAAATCTTTACCAGTCCGATTTCCAACTCGATGAGTAAATATATTGTTGCTCCATCTAAAATATAAGTACCCGGTACTTGTATGTGAAGACGAGTGTCTCATGAAGTAAATCATGTTGCATTTGTCGTTAGATCATGATGCTGGCACTTTGCTGAAGCTTATAAAGTACGATGCACATTTGGATCGGGAATCTATTAGGAAAACACTGTGGCACAGTCAGCAGCTCCGTGTAGCAACAAGTCAAAATCTAGATTGTTTTAAGGGAGCAGCACTGAGATAGGGTTACCACAGCGATATGGTAAACCACAGGTAATAAGTCAACAATTAAAGTTCTGAAATGGAGCCCTTTTATGAAGTCAATAAGTCCATGGAACACTAGAGGTAGCTGCTGATCATGGCATAATGCTGGGTATCTTTGTCAAGGTGCATGGTCAGATTGCTTCCAGGTATTGTTTTGTTAATTTTGTTCTTTTGTGCGTCACTGTTTACATTGCTTTTTTTCCAGGACAAAGATTTATTACAATAGAATTTTACATTTCTCATTTGTTTGGAACTATGACGAACTGAGGTGATGGTTGGCACAGTTTTATTAGAAACGTCACCTTCTTCAGCACGTTTTCCAGGCCTACATGGAATCAAGTTGGATGATTTCATCAACACCCAGAAAGTATCTCAATGCGTTAAATATTATTTGACTTGGTAAAAAATTTCAAAATTAATCCATCTTCTCTGACGGTAATGTATCCCAACTTGGTACAATGTGCGTACATGTTTCTATGAATTGCAACTTTGGTCTGATATGAGGAGTGGTTGGTTTTAGTTTGGGTAGCTTCATACAGAGAGAGTTGAATCCATATAAGCATAGAGCGCTAGAGATGCTCATCCAAGCTAGATACTTTGGAACTGAAGGCTATGTGTGTATTTATTTTGTTTCTAGCTGTTATCGCAGTTACCCACAATCTCTACCACGGTAAATATGTCGCCCACCTCGTATGTCTGTGTCACTGTCCGTCGTCCGTCAGTCTCTCTCACTGGATCTACTGCACTATGTCATAGACAGACCATGCATTACAGCCACAGACAATCACTCTACACAGTACTCCTATGTTTGCTCTCAGAAACTAGGTGTTCCTATGTTAGAATGCGGGAAATATGTTCCCTTTAAATTCTGAATTTCTTGTCTTTAAAAAGTTATCATTTAGATTTCAAGTTGAAAAATAGCTATCCAAAGTTTCATAAGTATCATCCAAATTCACAAAAACATCACTTCGGGTAAACTTAAGATGTCGCCATGACAACCTGTCATGTTTAAGTTTGATAACTGTTCGTTCTGATAGGACAGTGTCCATTTTCTTAGCAACCCACATCTTTTTTTAAACCAATTTCTAAAACGCAATCCCTGTGCCCTGTAACAAACAACTTTTACACCATTCCGAAATTATTATTTTTTACATCCCAGTAACATTTTGCATATATTTAATACTAACAGCTTAAAGTATGGAATATATTGCAATCACATCACAGATGTATGCAACTTGTCACAGATGTATGCAATGTGTCACATATGTATGCTATGTGTCACACATGTACCCAGTGTATATGAAGGTTAGATCTAGGTATGCCGTGTCTATGATATCTTGTAGCATCCAGACCCAGGTGTCAGAACAGGCTTAGTAGATGATCATATTAGAATATGGCATTTCAGAAAACATCCCCTCCTCCCCTGAATCCCAAATTCCCTCTAATTTTTCACTCGGTCTCATTTGTTCACCCCTGAATCCCAAAGACTACTTAACACAATTCTTAAAATTCAGGCAGAATCCCGATTGCAGACGAAAAACTTTCAAACTCATTCCTAGTTCATGAAAGGGTATGATTTGAAATTGAATTACTGAGAAAAATATTTAAAAAATATAATACATACCAGTAAAGGGAATTATTATGTACGTTATATTTTGTTAAATGTTGAATATACGTACCAAATAGATTTTATTTGCGTCCCAAATTCCCTTTAAATAGACCCTTGAATCCCATGTACAAAAGGATGTTGGCAGTCTCTTTCTTGACTCTATTATATTGCTACCATTATTGGTATTCATTATGGAGCTGTCAATCCTGGCCTGGGCAGAAATGGTTTGATATGATGATCTACTGAGCCTGCATCTTACTCAGTTCCTAGAGTTAGCAGATGCAACACACTGTGACAGTTGATTTGGTCATGTCTAGGATTAGTGTAGTCAGTTTTATACACAGTGTTAAACTAGTTAATGAAATGTCATAACTACAGCCTGTTAGTTGTCACTGTGTGGCAAATCTGCTCCACAATGTTTTCTGTTGCCTGTTTTATAAAGCAAATGTCGGAAATTGCACAATGGGCTTTTTCCTGTTTAACCATTACAAGAATTCATTTTTTTGAGAGCGCTGTGAAGTAAGAATTGTGTTTGCATCCTTTTACTCAGGAAGGAACAAATTGTATTTCCCCTGAATGTGTATAGCATGACGACATTTGCTTTGAAAAATGGCAGCAGAATGACAAGTAATATGATTCCAACTGGGTTAGCCATAGACTTCTGGATCTGTGGTATATACTGTGAATCTACCACCCTGTCTGGTGTATATATACAAGGGGAAATAATTCATCACACTCTGGCTTCTGAGCAAACAGTCAAGACTGTTGAATCAGTCATCCAGAAATATTTGAAACATGTTCTCAAACAGAAGATTGCACCTCCAACAAATTTCTTTTATCAGTGAAGATAGATGACAGTTTCTTTTCACATAGTTGTCAAGATCTGATGTTTATCAAACATGTAGTGCTATCAAATACGCAAACAACAATGTTTGGCATGGGGCATCCTTGCAGAAGAGTCCCAAGGAAATACATTAATGTTGCAACTGTTTAAAGTGCATGGAATACAATCAAAATTAATCCGGACAGGTGAGTTATGTAGACTTGTGATGCTGTATCTTGTTTGAAAACAGGATTTTCAGAGAGGAACAAATCTGATATAGGTTGAAAAAACAGCTTCAGCATCTGATTTTCACTTGTGGGCTATTGTTTAAGAACATATTTCTCCCTTGTACAACACCAGATGGGGATATAAAACGTGGGATGGTCTGGGAAATTTTCTTAATCATTGTCAAAGAGCACTTTAACAAACAGCACAGCATAATGATTGGGAAAGTTTCACAGAGGGCATCCCCAGGTTACAAGTTTACAACTTGTAGTCCTAGATGTACTTCCTTCAGTATGTAACCATGGTAACTGTCTTAGAGAACATGTAGCGACTCTGTGATGTCATCAAGAACGATGCATGTCTATCTATTGTATATAACAGGAAATTGTTCCATCAAAGCAGTGTTGGAACAGAAATATGGATATTTATCTATGGAGAGAAATATTCCAGAACGTTAACTCAAATTTGCTACGTAGTGTGACCGTGTCTAAATCTTCATCTCTTTAGATGATAGCATGAACCTATTCACCACTACGTCCATTGTCACAAGCAACCAGCCTGAGCACCATGTTTTATATAATTATCTCCCCTAACTTTTGAAAAAGGCAGATATGTTCTCAGGAGCAGAATGATTGCAACTATACTTTTTTTAGAAACAAGGAAGAAAAGCAAACAAACATTCCCATTTAGTTCCATCTCCAGCACTGTTTTGTGAGTTATTAACCAAATTATTTCTGTTGTACTTAACTACCATGATGACCTTGACCTTTGGATGTTGGTGGCCGGGAACTCTTAATTACCATCAGTGTTGTTCTAACATGACACTGTTACTAATACAACATGGCTGTGCCCTGGAGGTGCCCAAATGTACGACAATATGTAAAGTTATTTCTTGTGGCTGCGATTTGATTCAGAATTCAACCCTGTCAAGATCCGGGTTAAAATTGGTCTTCAGCAACCCATGCTCGCCCCAAGAGGCCACTAACAGGATCAGATGGTCAGGCTTGTTGACTTGGTTGATGTATCCCATTTGTGTAGATGGATGCTCATGATGTCATCACTGAATTTCTGGTCCAGACTCTATGAGGTGGAATATTGCTGAGTGTGGGGTTTGACAGCAAGCAAACAAATGACCTGTCCACAGAGTGATGTTGAAGTGGATCTCCATTGATACCCATTGATACCCTCTGACATGTCGGTGGGGATTCCAAGTATCTGATGTTTGTCTTAAGCACTTCTAAACCTGGGATCTGTCTGATACTGTGGCTCTAGCTGGCGTGGATAGTTGCTCATACTGTCAACCACTGGTTTTCCTGTGTGAAATTCAGTTACAGGATGTTGCCATATAGCTGAAATACTTCAGCGAAAAACAACATTCACTCTCTCACTCACTCTGAAATGTGCAAATGCTTCATTAAACACAGTCATAAAGTCAGAATACAAACCACAGTTGACAAATATGCTTGTGTAAATGTTAATTTGACTTAACATGCAACTATACATTAATGTCAACTGTCCACGAGGATGGATTAATGTCTTGATAACATGGTGCTCTGTAATATGGAAGACTACAGTTTACTTGACAAATAACGAAATCAATTTCTATTACATGAAGTTCAGGCTATGAATTCTAAGCGAGAACAGTATGTGACAACTATTTGGTACGACTTTGTTTACAAGGTGCAATTAGAGAGTGAGTATTGTTATTGTGCCAGAAGCTGTAAATCAAGCCATGTGGTCATCGGAGTGTTGCTGCACAATATCAACACTTGACTTCACAAGTAGGCGGGTCAGGTTGACTTCCTCAACCCTGTCCTCACACTGGTGTAAGAGGCTACTTAACATTCCCTGCGTTCTCACCAGTGTTTTCTGCATGTTGTCCATAACAGAACATTACATTGTCCTTAGGCTCGCAGTGGGTTTTTATTGCCTGGAATTATTTTTTGTTGATTTAATGTGTTACATTTGCAGGATATGCTTTACTTTTCCTAAGCAAGTGTCCAGGCTTGATATTTGATGGACTGAGGCACCATTAACTGGACATTTAATCAATGCCTGGGATATTTATTTACATTATTGCTGTGCTCAGTAAATGCTCTCTACGATCTACTGATTAATTTAACTGACCTGTGGAGATCCGGGGTAGAATAGGTCTTCAGCAACCCATTCTTGCCCTAAACGGCAACTATGCTTGTCATAAGAGTTGACTAATGGGATCGGGTGGTCAGGCTCGCTGACTTGGTTGATGGATGTCATCATATCCCAATTGCATGGATTGATGCTTGTTATGTCAATCACTGGATTGTCTGGTCCAGACTTGATTATTTACAGATCGCCGTCATATAGCTGGAATATTGCTGAGTGCGGTCTTAAACAACAAACAGAACAAAAAGATTAATTTAAGTATTTCATCTGATAACATTTTGTAATGAAACAGTATAGACAGCTTAATCGCTGTCTCGTGCTTACACATGAGTAAGTGGAATACCAAAACGGTTTTAGGTGGTTATAAACAGCAGTGGTAGAAATTGCATGCTGTGGTATGCTTTGGTATTGCATGCGTGCATGTTGAGGGTTATCAGTGGTAGATGCTAGTATGAGGCCCCTTGACCTCGTTGTGGCATTGTCATTATTACAGTTGTCCTTTAGGAATGATGATGATGATGATGATGTGCGGTCATTTCAGTGACATACAGCCATATCATTGTATATGAATTGTGACCGGCCATGAAATTAACATTGAGTAATTTTGTGTAACATGGCATGATCCCACAGATAAAGAATGCAAATTTAGCAGCTTATTTCGCTTTGCTTAATGATCATGTAGAGTATTGTTATGTGAATGACATGCTTTGTGGTAAATACAAAATGTTTTGTTAGAAACGATTTGTTAAAGATACTTGTGACATGTCTGCTTGATGGTGGGCGTTTACATGGATATTGACCAGTTCAGAGTGAGATATGACTGGTTTGATTGTCTTCAGGTGGATGACCCAAAGGAAGACTTCAGTGACCTGCCTCCCAATCAGCGTCGGAAGAAGCTGCAGCAGAAGATTGATGCAATCAAGAAGGAAATGGCCAAAGAACAGGCAGAAAGGTACTCTAGGGTTGTGGGAGGGTGGTAGTCCTTGGGGGTAAGACAGGCAGAGAGGAACTGTAGGGTTGTGGGAGGGTGGTAGTCCTTGGGGGTAAGACAGGCAGAGAGGTACTGTAGGGTTGTGGGAGGGTTGTAGTCCTTGGGGGTAAGACAGGCAGAGAGGTAATGTAGAGTTGTGGGAGGGTGGTAGTCCTTGGGGGTAAGACAGGCAGAGAGGTACTGTAGGGTTGTGGGAGGGTTGTAGTCCTTGGGGGTAAGACAGGCAGAGAGGTACTCTAGGGTTGTGGGAGGGTGGTAGTCCTTGGGGGTAAGACAGGCAGAGAGGTACTGTAGGGTTGTGGGAGGGTTGTAGTCCTTGGGGGTAGGACAGGCAGAGGTAATGTAGGGTTCTGGGAGGTTGGTAGTCCTTGGGGGTAGGACAGGCAGAGGTAATGTAGGGTTGTGGGAGGGTTGTAGTCCTTGGGGGTAAGACAGACAGAGGTAATGTAGGGTTGTGGGAGGGTGGTAGTCCTTGGGGGTAGGACAGACAGGTAATGTAGAGTTGTGGGAGGGTTGTAGTCCTTGGGGGTAAGACAGACAGAGAGGTAATGTAGGGTTGTGGGAGGGTGGTAGTCCTTGGGGGTAGGACAGACAGAGGTAATGTAGAGTTGTGGGAGGGTTGTAGTCCTTGGGGGTAGGACAGGCAGAGGTAATGTAGGGTTGTGGGGGGTTGCTAGTCCTTGGGGGTAAGACAGACAGAGGTAATGTAGGGTTGTGGGAGGGTGGTAGTCCTTGGGGGTAAGACAGACAGAGGTAATGTAGGGTTGTAGTCCTTGGGGGTAAGACAGACAGAGGTAATGTAGGGTTGTGGGAGGGTGGTAGTCCTTGGGGGTAGGACAGACAGAGGTAATGTAGAGTTGTGGGAGGGTTGTAGTCCTTGGGGGTAAGACAGGCAGAGAGGTAATGTAGAGTTGTTGGAGGGTTGTAGTCCTTGGGGGTAGGACAGGCAGAGAGGTAATGTAGGGTTGTTGGAGGGTTGTAGTCCTTGGGGGTAGGACAGACAGAGGTAATGTAGGGTTGTGGGAGGGTTGTAGTCCTTGGGGGTAGGACAGGCAGAGAGGTAATGTAGAGTTGTGGGAGGGTTGTAGTCCTTGGGGGTAGGACAGACAGAGGTAATGTAGGGTTGTGGGAGGGTGGTAGTCCTTGGGGGTAGGACAGACAGAGGTAATGTAGGGTTGTGGGAGGGTGGTAGTCCTTTGGGGTAGGACAGACAGAGGTAATGTAGAGTTGTGGGAGGGTGGTAGTCCTTGGGGGTAGGACAGGCAGAGAGGTAATGTAGGGTTGTGGGAGGGTTGTAGTCTAGTCCTTGGGGGTAGGACAGACAGAGGTAATGTAGGGTTGTGGGAGGGTGGTAGTCCTTGGGGGTAGGACAGGCAGAGAGGTAATGTAGAGTTGTGGGAGGGTTGTAGTCCTTGGGGGTAGGACAGACAGAGGTAATGTAGGGTTGTGGGAGGGTTGTAGTCTAGTCCTTGGGGGTAGGACAGACAGAGAGGAACTGTAGGGTTGAGGGAGGGTGGTAGTCTAGTCCTTGGGGGTAAGACAGGCAGAGAGGTACTCTAGGGTTGTGGGAGGGTGGTAGTCCTTGGGGGTAGGACAGACAGAGGTAATGTAGGGTTGTTGGAGGTTGGTAGTCCTTGGGGGTAAGACAGACAGAGAGGTAATGTAGGGTATTGGGAGGGTGGTAGTCCTTGTCGGTAGGACAGACAGAGAGGTTATGTAGGGTTGTGGGAGGGTGGTAGTCCTTGGGGGTAGGACAGCCAGAGAGGTAATGTAGGGTTGTGGGAGGGTGGTAGTCCTTGGGGGTAAGACAGGCAGAGAGGTAATGTAGGGTTGTGGGAGGTTGGTAGTCCTTGGGGGTAAGACAGGCAGAGAGGCACTGTAGGGTTGTGGGAGGGTGGTAGTCCTTGGGGGTAGGACAGACAGAGGTAATGTAGAGTTGTGGGAGGGTTGTAGTCCTTGGGGGTAGGACAGACAGAGGTAATGTAGAGTTGTGGGAGGGTTGTAGTCCTTGGGGGTAGGACAGACAGAGGTAATGTAGAGTTGTGGGAGGGTTGTAGTCCTTGGAGGTAGGACAGACAGAGGTTATGTAGAGTTAAACTGTTACAGGGATAGCTTTGTTTCAACTTGAGATTATATAGGACTTGCTGTTACAGGGGTAGCTATAATTCAGCTTGAGATTATATGGGACTTGCCTTTACAGGGATAGCTATAGTTCTACTTGAGATTACATGGGACTTGCCTTTACAGGGATACCTTGAGATTACAGTGAAACACTGTTGTGTCAAACTTACTGTTGTCTGGAAGTTAAAGCATTGTCCCTGCATGTTCCTTCTTTATTTATCATTTTGGGTTGTGTGGAACCTCAGTATTTACATAGGTCTCTCAACTTCAACACAACAGTGTTTGACTGTATCCATGGCTTGCTGTTACAGGGAAGGCATGTTGAAGATGAAAGATGTTTATGCAAACAACCCGGCTCTAGGAGATCCAAGTACCTTAGATAAGAAAATAGAAGAAAATGCTCAAAAGATAGATGATCTACGGCAAGATCTGCAAAAGTTTGAGGTGAGTGAAAACACGTTGATGCCATTTAAACAATATGATTCCAAGTACAGACACAGGGGGCAGGTGGACACACAGACACGTCAGTTAGATCACTCTTGTCAATCAGTAGGTCCGTAAACATATAACATTATACTGGAGAGTTCTTAAGGATTGTCCCAAAACCTTACTTGCTCTGTCTGACGGCTATAGGTGTTGCCAGTATACCACAATTTGAATTACGTATGAAAACTTCCGACAATATGTTTGGAAAATACTGGTGTATATTGGGTTTTTCAAAATCATGCATATTTTCATCTTGTTGGCAAAATGTACATCAGTGACAACTCCAGTTGAAATTATGAAATTAGCATCTGATTCCTGTGATCGAAGAAGCAAATTTATTCACGACCAGCCTCCTGTATATGATCTGTCTATTACGTTTGTGTTGTGGTCAGAGTAACATCCAACAAAATGGTGGACTACTACAAAGTTGTCAAAAAACTGCAGGGGAAGTGTGATGTATGTGACCTTTTTTATTATTTTGTTACAAATTACAAATGAAAGAAGGCATGCAATATATCGTGGTATGTATCGCAATACATGAATCATTATTGCAATTTATGGCAATACAAAAGGCCAATACCCATCACTACTGACTACGTAAATCTACCTACTGTGTTCATAGAGATGACTTGCTTGCTGAAATCAGTGGCTTGGATAAACAAGTGTCCGGCAATAATGAGTTTCATGTTCAACATTGTCCCTAAATTATTTCCAGGCTATCGAGGTTCCACGAAAGTCAGCATTCAACTTACTAGGTAGTGTGGACATATTGAGTGATGAAAGGAGTGTTTGTGTTATGTGTTCCAGAATTATCTAGGTGAGGCTGATGGTAAACATCGGCGCCACAGTACGTCTAACGAGTCGCTGTCCCCAAGTGTGTCAGATGGCAGTACCCCAGCCAGTCAACAGCAGGTCTCCGAGCCAGGAACACCAAACCTGCAGCATAATGTGTATGCGTAAGTATATGCTGTCAGTGTCTGTCACATCATGGTGCTGTGGGGGCACGGGGTGCCCAGTCGTCTAAGGTGCCGCAGTTTGCCGTGGGTTTGAATCCTGGTTCGCCCTGGTAATGTTTACTAGATTTGTAAGCAGCACATCCGAGCTTGTGGGTTTCACCAAAGTGGTAACTTCTAAAAACCTGAATCACTTCGGGCTTTCCTATTGACTTGAAGTGACATCACAAGTGGAATAAGTGACGTCACGATCGGAACCAATACCGGAAGTGACGTCATAGATGACACCTTTATGACTTTTGAGAGACCGGAAATGACATCTAGAAAGGAAATGAAGTCATTTAGACCCGACGTGACCTGTACATGGAAGAGGTCGTCCAGAGTGCTATTAGGGATACGACTAATGATGTATAGTTGACAGTGAGGAGGACTTCTGATGAAAATCTGATTGTTTAGTTTTTAGTGTGGTCGCAGCCTGAATACAATATTGGGCAGTGATGTAATAGAGGTAGTATTCCAAGAATTATTAACAATAACAATTGTTTTGATGTTGATACAAATGTTACTCTGAATATTTGCAATGTTCATTTCACATCCATAGAAAACAAACATCTAGCTGAACCTTACATATGATATGTACCTCTGATATTTATGTTTCTGTGTGGAAACTTCACTGTATCGTAATTTGAAACTGCCTCCCACTCACTGCTAACGTCTCATACTGACCTTCTGTTTCAGGCCTATTGATGGAGATGAGGAGGGGGAGGATGAGTTTGAAACGTTTCCTATCATCGGAACCTGTCGGGCATTATATCCTTTTGATGGTGAGTTCTACAACTGTAGCAAAGCCCATTCCAACTTTCATCACAACATCCGTACCAAAGTAGCTTGATGCTGATTTATCTTTATGTACACGTGTTGACCATCTGTCATTAGACAGCAGAAAACACAGTCCTCCTAAATAAGACCGCCTCCATGGTCTTGTTGAAACAGGATCTGCCCGGAGACGTCATGCCAATAGACGTTCAAAGAAGGTAGTTGTTTTTATCCTGCCTGACACTCAGTAGTTTGGGGACAAGACAAGGACTGGTCGGCTCGGAGTCAGTATACTGTGTCTGAGTGGAGTGTCCATGTTGAACTGCGGCATGGTTTCTCAGTGGGTTAGCACTATAAGACTGGCAATAGTTCGTACTAATACAGGAAGACACGCAAACGCATGCACGTCGCCATATAAGTGCAATAGTCTTTAACATGACATTAACCCCATTTCACTTTACCTTACCTCTCCCAAATAAACACACCCTGTTGCTGTGGTTTTCAGGAAGCAGCGAAGGGTCGATCTCCATGCTGGAGAATGAAGAGTTCAACATCATAGAGGCTGACCAGGGCGACGGGTGGACGCGGGTCAAGCGGGACGATACCTCCGAGGGCTTCGTGCCGACATCCTACATAGAGGTCCACCTGTACGATCAGGATCAAGTCTAGCACACCATATAGCATTACTCTAGTTCACAGACCTGAAAGATGTCACTGTCGGTTGTTAAAATGAGATCTCCAGGATGCAAGCTGCTGATTGAGTGTCGTGTTTCATAACCAGGAGAACATTGAGGTGTCTGGAGCGGGCAAATCCCACTAGTGTTTGGAACAGACCGTCTCCATAGTTCCTTCATCAAGCCATGCTAGAAAATGCACCGTCCTGTTTGAACAGACTGAGAGCCGACTTGGAATGTGTGAAAGTACTATCATCAGGTGACAAGGTAACCTAGGTCATCTTTCAGGTGGTCAGTCCACAGCTCCATGCTTGCAATCAGTCAGATGCCTGCGCAGGTCCATCAGGTGATGGAGAAGCCCTAGCTTGCGTTGTCATCGGTTACACAGCTACGTAACATTCACCTTGTGATTGCATCAATTATCAAGCTACATAGATGCATCTTATGACCTTGTACGGGACAGGGTTGCATCAGTTCGTAAGCTAGTAAGATTCACCTTGTGACCTTGTGGGTACAGGAGATGACTGATGATACCTTCCACTGGGCAGTATCTGCCTGAAGCAGCTTCAACCTCTCCCACTACAGTCCACGGTCCATGATGC
The DNA here is from genome assembly GCF_023055435.1 of Haliotis rufescens. Classification (NCBI taxonomy): domain Eukaryota; kingdom Metazoa; phylum Mollusca; class Gastropoda; order Lepetellida; family Haliotidae; genus Haliotis; species Haliotis rufescens. The sequence goes on along the minus strand of NW_025964372.1, from coordinate 36,164,918 downwards.
TGTGTCACGCCATTGCTGTCCAGTGTCCATCTGCTTCATCTAGTAACTAGGTCAGTCAGATCTATGTAGGGTAGGGTTGATGGTGTCATTACTTCATGCGGTGAGATTACCCATCGGAGTCCAACACTGCATTAAGTTAACCCTGCAACACATCACCCACCCAGCTTCATCAACATCATGTATAACACCTGCTTCAAATGCTGACCGCAACATCATGGACCCTGAGCAAGACCGAAGAAGGATGCGATTTGATATAAATGTGTTCTGTAGTTTTCTAGAAAGAATGTATGTATACAAGAGTCACACAGTTGTCGAGGAAACGTATTGATAATGGACAAAAGAGGATTGAATGAAGAAAGTTGCCTCTTGATGTAGATTTGAATGATGGAGTAAGGTTTAATCTTGCTGATGTTTGAAAGGCAGCTCTTTGGTAACAGATATTAGAAGACTGCTGACAATGCATTTACATTGTGTGCTGTTTACGATGTGTTGGTGGTCAGATTGGATATTAATGCTGCAACATCAAAGGGCTGTCTTTCGGCTTCATCTCCGACTGTAGTTTGGGGAGAGGTTCATGTTACGCTGATGATTAAATCGTGCAATCAAATTCTCTGGCTGGAGATAAACAGATCAACTTTTTTAAACGATCAAGGTACACTTTATACCTTTTTAATCTGTTTGATATATGTAGTCATTCATGTTGTATATATTTGATACTAATGTACTTATGCTGGCTTGCTGTTCGCTGTTGTTGTTGCTGCTGCTGCCTGCACAGATCATCAGCATTCAGTCGGGATACAGCAAAGGGCACCTGTTGACTGCTGGAGAAGCCTGTGAAAGTAGGGGAAGTAACTCTATAGTAGTGATGCTCTTCCAATGAAGGCCGAGAAATTTGATAGAATTATGCACTCAAATTTGAAAACAGGAAAGCACCTCTGTAACGATTAATTGAATTGAGCACGTGCTTTTATGTAGCTGGATGATTAATATGTTGAATTCTTGTCATGTTCGGAAATTCTTCAAAACATCTTTTTCACAACATCATATTGTTTTAGTATCTACACAACTTGATTAAGAAAAAAGGCCTTTATTGTGTTGACTGAAGTCAACAGTCTTGATAGACATTTGTCTAATGTAGAAATATATATGGACAACATACACACTACAGGAATATCCCCTACTGAGGAATGTCCACGTTGGTATCCCGACAAAATAGACTTGCTTTTAGCCCTTTGTCCTTCCCATGTGATCTTGTTTTAGCTCTGCGTCATGTACAGCATGCACATAACTTCTTAGTTGACGAGGATGCAGTTGTGTATAATATCATGCTGTAATTTGTGATGCTATATTATTTAAATCATTACTGTTTGTGCTTGTTAATGATTCCTCCCCGGCAGTGCAGGCATCTGGTAACATACAGCTTATGTGGTTAGCCCAGTAGCAACAATGTCTTGTGTTGGTGACATTGGGTGGTTTGGTAGGGTAGCCTCATGGTTCATGCACTTGCTCCTTCACCTAGACGGTCCAGGTTTGACTCCTTGTTGGATTGCCTTTGGTGTTTCTTCGGACATCCATCTGACACTTTGGACCCACTTTTAAGTGTAGTCTAAGTCAGAGTTTCAGTGTGGGTTGGAATAGCAGATCCACTCACATCATGATCCTTGGTTTGTCCAGCAAGTACTGAATGTATGCAACTTGGCCATAACCAAACCAAACTCCTTTCTTTCATCACTATGTTGGTGCACCTTATTGACACTTGCTCCTGTCATACTTTCATTGTTTGCTTGAGGGCTTGTTCTGAACGACAACAGACAGTGTCTGGGCTTTGTTTTTATGTGTTTGTAAACTTATCAGAACCTGAAAGGATTTTGGAATTAGATTTCGAGAAAGGGAATTCATTTTGTATTGCAAATCATAATCACTCTCTCTGTCAATAAAATTGACTTGACAGCCATCTGTGACATATCGTCATTTAAAACATCAGCATGTTTTTAGCTGCTATGATTGCAGGTCATTTGTCCGTGTCTTCTAGTTTGTCAAATGAAATGTTCAGGTGAAAGACTTAGAGAGGTCCATGGTTTGAGGCGACTGGAAGTACATGTCTGATGATTACAGTCGTTGTCAACCATATTACGATACACCCGTGGCTGATACAAACAACCCTGTTTAGCCTAGAGCCAATTGTGCTGAATAATGCCAAAATGGTTGGTACTAATCTGACAAAGCAGTCGTGTTCAATAGTGTGTGTTGCTATGACAACCCAGGACATTTTATTCCATGTGGCTGGAATGTTGAACTAAAATACACTAGCATCCAAACACCCACCTACATCCTACATCCTACTCCTACTCCCAAACCACCATCAATCTCTCCCTCTCATCCACACCCTACCACCGACCCACCCACACATATTCCACCCATCCACCGAGGTTCCTCCCTCCCACCAAGTTAGATGTAACTCAGTGTCAGTCTCACAATATTGCCACCCACCCATTAACTCAATCTTCCAGACATCCACATACCCTCACTCACTAGACAAGTTTTGTTTCTGTTTAATGCCTCACTCAACAGTATTCCAGCTATATGACGACGGTCCGTAAATAATGGAGACTGGACCAGAAAATCCAGTGATTGATGTCATGAGCATCGATCTACGCAACTGGTATACGATACCATGCATCAACCAGGTCAGCAAGCCAGACCCCCCTTTCCCGTTTGTCGGCTCTTACGACAAGCAGCAAGCATGGGTTGCTGAAGACCTATTCTTACCCAGATCTTCATGGGCATCCATGCTGAAGACCCTGTTCAATTGCCCTTATGGGTAAAGTGTGTGAAGCCCATTTTGGTGCCCCCTGCTATCATATGGCTAGAATGTTAAGTTAAACCCTTCTCACTCACTCACTCACTACCTATCTTACCCACCCAAACACTTGTAAACCAACCCACCTACAACACAAACCCATACACTGACACTGACACTCATAAACCCACCCACCCACCGACACTGACACTCTAACACTCACCCACATGGAGTAGTTGGGTCACTGCTTGACTGACTGATAATATATCACAAAGCGTATTGTAAAGTTGCCTGCACTCGAGTTGCGGACTGAAGACTCCCTGCCTGTTACTCTCTGCAGAAGCTGTTATCACTGTATATTATTTGTTTATACGGGGAGAAAGATTCCTACATTGTTACGTCGATATAACCTAGATCAATATCGTCCTACCTGATTGTATACAAAGCATGAGGTCAGTGACCTCACTTTGACATTTCCCTTTCCTTCCTGCAAATACTTGCTTGTCCATCAGTGTGGCTTTTACCTGTGCTATGCAACAATATGGGTTCGCAAAATGCATGATTTCTGTGAATGAGGCATCGTAATTAAGCCCTACCCTTAATTAGCTAATGAGGAAGAAGAAACGAGTTGTTTTTTATTCTTGGGTACTTATCATGTACAAAACACTCCTGCTTTTCGTCAAAGATGAAAATTGTGGTCTAAGTTTACTCACTTCAACAATATCTAGGTCACCTGCACTAAATTGTAAGTCATCTGCATTAATATGTAGAATACCTGAACTAATGTAGGTCATCTGCGCTAAATCGTAAGTTAAATCCTCGAGAACGAAATGTCCTTATTTTTATTGCTAATGTTTACAACTTGTTTTACTTGTTCGCATTGTGCAATAGTCTACCATTTGCAAAAAGCAGATGTCAAGAAGCTGAACTCCTGAACAGATCTATATACCCGAGCTGTTCCTCTTAGCAGTGTGTATATAGTCGTTTGCTAGAGCTTTCTGCTGTTTGTTTGAAATCGTCAGTAGGGTCTTTCTACTGCATTGATCTGTGATGAAGGTGCAACATTTGTTTGTGTAATGATAATTATTGATTACTTTGTTTATTCCGTCTCAACCCATTTGGGCCCCTTCAACAAAGGGGGAACGGTGGGGTAGCCTTGTGGTTAAACAGGGGTGAGAATCTGCCACGGATCCGTGAATTTCCACAAATTTTAGTGACAACAAATTTCTTAAAATCTGATGGTTTTCCCTCATAAACACCCCCAAATTATGGACCACGCTCCATTGCAAAGAAGTTTCAGCTGAAAACGAAAATATCCGTTCTCATCCCTGGTTAAAGCATTCGCTCCTCACGCCAAAGACCCAGGTTCGATGGGTACAGTGTGTGAAGCCCATTTCTGATGTCCCCCGCCATGATGTTGCTGATTGCATGATTAGATCAGTGTTTCCAATTGTAACCTTAACCTTAGTAATAATAATTAATAATATTTTTGAAAATATCTGTCTGTAAGAGTTCTGCGTGGTAAACATAGACATTGTGCTGAGTCATCACTTAATGGAATGAGTTCTAGTGTCATTTCTAGCCCATTGCCTGGACTTCTGAATCTAATGGAGAGAAACAGTTGTATACGGCCATGATTAATCTGTAAATCGGGATCTTTGATTGGATAGTGTTTCTTTCTTCATGCTGTGGGGCTACACTGTTCAGGCCACACCAATTTTGTTTTACAATTGCTCCTTCCCCAAAAATTTAAAATGTGAATCAAATTGATTGTTTTTGTTGTTTTCACTTCTCTGTCAGTGTGTCAAGGCTGTGCATCTGAGGTGGACAACCTTTTTTATGTCACAGTCTGCTTCAAATTGTGACTGTCGACCACTACATCTCACAACACTGTCATATCACAACACTCGGTCACAGTGACTGTTGACAACAACGGTAAAAGTCGACAACCACTGTGAAAGTCAACAATTGTGTTGAATGTTGTTCAAGGTGAATGTTGACGGCCACAGTGAATGTTGACAACAACGGTAAAAGTCGACAACCCCTGTGAGCGTCAACAATCGTGTTGAATGTTGTTCAAGGTGAATGTTGACGGCCACAGTGAATGTTGACAACAACGGTGAAAGTCGACAACCCCTGTGAAAGTCAACAATCGTGTTGAATGTTGTTCAAGGTGAATGTTGACGGCCACAGTGAATGTTGACAACAACGGTAAAAGTCGACAACCCCTGTGAGCGTCAACAATCGTGTTGAATGTTGTTCAAGGTGAATGTTGACGGCCACAGTGAATGTCAACAACCTCTGTGAAGGTCATGTCGTGATCTGTATGGGCCCAATGGGAAGCAAGTTAAGGTACACTCAACTTATGTCAACTTTTATCTTTCAATCAGCCTGTTTTGCAGATCTCATACTTAGATAATGTGTTCCTTTATGATTGTGAATAGTCTCCCGATCTGTCTGACCTCCCTGTCTCCCCACAGTCTCCCCACAGTCTCTCCACAGTCTCTCTTATAGTGATAATCCAGTTGGGTTTTTTAAGCATTTCTCTCATGACATTGACATTCTCGCCTCCTTGTGACCTGGGATAAAACTATTTACAGAATTGACTGGTATTGAATTATGTGTATTCAAAGTAGTGAAATTGTTCATATAGAATTAATATCAGTGTTACTGGATAGAGTTGAGAACTTAGTAATGAACATTGTTCAGGATTATTACCTGTAGGCAACAATTAGGTACAAAATGTGAGATTGGTGATTGTGTGTTTCCTGGTTCTGAGGAAAATGGTTGTTAGCTTGGGGAAATGTGGGTGAGCTTCATGCTGATATACGCCTTGTGGTAAATAGATCCTGTTTCACAAAACCATGTGTGCTGGAGTGGTGGGATAGCCTGGTGGTTGAGGCGTTTGGTCTGATTAATATAGGAAACCCATTCTTTACTTCCCCTGCCAACATATTGCCGGGACATGACTCAAGCCAACATGCTACCATACATGCTCACTCACTTGTTAGAATGTCCATTGGAGCTTCAGTACTCGAACCTAGCATGGAATGTTTGATTACTAACGCAAGTCCATGTTGAAGTTAAAGGGTAGACTTAACTGACAATTGCTTTGTGAGACGAGATGAAGGTCACGGAAAGAAGCCTTTTCATTACTTCTTTGGGTCTGATTTTTGTCTATTCACCACACAGGCGTTTGTCAAAGCAACATTGTCATCCTATTTTTGCCATTTTGCTATTATTATTTTTTTCAGGGAAAGAAGGTCTATGTAAATAGGGGCATTACTCTTTTCCTATGATAATGTACTCAAGGCTTGTTTTTTGCTGCATGATTTTCCACTATGTGGTAGTATCTGGATTAACGGGGTTTATCAGTACATGTAAGTAGGCCACAGTCAAGATGCTCCTTTTGTCCACTGCAAAGGGTATCAAGGTCAAGGTTAGGGGCATCAAGGTCAAGGTTAGGGGCATCAAGGTCAAGGTAAGGGGCATCAAGGTTAAGACAATAACTTTTTCAGTCTTTTAACACTTAATGGTAACAATAAGAAATTTATCTTAAATGCAGATCTTCATCACTCTCAAATTTCATCTTAATTATTCATCTATGCATTACCACAAGTTAGAAATGTCATTGTAATGCCAGTGTAGGCATTCACAGTATGATAGTGCCAGACATTGCAATATGTGTACATATCTGCCTGTATTGGGTATGATGCTTTATTTGGCCATGGATGCTGTAAGAATCGTATTGACTGTTACTGGTACACTTTACACTCATCGTAACACTTCTAGTCTTCAAACTTGTTTGTCAGTATTCCTTCAATTGTCACTAATGCCACAAGATTGCTTTTCCACAAAAGATGCCTACATTATTTCCTGTACATGTGTTTTTAATACATATTTTCTTCAAAATATTGTGCTGTGCAATGTTTTCTAAATCCTGAATGTTTTCAGATTTATTTCCGAGATGAATGTTTTCTGTAGAAGCTCCCGCTCCAGCTCCAGCTCCAGCTCGGACTCAAGCAGTCAGTGCTGCTTCATTCCCATACCTCAGTTCAACAGGGGTATGGTTGACATTGTAGCTTACCAACACACTAGTGTCTACCGTTTCACTTCAACATTATTTATTTGCTGGACCACACTGAACAGATGGAGATTATGTGGGTATTTACAGCATGTGTTCATCTGCTCTTTCTCCAAAGGCTGTATCATGACGGTGTTCTGTGTGGGTACACATTGATGTCATGTATTCACACTAAGTGTCATGTGCTGCTGTTAGTGTTAAGCTTCCATCATCCAATTTGACCAGTGCCAAAGAAATTCCTCTGTGTTTATTGTTGTAGCACTACTAATGTTGTAGGGAACTCTTGATTCTACCTTGTAATTTACACCAGTTTATTTAGCTGAGATCGATTAAGATTTTTAAAGTAACCTACAGATTTTTGTAATATGTTTTCCTTGATTTCATGTCATGAAAATCACTTCCTAAGATACCACTATTGATCAGCCATTGTTAAAGATGGTGGTCAAGTTTGTCATTACATGCTTGATAAAATCACATCCTTAGTTTAATTTCTGTAAACTAATTCTAATTGAAAGTCTTTTTGATACAATTTCTAGAAAATGATTGAATCTATATACTAACTTTGACAGGTGGCAGTATTCAGTGTATACGTGTGACAGATACTTGTAATTTCTAAACAATCCTTGCCCTTCAGTGTACAGGCTGTGCTGGATGGCTCTACTTGGCTTTGCATAATGCTGTTCTTGTTATACCGTGGTGATTCTATATAGACCTGATCAAAAGCTAGCACTAATCGGAACCTTACTGTATAAAGGGTAAATAATTGTAACATTGTTTCTTAGACTTCTGTACATAATAAATACTGCCCAGCCTCATCATATTGCCCGTGTTGCTTGTCTCTTTGTTTCATTCTGGTCATCCTGTGTTCCTTACTAACTGGAACATCAGGATCTGAGTCTCAAACCACTCCTACAAACACAGGGGCGGTCTGGTAACCAAGTGGTTAAAGCCTTCGCTCGTTACGCGGAAGACCCACTCTTGTAAACACAGGGTGCTGGGACCTTGACTGACAATAGAATCTCCACCCACTCTTGCAAACATTTGGTTCTGGCAGCTAGACTGATCCAGAATCTCCACCTGATCTTCCAAACACAGGGTGCTGGGACATTGACTGACAACAGGATCTCCACCCACTCATCCAAACATGGGGTGCTGGGACATTGATTGACAACAGATCCTCCACCCACTCATCCAAACACGGGGTTGTGGGAGCTAGACTGATCCAGAATCTCAACCCGATCTTCCAAACACAGGGTGCTGGGACCTTGACTGACAATAGAATCTCCACCCACTCTTCCAAACATGGGGTGCTGGGACATTGATTGACAACAGAATCTCCACCCACTCTTCCAAACACAGGGTTGTGGGAGCAAGACTGACCTAGAATTTCCACCCACTCTTACAAATATTAGGTGCAGGGACATTGACTGACAATGGCATCTCTACCCACTCTTACAAACATGGAGTGCTGTGACCTAAACTGACCCAGAATCTCCAACTCATTCTTGCAAACGTGGTGCTGGGACACAGATTGACAACAGATCCTCCACCCACTCTTGCAAACATTGGGTTCTGGAAGCTAGACTGATCCAGAATCTCCACCCACTCTTACAAACATAGGGTTCTGGGAGCTAGACTGATCCAGAATCTCCACACACTCTTACAAACGTTAGGCGCTGGGACCTTGACTGACAACAGAATCTCCACCAACTCTTCCAAACACGGGGTGCTGGGAGCTAGACTGATCCAGAATCTCTACCCACTCTTACAAACGTGGTGTAACCGAGAATCCCCACTGGGGTGATTATAAAGCAGTCGAAGTGAAACAATCAGTTGACATTTCACATCTGCAGTGAGTTGGAAGTCATTGCCCTGATATAGTCAACAACAAGTAAATTCCCTACAGATCGTACATGCGATGCCACACGCCAGAATCGCGTCTATAGCTCAGACAGTTATGTATCACTTAGCTATTACAGTTATACAGCACAATCCTCGTGCAGCTCGAGCCAGGAATCGCAGCAGAGAGATAACCATACACCACGCGATGCCGTTTCACCCCAGTGGCAAGCGCCCGGGGGTACGGCCGAGAGGGTTTTACAGGCGCTTCTCAAGATTGTACGTGCGCTTCTCGGGAGGATGGTAATAGTACACTCACGTTTAAACCAAAACGACTACTCATTTAAAGATATTATCTATGAAATTCATCAATTGATCCCATCTGTAAAGCCTCCAAGCAATGGGGTAGAGGATCCAGTGTTTATTGAAAGAGCTGGTTATGAAAATCCTGCAGAAAAGAGGGAAGGTTTTCTTACATTTCCATATTCACCATTCACTGAAAATGTGGTCACAAAAATGAATGCGGATTTAAATGCCTCTACCAGTAGAGCTTTTAGAATTCTTTTTCCTCACAAAGAGAGACAATGTTATAAAACACACAATTGTCCATTCCCCACATCTCCTACCATTGATGATGAATATTTTGATCTGGTCAGACACCCAAATACCAAGATGAATGTTGAGATGAATAAATTCAAAGAAATTGACAGTGTTAACAAACAGATGATAAATATTAGCACGTATATGAACTGGTTTGCAGCAGGCATCAGACATGTACCCACTAATCAGATTCCAAAACTCCACTATCTCATTGGCATCTAAGCTTAATGAAAAGCGGTCGGCCAACACCCAGATTCACACAGATCCGCCTAAGCGCAGACATGTTATGTCGGGACGTGAGTCTTTTCGTGCCTCCACTTGGAAAAGCTCATCCCGTGCCAAACCAAGCCGAGGGAGACATGAGTCCCAAAGAGGTCGTGGTCATTCCTATACCAGAGGAAGAGGTAACCGCCGTTCGTGACTCTCTACACCCAAGAATCTCTCAGCCAAACCCTGTCGACCTTGCTATGTTAATGGACCTCGATTACCGGTTACCCAAATTCATCTTAACGCCTACCGCGGGACCAGTCGGCGGTCGTCTGTCACTATACGCCGAAAATTGGAAGTCAATTACGGACGACCCTTGGCTAATCGAAGTGGTAAAAAGAGGGTACAAACTCTATTTCCAACAGCGTCCGGAGCTTGTAGTCCACCCCAAAGGCCGACGTTTTCATCTAGTAGGGGCCAAGTTAGCGGCGGCAACTTTGTCTATGCGAGAACTACTAGACAAAGGGGCTATCAGCCTCTTACAAAAGTCAGGCACTACAAAGGGGATTTACTCTCCAGTTGTTCTGGTCCCCCAAAAGAACTCTACAATAATGCGCATGATAATAGACCTAAAGGTACTTAAAAGAGACTACCTATACGTCCACCAAAATTTCAAATGGAATCAGAAAAAAAGTTACGCAATTCCCTCTAACTAGGAGATTGGCTAGTCAGTCTGGACCTACAGGATGCCTACCTGCATGTACCTATTCACCCGAGTTGTCGACCCTACCTACGCTTTGCAGTAAACGGTCTAAGGTTCGAATTCAACGTGCTTCCATTTGGAATATCAATAGCGACATGGCTTTTTACACAGAGTATCACCCCCATCATCAGCTTCGCTCATCTAAATCTTGCAAGACTCCACGTCTATATAGACGATTTCCTCTTATCCGATCAAGAATTATTGCAGATACAGCAGAACACAAAAAGGTGTGAACTTGTAAACCTTTTAATAAGTAGAAACAGTGATATCTGTGACAGATTGACATGGGGCCTCCATTCAATAAGCATTCAAGGTGGATATTGTCCTACAACCATCCTCCCCAATGTAGGGGGCAGAGACAGGAGTGAAGTCATCACAACTCACACATGCAAACAGTAACTCTCATGCCTTGATGTTCCAGAACTGAATGATATGTAACATCTTCCAGACAATAAAGGCATGTACAAGCAATATTCCTGGCTCTTTTGAAATGAAACTTCTTTAATAGAATGCCAAAACTGTTTTGTCACATTTTAAACAATCTTAGAAATTCATCAGAAACTAATGTAGTATGTTTGACAGGCATTACTTAGAAGTTGACAGATGACAAAGTTGAGACAATATATGGCTAACAACTTCTTTATTTACTGTAAAGGCAACATTTCGGTATATATCCTTTTCCGCAAGGAAGTGGTGTGACGTATGTCTAGAGGGTGGGTTGGCACCCTCAAATGTGCCAGTCTAGAGCTAGGGTCCAAGACAAGCTAGGTGCCACTTACTGTGTGAAAGGTTGACCGTTGTTGTACTTGTTTCCTGTGAGGCGTGATCACTTGTGGCTTGCTAGGCTGTGTTCCTCATCCACCATGGTGCTGCAGTCCAGACAGGCTGGACATGTTGTTATGTTAATCTGATGTGTGTCAGTATCACAATGTATCACATTGTTTCAAAGGCAGTCTGTATATAGTCATCACATCTTTGTGAAACATGGCAAACAGGTAATAAAATCTGATATTATCACAGTCTGTTTGGTTGTTTGTCAAAGCTGATTGCTTGAAGCGAAAGGACATATCGTTCATTGTGGATGCCCAGCAGCAAATGAGTAACCATTTGCATAGATTATAATGAGAATGGAAAACCTTCCAGGTAGTATTTTAGTATAACATGCAGACACCTTTTTCAGGGAACTGAGAAAACAATATGTAACGGTTCAGGGGGTGGGTATTGGGGTACATCTCTGGTAGCGAATTGTGGATCACTCCCAATACCACCAACCACACAGTTTAAAGGGGAAGTGTACACGCAAAAATCACTTTCTTTCTTTTTCTAAACAAAACGCAATTTTAGAATTAGTTAGTATCTGTGTTTGAAAATATAAACTCATTTTTTTCACAGTGAAAGTAGGAAGCTCACAATAGTGTGAAAATGCTCTGCCGTTATGAGGCCTTCGTTTTTCGAGCTAAACAGGCCAGAGTTATCCCCCTTAGATTATGACGAAATTGGTGCCAATTCAACTGGGTCCCTGTCTATTCTCAACGCAAAAGATATCAAGAACCAGTTTGCGGTAAAACAGCATGGCCTACGACACACTCCGGCGCAGTGGTGACTCAGCATAACACTATGCTGGCTGGCATCTGAGACGCTAGAATCACACACCTGTACCTACACCACGTGAAGCGGCTCTAACAAAGCATGATGACGTCATGATGTTTATCAATTGGCACCAATGACGTCATATTGCAAGGGGCATAAGCCATGGTGTTTTTGTTCTGGAAATAGAACACTTGGTAAATGTGAAAAATGTAAATCGTTTTAATGCAAAAAATATGTTAATTAATTGTGATATTTTTATATTTTTGTCTATGACACTACTAGGTTAACACTTTTAATGTGGAAAAGGTACACGAAAAATAGGTTCATTTCCTTGTGAACTTGCCCTTTAACCCTCATGGTGCCTGGACGTCAGTCAGCCTGCAAACCGCTCAGTGGCACACTGTGCTGACGTCGCGGTTACAAAAACGTATACATTGTATCAAAAGTGTTGCAACGTCTTTATTTCTTCACACAGTGTAACCAAATTGTATAACATGCAACTCGAGTTGATTGTCTTTCCAACAGTATCTACAGTCACCAAATCCAAAAGATCTATGCACTGCCCAGCCATCGATAAATGTGCTGGTATTATAAGTTTCCTACTTTTCCACATTAATCGCACCCGAATATGGCAAGCAAAGTCAAGCAAGCGCCCTTGTTTGAAATGTAAATGACCAATAATTCATATCATTGGCAAGTACATGTCCTAACAGTGATAGACATATGATATTTATGTTGAAGTACACATTCACTGAGAATGTTCCGTGAGTTATATTTACCGATAAAAAATCCCGATGAAATTGTGCGTGTTTTTGACGTCAAAACAAAATTGACGGAAGCGGTCGTGATTAATTCATACGCAGACTGTTTTAAAGATTATGTCACAAAACGAATGACAGTTTGGAATGTATATCGTGAAGAAATCCCGGTTACGTCAATGTATGTTTCAATGACCGTGCTCTTTTATTAGTGATAAAAACAACTTCGGGGTAATTGACATCGTACATTTTCAAAGGACAAAATGTGAAAGATCGCTAAACAGCCCTAACAATACTCAAATTGACATCGCTCAATATCGGGCATCATCATTATTTCTTAATAATTAACAAGATTATACTAACGTAATACCACCCAAGAGTAAGTACATGTAGATTCAATCAAACTTGTTGAAACGTTTTCATGGGCAGCAAATCTATTCAACAAACCTATTTTCGATCACTCGCAACTCGGGCGCCATATGTCATTGTTTCACTATGGCCACCAGAAAACATACATCCTCGTATCAGGTCGTATTTCGCGCTAGGTTGCCTAACTTTGACCTTTGCTCAAAATATACTTGTATGGCCAGTCCATGAAATACCACTTTTTCTTTCGTTTATTCATTTGATTTATAAATACGACTTTAGAAGTGTATTTACACCTAGTTAGGTATATACATGTACATTTAAGGACATACGTGATAGTTTATTTCCACTAGTTTCCCATTCCATCCCATTCTACTAAAGGAAAAGTTTGAAATAGATAATGATCGTAGGCTAATGAAAGTAATGGAATTATTTGTCATAAAAGGAAAAATATATTCTTGGTATTGAACTTCGAAAATTTAACCAGCAAAATCTTTAATAAAATGGTTTATTATGTCTTTCCTTTTTTTCTTAATTTTGGCCTAGCTAAACAACAGCTTGGAGGGAAGATATACAAATTAAAATGGTGAAAAAACCCATAAGATTGTATTGATTTTGCTCTTAGACAAATATTTATTTAAAAAGAAAATCTGTTTCATACCTAGGATACAAAACAAAGTAGAATGTAATTACTACTATGTCACTGGTCGAAGTATTTGGTAATTTAGATAATGCAGAGTGAAAAAAGACATAAACATCAAAACGAAGTCACATTTACACTAAAACACTTTTTGTCTTTCAGAAATTGATTATCTATATATAGTGAGAAGATCTAATTACTTTTACTGTTTATGTTATAAATTAAACCATTCGAGATTCCAATAGATGAAGCTAAAATATTAAAAATCTAGGTGGTTTAATATTGGATCCATTTTGACAGCTTTCTCACTATACTCAACTAAATGCATATTATATTTTTGGAATATCAAGCCTTCAAAAGCACATGTCAACATACCAAAATTAGAAAACTGCGCCAAATAAGTCTAACACTGTTAGTCAAATGTTTCACTCGTCGGTCGCCGTAGACATTTTCCAATCGTGATGTACTAGATATGCTTTCTAGTTCAGTCAAAGAGAATATTGTTATTTGGAAAATGAAACCACGTGTATCCATTATACTACCACAACATTAGATCAGCTGTTTCATGCGACGTCATCCACGTCACAACACGCGAGGTCAAATCACGCGCACCTGTCCAGACGACAAATTCACAGCGGCGGGAAATCACCGACCGTCTATTAGCCTATTTGAATAAAATTGCAGATTGTAACGAAATAAAATTAATCCTACTCATTGCTTACATTTCAGATGACATATCAAATAAGAGTTGAAGACTTGCAATAGATTATCATACGTTAATCGAGAGTACAGTGTACATAAATAATTTGTAAATCTAATATTAATTTTTGATCTAATATCCATGGCAGAATGTTTGAAAACGAGCTATAATATATTCCATTTTCTGAAGAGATTAGTAATGTGTATTTGATGATATAAATGCATACACAATTGGTTATCAATTATCTTCTACAATCACAGCATGTACCATGTACATTAGACTCATGGAAAATACTATTTCAGCAAACCAATCACAGCGCCATTATCACAGTTTCAATGAAAGGAAAAACAAATCGAAGTCAAACTTAATAGCACAGCGTATCCATAAGCGGTTAATCCAAATACAAAAAGGTATTGATGTCATCATTGTAGAAGTTATGTTGATGTTTTCAGTAGTTGCATTATGTTTGTATCGCAAGTACCATCGACAGGAACGTTGGCCGAGCTACCACATGTGGAACCGGCCTTGACACAATTTGTTTACAATATGGCGTCGACTCACGTTAGATGTCGTGGCCACACTTTTGAAATCTCCATTTTCGACAAAATGTGAAACAGTTAGGGCAAGTCACTCACACGGTCAGGTTGTTTGAGCAATCACACATGACTCTTAGACATTTCATATGAAAAAAGTAGCAGTTATTTGTCTGAACGGGCGAGTATGTAGGACAACCGGTAAACAAGAAATCGCGGCACAGATATGATGCGAACGTGCCCTGTCGATCACTTCGGGCTTGGCCATTAAATGTTTAGGTTTTGATCATGAACCTCCTGCCCATAAGTATACACTATACCAACTTAATATTAACGATTATAGCTATCTTTCCATTTGATTTGAATATGTTCTGTTAATCAGCATCATAAACAAAAAGACAATCTGCACTGTTCGTATGTAGCGCCGTGCTAAATCGCCATGACACAGACGATAAAAATATGCAATACTTAACAAAAAACTTCCGTGGCCGACTAAACGTTAGTACTCTTACGCCAATAACTGTACAGTGGGGACTAGTAAATCTTTCTGACCAGTCCGATCAGATTTCTTTTTATAATTGGCTGTCTGATATAATAATAGTTACGTACATGTGACATGGGTGCATAATAAAAAATTCCTTCATTCGCATGAAGTTCAACATGGCAGAAAAAGATCGAGAAGCGCGGTAACCACATTACTAATCTCGCCATATTTCGCAATCCGTAGCACTGCATAAAATATGAGTTACACGTTACACGATATTAACGTTGAGATGATTAGAGTGATGATGGTTATAAATTCATTCAATGAACGTCATAAATGTAATGGAAATATACACTGTCGTTTTCTCATGTGTACCGACCATTCCGCCATTACCGATAGTCGATAAAAATATACAAAACGTGTAAATAAACTTGTTCATAAAGGAATGAACAGAATTGTATTTACGTGAATAAGTATACAGTTGCGAAAAATATGTCTTTCTGACCACTCAGGTCATAATTATTCTTATGAACAAGGATTTTGTCTGAAAATATTTACGTGTATGTGACATGGGTGCATAATCAAAATTCGCCGTCATTCGCTTGGTGTTCAAAGATGGCAGAAAAAGATCGAGAAGCGCGGTAACCACATTACTAATCTCGCCATATTTCGCAATCCGTAGCACTGCATAAAATATGAGTTACACGATATTAACGTTGAGATGATTAGAGTGATGATGGTTATAAATTCATTCAATGAACGTCATAAATGTAATGGAAATATAAACTGTCGTTTTCTCATGTGTACCGACCATTCCGCCATTACCGATAGTCGATAAAAATATACAAAACGTGTAAATAAACTTGTATTTACGTGAATAAGTATACAGTTGCGAAAAATATGTCTTTCTGACCACTCAGGTCATAATTTTTCTTATGAACAAGGATTTTGTCTGAAAATATTTACGTGTATGTGACATGGGTGCATAATCAAAATTCGCCGTCATTCGCTTGGTGTTCAAAGATGGCAGAAAAAGGCCGAGAAGAGCGGTAGCCACTTTACCAATCTCGCCATATTTCGCAATCCGTAGCATTGTATAAAATATGAGTTACACGATGTTAAAGCTAAGATGGTTGGGGTGATGATGGTTATAGTTTTGACTTTGCGCACTCAGTGTTAATATCAAAATTCACAGTTTAAAAAGGGCATTTTCTCGGGACCATATATGGTCCCCTGGCACTATGCGGGTGTGAAAAGTGAGGGACCATATATGGTCCCGTGGCACCAAGAGGGTTAAATTATTTAATTTTTCGAAGAATAATTTCACAATTAAGAATTGCACAATAACATTTATTAAATTACCAGAATATAATTATTCTTTTCAGTATTTCATTCAGTTAGGAAGATGTACAATAAATATAAAATACTTGAATGTCAACTCACATATCTCGGCTCGAACCGGCTTTCACTCTCGTATCAGAAAATCTACAACCGATCAAACTGTCAACAAAGTGACGTCATACCGGAAGTAGTCTCTCGCACGAGGATACGGTCGGTGGAACGTGGGGAAATTGCACTCCACCAGTGACAGAAGTTATTTTACTTCGAGTCACGGCTGTGTAGTAATATACAATGCATTTAGATGGACTAGATGCACTTTTGTAGCCATACAAGGCTGATTTAAGCCATTATGCTACAGGAAGTAGTTTCATGGAACAGACTCACGAATATAGGTGACGTCACACGAACTATCACGTTGCCAAATCGAAACAGGTGATTTAGAACGTGTTCACATTTTGTTTTTGCACATTAACAAACAGTCAGTAAGATCAGTGGTGATATACGTTAATTCATGTAGCAATAGCGTATATCTTTACGGTATGCTGTATCACATACAACATATACAATGTGATTCATCTCACTGTCTACTGACCGAAATGTACAAAAGGCTTGTACATTACAAATACTTTATTGGAATTTACACTGAACCCTGACGATGGTATTTTGACCAACTAGCTATGAGAAATTACTAAAAAAACCTGACCCTAATGAAGTAACGCCGAAACCCAAAAGCTTTGACTCTTTCTCAAAGGACAGTGAATCTGTAAGTTTCAAACACATACTTCACTGAAGGTAACCTACTGTTCTTATGACATAATGTCAACCAGTGCCAACATCATCATTGTGGGTTCCAACCCCAGTTCGCCCTGATTATGTTTCTTGGTTTGTCCGCACCATACCTGTACTCGTGGGTTTCATCAAAGTGGTAAACATCTGAGACCTGCATCACTTCAGGCTTTCCTCCCACAGTGGCGGTCAGGTAGCCTAGTGGTTAAAGCGTTCGCTCGTCATGCCGAAGACCCGGGTTCCATTCCGGACATGGGTACAATGTGTGAAGCCCATTTCTGGTGTCCCCCGCCGTGATATTGCTGTAATATTGCCCAAAGGGGCGTAAAACCATACTCACTCACTTTCCCCCCACATCAACCTGACACGCTTTTATATAACTGGAATACTGTTCAAAGTGGTGTTAAATCCAACTCACTCAGACATCATGAACAATAGATAATATTTTGAACAATATATCAACGCGTGAGGTCTGACGTTGATTAATGAATAATTTGCACTCTCGTATATGCAAGGGGCCGACGTATGGTTCTCAGTAGGAAGTGACAACTTGGAGACGATGGCTTGTGGTATATACAGTTTTACTTTATACTTGAGATATATACATACAAAAGACACTATGTGCCAGGTCAGCACATAGTGGTAGTGGTTGTTGTCTAGGTGCCCCGGAGCACCCAGCCTAACCCTAGCTAGGCTCAGGGTAAGACCTTTCTTTTCTCCTTCTCCTCAATCTCTCTGGACCAAGGCTTATATAGCCAAGGTCACCTGACATTTAGTAAGTAATAAATATAAATGTAAACAGTAATTCATCAGCAGGATGGCAGACGGTCGATGTACACAAAAATGGGGATTAACAGTTAGGATTAGCATCTTATAAATAACAGCAATTAAGTGTTTCAAGGCATATAGATGTCATGGCTCCAGGGTAATGAGCCTTTGCAATTAAATGTTCTTCAGACAATGGGTGTCGTAAATCAGTCGCTATGACAAATAGATCACACTTCGAACAATCACTTGATTGACGGACGTCAGGTCTGACTACCTGTGTTGGTGTCATGCCACCACAGTTAGGATACTTTCAAGATAAACTCTCATAGATCCAGAGAAATCTGTACATGGAATTTTCAGTCGTCAAGCTTGGCAAACATAGTCACATATTCCCCCATTGTTTACTTCACATGGGTGCATGGGTAGCCCAGTCATCTATAGACGCTGTGCAGTTTCGTCTGTTTGGTACACCAGAAACCTATGGTCTTATGCTCGGATTTATGTTTCTGGGTTTGTAAGCACCGGATCCATGGTCCTGGTCTTCAATTGTAATAAAAGTCTTAAGACTTGCAACACTTCAGGCTTTCCTCCCACATCAAGCTGACACACTGTGTTTTAAATGAAATACTGTTGCGGCAGATGGAAATATTGATGTATGTGCATGAAAAGTATTACAGACCGAGTTAATGATTGTTGTTTTTAGCTGAACTCATTGAACATCCTCCATATTCGGGCGGTCGGGTAGCCTAGTGGTTAAAGCGTTCGATTCTCGACATGGGTACAATGTGTGAAGCCCATTTCTGGTGTCCCCCGCTTTGATAGTGCTGGAATATTGCTAAAAGAGGTGTAAAACCATATTCACTCACTCCTCCATATTCATCAGATTTGACTTTGTCACATTTCCACCTCTTTCCAAACGTGACGAAAGAACTGTCTGGCAAGCATTATACAAATGATGATGTCATTTCCTCTGTGGAGGGGCACTGACTGCAATCTGTTTCTGGAGTATCCATCCCTCTCATGAATGACATTTGCAAGGTGCGGGCTTGGTTGGCACTGTCGTATGAGGTGCTGCGATTTGCTGTGCAGAGTTGCGCCCCTTGGGCACGCCAGAACCGTGTGATTGTGGGTTCGAATCCCAGTTCTCCCTGATTATGTTTCTAGGTTTGTCAGCACCATACCCGTGCTCGTGGGTTTCACCGAAGTGGGAAACGTCTGAGACCTGCATCACTTCGGGCTTTCCTCCCACATTAAGCTGACACGCTGCGATATAACATGAATACTGTTAAAAGCGGTGTCAAACGCAACTCACTCACTCACTCTCACATTTGCAAGGCGCTTCCTCACGCTGCTGACCAGATGTCTGATTTTCAACATTGGGATCGTCTGCCTGTTCTAACCCGGATCTTCACTGGTCAAAAAAGTGTGGCCTAAAAAGTGTTACATTCAAGCAATAAACTCACTATGTCACTTGATTGTTTGAACACAAATAACACAAAAAGATGTGAACTTGTAAACCTTTTAATAAGTAGAAACAGTGATATCTGTGACAGGTTGACATGGGGCCTCCATTCAATAAGCATTCAAGGTGGATATTGTCCTGCAACCATCCTCCCCAATGTAGGGGGCAGAGACAGGAGTGAAGTCATCACAACTCACACATGCAAACAGTAACTCTCATGCCTTGATGTTCCAGAACTGAATGATATGTAACATCTTCCAGACAATGAAGGCATGTACAGGCAATATTCCTGGCTCTTTTGAAATGAAAGTTCTTTAATAGAATGCCAAAACTGTTTTGTCACAATTTAAACAATCTTAGAAATTCAACAGAAACTAATATAGTATGTTTGACAGGCATTACTTAGAAGTTGATGGATGACAAAGTTGAGACAATATATGGCTAACAACTTCTTTATTTACTGTAAAGGCAACATTTCGGTATAGATCCTTTTCCGTTGTCAAGCAATAATGAATAACAACAGTATGACATTATTCAGCCTTGCTTGACAACGGTTTAAGGATCTGTACCAAAACTTCGCCTTTAACGAAAGAAGTTGTTATCCATAAATTGTCTCTACTTTGTAATATGGTATGGCAAATCACACTGTATACTTTTCAACTTTTGATAGGGATAAATATTATTCCATAGTACACCACAATGATGCCCATAAAATGTGTTATGTAAGGCTAAAATAAATAATAGTCTTGGTTCTCAGGCACTGCCCGCATCGTCATAAAGTCAGCCCATGTTTCGTTTTTATGTCCATTTTAAAAAACAAACTCCTAATACTTAAAAACAATCCAATCCAATATTGCATGCAGTTACTTCCCTTTACATGCACACTGCTTTACTGCACATCTCGTGTTGTCATGGCAACAATAGGAGTTTGTATGCTTGTTTGTGTAGGGAGGATCTTTCCCAGGTTGATGGTGCACGACTATTTGGCTACATACTAGTTTGAGCAAGCAAACAAACAAATAAAAACACCGCCTGCCTGCACCATATTTTCAAAAGTCATTGCTTGAGAACCAATTCTCTTATTTTTATAAGCTCATATAGTATAAACAATCTAAATATATCTCTAAACATTTGAATAGTATATTTGTATGTTGTTAAGTGTAATTGTAAATGTTTAGTCCCCAGACTAATTAAAGTGATGACGTCCTAGGCCTTAAATCCCAGTTACTTGAAGCTGCTCAAAGTGTAGTATACAGTGAGTGAGTGAGTATGGTTTTACGCCGCTTTTAGCAATATTCCAGCAATATCACGGCGGGGGACACCAGAAATGGGCTTCACACATTGTACCCAAGTTGGGAATCGAACCCGGGTCGTCGGCATGACGAGCGAACGCTTTAACCACTAGGCTACCCGACCGCCCCTCTAGTATACAGACAAGATATAATACATGCAAACATGAGATCACAAGGCAACAACAATGCATCTTCATATCACTCCGCACCAGTCATGAGACAAATATTTTGATTCTGTGACTACAAATAGTTATAAAATATATGTTGGCTTATCAAGATGCTTTCCTTCCATTCCAACCATGAGACAACCTTAGACGTAATATTAGTTTGTACATATATAGATATTTGTTTTAGAAGACTAAGATTTGTTTTAGACTAACATCTAGTCTCTGAAATGAACATATACAGAAAAAAAAATAGTTGTTAAATTATCTTAATAAAAATGAGCCCAGAGACTCTTCATTTTCTGATACTGCAGAAATCTAGACTTGTCAAACATTATAGACTTGCATAGTATTTGTATCAGGGTCTGTAAGACAGACTAAGTCAGTTTGTATGATGTTTGTTTAACAAGATGTTATGTTAAGTACTGTATCCATGGGAGATTGTGATGAGTATGTTGATAACAAGTTCTTCATTATCCACACATTTCAGAGCTACTACTTGTCCATAATACTCCTTGCCAAGATAACTTCTAAATGCCCATATAAGGTTAAAAAATAATAGTCTTGGTTCCCAGACTCCACCCGGATCATCATAAAGTTTGCCGCACGTTTCATTTTTATTTCCATTTTAAAAAAAAACAAAAAAAATTCCTCAAGTCCAACAGTAGTCAAATAATTAATTCAAGTATTTTACTTATCAAGGAATACATTTATGTTGGCAGGTGCTTTCCCAGCTTGATTGTACACAACAGTTTATTTGGTTACACATCTGTTTATTTGGTTACATACTAGTTTGAGCAACAAAAAAACAAACAACAACGCCTGCCCTCACTATATTTTCAAACACCTTTGCCTGAGAACCAATTCTTTAAGCCTAAGATAGCTATGCCATAAACCTCAAAGAACAAGCAGTGTTTTATTGTACAATATACAACTCCCACTCGTCGTTTCTTTCTTACATAAAGACTGTCATACTGTCATAGTAGGTTTATTTTACTAATGGGAGTATGGAGGATAAATATGGTTTCTCCCTCACCTGCCTACCATCATATGTATTTCATTAACCTAAAGGACCCGTGAAGATTCCGGGGTAGAATAGGTCTTTAGCAACCCATGCTTGCCGTAAAAGGTGACTATGCTTGTCGTAAAAGGTGACTAACGGGATCGGGTGGTCAGGCTCGCTGACTTGGTGGATGCATGTCATCGATCCCAATTGCGTGGATCGATGCTCATGAGGTCAATCACTGGATTGTCTGGTCCAGATTTGATTATTTTACAGACCGCCGTCATATAGCTGGAATATTGCTGAGTGCGGCGTTAAACAACAAACCAACCAACCAGAAACCTAAAGTGTATGTTAATTTGGGGTGTGACGATTGATGGATCTATCCACAGTTGACATTCGATGTCACCCTTCACTATCAACAGTATCAATAGAGACATTCATGATGTACAGATGATCATTTTGTTCACAACTCATTCTTACCCCCAGATACTTTGTATCATGAAGAGACATGTTTGTAGCCACATACATGTTGATAGTTCAATATCCGACAATTATCAGAGTTATCTCCCTTGGCTTTCTGACAACTCTCCCAGCATGCATCAGAACCAGGTAAACGTGCCAAGCAAGATAAAGGTACTATCATATGTACATTGAGAGAATACAGAAGTCTAAATTAATGTCATTCCTGTATTAAATTGATTCTGAATGGCTTGAATTAAAATTTTGATATGTAAGATTTGTTTGAGATCAAGCAATGATATGAAATTGATATGGCAGTCCTTCTCTGGTAATCTGACCATTCCACACAAAGTACAGACGAACCGCGTTTATTGTTACCTTGAATATCTATAATCCTATATCTATTCAACTGTTAAATAACAGATGGTTCATCTCAAATTTGAAACAAAAACATAGATCTTGATGAACCAGTGTGTGTACTACTGACATATTTTAACAGCAATTCACCCGGCATTCAAAACTTCACCCTGTATCTCTAATACCCACAACATATATACATATACACACATCAGCTGATAATTTGCCTTCAACACCAGCACATTACTCTTCCACTGATGTTGGATCTGATTTGTTTCCTGTCATATCAAATTTGGAAAATATTTCACACAACTTTACATATATATGTCGTGGTATGACAGTGTCATGTATGAAGAGAAAAGAAAAGTCACATACTTTGGGTGATCCTCCCAAAATACTTGCCCTTTTTCTTTATAACCTTCCCATAAATTCCACGCCTTTACCAACTCAAACATAAATAATTTTTTAATTTGAAGTTTACACGATATACAGCTTTTCCATTGGACGAGAGGCTGGTCACATGACCGCGCAATTGACGTTCTTAAGTGTATGAACAACACAATTTGGATGTTCATACGTTTTTCACGAGACTGTGTTCTTGAAATGACGTAAACACGTCGCAAGCTCCGAAGTTCATACAGTTTGGCCCTTACTCTATGAAGGTTCATACTCCAATGAACTCAATGAAATGAAGGTCAATTCTTAAATGATTGCTTCCTTTCAAGTAAAAACACCCAGATAATTCCACGAATAATAATTTGATTTTCAACCATATTTTGTACAAAAATGAAGGCAAGAGGTATCTTGCATATTCATATTATATTTTAATTGTCTTATTAAACAAACTCATCAGGTATGTGTGGACATTAACTATCCAGGGATGTGATTCACATAAAACAAATATTTAGGACTATGTATATACCGTGTGTTTCATCAATTCAAGGTTTAAGGTTACACGCATAGCGATTTCTTCATCGGTAGGTACTTTGGCACAAACATGTACGTGAGGCAGGGTGTTTGGGAGTGAGACAGTCAATTATGAAAATCAAGTAATTAACTTATTCAGCCTTATAAAGAAGTTGTAATCCTAAGTACCGTATTCGACCCAATAAGCCCCCCCCCCCCCCCCCCCCCCCCCGAGGTTTCCGGATATTTGAGGTCCCTATAAGCGGGGCATGACTGTATTCTGTTTATTTTAGATATTTGTGACTTAAGGCTTACTGATGAATTTACGCCAATTTGACTCTGAATTGGTCCCAATAAGCGCCCACCCCTTCTGTCTTTATTTTAAGCGCCCTGGGAGCTTTATTGGTCGAATACGGTACATGATCCGTGGAGGAAACACATTCTAATGTATACCCCAACGCCACCATCCTTTTGGACATTCGCAACTGCTTGTCTCAAACAAGGGCAGATCCAGCATTCTGTAAAAGGAGGGGTCCCAAAAATATCAAAATACTCTCTCCCTCCGAGGGTTGTTGTCAACAACATACTACATTTGGTTTTCAAAATGGGGGGTCCTCCTCTGGATCCCCCTATGTTTCACAATTATAAGGCTAAAAAAAACATAAGTCTTGGTTCTCAGGCACTGCCCACATCATCATAAAGTTCATCGTACGTTTCGTTTTTGTTTCCATTTTTCAATTTTTTTTGGTGCATTGTGTTTAAGTATAAGGATTTTTAGATTTTTTTTAAAATGGATATAAAAACAAAACATACGGTAGACTTTATGATGACGCGGGTGGTGCCTGAGAACCAAGACTGTTATGTTTTTTAGCCTAAGCTGTCTGGGAGCTATCAGCAATGTGTGATCAAGCACACAGGTATGGCTCTACGGATGAAACATAACATGGGTTCCCAGGCAGGATACATTTGTCTTTCTGTGTCTTCCCTTGGTATAAACGTGTGCTACGCTTGTGTCACAAGTGGGCCATGTCTTGATGTAGACATGAAATGCTGTCATATGGGCTTGCTGCAATCAGTGCATGACAGCCAGGGTCTTATAGCCTCATGCAAGACGCACAGAGTACCACATTGTAACAGTGAATCTAGTCAAGCACTACGACCCCTGTAGCAGAATGACGAGAGTGTCGTCAAATATCTCTCCTTCAGTGTCCATCCCACCATTCACCAGACACAGGGTGAGTTTCTTCTTGTCAGCTGCAGGTGCTTGCTGTTCTAGGTCTTCAGAGTTATCTCCCTTAGACTTCGCTCCCAGTGCGTCTAGACTCTCTGCTCCAGCTAATTCAAGGTCGGCTCCAATGCTGGCTAGGTCTGAGAAGAACAGAAATAATAGTCATTATCATAAACCTAACATGGCATCTTACTAAAAATTCATTCTGCTCAAACAAACATAGATTTGTAAGAATCCATAAAATATTGTATATTTTGAGGAAATTAACTGTTTGAACATGCTTATCTAGGTCATTTAGGCTTCCATACAGCTGCTCCTAAAAGTGCATGAACTTGAGCTATTAAATAAAAAAACAGAGGACTTACAATCACCTAGAATCTCACAGCTCACTGACTCACCCAGAAAGAAACAGCTCACTGACTCACTCAGACATTAACAGCTCACTGACTCACCCAGACAGAGCTCATCCAGACAGTTACAGCTCATTGACTCACCCAGACAGTTACAGCTCACTGACTCACCCAGACAGTTACAGCTCACTGACTCACCCAGACAGACACAGTTCATTAAGTCACCCAGACAGTTACAGCTCATTAAGTCACCCAGACAGTTACAGCTCACTGACTCACCCAGACAGTCACAGCTCATTAAGTCACCCAGACAGTTACAGCTCATTAAGTCATCCAGACAGTTACAGCTCACTGACTCACCCAGACAGTCACAGCTCATTAAGTCACCCAGACAGTTACAGTTCACTGACTCAACCAGACAGTCACAGCTCACTGACTCACCCAGACAGTTACAGCTCATTGAGTCACCCAGACAGTAACAGCTCACTGACTCACCCAGACAGTTACAGCTCATTGAGTCACCCAGACAGTAACAGCTCACTGACTCAACCAGACAGTTACAGCTCACTGACTCACAGTCACAGCTCACTGACTCACCCAGACAGTTACAGCTCATTGAGTCACCCAGACAGTTACAGTTCACTGACTTGACCAGACAGTTACAGCTCACTGACTCACACAGACAGTTACAGCTCACTGACTGCCACAGTCACAGCTCACTGACTCACCCAGACAGTTACAGCGCATTGAGTCACCCAGACAGTTACAGCTCATTGAGTCACCCAGACAGTAACAGCTCACTGACTCAACCAGACAGTTACAGCTCACTGACTCACAGTCACAGCTCACTGACTCACCCAGACAGTTACAGCTCATTGAGTCACCCAGACAGTTACAGCTCACTGACTTGACCAGACAGTTACAGCTCACTGACTCACACAGACAGTTACAGCTCACTGACTGCCACAGTCACAGCTCACTGACTCACCCAGACAGTTACAGCGCATTGAGTCACCCAGACAGTTACAGCTCACTGACTCACCCAGACAGTTACAGCTTACTGACTCACACAGACAGGTACAGCTCACTGACTCACCCAGAAAGTTACAGCTCACTGACTCACCCAGACAGTTACAGCTCATTAAGTCCACCAGACAGTTACAGCTCATTAAGTCACCCAGATAGTTACAGCTCACTGACACACCAAGACAGTTACAGCTCATTGAGTCACCCAGACAGTTACAGCTCACTGACACACCCAGACAGTTACAGCTTACTGACTCACACAGACAGGTACAGCTCACTGACTCACCCAGAAAGTTACAGCTCACTCACTCACCCAGACAGTTTCAGCTCATTAAGTCAACCAGACAGTTACAGCTCATTAAGTCACCCAGATAGTTACAGCTCACTGACACACCAAGACAGTTACAGCTCATTGAGTCACCCAGACAGTTACAGCTCACTGACTCACCCAGACAGTTACAGCTTACTGACTCACACAGACAGGTACAGCTCACTGACTCACCCAGACATTTACAGCTCACTGACTCACCCAGACAGTTACAGCTCATTAAGTCCACCAGACAGTTACAGCTCATTAAGTCACTCAGATAGTTACAGCTCACTGACTCACCCAGACATTTACAGCTCACTGACTCACCCAGACATTTACAGTTCACTGACTCAACCAGACAGTCACAGCTCACTGACTCACCCAGACAGTCACAGCTCACTGACACACCAAGACAGTTACAGCTCATTGAGTCACCCAGACAGCTACAGTTCACTGACTCACCCAGAAAGTCACAGATCACTGACTCACCCAGACAGCTACAGGTAACTGACTCACCCAGACAGTCACAGATCACTGACTCACCCAGACAGTCACAGTTCACTGACTCACCCAGACAGTTACAGCTCACTGACTCACCCAGTCACAGCTCACTGACTCACCCCCGCAGTTACAGCTCACTGACTTATTCAGACAGTCACAGCTCGCTGACTTCACCAGATACTAAAAGCTCACTGACTCACCCAGACAGTTAAAGGTCATTAAGTCAACCAGACAGTTACAGCTCACTGACTCACCAAGACAGTCACAGCTCACTGACTCAACCAGACAGTCACAGCTCGCTGACTTCACCAGACACTAAAAGCTCACTGACTCACCCAACAGTTACAGCTCATTGAGTCACCCAGACAGTTACTGCTCACTGACTCACCCCCGCAGTTACTGCTCACTGACTTATTCAGACAGTCACAGCTCGCTGACTCACCCCCGCAGTTACTGCTCACTGACTTATTCAGACAGTCACAGCTCACTGACTCACCCAGACAGTCACAGCTCACTGACACACCAAGACAGTTACAGCTCATTGAGTCACCCAGACAGCTACAGTTCACTGACTCACCCAGAAAGTCACAGATCACTGACTCACCCAGACAGCTACAGGTAACTGACTCACCCAGACAGTCACAGATCACCGACTCACCCAGACAGTCACAGTTCACTGACTCACCCAGACAGTTACAGCTCACTGACTCACCCAGTCACAGCTCACTGACTCACCCCCGCAGTTACAGCTCACTGACTTATTCAGACAGTCACAGCTCGCTGACTTCACCAGATACTAAAAGCTCACTGACTCACCCAGACAGTTAAAGGTCATTGAGTCACCCAGCCAGTTACAGCTCATTAAGTCAACCAGACAGTTACAGCTCACTGACTCACCAAGACAGTCACAGCTCACTGACTCAACCAGACAGTCACAGCTCGCTGACTTCACCAGACACTAAAAGCTCACTGACTCACCCAACAGTTACAGCTCATTGAGTCACCCAGACAGTTACTGCTCACTGACTCACCCAAACAGTCACAGCACACTGACTCAACCAGACAGTCACAGCTCGCTGACTTCACCAGACACTAAAAGCTCACTGACTCACCCAACAGTTTCAGCTCATTGAGTCACCCAGACAGTTACTGCTCACTGACTCACCCAAACAGTCACAGCACACTGACTCAACCAGACAGTCACAGCTCGCTGACTTCACCAGACACTAAAAGCTCACTGACTCACCCAACAGTTTCAGCTCATTGAGTCACCCAGACAGTCACAGTTCACTGACTCACCTGGAGCATTGTCTTGCCTGGAGTCCCGGGAGCTGGCACTTCCCGGTTTCAGTTCGGTGTCTAGAACATCCTGGGCCTGTCTTGACGTTGCTGCGATGTCGGTGCTCAGCTGTTGGTTGGGGTTTTGTGATCGGAAGAGGTTGATGACACACATGCCGAAGTCCAGACGACTTGGCGGCGGAGGGCCCTGAAGCTCCACTTTTGTCCACGTCATTGACACTGTCACAGTAAAAGGAGAGCTAATCAATATTCATATACCACCGTATTCCACGTAATAAGCTCCCCACTCTAATAAGTGCCCATGGCGTTATTTGCTAATATATTGGCGAGTGAACAATCCCAATCAGCTCCCCTTCCGATAAATCAATGTACAAAAGACTTATTTATTCGCGTATAATACGCACTCGTGTGTTATATGCACCGTTTATTATCATTAAATTCTGGAAAAATAAATCTGTTGTATATAAACATTTCAGGGTGTCAGCATAAACCACGAAATTGATCTTTCAACTCTGTTTTTTTTTCACCAATATAATATTTTAATAAGAGCCCCCTATGTCTAATTTATTACGTCGAATATGGTATTCTGACGCAACCAAAATCACAAAAGATGTGTTTGGTGCTCAAGTCAATTCGAAACACATCGAATGAGACTTAAACCTGTACAATGACAATGTTGTGTTTGATGATATCTTGCCTAAATACATGAACAAGTTAATTTTATTATTGTGTCCATTTTGCCAAATATTACAAAATGAGGAATATGTGTTTTCAAAGTGTGTTTGTTTGTTTGTTGTTAAACACCACACTGAGCAATATGCCAGCTATATGACTGCAGTCTGTATTTAATGGACCAGACAATCCAGTTATTAACATCATGAGCATTGATCCTTGCAATCAGGATACGATGACATGCATCAACCATGTCAACGAGTCTGACCACCCAATCTCGATAGTCGCCTTTTACGACAAGCATGGGTTGCTGAAGAATGATTCTAACCTCACTCACCATTCACTTACTCACCATTGACAACTCACGTTCTCTTACCATTCTCTCATTCACCATTACAATACTTTTTGTAACTTCTAAATGGCTGACATGTGATTGAGAATCTTGGAATAGAGAAAACTTAACAGTAATAAAACTTTTACAAATAAACTGATTTGAACATACAATGTCCCAATCTTGTCTATGAAAATATATAATTCTGACAGAAACAAACAACAACCTTTACACTGAAAAGAGCCCCATTGAGATGGTGGATTCTGAACCCTTGGAAAATCTAGACTTGCCTCATCCTGTTAGTCGTCTCTTAGAGACTCTCTTATGACAAGCATAGTTGCTTCCTTTTAAAGTGTTTTAGAATGCATACAATTAATTGTCACCAAACAGGCATGGAAACTACCGTATTTGACGTAATAAGCGCCCGCTCTAATAAGCGCCCATAGCGATATTTGCTGATATATTGGCTAGTAAACAATCCTAATTAGCACCCCTTTCGATTGATCAATGTACACAAGACTTATTTATTCGCGTATATGCACACTCGTGTGTTATATGCACCCTTAATTATGGGCAATTAAATTCTGGAAAAATATATCTGTCATACATAAACATTTCAGGCTGTCAGCATAAACCCCGAAATTTAAGAGCCCCCTATTTCTAATATTGAGAGCGCCCTGGGCGCTTATTACGTCGAATACAGTATAGGAAGTTCTTGTTTTTCCTATTGGACGTGAGCAAATGTTGCTTTGAAGCTAATAATAACAGCTGCTTCTAAATATCCAATCTGGACCAGACAAACCAGGCACCATTACAAAGTCAGCACCAAACCCGGCCACACACTGTGACCTGCTCATTTAGCTCAGTAGACTCAAGCCTTTGGGGATATACCTCAAAAGGACATATAACAAAAGACTTCACTATTCCACAGCCCATTGTATGTATGGCTCAGTCTCTTGTTCGTGACCAGCAATATTAGTATGACAATTAGATCTATCACGTGACCGATGGATGTAAGTCGAAATGTGAACAAGACAACTGTGACGTAACAAACATGTCATGTCACATTCACCATTGACCATCAGGTATCTTTACGGGGTCTTGATAAGTATCATGACAATCGTTAGGCACCAGTCTTTAGGTTAGTTATGTTTTAAGTATAGGAGAAACCATTTCTACGAGGGATTACCAGCGATTGTAAACCCTGACATGAGGTGACATACCGAGGGGGCCGTAGGGTTTACAGGGTTTACAATCGCTGGTAATCCCGAGGAGAAATGGTTTGTTCAACTAATAAACCGACTTATCGCATAGACAATGTTTTTAATTAAATAACTGTAATAAAAACTCTCAAATGTATAACCTGTATCAGAGATGAAATATCGCCTGCAGTCGTGAACTTGGTTCAGTGAAACCGGTGACCTCAGCACGTGGGTTTCGCAACGGTGCGAAATCTGCATGTGCGTCTTGTAGGCTGTTCATAGTTTTTGTTCTATCAAGGGTTTACATTGATTGTAAGCCCTCCTGCAAGGTGTTACAATCGTTGTAATACCTCCTACGTGGTGTTACCACAATTTCATACACTTCATATTGAGTGACACAAACAGCCAGTAGGTTATCATGCATGTCACATGCTATGGAGACTATAAACAAGGTACTCCTACACAAGGGATTACAGTAGCATGACAGACAGACATGCACCTGACATGTACCCTGTTGACAAAACCAAAAAACAGAAAAAAATTCTGCAAATGTGGGGAAAATTAGATTTACATGTCTGTTATCAATGCAATTGAACTTGTTTAACTGGCAATACATATCCCTAAATAACAATAACACAACATACTTCATTAGCAAGTAGTGTTTTAGACAACTTGCAAACCAAAAGTACAGGCCATATCAGACTAACATCTAGTCTCTGAAATTAATATATTTTAATGAAAAAACCCACAGTTGTTGAATTATAGTTATAGAATATAATAAAAAGGAGCCCAGACAACGTTCTTCTATTTCAGACTGCAGTAATCAAATACTTGCATGGGCTGTAGTGGATATATTTGTTCCAGAGACGGAATGGCAGACTAATGTTCTATCACAATGTTGTGAAGAAGACCTAAGTAATCAAAGCCACATTATCTGGACCAGGAAGAAGATGCAGCCAATCAGATACTGATGTGTCATATTTCACTCCCAGAACAAGCAGGAAGTGCTAACAGATATAGCAACACCACAGTGGAATACCATTAGTCCAACAGTCTACAGTACTGGAGACCAAACATCAAGCAGGAAGTGATAACAGATATAGCAACACCACAGTGGAATACCATTAGTCAAACAGTCTACTGGAGACCAAACATCAAGCAAGAAGTGATAACAGATAAAGCAACACCACAGTGGAATACCATTAGTCCAACAGTCTACAGTACTGGAGACCAAACATCAAGCAAGAAGTGCTAACAGATATAGCAACACCACAGTGGAATACCATTAGTCAAACAGTCTACTGGAGACCAAACATCAAGCAAGAAGTGATAACAGATAAAGCAACACCACAGTGGAATACCATTAGTCCAACAGTCTACAGTACTGGAGACCAAACATCAAGCAAGAAGTGATAACAGATATAGCAACACCACAGTGGAATACCATTAGTCCAACAGTCTACAGTACTGGAGACCAAACATCAAGCAGGAAGTGATAACAGATATAGCAACACCACAGTGGAATACCATTAGTCCAACAGTCTACTGGAGACCAAACATCAAGCAAGAAGTGATAACAGATATAGCAACACCACAGTGGAATACCATTAGTCCAACAGTCTACAGTACTGGAGACCAAACATCAAGCAGGAAGTGATAACAGATATAGCAACACCACAGTGGAATACCATTAGTCCAACAGTCTACTGGAGACCAAACATCAAGCAAGAAGTGATAACAGATAAAGCAACACCACAGTGGAATACCATTAGTCCAACAGTCTACTGGAGACCAAACATCAAGCAAGAAGTGATAACAGATATAGTAACACCATTAGTCCAGCGGTCTACATTACTGGAGACGAAATATGAAAACACACACCATGCATCCAAGGGAGTCACACATAGGACTGATCATATCACTTGACCTTGTTTTTAAAACTGCACAAAAGGATGAAGATTATGTTCCAGTACATTGTGATTGAAGTAGTTCCTGGTTCTCATGAACCAGTTAGCCCTGGGGTGAGGCTTGTAACCTTCAGCATGTCTGGGGGTGGGGGTGGGGGTAGGGGTGGGGGTGGGGGTGCTAGTAGGGGTGGGTGTTGATGTGGGGCGCAAGATAAGTTACAGTCACTACAGTGAGGTAGGTTTAACAGGTTTAACTGTTTTAACACAATTTCAGCCATTTTGCCTTCTGCCTTTTGACATATTGACCTACAAAATGTGTAGATTAAGATATAAACTGATCAGGTCTCATGAAGATATGGTTGAAAGGTCATGTAATACACTTAGATTACAGTTTATGATGAACATGTTTGTTTGCTTGTTTGTTGTTTAACAACACACTCAGCAATATACCAGCTATATGAATGTGGTCTGTAAATAATCTAATCTGGACCAGACAATCCAGTGATTGACATCATATGCATCGATCCATGCAGTTGGGATAGGATGACATGCATCAACCAAGTCAGCGAGCCTGACCACCCAATCCCGTTAGTTGCCTCTTACAAGCATAGTCGCCTTTTACGACAAGCATGGGTTGCTGAAGAATGATTCTAACCTCCCTCACCATTCACTTACTCACCATTCACAACTCACGTTCTCTTACCATTCTCTCATTCACCATTACAATACTTTTTGTAAAGGCTGACAAGTGATTGAGAATCTTGGAATAGAGAAAACTTAACAGTAATTAAAATTTTACATATAAACTGATTTGAACATACAATGTCTCAATCTTGTCTATGAAAATATAAAATTCTGACAGAAACAAACAACCACCTTTACATTGAAAAGAGCCCCAGTGAGATGGTGGATTCTGAACCCTTGGGAAATCTAGACTTGCCTCATTCAGGACTATAGCATTACAGTAAGGGCTGGGCGGAAGGGAAATTAGCATGGTTCAGAGACTGTGAGGCAGACTGTGGCAAATCTAGACTTGCTTCATTTAGGGCTATAGCATTACAGTAAGGGCTGGTCAGAAGGGAATATAACATGGTTCAGGGATTGTGAGACAGACGGTGGCAAATCTAGACTTGCTTCCTTTAGGGCTATAACTACAGTAAGGGCTGGGTGAAAGGAAAATAGCATGGTTCAGGGACTGAGAGACAGACTAAGCTCCCTGTTAAACTGTGTGAATTCTCCGAGAATAGGGAGTGGTTGGAAGAGCTGGGTCATGACAACATGTGTCCTGCGGTGTGCAGGCTCAACAGCAGCACGTATGCGGAGACAAAAGGTTGGTTGGTTTGTTGTCTAACGCCGCACTCAGCAATATTCCAGCTATATGACGGCGGTCTGTAAATAATCGAGTCTGCACCAGACAATCCAGTGATTGACATCATGAGCAAACCTTTGTTTCAACAAATCACTCACCATCATATAGAATAAGAGTGAGTGAGTGAGTTGGGTTTAACTCCGCTTTTATTGTTATTCCTGTTATATCACGGCGTGTCAGCTTAATATGGGAGGAAAGCCCGAATTGATGCAGGTCTCAGATGTTTACCACTTCAGTGAAACCCACGAGCACGGGTATGGTGCTGACAAACCTTGAAACATAATCGGGGTGAACCGGGATTCGAACCCACAATCATAGGTTTCTGGCGTGCCCAAGGGATGCAACTCCACACAGCGAATTACGGCGCCTTAGACAACTGGGCCAACCGTGCCCCCTATATACACACGCTCCACAACAAATCAAAGGCAAAGGCAAATCCTGATCGCTTTGTTTTTGTTTTGCAGACAATCCTCGTTGAACAATACAATGAACGGCAAAAGACAACAGAGAAAGTTATGTTGATAGGGTAAAGAATGAGGTTAATTTAGGGTTCTGGCACATCCTTAAGTCAAGAAAATATATTGGTCCAACCTAAAAATAACAAAAGATTATAAAATATTACCATGGTTTACCCTGGTTTCAGAAAATGTTCTAATGAGTCAGCATTGTTCCGGCATTACAAGGCAGCTGGTGTATAGCTGAATAGGAATAAGACAAACTGGTGGCTGATGGCATGAGTAACAATCAATTGCATATTGCACCATCACCCAGGCAACAATTGTAACCACCTTATGGGGATTCCGGGGTTAGAATTGGTCCCCGGCAACCTAAGCTTGTCGTAAGAGGCTATAAAATGGATCAGGTGGTCAGGCTCAGTGACTTGGTTGACTGCATGTCATCTTATCCCAATTGTTTGGATCAATGCTGATCACAGGATTGTCTGGTTCGGAGTTGATTATTTACAGACTGCCGTTGTATAGCTGGATGAGTGGCTTTAAACAACAAACACACATATTGTAACCAGTATATCCCCATAAATATACACGTCGCACATGTGGTGTCTCCTAAGGGAAGTAACTTTGTTTAAAATGAGACTGTTCACCCCGCAGTAAATGGGTACCCGGTAGGATGAGATGGTAATGGCTGGTTCCCTAATGCCTCACAGGCAGCTTAGGTTGTCAACACCACAGGGAGCTGTGGTAGGTTCAGTCAAATTGCCAGGTGGACCACTACAGCCTATTTTTTCTTTTTAGTTGGTTTATGAATTTTTAATAATTCAGTCTGGAAGGGAAAAATAAAATAAAAGATTCTGACAAGACAAGGCAAGGTAATAAGCCTCTGTTCACCCAGCACTAAATGGGTACCTGGTAGGATGAGATAGTAATGGCTTTTACCCTTCTCACGTTACAGGGGCAGCTTGGTTTGTATACTCCACAGGGAGCTGAGAATGAAAATTGAGAGCACACTGATACATTGACCGAGGTAATAATAAATGCTCTATGCATGCTTTAGCGTGTGGATTTTGCACATTATAGATATGCACATTATTACTACAAAACCCTCAAACTTTTTATGCACTCACAAGCCCAATAATATAGCAAACTATACTACTCAAAAGAAGTTGAAGAACATAAGGACTAAAGTTCATCTGTCATGTCATGACAACTTGTATCACAGTTACCATAGTAATCTCTAATAAACTTTAGTGAGTGAGTGAGGGAGTAAGTTTTACCCCGCTTTTAGCAATATTCCAGCAATATCACGGTGGGGGACACCAAAAATGGGCTTTACACATTGTACCCATGTCGGGAATCAAACCCTGGTCTTCAGCGTGATTAACCATTAGGCTACCTGACCGCCCCTAATAAACTATAGTAAAATATAAGAAGTCGTCATGACATGACAGATTAACTATAGTTATAGGAAACACACAGGTTCCTTGACTTCTTTTGAGCAGTATAAATATATAACAACAACTTTCAATTGCCTTTAACACAACAAAAGAAAGTACATCAGCAGGATTCGAGACAGAAATAGATTAAACACTTATAAAATAGATACGGAACTCACATCGATCCGTCATGGGTTACAGTAGAAATTTACTATAAATAATATTCCTATCTCATATTCATCTGTTTTAAATCAACTTAAATTGTGAAACTATCTTGAACAGCCCACTTAACTGAGGGTTCTGATGGGGTATACTGTGAAAAGTAAAAGTAAACTTATATGTCATGTTTATTATCTACAAAGATTAGGTAAACTGTCCATAAAATTTTAAAAACTAACTTTACTACTGTTTAGCATAATTGTGCTAAAATCTTGTATACATCTAGATATGACAGGACAAAACCAATCAGTGGTTCAGTAACACAAATTGCAGCAATGAGATGATAGCAGAACCATTTGTCGCCTTGTTTCCCTACAGACAGACTGACGATATGCATTTGCACAGAGAGTCCAAATTTACTACCCTGGTACCCACCCCACTATTACCTGACCCTACCCGGGAACCCGTGTAGGTCTCAGAGATAGGTGCAAAATGTCCAATTGGGAATAGTTTGACCGTAGCCCTGGCAAAATGAAACGATCTGGTCCTGCATACACTGAAGTTTACTGAAGTTTTATCTTTATGCAAACATATAAAAGTCAGAATGAATGTGTGCATAGTCAGAATGAAATGCAAACATTCGTGACTTATGGTGTAACATGGAGTTCTAGATAGGTTTTGTCATTAAACAATACATCACGTGACAAACCATGGGTCCAGGTAGTCCTGTGGGTACCTGTTTCCTCCTCAGGAATCATCCAACCCAAGTACCCAGGTAACCTGTCCTAGCCCTACTTGTCTGCTATTTGCATGTTTGTTATTACCCAAAAACACTGCCTACTGACTAAAGCCCCCACACTTTACTGCCTACCGACTAAAGCCCCCCCACTTTACTGCCTACTGACTAAAGGCTCCACACTTTACTGCCTACTGGCTAAAGGCCCCACACTTTACTGCCTACTGGCTAAAGGCCCCACACTTTACTGCCTACCGACTAAAGCCCCCACACTTTACTGCCTACCGACTAAAGCCCCCACACTTTACTGCCTACTGACTAAAGGCCCCACACTTTACTGCCTTCTGGCTAAAGGCCCCACACTTTACTGCCTACTGGCTAAAGGCCCCACACTTTACTGCCTACTGGCTAAAGGCCCCACACTTTACTGCCTACCGACTAAAGCCCCCACACTTTACTGCCTACTGACTAAAGGCCCCACACTTTACTGCCTACTGGCTAAAGGCCCCACACTTTACTGCCTACTGGCTAAAGGCTTCACACTCTACTGCCTACTAAGGGCCCCACACTTTACTGCCTACTGACTAAAGGCTCCACACTTTACTGCCTACTGACTAAGGCCCCACACTTTACTGCCTACTGACTAAAGGCCCAACACCCTACTGCCTACTGACTAAAGGCCCAAGACTGAACTGCCTACTGACTGAAGGCCCTACACTGTACTGCCTACAAACTAAAGGCCCCACACTTTACTGCCTACTAAGGCCCTACACTTTACTGCCTACTGACTAAAGGCCCCAAACTTTACTGCCTACTGACTAAAGGCCCCCCACTTTACTGCCTACTGACTAAAGGCCCCACACTTTACTGCCTACTGACTAAAGGCCCCACACTTTACTGCCTACTGACTAAAGGCCCCGCACTACAGACTTGTGACACTCCCCCTCATCTGGACCCTCATCTCTGGAGTTGTGTGGAATATGATTTGCAGTCATTATTGCCGACTATACAGGGCACTAGCATATCACTCATCACAGGAAGTGGCTGCACTCTCAATATCATCAAGATCTGGGCCATAGCCTGAAGGATCTTGTGAAACTTAATTACTGCTAAGTCTTAAATACAGATTGAGTAAACCTTTCCTAGCCAAGATCCCTGATAATGCCTCAGTCACATATCCACCGATACCGGGAAAGATTAGTTTACGATGCCCGAAAAGGCTGAAAATCGGCAAAATTGAGAGATACCCGACGGGGCGCCGGACAATCATCTGTGAGCATTGGCCATGTTTTTGACATCGGGGAGACCCCGGTGGACACATCGAAAGAAATCAACTTGGAGTTATTTTCTTGCGGCGACCAGTGGTCCACATGAGTTTCAGACTCCACAAATTTACAAAATCAACTGAAATGTGATATAGCACTTGCAGCAATTTTGAGTGAGTGAGTGAGTGAGTTGGGTTTAACGCCGCTTTTAACAGTATTCCAGTTATATCGCGGCGTGTCAGCTTAATGTGGGAGGAAAGCCCAAAGTGATGCAGGCCTCAGACGTTTACCACTTCGGTGAAACCCACGAGCATGGGTATGGTGCTGCCAAACCTAGAAACATAATCGGGGCGAACCGGGATTCGAACCCACAATCATAGGTTTCTGGCCTGCCCAAGGGACGCAACTCTGCACAGCGAATCGCGGCGCCTGCAGCAATTTTGATGGCGAACATGAACTATGATAGGCCGGGCAATGAGCAGGCTCCTTTTATAGCGATCAGGAAACCAGCGGTGTTCATCCGGGGATCGCACGATTTGGTTTACATCGGATCTGGGTATCGGGAGATTACGGGCCAATTCCAGCCAGATGACCGGTCAATCACTGGACAGTATACGCCTTCCATTTTTTCCAAAATCCTTCGGACACCCTCCAGCCAACGGCCTACTGATCATCCTTAGTTTCATGACTTCTGCACCGATGTGTCACAGTGGAAGGCAAAAATCTGTGGCATGCCGGGCATCGTCGAAACCCACCGATGTCCCCACATCGGCCGGCAACAGTTGTATGTATGACTGAGGCATAATGTAACAAGATTCAGGCAAATCAGATTTGCAGTACCTCATGTTGCATTGTCTGATGGCTTTCATGACATGTAGTCTAGACTATCGTGCCATGATGACTGAGATTGTTGCTCATGCTATCAAGCAATAGGTTGACCTAGATTTAATCATCTACAGGCCTTTGTGGTGTATCGGGAATAGTGCTAGTCTGTCATACAGACCCTGAAACAAACATATCCAAAATAGCCCATGCAAGTCTATAATAGTGGGCAAGTCTAGATTAGGAAGAGAGTCTCTGGGCTCCTTTTATCATATTTCATTAAGATAATTTTACGACTGTTTTTCTTTTTTTTCTTCTGAAAGATATGTTCATTTCAAAGACTAGATGTTAGTCTAGAATATTGCTAACTGTTGTCTCAAACTTGCCTAGTTCACTCTCGACTACCACCACTGAACCACTGATCTGATGCTTTCCTTAAAACATGACCTCAGTTCTTTGTTACTGTTTGTTTGTTGTATAATGTCACACTCAGCAATATTCCAGCTAAATGACGGCGGTCTGAAAAAGATCAAGTCTGGACCAGACAATCCAGTGATTGACATCATGAGCATCAATCCACACAATTGGGATACGATGACATGCATCAACCACCTGATCCCGTTAGTCGCCTCTCACGACAAGCATAGTTGCCTCTTACGGCAAGCATGGATTGCTGAAGACCTATTCCACCCCGGATCTTCGCGGGTTTCTTTGTTACTCACACAAATTTAAGTTCGGTTCAAACAAAAAACAATGAAATACAAAAACATGTAAAAGAAGACAATTTGTCTGTTTCTTACATGAACTAAACCCTATATATGAGAACTCTTTACATTTGAAATGTCTCCATCACATAAATTCAACGTTATAACTGTTTTCATTCAATTAATTTAAGCACCGTATTCATTGACAACAAGTGAGTGGTGTGTAAGATAAGATAATATTTATTGCAGAAACGTTCCATTACGGGACAGATGCAATTTTAAAAGACAAGACATTATGATTTATATATACATATATACAGACATACATAATATACATAATATTACATATTTTTATACATAAAATGTCAACGGTTGATTATGAAGGGGTATTTATTGTTTGAAATTATAGATGTGGAAACAAATGCAGTTGATATTGACTGCTTCATTATTTGACAGGATTTATTGAAATAATTTATCTTCATGACTGTGGACATTTACATTTACATTTTGTCTGGATAATTTTTCAAAGAGTATATTTCTTTCTCGAGTGTGTTTAATACAGTGAAGTAAGTAATCAGTCCCGAACCAGCAGTGTCCTGCGATCAGTGTGAAGAACACCTAAACTAGTACTCCCTCCCTTCAGTACCATGTACTAAACAGTCTGCTACGAAAATACTCGTCTATATTAGTGCTGCAGCTGTTGGACATGCCTTGCCCATTCACTTCCTGTTGATGGGCCTCAGTCTCAACAAGCCTGGGTTACATTATGGCCACATTCCACAAAGCCATCTCAGCACAACCAAAGTACTTGCAGTGTTTGAAATTAAGAGGAAAATAAATGGGTCCTCGTCATGACCTTATAATAAAAAAATAATTTTTTTTTAAGAAATATGTTTCAAATACCATTGCAGGAATATTCAAGGATGCCCATTAAGATGGGTAGGTTCAGTCAAATTGCCAGGTTGATGCAAGTTGTTCAAGCACCACTCCAGCCTTTTTATTCTTTTTAGTTGGTTTATGAATTCTTAATAATTCAGTTTGGTTGGGAAAAATGAAATAAATAAAAAAATTCTGACATGACAAGGCAAGGTAATATGCCTGTTCACCCAGCACTAAATGGGTACCTGGTAGGATGAGATAATAATGGCTGTTAACCTTCTAGCACCTCACAGGCAGCTTGGGTTGTATACTCCACAGGGAGCTGAGAATGAAAATCGAGTGCACACTGATCCAATTTGACCAGGGTAATAATAAAACATGAATGCGTTGAGCATGCATCTGTGTCATGTTGAAATCAAACACAATATGAATGGCCTTGAAATTATTATTATTATTATTATTATAATTATTATTATTATTATTATAAGCATGAAGTTTGGGGAAACTTTCCGGCAACACCACAGGCATATAATCGGGTCAAACCAGGATTCAAACCCACAATCATAGGTTTCTGGCGTGCCCAAGGGACGCAACCCTGCACAGCGAATCGCTGCACCTTAGACGACTGGGCCACCCGAGCCCCCTATGTAGATAGGAACAGGCAGTGAGGTGGTGTGAGGCTGTTAGAACAATATTTAGGTTATATCTTGGTGAGTCAGCTAATGTTGGGGGAATGCTTAGATTAGTGAAACCCTCGACTATGGCGAAGTGAGAGCACGGTTCCCAATCAGGTGAATCACAGAGTACAGAAGTACTAGACATGATAGGGAACATGCTGGGTAGATCGCAACTTACAGAGGGGCCGCTGTCACTATCTCTGTAATATATGGGTCGAGTTACCATCAGTGACAAGCAGCTGTGATATCAGTACCAACTGTCTGCACCAATACTCACAAATATAGGAGTCAAATAGTACTGATGTTACTTCTTGTTACCCTGCATGGTGCTTGGCAGTAAGGGCATGAAAACAAGGACTCGCTTGGAGTCATTATAATGTGTCTGAGTGGGGTATCCATCTTACTTCTTGTTACCCTGCATGGTGCTTGGCAGTAAGGGCATTAAAACTAGGACTGGTCAGCTTGGAGTCAGTATAATGTGTCTGAGTGGGGTATCCATCTTACTTCTTGTTACCCTGCATGGTGCTTGGCAGTAAGGGCATGAAAACAAGGACTGGCTTGGGGTCAGTATAATGTGTCTGAGTGGGGTATCCATCTTACTTCTTGTTACCCTGCATGATGCTTGGCAGTAAGGGCATTAAAACAACGACTGGCTTGGAGTCAGTATAATGTGTCTGAGTGGGGTATCCATCTTACTTCTTGTTACCCTGCATGGTGCTTGGCAGTAAGGGCATTAAAACAAGGACCGGTCGGCTTGGAGTCAGTATAATGTGTCAGAGTGGGGTATCCATCTTACTTCTTGTTACCCTGCATGGTGCTTGGCAGTAAGGGCATGAAAACAAGGACTGGCTTGGAGTCAGTATAATGTGTCTGAGTGGGGTATCCATCTTACTTCTTGTTACCCTGCATGGTGCTTGGCAGTAAGGGCATTTAAACAAGGACTGGTCAGCTTGGAGTCAGTATAATGTGTCTGAGTAGGGTATCCATCTTACTTCTTGTTACCCTGCATGGTGCTTGGCAGTAAGGGCATTAAAACAAGGACTGGCTTGGAGTCAGTATAATGTGTCTGAGTGGGGTATCCATCTTACTTCTTGTTACCCTGCATGGTGCTTGGCAGTAAGGGCATTAAAACAAGGACTGGTCAGCTTGGAGTCAGTATAATGTGTCTGAGTAGGGTATCCATCTTACTTCTTGTTACCCTGCATGGTGCTTGGCAGTAAGGGCATTAAAACAAGGAATGGTCAGTTTGGAGTCAGTATAATGTGTCTGAGTGGGGTATCCATCTTACTTCTTGTTACCCTGCATGATGCTTGGCAGTAAGGGCATTAAAACAAGGACTGGTCGGCTTGGAGTCAGTATAATGTGTCTGAGTGGGGTATCCATCTTACTTCTTGTTACCCTGCATGGTGCTTGGCAGTAAGGGCATTAAAACAAGGACTGGCTTGGAGTCAGTATAATGTGTCTGAGTGGGGTATCCATCTTACTTCTTGTTACCCTGCATGGTGCTTGGCAGTAAGGGCATTAAAACAAGGACTGGCTTGGAGTCAGTATAATGTGTCTGAGTGGGGTATCCATCTTACTTCTTGTTACCCTGCCTGGTGCTTGGCAGTAAGGGCATTAAAACAAGGACTGGCTTGGAGTCAGTATAATGTGTCTGAGTGGGGTATCCATCTTACTTCTTGTTACCCTGCATGGTGCTTGGCAGTAGGGGCATTAAAACAAGGACTGGCTTGGAGTCAGTATAATGTGTCAGAGTGGGGTATCCATCTTACTTCGTGTTACCCTGCATGGTGCTTGGCAGTAGGGGCATTAAAACAAGGACTGGCTTGGAGTCAGTATAATGTGTCTGAGTGGGGTATCCATCTTACTTCTTGTTACCCTGCATGGTGCTTGGCAGTGAGGGCATTAAAACAAGGACTGGTCAGCTTGGAGTCAGTATAATGTGTCTGAGTAGGGTATCTATCTTACTTCTTGTTACCCTGCATGATGCTTGGCAGTAAGGGCATTAAAACAAGTACTGGTCAGCTTGGAGGCAGTATATTGTGTCCAAGTGGGGTATCCATCTTACTTTTTGTTACCCTGCATGATGCTTGGCAGTAAGGGCATTAAAACAAGGACTGGTCGGCTTGGAGTCAGTATAATGTGTCTGAGTGGGGTATCCATCTTACTTCTTGTTACCCTGCATGATGCTTGGCAGTAAGGGCATTAAAACAAGGACTGGCTTGGAGTCAGTATAATGTGTCTGAGAGGGGTATCCATCTTACTTCTTGTTACCCTGCATGGTGCTTGGCA
This sequence comes from Haliotis rufescens, assembly GCF_023055435.1. Lineage (NCBI taxonomy): Eukaryota > Metazoa > Mollusca > Gastropoda > Lepetellida > Haliotidae > Haliotis > Haliotis rufescens. The sequence goes on along the minus strand of NW_025964372.1, from coordinate 36,121,393 downwards.
GTAAGGGCATTAAAACAAGGACTGGTCAGCTTGGAGTCAGTATAATGTGTCTGAGTGGGGTATCCATCTTACTTCTTGTTACCCTGCATGGTGCTTGGCAGTAAGGGCATTAAAACAAGGACCGGTCGGCTTGGAGTCAGTATAATGTGTCTGAGTGGGGTATCCATCTTACTTCTTGTTACCCTGCATGGTGCTTGGCAGTAAGGGCATTAAAACAAGGACCGGTCAGCTTGGAGTCAGTATAATGTGTCTGAGAGGGGTATCCATCTTACTTCTTGTTACCCTGCATGGTGCTTGGCAGTAAGGGCATTAAAACAAGGACTGGTCAGCTTGGAGTCAGTATAATGTGTCTGAGTGGGGTATCCATCTTACTTCTTGTTACCCTGCATTGTGCTTGGCAGTAAGGGCATTAAAACAAGGACCGGTCGGCTTGGAGTCAGTATAATGTGTCTGAGTGGGGTATCCATTTTATTTCTTGTTACCCTGCATGGTGCTTGGCAGTAAGGGCATTAAAACAAGGACTGGTCAGCTTGGAGTCAGTATAATGTGTCTGAGTGGGGTATCCATCTTACTTCTTGTTACCCTGCATGGTGCTTGGCAGTAAGGGCATTAAAACAAGGACCGGTCGGCTTGGAGTCAGTATAATGTGTCTGAGAGGGGTATCCATCTTACTTCTTGTTACCCTGCATGGTGTTTGGCAGTAAGGGCATTAAAACAAGGACTGGTCAGCTTGGGATCAGTATAATGTGTCTGAGTGGGGTATCCATCTTACTTCTTGTTACCCTGCATGGTGCTTGGCAGTAAGGGCATTAAAACAAGGACCGGTCAGCTTGGAGTCAGTATAATGTGTCTGAGAGGGGTATCCATCTTACTTCTTGTTACCCTGCATGGTGCTTGGCAGTAAGGGCATTAAAACAAGGACCGGTCGGCTTGGAGTCAGTATAATGTGTCTGAGAGGGGTATCCATCTTACTTCTTGTTACCCTGCATGGTGCTTGGCAGTAAGGGCATTAAAACAAGGACCGGTCGGCTTGGAGTCAGTATAATGTGTCTGAGTGGGGTATCCATCTTACTTCTTGTTACCCTGCATGGTGCTTGGCAGTAAGGGCATTAAAACAAGGACTGGTCGGCTTGGAGTCAGTATAATGTGTCTGAGTGGGGTATCCATCTTACTTCTTGTTACCCTGCATGGTGCTTGGCAGTAAGGGCATTAAAACAAGGACTGGCTTGGAGTCAGTATAATGTGTCTGAGAGGGGTATCCATCTTACTTCTTGTTACCCTGCATGGTGCTTGGCAGTAGGGGCATTAAAACAAGGACTGGCTTGGAGTCAGTATAATGTGTCTGAGTGGGGTATCCATTTTACTTCTTGTTACCCTGCATGGTGCTTGGCAGTAAGGGCATTAAAACAAGGACTGGTCAGCTTGGAGTCAGTATAATGTGTCTGAGTGGGGTATACATCTTACTTCTTGTTACCCTGCATGATGCTTGGCAGTAAGGGCATTAAAACAAGGACTGGTCAGCTTGGAGTCAGTATAATGTGTCTGAGTGGGGTATACATCTTACTTCTTGTTACCCTGCATGGTGCTTGGCAGTAAGGGCATTAAAACAAGGACTGGCTTGGAGTCAGTATAATGTGTCTGAGAGGGGTATCCATCTTACTTCTTGTTACCCTGCATGGTGCTTGGCAGTAGGGGCATTAAAACAAGGACTGGCTTGGAGTCAGTATAATGTGTCTGAGTGGGGTATCCATCTTACTTCTTGTTACCCTGCATGGTGCTTGGCAGTAGGGCATTAAAACAAGGACTGGCTTGGAGTCAGTATAATGTGTCTGAGTGGGGTATCCATCTTACTTCTTGTTACCCTGCATGGTGCTTGGCAGTAAGGGCATTAAAACAAGGACAAGTCAGCTTGGAGTCAGTATAATGTGTCTGAGTGGGGTATACATCTTACTTCTTGTTACCCTGCATGGTGCTTGGCAGTAAGGGCATTAAAACAAGGACTGGTCAGTTTGGGGTCAGTATAATGTGTCTGAGTGGGGTATCCATCTTACTTCTTGTTACCTTGCATGGTGCTTGGCAGTAAGGGCATTAAAACAAGGACTGGTCAGTTTGGGGTCAGTATAATGTGTCTGAGTGGGGTATCCATCTTACTTCTTGTTACCCTGCATGGTGCTTGGCAGTAAGGGCATTAAAACAAGGACTGGTCGGCTTGGAGTCAGTATAATGTGTCTGAGTGGGGTATCCATCTTACTTCTTGTTACCCTGCATGGTGCTTGGCAGTAAGGGCATTAAAACAAGGACTGGTCAGTTTGGGGTCAGTATAATGTGTCTGAGTGGGGTATACATCTTACTTCTTGTTACCCTGCATGGTGCTTGGCAGTAAGGGCATTAAAACAAGGGCTGGTCAGCTTGGAGTCAGTATAATGTGTCTGAGTGGGGTATCCATCTTACTTCTTGTTACCCTGCATGGTGCTTGGCAGTAAGGGCATTAAAACAAGGACTGGTCGGCTTGGGGTCAGTATAATGTGTCTGAGTGGGGTATCCATCTTACTTCTTGTTACCCTGCATGGTGCTTGGCAGTAAGGGCATTAAAACAAGGACTGGTCGGCTTTGAGTCAGTATAATGTGTCTGAGTGGGGTATCCATCTTACTTCTTGTTACCCTGCATGATGCTTGGCAGTAAGGGCATTAAAACAAGGACCGGTCGGCTTGGAGTCAGTATAATGTGTCTGAGTGGGGTATACATCTTACTTCTTGTTACCCTGCATGGTGCTTGGCAGTAGGGGCATTAAAACAAGGACTGGTCAGTTTGGGGTCAGTATAATGTGTCTGAGTGGGGTATCCATCTTACTTCTTGTTACCCTGCATGGTGCTTGGCAGTAAGGGCATTAAAACAAGGACTGGCTTGGAGTCAGTACAATGTGTCTGAGTTGGGTATCCATCTTACTTCTTGTTACCCTGCATGGTGCTTGGCAGTAAGGGCATTAAAACAAGGACAAGTCAGCTTGGAGTCAGTATAATGTGTCTGAGTGGGGTATCCATCTTACTTCTTGTTACCTTGCATGGTGCTTGGCAGTAAGGGCATTAAAACAAGGACTGGTCAGTTTGGGGTCAGTATAATGTGTCTGAGTGGGGTATCCATCTTACTTCTTGTTACCCTGCATGGTGCTTGGCAGTAAGGGCATTAAAACAAGGACTGGCTTGGAGTCAGTATAATGTGTCTGAGTGGGGTATCCATCTTACTTCTTGTTACCCTGCATGGTGCTTGGCAGTAAGGGCATTAAAACAAGGACCGGTCGGCTTGGGGTCAGTATAATGTGTCTGAGTGGGGTATCCATCTTACTTCTTGTTACCCTGCATGGTGCTTGGCAGTAAGGGCATTAAAACAAGGACTGGCTTGGAGTCAGTATAATGTGTCTGAGTGGGGTTTCCATCTTACTTCTTGTTACCCTGCATGGTGCTTGGCAGTAGGGGCATTAAAACAAGGACTGGCTTGGAGTCAGTATAATGTGTCAGAGTGGGGTATCCATCTTACTTCGTGTTACCCTGCATGGTGCTTGGCAGTAGGGGCATTAAAACAAGGACTGGCTTGGAGTCAGTATAATGTGTCTGAGTGGGGTATCCATCTTACTTCTTGTTACCCTGCATGATGCTTGGCAGTAAGGGCATTAAAAAAAGGACTGGTCAGCTTGGAGTCAGTATAATGTGTCTGAGTAGGGTATCCATCTTACTTCTTGTTACCCTGCATGATGCTTGGCAGTAAGGGCATTAAAACAAGGACTGGTCAGCTTGGAGGCAGTATATTGTGTCCAAGTGGGGTATCCATCTTACTTTTTGTTACCCTGCATGATGCTTGGCAGTAAGGGCATTAAAACAAGGACTGGTCGGCTTGGAGTCAGTATAATGTGTCTGAGTGGGGTATCCATCTTACTTCTTGTTACCCTGCATGATGCTTGGCAGTAAGGGCATTAAAACAAGGACTGGCTTGGAGTCAGTATAATGTGTCTGAGAGGGGTATCCATCTTACTTCTTGTTACCCTGCATGGTGCTTGGCAGTAAGGGCATTAAAACAAGGACCGGTCGGCTTGGAGTCAGTATAATGTGTCTGAGTGGGGTATCCATCTTACTTCTTGTTACCCTGCATGGTGCTTGGCAGTAAGGGCATTAAAACAAGGACCGGTCGGCTTGGAGTCAGTATAATGTGTCTGAGTGGGGTATCCATCTTACTTCTTGTTACCCTGCATGGTGCTTGGCAGTAAGGGCATTAAAACAAGGACCGGTCAGCTTGGAGTCAGTATAATGTGTCTGAGAGGGGTATCCATCTTACTTCTTGTTACCCTGCATGGTGCTTGGCAGTAAGGGCATTAAAACAAGGACTGGTCAGCTTGGAGTCAGTATAATGTGTCTGAGTGGGGTATCCATCTTACTTCTTGTTACCCTGCATGGTGCTTGGCAGTAAGGGCATTAAAACAAGGACCGGTCGGCTTGGAGTCAGTATAATGTGTCTGAGTGGGGTATCCATCTTACTTCTTGTTACCCTGCATGGTGCTTGGCAGTAAGGGCATTAAAACAAGGACTGGTCAGCTTGGAGTCAGTATAATGTGTCTGAGTGGGGTATCCATCTTACTTCTTGTTACCCTGCATGGTGCTTGGCAGTAAGGGCATTAAAACAAGGACCGGTCGGCTTGGAGTCAGTATAATGTGTCTGAGAGGGGTATCCATCTTACTTCTTGTTACCCTGCATGGTGCTTGGCAGTAAGGGCATTAAAACAAGGACTGGTCAGCTTGGGGTCAGTATAATGTGTCTGAGTGGGGTATCCATCTTACTTCTTGTTACCCTGCATGGTGCTTGGCAGTAAGGGCATTAAAACATGGACCGGTCAGCTTGGAGTCAGTATAATGTGTCTGAGAGGGGTATCCATCTTACTTCTTGTTACCCTGCATGGTGCTTGGCAGTAAGGGCATTAAAACAAGGACCGGTCGGCTTGGAGTCAGTATAATGTGTCTGAGAGGGGTATCCATCTTACTTCTTGTTACCCTGCATGGTGCTTGGCAGTAAGGGCATTAAAACAAGGACCGGTCGGCTTGGAGTCAGTATAATGTGTCTGAGTGGGGTATCCATCTTACTTCTTGTTACCCTGCATGGTGCTTGGCAGTAAGGGCATTAAAACAAGGACCGGCCGGCTTGGAGTCAGTATAATGTGTCTGAGTGGGGTATCCATCTTACTTCTTGTTACCCTGCATGGTGCTTGGCAGTAAGGGCATTAAAACAAGGACTGGCTTGGAGTCAGTATAATGTGTCTGAGAGGGGTATCCATCTTACTTCTTGTTACCCTGCATGGTGCTTGGCAGTAGGGGCATTAAAACAAGGACTGGCTTGGAGTCAGTATAATGTGTCTGAGAGGGGTATCCATCTTACTTCTTGTTACCCTGCATGGTGCTTGGCAGTAAGGGCATTAAAACAAGGACCGGTCAGCTTGGAGTCAGTATAATGTGTCTGAGAGGGGTATCCATCTTACTTCTTGTTACCCTGCATGGTGCTTGGCAGTAAGGGCATTAAAACAAGGACCGGTCAGCTTGGAGTCAGTATAATGTGTCTGAGAGGGGTATCCATCTTACTTCTTGTTACCCTGCATGGTGCTTGGCAGTAAGGGCATTAAAACAAGGACCGGTCGGCTTGGAGTCAGTATAATGTGTCTGAGAGGGGTATCCATCTTACTTCTTGTTACCCTGCATGGTGCTTGGCAGTAAGGGCATTAAAACAAGGACCGGTCGGCTTGGAGTCAGTATAATGTGTCTGAGTGGGGTATCCATCTTACTTCTTGTTACCCTGCATGGTGCTTGGCAGTAAGGGCATTAAAACAAGGACCGGCCGGCTTGGAGTCAGTATAATGTGTCTGAGTGGGGTATCCATCTTACTACTTGTTACCCTGCATGGTGCTTGGCAGTAAGGGCATTAAAACAAGGACTGGCTTGGAGTCAGTATAATGTGTCTGAGAGGGGTATCCATCTTACTTCTTGTTACCCTGCATGGTGCTTGGCAGTAGGGGCATTAAAACAAGGACTGGCTTGGAGTCAGTATAATGTGTCTGAGTGGGGTATCCATCTTACTTCTTGTTACCCTGCATGGTGCTTGGCAGTAAGGGCATTAAAACAAGGACTGGTCAGCTTGGAGTCAGTATAATGTGTCTGAGTGGGGTATACATCTTACTTCTTGTTACCCTGCATGATGCTTGGCAGTAAGGGCATTAAAACAAGGACTGGTCAGCTTGGAGTCAGTATAATGTGTCTGAGTGGGGTATACATCTTACTTCTTGTTACCCTGCATGGTGCTTGGCAGTAAGGGCATTAAAACAAGGACTGGCTTGGAGTCAGTATAATGTGTCTGAGAGGGGTATCCATCTTACTTCTTGTTACCCTGCATGGTGCTTGGCAGTAGGGGCATTAAAACAAGGACTGGCTTGGAGTCAGTATAATGTGTCTGAGTGGGGTATCCATCTTACTTCTTGTTACCCTGCATGGTGCTTGGCAGTAGGGCATTAAAACAAGGACTGGCTTGGAGTCAGTATAATGTGTCTGAGTGGGGTATCCATCTTACTTCTTGTTACCCTGCATGGTGCTTGGCAGTAGGGGCATGAAAACAAGGACTGGTCAGCTTGGAGTCAGTATAATGTGTCTGAGTGGGGTATCCATCTTACTTCTTGTTACCCTGCATGGTGCTTGGCAGTAAGGGCATTAAAACAAGGACTGGTCAGCTTGGGGTCAGTATAATGTGTCTGAGTGGGGTATCCATCTTACTTCTTGTTACCCTGCATGGTGCTTGGCAGTAAGGGCATTAAAACAAGGACCGGTCGGCTTGGAGTCAGTATAATGTGTCTGAGAGGGGTATCCATCTTACTTCTTGTTACCCTGCATGGTGCTTGGCAGTAAGGGCATTAAAACAAGGACCGGTCGGCTTGGAGTCAGTATAATGTGTCTGAGTGGGGTATCCATCTTACTTCTTGTTACCCTGCATGGTGCTTGGCAGTAAGGGCATTAAAACAAGGACTGGCTTGGAGTCAGTACAATGTGTCTGAGTGGGGTATCCATCTTACTTCTTGTTACCCTGCATGGTGCTTGGCAGTAAGGGCATTAAAACAAGGACAAGTCAGCTTGGAGTCAGTATAATGTGTCTGAGTGGGGTATCCATCTTACTTCTTGTTACCCTGCATGGTGCTTGGCAGTAAGGGCATTAAAACAAGGACAAGTCAGCTTGGAGTCAGTATAATGTGTCTGAGTGGGGTATCCATCTTACTTCTTGTTACCTTGCATGGTGCTTGGCAGTAAGGGCATTAAAACAAGGACAAGTCAGCTTGGAGTCAGTATAATGTGTCTGAGTGGGGTATCCATCTTACTTCTTGTTACCCTGCATGGTGCTTGGCAGTAAGGGCATTAAAACAAGGACTGGTCAGTTTGGGGTCAGTATAATGTGTCTGAGTGGGGTATCCATCTTACTTTTTGTTACCCTGCATGGTGCTTGGCAGTAAGGGCATTAAAACAAGGACTGGTCAGCTTGGAGTCAGTATAATGTGTCTGAGTGGGGTATCCATCTTACTTCTTGTTACCTTGCATGGTGCTTGGCAGTAGGGCATTAAAACAAGGACTGGTCAGTTTGGGGTCAGTATAATGTGTCTGAGTGGGGTATCCATCTTACTTCTTGTTACCCTGCATGGTGCTTGGCAGTAAGGGCATTAAAACAAGGACTGGCTTGGAGTCAGTATAATGTGTCTGAGTGGGGTATCCATCTTACTTCTTGTTACCCTGCATGGTGCTTGGCAGTAAGGGCATTAAAACAAGGACCGGTCGGCTTGGAGTCAGTATAATGTGTCTGAGTGGGGTATCCATCTTACTTCTTGTTACCCTGCATGATGCTTGGCAGTAAGGGCATTAAAACAAGGACTGGCTTGGAGTCAGTATAATGTGTCTGAGTGGGGTATCCATCTTACTTCTTGTTAGCCTGCATGGTGCTTGGCAGTAAGGGCATTAAAACAAGGACTGGTCAGCTTGGAGTCAGTATAATGTGTCTGAGTGGGGTATCCATCTTACTTCTTGTTACCCTGCATGGTGCTTGGCAGTAGGGGCATGAAAACAAGGACTGGTCAGTTTGGGGTCAGTATAATGTGTCTGAGTGGGGTATCCATCTTACTTCTTGTTACCCTGCATGGTGCTTGGCAGTAAGGGCATTAAAACAAGGACTGGCTTTTCTTATTTTATTCCACAGTCGTTAAAATTTGGTTTGGCAGAACTGTAACTGGATTTGGTGATATCCAGACAGCATGGAATGTTGCTCACTTTATCAGTCACTGGTTTGCCTTGTCCAGCCTTGCCTTGTCCAGAACAAAATTCACTCACTCACTCAGCATTAATCCAGCTATATGACGGCAGTCTGTAAATAATGAAGTCTGGACCAGACAATCCAGTGATTGACATCATGAACATCAATCCACGCAATTGGGATATGATGACATGCATCAACCAAGTCAACGAGCCTGACCACTTGATCCCGTTAGTCACCTCTTACAACAAGCATAGTCGTCTTTCACGGCAAGCATGGGTTGTTGAAGACCTTTTATAAACCTACTGGCTGTTTGTGTAACTCGATATGGAGTTTTTGAAATTGTGGTAACACCTCATAGGAGGGCTTACAATCATTGTAAACCCTTGCTAGAATAAAAACTATGAACAGCCTACGAGACGTGAAGATTGCGCACCATTGCGAAACCCACATGCTGAGGTCACCGGTTTTATTGAACCGAGTTCACGACTGCAGACGATATTTCATCTCCGATACAGGTTATACATTTGAGAGTTTTTATTACAGTTATTTAATTAAAAACATTGTCTATGAGATGAGTCGGTTTATAAGTTGGACAAACCATGTCTCCTTGGGACGTTCCCTCATGTGAGGGTTTACAATCTCTAGTAATCCCTCGGATACATGGTTTCTCCTACACTTCTACCCCAGATCTTCACAGTTCTACTCACTCATGAGGGTCATGACTGACTGACTGAGTATGGTTTTACGCCGCTTTTAGCAATATTCCAGCAATATCACGGCGGGGACACCAGAAATGGGTTCACACATTGTACCCATGTCGGGAATCGAACCCGGGTCTTTGGCGTGACGAGCGAACGCTTTAACCACTAGGCTACCCGACCGCCCCTGAGGGTCATGAAGCAAGTCTGTATGCAGTTTCACATGTGAAACATGCCAGGCCCTGGGCCCTCTTCATCAGCAATACCTACCCTGGATCAGACAGATTTGTGACCATTAAGCTTAGACCAGTGAAGATTCCGGGGAAGAATAGGTCTTCAGCAACCCATGCTGGCCGTAAAAGGTGACTATGCTTGTCGTAAGAGAGGACTAACTGGATCGGGTGGTCAGGTTCGCTGACTTGGTTGATGCATGTCATCGAACCCAACTGCGTGGATCGATGTTCATGGTATTAATCACTGGATTGTCTGGTCCAGACTCGATTATTTACAGACCGCCGTCATATAGCTGGAATATTGCTGAGTGCGGTGTTAAACAACAAACCAACCAACCAACAACCATTAAGCTTAAGTACTTGGATGAGAATATTTTCTGACCCACTCATACACAAATCAAAGACAACCACTTTATTTTTTTCATTTTTTATGCATATACAGTAAACTATGTTTATAACGAACACGCTTATAACGAACTGACGGATATAACAAAGTGCTTTTTGGTCCCGTGCATTTGTTGTATATATGCTGTTTATATGCTTATAACGAACTACAGTTATAACAAACTAAAATTAGTGGTACCTTTGAGGTCATAATAACCGTGGTTTACTGTATATATTTAAAAGAAAAAGGATACAATTATTTTGATTAAAAAGATAACCACACCTTCAGTGAGCCTCTCTACAAAAGCACCAGACTCATATCGACTCATGTTACAAAGTTCTTTGTATAAGTCTCTCTAGACTTGCACAAGTCTGTATGGTATTAATTAGTAGTTTATATCATAATATCTAGATTACATAAATAATAAAAACAAGTTGTCCCTATAAACGACTATAAAAGTCCTTAGACTGTCCGCTTATCTAAACGTGCCTATTATAAGGATAGAATTACTATAAATCCAAGTCTGACTTCAAAGTTCACAAAATATCATGAAACTTTTGATGCATGGGACAAGCAAATAATGATTACAATACAGAAGATGTACGAAGGAGGAGAGATGCCTCAGAGCTTGTGGGATGAGAGGATACTTGACACAGTTCAAACACAATACCAGGGTTATAAGTGCTGGCCCAAGGACTGAGGATCACATGACCTGCTGGGTATCACATGACCGGGCGCCCTCAAGTCAGGTCGCTCTGACCTGGTGAGGTGAATACAGTCATGGCAAGCTTGGACCTTTACACTTTGTAGTAGGGTAGGGCTACAAGGGTTTTGTGAAAAGTGGAATCCGTAAATCATAAAATACAACCAGTCTTAACACAATATTTATTTCCTTATGTCAAGTGGCAAAGAGCTGTGGGTTGTAGGTTTATTGATTAAACAGCAGAGCAATAAACTTGTGAAAGTAGCTGAGATTTATTATTTCATTTATGCCTGATATTTTCAAAACATGCATGAGCAATTCTGTCCATTGATTCTCTGTTCAGGGGTCAAGTTAACTACTGGTTCATTGGCTGGGGGCCAGCTGAAGTATCAGAATGACTGCTGTTATCTGATTTCATTGGCGTGGTGAGCCCGTGGATATTCTATACTTGTATACTTGTACATACTTGTATAAAAGTGTGAGGTTTCTTCGGACCAGTTCCTTTCAAAACAAGCATGTTGGTTTTTTCTTTCTTAAATCATTCTGTCAGTTTAATTACAGTGAAATGATGAAACAATCAATTGATTTATTATTTGATTAATAGAAGGGTGTGGGCTGTTGTGTTGGGATGTGTGGGGAAGGGGTGTATTGGGGTGGGGGGGAGTGTGTGTGTAGGGTGGTGGTGAGGGGTTGTTACACAAACAACATCACAATCAGAGGGGTTGTTACAAAAACAGGATCATAATCATACGAAGTTCTTCATAGAACAAATTACAACCAAAGGTGTATTCATTTAACATAGTCTGCAGATATTAATAGACCTCATATTCCTCAAACAAGACTTACAAAAACAAATATATTCATGGATATAACTGCAAATCTTGATAAAGTGCAGTTGCAGCTTTATAAAGTACTACTCCCTGTAGCATGTATATAAAGTTCTACTCCCTGTAGCATGTATATAAAGTACTACTCCCTGTAGCATGTATATAAAGTACTACTCCCTGTAGCATGTATATAAAGTACTACTCCCTGTAGCATGTATATAAAGTACTACTCCCTGTAGCATGTATATAAAGTACTACTCCCTGTAACATGTATATAAAGTACTACTCCCTGCAGCATGTATATAAAGTACTTCTCCCTGCAGCATGTATATAAAGTACTACTCCCTGCAGCATGTATATAAAGTACTACTCCCTGTAGCATGTATATAAAGTACTACTCCCTGCAGCATGTATATAAAGTACTACTCCCTGTAGCATGTATATAAAGTACTACTCCCTGCAGCATGTATATAAAGTACTACTCCCTGTAGCATGTATATCTGAATATGACAATGTTTACATTCAAGACAATGCTGTCATGTTGGAAGAGCCCTATCATAACATTCCCCAGGACACACAAAAGGAAGTGCAGCTGTCCTTCAAAAGTGAACTTGATAAGAACCTGACACATATGTGTGTGCACAACAGCCTGACACAGTTAGTCCCTGCTGCAGGTAAGACAAACATACTGCACACTACATTCTGACAGCCCGAGATCACTAGGATCAACCCGCCTGTACAGTGCTGTGCGATCCTACATACCGGACTGTACGTATTCCTGTACATCTGTACTGACTGGGAATACTGGTACATATCTCCTTCCATGTGATAAGAACGATATACCACAGGAAGCTTTCTCGGTGTATCAAGTCTACAGGAATACAGATCACTGCATTAGGCCTCAAGGAAGCAAGTTGTGCTTGTGGCTTTTGTAGAAATAGGAGAGATTTAGTGGGAAGTTTATTCAGAATTACCATACGGGAGATAAGAAGTATTAAAACACCCATTACGAACAAATATTGATAAGAAATAAGTTATAACATTGAACCTAGTGAAGAATGTGTACAGTCATTAAAGCAGCCAGTTAGGATAGGTGGAGCAAGCTACACTTAGGTAGGTGACATTTCCCATTCAACGGGCTTCAACACAATGAACAAAAAAATTGAGCAATTTTAACCACGTTTACATAACATGAAGCTCTAAGTCTGTCAGTAACACACATATATATGATTTTGTATCTTCTCACACACACACACACACACACACACACACACACACACACACACACACACACACACACACACACACACACAATAAAGTTGCATAATTTACGAAACAAAAGGGGCAATAGCTTGCCTGTAATTGTTTCATAAGTCACAACTGTTCTTTTTTGGAAGTTTAATCTGGGAACGATTAGATGACAAATATTAATTGACAAAATGTGCATATTAATAACCATCGTTCGGCTGTGCATCAATTAAGCATTATTTCTACTTCAGCTGTCTCATAAAACAAGGGCCGAATCTCTATCAAGCTCCAATGCTAAGGTGATAAAACGGTTGTAAACGACAGGCTAATAGCTCTATGATAAAGCAGAACCACATTCCTGAGTGATAAACAGAGACTTCATCTTAAAGACTGAGGACGACCCCATCTACAGACAATACCAGGGCTACAGTTGCATCTATCTCCGACAACCCACAGGCAGCCGTGACGGCACACGCTACACAGGGATCAGCGCACATGCATCTTGTGATGAGGAAGTAGTTGACAATGATGCCGCCGTCACCTTCAAGGTATCTGAATCAAGCTGGTCTGTTCTGACTCATTCTCAACAAGAGAGATAATGGCTCCTTGTTAGTGCATTCAATATTGTCTGTAAACCGGCCTATTGATTTAAGAGTCTGTTTTGGACTCTCTGGAGCGTATTATTTGCTGATGTGACGAGTGCAGGAAATCTTACTACTGCAGTTGATTACAAAAGTTGTCATAAAGCTACATCGTGGGACGAGGATTCTGACTTCAAAAGAATTGGTAAGTTTGGCTGCATGTGGGTCTATCTCATCATTGTGATTGCCTCAGATTGAGAACAAATGGATTTTATTTTGATGCCATATTTTGAGTAAAATATCAAAATTTGAAATTAGAAAAGTAAAAGAAACAATTTATATTTAAAAACACTGATTTCAAATTTGATATTTTACTCATAATTGATATGTTAGCAATGAAGAAGACGTCTGTTGAAAATGTACAGATTTTATAGTGTGATTGACAGCCAAAACAGGAATTTATGGCTGTGGTGTCATAGAGATAGGGTATTCGAAGGAATATATTAGTATAACAGAAACAAGAGGACACCAGATGTACTGAATCAGTTCTAACTCTTGATGTCAGATGTATCAACAGTCTAAAACATTTGCAAAACTGGACATGTCTGACCAAAAGAGGAGTTCTGGTACCGTGATCAACTTGTGTTGACATTTTTTTACCACCACCACCCCCAAAAAGGGGGCCACTTTATTAATCATCACATAAATAAACTGCATGCGCTTCTGTGGCATTTGATTTGCGATTATGTTCAAAACAAAGAAAAAATGGCCAAACCCACTTAGAAACTACTGTTTCCTGATTGGCTGATAATAGAATGGGAGGGGCTTCTGTTGCAGTATTGTGCAGAACGAGGTCACTGATTTCGTACTGTTGTCTACAGTTTTGTGTGTGTCAATGATGAAATAAGAAGTCTGTGAAGTAATTATTGTTGATTTTATTTATTTATAAGAATTTTGCAATATTTTTTACGTTTATGGAGATATAAATGAAAAAATGTGAGGTGAGGAGAGGAGAGGCGAGGCGATGTGAAGAGATGTGAGTTAGTGTGTTTCATTAGATTTATTCTTAACTAACTGGGTACAGACTGCCATAAACGAGCCTACTATTCCTAATGACATTGATTAGTCTCACTCTCAGGCTTCAGGCCAGTGACTTGAATTTCAAACTGACAGTGACTTGGCTGCACTTTTGTTGTAAATAAATTGCAAATGATTCTATGGCATTTGATTGGCTAATCAAGAAAATTTCTTAAGCCACATCCACTAATGGACTACTGTCTTCTGATAGGCTGATAACAGAATGGGTGGGGCTTTTGTTGCATTATTGCAATGATTTCGTATTGTTGTCTACAGGTTCTCTGTGTTAATGAACAATCGGTGAAGTTATTATTTTTACATACTTATCATGCTTATTACAGGATGTGTTTTTACTAAACGTAAAAACTGATGTACAAACATTGCGCAAATAAACACAACAAATACTGAGGTAGAAAATCCACCACAAATCAAGCCAGAAATCCATGTTACCTGCAACTTGGTCTATTGATCAAGAAATTACAGGAAGCAGCTTAAAATTACAAAAGACTTCATTTTTATACAACTATGAACTGTTCTGACGTCCACACAGACTACTTGTTAAGGTTAATATTGGGGGCACGGGTGGCCCAGTCGTCTAAGGCGCTGCAGTTCGCTGTACAGAGTTGCGTCCCTTGGGCACGAAAGAAACCTATGATTGTGGGTTTTAATCCTAATTCGCCCCGATTATGTTTCTAGGTTTGTCAGCACCATACCCGTCCCTGTGGGTTTCACCGAAGTGGTAAACGTCTAGGACCTGCATCACTTCGGGCTTTCCTCCCACATTAAGCTGACATGCAGCTATATAACTGGAATACTGTTAAAAGCGGCGTTATACACAACTCACTCACTCACTTAGGTTAATATCAGGTGTGTTAGGCATGTGGGGAAAGTCCTAACATGGTGAAAGATGGTTACACCCATGTCTTCCCTACACACGCATCAGCAGGACTCGGGTACCCACAGGACCACCCGACCCATGGTTAGTCACGTGACATATTTTACCAATAACAATAAACCTATAAGTTACACTATAAGTCAATATTGTTGTATTTCTTTCCGACGATGCATGCATTCCTTCGGACTATTACACGCTTGAGAAAAGATAAAGCTTCAGTCAACTTCAGTGTATGCATGATCAGAGTGTTTTAGGCGTGTATCTAAATAGCTTTTGCCTGGACGCCAGTAAATCAAATTCCAATCAGACATTTTGTACCCAACTTGACACCTACAGCGGGTACCCGGGTAGGGTCAGGTCGTACAAATTTACAAGCCCATATTAACAAAAAAACAATCAATTATCTTTCTGTATCTTGCCATGTTAAAAATTGTTTGTTATTTAATCATTAAAAACGTGAGAAGCAGTAAAAATCTGAAAATTGAATAATAAAATCTTTTATTTTTTACCGCCTATATTGATTTTTTGGCCAAATATTTTGTAAACCAAAAGACAAAAATAGGCCTTATTGTAAAAAATTAAACCTGGCTACCAAGATACCAGCAGCAGCAGAGTTTAACACATACTGAGTTCCTGTACATATCACAACTATGCTTGGTAGTGAGGCCTGTTGTGGCTGCTGGGAGGGAGGGGGAGGGAGTGAGGGGGAGTGAGGGGCACCTGTTGGCAAGGTGGCAGGGTACACAGATGATTCGGGAAGCATGTTTATATGTCACTTCCTGTCTCTGGCTCTGCTCTACTGCAGTGTTTCCCTGGGGTAATCACTACCATTGGTTTTCTCAGCTTAATTAGGATGCACTTTCCCATTCCTCCACTTCTGGAACAGCCAAAACCACCTCTCCATGGTCGCTGTAGATACAGTAATGAAGCACTCCCTACAGTGGGACATTTTCAAATCCTGCAGCACCATACCCGTGCTCACGAGTTTCACTAAAGTACGTCTACGACCTACATCACTTGGGCTTTCCTTCAAAAGATGTTTCAAGATGGTACTTGTTGTTACCCTGCCTGGCGCTTAGTATTAAGGAAAAAACCTGGTATTGATTGAAAAAAAAACATTTCATGAAATCCTCACCTTCCACATGAAGCTGACATCCCATGAAATACCTCAAGTAATGTCTAAAGCAGGCTTATATCAAACTCACTCAACACTCATAAAGTCAAGGATCTACTTAGTATGATCCTGTGGGGGCCTGGACCGACTATGTCCCCAGCTCCCTATTGCTGGTGGTAACCGTAAGAGGTGGCTAATTGTGAACTCGTGGGGATTCTGGTTGGAATTGGTCCCTAGCAACCGATGCTGGTTGTAAGAGGTGACTTTGATGGAGAAAGTGGTCAGACTCGGTGACTTGGCATGAATCATAGCTCTGATTTGTCTGTAGTCTGTCTTACAGACCCTGATACAAATATATATCAAATACAGCCCATGCAAGTCTATAATGTTTGGCAAGTCTAGATCACTGCAGTATCTTCTGAAAATGAAGAGAGTCACTGGGCTCCTTTTTATTATATTTTTATTAAGATAACTGAACAACTGTTTTTTTATGTACGATATGTTCATTTCAGAGACTAGATGTTAGTCTAGATTGTCTGGTCCAGACTCGATTATTTACAGGCCACCGTCATTGAGCTGGGATATTGCTGAGTGTGGCGTCAAACAACACATACACTTTAAGTTCACTTTAGCTGATGTTTTACTGTCAGACATCATATTGGGAGGTGACTATCGTGTCAGACCTTGAAATATATGTTTGTAAAATAAATCTCCTTGAAGAGGTTTCTGTCTTTCCAGTCTAGTTCCCCGAGAACCTTCCCTCATGTTTGAAAACTCAGAGAAAGGCATCTTGCCAAATGACTTGAGAAGTTGTAACGAACATATCATTCCCCACTTACACAAAATAATTTCCTTGCTTAATGCTTGGAAACCCTGTGTTCTGTGTTTAACAAGGGATGTCCAAATTAGTGAAAACGATGATCAGAAACAGGTACTCTCTCCAAAGTATCGACAAAATGCTATTAAATATTTAAACTCTCATTCAGAGTTACTGTAATAAGTGTATTAGCTAGACAAACATGAATGCCTCTCTTGTGGAGATCAGCGAGTATGGTAAGCGTAATTAGTTTGTAGATTGCTTTCACAACCCTTTCATGTTTCATGTTTCCTTGGAAGACTGAAGAACAAATAGGAATCCTAGCACTCTAGACAGATGAAGGCAACATAGACAGACAGAGGCAATATAGACAGAGACACTATAGACTGGTAGAGGTACTATAGACAGGCAGACACACTGTAGATAGGCAGAGGCACTCTAGACAGACAGAGGCACTATAAAGCAGACACACTGTAGATAGGCAGAGGCACTCTAGACTGGTAGAGGTACTATAGACAAGCAGACGCACTGTAAATAGGCAGAGGCACTCTAGACAGACAGAGGCAATATAGACAGACATAGGCACTATATACAGACATAGGCACTCTAGACAGACAGAGGCACTATAGACTGGTAGAGGTACTATAGACAGGCAGACGCACTGTAGATAGGCAGAGGCACTCAAGACAGACAGAGGCACTGTAGACTGGTAGAGGTACTATAGACAGGCAGACGCACTGTAGATAGGCAGAGGCACTCAAGACAGACAGAGGCACTGTAGACTGGTAGAGGTACTATAGACAGGCAGACGCACTGTAGATAGGCAGAGGCACTCAAGACAGACAGAGGCACTGTAGACTGGTAGAGGTACTAAAGACAGGCAGACGCACTGTAGATAGGCAGAAGCACTCTAGACAGACAGAGGCACTCTAGACAGACAGAGGCACTATAGACTGGTAGAGGTACTATAGACAGGCAGACGCACTGTAGATAGGCAGAGGCACTCTAGACAGACATGGGCACTATAGACAGACATAGGCACAATAGACAGACAGAGGCACAATAGATAGACAGAGGCACTCTAGACAGACAGAGGCACTATAGACTGGTAGAGGTACTATAGACAGGCAGACGCACTGTAGATAGGCAGAGGCACTCTAGACAGACATGGGCACTATAGACAGACATAGGCACAATAGATAGACAGAGGCACTCTAGACAGACAGAGGCACTATAGACTGGTAGAGGTACTATAGATAGGCAGACGCACTGTAGATAGGCAGAGGCACTCTAGACAGACATGGGCACTATAGACAGACATAGGCACAATAGACAGACAGAGGCACAATAGATAGACAGAGGCACTCTAGACAGACAGAGGCACTATAGACTGGTAGAGGTACTATAGATAGGCAGACGCACTGTAGATAGGCGGAGGCACTCTAGACAGACAGAGGCACTATAGACTGGTAGAGGTACTATAGACAGGCAGACGCACTGTAGATAGGCAGAGGCACTCTAGACAGACAGAGGCACTATAGACTGGTAGAGGTACTATAGACAAGCAGACGCACTGTAGATAGGCAGAGGCACTCTAGACAGACAGAGGCACTATAGACTGGTAGAGGTACTATAGACAGGCAGACGCACTGTAGACAGACAGAGGCACTCAAGACAGACAGAGGCACTATAGACTGGTAGAGGTACTATAGACAGGCAGACGCACTGTAGATAGGCAGAGGCACTCTAGACAGACAGAGGCACTCTAGACAGACAGAGGCACAATAGACAGAAAGAGGCACTATAGACACAGAGGCACTATAAACAGACAGAGGCACTATAGACAGACAGAGGTATTATAGACAGAGAGAGGCACAATAGACAGACAGAAGCACTATAGAACACAGAGGCATGTGGATGTTGACAGGACACACAGGAAAGATGTGAAGACTTCCTGGCCTCACATGCACAGAGATTTGTGATATGGATATTTGATAGTAAAAAGGTTTTCTGTTGAAATTCTAAAGATTTTATAGTGTGGTGAGTCAAAATACAGGATTGCTGGCAATGATGGAATAGATGTTTTTTATCTGTAAGGTATTATCAAACAATAATTATCATTGTTAATAATTCTAATTATCGTACCTCCATGTCAGAATGATTGGTTCACATGATCTTGAAAACAATATGATGCATCTTGCCTTGAGGGAAGCAAATTTCTCAACCGGAGAATAAATGCCTTATACCTCGCCACAAACTAGACAGACTGCACACGGATTTCTGAGAGGGAGAATAAATCCCTTATACCCGCTTTGAAGCAAAAAGCCACAATCTTTTTCCAAGTCAATAAAAGTCAAGTGACACAGCTCAATCGAACAGCTGTTTTCTATCAATTTTGAATTTATTTTAATTCTTATACAATGTCATATTAAAACATGTCTGTAAGAATTGTAGAATACTTCCTCTATTATATAATAGAGGTTTCCTATTCCTAAAAATCACATAATTCACTGACCTGTATCAAGCTTGTATGTATCATCGAGAGCACCATCCCTGTTCATCCCTCCAAAGATGTAGAGATCTGTGCCGTCTGCCACACCTCCGTGACCTGCTCTAGCAGATGGACACATCTTCTTACGTTTCACATTACTCCAGGCATTCTTGTCAAGGTCAAGGACATGAAGGTCATCATGAAAAGATGACCCAGCCATGCCACCATGCACAAAAACTCTGTTGCCAATAGCAACCATGACATGTCCATGACGAGGTTTGGGTGAATCACCACGTAGGCTCAGTACAGACCATGTGGAAGTAGCAACATCGAAGCTGTGGACTTGTCGATCTCCGACTGGATCCGCCCCACTATGGCCGCCACTGTACACAATAAGCTTGTCCTTGACAACAGCCGTTGTGTGAAAGGTTCTGGGTGCAGGTGCCGTCCCGGACACTGCCACGGTGCTCCACATGTTGTCGGCTGTATCCAGGCACTGGACCTCGTTCATATTCCCACTCTGATCAGCACCTCCGAAAATAAAGATTTTTCCAGGTTGACTATCTGCACAGAACGCTACGTGTTCATACCTGGCTCGGAGCCCCGTGGAGTCGATGGTATCCCACTGCAGCGTATTGAGATCCAGAACGTATGTGTCCCCGAACATCCCGCTCGGGTTCGCGCCACCAATGACATGCACCTTCCCAGCATCCTCCTTCCCAGCATCCTCCTTCCCTTTAACGTATGTACATGTGTGTCCTACCCTCATGGTGGGACTCTCGCCGGACGTCGCCAGCACATACCACAAGCCGGGGTTGGCACCTGTCTCAGTGTCTAACATAGGATGAAGCTCCATATTGGACTGAGAACACAGAATCACAAACACCAGTTCCAAGACTTATTAATTCTGTTGAAACCAGTATGTAACACTACAAATGCAGGCTGATTTTCAGGGTGATTACTTATTTTTGAGTCAATAAACTGACTCTTGCAAGACGAAGTTCGTTGATTCAATTTGGTATGAATGTGAAGCAGAAACCTATTTAATCCGAGTGTGAAATCACCTTCACTGGAAGCACTCCTAAAATCTCCAAAATTATCACCAGCATCTACACTATTCACAAGCTATGATTCCACAACCAGGTACAAATCCTTCATAGACTTCTACTACGAGGTTGGCACAAATGGCATTACTATCCGACTGATGTTACATAATCCTACAGACTTTACTCTGTACAGCTTTCTCTTCTATCCGCCTGATCGATGTTACTCGGGAAGCCGCCTGTTTTGTGGCTACCACTCCTGTGTTACCATAGTGACCAAAGTCAACAACACTGTCACTGTCGTCCAGGACCTGCGATTTCTCTTCTTCCGAACTTAGATCCCTCCCGTTGGGACTCAGCGGTACAAATTCTTGTTCTGAGTTGAAGCTGACTTCCTTGGGGCTATATGGTAGAGATTCCTCCTCTATGCCAATGCTGTTCTCCTGAGTTTCCACAGAACTGAAGCTACTCAAAACATCTCTTGGACTATGTAAGGGCTCTTTAGGACTATTCAGTGAACCTCTAGGACTATTCAGTGAATCATTTGGGCTATTCAATGATTCATTAGGACTATTCGATGATTCATTAGGACTTTTCAATGATTCATTAGGGCTATTCAATGATTCATTAGGGCTATTCAGTGAAGATTTAGGCTTATTTAAGGTCACTCTAGTACTATTCAGTGTTTCTACTGGATGATTCGGTGTTTCTCTAGGCTTGCTTTGCGCTTCCTTAGGGTTATTCACAGGCTCCTTGGGACTATTCACTGCCTCTTTAGGAATTTTAAATGTCTGCCCAGAACTATTCAATGAATCTTTAGGGCTACTCAAAGTCCTTCTAGGACTGTTCAGAGTCTCCCTAGTACTCTTCAAAGTTACTACTGGACTGTTTGGCGTTACCTTAGGACTGTTTAGCCTTTCTTTAGGACTCAGTGGAACCTCTTTAAATTCAAGTTCAGTTCTAAAAGACAGCTGTGCACTTTGGGGGCTCTGAAATGGTGTACTATTGTTGGATCTGAGGCTGGTCTCTCTGCGACTGTACGGAGAGTGATCACTTTGCAAATCTCGAGGTGTCTGCCCTGGACTCGATAACGGAGTGTACTTTTCAGTCACAGCTGGTCCTTTCGAGCCTTTATCACCTTTCTTTGGGGTGGAGTCTTTGTTCTTTGACCTCTTCTCTGCTTTCTTCTCCTCTTTCTCAGCCTGCCTTAATGCAGCGAATCGTTCAGTGGCTTCCTTGCGTGCTATCACGCCCACGTTACCATAGTGAGACACTTCAACTCCAGCACTGGCATCGTCAGGTTGTGTCTGTTTCCCTCGTACCACGTCCTTCTTCTTCTTCTGAAGCTGTTGGAAGACAACGTGGGCAGTGTCCTCGTAGCGCTGGTGCACAAAGTAGGCTGATTCTTGGAATGGTGGCGACTTGTTCATTGAGCACAGAAATCATGTGGCTACCAGTAGCCATCTAGCGGAAAATACTGGAACACAACAGAAACATAGGTCAGTATGGGTGATCTCCCTTTGCATATTTGTCCTTTACTAAGAATAAGAATCTTGAGTCCATAGAATTATATTAGCAAAAATATAAAAATTAGGGCAGTTATTATTAAGATGAACTGTACATCATCTGAAAAGTCGATTTTGGCAAAGGAATTAGGATTTGTATCAATGATACTTGGGAGAGAGAGGGGAAAGAGGTGAGGTGAGGTGAAATTGGATTTAACGTCGCGTCCAAGATTATTGCACTTATATAGCGACGTGCATGCACGTGTGGTTTGTGGCTGCTTGTACTACTCTGGACTGATGCCGATTTATAGTGCTAGCCCACTGAGATACCATGCCGCAGTTAAACATGAATACCCCACTCAGACACAGTATACTGACTCCGAGCCAACCAGTCCTTGTTTTAGCCCCTTAATGCCTAGCGCCAGACTGGGTAACAACAAGTACCATCTTTGAATGTCTTTCGGTATGACGCGGCCGGGGATTGAACCATGGACCTTTCGCTCTCCGGGCGGACGCTCTACCACTAGACCACGAAGGCTCTCGAGGGGAAAGAGGAGAGGGGAGAAGGGTGAGTGCAGCTACCTTGCACAGTGACTGCAGCGAAAACAAGTAACTTCCCACATACAAAATTTCCTTGTTACGAAAATACAGGATACAAATTATGTTTTATGAACGAGTCTATTCAAGACCGCCTCCATGGTCTGGTGGATAGAGTGTCTACCCCAAGAGTGGAGGGTTGGGGGTTTAATCCCCAGTCGTGTCACACCAAAAGACGTTAACTTGTTCTTACCCTGCCTCGTGCATTAAGGGGCTAAAACAAGGACTGGTCAGCTCAGAGTTAGCATACCGTGTCTGAGTGGGGTATCATTGTTAACCTTGGGCTTGGTATCTCAGTGGGCTAGCACCATTAAACCAACATTAGTCTGGACTAGAAAAAGCAGACACACACACAGACACACGCACAGACACACATACAGACACATGCACAGACACACAGACACACATACAGACACACGCACAGACACACATACAGACACATGCACACACATGCATGTACTATTTAAGTGTAATAATCTCAGTACGACTTTAAACCCCATTTCTCCTCACTACCTACCTACCTACTTAACCTACCTGCCTAATTAAAGAATGGAAAGCATGCTGTCTGATTAAGATATGTTAATCTTTATATATTTGTTATAGTTTCGAATTCATGAGTTCTTTTCAGAAAGTTAACATCAAAGTCATATTTTGCTTTCTGCCTTTTGACATATTGAACTAGAAAATGTGTAAATCAAAATATATACTGATAAAATCTCATGAAGAAATGGTTGACAGGTCATGTAAAATACAGTTTATGATGATCATGTTTGTTTGTTTGTTGTTTAATGCCGCACTCAGCAATATTCCAGCTATATAACAGAGGTCTGTAAATAATCCAGTCTGGACCACACAATCCAGTGATTGACATCATGAGCATCGATCCAATTACCATATTTGCTGTAATAAGCCCCCTGGGTGCTCAAAAATGTTTTCAAGGTGGGCAGTTATTAAAAAAATACACAAGTTAAATTTCTTGTCAATGATTGCTCAGTTCAAATAAACATAGTTGAAATGTCCATGAAATTAAACTTTTTTTGATACTAGGAAATTATATTGATCAAATAGTTATAGCAAGTTCAATCATCTGAATGAGGAAACAGTCCACCTAACATGTTGATATTTAATTTATACATAAAACCCCAAATATATGTCCAGTAGGTTACAAGAACTGTGATCACCTCTTTCATCAGTTGAAAACAAACAGTGATAATAAATCTATAATATAAATCAAATAGCTACAACCAGGGATCCGGAAATCAGTCTATGTGCCAGACTTGTCCCATTGTGACTGCAAAATGTGCGATTTGAAAAAGTGCAAACCGGACATTTTAATATTTGGTCAACATCAATCACCACAGGCACACTGACCGACATCCCGATAGGTTGGAATTGTATATATTAGATCAATGTATCTATCGAGTGTTGTAGGCTATGAAATACATCGTAGATCTATCCCTTCAGCGAATTCAGGTGAATGAAAAGGTATAACAAACTTGGTCGATAAAAATATGAAATTTGATATAAAACTTTGCTAGACATGACGATTTACCATTTAAATTGTATTTCCTACTCTCCAAAGCATTGGTTTATATGCAGCGGTTAAGATTTCCGTGTGTATTTTCTCATAAACGAAGATGGAAATAGCAATCAGCTGTGCTCGCAACAATCTACCTGTGATTCAGTTGAAAAGTATCCAATGTTACAACTTCAAAGAATTTTGATGCAATGGTCGGAACAAACTGTATCTGAAATTATTATTTTATCAGGAAGAATATGTTCCAAAATTGTGCTATTTTAGTTGCGGCTTTTACTATATACATTTATAATTATAAGAACCATAAGCGTAACACTTTGGTACAGTCGACTGCTATTGCAGGATATTTTTACGTATGGACCAATTTGACCAACCCACGCTACGTGTATTTCGATTGCGAAAACGTAATGTTGACATATAACAGTTACATTGCCAATAAATATGACTTTTAACAAGTCAAAGTATGGCATTTATGATATATGTATTCATTCTCTGGCAACTAAAGTTCATTTCAAGGCGTCAAAAGTGGTAATCTGACCTTGGTTGCTGTCAGTAACGGTGAGTTGTGCGATCTACCGATCACTCCACACACGATTTCGCCTAAATTAATGTAAACAATATGAAATGAAACTTTGAATAAAATTTATAAAATATATTACAAACATAAATCCAGATATACAATGAACACAATTTGATAACCAGATTGCATAATAATGGGATTGCATATTTCAGTTCGGATTTGTTGACTGGTATTTCCAGTGTAACGTACTCTCAGTGATCAGCTGATAATGTTTTTTGAGATGGGGAAAAACATTGTGCCAGTTTATTGGAAGTAAATTTTGGGAGCCAATTGTTACTGCACGCTACAGCCGAGGTATTGAAGGGTGAATTAGTGAGGAAACACTATACATGTTATGAAAGTGACACTTGAGTTTATTCCTTTTGTTCAAACATCCAGCACCTCAGATATGACGTGGGCGTGGCCAAAATGCAAATGTCCGATTGGCAATGGTCTCTGGCAATGATTAATTTAAACACGTTATCTCTAAATTAATTTAAGTTAAATTATAACTTCAGTCATCTAATAAACAATGATAAAAACTGCATATCTTATATTTAGCAACAAATAAAGTGATGTATTCAACTGTCTGGGTAAATAGTTTATAAAACATGTTGATACTGAGTGAGTGAGTGAGTGAGTGAGTGAGTGAGTGAGTGAGTGAGTGAGTGAGTGAATGGGTGAGTGAGTGTGTGAGTGAGTGATAGGTTTAAAGCTGCTTTTAGCAATATTTCAGCAATATCACAGCGGGGAACACCAGAAATGGACTTCACACACTGTGGGGAATCGAACCTGGGTCTGACGAGCGAATGCTTTAATCAGAAGACTACCCTGTTGATAATGAAGTACAACAACACATCAGTAACTTCTATGAAATCACAACATCAGTCGTCTGTGTGAATGAACATTTGATAAAAGTACCATTAAAATATACTTTTGAAACAAATCCCTCATTTCCATCAAAATCTACAAAAACCATGTAAACAGCTTATTACCCATGATTCCTACAACAGATCTAATTCAATTTCAAACTTCCAACAACTGTAGTCAGTATGAGAGAAAGCAAGGTGCGCCTACCTCCAGAAACCATCGACTGTCAACATCCACTATGACCTCAACACGTACACACCTGCAGTCTTACAACCAATATCGGTATTAGCTTCATTACATTGCCAATAATGAGTCCAGCTGTGTTTTAGACAGGGAAATGAACTTACCAGGATGAGACGAGATCCACTGTCCACACGACAGATATTCAATCACACTAAATATCTCACAAGGAAATGCCTCCCACTACCTCGCTATAACAACGTAGCTGGGCCACATGGTATAAATAGCTGTAGGCCAGTCGTAAGGTAGACTGATGAGAGATGTTGATATAGACTGCTGATAGGGTATATGAAGCATATATACCATAATTTCCAGTATGATAGCATACTATTATCATTAACAAATCTCATAATGTCAATTATGTTTGTTCTTAGTTTTGAAGCTCACAAAGTTTAAAACTAATAACAATGACAAGAGATAATGATTGCAATGATAACTTCTGGCTAAAGTGCTTATCATCAAACTTACCAAAGTAATCATATCATTACACTGCTATACAATGTATACAAATAAATAAACTTCCACATTTGACCTCTGTAACAATTGTTCATGAAGGTCGAGATATACTACTCAAAAGAAGTTGAGGACCACCCGATTCTTTCACATTACCATAGTTAATCCGTCATGCCATGACAGATTAACAATAATAATATGAAAGAATCAGGTTCTCCTAACTTCTTTTGGCAAGACAGATCAACTGCAGTAATATGAAAAAATCGGGTGGTCCTTAACTTCTTTTGAGTAGTATATATAAGATCATATGAAATAAAAATGATAATATTTGAATATATAAGAAGCATATAATATGACAAAGTCGCATATTCCATGAAACAAAATCATACCAAAAAAGCAATGTTCATTGTTTGGAATCATGAAGTATGGAAAATACTATCTCATAAACAATAAATAAAAGATTATAAGGATACCAAATGTTGAAAAACTTTCATCTCCAACAAGTCCAACCAACTGACCTGTCTAGACACTACTGTGTTATAACGAGCCTTTACACAGGTGTATTGCACAGGTAAACAGTTTCCAAGGAGAAGGTCAGATACCTGAGTCCCTCCCCATCCTGTAATTAGCTGTCTCCAGTGGACAGGCAGAGAGCAACTGACCTGACTTGGTGGCCAGGCGATGTTCCCTCACAGTCAGATGTATGCACAACAAATCGCGGCCAATTTGAGAGCCTAAGACGCTAAGCTGTTCCTCTATTGTTAAGGCTTCATATTCGTGTATGGTCATAGATGCTTCCCTGAATAATCCTGCCGTGACTGTCACATCGCTGACAAATGAGACGAGGGAAACAGAAGTCTAATTTTACATTTCTCGCACCAGGCCTAAGGCGCAAAATTCATATTAACAAGTTATGCCCCTTGGCCCTTCTGGAACTGTTGATAGTGGCTTGGAATCTCATATCTGCCCTGGTTAAGATCTTGGGTTTGTTGACGTACCATACCAGTGTTCATGGGTTCCAACAAAGTGCTAACCTTTACAGTCTGAGTTATCTTCCTTCCAAATTCCACCTCTCTCCCTCATTCAATCATTTGTTTGTTCCTACGTCTGTCCATCCACCCGACTCACTCACTGACTCACTCACTAACCCACTCACTAACTCACTAACCCACCAACCCACCCACCCACTCAATCATACACTCACTCACTCACTCACCCACTTATCCCAAACACATCCATCCATCCACTCACTCACTCACTCACTCACTCACTCACTCAATCAACCAACCACTTAACCCAAAACCCACCCACCCTCCCTCTCACTCACTCACTCACCTCAAACAGTCATATGCCAAACCATTCCCCTCACCTAACAGTGTCGGAACAAACTATTTTGTAAATAAACAGAAATGCTCAAAAGAAAATAACACAGTTTGAAAACAATGTTCACATGTGGAGCCATCCAAGAAGAAAGGAACGAAAACTCCAGGTCACAATAGCAGTTACACAAGAATCAGGAAGTACCGGTAGATGAAAAGAAGTAAGGTCAAGGTCAAGTAGCTGTGGGCAACCTTACTGTACTATTGTGACAACATCTGATGTTACAAAATCAATATCATAGGCCAAAGCAAATCACATTCTTTACATTTGTTTAGGACCATTTTGTTTACATTTGTTTACATTTGTTTAGGACCATTTCTCATGATAAGATGTCAAGGATATGATGTGGGTGATATAAAGTTCATATTTCATTGACAGATACGTTGATCTATCGGACATTGTAGTGAGTGAGTTAATATTTTACCTCACATCAGCAATCTGTGGAAAGACCTGGCACTGTGTATCTTCCAGGACTAGCAGCTGTTACTATGTTACTATGTGTTACTGTTACTATACTCTTCAGCCCTGAATTAGTGTTTGATACCGACATGCATTGTGTATCTTCCAGGACTAGCAGCTGTTACTATGTTACTATGTGTTACTGTTACTATACTCTTCAGCCATGAATTAGTGTTTGATACGGACATGCACTGTGTATCTTCCAGGACTAGCAGCTGTTACTACGTTACTATGTGTTACTGTTACTATACTCTTCAGCCTTGAATTAGTGTTTAATACCGACATGCACTGTGTATCTTCCAGGACTAGCAGCTGTTACTACGTTACTATGTGTTACTGTTACTATACTCTTCA
The DNA here is from genome assembly GCF_023055435.1 of Haliotis rufescens. Classification (NCBI taxonomy): domain Eukaryota; kingdom Metazoa; phylum Mollusca; class Gastropoda; order Lepetellida; family Haliotidae; genus Haliotis; species Haliotis rufescens. The sequence continues at coordinate 36,093,010 of NW_025964372.1, read as the reverse complement.
GCCTTGAATTAGTGTTTAATACCGACATGCACTGTGTATCTTCCAGGACTAGCAGCTGTTACTATGTTACTATGTGTTACTGTTACTATACTCTTCAGCCTTGAATTAGTGTTTAATACCGACATGCACTGTGTATCTTCCAGGACAAGCAGCTGTTACTATGTTACTATGTGTTACTGTTACTATACTCTTCAGCCCTGAATTAGTGTTTAATACCGACATGCACTGTGTATCTTCCAGGACAAGCAGCTGTTACTATGTTACTATGTGTTACTGTTGCTATAATCTTCAGCCTTGAATTAGTGTTTAATACCGACATGCACTGTGTATCTTCCAGGACTAGCAGCTGTTACTACGTTACTATGTGTTACTGTTACTATACTCTTCAGCCCTGAATTAGTGTTTAATACCGACATGCACTTTGTCTCTTCCAGGACTAGCAGCTGTTACTATGTTACTATGTGTTACTGTTACTATACTCTTCAGCCATGAATTAGTGTTTAATACAGACATGCACTGTGTATCTTCCAGGACTAGCAGCTGTTACTACGTTACTATGTGTTACTGTTACTATACTCTTCAGCCCTGAATTAGTGTTTAATACCGACATGCACTTTGTATCTTCCAGGACTAGCAGCTGTTACTATGTTACTATGTGTTACTGTTACTATACTCTTCAGCCATGAATTAGTGTTTGATACCAACATGCACTTTGTATCTTCCAGGACTAGCAGCTGTTACTATGTTACTATGTGTTACTGTTACTATACTCTTCAGCCCTGAACTAGTGTTTGATACCGACATGCACTGTGTATCTTCCAGGACTAGCAGCTGTTACTACGTTACTATGTGTTACTGTTACTATACTCTTCAGCCCTGAATTAGTGTTTAATACCGACATGCACTTTGTCTCTTCCAGGACTAGCAGCTGTTACTATGTTACTATGTGTTACTGTTACTATACTCTTCAGCCATGAATTAGTGTTTAATACAGACATGCACTGTGTATCTTCCAGGACTAGCAGCTGTTACTACGTTACTATGTGTTACTGTTACTATACTCTTCAGCCCTGAATTAGTGTTTAATACCGACATGCACTTTGTATCTTCCAGGACTAGCAGCTGTTACTATGTTACTATGTGTTACTGTTACTATACTCTTCAGCCATGAATTAGTGTTTGATACCAACATGCACTTTGTATCTTCCAGGACTAGCAGCTGTTACTATGTTACTATGTGTTACTGTTACTATACTCTTCAGCCCTGAACTAGTGTTTGATACCGACATGCACTGTGTATCTTCCAGGACTAGCAGCTGTTACTACGTTACTATGTGTTACTGTTACTATACTCTTCAGCCCTGAATTAGTGTTTCATACGGACATGCACTGTGTATCTTCCAGGACTAGCAGCTGTTACTATGTTACTATGTGTTACTGTTACTATACTCTTCAGCCTTGAATTAGTGTTTAATACCGACATGCACTGTGTATCTTCCAGGACTAGCAGCTGTTACTACGTTACTATGTGTTACTGTTACTATACTCTTCAGCCCTGAATTAGTGTTTAATACCGACATGCACTGTGTATCTTCCAGGACTAGCAGCTGTTACTATGTTACTATGTGTTACTGTTACTATACTCTTCAGCCTTGAATTAGTGTTTAATACCGACATGCATTAATATCTACACACCAGGAAGTTTATGAAAACATTATCAGTTAGTTCTGTAAAGTTCCGGCACAGGGATAATTTAGTATAACACCACTGCAACAAGCTAATTTGCATACCTTGTGACTGGACTTTTCTCTTGATTGTAAACAAACATGCTAATTCTGAATTCTGAGCAGTCCGGCTGAGGGTAAGCCTTTCAGGGTGACTTACATATTGTTTTGAACCAGTTATACTCTACAACTACAACAGTGAGGAGTATGACAATATATCTATACTAGGGCTGCAACGAATACACTATGAGGCGAATACGATTTGTATCATGAATATAGGGTAACGAATACGAATATTAATTCACGAATACAATTACAAGTCAGCAGTTGATGTATTATTTGTTATATTCAGTGAAATAATCACATAAATTATTTGACATGGTTTGTTAATTATTAATATATTAAACGTTAATATACTGCACTTATCCAGGTACAAGTATCTGCTCAAATGCGACAATGACCAGTGACCACAATACTGTCAAATTAAATATTATAAGAGTGTTGTTTTTGAAGAAATCTATGCATTTAATATGTTTTGATAAACTTTTATGAATATTTTTAGGTACAGGGTATGTAAATGCACATGATTGCATATTCATATATATTCAATTCTAGTGGCTACGAAAAACGAATTCAATCTATGAATGAATACGGTTCGATTCACCGAATACACAAGTGAATCGTAACAGCCCTAATCTATACACATCAAGATAACCATACCGCTAGCTACCTGCAGAGCTTTGACGTCTGCTCATGACAACCATTGTAAAGAAAGGATGATACTCAGATGGAAACAGTTTTTCATGTTTTATAATATTTTCTCAATGAAAGCTAGGAATTTCATGACGCATGTTTATCAAAATGACTTTTTTCAAGTGAAATGGACGATTAAGAAATATAATTTGTAGAATGGACTGAGTGAAAGTGAGTGAATATTGTTTTACGCCGGTTTAGCAATATTGCAGCAATATAACGGTGGGGGACACCAGAAATTGGCTTCACACAATGTGTCTATGTCGGGAATCGAACCCAGGTCTTCTGCGTGATGAGCAAACGCTTTAACCACTGGGCTACCCGACCGCCCCAGGACTGAGTTAGATGTGACAAATTGTCACATCTTGCAAGTCTGTGGCAGAGGTACTACGGTTGACAGCTAGGAGAGTGGCCTATAATAAGACGTCCTAATACCAAACCTCTACCATGGTAGTCAAACCCGAATCAAAATCGCTCAAAGGTATGAGCATTGCTGCACAAAAAAAAGTCAAATTCTTTGCAATTTTTGGGGGGTGGGGTAGCCTAGTGATAAAAGTCATCACGCCAAAGACCCAGGTTTGATTCCCCCTACATGGGTACAATGTGTGAAGCCCATTTCTGTTGTCCCCTGCTATGAAATTGCTGGAATATTGCTAAAAGCGGCGTAATGCCATACTTTTAGCAATATTTCAGCAATATCACAGTTGGGAACACCAGAAATGGTCTTCACACACTGTGGGGAATAGAACCTGGGTCTTCGATGTGACGAGTGAGTGAGTGAGTGAGGTTTTATGCCGCTTTTAGCAATATTCCAGCAAAATATCATGGCGGGGGACACCAGAAATGGGCTTCACACATTGTACCCATGTCAGGAATCGAACCTTGGTTTTCGGCATGATGAGCGAACGCTTTAACCACTAGGCTACCCGACAGCCCCATTTTATGATGGGAGACTCCAGTGGTGGGAAACCCATTTGAGGCCCGTGATTGGCTAGTCCATGATGACCCAAGGTCAGATTATGAAGGACTACTTTCCCGATTGCAATTCATTTATACGTTTCTCGTACTTCTATCGACTTCACCTACGTTTGTTTCAAAATGTTATGTTTTTAGAGTGTTTAATAATGTTCTTTATATTATCTAGTATGTATCATCAGCATCCCCTTGATAACCCACAGATAGGGTCACATTAGGTTTGAGTGGTAGTAAAACAAATCAATTTGATGATAAACGCAGGTCTAAGGCGTTCAAGAAACAGATTACTGTACGCATATCATATACAACTTAATTGCTTATTAGATACGTTTTGAAACAACTCTTTGCAATGGGTGAGTGAGTGAGTGAGGGAGTATGGCTATATCACGGCGGGGAACACCAGAAATGGGCTTCACACATTGTACCCATGTTGGGAATCAAACCCCGTGTTTTCGGCGTGACGAGCTAACGCTTTAACCACCAGGCTACTCGACCGCCCCCTTTGTAATGGTATCTGACAGAGACTCTTTTAGTAATCTCCATTTCTCATATTGTACTAATGTTTATTTTGTTTGTTTGTTGTTTAATACAGCACTCAGCAATATTCCATCTATAATGACGGCGGTCTGTAATAATTGAGTCTGGACCAGACAAACCAGTGATTGACATCATGAACATCAATCCACACAATTAGGACACGATGATATGCATCAACCAAGTCAGTGAGTCTGACCACCTGATCCCATAAGTCGCCTCTCACGACAGAATAGTCGCCTTTTACGGCAAGCGTGGGTTGCTGAAGGCCTGGACCTATGACCAGTGCATGCTTTTACAACTAGGCTACATCACCATAACATGGATCAGTAGAGAATATCATAATATCATTAACATTTGCCCAAGATAATATCAAAGTCTTCCAGTCTATAAAGACAATGATCACTAATTAGATTTATAAAAAATTGTCAAAAAATCAGAAGAACAAATAATCCACTTGCTGTGGCCTGGCTAAATGTTAGTTGCAAGTATAAAGGGTTGTGTCGACACCTGTTGTCACTTACAGAAAATCTGACATAAAGGCTGTCTACACCACTATGTACATGAATACAAGATGCACCCATCCAACCTACTTCCTACAGCGCTTGCGATCACACCATCACAATAAAAACATACTCAAAGTTTCAAATGTAACTTGACCTTCCTGTTTAACTATTGTATAGATGGCATGATCCGCGGAGCACACACAGACACTACTCTTCAGGGATCTCATATCACACCAGGTAACATCAGACCATGACAACTGAACATGGAAAGTGAAAGGTTGCGAGTTTATGACAACGTATCACCAGTATATTTATAAACAATGCAAACACACAATCCTACCCAACTGTCCCAGGTCACGAATACCATGACCAAGGGGACTCGATGTACGAGCTAATCCACTCTTGACTCTGAGCACAATCCTCAGTTAGAATCATTGAACCGTGATATATACCTTTGGAGATGGATTTGTCGATCGGTATGGCTTCCCTCCAAGCCTCAACAGAGCACTCAATCAGCTTCAGAGCTTTCCAAACAACATGTCTGGAGCATGTGCCATTTTCGTCAACAGCGTTTTTCTCGGAGATGAACAACGAATGACAGCGGTGAGAGCTGTTCCAAAAAGCTTCATCACTGGAGTGTAACAGAGGGAAGCATAGATGCAGAACTTGAATAGCAAATCTAGGTGTCTATTCCCTGTCGCTGACCCCAGTAACAACCTGTTTTATCCAGATAATATGCATGTCAAGCAAGCGGCGAGACACATCCAGTGTTTCTACCGGCTGAAAACCATGTACTGACACAATGCCCACCATTGAGCTATATTGACAAACAACCATCCCATCAAACATGACACACCTCATCAAGAGCCGTGTTATAAAGAGGGACTACATGAATAGACCCTTGTTATAATGAAGTATTGGGCAGGTGTGCCAAACCTGTTATAGCATGACCATGATTAATGAGGTATAAAACTATACATTATTGATGAAGTTCTTTCAGCAAAAATGTCTTCCTGATTTACTGCATATACAAAACTAGTTCCTATTCAGAAAAAAACCAATTAATTTTGAGGTTTTGCATTTCTTCCAACATATATTTATACCTTGATCATCTATATCAATAAGACAAGGTTTGAGTGGCTATAGCATTCCTCAAACAACCAATCTGGTTACACCGGTATCAATATGGATCATTAACTAACATGTTCCTTGAATCAAATAAGTATCAAAACAAACTGACAAATAAATAACCCAATTAACAAATGATTGAATGAATAAAAAATAAATAACTACAAGTGGTTGCATTAATCAGTGGGTGAATGACTGCATGTATAAGTGATTGCGGCTAAATAAATAATTGGTTTCTGAATAAGTGATGGGGGCTATTAAATAATTGGTTTCAGCAATGAACAACCAAGCGGAATGAAGGAACAACTGACAAAACAAACGGATGAATGAACTAATGAGGGCAAGCTGCCTCCCTCTGGGCACCATTACATGCCACTAGTTACAAGCTATCACAGGTAACGTGCCTTCAGCAGGGATCATCTCCTTGTGTGCCTGACAACTGTCCCAGTCAGCTGCTCAGAGACAGGGCAATATTGGACCATGTGAGAAGCTCTCATTATTTGCTGTGCAAACATCAACAAACCTTGCTGAGCTTTAGGAAAGGATCACTTGGCCACAGAATCATGTTTAGTTTAATAACAGAAATCATAAAACACAATCTGGAGAATCCAACAAAATTTTGTAAATTGTTGAATAAAACAAAAGCACTTTCAAAAATAAAATGAAATAAAATATTAACAACAAAAAATATATAAAAATAAAATAAATAAATAAAAATAATATTAAATAAAAAAATTATTTTGAAAATATTTAAAAAATAAAAATAAAATAAAATAAAATAAAATAAAATAAAATAAAATAAAATAAAATAAAATAAAATAAAATAAAATAAAATAAAATAAAATAAAATAAAGTAAAATAAAATAAAATAAAATAAATATAAAATAATCATCATAAGGCTATTTGTATAGTGCAAAATTCCACATAACCAAGGGACATTCTCAATGGAAAAGGCAATAACTTTGAAGAAGAGTAATGAAATCTGAAAATACATTGTTTCCATTGTTGTTATTGCATTACACGCGGCCGGTTTGAAGTTCGAAGACATCTCACATGTTGTCTTACCAATCACAACAAGCTGAGATGAGTATTAAATCAAACAATGCGGCTTATGTTTGTTGTTGCTGTGATTTGATTTTATGTGAGTTTAATGCCAGATCTGTGTACGATATGTTTTTTCACAACCGGAACAAAAGGCAGAATGGTTTCGATCACATTCAGCCGGATACAATGAACGTAATTGTTTTACAAATACACACACGTGTACATCGACTTGGAATTAAATTTCATCAGTTTATTTGTAACTTTATTTGCTTTAACGCGCTTTAACGTGCTTTTAGGGGAAATTTCTTCATGCATTTTTGGGAGCCATGGTTTACCCCGCGGTGCATCCGGAGTAGCGGTACATCGAGGAGCGTTAAGTCGAGGGACCACTGTATCTTCCCCCACTGTCCAAACCCAAACAAGACTTAGATCAGAGACCAGGATAATCAACAGACATTTCCCAAATTCTTTGGTTATAAACTCAGATCTCAAGTTGAACAAAGTTGTCATTTTTCAGTTTATTTTGGCTTAATGTTTTGGGAAATCTGTAGATAACATAATATGTGTTATGTCTGCAAATATTCTGGACTAGACAATATACAGCACAACTCATGTCAGCTACAATGACATGTTGTTGTTGTTGGTTTGTTGTTTAACACCACACTCAGCAATATTCCAGATATATGACAGCAGTCTGTAAATAATCAAGTCTGGACTAGACAATCCAGCGATTGACATCATGAGCATCGATCCACGCAATTGGGATGACATGCATCAACCAAGCCAGTGAGCCTGACCACCTGACCCCGTTAGTCACCTCTTACGTCAAGCATAGTCACCTCTTACGTCAAGCATAGTCACCTCTTACGGCAAGCATAGTCACCTCTTACGGCAAGCATGGGTTGCTGAAGACCTATTCTACCCCGGAATCTTCACGGGTCGGGTTCTACAATGCCACGTAACAAAGTCACCAAGTTGGACCACCTCATTCAATGCCTCCTATGACAAGCAATAGAGAGGTGCTGTCTCACCCACACCAGGTTAGGAGTATATAACAGGTAATCATATATATTGCAGGAATTGTCTAAACCTGTCCAGTGGCCAATTTTCAGCCCAAAGCCTACAGCAAATGCCCTTAAAAATGCCCAAGTTGGAATTAAAACGTTCCCAATTCATGTTAATATAGTTATATCTAATGTGTCAACTAGTATTTAACATATCAGAACTAATAAAAGGACGAGGTTTTAACGTTTAGTTTAACATTATTAGATGTAATGTTCATATACAAATTTAATTTTAAAAACTCTGAATTTAAGAACATAGGAAATATAAAAATATTTTGAACAAAATAACAATCACCCCCCACCCCCATTTCGCTTACCAAGATAAATCATTGTGAATGGAATGTGGCGTGCACCTACCAGTACAGCAGGGAGTGTTACTGACCATATATTCCACAATGTGTTCTCTTTCCTGCACTAGTCACACACACTGTGACTCACAATTATAAACCAACTGTCAAAGTCATGACATCAAATGCACATGATAAGGCTGGGAACAAAAATACTTGTTTCTCGGGGAATTATTTTTTTTAAATTGAAAGTGGACAGAGTTAGATTTTCTTTTATTGAAATTCGATTATATATATATTTGTTGGATCACGGATCCGCTGACCCTATTTACATTACAATTGGTCAAAAAATAATAATCCAAATAAACAATTACATTTTTTTTCGGCTGACACGTCTCACACCCCAAATTACTTTCAGATTACATGTACTTAGTTTTAAAAAAAGAATACAGTCAAGTCCCGTTAATCCGACATCAATGGTTGCATATGATTATGTCGGATTAACGAGTATGTCAGATAAACGAAACTAAGTAGCATCAATGATCGTGATCGAAAATCAGACAACTACACGAAAGATAACGATTCAAACACGTAATAAAAAGACATAAAATAAATATTCATATCATGTTACATTGTTGGTGGAATATGTTTTCTAATCATGCAACCTCTAAAGTTTGACACAAAACAACTGTTACTGACTGTATGACTTACTCAAAATACTTTAAAAAGCATAGTCTGGAATGGAAGTCGCAAACTTTGAAACTGGTACCACAAAGCTTAAGAAAACAGCTTTCTAAGTGGCTAACGTTGACTTCCTGTTAGTCATTTTGAGGGGTAGGTTATAGTTCGTGAAAGGTTGTTCTGACGTGACCTGTAGTGGGATGTCCTCACCGATACCGAGAACTTGTATCTTATTTTAATGAGATTGAGGTAATCTAAGCATGTGACTAATCCTGTTTTCTTTATTTAAAGCATTAGTTGTTTATTGTTATGCAAGTTTATCTCTGCAGCCGTTGTAATATGCAGTTACCATGGTTACCAGCTGATTCATCTCGCTTTAAAACACGGCCTGTGTACTCACGGGCACTCGGGCAGATGACCACGGAGTACGCTGATCACTGTGTCGGATTAACAAGACTGATTAATGATTTCGGTAATTTGTTGTAAATTAGGTGTGTTCGAGTCGGAGTGCGAGTGCCCCCAAGAATATATTGAATACCCAAAGAAAACCAATGCCCAATGTGAATGATAACATACAAAAAGGTTCCGAATGTTTATGGGGGCCTTGGGGAACATCAAACATGTGGTTTACACACTGTACCTATGTTGGAAATCTAATCCAAGTCTTTTGGAGTACTAGCGAACACTTTAACCACTAGGCTAACCAACTGTCCACTGTGAAAAGCCATGAAAACATATGGAATAGCACTGTACACTCCTCAGGGAGAATGAACATTGTGTGCATACTGATCCAGTGACTGGGGTAATAATAGGGAATGAGTGAGTTGGGTTTAACGCCGCTTTTAACAGTATTCCAGTTATATCACGGCGTGTCAGCTTAATGTGGGAGGAAAGCCCGAAGTGATGCATGCCTCAGATGTTTACCACTTCGGTGAAACCCACGAGCACGGGTATGGTGCTGACAAACCTAGAAACATAATCGGGGCGAACCGGGATTAAAACTCACAATCATAGGTTTCTGGTGTGCCCAAGGGATGCAACTCTGCACAGCGAATTGCGGTGCCTTAGACGACTGGGCCACCCATGCCCCTGGAGTAACAATAGATCTATCATGGTCTAATTGCATTTAAGCAGTTATAAATTGAAAAGTGAGCGATATTAATTCAGAATATAGTTATAATCAGTAAAACTGAGGAAGACTGATAAAAGAGCTGATAGACTCAACAAATTCCTGGCTCATGGTTGAATGAGCAGCTGTGACTGACAGGTCATAATGACTTAATTCATTTTCAACCAAGTTCTGGAATGGCTTCTCGCTGAAGTTCATAATGCTATGTTTATCAGCCACATCACAAAGGAAAGATGTTGCAAGAATTCTCCTGTATCGATATTTGATTTCTGATTGGCTGATACCATGCAGCAAGTCTTCATGAACCTTCATGTTCCCCTTGGTCGAACATTAACTAACATCTACCCACATCCCCCTTGAGACCGTTCCATAACTCATAAACTCAAAACAAAGGATAGCAAAAAGCATAGGACAGAGTTGAATATACTTGAAAGTAATATGTGGCAAAGTAATGCTGGAATGAGGGTTTGGGGGAAGAGAGCAGGGGTTAAAAAGTCTTTCAGCTGCTCTGGTCCCCAGACATCTTACCAAAAATATGTACATGTCCGAAATGTAATTTGTCTGGTCCCACTCATTTCTTTCCTGTCATAATTTTGTTAAAATTTTATATTTACTTGGACCTAGCAAGACGTCAGATTATTCTTCATGCAAATAATAACTTTTCATTCAGACTCTTTCTCGGGGGGTGTCGGTAGGTCCTTGAATGTTTCACACATTATATTGATCTGTGGAGCAGCCTAAAATTTAAATTATTAAAATGACCATTCTTAATTTTGAAAACAACAAATCCTAATCCTATTCTGAACTCAAGGTGATATGTCTAACAAAAACTGGTGATGTCATACTTTTGCTTCAACACGTTCAAGTCTTGGTAATATCCTTCATTATATCACCTCCTATGAAATGATTGGTTCACCTGATCTGGATGAAATTCTATGTGTCCCGCCTGTAAGCAAAATCAATTTCAAAGAGGGAGAAAAATCCTTTATACCCCACTATGAAGAAAACAGGCTGCACATGGATTTCTGAGTGTGAGAATAAAGCCCCTATACCCAGCTTCAATAAAGCTGCAGGTCTTTCTTACAAGTCAATGAAATCCACATGACACAGCAAAAGTTAACCTCAGCTCAATCAAATAGCTGTTTTCTATCAATTTTCAATTTGTTTTAATTATTTTACATTAGCAGATTAAAACATGTTGGCAAGATAAATTTGTTGTAGCATGGTATCATGGTTTTTATGTGGTTTCTAATCTTTTGTATTTTGACCTCCGGATCATGGTATAAACCTAATGCAGGACACATAAAACCGTATATACCCTGAGTGATATTATAGCATGTGGGAAATAGAACACAGGCCTTTGATGTGACGACAAGAGAACACTTTGCCCACTAGGCTAGTCCACAGCCCTTAACCACAGATCAACCAAAGACAAGCTAGTATAATGTGTAAAGTACACAACAACAAATATAACCAGATATTTGATATAGCAAAAATCATCTAAGACTATGATTAGGTATTGCATGACGGACTGACAGTGGATTAATATCAGAGATGTCAAGTAAGGGCAATTGATTGATGGAGACAGTATCACATATTTACCTAATGTATATCATCAAAAGGTCAGCAACATGCCATACATCATTCTAATATAACACTGGTCACACTTTCAACACAACAGTGAGGATAATACTGACAACAACATCTCCACTATGCCAAGGAAGAGCACATATAGATTCCGAACACTCTCCAGGAAGGTAGGTGATATGCCATATATCTCCCGGCCAGACGTGCTAGGTAACACAGGGCATCAACTGTCATACACAACAAGGAAGAAGGTGGGGTTTGCACAACACATTCACAAAATGTCTACAACTTCTGGAGTCCGATATATTCTTATATTTTAGAATCATCATTAATTCCCGCAGGGGTATCAAATCTACAATTGATTTTGTTGATGATTGTATCACTTTGAATTTATAAAAAAAAAAGAAGTATATTTTCTCATTTTAGCAAGGAAATCAACCAACCATGTTTCAAATTTAGCATGTTTAGAGGTCACTCAGATTTGAAAACTGTACATTTTTCAACCTTGAAAAATATTGCTGTGTTTGGTTTTGAATTAAATTTACAGGTATTAAATCCATGTTTGAAACCTCTAAATTGCACAGTTAATTATCCCCTAATTGAGGGTATATGCAATTGAGGGTACATGCATAATACTTATGTATAATTCACTGGAATGAGTGAGTGAGTGAGTGATTAGGAAACAAGCATACTTGTTTTCATAATAGAGCTAGGTTGCCCATAGATTAAACCATGCTAAATTGAATTTGGAGCTGAACAACACTCTACTTTGTTTATCTCCATTCTACCAAATTGAGTGAAGCAACATCGGTTGAGATCAGAGTTATGAATGGGTTTTTTATCGGAATTAAAGTTCAAGTACTGTGAAAAATGTTATTGCGATTTTGTTGCAAACATAATTTTCCAAGAAACATAACGTCAATTCCCAAGAATAATATATCATGACATTCGTAAAAAGTATTTAAATGTTCAAGTGAAAGTGCTGAAATGCCACCCCCTTTCAGGGACCGCCTGTAATTGGTAAAACATGAAAGTCACTTGTTAGTCAAAATGGAAATAATTTACGAATTAATTTTGTGTCCAGTTTCCTGTACTACAATTGTACATTTCATAAGGCCTTTTCTTGCACAAAACCGTATCAAATATTTACGTCATCTAAATTTGTCTAAACTGACAAGTTAAAATGAAGAGGCAAAAATAACACTGAATTCTTCCATGTCAAATGGAAAAGATCAAAACAAGGTTGGACAAGGTATCAACAAGGACAAGAATCCATAAATCTATCATTTGACAAGACCAAACAGAACTGTTTAAAAAGGGTTGATAGGATTAATATATTTCAGTTGTTAGGATAATACATTATGAAGTAGGTCTTATAGATCATGTTCATCTTGACTTGGGGGCACGTCTCAGGAGTCGCAATTCGCTGTGCAGAGTTGCATCCCTTGGGCATGCAAGAAACCAATGATCGTGGGTTCGAATCCCTGTTCGCCCGATTATGTTTCTAGGTTTGTCAGCACCATATCTGTACTCGTGGGTGTCACCAAAGTTGTAACTGTCTAAGACCTGCATCACTTTGGGTTTTCCCCCAACATGAAGCTGACATGCCATGATTAGATTAACATCTAGTCTCTGAAATGAACATATCGTACAGAAAAAACAGTTGTTCAGTTATCTTAACAAAAATATAATAAAAGAGAGCCAGCCCAGTGACTCTCTACATTTTCCTTATACTGCAGTAATCTAGACTTGCCAAACATTATAGACTTGCATGGGCTGTATTTGATATAGATTTGTATCAGGGTCTGTAAGACAGACTAATGCCATGATATAACTGGAATACTGTTCAAAGCGGTGTTAAACACAACTCAGTCACTCACTCCACTTGAAGTCAATGACGCAAGATGTAGCTTGAAATTATTGTCAGTCGGCATCCATGGGCCAGCCACTGACGCTTTGTTCCTTACTCTTATTTGTTTAGGCAATTAGGTTAGTGTTACTTCCCTTATCTTATCACTCTAAAACAGTAATAACACCAGGTTAAATAATAAGGTAAATTAATAAATCGATTAAATAGCCATAATAAGAAAAATGCTTCTGTCCTGCTATTGTAGAAAAATAAATGTTTTCATGCTCATAATATGTAATAATTGTATATAATTTTGGGGTTGTTTTAAAGGGGCACTAGACTCTGGCTTCTATTCGTCTATCTGACACTGTTTGCTTGGCTCATTAGCTGATTTGCTGGCAACCCAACTGAGTGTGATGAGCCTGGGCTAGAATGTAACATTGGTAGCTCATCGGATGCAATTATTTGGAAATATTAAAAATAGACATCTTATTCATTTAAGAACGTAAATAAGAACCAATTTTGCCATTGCATGTGGTTATTGTATACTATCGACTATCAGATGTAAACAGAACAAGAATATAAAGTCATCAATATCCCCATTCAAATATGTGCATAAATCAAACAATGTTTATGTCATATACCTCATTATACCTAAAAGGGTTTGGTAGTACAACTGACATATTGACAGATGACGAAACCACAAAATTAAACACTCATCTGAACCTTAGTTCAACTTGTTAAATAAAAAAATCTAAAACACAACCTCAATAGCAAAACCCACCAGTCCAGCACTTGCCAGATACAATGAAATGAAAAACATTTTATGAGCTACGCTCATGAAATTATCCACACCCTTGTTTCCAACTTGTTGACATGGAAATGCAATAAATAACCATAATTAAAAACTGCCTGGTGTGCATACAAAGTTGCATGGAGAAATATTGAAAGGTTTATGAGTTATGTCCCGGAAACAAAACACGACAAACCACATTTCTACTAGGGCTGGGACGGGTAACTCGGGTACCTGGGTCGGGTGGGTACTGAGTAGGACCCGGGTACCCACAGGACTACCCTGACCTGTGGTTCACAGGTTAGTCACGTGATATATTGTTAAAAGGGAAAAATGATCTAAAACTCTATGGTTACACTACAAGTCACGAATGCTCGCATTTCTTTCTGACTATGCACCCATTCTTTCTGATTTTTCATATGGTTGAATAAAAATATAACTTAATTCAACTTCAGCGTATGAATGACAAAATTGTTTGATACATGTATCTAAATACGTTTTGCCTGGTCTATCCTAAAAATGTTCCCAATCAGACATTTTGAAACATCTCCTGAGACCTACAGTGGGTACCCAGGTAGGGACGGGTAATAGTGGGGTGCGTACCCGGGTAGTAAATTTGGACTCGTCCCAGCCCTAGTTTCTACATCCCCTGCAAAACTTCATTTGGACGGGGCATAGTAAAAACAAACCATCAAAGTAAATGTGTATGAACAATTATGTACTTTAGTATACAGCAAATATGTGTACATATTATTTTTACAACAATGAAGTTCAGTTCATACATTCAAAAAAGCAACGATCCTTATTTTTTAGACAACATAATTGCAAATAACACAACAATTACGACTCCTTTGTTGTCATCCACATTTCAGGTATAACATTACACCTGTGTATTTGTTGTCATTCACTTAATGCTCAGTTAATGAATTTATTACTCAGATTACCTGACAAAGGTTCCCATGTGGCATTTATATGTCTAGGGTGTTTAAAGTGAGATCTTAATACCTCTCTGTATTGAGATCTGAGGACATCTCCATAGAAGGTTGTGTGATGGAATATCAAAATTTGTGCAATGCAGAACTGCAACAATCAGCACTTCCACAAGGAGAAAATCTGTCACATGAGAAAATTCTAAGTGCTTGCATGGCCAACACTGACCAAGCCTAGTGGTAGCCTAGTGGTTAAAGCGTTCGCTCGTCAAGCCGAAGACCCGGGTTCAATTTCTGACATGGGTACAATGTGTAAAGCCCATTTCTGGTGTCCCCCGCCGTGATTTTGCTGGAATGTTGCTAAAGGCGGTGTAAAACAATACTCACTCACTCAATAACCAAAAAATTATATAATTTAAAAAAAAGAAGCATTTATTTCAGACAACCCCCAAATGTTTACAACACGTCTACACCTTTATCATTTATATCAAAGTCTTATCACTATAACAATTAGTGTTCCCACAAGTACATAGCGAATCATTTTTGCAAAACAATCTTATCTACAAGCACGCACGATTTGTTGACATTGACAACTCTCATTTACCTTTCCTGTCATTCGTGGGTAGAAAAACATTGTTTAGGATGATGGCTATTTCTTTCCACTGACGTCTGGCGATTTCTTGATTCACTTAAGACAGACTGACTTGTTGACACGTGAGTGCAGTCACTTGAAACAGTACAAATGTAGACCTCGCACCTGGTAACCATTAACGGAAGTAGTATAGTGGCAGAATGGACATCCGGTTCTCCGGGTTGAATATAGTCACTCTTCAGACCGCGATGACCGGAAGATTATGAAAAATATCTTTCCTATCTAATGTTGGTAAATAACATGTAGCGGACCAATTATCTGTCTACAAGACTTTATCTGTGACATACATATTTTTCATTCATAGATAATTATATTCCATCGTTCTTTATTTCTCTTTAATTTCAGGCAGGAAGAGGAAGAAGACGCAAGATGGCGGACGATTGGAGACTGTGCGTTGAGTGGCTCGTCAGGTGCCAGATTTTACCAGAAGACCACAAAGCCACACGATCTGATGCAAATGCCTTTGATTTAGCACAAGCTCTCCGAGATGGATCTCTAATTTGCCATTTGCTAAATCAACTATATCCTTCAAGCGTCGATCTGAAAGAATTCAGCCCGCGTCCTCAAATGTCGCAGGTTTGTTTGTGTTATGGGTCTACCTAATTTATATCCTGGTTGTTACTATTTTTTGCCAGGTGACTCTCGACTGCTTAAGTTGATACGTAACTGTCTCATACTGTCTTCTGTTTCAAATATATCAAATGGTATATTCGAGCTACTTTCATAAGTAGTCCATAAACTAAATGCACTCCTGTCAGTTGTAACATTCACCTCTTCCTTCTTTCCCGTGGAGAGCAACTGACAGGCCTCCCTCCCATCTCTTGGATACCAGAGTTGTCCTCATCATGGGCAATTAACAGTTGCAACATTTGTATCATATATTCTTTAAGGTTATGACCATAATCATATTTATGCTTCTTTTGAGGTGTCAAGTTTCAGTTTTAAGTGTCTTTTGCTGCATGTAGAAAGTATGTATTTTGTATTATTTTTTGTCGTCCAACAGTCAAATCTTTTTGTGTGTGCATGTATTGTATGAAAAAGTTAGAGTACCTTGCAAATAGAATGAGGTCAATGATAGCATACTTTCATCTTCTGATGATGTCCTTACCAATACCATTTCATTAACTTTGTCTAATGTTGCAAATCTGTTGAGAGTCAAGTTCAGCAGCGTTAGAATTGGCACTAGTCCCATAGTCCTTGCCAAACTCCCCAATAGTTAAGGTATCATAAGGACTGGTACAAATTTGCCCGTTTTAAGGTTTTCTTATACGTTATCATTATAAGGACTAGTGGACTAAAACTGTTAGTTTCTAACACTGTTCAGTATATAATCATTGATAATGATTATATGGGTGCAGGCTAAAACGGCAACGATTTCTCTGGCGAAAACGGCACCGCATTTGACAAAAACGGCACCTCTATTTTTAATAAGAACGATTTTTGTAGTAATATACATGGTTTATTTACATGGTACCAGTTATCATAGCATGTTGTTGTTTTCTGACATTCTTCTCTCATGCAACACATCAAAAGGCCATTGTGAATAACTGTGATCTGACAGCACCATGTTAGGCCTCTTAAATACAGTTTCAGTTTAAATTGAGTAAAGGTACTTAAAACTTCAAAGCGTATAGTGTTTTCACATCAGTCGGCGAGTAAATTGGAGTAGGGGTCTAATTTCTTACTTGTTTTATTTCACAATTATTTGTGTTTGTAAGAGACGACGTGAGTTTAATTTCTATTATTTTTCTTCAAAGCATGTCATGTTTTCACAATAAGTTGTGTTGCATATAAGCTAAGTTGGATTATAGTTGGAGTAGAGGCTAATTTCTAATGTAAACTTGTTTTAGCATCTCACAATTATTGGTGTTTGCAAGTTACCATATAAGTTTAATAGCACTTATTTGACCAAGGTAAAAAGAAAATAAGGTGCTGTTTTCGCCAGGCAATAGTCATGATACAGTGATCGCTCGCTATTGCGCTCTTCGATAAAGCGCTACTTCGGTTATTACGCGCGGTAACGCATGGCTCCCAAAATTTATGTACACTTTTAATACTGAGAGTTTTACACAGACATGATTGTATTGTTGTTCGTTGTTTATTTGCACATAACGCTTCTCATTGCATAATCAACGGTTTATCGCTGAATGGAGTTCTAATAATCTGTTTGAAAACATCCGCGGCAGGTCCCGGAAATACGATTGTTCTACTCGTTAACTTTTCACACTATACATCCTTTAATCTTAGAAGCGCATGCATGCAATAAAAGAGAACCACAAGTGAAGTTTATATTCTTAATTAGTGGGCAATCCAATTTAAGGCTAAACTGTCACACACATGTAGTTGCTGTCACAACACGGCGGTCATTCATTTCGTAATCGCGCTTTCGTAACATCGCCTCTTTTTTCCCCGTAGTTATAACAAGCGATTTCATTGGATTAAAATTTGTTTCTAATGACGCTTTCTTGCCGAAATCTGCTACAAGTTTCGTGATTGGTCAATTTTGAGCACGTGACCTCAGGCAGCCAATCAAGCTGTGATACAAAGCTCGTGTTTGATAAATTTCAGAATTTCCCTTAGTTCTCCTCCCCAATCCCATCGGCATCTATTCCAAATCTCAAAATTCCCAAATTCTATATAAGCAACCCCTAAAACCCCCCTCTTGGGTTGCACAGACCACCTTCGCCCCTTTCGGAAACACATTAAATGGCCTGGCCGGGCCCGTGTGCGAAATACGCATCAGTCGGAAAGCGCACGTTAAATCTCCAAAGTAAGTAAGTAAGTAAGTAATTTCAGAAGTTAGCGAAAGATTTTTTGTTAAATCGTGTTATTCTGAACGTTTTAAGCAGGAAATCACGACATATATTAAAAATATGGAACTTTGCGAATGTATCGTGCTAGGTTACGAGCTGTGACAAAGATTTTTCATGCATATATTTTTGCATTAAACGTTGTGTCCGAGCCGAGAATTCAAGGCGACGAAAGCCGAGATGTCATTTGACTTAAATTACACGTGATCGCACGAAACGATGGAAATAATAACTTAGATGTAAGTTTGATTACTTTTAGATATATTTTTGTTGATTTTATTTATCACTTTGTATAATATATTTAAAGATTTGCTTAAAATAGTCTTTATTTTGCTCTTTGACATGTTTGATGCGGACCCGTTGTCGAAATGTGTGTCCGAGAATTTTATTTTCAATAACATCGCGGGAAATAGTGAATAATTTTTTAATTTATTGATAAAAAATGATAAATTAGAATGGAATACGTATTTCAGACATTGTGAAATATGACAGATTTAATAAATGAATGATATTACAGGTAGATCTAGGTCCATAAAAATATATACTATTTTGACGTGACGTGAGATAAACACATATTGATGATTTGAGATTTGCCGAGCGCGCTCCCCCGCCTCGGCCTCGGTTAAACGGCTCATCGTCTATAACGCCCACCAATTATTTGGACCCCATTGGTAGCGCAATAGCGAGCGATCACTGTAGTAGCCGTTTGCGCTTGAGTCGAGGTGCCGTTTTCGCCCGGTGACGTTTTGCTGAGGTGCCGTTTTCGCTATAACCCGATTATATTCAGTTAATTTCAAATGATCAATTTGATATTAGCATGGTTAGTTTTGACTATTGCTGTGATGATTTTCCAGAAATTTCTGGCTTTTGTCATTTTTTTTGTTAACATGGTTAAATTTCAAATTAAATCTATGGATGGTTGCATATTATCAATATAGTGTATTTACATGTGATTATGTATTGATTTAAAGAATTGGGAGTGTTGCACTTTACCACGTATGCGATTTCAATTAGATCTGCACCATAAAAGAAACACACACACCAACCTTATAGTTTTATGGCAGTAAAAGAAATCTATGGACTTAAGATAGTTAAGAAATGAGTAAAAAAAATGAATGTACGGGATATTCATGGTTAATGCCATATTGGTAATCCATATATAAATGTAGATTTTATATGATAGGTTCTTAGTTTAGCATAAGCATAAGTCTATTATAAATAACCATAACAAATTCAAATAGTTCATAGTATGCCATTAGCCAGGGACTTATAAAGAAGGTGTTAGAGGATACAGTAAATGTCTGTAAAAGTTTCCAAAGTGGCATCAACAATTTCCCCATTGATGCAGGTTATTATCATTCATGATTTTGTTGTTTCAGATGTAACTTGTATTTAACTGATAACTGGATTTCATACCTACTTACCAGTAGCCTTACACCATTGCATTATATGGAATTCAAGAATACATCAGAATCTGAGAAAATTAATAATAATAAGAAGAAATTAATAAATGATTTGCAATTTGTGGAGAAAATCCAATTTGTCTACCAATCCTAGAAAATCCCTGACAGGTGAATTCAGTTTTGCATTGCATATCTATAATTCACATGATTCATGATCAAAATTAACTGTGTGCCAAACGTTTTGTATTCTACGACCCTTATCTTTACAAACTTGAAATTTTTGTGCAACCTGTTGATTATTATAAGCTAACTTATAGGACTGAAATTGAAATATGTTTAGCTTAGCTACCGTGTTTATGATTAATCTCACCCCTATGGGGATTTCGGATTAGAATTAGTCCTCATCAACCTATGCTGGTCATAAGAGTTGACTTAATGGATGGAGTAGATGGGCTTGGTGACTTGGCTGATGGTGTGTCCATCAGTGTAGATCATTGCTCATGATATCAGTCACTGGATTGTGTGGCCCAGACATGATAATTTACAGGCAACCACAATCACTATAACTGGAGTTTTGTTGAGTGTGATGTTAAAAAAACAAACAATAATGTGAATAATGTCAATTGCCAGTGTTGCAGATCAAGTGTAAAGAGTAAGTGGAATTAACTTCTTTAAGGTCCAATGTTTATGACTCAGCTGATCATGGGGACAGTAATGTGATTGCTAGGAAGTAAGGTTGAACAAGTGCCAGTGTGGCTGTTGTTACAATGGTTACAAGTTAACATGGAGATTGAAATAGGAATCCAGTATCCAATAACCTCTGAATAATTACATCGGGAAAAACAGAGTGAAACTTAAATGTGAAGGAAAACTCAACACAATGGCACTGTACTGAGAAAAAAGCATCAATTTCATCATATCCAGGTAACAATGCAAATGGGATACTTTGGTGATAATGAATTACTGACTAGTTGACGAAAGTCTTGTTGTTATCGGGTATTATCCACTCACACGTTTGTCATAAAAAGGGACTAACGAGATCGGGTGGTCAGGCTCGCTGACTTGGTTGATACATGCCATCAATCCCAATTGCGTGAGTCAATGCTCATGATGTCAATCACTGGATTGTCTGGTCCAGACTCGATCATTTTACAGACCGCCGTCATATAGCTGGAATATTGCTGATTGCGGCGTTAAACAACAAACAAACAAACAAACAAAACACTCACACATGTTGTATATCTCAGACAGACATAGTTATGTACACACCCATTATCAATCATCTACAATAACCTTTATGAGAATTTTTACCCAGACATAAATTTCATTGGTCAACTGTAATTGGATGAGAGGATGTACTCTTTAGCTGTTTAGAACTTTAAAAAAAAAATAGAAACTGTTATACTGCATGTCCAAATTGTGGTTGTAAACAGTTATTTTCATTGCACAAGCACTTTCGAACAACGTGTAGAATCTGCCATTTTGGTGGCATTGTCACATAAGCAGAGCATAAACAAATCACACAAGACCTAGGTACTCATGATAATATACATGATACATGAGGAACGTTTCATAGATGCTTATTACCACAGATATTAAGTACAAGTACATGTATATAGATTCTCACACTGCAGGGCACTATGGATGTAGTACATTGTTAAACATTTATATCCTTGCATTACCAGTTTCCATGGTATTAAGAGATATGTTGCTGAAACTAATCAATATTCAGAACTGTTTCTGAATTGTCATCTCTCTTCACATGCACATTGTTCTAACATTTAGAGAGGGATCCTTGAGGTTTCTCCCGATAGAATTTGAAGAGCCTATTGAGGACAGACAAAAAGTATTACCTTTAATTTAATATGCGGGTTATGACAAGTACCATTGACAATGATTGACTTTCATGTTTATTTACAAACACTGCCTGTATGTATTTTTTTACTAATTTATAACAACCAGAAAATGGAACTTCTAGTTGAAAATTACTACTGCCTGTGAGAACATTTCCCTTGTACAGATGTTGTAGGTTACATCAAATCATTTGCCAAGTAGAATCTAAGCACATCATTTCCTTATGGCCAAATGATGGCCCACCACTAAGCCATTTTCGTTTTCTTTCAAATTTGGTATAATGTCCACATCAGAAATCCATTCATCATGTTCATGTATATCTAGGTAAATTGTCTTTGATTGCAGACCCATTTTTTTCATAAATAGTTTTTAATCATTATTGATTTAGCATATGTTTTGGTGATTGTCGCTGTTGTGCATCTTTAGATGTATCAGTTGATCATTTTAGAAAGTGTAGAATTCTGTGAGACACTAGTCTTTCTCTTCTTTCATGATATGAACTTGTTTCTTTTCATTGTAATTAGCACTCTGGGCATGTAACAAATGTAAGGAAATGACAAAGGGGAGCGATTATAAAACCATACACAAGTAGAATTTGTTGTCAGAGAGATATCTGTCATGGTAGGGAACAAATTTAGTTCAAACATTGATGAAACTAAAACCTCTTTTTATGATAGATACAAGGAAATTATCTACCCCTTGGTCCTGTACACCATGTTCATGTTCTACACTGCTGCGTACACGAGAAAATAGGAGTGTCAGTAAATGTTGGCGCTTAGTACAGGTTTCAAAATACCAGATAATATTGTGGAATCTCCTTCCACTGTGATGTGATCTCTGCTGGCAGTATTACTGTATGGAGACCCTCTCAGTTCATGTTTCACAGTTTGACATTGTTTTCCATCAGCATGATCAGGGAAGTCAAGGTTCACCGAAAGTTTCCACACATATGTATGCCTACCAATATATGGCTACTGATGTATGCCTACCCATGTATCAATTTATGTTTCGTTTCTGTTTCAATTTTCAAATATTAATATTTACCAAGATTTGTAATGTCTCTAACATGTCCAATGAAGAACTTTGGCGAACATCACCTTACTGACGATAAAAACCAAAAAATCTGATAGAATGATCCTGAAGTAAACAGTTTCAGAGGTCAAATACCAACTGGTTGATAGGAACAACGTCTTGTCAGCCAGGCCACAAGGAACATGGAGATTTTGATGCAAAACGGTGCCGATTTAGCATCACTAGACATATGACAGTGTGACTAAAGTGATTTAAGTGCATTATGGTCCATCAACATTTAGCCAACATGGGGAATTCCCTTTTGCTGCTGTACGAACACAGTGAAAAACAGTGTACCAAGTATATGTAGTGTTATCTGCAAACATCCTTTCCTTGTCAGGTTGGAACAAATTCCTGATTTGTCTGAAGTGTCTGTATTTCACTTCCTGTTCCTAAGCATCCAATGAGTGTAAGGCAATGTACACATTGTTTACCAGGGTTAGAAATTATCAGTTTTTGTCCACTAGTCCTTATAATGATAACATATAGCAAAACCCTTAACATGGACAAATTTCTACTAGTCCTTATGATACCTTAACTATTGGGCAGTTTGGTAAGGACTACAGGACTAGTGCCAATTTCTAACGCTGTTTACAAGTGCATGTCATTCATCCATATAAAACATATTGTGCATATTTACAGATAGTTAACATGTTAAACAAGTATATGCTGAAATGTCATTTTCTTCTTTTTTTCAGTTTTTGTGCATGAAGAATATTCGCACATTTCTGCAGACATGCAAAAAACCTTTTGGATTACATGATATGCAGCTGTTCCAGCCGCAGGACCTGTTTGATGTGAAGGACTTCCGAAAGGTAAAACTCTATATAGTAGAATTATGTGCTTTCCATTGTCAAAACATATTGAAACATGATGGTTTTGTTGGTTTCAAAATGCAGGCAAGTTTTTTCGAGAGAACAACCAATCTGGGGTTTAACGTAAGAAAATATTAGCTGTCAAAACGCCGGACCTTTTTCCTCCTTCTAATAGTGATGGTCGTTTTGTTGTAAATTTGTCCCACCCTGTGGATATTCCGGCTAAGAATTGGTCCCAAGCAACTTGTGCTGGTCGTAAGGGTGACCAGATGGATCGGGTGGTCAGACTCAGTGACTTGGTTGATAGTGTTATTGTACCCTGACGACATGAATCGTTACTCACATTATCGATCACTGCATTGTCTGACTCGATTATTTGCAGTCAGTGCAGCATTGAACAACAAACAAAAAAGACAAAAACTTAATCCTTTTCCATGTTTGTTTGTTTGTTGTTTAACGCCGCACTCAGCAATATTCAAGCTATATTACGGCGGTCTGTAAATAATTGAGTCTGGACCGGGCAACCCAGTGGTTGACATCATGAGCATCAATTCACACAATTGGGATAAAATGACATGCATCAACGAAGTCAGCGAGCCTGACCACCTGATCCCGTTAGTCGCCTCTTATGACAAGCATAGTCATCTTTTATGGCAAGCATGGGTTGCTGAAGACCTATTCTACCCCGGATCTTCACAGGTCCCTTTCCAATGAGCCAATAAGGACCACATGTTGAAGCCATCCAAATGCTCATGATGAGTTGGAAAACTGTAATGGAAAGATGTCACAAGGCAGTTATTTTTGCAAAACTGATTTAAGTTTTGATGAATTGTTTACTTTTCCAAAGAAGACTGAATGGAAAAAAACCACTTGTTTGCAATGATGGACAAATCAGGTATTCGGAATCACAATGACTGCTTGTAATACTACATGTCAAAGTGAAACCAATTCAATATTTCTCACAGTATTGTACATGTCCTATTCACAACAAATAACATAGAGCCATATCCCAGATAATTACTATTTCACTTTGACATGTATGTGTTATCATGTTGATAGACATGACTATGACGACAGGGAAACTTTTGAAGATATGAGGAAGCTATCCTCGGACATGTCAGCAAATCAAAAAACTTTTTCCTGGAAGAGGTTTGTGGGCACGTGTGATCCAGTTGTCTACCATACAGAATTATGTCACAATTGTGTCCTGATTTGCTGGTTCAAATCCCTTGGTCATGTTGGTCTGTCAGCACCTTGCATTTAGAAGCTGAATCAATTTGGGCTTTTCTCTCACATTTAGCTGTGATTACTGAAAAATACCTATTCAAAGAGGTATTAACATGGTTAAGCCTTACTCACTCAAAACATTATTATTGTTCCTGACATTTGTCGTGAAATCCTCAAATAGGGACACAAAAATCATACATATATCAGAATATTTAGTGAATATATTGAAAATTCTGCTTAACAATGCTTAAAGCAGCATATGCTTTGACTTTTATCTTAATATGATACAAGTAATGCATTACATCATAATGATGAGGGGTTGCGTCCCTTGGGCAAGCCAGAAACCTATGATTGTGGGTACAAATCTTGGTTCCCTTGATTATGTTTCTAGGTTTGTCAGCACCATACTCGTGCTCGTGGGTTTCACCGAAGTGGTAAACGTCTGAGACCTGCATCACTGCATATGACCAAATAGCTTGGATATAGACTTGGTACACATCTGTTAATTGTTTTTGTTGATACTAAAGTGTTTGGTCATATGATCTGCCAGCCAACTGTGATGTAAATGTATTGTCACACAGGGTGTAAAGTTTTTATTTCGGGGATTATCTAGACCTGCTCAGAGGTCGATATTCAGTGCCAAGTCTGCAGCAAAAGTTCCCACATTGGAATGAAAATGTCTCACTTCCTGTTAATATGTTCCTAACCAATGTTATGGCTTTGTAGTGGTGACTTCTACTTCACTGGTTACAGGACCAATAAAGAGGCTCTATGCTTAGGTTCATGTAGTGAATTCCATGCAATGTTAAAAATAACTCTGAAATTCCGATTTTGAACAAGATAATGATTTTCTCCCCAGTTTATGTGCCAAGGCCACTGACTTTGGATACCTAGATAAATTCCTGAGTGAAACACACAGATAGTTCTAATTATACTTTAACCGACATATTGGATGTATACAATGAAGTGTCTGATATGTGTCATTTCCATTTTAGGTTCTGGAGACAATGTCAGTATTGTCCAAAACTGACATAGCACGACGAAAAACAAGGTAACATGTAATGTTTTGTTTATACAATGCATATTCGATTGAGATACCTGCAACATTAACATGATAGATTGCAGTTGCTTTAAGCAGCTTGAGGTTGACTTTGTAGGCAAAGTTATCTCCCTTGGCAAACATGGCAGATTGTCACATCAAGCCTTCTTGTTGATCATATACATGGCAACAGTCTTTTCACATGCATTGACTTCTTATGTTTACAAAGATTTCCGTGAAATGTCTTCTTTTTTCATAAAAGGTATATGTATGGGATTTAAATTAGGTTGTTAAATTTAAATTAATTCCAATTATTGTTGCCATGGTTATTGTTGACAGGAATTAATTGGTGTTCTTGCCAACATGGCCAAGGTCTGTGAAGTGTGAATAGAGAATCTATGATTGTTCTACTGGTAATGATAACTGATATAATCCTCCTTCTGTTTGATGACAGAATTCTACATTTGATGTCCAGAATTTATCTGAAGTGGCCTTGTGGCTTCATTATATCAGGCCTTTTTCATTACTGCAGTTGTTTAACATTCAGTTGTTGCTACAGTTTGGGATTAAATAGCATGAATAATGGTTAAGGAGGAAATATTGTTACTTCATTTGGAGAATCTGGAATCTGAAGCATAAATTACAAGCATACAATTACTAAGGGTAAAAGGGTGGTGGGGTAGCCTAGTGGTTAAAGCGTTCACTCTCCATGCTGAAGTTCTGGGTTTAATTCCTTGCATGGGTTCAATGTGTGTAGCCCATTTCTTGTGTCCCCTGCCATGATATTGCTGGAATATTGCTAAAAGTGGCATCAAATCATATTCACTCACTCACTGTGGCTAAACAGTGTTCACTCTGGTATGAATTAACAAGTCACAATTCTTTTGATTTCACAAATGGGTGGGTGAACTGTGCAGTATATGTTCCTGTGCAAGCCAATACTACATGTACCATATGACTGCCTCCGGGGTCTAGTGGTAGAGCCTCCGCCCGGAGAGCGGAAGGTCCGGGGTTTGATCCCCGGCCGCGTCATACCAAAAGACGTTAAAAGATGGTACTTGTTACCCTGTCTGGCGCTCAACTAGACTAACATTTAGTCTCTGAAATCTTATATTACACAATATCCTTCTTGACTCTAAAAATAAAAACAATTCTCTATGTGGAATAGAGCTAGCTTGAGATGGCTAGACTTGCTTTTGTATGCATTTCTAGATTATTATTTTTTCATAAAATAAATATATTCCACGGTCATGGTGCAGGACTAGCGCTCAACATTAAGGGGCTAAAACAAGGACTGGTCGGCTCGGAGTCAGTATACTGTGTCTGAGTGGGTTTTTTATGTTAAACTGCGGCATGGTATCTCAGTGAGCTAGCACTATAAATCGGCCGGTCCGGACTAGTACAAGCAGCCACACACACACACGTACATGCACATCGCTATATAAGTGCAATAATCTTGGACGCGACGTTAAACCCCATTTCACCTCACCTCACCTCATGTACTATATAAGGATAGTTAATCATGGAGTGTATAAGGAGTACACGGGTATGACAGTGATAGTGTTTTGTTTGTAGAAGTTTTCCTTCTGTATCTCAACATCCGCTCCATGAGCACCCTTACTACAACCAGATAGCGCTGCTAGCCACGTAAGTCAGTCACATGACAGAAACAAGCCTTCTCTGCTTGATCAATGCCTGGTTTGTACAGCATGCATGCTATACACATATAGCGTGCGGTTTGGACCAAACCATCCAATTCAGACATATTGTCTGTAGAAAGCATTGCTAGAATTTATTTTGTGTGTAACAGAGTTAGTTGACCATGCTGAAAGTGATACTAACAAGTATTACTAGTCCCACTGTGATAGGGGTGTATGAGTGTATCATGGCACTGTTGGTTGAGTTGCGTCACATGTCACTTGTTCAGTGACACACACACACACATGTAGGTATTTGTCCTTTAACACTGTATAATTGCTATGATTACTTGTATTATGCATTATTTTTTAAAGATAACTTCATGTACATCTGCATGACCTTTGGATGTGACTGATCATGCTGATTGCAGTATGGAATTGAACTGTGTCAGATCGAAGAAAAAATAATGCATAATAATGAGATTGTATTTGTCAGTTCATATATCATGTATATCATACAGGTGGATATGACTTTGTTTCAGTTCCTGACTTTACGCAATCATGGTAACCGCTTAATAATGAAAACATACAGCTTTGTGGATGACAACTTCTGGTGTATTGTATGTAGCGAAGTTTAGAAGTAGATTCTTACACCGTTATCAATGGAGTGCCTATAACCAACCCCTCCAGCTTGATAACGGTGTAAGAATTCACAGCATCTATTGTACAATTTATATATATAAAAGAAATTGTGGTGAGAAAATCTCCACAACAGTTGGAGGAGCAGGTAAGAAAGGGGACAGTCCCAAGAACAATTAACGTGAAGTGATCAGATTAATGGGGAGCTGATAATACGATAACGCTGTAAACTTGTCATATTCACCTGTGTGATAACTAGGGCTGGGTATTGGAGGTTTAAAGTGTATCACAATATTTTATCAGCCATATTGTGATATGTATCATGATTTATTCTAAATTTTGAATTCAAAAGCAATCTGATACATAAACATGATTAAGGAAATGGAACAAAGCAAGATGCTGGTACAACATAATGTTTACTCAGTCAATAAATACGCGGCCATCTTGTATGCACAATCTAGGGCATTAAGTCTATAACATTAAATACATGATAAAATCACTATTAGAAATTGCCGGATATAATGAGCATGAAAAAATGATATTGTGATACATATCGTGGCAAGAATGAACCTCAATATACCGATATACCGATAATACCACACACCCTTCGTGATAACTGTATGTCCATGTGATAACTAACCAGTCTTGTGGAGATGTCTGAAACTTGATGTCTGAAACTCTTGGCTCCTATTGGTTGTAGCGGATTCCCCCCGGATAGTCAGGCCCAGTCAAATCATTACACCGATGATCCTGACAACATCTATGGAGAGTTACCTGACATGGCAGTGTAAGTAAAGATGGCTCCTAGACCACGGACTTGGCATTTGTTGGATGGGAATAGGTCTTGTTTCCTGTGTTTACATGTTCTGTCAGTGTAATTCAGTTCTACAATTTGTAGCAATATAGGTACATTCAGCGTTAGAAACAAACAGTTTTAGTCCACCATGTCCACTTGTCCTTATAATGATAACATATGGCCAACCCCTAAAAAATCTCTACTTGTCCTTATGATACCTTAACTGTTGGGCAGTTTGGCAGGGACTATGGGACTAGTGCTAATTTCTAACGCTGCACATTGAGAACTGGTTCAGAATTATGATCCTGAAATGCTACCAGGCAGTGAAGACAACCATCACTGGATTATTACTTGTCCACAGCACAATTAAATAGTATTGGGCTAGCAGGTTGGCATGAATTATGGAGGCTGCCATACCTGTGCTAATGGGTTTCATCATTGTGGTGTTCATTACTGTGTGGGGCGGTGGGATAGTCGAGTGGTTAAAATAAAGCGTTTGCTCACTTCCCGCATTACACTGACATGACAACTGAATACTCGTGTGACATTAAAACCATGTCACTCACGTGAAACTAGTTGGTTGCACATATATTCTGTTTGCATGTGTAATGAATAGGCTAGCAGGCATGGATATTCGTGGGTTGTCATAAAGCATCTAAACATGCTAAAGGATTTAACCACAGTTGGGAACATATATATTTTAGCTGAAATAATTTTAAACGAATGATTAAAATGGAAGTTAAGTTTAATATTTGCTTTGTATGATGAGTTTGCTGCAGTCAGCATTGTAAGTAGAAGTTGTGGTAGACCAGTACAATCATGACACTGTATTACTTACCACTGTACCACTGATGTATGTTTGTGTCAGTGATATCAGTGTTAGAGCATGATTAGGAGGTAGATAAATGTCTGAATGATGTTACTGACTAACTGTTTCTAAAAATATAGTGTAATAAGAGAATAAAATATTCATTTTTACCTCACCTGACTGAAACATCAATGACCACATATCAGGTCTTGATTACTGAATTATCATGGAAAGACTGTAACATTGTATAGTGCAGGGAAAGAATGCATGTCATCGTATCCCAATTGTGTGAATCAATGCTCATTATGTCAATCACTGGATTATCTGGTCCAGGCTCAATTGTTTACAGACAGGCTGGAAGTGTGGTGTTAAACCAACAAACAAACAATAATAGGATGTACCAATCATCACTAAGTCACTTAACATGCTTAATGAGATGTGATGTGATGTGATAATACTGATATGTACCAATCATCACTAAGTCAGTGTACGATGATGTGATAATACTGATGTGTACTGGTGTGTGTGCAGTGAGAACGACCTCGAGGACACAGAAGAGCTGTATGACTGTGTGTACCAGGATGAGGAGGACAAGATCTATGATGACCTGTGTGGACTGCAAAGGGAGGAGCCACAGAAATCACAAGTAGGGGCAGCCACTCTAACTGTCACTACTTACATCATGTCAGCCTGAAAACATAAATGTTTTTGATTATGAGACCAACCCTACTCTCTGATTCTTGGTCATATTGGTATACCAATCTTTTCATGACCTGATGACTCTCCTAGTATACAGGTTCTCTTGTTACATTGTGTAATACCCTTACTTTCATGTTAGTTATATGAATAATAACATCAGGACCCAAAGGTTGTCTTAGAGTCCAGTAACGTGAGGATGGGTAACAATGTGTGACCTGGCTGTCATCCTTTGTACTCAAGACATTATTGTTGCTATCCCCGTTTTGATTTTTTACAGGCTTATATGATCTAAAGTACTGTTGGAAATGCTAGAAAAATGCTTTTTGCCCATTAAGAGAAGATAGAATGTTTCACAGACTGTTGCTATTGAAATGTCCAATACAATCTTACCTACCTGTGTTTTGAAGCATTTCAGTCACAAAAAGTCCTATCGACAATTTTACAGGAGAAAAATTAGAACAACACAGCATCTTCAGATTTATTCTTAGTCCAATCAGGGAAGTCTGAAACGGACTACAGAAGAATTAGTGGTGAAACAATACAGCAAGGTCACGATACAATATGTATCTTGATACAAAGGTCACAATACGATACATATCGCGATATTTATATTTACGTCAAATCACATGGAAATGTCTTGACTATGAATATTTCAGGGCACGTTCAAAAGGAAAAGCTAGCTGTAGGTAAATGTTTGTTGCGGCTATTTTTAGTAGAAAACTTAATTCCAACACATTTTGCGATTATTATTTTACTGACAAAAACCCTGGGGTCATTAAACATGACAATGCAACAGTTAGATAACATGAAAACTCACAATGCAACAGTGTATCGTTTCACCTCTAAGAAGTATGCGCACACGACTGTTATAACAATATTATAGTGGAGTCATCATAAGACATCTAAAAAACAAGTTGACTGGAGATCATTCTAGATGTCCATATTAGAAAATACCAACTTGATGCTGCATTTTCTGTGTCAACACTGCTCACATGATAAAGTTCCGGGGTAGAAAATGTCTTCAGCAAAACATGCTTGCTGTAAAAGGCGACTATCGGGATCGGCTGATCAGGCTTTCTGACATGATTGATGCATGTAATCGTAACCCATTTGTATAGATCGTTGCTCGTGATGTCAATCCCTGGATTGTCTGGTCCAGCCTCGAGTATTTACACACTGCCGTCATATACTGGTAGCTGGAATATTGCCGAGTGTGGCATTAAACAAAAAACAAACAAAACAAACACATGATGAATGTTGCATTACACATGCACAGCCATAGCCATGGTACCACTGGTACAGGACATGGAGTCTGTAGTAGGAAATGCATACAAGTTCTTTACATGTGACAGTGATAGAGGGAAACCTTTTATTAGTTATGAGAGGGTGTATTACCAAACTGTTCAAACTCTGGTGCTTTCATACCAACAAATCAACAGTATGATAAAAATAACAAAGAAGGTAGACTAAAACCATGGTACCATCAGGTAAAGGTAATCGTGTCATTATTTTGCGCGCTGGAACCTGTGATCTGAGGTTTATTGATGGATGTGAGCTCGAGGTGAAAAGCATTTTTCTAGCATTTCTGACAGTACTGTAGTTACAATAATGCTGTTATGACGTATTTCAGTCATTTAGATTGTGAAATGAGATGTATCAAATTATTGTATTGTATTTAACGTATTGCTGTAGCTGAGTATTGAGGTTGCTCTCCATGTTGACTGTCCACATATTATTTCAGCCTGTGCCACTGACCAAGCGTGACCACTGTATTAAGGAGATGCTGGACACAGAGAAGAACTATGTGGATGCCCTCACCATGGTCAACCAGGTACGTCATGCACCGGGCTACAGTCTCGGGAGGTAATACTGATATTGACTAAGATCTGAGGTGATAGTGAGTTTAGACTGCAGCCAGTAATGCTGTTACATCTTACATGTATATGTCCCATGTACGTGGTAACTGATTCTTATGTCTTGATTGCAGCATTTCATCAAGCCCCTACATGCCTTTATTGCCACACAAGACAGAGAAGTGGTCTTTGCCCACATAGAGGTAAGTGGTGTTATAATGAAAGTATAGAAATGTTGGATCAATTGGAAAAGAAAACATTTCACGTGTTTGCCATCATGTCTTGAATTTTTTAAATAAATTGATACAAACTACTCAAAATAAGTTAAAGCACACTTGATTTTTTCATATGACTATAGGTAGTCTGTCATGTCATGTCATGACAAATTAACAATAATCATAAAAAATTTTGTGTGTTCTTCCCCTGAGTAGTATATTTCACACCTGTGAAGATCCGGGGTGGAATAGGTCTTCAGCAACCCATGCTTGCTGTAAAAGGCGACTATCGTGATTGGGTGGTCTGGCTCCCTGACTTGGTTGATGCATGTCATCCATCCCAATTGCTCGGATCAATGCTCATGATGTTAGCCACTGGATTGTCTGGTCCATATTCGATTATTTAAAGACCGCCTTCATATAGCTGTAATATTGCTGAGTGCGGTGTTAAACAACAAACAAACATTGAGTGAGTGAGTATGGTTTTATGCCGCTTTTAGCAATATTCCAGCAATATCATGGCAGGGGACACCAGAAATGGGCTTCACACATTGTACCCATGTTGGGAATTGAACCCGGGTCTTCAGTGTGATGAGTGAATGCTTTAAACATTTAGGAGAACAACATTGGGAGGGGCTTAAGCCGATTTTCTCGGCATATGATTTATTATGCTGAAATGTTTACACTATTTGATATCTTTGTCGCAAAAACTGTCAAAACATGTCAAAACTTAAAACTTAACACTTACAACCTAAGATGTTAAGATCAAAGGGAGACTGCTCTTCAAACCTCAGAGGCCAAACCTTGTTGATAATTTTAACTTTCTATAATCTTTATTAAAGTCACAAATGTGATGCAGAAAAACATCAACATCCTTGCACATCAAAATTAATGATATTAAAACACAAAACGGTGTCGAATAATGAATTTCTGTACCAGAATTTTCATGTGAAATATGTGAGGTTGATTTTGGAAAATCCAAAATGGCTGTTACTGATGGTATACGGTCTCATTTTAGGTCAGTAACAACCATCTTGGATTTTTACTGACGGTATACAGGCTCATGTGGGGTTAAGAGTTCTGCTCTCTGATTGGTCAATCTCGCTTTGAGGCATAATAAAAACATGTAGCATTGCTTTGGTTACAGGAGCTCCTGATTGTCCACCGATCATTCTCCGCCGATCTGCTACGTGCTGTCGAGACAGGCAACCCCACCATCAGCAGCGTCTTCGTCAACTACAAGAAGAAGCTGCTCATCTATGGAGATTTCTGTTCCAACCTCCCAGCAGCTCAAGAAATGATTGACAAAGTCTGTGAGAATGATGTCATCCGAAATAAAATAATGGTGAGTAGTGATCGTGGGTATGATTCGATCAATCATGTGTCTGATCCACATGCAAGATTACAGCATATTCTTTACTGTGTACATATGTGTCATATCGGTATGGAAATAAGCCCAGTGAAGATCCCGGTTGGGATTTGTGTTCAGCAACCCATGCTTGTCACAGCGGTGCTGTTGGCTTGAAAGGGATTAGTGTTGTTGGTGCGAGTATTACATCGGTGGACTGCCGCATCGGGACAGGGAATATCGCGAACACATGTTTTGGAATGTTCACTGACGTGTAGGCACTGGAAGGTTCTGTGTCCATCAGGTTTTATCTCTAATTGTGATCTGTTTCAGGAATGTGAACGGAAAGCCAACGAGGGCAAGTTTAGGTTGCGGGACTTGCTCCATGTGCCAATGCAGAGAGTGCTCAAGTACCACTTGCTGTTGAGGGTGAGGCACAGATTAGTGGTACAATGTTTGTAGTGCTAGAACCATCAGGTCAGACCAGTCTCTAAAACTACTTGTTTACTTCTGCAAGGACAGGGTTTTATCTAGGATTCTAATCCTGCCCTGGCAGACAAACTGGAAAAAACTCAAATAAGAATGTATTTTAACATCTCGGTGCAATAGTGTAAAACTCGGGACTTCGCTTGGAGTTTTGCATTGTCAAAGAAAACGAAATGTGGTTCAGAGTTCTACATTAAGATCCTCTTTAAAATCTTTTGTTTGGCTTTCTGTTACCATGGTAACATTGTAATCAAATCTCCTTATATTTCAGGAACTCATAAAGAACACAGACAAGTCAAACCCTGAGAGAATAGACCTAGAAAAAGGCTTGGAGGCCATGCAGGTGGGTGTAACTCATGAAGATTTATTCAGCTCACCAGTGGAGATTCGGAATATCTCTCCTGTATCCCATTCTTCATTGTATCATGGCTGGATAGGTGCTTACTCCATCAACTCACTCCATAAGTCATGCTAGTGTTGTGGCAGCTGACTCTCAATGTGCATTTTAACACTGAGTACATCTTCCCGCGGCAAGGTTAACAGACTTTAAGAGGCCAGTTTCTACCCTTGCCGAACCAGGTTTGATCAAAGCTTTTATGAGTTATGTCCCTTTTATGTCCCTTCTATTGACCAATCAGATTCCACCTATCATATCACCTCCATTTGCTTCTAACAGAATGGCGGTACCCAGTCAAGACGAAATGATCGATGATCAAGCTCTATATTGTAATAGAACAGGTCTTACCTCGCGAGGTGCATCAAATCACGTGAGCACCTTGATTAAAAAAGATTTGGAGAATATCTGTTGGTATCTGTCATCCTTTGCAATTCCTTCAGTCAACTGAAATCTGCACGTTGAAATCCATATTGTTTGCAAACCTGATGTCGATTTCGTAATGCACAGACTTGTTAGTCCAGCCAAACTAAGGTGGGAACTGGACTTTTATAGTCAATTTACTCCCTTGCCTCAGGAGGATGCACTGAGTAAAACTGATGCAACTATAAGTCATTATGCAAAATCGAGAAAAAATATATCAATCATAACATGGATAAAATAGAGAAAGCAGTTGAATCAGTTGATTGCAAAAGTAGTCAACGAGACGTGAAAGTCACACACCCCTAAAGGGCAAGTTGATTCTACTTCTGGAACCAACAGATTTGAGTGATTTCTCCTTCACATTATTTACATATCCTGTAGTGGTGGAACGATACACCAATGCATCGGTGGATCACAATTTTTTATTTCTTGCAGCAAGTATCGATCACAGTCGCACACTAAGTAAAAAAATTCAATTCTGACCTTAAATGTTTACTTTGAAAACCGTTCCACTAAACACTAATCAGTATTGCAAATTAATAGTGAAATACTTTTATCCATTGCGCCATACTTGTAAATCATCAGTGTTCCAGGTATATTTAGCCATGTCTATGAACAAGATGGCTTACGCACCACAGATAAGAGCACATGCAAGGATCGTGATACATATGGAATCGTGAGTAAGGTATCGTGATACGTATTGGATCACACAGTTGGTGTATCGTCCCAGCCCTTATATCCCGTCTTACTGAAGGAAGTAGTCTGGTTATTTTCTGCTGAAAGGTGAAGGCTGTTGAGTGATGTTGGGTTCTGTTTCAGGATCTCTCCCTATATGTGAATGAAGTGAAGAGAGACCACGAAGCTCTACAGCTCATCGATGAGATACAGAATAGGTACATGCAATTATATTACTATTGCTCAGTTTACTTTCTGGGCTTAGAAAAAATATCATCACTGCTGAGTGTATTGTTCTCTAAATGTGTGAAGTACATCGGAGAAGAATGTCATGTTTCTATATTATCTTCATCAAAATAGCAGTGGCATTGCCTTTTGGTTAAACTGTTAATTGCCGTGCCCTGGGTCATTTCCCATGCAGAGGTACAATGTGTAAAGCCTGTTACTGGTGTACACTGCCTTGATATTGCTGGAATATTGCTAAAGGTGGTGTAAAACTACCCGGAACGAAAACTGCCAATAGATCTATCCCTTCTTGCATAATCAGAACAAGATGGGGTAGAAAAAACCTTAGCTGATATTTCACCACTCCCATAGTATAAGAAGTAGTGTGGGCAGGCAAATTAGGGGGAACAAATTTGGGATTTTAAAAAAGTCCTTAATTCTTCAATTCAGATGTATTTTAACATGGCATTTTATGCAGTAATGTAAAACTAAGCATAAAAACCTCTTCGTCTTTTTAGTCCTGAATGATAAGTCGCCTCTACAGAGCCTTTAATATCAGTTATGGCTATGTTAACATGAATTATTCCAATTCGGGAATTTTTACTGACATTTCTTGAAGACTGAGGGTTGAATTTCGGCCTGAGAGTAGGTTAAGACAAGTCCCTGCACCATAAAGGATTTCCTCTCCTAGGATTCACAGTGCAATGTATTTCTGTATTTCAGTTAGATCTATAGTAAGTTTGGCAGTCGGAACAAATCCCGCCAACCGAACCAGTTACCATGGTTACATCGGAAACAAATTCATAAGTGTTTTAATGGTGGCCATGGGTAATCACTGGTCCTTCACTGAATATCAATGGAAGATTGCTTCATTCTGCATGAGGAGTGGTCTCAGTTTTGTTTATCTGGTATGATTGACTTTAGCAATGTGATTGTGTTGTCCTCTATTCCAGAGCTGGACGTGATGGTACGTAGCACCCAGGGGTGTTGTTGATTGGAAATTTTAGTGTTGATGTTTACTCAAAGATATTATGATATATTGATTTATGATGTCATTAATTATTCTGTATCTGTAAAGATAAAAATTACCCATGTAGGTCTGCAGTAAATCACTTTATTGCAAAGTAGGAACTAGGCTCATCCATTTAAAATGAAATAGAACTTTTAGATTTTTCCTTATTGTCAAACCTTTACTGTTTGTTTTCAGCATTGTTGATCTGCGTATGGTAAGTAGTCACTTTCCCATCATGCATCAGTGTGAGGGTTGATATGGACAATACTTCCCTCTTGGATTATATATTCAATATATCAACCCCGTTCACCGGACCTAGCATGGGCTTAAATTGGAAAAAAATATGTAATATATTTTCGATATTTTCATATGGTTTCGATGGTTTCATAGTAGTACATGTGATCCAACTGTATTCAAGGGTTGTGTTGTGTCAACGTTTGATTCCAGTGCGTGTCATGGTTTTAATGGGAAGACAAATGATCAAGAGTGTAGTTTATCTGTGTTGTAAGCTTCGCATTTCTGAATCTATGTTGCAGCTCATTATGGTTAGATCTTAATTTGGTTCACATCTCACGTCTCTTCTGATTGGCCTAATTTAGAGTATGCACAGCCGTCATTCAACCTCATCATCATCGCTTCCATCATCCTCGTCATGTATCAAGATGCCCATGTGGAGTAAGACTGATCCAGCTGTGCATACTCCGAGTCAGGGACCTCCTTCACTAATCCACCGTCATTGTTGTAGTCCTATAAGTTGATCATCTGGCCATCCACCCATCAGCTTTCCTGTTTCTCTACATCACGGTTATCACTGACTCCATCTTCAGTTACTGTTAGTGGCTTGCATGATACTCCAATGTATAACAGTCTGGATGTCGGATAGACCTTTCTACACTCTTTTTCTCCCATCATGCCACTGACCCTCCTTTACAACTTCATGACCTTGACCTTCCATTATGATCTCATGACTTTGACGTTGAAATATTTGTTTTGTTTAAGCAGACCGTGACATTAACCTTCATTGTTTAGTGACCTTTTTAACCACAACACAAACCAGTAAACTGGACTAAACATTTATATACATGAAAAGTTTTGTAGTATTCAGATTTGAAAAAAATAGATATATTCTTCTTAGGGATGTCACGATTCACCAATACATTGATGCATCAATATCCACAGATGATATGATGCGTGACACACACATTCCTGTATCGATTCATATTTTATTCCTGTAACGATGCATATTTCAATCCTGTATCATTTCACACATGGACCGATTCATTCATCTTTCATATATTCGGGCACACATCTAAGGTAGTTTGCGAACAGGGACTCTACTATATATACTTTACCACATCAGCAATAATTGTATCGTGACATCCCAAATTTTTAGTATTAGAGAAACTATTAGAAACTAAGCTAGTCTGATACAGGTTACATGTACATATCTACGTACAACTTTATGTCATTAATAACAATTAAGACATTACCATTGTATCTTCACACAAACCACCATATAGCCATTGCTCACTTATTTCCACACTCCCAAAACATCTCCGCCCCATCCCTCCACTGTCTCCAACCCCCTCTCTACCACATCTCCAAACCCATCCATCCATCCACATCTACAGCCCCACTTACACCACATCTACAGACCCAACCACCCACCCACATCTACAACCCCACCCAACCCACATCTAAAATCCCACACACACTACAACTACAGCCCCATCCACACCACATCTATAGTTCCTCCTACACCACTTCTACAGCCCCCTCCACCCATTCAAATCTACGGATCCACCCACTCACCCACCCACACCACATCTACAGCCCCACTTAAACCACATCTACAGACCCACCCACCCACCCACATCTACAACCCCACCCAATCCACATCTAAGATCCCACACACACTACAACTACAACCCCATCCACACTACATCTATAGTTCCTCCTACACCACATCTACAGCCCCCTCCATCCATCCACATCTACAGACCCAACCACCCACCCACATCTAAAATCCCACCGACACCACATCTACAGCCCCATCCACATCACATCTACAGACCCACCCACATCTACAACCCCACCCAACCCACATCTACAACCCCACCCACACTGCATCTACAACCCCAACCACCACATCTACAGCCCCACCCACACCACATCTACAGCCCCACCCAGACCACATCTACAGCCCAACCCACACCACACCTACAGCCCCACCCAGACCCAACTACAGCCCCAACCACACCACACCTACAGCCCCACCCACCCATCCACATCTACAACCCCACCCAACCCACATCTACAACCCAACCCACACCACAGCTCCAGCCCAAGTTCTTTGCTCAAGCCCCACCTATGACGGCTTTGAATATTTTATCTTTCTTTCATAGCATTTGGCGAAGCTAGCAGGACAAAGGCCCACGGAGGTTTGTCGGTCACCCACCCAACTGCCTGTCTGCCTGCAGAATCTGCTGAATTAACTCACACTAAACATGTCTCTCTTGTCTTGAATTCGTACATGCCGCCGCCTTCTGCATTGCTAAATTAGGACAAAGACACCTTCAAAATGGAGAAATCAGTATCAAGCCAAACTGAAAACTTCCTTAGATTAACATTTCCATATCTTAGGAAAACAGTTAATTGACCCTTCATGGTTTTATCTTGGGTAAAGTATTTGTATATATGTAGGAGACACTTTTGAAACTGAAAACATTTTAACCAATGACCTGAAAATTTGGCTCTTAAGATGTCATATTTTTCAGGCATCACTATATTTGTACAATGTATATGACAAAATTATCATGAAAATTTCTAAGCTACAGAATTTGAGGAAAGTCATTTGTCAGGTGAAATAGAAATGTTCATGGCTTGTCAAATATATTGAAGCTATCATCATGAAAATAATATAGTCACAAAAGAAATTTGTTTGAGATATCTGAATTTCTTAGCAATGCAAAAGAAATATATACTTATTCTCCTTTGACCTGTGAATCTATCTTTAACAAGTCTGAAAGGACCATGCTCGTCTGTCGCTTGGAATGACAGTTACCTCCCTTACTGACTGTGTAGTTATCTCCCTTGTTACTGCAACCCATGGTTTGTTCTGTAGATTGTTGACTGTGTAGTTAGACTTTTGTTATCAAACTAGTTGTTCAGTTTCTTGTTCCTCCATATTATTATTGCATTGATTAGTACAGGGTCCAGACGATGCACAAATGTGCGTCCAATATGCACAAAAGTATAGAATGGATGGAAATAAATATTGCATCCAGAGGTACACACGTAACATTCATAGTACCAAACTTGTCACACGAAATATAACGGTCCTGTTATTTAAGTAATTATCAAATCTACAGTACAGTACAGTACACTACACCATTTCATTACTTTACAGGACCCTCATATTTCCTGTATTGACCCATGAATTTAATAAATGGGGGGCCCCTTGACCCCTAGTTTTTTTTAAAGTAAAAGGTAAACCCTGGATGAGAATATATTTGTATGCTTTCTTATGTACCTGTTTAAGCTCATCAGGCAAACAAAGCCATGGAGAGTTGATGTTGTTATTTGTCTGTTGTCCACAACTTTATACATTTTCAAACTTTTCCAAGCATTCTCTAACACACAGGATTGATGGAACTGAATCTTTTTCAAAATGCATGAGAATTTGTTGATTTGTTAATTTTAAAAATTGTCTTTCAAATATGGATTTTGGTAATTGTTTTGGATTATTCGCATTAGGTGGCCTGCTTTAATGTACAATTTTAAGAAAACAAAATTAAAATTATCCTGTTCAAACCAGCTACATTATATACACTCAAGAGGAAACGATATGATTTTCAAATATCAGAGAATAGACAAAATAGAAATAGTACATGGCAATTCCACAATAGTGGCATTCTGACAAGTTAGTATTAATAATTATATTATTCTGGTACACAAAACTGTCAAGGCCAAACCAATTTATAATGCTTGCATTAAAGATTTTCCTGGTCAAAATGCCATGAGTTTGCATTGGGTGCTGTTGTACAAAGTGATCTTAGCGCTAAGGTGATCGTAACTCCCATACCTTAACATAGACTTATGCCAGTCGTAGTGCTAAGGTTGTTTTGTACAACGGCACCTTGGTTCATTTCAACCTATGCTGGTCGTGAGAGGCGACTCACATTATCCATCATAAGATTGTCTAGTCCCGTCTCGATCTTTACAGGCCGCCATCATATAGCTCGAATATTGCAGAGTGCGGTGTTAAACAACTAAAAAACAAATGTTGACCGGAGATGTTTGTTAATCCAAGGAAACAGCTCTGGTTAAAACAGTTTCGTTACTCACCTACCATGCACGTCAATACAATTAGATTTTCACTTCTGCTATGTAATAAGGGGCGGTCAGGTAGACTAGTGGTTAAAGTGTTCGCTTGTCAAGCTGAAGATCCAGGTTCAATTCCTGACATGGGTACAATGTGTGAAGCTTTTTTCTGTGCAGATTCCAGATTCAAGAGATTCCAGTGATTTCTCCAACTTAAACCATGTTATGGTTCACATATAATTTCTCTATTATTTTGCATAATGACCTATAGCTCCCTCAGGATTACTTGCACAAAATCCACGTTCAGAATGACCAGTGAATTCCTAGCTCAAAATTAACTGCGACAAAAATAATGTAAGGTTATCCTAATGGTTTAAGGATATAGAAGAGAGGTCATCATAACGTTGAAGGCTGGAGATGAGGGGTCAAGATTTACATATTGCTTCCTGTTTCATGAAGTTTGATAAACCAAAGGATTCTTCTCGTCATTGGACTGCTCAGTTCATTTACTGAACATGCTGAACGATTTTGTGGGTAATGTGGTATCCACAAACTTGATTGTTTATCGGTATGCCAGACCTGTTAACTTTGTCCTGTTTATGCACCATTTTATTCATGACACGTAGCCTAGATGCTTCCTCGCTCTGGGCACTTTTCATGATCATGATAGGCGTGGACTTGAAAAAGTCACCTCTTGTTAATGCTTTGACGTAGAAAGGTATGCGGTATATTCATTTAAAAATTATAATATCGGATCTTTTTATCTTCATAATATTTTGAACAAATGGTATTCAAGTGCCATTTCATATTTAATTCGTATTTCTTTTCTTGAGTTGAAATAGATTCTTAAGGTTAAGTTTTTACGATTATTTGTGTGTCTTGTTCTTATTGATTAACCTTGTAGATGGTAATTTAGTGCATAGAGACGGAGAGCATTCTAGTCTGACATTTGTAATCCTCATCCTGGCATAAACAAGCATGTTGTAGACTAGCAACTGTTGGCCTGACTTGATGTAGCATTCTTGAATATGTAGTGTATTTTTTGGCCGTAAGATTGATTCACACACCATATTACTTTGAACATTTATTTTCAGAGGTACAAATATCAATGACAATTTTACCAAATTTTATCAGAATTTGCACTTTGAACCAGAGAAGAGAAATGTTTTATGTGGATTTAATGTAAATTCTTTGTTTATTTATTTATGTAGATTTGCTTTGGGTGTTTATGTAACAATAATTGGACAGATATTCTTCAATTTTCAGAAGGGATAAAAAAGAGTGTTTATGTTTCACCCAGTAAAGGTATTTTTCTCCTTTATTCGTCTCTAATGGAAATAGGTTTATTTCATTTACTGAAGGTTTTGTTTTTTCAGCCTGCAAATACATCACTGAAGGACTATGGTCGCTTCCAGAAAGACGGGGAGTTGAAAGTGTTGTCCCATATGGACAGTCGAGTCCGGAACAGGTTGGTGTGGAAGACCCATGATCTGCTCCCTATTGACTGACCCTCCCTGTAAACTAACTGGGGGTTGTCCGCACTCTTACTGGCCATCCTACAGATACTTGCAAACACCCCCAAGTATTTCATGTTTTGAGGAATTGATGAACTTTTTCAATTTAGAACTACCTCTTAAAAGTGTCCTATATAAGAAATATTTCATTTGTCAAAACAATGTTACTGACTGCAGTCATATATGCAAAATCTGCACCACAAAAGTAAAAAAATGTTTCTAAATGAAATTTTGTTCAATAAACTGATTTTCTTAATAGACAATTGACTATGACCATGTTACATGGCCATAGAGTTGGGAATTTTGCATTTGCCATTGAGAAGTGTCCAGTAGTGTTGACTGATCCTACAACACTAACATCCAACTTATGCAGTAGTGAATCCATAGCTGGCCTTATGGCCAAACATAAAGCAGGCCAAAACACCATTTTATTTTCAAAGTCTGAAATAGATGCATCTGTCCTGCATACAGAATATTAGATATCTACATGAAATGAGTCCAGTTAGTAAAGTTCTTCCCAGTCTGAGGATCATAAGAAAGATTGTTAAAAAGGAAGGTGTTTTTTGTTTTGATTTCTGTAGTTTTTTCTACTGACTCAAGTCTGTGGCTTCTGATGTAACTGATATTGCTGTCATGCTAGGATCTGTAGCAATATTGCTTCACTAACATCGTTATGGCCTCCCTCCCATTATAAGTAAAACTGGTTCTTGATCAGTATATAACATTTCGTTGTAACAATGCTGCTTTCTGTAGCGTGGTATCGAGTTATCCTGCCAGCTTCCTGCTGCTCAACTTCATGATATACATGCTACAAACAGTAGAACACTTGACTTTTTAATTTGACTATAGTTTCTGTCATTAGCTATAATCGGATGTACTTTTACTTCTTTTAAGTAGTATTCATGATATATGTAATTATATACAGAATATATACAATTATGATCTGCATGACATATACAATTATAACTCGTTTCAGTTGTCAGTACTAGTGCCCTGTGCACGTGGACTTTTTAATTAGCTATAGTCATATGACTAAATCGGGTGTACTTTTACTTCTTTTAAGTAGTATTCATGATATATGTAGTTATATACATAGTATATACAATTATGATCTGCATGACATATACAATGATAACTCGTTTCATTTGTCAGTACTAGTGCTCTGTGCAAATGGAGTGATATTTCAGATTATCAGAGTTTTGTTGCCATGATTACTTCCGTCATGTTAATTGACTGTAACCATGGTAATGGAATCCCAGATTTTCCCTGATCGTGATCCTTGGAGATTCCTCCCACACTAACATGACACATAATATAACTGAGATACTGTTCAAAGTGGAGCGAGTCCAGCTCACTCACAACAATAGGATATTTTCCTATATAAACATGAAGGTCATGTAGTCATGTAGACAGCATCAAGTAAGCC
The DNA here is from genome assembly GCF_023055435.1 of Haliotis rufescens. NCBI lineage: Eukaryota > Metazoa > Mollusca > Gastropoda > Lepetellida > Haliotidae > Haliotis > Haliotis rufescens. The sequence goes on along the minus strand of NW_025964372.1, from coordinate 36,048,683 downwards.
AGCTTTAGACAGTTGTGATAGAACGTTAGGGAGGGCCACTTTGTCAAGTTGCTGTAACTGGAATACTGTCCATTTGTGTTCGATAACGCCTTACTGATAGTAGCCACAAGTAGTCATCATGCAAGAGTGTTGGACTAAAACCAAGGCTTGAGTTACCTCAGTCAGTGCCAATAACTTTGGAGTCTACCACCCCAGACTTGGCTCTTAGCATCATTTTGGGTACATTTTGTGTTGTCATTTGGACTATTATAAGCTGAGGTTACAAGACCGAACAGAATTTACTAGACTTGGGCTTCAGACTAGTGGCTAAGGTATTACCTCAATAGAGGCACAAGACTCAAACCAAAACGTAAGGTGAAATTTGTTTAAAGTCCTTAGCCCATGTTGTTTATGTGCCAACTTTAATTGTATGATGCAAATCAATCATTTGAAGACGACCTTAATCGAATTACACAGAGACAATGCCTCAATTTTTCATGTGGCACTGATCATTTGCTAATCTTGCCCCATGTCGTTGGACGCGACGTTAAACCCCATTTCACCTCACCTCACCACCTGCCCCATGTCGGGCATCAAAGTCTCCCTTTAAAACAAGCATGGGTCCTGTTTGTGTTGTGAAATGACACGTCTATACCAGCACTGTAGCTAGAGAGGGAAGCACCACACTAGAGTAGGCACCACAGCTCCATCTGAATGTTAGACCCCATGTATCATCATAACCCTAGCTTAGTCACATTCACATCAGGAAACTGTATTGTGTATGCATTGTATTTGTGTTTTATTTATTTGTCAACATTCACATCAAGTTTCCTATCATGCACTGAGTATGCATGACAAAACCTGTTTGTGATATTTTTTAAAGGAATTGAGGATGGCTAGGTTAAATGTGTAGTGGTCTTGTGATTAATACTTAAAATAATGTACTTACCGTGTCTGTGAGTGAGATAGTCTGATGATCAGTGTTTGACAAATATGCTGGTCCACGAGTAAATGACAGTAAGATCATATAAGAACTTAAGAAGAGTTGTTTCGTGATGGAGGTAGCCAGACTGGCTAGTGGAAAATATGAAATGCCAGTATGCTTTAATATACTTTTATGGAAGCCCTACTTTTACAGAATGAGTTGGCAGAAGTTGCTAGACTATTGGCAATATTACAGTGATTTATTTTGGTTTTTGCACTAAATGCCCCTGGCAAGCAGCTTTGAAAAAAGTCTTTCTTTGTTCAAAATTGAATTTTTGAAAGTTCTTATTTTATTAATTCAGAGGTATTTTTTATAGTTTATGTTGAGATTGCTTTCATTGCAATAATGTAAAACCAGGTATTAAGACCTCTTCCTGTGTATTGTCCCCGTTATCAGTGAAATGCAGGTTACCTCTACATAGTCATAACATTAGATATTCGTTATTACATGAATGGGGAAATTTATGATTCCAATTTGGGAAGTTTTACTGACATTTGCTGCAGACTTGGGGCACAATGTCTGCCTTTGATTGGGTCTGATAAATCCCAGGTGTAAAGATGCGAAAATAGGCAATGCTTTTTAAAACTGAGGATATTTAGTTGTCCTGCAATTGTTCTGTGGGCTTCCAGAAGGAATTATGTTTGTCAAACACTGGTCATCGAAACTACAGGTATTTTCACACTGATCAATAACAGCCTTGAAAAATTGGAGGATACAGTGTCAATTCTAGAATACATGATTCTAAACATAATGTGGTATTTGACAAAGAGGAGAAAATACTGATATGAATCTTTGAGATCAGCTGTCAGCTTTAGTATCATTAGAAATAGGAAAAAGTAGGAACGATCGGCATTTGAAAGTAGCAGATGTTGTTGAGGTATATCTTGGCCTATCATTACAAAAAGAATATTTCTAATATTGTCTGTAGAAAAAAACCTCTTACAATGAGATAATGAATTTCTTGTACAGGGGATATCAACGGTATTATCAGATTCCAGCTGCATCACAACCCATTGAGAGTTATCTCCACTTGATTTAAAAATATTCCATATATGGAATCAATTATAATATCGTCAGTATTTTGCTGCCATTTTGTCCTATGATGAGAAAATCATAACTAAGAAATATTTAAAAATATATATTACAAACACTAAATTTTGCCTCACAATATTTTGGTAATCATGCTAAATCATACATGATGTTTTCAGTTTATTCTAAAATTAAGTTCTTAAAGTAATGGAACATTATTGTTTAAAGTATCTTTGCAAATAAAAATGATTTTAGAACCATATATTATCAGTAGCTATAAATGTTAACGCAATTAGATGTGTTCGTCAAACACAGTAACAGTTCATATCGTAGCACCCTATGCCTGTTATCAAACATGTCTCGGCAGAACAGTCAGGATCCAACACATGTGAAGGTGACTTACCAGTAGTCCTTTTCTATGAGTTAATTCAACTAAAAAATGGAGTCCAACCGCTTATAAATAACATCCGAAAATAATAAAAGTTATTCAGTTATGTCACAAAGAAATGTAATATTAGTATAACTTTTGTGTGAACATATTTTTCCAGTTCTTAGATTCATAGTTATTAGATTAATAAAAAAAATGCAAAATAAAATAGGATTGTTTTTATGTGTATTTGCTCTTTGAGAAATGTTGTGAACTTTTCCGATTTCTATATGAAAATATCTGTTAAAATATGAGAACCTTTAATCTTTATAAGTTTTGTGTGAACTTGCCTTGTGACAAAATGTAAGCAGTGACCAAATATGTATATGTTAAGAACTGATAAAAAATGAGAAAGTTTCACTTTAACAGGGGGGCTGCAGAGAAAAGGTAAGCCATAATACACATGCTGAATAACACCTCTATAGACTCAATCCTGGCATCGCTAATGCATCAATAGAAACACTCATTGACTACATAGTACTTACCACTAGAGTTTCCTGGAATATCAGAAATATGCTGAAAGTGAAAATTATTTAAGACTATTTTCAGGAGTTTGCATGTTGCTTGTTTTTGCATGTAATCCCCTTTCCTGAATTGTTTTGATTTATTTGTTTGTTCATGTTTTTTATGTATTTGTTTGTTTATGTCACATAATTCTAGTATTTGAATTTCTGCTTGTCAACAGAGAATGTTTTCAGTTTTGACGCTTGCAATATCACCCTATCCATTATTATAGGTTATTTATATTTTTGCTTAGAACCCTGGTTAATAAATCAAGCTAGATTTTTCGTGGATCGATGCTCATGATATCAGTCACTGGATGAACACCGTCATATAGCTGGAATATTGCTGAGTGTGGCGTAAAACAACCAACCAACCAACCAACGGTGAAAATACCTTGATTTTTTTCTGATTAAATCCCATCTCAAGTTACCTGGTAAATTACCTAAATTATATATGTCTTTTCAAAGTTAAAGGAAACAATTTGTATACAAACAAGTTATAGTCAGTAAACATAGGATTATTTCCCATGTGACGTCAATGGTCATCTGTTTCCGTTCAGGCTCCAGATATTTTTTGTGCCTTGTGTAATCATTCACATTGGGTTCTCGATAGTTCCTTTTGAGCATTCAATAGTTTCACTTCCTTGGGTCCAGTCTATTGGGTATTGTTATCCAGATGTGTAGACATTCTACAAATAATTCTGCTGTACACAAACAACCCACCATAATAGAGTTATGAAGAATAACTTCAATACTTTACACAAATACACAGCTTGTTTCACTTCTTAGAATTGAATATTTCAAACAATTTTTTGCATGGCCTTGAATGTTTGTGAGGGGCCTTAAAATGTGTAAAAAGTCCATGAATTTGTAACTGAAATTCTGTTAAGCCCTGTTCTAAGAGCTGAGACATCTCCATGACAGGCATTAAGTATTCTGTCAAAGAAACAACACTCTACAGTTGGAGGAACCCCTATGGGGGAACAGACCCCCAGTATATGTTTGTTGTAAGAACTGACTGACATGGCCCCAGGCTGATTGCCTTCATATCCCCCTTAAGTGTGGATTGTTGATCATGCGCTTTACCACTGTTTGAGGGGGCGGTCGGGTGGCCTAGTGGTTAAAGCGTTCGCTCGTCACGCCGAAGGCCCAGGTTCGATTCCCGACATGGGTACAATGTGTGAAGCCCATTTTTGGTGTCCCCCGCCGTGATATTGCTGGAATATTGCTAAAAGCGGCGTAAAACCATACTCACTCACCACTTGTTTGCCTGGCCCAGACACAATCAGTTTTCATTCACTATCAAATATTTTATCTCTCACACAGTCTGTTTATTAAATTTAAGTTTATAAACTATTTTCTTTGTCTTCATATCTGAATAATTGTTTACTTTTCTTGCCTATTGCATGGTGTGAATTCGGTTAAATTCGCCATCACAAGTTCTTGCGTTTAATATATGTACAGATATTTCTTGCTCAGATTTTATCTAAATTTCAACAACAGTGGGGATGTGTTTCACATCCTGCAATAATTCAGCCCTGGAAATGGGTTCAGATGTGAGGTCACAGGGTCAGAGTCTGAATACCAGCTTATTATCCTCCCTGTTAACTGGTTGATTGTCAGCTCAATACTTGATCATGATTAATATGCATCATTTTCAACTAAATTTGAAGGTCTTTCTTAAGGACAAGTCAAGATTGATCAGTCAATACTTAAACTAACATTTATTGGATAATAACAAATATTGATGGAGTAACCAACCTTGTTGACAAGTCGTATGCAAACACAAGCAACAAATTCTGTCAGCATGGTCAGTATTAAGCTGTTCATGGCTCATGTAATAATGGTTCCAACACATTCAACCAGTTGAGCACAGATCTGTAAGGGTGGTTGATGTTGAACCAAGTTTGCTGTTGAACACCTCTGTGCACTTGCCTCATAGTCATATTGCTGTGTATCGCCTCCCTAACTATCAGCTTCACTTCCTGTGGCCTTCACCTTCTCTGTCGCAATCTCAATATCCATGACTAATATTTGAGTGTGTTGCCACATTGCAATGACAAGAGAATGTCCAATAAAGTCAGACTAGGAGATTAGGACTTGCCTACTGACAGCTTCAGATTAATGTGAAAATAACCTATGAAAACAATGAGCCAGCTTTAAGACCATGTTGAACATGTTGTATGTATTCCCCCCAAATTTAGGATCATTTGGTTCTCCAGCGGACAATGATATGGGTCCCATTCCAAGAGTTTTAAGATTGTTTGGGTGTGATGTCATATGTTAGCTCTATCCTTCCCGTACTTCTTCATTGGCTAATGCGTTCGCTCGTCACGCCGAAGACCCGGGTTCGATTCCCGACATGGGTACAATGTGTGAAGCCCATTTCTGGTGTCCCCCGCCGTGATATTGCTGGAATATTGCTAAAAGCGGCTTAAAACCATACTCAGTCAGTCAGTCAGTCATTGGCTAATGATAGTCATAGTGCTAAGATCACTTTGTGGAATGGGGCCCTAGACCCTTCGCAGTCTGAAGCACTGCGCCAATTTACCTAATGAGTCAGATTAATAGTTTTAAGATTGTTTGGGTGTGATGTCATATGTTAGCTCTATTGCTTTCCTGCAACCTTGGAGTGGGGATGGAGTTTTTAAAATGTGTGACCACCATCACTGTTCATGCCATCAACCCCCGGTCTGTTCATCCCAGACTCCATTATTTACACACCACCATCATGTAGCTGTGATATTGCTGACTGGCATAGAAAGCAAGATTCAGTGACTCGCAGTGACTCCTTGTGATGATGTCTCCCCTACAAGTTAGTCCAGCAGCACCGTGCCTGTCATGCCTGTAGATACAACCTTCTCTGCTTCTTCTTGTTCGTTGGATGGGATAAGCATGAGAATACAGTCCTGCATGGGATGGGACAAAACACAAGGTGTGATTAGAGCACCCTTAAATCACTGGAATTTCCAAATTTATGAATGAAATGAAAAATATAGGGTGGGGGGAGAAATTACGTGAATTGTAACTTCTAGCATTTTAGCTTTTCATCACTTGTCAGTTTTTGATTAAGATCCAGAAAAGACATTTGACTAAAATATGCCAAATGAACCAACTGAAAAAAAATTGTGGCTTATATTTCTATTTTCACACGAGCATAACTATTACCCAAGGTGTTAAATTATGAAGATGTAGCATTTAGGGAAAACACATTATTTCATAATTTCATGCTTTAATATATCATTGATGAAAATATTAGATATTAATTTGAAGAAAACATCACAATGTTGGTCTGAATATCTTGGACAAAATTATTAAGGCCAACATATTCATATTAGTATGAGGTCATAATCATATCAGTATGACGTTAAATGTGTTATGACACCCTACAGCACTATACCATGAACAATATACCACCTGTTATAAACAATCCAAGTTGGGAATAAATGTAGCAAAATAATCATATTGTTATCAACAATTGATGCAAAATAGTTTCTCTATTGTCACCATGTTTTTAATGTTATTTTTCCACACAGATTCTGTTGTTTGTGGTTAAATCCTTTTGGTGAATTAGTAGGACACATGCATTTTCTGTTCTGTTTGATCTCTTTCATTTCTCAGTATTTGAATGACATATATAATCCTGAGGATGTCATGTATTAAACATAGCAGTACCTGTCTAGATAACATTTGCCTCTGCCAGTAGTTTCTGCAGTATAAAAGCAAGCAAAGTTTGCTCTAAAGTAAACATTATTATTTCTCAATCTTGCACTTCGTTCTATTTCTGATTCACTTGGTTTCACCCAAATTCTGGATGTATGTTTGAAATGGCAACATTTTGAATGACCTTTTTTCTTTTTCTTTTCAGGCACATTTTCCTCTTTGACAAGGTGATGCTTATGTGCAAGGCTCGGGTAAGTTGGTAGGCGAGTGACCACCCGTGTCAGCAGATAGAGAGGAAACACATTATGCTTTATAGCTTTGGGTATAGGTACTTCCTTTCCAATAATGGCGTTATTTATGACCTTTCCAATTAATGGCAAGAGGTGTACGCTTTCTCTGATATCATTCTAATCTATGACCATTGCTACGAGATATGTTTACTTGTCAACACAACCCAAGTCATATGTATATTTGTGTAAGGACAAAAGCTGTGTGTGTTGAATATATGTGCTTATAGGGTATCTATCAGAATGATTTTTTTCCTCCTTTGTGTAAGATACAAACAGTTTGGAGGGTTTTGATCGTACGTCTGTGAGGTTTTATTCTCTTTGAACTACTGTTCTAACATTTCTTTTATCTAGCGAGAAAGTAAGACTTCAGATCAATCTGTATATGTACTCCCCAATCTATTTGGATGACCTGTAGCTTTGTCAATGTGTTGATAATCTTTGTAGCTTTGAGTAATTATGTTGACTATAGGTGAGGTATGGTCTAATGATTTTTTACCTCAATGATTTTTTACCACAAAAGTAGAAATCCCATCCTCCATGAAGATGAGGGTTTGCTCCCTTTAAGTTATCACCTGTCATAAGAAATGGCAATTTTGAATTCCTTTAAGCATTGTTTACAATTAATGTCAAATAAGCATTCATGTCTGCAGGATGCCTTTTATTTGATAACTTTGCAAGCAAATTAAAAGATTTTTGTATATATTGTATGTTTAAGGCAAATAATTTTTGTATGATCAGCATTGTGGCTATAATTTCAATTAGCATGGTGAATGTTTTATTGTCCAAAACGGTGTATGACAATTACGAATAGCTGACAGTAAGTTAGAAATGGTCTTGACTGTTACGCTGTGATGCACCGAGGTTTCGCTTTAATGTTCGCGGAGAAATATCATTGAAACTGAGAAACAAAAAAACTTTAGTCCTTTCTGAATATTTCAGTATCTGCTTTTGGTGAATTTTTGGCTTCAGGTATTCTTTATATGAAATGGAAGACATACTCTATGTTCTTTAAATCTTATCCATAAAAACATGTGAAGGATTGTTGAATTTCTTTACTGTAAGCTTGTAACTAAATGAATCCAAGAAGGTGGGATTAATTATCAAACTTGTCAATTGTCAGTGGCACAATTGTCCAAATATGTACAAAATGAGTCAGACCCATGAAGATCCGGGGTAGAATAGGTCTTCAGCACCCCATGCTTGCCGTGAAAGGCGACTATGCTTGTCGTAAGAGGCGACTAATGGGATCGGGTGGTCAGGCTCGCTGACTTGGTTGATGCATGGCATTGTATCCCAATTGCGTGGATTGATGTTCATGATGTCAATCACTTGATGGTCTGGCCCTGACTCGATTATTTACAGACTGCTGTCATATAGCTGGAATATTGCTGAGTGCGGTGTTAAACAAACAAACAAACAAAAGTGTGAAGCCCCTTCTTGGTGTCCCGTGACTATGTATGGCTGAAGAACACTAAAATGGCTGAAATCCTCATTGAATCATCAGTGGGAAATGATGGAAGCTCACTTATCTCTAAGTTATGCTAGACTCACCTCCGTGCATCACAGTCCAAGTACCTAGGGCACAAAGTCAGTATGACGTGGCGTTTTCTAGATTAATCCTTTGGCTGCAGAAGAGTTTATAATGAAATCAGCGAATCATTCCAATTCTGTAAGATCGGCACATAAGTAGACCTTTTTAAAGATAATTATACTTTGTCTTCAATGAGCTTTGCTGCTTTTCTGCTGTTTAGACACATACAATAGAATACAATGCAATAGAAGGCACTGCACCAGAGGATTCATAGTGTGTTGTATCAAGCATTCAGAACTTAACACTTGTAGACTTTATACGACCTGGTCGATTAGCTAGGCAGTAGGTATAGGCAAATATTGTCATGCATTAGTCATGTTAGTATAAAGTGTTAATATTCATTATTTTGCTAGAATAAAGTAAATATTTTCTTTTTGCATTGCATCTATTTATTGTCTGTATATTTTTACCAAAATTTATTTGGTTCACTTTGTCACAGTTGACATGATCATCTCATTGCAGTCGAATCATGCACAAATACCCCGACACGTTTTTCACACATTTATAGCCAGACCTTCTGTCAGATTCATCACTTTGTCCAATTTGTTATTTTGGAAAGAATGATTTGTTTTTGTCTTGGGCACATTTATCACTAAAGAAATGAATTTTAAGCTCAGCTTTGTATTCTCTGTCTTAACTTTACAAAATGATTGGACATCACAGAAGTTATAATTAGATTAGTATTGGCTTGTTGTTTAACGCCACACTCAGCAATAATCCAGCTATATGACGGTGGAGATTAGTATTATGAAAAATGCCACAATCTGGCATGGTAATTAAGCTAAGATTTTTGTGTTTTTGTTTGGTTGGCTGGGATTGTTTTATGGGGATGGAGTGTTAAAGATTTACAATAAACATTAGCACATACTGATCAAAAGTATCAATTTTCAATGTTCAATGCTTTCAAGGGAATTATTGGGGTTTCGGGGAAAGGGTGTAAAAAATACACAATAAATTCTTTAAGCTGCCCAGAAGCAATAATTCTAATATTCAATGCATTTTATGTTTCTGTTCATGTAAGCACACCCTGTTTCTTCATGTTCAGCCTTCTCTGATACCCGTGTCTTAAGCTGGCTGTAAGAGTGGAGTCACTGGTAGCCTTTAGTCACATGTTAGCTGACACCACATTAGATATCACCTGTGTTTTGTTGAATGGATCACATTGTCACCCTTGTATCTTTGTGCCTCTACTAGATGGTGGAGAAATTCCTATGGGTAAGCTCTTGTCACTTTTGTCCTACATGGTGTCCAAACTCTCCCAGATATACAGCCACCAGGGGTCTCTGCTGTCCCAGCCTCACTCTCATGTTTACAGCCTCTTTCTCATATATGTAGCCTCTTTTTGACTAGAGCTTGGTATTGAAGAAGCTCTTTACACTGGAACACAAAAAGTTTGAGTTAAAAGTTTGAAAATGAATTTGAAGAAAGGAAATATGTTTCCAGGAATAAAACCTGTTTAGGATACATAAATAAATTCTGTAATGTGTCTTCATCCTTAGGGGTGTATCTATAGATCACTTACCTGTTGATGATATCTCCGGTAGTGTTCGTTTTCCTTTTGTAAAGGATCAACCTGAGAGTCTGGCTGGCTGGACAGTCGGTCGTTGCCTGTTTCATGACCTCCTGTCTGGCTTCCATGTCATCCATACACACTATCATCTTCAGTTTCTCAATGGCATGCCCAGTCAAACATATATTGTGAAATGTTGTCAGTCTCCGAATTTTCAATCTTGCATGTGAAACACATGAGCATGTTGTATTGCCATTGATGTTATGTTGTAACCATGACAACTGTGAACTACCCACATGTATGGCATGGTGCAGATATCATCTTAAAACCTGCATGTTTGGTTCTTCCTGGTATATGCAGGAAAAGGAATCAACATTATATGATATGTGTCTGCTGTTGCATATTACATCAACTAAGACTAAATACTGGTTATATTTATGATATATTTGATACATACTCAAACACTGACAACGCAGCTGTGCAAAGTTATCTGATTTATGTTGTCTTAACATTTTCAACATTTCGATATAAGTCTGTATATTGCCACACTGTAGCTTACAGCTTCCTTTTGTTTTATTCAACATTTTGAAATTTTGAAATCTGTGTAATCATGGTGATGTGTTTTAAAATAAATGGCGATTTACCACTGATTCCAAACTGCTTGTCCTTAGCTGACTCAATTTCTGAGGTATTTATCTGTAATTTAACATTGTTTTCGATAATGTAATACTTATCATTAAAGTATCTACCTTTTGTTGGTCCTAACCTCGACCAAGTCATCACACTATTCATAAGTATGTCAATATTAATGGCAAACTGTCCATTCCCATGTGTAAATTGTTTCTGACGTTTCTGACATTTGAATCAGACTTTGCCAAATATCATCCCCTGAGGAGGTCAAGATAAATCCATACATGTACTAAAATAGGCCAAAATTGAGTATGTTCTATCAGTCCTTTAATCACTGATATAGTTGTATTAATCAGTTTCAGTATCCCTGATCTTATTCTTGAAGAGATGAATGGAAAACAATTTTTCATCTTCCTAAAACTGTAAATGTATTCAATGAACTAAACATGTCTCCTTAGGCCTGGGGCGGTCAGGTGGCCTAGTGGTTAAAGCGTTCGCTCGTCACGCCAAAGACCCGGGTTCAATTCCCGACATGGGTACAATGTGTGAAGCCCATTTCTGGTGTCCCTCGCTGTGATATTGCTGGAATATTGCTAAAAGCGGCGTAAAACCATACTCACTCACTCCTTAGGCCTGGCGTGGCTTGAGTCTCAGACACATGTTCAGTCAGATATGAAATTGCAGAATATTGCTAAGTACCTCGATATTTCTGCAAATGTGACATTGTTCCCAAAGTACATCTAGGAGAGTTTGACCCTTAACCTTTGTCACGGCACTGCGTCTCGACACTGCACATGCTTTTGGCTCTGCTCTCAAACCTAGGCAATATGGATGGAGATAGTGGAAGAATTTAACATGTGTAGTTATGCCCTATTGCTTATAGTTTTGTTTTTTTAAATAGGAAGAGAAACACATGGAAAATATACAATTAATTTGCACATGAAATTCATGTTTATAATTGTTGTTTTTCTAACGAGTCAGGAATCTGAAACAAATAATATAAGAAAGCAACCCTTTCAAAGTGATATTGGCTGCTGTTAAAATAACTTACCAGTATTGCATGAAAATGATGTGAATGCATTTGTGCTCTCATCCATCTTTGTCGTGGAATGTCCCTGCATATTTGAAGTGGTGTTTTAGCCGACCATTGTTTTTATTTCGCAAGTGCATACTTTAGCCATTTTTGTTGATTCTATGCTTACATTAGCTACTGCTTATAGTGATATTTCAGGAGGTTACAATTTCTAATACAAATATTATTTTGGAGAGTGATGGCTGTGTTATTATTTGAAATGGAGGATGGGTGAGAATTAGTCACACTCGGTTACAGCAAGATGTCCTGTTTATAAATCTTGCCACTTGTGTTGCATGTGTTCTGTACATATTCTTTCGGGAGGGCAATAACAGACAGACAGACAGACAGTCAGACAGTCAGACAGACATCTGTACCAACAAGACAGATCAGTGGAATTTCTTGTCTTGCAGACTTTTTTGGCCACTATATATGAATGGGCTGGTGGCAAAATGAAAAAAGACCAGAATTCAATTTCAACATCACTGATTAGAACAAATAGCATGCCTAAGAAAATGAATTATTTCTGACTACAGGACATGTTGCCAAGTACATGTATTGAACTGCAGAAAATACTTATAGTTGTTCATGTACTGATTAAAGAAATCTGTAGAATTGGGCATGCTGAAAATGACACAAATACTCACATGGCAATATTTACAGATTGAATACACTTTTCTTGTTCATTCTGGTACAAAAATGAAATAATGACAATTATTAATGATACCTGCAATTAAAGTAGGAAGATGTCATTTTCATAGCCAGGTGACAATTTTCAACCCGCAAAGCTGTTTGTATCTACTTGCTGGGCTATGTCTGTGCAAGACATGCAACACGAGTGTTTTGTGACATAAATCATGGCATTTTGCTCCATTATAAAAGATGACAGTCCTGACCAACTGTTTGACCAGCCAGCCTGCAGACCCTAACCTATGTATTTAGACTAATGCGCACGTGTAGAGTTGTCTTCCCTAACCACTTCTCCTATGGAATGACCAAAGATTGCTGATGCCCTTAATGAAGCATCAACTGATTCAAATAGTTTTAGCAATATGTACTTGATACTAATGTGTATACCTTTAATCTTGTGTAATATTTACTGATATTTTAAAACTTCAGTGGGATCTGTGTAAACTGGGCTAATTTTTGGACCAAATTTTAATCCTGTTCAGACCTCAGTCAAGATAAGACAGAAATCAAATTCTAGCGAGAATTAAGTCTCAAGCAGAATCAAGATCAACTACATTTGTACAACTGTTTATGTCATGGAATTTATTGGATTCTTAAAAATTGACAATCTATACTTCTGAAATATAAATAAGCTCTCTTTCCCTCCCATAACGTGAATGAAAAGGGTTTGAATTATCAGAAGCAGTCAATAGGCCTACCTATAGTTTATTTTGTAACCCTGAAGTTATTATTCTTCTTTTTCTTCTTCTTTATTTGGTGAGAGCCCTGAGTCTAGACAGACTAGAATGTGAGCTGGAAGATTATATTTTTAAGGAATATTTTTCATGGTTTTGTTTGAGACCATCCTTTAATATGAGAAAAGAAATTGTGGATTATTTTTAGAAGATGAATTTATTCATGAACTTATGTGTTATTGTTTTTTTCTATGCCAAAGACCCAATGATTGTTATGTGAAATAAGACCAAGTATGTTGGAGAAAGCATGTCCTATGGTGTACATGGCTGACATCTTGGACAGATCCTCAGATGGGCAAGGTACCCCTGGCCGTGTATCTCTCAAGAAACAAATTTGTCCATACTATTTTCAGTGTTTGAAATGCCATTTTGTGTCAAACAACCCAATAATAATTCCTGAAAACCCAAGTTGAATTTCAGTTGCCATTTTATGCAAAAGTATCAATGTTACAATAATCAATTATCTAAGTAGAATCTCCAATTGAAAAATGGAGCTGGAATTGTGATTTCCATTTGAGAAGGTTCCATATATTATCATGTCCCTGTGGTGGTCCAAAGAAAGAATAGGTCTTGAGTACCTGGTGTTGGTGTCACCATACCATGGGGATTCCAGGGAAGAATGGCTGCTCAGTACCTTCTGCTGGTATCAGTATCCCAATGGAAAATCCAGGGAAGACAAATTCCTCAGTACCTTGTTCTGGTATCAGAATCCCCATGGGGATTCCGGGGAAGAATGACTGCTCAGTACCTTCTGCTGGTATCAGGATCCCAATGGAAAATCCAGCAAAGACAAATTCCTCAGTACCTTGTTCTGGTATCAGAACCCCCATTGGGGTTTCAGGGAAGAAAAGCTCCACAGTATCCAATGCTGATATAGGCAACCCTGTGAGGATTTCTGGGAAGAAAAGGTCCTTGGTACCTTTTGCTGGCATCAGCAACCCCATGGGGATTCCAGCGAAAAAAAGGCTCCTCGTTATCTGCATGGGAATGTCAGGGAAGAAAAGATCCTTGGTACCTTATTGTATTAGCGATACTGAAGAGAATTGCCCAATGTGTAGGATGCTCTCATGGATTGGGAGGCAGAGAAAGGGACTATGAAAGTGTTGTGATAAACTACATCTCTCTATTGTCTCGTGGGTATAATTGCCATAGAGGGAGAACTCTTTCAAGGGTGCCTTGTTCCTTGCAGTAGAGGGTTGGGTAAGGGGGGATCAACCAGCCCCAGTACTTTTGATATGGAGACACTGAGAAATTGATGCGCTCTGATTAAGTAACCCTGTTCACTGAATATGCTTTTTGATGTTGTGATAACAAAGGTACAATACTGAAATTAAACACAAAATTTGACTAAATTTGTCACTGTAATTTTGTTTCAAAATTACAATTATTTTTGGTCAAAGCAAATAACCTTAAATTGAATGCTAACTTAATGTTCTGCTTATAATTTAGAACAAGACTACCTATTCATGCGTATTAATATGTTGTTGGAATAACCAGCTTGTAGTAACTGAGAATGATTCTTTTTATCAATGCAATGATCTTATTGTGATTGTAATTTGTGTGTAATTTGAATCATCTATGCATACTGGTGCCCACTGGTCGTACATAGTGGGCATGTTAGCATCTCATTATTGGCCAGAAGAAATGTTGTAGGATGATTCTTGGTGGCCAAGACGGCCAAGATCCAAGCCAAGACAGAGGATGTGTTTGTCTGGGCTACGTGGTGACCATATCGATGTTGATGTTGCAGGGCGAGACCTACAGCTTCAAGGATGCCATCGTCTTGGGCGAGTACAAAGTAGACGACAGCAGTGTGCCAAATGACAAGAGAACTGACAAGGTATGGGACTGGTAATTTGTATGTTCTGAAATTTCTGATAAATATGACTTTGCTCACTTTGGGATTAAATGGATTGACAGATGTTCACAAAGATCGTAATGTCTGATGGATCTGTGGCACTGATTCCTTGTTCTGTAGAACCTTCTTGTTGATTGATATGCTGTTGACCATTGTCTGCATCTGGACTGACATGATTTTGAACATTATTCTGCAGACTAATTACCACATTGTTGTATCTGTTCTGCAGACTGATTACCGAAATGTTGAACATTGTTGTATCTGTTCTGCAGACTGATTACCGTAATGTTGAACATTGTTGTGTCTGTTCTGCAGACTGATTACCGTATTGTTGAACATTGTTGTGTCTGTTCTGCAGACTGATTACAGTATTGTTGTATCTGTTCTGCAGACTGATTATTGTATTGTTGAACATTGTTGTATCTGTTCTGGAGACTAATTACCGTATTGTTGAACATTGTTGTATCTGTTCTGGAGACTGATTATTGTATTGTTGAACATTGTTGTATCTGTTCTGGAGACTGATTACCGTATTGTTGAACATTGTTGTATCTGTTCTGGAGATCGATTACCGTATTGTTGAACATTCTTGTATTTCTTCTGCAGTGGAACTGCCCCTTCATCATGGTGCAGAAGAGTCAGAAGATGGCCTTCACTTTCTTCGCTAAGACAGAAGACGCACGGCAGAAATGGATCGAGGCTATACAGATGGCACTGTGAGTGATCAATTAAAAAACTCTCTCAAGTTATTAGCAAACAATTACTGATAGAAACTAGGCTTTGATATAGGCTAGTGGACACGCTTGCCTCGGGAAGATGGACGAGGTCATGGAGTGCATGTATATTGTTTCAGAGAGAACACTCAGCCGTCAGCGGGCCCCAACTATGTGATGCAGACGTTTGAGAAACCCCGTGAATGTGATGTGTGTGGCAAGCTCCTCAGGTATGTTGACAGCAGAATTTGGCTTCTTTGTGTGTCAGGTACAGAGAATTTAAGGGTGTCATTGATTTAAATGTTTAATTTTGATATATATTGACTCAAAAGTATCACCATACATCCATCTATCGATTAATAATAAAATAGTTATTATTATAGTTATTATGTATGTCTCTAGATAAAGAAATTCCTATGTAGATCTGCAATTTATCAACAGAGTTGATAATAGTTTAAAACTCTAAAGACTTGCCGAGGAGTTTGAAACTTTTATCAACAAGTGTTGATGTATTTGATATCAAAAGACACAAGGGTGAGATTCTATTTATCATTCTTCCAAATGTTTGAGTTTGTAGACAGTAATAAGCAGTGTCTTCAGCGTAAAAAGTATTGCGAGCAGTTTCAGTAGCAGAGCCATTAGTAATGTCATGTAATTGTGACATCATGGTAACTAATGGTCTGCAAAGCATGGTGATGCAATTTCCAATTTTGGCTTTTGGAAGCCAGTTTTGGATGATAAAACAGGAATATCGCTGATTGAAGCATTAAAAGTAATTCACTTAGTCATGCATTTCTCTTTTTTTCACAGGGGAGTCTTCTTCCAAGGCTACATTTGTCAAGGTGAAATTATAAGTCAACCATCTACCATTTAAAACATAACAGAAAGGGTATATCAAAATGCAAGTTTTGAAAATATAGCACGGAAAGACAATGTTTAATCATCTAATTACATGAGCTCATTCAGACTATATCCTGGCTGAATGTGTACCCTGATTTTCAGCCTTCATTATGTACAGGGTGGATGGGTTGCTAGTGTTAAAGCGTTCACTCGTCACACTGAAGGCCCAGGTTCAATTCCCCACTAAGGTACAATGTGTGAAGCCACTTTTTGGTGCTCTGCCGTGTTATTGCTGGAATATTGCTAAAAACACAACAAAATACATACCCACTTGCTGTTGTGTATAATATCTGCAATAAGTGAGACGTAAAACAACATCCCCTCACATATTTTTTGCCAAGCTACTTCCATGGAGTTGTACAGTTACCCATGCTTCTTGTATTCCAGACACAAAGAAAGCTGTGCATAAAGAATGCATAGGCAAGAAACCTGATATTAAACGTAAGTCTTATTCTCATTTGACAATATCTATAGTTCAATATTTCACATGAGAATTTTCACATAATTCAAGGGTGGGGCCTTGTGCTTTTAGCTCCTAAATTTGAAAAAAAAGGCCCACATTTTCAAATACAATGGGGCATTTTAACATTGTGCTGTATAGGCATACCTCTGGAATATTTGAATATTTCACATAAAAGGTCCATGTCCGAAAATTCCTAGAGTGATCCCTGCTAGTGCAAACCTTTGCATCATTTCCAGTAGATTGTCGTGTTTCTATATGAACTACTGTTAGCCTTTTTCCTGAACCAAAAGAATTTTGGCTCACCTCAGGCTTTGGAATAATGGCGTAAGTTGAAGACTGAATTAGTGTAATAAAAGTATTACTAATAGAAAATATAAACAATAATAGTGTTTATTGTGTCTGTGTTTCAGCTTTGTCACCGAGACCGCCCAGGCCATCACCGCAAGGTAATCCATGATCAGTTGTTCTCTGTGGATTATTGTAGTGTTGGATTTGGAGGCATGAGTGGGAGAAACAAGTACATTTCTGTTAGGGCTGGGACGGGTAACTCGGGCACTCGGGTCGGTACTGAGTAGTCATGTGATTATATTGTTAAATGGCAAAAATTATCTAGAACTTTATGGTTACACTATAAGTGACAAATGTTCCCATTTCTTTCCGACTATGCACACATTCCTTCTGACCTTATATGTTTGCATAAAGATAAATTTCAGTCAACTTCAGTGTATGCATGACTAGATCATTTTATAATATAAATTTTGACAGGAGTACGGTCAAAACTATTCCCACATGTTTTACCTATCTCTTGAGACCTACAGCAGGTACCCGGGTAGGGTCGGTGATAGGGGGGTGGGTACCCGGGTAGTAAATTTGTACTCGTCCCACCCCTAATTCCTGTCCCTATTCTCACAGGAGTCACCAAAGCTCGAACCACCACTGCCTACACGGGAACGCCGCCTCCTAATGGGCACCGAGCACTCACCTTCAAGACGGGAGAGACAATCGATGTTGTCGACCAATCAGATAAAACATGGTGGAAGGTTCGTACTCACTCCTTTGAGATAGAAGAAAATCTTATGATTACCTTCTTTGAGAAATGGATACCATATAGATTATTTTTCACTCAATCTTATTCTGGAGATGGGTTGCTGTGCATCATAAGTCCTATGTACCCCATGTATGTAAGAGCTGACATGTCAGGGGTCTAATGTTCAGGGGTCACTGATTCTATTTCTGAAATCAACAGATTTGAGTGATTTTTCCAAATTAAACCATGTTTTAGTTTTAGTTTTATGTAATTTCTCTCTAATTTTGCATAATGACCTACAGCTGTGTCAGTTTTGCTTACACAAAAAGCATGTTCAGAATGGCCAGTGAATTCCTGGCATAATGGTTGGAGTATAGTGATTTCATCATAATGGTTTAAATATAGTGATGTCATCATAATGGATTAAATACAGCGATGTTATCATAATGGTTTAAGTACAGTGATATCATAATGGTTTAAGTACAGTGATGTTATAATGGTTTAAGTAAAGTGATGTTATCATAATGGTTTAAGTACAGTGATGTCATCGTAATGGTTTAAATACAGTGATGTCATCTTAATGGTTTAAGTACAATGATGTCATCATAATGGATTAAATACAGCGATGTTATAATGGTTTAAGTACAGTGATGTCATCTTAATGGTTTAAGTACAGTGATGTCATCTTAATGGTTTAAGTACAGTGATGTCATCTTAATGGTTTAAGTATAGTGATGTCATCATAATGGTTAAGGTATAGTTACAATGTGTAAACTTTCTGATTGAGTTCATGCACTGAATTCGTGGGTTGGACATTTTTACAAGTGTCTGTGATATAACTTAAGTTTGGTGACGGAACTATGTCACAACATTCACTGACTCTCACACTTGTCCCTTCAGGGTCGTCATCAGGGCCAGGAGGGCTTCTTCCCTGCAAGCTATGTACAAGTATCTCGGATCGCAGTAAGTGGGCGTAGTGTCTGCACTTTCAACAAGAGGTCTGAAGCCCCTAATTATAGGGGACACTTGTTGTGGCTGGGTGCTTGGGTGGTTTATGGGGAGAGTCATTGTGTCAGAGGGTACGGATGGTATAACGATGGTGCATTCGTGTTGGGGGGAGGGGGTTTGGGTGGTGAAAAGGGGGACTCTCCTTGTGGGAGGGGGCTTGGGTGGTGAAAGGGGACGCTCATTGCGTGCTGATCAGCTGGTTTTGGATTGGCTCCTCGATTCAGCCTCGCCCTTGTTCTATCAACATTAGCAGGGACTATGAATGGCATTTTTACTATTGCGGTTGTAAACTGTCATGTTTTTCAGTGACCTTCCTTGATTAGCATTTCCATACATTCAGGTTTAATCTTTCAGAAAATTAGCAAGGAAGATCAGGTAATTCATGGTTATAATACACTGGGAAGTTGCATTACTATTCCTACACAGACTAATGACTTGGTTTTAAGTGATCATTCTGACAATTGTTTCAGTTTGTAAACAATACTAACCACTCTTTTGAGAGTAAAATGTGGAGTTAAACAACTTCAGTGGCAGAGATATTAATGATGTCATTTGTTTGACGTCATGGTAACCGATGACATCACAGTGGTCTGAAAAGCATTGGGTTTCAATTTCTGTGTGGTGATATCTCCTGTGGAAGCAAGTTTGGTATGATAAATGTTCTTTACAGACTAAATCTCACTCTGTTTTGATTTTCCCTGTTTTCAAATACAGATATTGTCCAGTATACTAATAACACGTATGAGACATATTACAGTGTATGAGTATTTCTAAACAGTACTTATAAAGCAGCAAAATTGGCTTCCAAAGGAGATATTGCTTGGGTGATATCATACGATCCTTTAGGAGATATCGCTACAGTGGAATTGCAACACAGTGGTTTGCAGATCATTGTGGCGTCACTGAATTCTATGTTTGGAATAGGTTCTTTTGTACTTCATCTATAAATAATTTGCTTAGCTAATAAGTTAATTGTATTTCTAGGATTATTGTTGTTCCCTATTATGCCCAGTATGATCTTAAATTTGCTTTGTAAGATTTAAAGATATTTGTATGGAATGAAACCACATTTCCAATTCCTGCCATTTGACAATTTCCCAATTAGAAGTATATAGTTTATGGTTCCTTTTCCTTATTAAGGAATTGTCTAGTTGCGGGGATATTATGGAGAATCCTATATTAACACCATTTGAAGTCTACACTTTGAGTTAAATTTGTGATAATATTAAAGACTTTCAATCATTGTCAGTAAATTGACAATTTAATTCTTTTCCCATCTGGAATAACATGACTTCACCTAGTTTGAACTGAGAAGAGTATGGAACGAGTGTTTACTTCCGAGTGTAGAACTGACATGGAAAAGATTCAAAGGTACAGGGTTACTCAGGGTTTTATTTAATTTCTCTAAGTTGAGTCTCCGTGCATATGACATTACAGCTTTTTAACACCTTCATTATTCATAATATTTGTTACAACTTATAACTGAATATTTATTAGTCATTTATCCAAAGGTCAGTAATCTACGTCCTCATGGAAGTTAATATCACTTGATAAGCTTCAGCTTCTTGTTCAGTTAAGTTTAGAATTATATACTAAATTTCAACCAAACAAAGGACATATTAATGCAGCGGTTGTGAACCGTACAGAGGTCATGAACAGTGCAGAGGTCATGAACCGTGCAGAGGTCATGAACCATGCAGCAGCAGTAGGACCCGAAGCATCGAGACGCGTTGCCATGGGTCGTGGACCCGGATGGTCTCGTGAGATATGTTGTTTATCCTTGATCATGAACCCAGGATTAACCCTGGGATGTGTAAGTCCTTGGGTTGTGGACCAAGGACCATCCCAACTGGGGCGTCCTACCACTACTTGGGGGGACCTATAGTCATTTCCACGTTAAAGAGATATTTAAACGCCTATAAATCCCCTAAAATGAGGTAGCATGCAACTGAGAGCCCCAAAGTAGTTAAGTAGAATTGGGATGTATCAAATTGTGATTTGGAGTAGAATAATCTTTTTGTTGATATTTTGCAAGCCATGTGAAGCCTTGATTTGTAAATCTGTTTAAGAAACTTGAACTCCGTTTTGATAGCTGATATTTAATCTGCTCACCCATCTCAACTTCTGTACAGACTAAACATTAGTAGAAAGTACTGGTATGGTAGAGAAAAGAAACTGCACACTATGTCAATTATAGAATATGAAACAACTTTGTGCCTTATTAATCAAGGCGGTATGATTGCTAGGTGTAGATACTTCAGTGGGGATATCAGTACTAGCAAATGAGAAGCCAACTGTGGGTAAATGGAGTGTTGAATATTATGTTTTCATCAGGTTATTACACTAAGTATTTCTCTGGTGTTTGTCTTTCAGACTAACTCCTATCTCTTGGTTACTACTGGGATAAATTGATATTCAATACGTTTATATCAAAAACTAGTGTTCTGTGTGTTCAGTTAAAACTTGGTTTGGACAAGTTTGGTTGGAGTCATTTTTGTAATATGGGTAAATGTTGTTTTGATGACGGTGATGGAAAATACTCACATTTCTCAAATGATTTCTAATTTGCATTGGGTAAGGTAATAACTGAATATTGTCACCTTAAAAAAGGCTATGATTGATTCAATCAGCAGAAAGGTGACAGATGCCTAACTCATCGTTGAATTATGGTTTACAGACATAAATGTCACATTCCCAACATGGAAGATGGAAGTAATATGAAAGTTGTTAAACAAATAATGACGGTAGCATTCATGTGTCATAAAATATGTATTTAACTGTAGAGTTTTATTCTGACACAACAACTGCTATGGCCTCAATAACCCAGTGGGTGTCCACAAAAAGTTCTCAGTATCCTTTACTTAGTGGAGGAATTGGTCTTCAGCAACCCATGTTTGTCGTAAGAGGCGACTAACGGGATCAGGTGGTCATGCTCGCTAACATGGTTGATAGTTGTCATCACATCCCAATTGCGTAGATTGATGCTCATGATATCAATCACTGGATTGTCTGGTCCAGACTTAATTATTTACAAATCACAGTCATATAGCGGGGCGGTCGGGTAGCCTAGTGGTTAAAGCGTTCGCTCGTCACGCCGAAGACCCGGGTTCGATTCTCGACATGGGTACAATGTGTGAAGCCCATTTCTGGTGTCCCCCCCCCGTGATATTGCTGGAATATTGCTAAAAGCGGCGTAAAACCATACTCACTCACTCACAGTCATATAGCTGGAGGGGCGGTCTGGTAGCCTAGTGGTTAAAGCGTTTGCCCGTCACGCCAAAGACCCAGGTTTGATTCCCGACATGGGTACAATGTGTAAAGCCCATTTCTGGTGTCCCCCGCCGTGGTATTGCTGGAATATTGCTAAAAGCGGCATAAAACCATACTCACTCACTCAT
This sequence comes from Haliotis rufescens, assembly GCF_023055435.1. Classification (NCBI taxonomy): domain Eukaryota; kingdom Metazoa; phylum Mollusca; class Gastropoda; order Lepetellida; family Haliotidae; genus Haliotis; species Haliotis rufescens. Next base: position 36,026,213 of record NW_025964372.1, on the reverse strand, counting down.
ATAGCTGGAGTATGTAGAATGTTACCCAATGACTTTGATTCCTGCATGCAAGACCTACATTTGTTTGAATCATGGTGCCATAATATAGCTAAATATTCCTGAAAGTGATGAAAAGCCCTTGGAATACAGTTTTGAGAATACTGAAAGTGGTTGTATCTTATGTCAATGGAACAGGTGAGCTACAGAGCCGGTTATTCAGTTGTGTCCCAGTACTGGGTGTTGTACTCTGTTGTAATATGCTGTCACCATGTAAACTCATAAGAAAGTGGGACTGAACCGCCCACAACTCCTGCAGTGATGTACAGTGTACCATAAAGTGATTTTACTCCATTGATGTTGAGATGTTGTTTCCCCGACAGCTACCTCAGTATGAGAACCCTGTCCCCCGAGTCGTCCCCCACCAGGCCAGGGTGGTGCGGGAATTCAGCAATGGTCCCCCACAGCGCCACTTCTTCGTGTGTCCGTGGTACGAAGGACTGGACTACCTCACTGTTGGCTCTGCTGTTGTGTAGTGGACAGTTAGCTTGGGTTTCATACTGACACTGCCAGGCTGACAACACACCATTCACCATTCATTCAATAAATTAGCATTCTAAATCACCTTTTCCCTACTGACCAAATAATGTTAGGGATCATGAATATATTGGGGTTTATTTTTTAAAAATTGTATTCTCAGTCTTCCCTACTAATAAATATCCCCAAACTTAATCATGATGCCTTACTCTCTCTCTCAGTAATTCAGCCCAAAATTGCTCAGATTATGTTTTGACACCTGAAAATATTTCTTTTGAAAAATAATCAGTGTGTGTTATTAAATGTCAGTTTGAAACTCTTGTGTGTTGGTGTGTGGCATTAACCACAACATTTTGTTTTTCTTCAGGATGAGAGTTTTAGTTTGTATGGCATGGATCGCCCCTTCTGTTCCTCCCAGAGATTGTGTTTCCTATGTTGGAATGCTAGAATGCTGTGAACACTAGTATCCGGGGTTCAGAAATATCGTCAGAGTCAGTGATACTTGTTTCATCCAGTGAATGTTGTCTGTGTTCAGTTGACAGAAAGTTTGCCATTATTCTTTTCTATTTTATTTTCACGGAACATTGCTGAATAATACCTAGTGTGACGCTCCGCAAACAGGGAAACCCATTTGTCTGGAAACCCTGCCCTTGAGACAATCACTCTGTAACTTCTACTCATACCCAAATACGTCCAAAGCCTGAGTCTAGTAATATTCCGTTCGGTCAAAAGCTCAGCTAATAATAGTCCACTTAAAACTAACTTCTACTTTAAATGATGTTTGGGTCCATGTTCGGACGAGTAGACTCAAAAGTTTTTTGCACAGATGGCTGAAAATCACGAGGACATTCTAGCGTCTGGATTAAACAGGATTCAATGTAACAGCCTATTCATTCAGAGAGGCAGTCATGTACAATGATACTGTGAACATACTCAAGATGTCTGAAACTGCAAATGGATATTTCTGAACCAAGGATAGAGAAACAGCTTACATTCAACTTCTAACATGTAAACTATTTTGTTTGTATTTTGATTGTGTGTATTTCAGCGGAAAGACTCGTACTTGGACGTGACGTTTCCCAATAGGTCCTCCAACCCACAGCTATCAGACACACCTTCCTCACCACCATCTGGCAACTCAACACATTCCTATGTTAATGTCACTGAACTCAAAGAAAAACCATGGTAGGTTGCACCTCCACCGGAACTAGCACATCGCACTTCAGTGTTGCAAGATGCCAAGCTGCTAAGACAATCCCAAACAATCCAAATACAATGCCTACAGTCCAGGAAATACAAATTTTATATACCGGTACGTCAAGAGAAATATATTCTAATATTACAGGGCCTGAAACATCAGGGAAATTCTTTCTAATACTGTGATGTGTATTCTCTTTGAGAATATCCTTGAAAATTACAATGAATTTGAAAGGGAACACTGTTAATTTGACAATACCTGAAACTTATCAGTTGAATTCTTTCTAATATTACAAGGGGGCACGGGTGGCCCAGTCGTCTAAGGCGCCGCAATTCGCTGTGCAGAGTTGCGTCCCTTGGGCACGCCAGAAACCTATGATTGTGGGTTCGAATCCTGGTTCGCCCAAATTATGTTTCTAGGTTTGTCAGCACCATACCCATGGTCTGCATCACTTCGGGCTTTCCTCCCACATTAAGCTGACACGCCATGATATACCTGGAATAATGTTAAAAGCAGAGTTAAACCCAACTCACTCACTCTAATATTACAATAGCTTAAATATGTCCGGGGCATGTTTTCTGATATTGCAGCCTAAATATGTAAGGGTAATATTTTCTAATGTAACAATGTGTAAAACATGCTGGGAGAGATACAAAAAATATTCAACATAAGCTACAGCAGGAACTACTTTCATGTGCACAAATATTCTGAAGGTTTCTTATGTATGATACAGAATGATAATTAAAGTCACAATAAAATCAATAATAGGTTACATGAAAACTCAACAATTGTCGTGGTATGAAGTAGGGCTGCAACGAATACACTATGAGGGGAATATGATTTGAATCATGAATATGGGGTAACGAATATGAATATTTATTCACGAATACAATAACAAGTCAACAGTTGATGTATTATTTGTTATATTCAGTGAAACAATAACATAAGTTATTTGACTGGTTTGTTAATTATTAATATATTAAACATTTACATGCTTCACATATCAGGTACTAGTATCTGCTCAACTGTGACAATGACCAGTGACCACAATACTGTCAAATTAAATATTATAAGAGTGCTGACTTTGAAGAAATCTGTGCATACAATGTTCTTATTGATATTTTTAGGTACAGGGTATGTACTGCATATTCATAAATATTTGATTCTAGTGGCCACGATTAACGAATTCAATTCATGAATGGAAACAGTTCGATTCACTGAATACACGAGTGAATCGTAACAGCCCTAGTATGAAGTCACATTTCATCATCAGAAGGACCAACAAATTCAAACAAAACATAGTAAACTTTAGTCCAAGCAACTTACAATGGCAAGACCCCTTGTGTAAATAAAATCAGAATTTACATTTTACTGTTCACGTTCATATCAAAATATGGGGCGGTGAGGTCACACTGAAGACCCAGGTTCGATTCCCCACATGGGTACATTATGTGAAGCCGAATTGTGGTGTCCCCCGCCATGATGTTGCTGGAATATTGCGAAAACAGTAATCACTCACTCACTCCCCATGTCAAAATACACATCTTCCTTATATATATAGGTTTCTTTATGACAAAAAGATACTCAAACATAGGAGAAAGTATGACACTGCACAGGTACTCTAGGGAGTTTGTGCATCTCGACTCCCGTATGACAATACTGGTGTTTGTTGCTAAGTCACGCACCAGTCTCCGACCTATGTTGGCTCTGTGTCAGCAAACGTCTGGGGATCTGGACAAGACTGCATGTGTCATGACTCAAATCTCAGAAGGAAGCAAACTGGAGAAAACAGTTCTATTTTTGTGGACTTGTCTTGAGAGTGTTTTACTAACTGATAATAATCTCGGTGTTTTCTTCTGTTGGAATGATATTTTTTCCACAGTGTTATCCCATAGTGAGTGTGTATATATACTTTTGGCATGCTTAATTGTTGATTATAACCACATCCTGCATGATGGAGTATAACTGAAATTACTTTTAGTCATGAACAATCATCTAATAAATGCCAAATGGTTTGTCTTACATTTTTATGAATCCATTATGTGTACCCACCTGTGAAGATCCGGGGTAGAATAGGTCTTCAGCAACCCATGCTTGTCGTAAAAGGTGACCAAATGGAGAGGGTGGTCAGGCTCAGTGACTGATGGCATGTCATCATACCCCGGTGGCGTGGTCCACATCACTGGATTGTCTGGTCCAGACTCTTTACAGGCTGCCGGAATATTGCTGAATGCAGCGTTAAACAACGCCACACACACACACAGCTGTTTGCTGACTCTCAGTGTGTCATTATTCTCTGATGGTTTTGACCAATGCTCATTCCATCAAAGACCGGTGAAGATTCCGGGGTAGAATAGGTCTTCAGCAACCCATACTTGCCGTGAAAGGCGACTATGCTTGTCGTAAAAGGCGACTAACGGGATCGGGTGGTCAGGCTCGCTGACTTGGTTGATACATGTCATAGATCCCAATTGCGTGGATCGATGCTCATGATGTCAATCACTGGATTGTCTAGTCCAGACTCGATTATTTATACAGACCGCCGTCATATAGCTGGAATATTGCTGAGTGCGGCGTTAAACAACAAACAAACTACATTCCATCAAGCACTAGCTTACCTTCTCCACTGGACTTGATCAGTGTACCAGGCTGAGGTGGTGTCCAGTTCCCCATATTGTTTACAAAGTGATTACTTGGGGATTATTATTTGTCCCTAATAGCATTAAACAATGTTCATGCTTTCGACCTCCAGTGAGGGGCGGTCGGGTAGCCTAGTGGTTAAGGCGTTTGCTCGTCACGCCGAAGACCCGGGTTCGATTCCCGACATGGGTACAATGTGTGAAGCCCATTTCTGGTGTCCCCCGCCGTGAAATTGCTGGAATATTGCTAAAAGCGGCGTAAAACCATACTCACTCACTCACTCACTCGACCTCTAGTGCAATCGGTCCAATCAATTATGAGTACGGGTAACATGATTTAAATGGAATATAGCTGACTGAGGCATAAAGCAACATTCATTTACTCCTAAGTCACTAGTGTTTCTATGTCAAGGGGTCTATGTGCATGTCGACTGCATGTGAGTAATTGTGTGTAGGTACGTGGATGAGATGGACCGAGATGCAGCGCAGGCCATGCTTGACCAGTGTCCAGATGGAACCTTCCTCATCCGCAAGTCCATCAGCAGAATACGCTTGGGAGCGTACTCTCTCAGTATTAAGTAAGTGTCACCTAACTGTACTCCATTTGTTGGTAGTATGTTTAGAAGCATGTTGTATTATCAGATTATGAAGAATTGTTTAACATGTTAAATCTTCTATGTGCAAATCAGGTCAGAATAGATCTGATTGTAGCAAGAACTATCCACAGACAGTAGGTTACAATGTGTGCAGTGTGCTGATTGTGTGTCATTGTACGCTGATGATGTTGATTGTTGCTCATGCCATAAGCCACTGGTTTGCCTGGCCAAGACTTGATTAAGTTCGGGCTGCAGAGATATGGCTTTAATAGTGCTAACTGTAATACATTTGTGACCCACCAGGACAAAAGGGACCTTATGGGTGCTAAGATACAATTGTGCTGTGGGATTATAAAGACGTCAACTTGTTTCAGTGAAAATCGATATGTGTGACGTCATGTGTCTGTGTAATAAATGTGAATTGTATTTTTATGTTCCGAAGATGCTGAAGTTTTGAGATATAATGAAAAGTCAAAATGTGATTTTTCAGTCACAAGGTGTCATCTCATCCCTGTCATCTTGTGGGAGGTCACATCTATTGACCTTCACGTTATTCCCACAGTGTAGGGAGTATGGACACTAATACTTCTCTCCCCTGTCAGGTACGCCAATGCAGTGAGGCACATCAAGGTGAACCAGAATGCTGAATCCAAGTTCTTCTTGGCAGAGGGGCGCTACTTCGATTCTGTCCCGGTGAGTTCCTTTGTGTGCCACAAATATCGTATCCCTTTCTCTTCACTATTTAGCCGACAGTTCAGTGGTTGATATGTTGTGGGTTACTCCGAAGAAGTCTGCCACTTTAGGCCACTTTTCTCTGGTCAAGTTCTAGTAAAATGTCTTTCCATCTAGTAAGCTAAGATTATGAGAACCCATATGTACAGAGTAAACTCTACTGAAGTAAGGTGAGGTGAGTAGTTTTTCACACATTAGTGAGAACCACTTGAACAGTATGTTGATTCTGTCCATCTCTTGTGCCTGCAGAGACTCGTTTCACACTACCAACAGAACTCGTTGCGGGACAGCTTCCCCGATGTCAACACAACACTCAGAATACCCATCCGGAATGTCAACAATGAAGGAGGTATGTCCATTTGGTAGTCTCTGGTCTGGACCTTGTAGATGGAGCCAGCACACTTCGTCACTTCATATAGCCAGCACACTTCGTCACTTCATATAGCCTTCAGCTCATTCATTTGGTCCCCGTGAAGATAAGGGTTAAAACTGGTCTTCAGGAACCTATGCTTGTCAAAAGAGACGACTAACAGGACCAGGTGGTCAGATGCATGTCGTATCACAATTTCATAGATTGATGCTCTTGATGTCAATCACTGGATTGTCTGGTCCAGACTTGGATTATTTACAGAATATAGCTGGAATATTGCTGATTGCAGCATTAAACAACAAACAAATCAATCATTCATTTGGACTGATGTTCACTAAACAGACAGACCATATTGCGTAGACATTAGTTAGGAAAGCACTCAAAACACAACCGTCAGACTTTCCCTACTTTGTGGCTGAAAAATAGTTTCTTATAACTTTCAACTTATTCTGAATGGACTATGTACTATACAGTGCATTTGGGCAAATCATTTGTTGGTTAAACACAGTGCAGTGGCTAGCCTCAGTTTTGAATAAACTATTGAGTATTTCCTTCTGCCTTGACTGGACCAGAGAGTCCCTGTAGAACTGTTAGTACTATAGCAGGTGATCCCAGATGAGCCCTGTACACAGGGGCCTATCTGTCTTGTGATAAATTACAGTATTAGAGTTTGGCAAGGCATTCACCATTTTGTAAGTAACAGCTTCCCAGTTTTTTCAGCTGTCATTGTAATTATTCCAGGGCCTTTGCCCCCCACAGATATTGCTGTTACAAATTCAGACGTGTGTAGGAACCTTTTCCAGACATGAAAACTGGGTTGGTTTCTTTATGCCTTCGAGATGAAGATCAGATCATCTTATTTTACATGTCAATGAAATGTACTGCCATAGAATTTTGAGGTTTAAATATATAAATCCTAACAAGTGCAGATTCATTTTATGGCTTTAGGAGCATATTTCTTCAATTTGCCTCCATATTAGATACACCAACAGGTATGGCTGACAGGTATCCAGTATACTGCAGCCTGTATATATATGTATATCATGTCGTGAGATATTGGGACATGCCTACTATACAAGGTATCTGTTGCTCAGGTGGGACTCCATCCGCTTGCCGTGTCTGTGAGTTGCTGATGGTTATCATCTTGTGGGCAGTCAGGGGGGGAATGGGTCCCCACTATCTTTGTACTAGAAACCAGGGGAGACAATGTGTAACCTGCCGTATAGTGTGCCATCGAAGCCTGATAACGTGAAGGGTTGCTCATGCTGGCAGCCTGAAGGTTGTCAGGCATCTAGTTGATAAAGGCTGCCTGGACTTAGATGTGATATTGCTGACTGTGACTTTGAACAAGACTTATGAGAACTAACTGTGCATATTAGTATTAGAATTTGTCTTCAGCAACCCATGCTTGCTGTAAGAGGCGACCAAAAGGATCAGGTGGTCAGGCTTAGATTGATGCTCATGATGTCAATCATTGGATTGACTGTTCCAGACCTTCATCATATAGCTGGAATATTACTGAGTGCAGCATTAAATAACAAACTAACTATGGGGATCATATGGTTACCTGCCTGGTGTCATCATACCCCAAGCCTGTGGCTTATTACTTATACTTATATTATACTTAATCTATAGATCTGCTTGTCATGGATGGGACCTATGCTCCATGTGACACATGGGACCTATGCCAAATGTGACATGTGGGATCTGTGCTCAAAGTGCCACGTGGGATCTTTGCTCAAAGTGCCACGTGGGATCTATGCTCAATGTGACACGTGGGATCTGTGCTCAATATGACACGTGGGATCTATTCTCAAAGTGACACTTGGGAGCTATGCATAAAGTAACATGTGGGATCTATGCTCAAAGTGATACTTGGGAGCTATGCTCAAAGTAACATGTGAGATCTATGCTCAAAGTGCCAAGTAGGATCTATGCTCAATGTGACACGTGGGATGTATGCTCAATATGACACATGGGATCTATGCTCAATATGACACGTGGGATCTATGCTCAAAGTGACACATGGGATCTATGCTTAATGTGACACGTGGGATCTGTGCTCAATATGACACGTGGGATCTATGCTCAATGTGACACGTGGGATCTATGCTCAGTGTGACACGTGGGATCTGTGCTCAATATGACACGCTGGATCTATGCTCAATGTGACACATGGGATGTATGCTCAATATGACACGTTGGATGTATGCTCAATGTGGCACATGGGATCTATGCTCAATATGACACGTGTTGACTAAGCTCAAAGTGACACATGGGATCTGTGCTCAAAGTGACACGTGGGATCTATGCTCAAAGTGACACGTGGGATCTATGCTCAATGTGACACATGGGATCTATGCTCAATGTGACACTTGGGATCTGTGCTCAATGTGACACGTGGGATCTATGCTCAATACGACACGTGTGAACTAAGCTCAAAGTGACACATGGGATCTGTGCTCAATGTGACACGTGGGATCTATCCTCAATGTTACATGTGGGATCTATGCTCATGATGACACGTGTGAACTAAGCTCAAAGTGACACATGGGATCTGTGCTCAAAGTGACACGTGGGATCTATGCTCAATGTGGCACATGGGATCTATGCTCAAAGCTACATGTAGGATCTATGCTCAAAGTGGCATGTAGGATCTATGCTTAAAATGACATGGGATCTATGCTCAAAGTGACACGTGGGACCTATAGTCACAGGGCCACGTTTGTTAAACTGGTTGACCTGGCCGATTGTCATTGAATACATCACAGTCTAGATTATTGCTCCTATAACTATTGATCATCTGGCCCTGAACTGATTACTGAGGACTGCCATTATATAGTTGTAATATTGTTGACAGCTGCCTTGAACATATTCACTCGCTTGGTAATACAACTACACAACCTACTGACACCAAGATCAAGTAGTTGATATCACCTTTCCTATACAAACCACCCTAACAATAACCTAATGAAAGTAATACCTTGCACCATGAAAGATATTGTCTGAATCATAACAAAATGAGGAGTTTGGCTGTTTTAGCTAAAAAAAAACCAATCAGGAGTTTTCAGCCAGGGACATTTGAAAATGATCACACAATATGTTCTTTATGTAAGAAAACATGTCAGAATTTAACAGTAAATTAAATAATAATATCTAAAAATACGAAGGGTGATTGATGTTTTGCTAACACATTCATGGTAATGTACAGTGCTGTGCAGTGAGAAGGGGCAGGTTATATTAATATTGCAAAGAATTGTTCTCATGAAAATTTAGATAAATGTCAGTTTTGTGATGTACTCAACGAGTGTGACTTGAAACCACTCCACATGTAATTTATGAATTTAATGATACATTTGCAAATATGTCTTTCAGCAAATCCCCGAATTCTAGGCTACGCTATTGCCGTGTACGACTATGCAGCTACATCGACCACACAAGTGAGCTTGAAGTCTAACGACCGGATTGCAGTCATCAGCAAGAACGGCAGTGACAAGGGGTGGTGGAAGGGGCAGAACTTACGGTCACTCAAGGTGAGGACTAGGCACACATAACAATCTGCTGGCATCTGAGCCTACAATATGATATGGTTTACCACATCTATGTCTATTCAACATCCGGGGGCCAGAAACCTATGATTGTGGGTTTTAATCCCGGTTCGCCCCGATTATGTTTCTAGGTTTGACAGCACCATACCCGTGCTAGAAGGGTTTCACCGAAGTGGTAAACGTCTGAGACCTGCATCACTTCGGGCTTTCCTCCCACATTAAGCTGACACGCCGCGATATAACTGGAATAATGTTAAAAGAGGCATTAAACCAAACTCACTCACTCACTCACTCACTCACTCACTCACTCACTCACTCACTCACTCACTCACTCACTCACTCTATTTAACATCCAAAACTGGGATGTGTTGCAAGCCACGATTCGCTTAGAATAAGCAATTTCATCGCTCACCCCAGGTCTGCAACAGCTCGATGTGCTTCCAAAATGGCTATGGTTTGATGGCAATTTTGGTTTGAGAACAAAGCGACCTCAGACAGGGATTGGTGCGATTGCAAGTGGCTGAAAGCTAGCGCTCCATTGTAAGGCAAATCGCTGTATATCACTTGCAAGCGATTGGCTGTTTGCAACACACCCCTGGCTTCCACAGGAGATAATGCTACAATGAGTTTACATCACAATGCTCTTCAGACCACTGTGATGTCATTGGTTACCATCATTTCACAATCAACTGACATCACTAGTCTCTCCAAATTTGTGATCCTTGCAAGTTAGATTCAAGTTGTTTAAACAGCATTACATGTGTCTGCTAAGTTAGTTTTTATGATGGCTGTCTTACAGTTAATAATAATAATAATAATAATAACAACATCTTTAGTGCATTATTCCATGCACAATGCATGCTCAAGGCTCACAAACACAATGAAAGAGTTAATCTTGAAAGGCGATCAGGAACAGAGGAGTTTTCAGGCGAAACTTGAAGAGTGAAAAGCTTGGAGACTGTCTCAATTGTAGAGGGAGATTGTTGCACAATTGGCCGCAATGAAAAGGAAAACTGATGGCTAAAGTCCACAAATAACCTGAGACAATGCCTCAAATTCACATCTAGCTCTAATTACAACGTGAAGACGTGATTGCAATGCACCAGTATACACTTTTCAAATGTTGTACAGCTATCTTTTTCTAATGCCAACAACCGTCCCTCCATTGATGTAGCTATTACTGTTTTTGTGTTTTTATTCCTAATTATTATCTTTGATTCCTAATTATTATCTTTATGTTTTTCAGATTGGTTACTTCCCCTTGGCATATGTTGCAGACGACGACGAATAATCGTAACCATAGCAACAGATTTTAATGTTATTTCAAATATGTACAGCTTCATATGGTGCAAAGTTTCCCTAAAGGGGAAAAGACTTATTTTTTGTGACAGACTGCACATTCATCGCTCATGTTTTGATCGGACTCAACAGACCTTCTGCTCTACTGAGAAAAGTGTGATAGTGGAGGAAGCAGTCACAGCTCTTACTTAAAACATACCTGTGTCCATTCAGCTTTGCTCAAGTTGTAGTTAAGTCCTATATGTTTATTCACACTTGTACATGGGATGTTTGATAAGTATGTATGTATGTTTTATTAATTGGTTTACAAAACAATTGGCCTGAAATTCAGTGTAGGTGGTCGAAAAAGAAACATAAAATTTCAAGATAAGTACTGCTGTTAATGAATGTAAAACAAGGAAGTTTTGACATGGCAAGATACTAAAAGATAATTGATTGTTTTGGATTTTTTAAATAGATTTCATATGTATCAGTCACCATCTCTTATGAATTTTGGTGATAAGATCTTTGTTTCCATTTTACCTAACTGTGAAACGTAATTTTTCTTTTCTAATTTCAAGTGTGTTTTTTTCCGTTTGATCACGTAAACCAAATATAAAAGCTGTAAGGACTAAGCAACATCTGTTAAATAGAACATCACTCTATCAATTATTCAGATAAAAACAATAATTGTTTGCATCAAACAAAATTAAGGGGACCTTGAGGTTTGCTTCTGTAGTACATGGACCTAGGGAACCCCTCACTCTCAGATACATTAGAGTTATGTCCCCTTGACTTTCAGTGGTTAATGTTTGTGGACAATATGTATTGAAATATCCATGGTTAAATTGTATCCATTCTGTTAGTTTTACGAACAAACGATGGTGTGCCATCACTAAATGGCATCAGCATGTAGGCTATGTGTAGCGAGTCCACTCATCTCTACACCATATTTACAGTATTATGTAGCCTGCTTAGTGTGTCCCGGCAGAGATGAAGATGTACACAGTTCATGAGTCTGCTGTTTCATCCTGTAGATAGCTCATCCTCCTCCGTTTTATATCATTGGTGTTGGTATGTGTAACACTTTGTTTTACATTGAGAAGCATGTATGCACAGCCTTGAATACTGTAATGAACAAGTCCTCATCCTGGTGGTCATTACGAGTTATACGTGTATATATCCATGTCAGCTTCAGAGTGTGTGCTTAACTTCAGCCTTTAAGCAATGTGATAAAACAGATCTGTCCCTGGCTAGGGGATTTGTGTTGATAACACCCGGCTCCATCATGTATCATAGATTGGGTGGAGTATTTCACCATGTTTGAACACTTATTATAGTCATAGATGCCTATTTTGCTATGAAATTATTTTACAGCAGTACTAGTGGTTCTGCTAAACTGCTCATGTCCAACAACTATTTACTTAGGGGTTGTTCCTGGGTGTTCTTAGCACTGTGGCTCTAAGAACTTCTTGGTAATGATTTGATTCAGAGCTGGGATGACTTCATGGATGTGAGGCCCTTGGTATTTCAGTCAGCAGTTATTGTGGTAGTCATTCTGGGATTCGTTGCTTTCTCAGCAGTTATTGTGGTTGGAGATCTGTACTTGGATTCCTGGGCCATACAGGGCCATGGTTGCCATGTTCATCAGGACAGGTCGATTGGGGATCGGGTGGTCACAATGGTTCCTGAGCAGGAGTACATTTTAAATGTGTGATCCAGAAAGATCAACTTTCAGTCACAACCTGGCTGTAGGTGACCACTGTTGACCATTTGTTTGTCTGGTCCAGACTTGATATGTCTGCTGACCGATACATCTGCTGACTATGGAGACTTTTTTTCCCTCACTCACACAGTAACAGCACAACCTGACAAGGATGCCATAACATGGATATAACACAGACCAGTGACTACAGTGTACCCCTACTGGTCAGACTTAGTTAGGTGGCTTATAATAAGCCTGTGTGCTGGCCTGGACTCTGCTTCTCAAAGACAGTTTTAGCTCCTAAATGAATGATTAGTTCAAGGTATTTCTCAAGCCATTTTGAGGACAGTAACAGGGCTTTGCAAACAAACAGCCAAGGGAGATTTGTTTCATGGGGAGTAGTCCCTTGTATGGGACCCAGTGTTGCAGATCAATGCAATGACTGCTTTAGCGATCATTCCTATTCCTACAATAATTGTCAGAGCTCTGATCACTTGGTTAAAGGTTCACATGACATAAACAGTGCTAAGATCACTCTGAGCACTTTACTGAGGAAATATACAGTTAATTTATGTTGCATGTTAAATGTTGATGGGGTTTAATATTTTTATCAACCATCAGTTATTCAATGCAAATTCGTGTACAGATATTCTTGAACTGAGGTTTATATGAAGTTGTATATAGTTGTGTAAGATTAATCATAATATGTTGTAATAACTAACCATTAGGACCACCACCAGAGGGCCAACGTTGTCACGTTTATCCAACATGTAGAATATTGTTTGTTTCAACTTCTTATTCCCATAAAATAGCTGGTCATTTATCATAGGGGTAGCATGGTCGGAGTGAATCGTGAAGGGCCGTAACGAAGTACATATTTGGAGCTAGACATTATCAGAAATATAAAAAAACGCTTGCTGTTATATGATTGGTAATATTTGTTTGATGTTCATCATTTTTTATGTCATCTTGGAAAGGGTCATAAAAAATGGACAAACAAAATATAACATTTACATCTTTGTTTTCTTGACAATCATGAATGAATCGATCGCTTCGCAAGCCCCTATCATTAATGATCAGTCTGAGAGCAATACAATGTTTCTGACTTGTGTTTCTAATCAGCATGAGGTGAATGATTTAGCTGCTTCTGTCTTATTGTTTCCCAACAGATCTTCGATGGCAGTCTTAGGAAGGTCGAGTAGAAGTCTGTGATGGTATCAGTAGATGTAGAAGTTATGTCTTTTGCAGAGATGCGATAATACAGGGGGCTAGATTCTCTTAACTGTTGTGATAAAACTAAGGTATGATTTCTGTAAGAGAAGTAGTATTTTATGTATTCAGATTTTTAAATAAATTATATACTTTACAAAATGATTTATGTATATAAAAGTGTATATATGAAACAAAATTATTTCATCTTGGTGGTTCTGTTGTACACTGAAAACAGTGACATTCAAGGAGAAGATTGAATCATGAATATCAACTTACTTCACAACCTCATTGAAATCAGATCTTAGTGCTCAATACCACTACACCGAGCGAGCACTAAGATCTGATTTGAGTGAGATTGATTACTTAAGATGTGAAAGAAATATTGGTTTACAGTCCTTTCAGACACATTTAGCTTATTTTCAGCTTGTGATGAATTAATGTTCATGATATTGTTTTTCATATCGCTGACATTATCTTGCTAACTCAATCGAATTACAATGTGAAACACTTATACTTATTTATGTTTTTATCATTCATATTTGGGTTTTTGCTTGAAAGTATTATAAACTTGGTTTGTGGTTAAGATAAAGGACCTAATATTAAACACGTCAATAACACTTTGTTAGGCCAGGATCTGCTGGTGATGGGTTTGAATCCCAGGTTGCTCTGAACGATCCTTGGTGTGCCAGTCACTTACCCAGGCTGGAGGGTTTCAGGTTGGATGGCCTCAGTCCAACATCGCTTTGGGCTTTCTTCATTATTAAGCTGAACTATTGTTCAAAGTGGTTTTAAGCCACTGATTCGCTGATGTCACACAAGATAGGATGTGAATGGTGTTGCTACTATGGTGTGAATGGTGAGATATTAGTGTACAGAGCTTTGTGAGCAGAGTTAAAATGTAAGAAATGTGTTTTATGATTTCAGTACAGAGTGTGGTAATGTTTGTACACCATGCTGTCGATGACATGATTTGCTGAATGTGTACGTGGGATTTATCATGATATGCAACATTTTGCAGGGAGTTTTGTTTTAGCCATATTTGATAAGTCTCTTTCTGAAATGTTGAACATTGTTTTTATTCTATTAGGAGTAGTTTATTTCAGAAGTTTCGGCCGTGTTTCGCAGTCATTCATTTTTGGTCAATGTTTATCAGTATTATGTATATTTAGTTTCTGAGTATGTTTTCTGAAAGAAAAGACTTTTGTTAATGTTTCAAAATTAGTTCCTGACATTTTTCAGTTTCTCCTAATGAGGATTGGATGGTTTTATTCTCCATCAAGATTAGTAGTGTCAGCATGATCTTGAAGTGCCGGAGTCAATTAGTTCTTGTTATATTTTCCTAAAAACTCATATCATTATGTTAGAATTTGTGAAAATCTTCACGACATATTTTTTTAACCACACTTTCAGTTTCTTAAACTTTTGTTATATGGAGTCAATTCTTTAGTTTCTATTTTTCAAATGCATGTGTATGTGAAACAAATGATATTAACCAATATTTTGATGTGCCAATTTTGTAGTTTTCTACGTTAAAGCTACTAGCTGTCAAGCTTGATGTACTCTTGCTGTGTGATTGTGTCAACTGAATTCAGATTCATGTTTTATCATAGTTATTATTGTTATTATTTTGTATAGATCTACTTGGCCAGTGTGTTGTTGAACAAAAGTGTGGCAGACTTTCATTATGTTGGAGCTGTAGAGAAATCAGTCTTGCAAAGATTTACCCCTGAAGTCCCACGCAGGTCAAATGTCGTACTTAAAAGAGGGGCAGTGATGATTAACAAGGATGCAGCACGATACAACTATTGAATTCTGAGATTACATATCAGTACGAAATTATTCAATTTTAAAGAAGTGTTAGTAAAATGGCATAAAGATGAACGTATGGTACTACTTTCTGACATTACATGTAACAGTTCCCAAGCCAGTTTGATTAACCCAAAAATAACAAATTTTATCTATTCATTATCTTTATGATCAGATACAGCTCTGTAACATGTCAACTGGTGAGATATTGTATACTGTATAGGTTCTTGTACTTCGACAGTACAGTGAGATATTTGTCGTATCTTATGTAGTGTGTATCATTACTAGTGAGATATGTATCGTATCGCGACAAAGTGTTTCGTTACAGCCCTGTTAAAATGAGCCAATAGACTGAGGTTACCATGGTTACATCACTGTATTTAAATGTGAGGTAATATCAATGTACAGAATTTGCATAATCTCAGAACTATTTGTAAATATGAATCAGTATCAATAATAGTCCTAGATTTATATAATAAACTCAAAAGTAGAGGATTTCACACTATCAGATGATTTCCCTCTCTGTACTTTGTGATAGTTGTACATTTGTATGTCCTTTAATTATGCAAGTAGAGTTTCAAACCGACCCACATTGTAAGCACGTCTGTATCAATTGTTTGGGTTGGTGTTCATCTAATTTCCTTCTTTTGTCATATTCGTTTTTGTGTACCGAACAATAGACGTCAACTTTTGACAAACTTTTAATGGTATACATATTTTTTCAATAACATATTTTTTAATAATTATAACAATCTGTTAAAGTTGCGACATCATAGCTGCATATGGCACGATTTCTATCATTTTCTTTAAACTACTATTTTTTTACTTGCTCTGATCAAAAACAATCTCCTGCCCAGAGTTCTTGCGGTTTAACCTGGTACCTCTGCCACAGGCAAGCCAGATGTGATGACTTGTCACATCTTACCCAGTCCATTCAATAATTTACATAAGCTTTTCGTCCAATTTTAAAAGTACACATTTAGATAAACATATGTCATGAAATTGTTAGCTTTCATTGAGAAAATATGACAAAACATGAAAAACTATTTCCATTGCGTATTAATTCTAGTTTAGGTTGTACAGTCCCACGTGCAGACATGGAAGCCCTACAGCTAGCTAGTAGTACGGTCATTTTGATATGTACAGACGTACTCTCCCACTCCTCACTGGCGCAGTTGTAGTAGCATATCTTTAAAATTGGGAAAAACATTCTGTAAGTCATATTGAAACGCTTCCACTAGGCTGGTCAGAATTTAGAATTAGGGCATTTATTATCAAACAAGAGATAAACCTGGTCACGTGATACAAGAATTAGCCTGTGACAGTAGTGCTAAACCATCACTTCACCCGAGTGTGGATACAAAATTCAATCCAATGTTTTTAAAACTGCATCCTAATCACAATCTCGTACCAGGTATCAGCAGATAATCAG
The DNA here is from genome assembly GCF_023055435.1 of Haliotis rufescens. NCBI lineage: Eukaryota > Metazoa > Mollusca > Gastropoda > Lepetellida > Haliotidae > Haliotis > Haliotis rufescens. Next base: position 36,009,184 of record NW_025964372.1, on the reverse strand, counting down.
GATTCTACCTGTCATGTGCACACCTATTTTACTAAGCTCCTCACAGTGACACCATGTTATGCAGCATGTACAGAGTCTGATTCGTCACCAGCTTGCACGGAGCTTGGTCTTTCTTACAGATTCTTTCTGGTTTATTTTGTTGTGAAATCTTTAGATATGTTGAGATGAGATTTTTGCAGCTTCTCTTCGTTCAATTATGCTGACCTATTTTTAGGTAATATCTGTGCTGGGATTGCCCTTTTGTTAATTGCCTGATATCACAAAGTGTAAGATTGGAAATGTTATATAGGTATTTGTTTTTCAATATTCAAGAGGGCACGGGTAAAGAAAATCAAATTGCATCGCTGATCTTGCACCTTCACTTTTTACTGAAGGGAATTGGGGTAGCCCAGTGGTTGAAGCGTTCACTCATCATGCTGGAGACCCGGGTTCGATTCCCCACATGGGTACAATGTGTGAAACCCATTTCTGGTGTCCCCCGCCAAGATATTGCTACAAGCAGCATAAAATCCCACTCGCTCACTCACTACTTTTCATTCACATTCACCAGATATCAAACAAAGCAGGGCAGGTGCACCCGATTACGTGGAGTTGTTGGCTTCTATGTAGACGTACCAGCAAGTGTGGTAGCCTTGTGGTTAAAGGGGTTGCTTGTCATGCTTAAGACACGGGTTCAATTCCATTCCCCACATGGGTGCAATGTGTGAAGCCCATTGTTTGTGTGCTTGTCATGGTATTGCTGGAATATTGTTAAAAGAGGCATAAAACCATACTCTTTCATTTTCCTCTTGAAGGAACTGTTCACGCAAAGTAGGAAAGCACACAGACACACATACACCACACACACCACGCCACACCACACCACACCACAGAAGTAGGAGCTGGGGAGATGGTCTTTGGCCCTATTCCCAGTCCACTTCTACTTTTGTTTGAACCAAGGAACATTATCACTGTCAGTCTAAGTAGGTATTTCTTCCCAGACTTGAAAAGACTTGAAATGCTTTCAACCTGGGCACTGCCTTGAATAGAATACAGAAAATGTAACTCTCATTTGTGACGAAAGGTCTTCTACCTCACTCTAAAATTTTGCAGATGTAATGTTTCCGATACCTGGTGGTGTGTTGCAGACAGTGCCCCCTTGCAAGATCAACATCTCCTCATTCCTGCTTTCTGTGAACAGTACTTTAGGAAGAACAACGTACATTTTGCATGAACCTTTATCTGTGGCATACTTTATCAACAAGTTTAGTATATCAACAGAGAGACACGGGTGCTAGGTTCTGTTTTATAGTTCGTGCTTGTTGCTCAGTGGCCATGCTCACATATTTCCATTATTCTCCAACTCTGAGAAAATAGGACTAAACATAGTCATCAGATTAAGTAACTTTTTCTTAATTACTTCTCCTTTTTATTTCTGCATCTTTCTGGTATAGAAGAGCAATAACTACTGAAGTCCTTATTTTCTCAGATTCACATTTTCCATACATTTTCAGGGATATCTGTGTCTACCATGTGTTATTTTGTTGTTAAGATCAGTTGTGTGAGTCTTGCTTTTAAATTGTGTGAAATTGGCATGCAAGGAACAAATTCTTAGTTTAAGAGAAAAGATACCTTTGCAAAAATATTTATAACATCTTTTTATTTACAAATGTGAATGTGTATTTTGTTCTTTAAGATGCATGCCTTTTACATTGTTTCCTAGTTTGGTCATATCAGGCATTTAATGATAGCTTCGTCTTCATGGGTATTCATAGTGGTTATATTGGATCTTTGATACAGTCAACTCTTGAGTAGACCTGGCTTGGGGAAATAAGTAGAGAATAACCGACGGGTTAAGAGGAATTACGGATACTCCGATCCAAGTGAATGAATGGTGTTAAATTAACCTCCTCCTTTGGCCAGCCACTTACAGCAATCATTCTCGAGGGACAGATAATCCGTAATTTCAAATTTTGAGTAGGTTCTGTATATTCCTCATTGACATTTTAAGTGAAAATGAAGAAAATACATAAAATGTCAACCCTACAGAGAGTTCACTGAAGAGAGTCTATTGTTCAGATAACGCCATGTAAACAATTTGTGATGTCATGAACAATGGATGAACGATGAAGCAGAGTGAAGTCATATCTTCAATTGACCAATCAGCACTGACAATCACTAAAAAGCATGTACCAATATCGGAGGGTTTTTTAACACAATCATTCTACCCTTCTGGGTAATATGAGGTAATTAGGAACTTTTATAGTCCTGCTATGTTTGTTGGTGACTGAACTGTCTAGATCTTGTCTGAATAATATGTATCAGTATGAGCAATGGTAAAAAGTACTACTGGTAATTGATTAGGGAGGGAAGAAGGGAGGGAAGAAGGGAAGGGTCACCAGAAATAGTCACAGTTGGGTGTGTGTGTGAAAAGTATTTTTTCACTGAAAAATACTCGGATAATATATATATGCATTAGGCCATGGCTGTTTTTCATTACTTCAAAATTTGTTTTATTTGAAAGCACATCTTGCCCTGTGTATTGGCAGATATATCAGAAATGTTGATTCTCAACTCGATCCAATATGTTTTCTTTTGATTCTTTAAAGTAAAATAGTTCATTGACATAGAAATGAATTCTTTTTCAGTTGATTTAACTTGTGTAATATATTTTATTTTATTTTCTGTTATGGATAAATGTTCAATGAATCTGTCTTTGCTTGAGATATTTTTGGTCAAAACCTGAAATAATCAAATCCTGATTCTATGTAAGGTGTCTGAGGGCAGTGTGACAAAACCAAAACAGCACTTCTTGCAACTATTGCAAGAGTTTCAAAATAAATTAATGTTTAAGTTCCCTGGTTAGCATATCTGCTCATTGGTTTAAGTTTTTTTTATATCTTCCAAATAATTAACTATGGAAAGGATATACATCCCAATACAAGCCTTGTACAGCTATGAGCTCTACTGTCAAGTTGGTATTTAAAGTTCTGTATTGCCACAGACTGTAATTCTTTTTCAGCTGACTAACACCCATATACAGAGAGGAGGGTAAATGTATATATTGTACCTATTCAGCCAAATCTAAGTTTCCTCACAATAAGTGTTTCTGTTTAATACCAAATATCACAGGAGGTTGGTGTGGTCTTGGTGTGGAATCTGTCCTGAAGAGATTGTGGGCCGATGTTTCTGTAGGTGTTATGCCTATTGTGTGCTGGCATCTGTGATTTCAGCCTGTAGCTTCTGCCTTTTGTACAGAGAAGAGAGACACGTACTCCATCATATAGAATATAAATACAAACACTTAATAAAACATGAAACAAATATGAGTTCTGTTATTGTTATGATGGCCTGGTGTTTTAGTTTAGGTGAGATGTTCTTTTGGTAGTGGTCTCATGGATAGAGCATCTGCCAAGAGAGCAGACGGTTGATGGTTCAATTCCCATCCGCGTCTCACCAAAAGATGTTTAAAGATTGTACTTGTTGTTACCCTGCCTTACACTTGGCATTAGGGGTATAAAACATGGACTGATCAGCTTGAGTCAGTATATTGTGTTTGAGTGGTATTCAAGTTTAAAAAAAGAAAGAAAGAAAATGACCTCTGAAGATATCGGTTAGAATAGATCTTCAGCAACCCATGCCTGCTGTAACAGGCGACAGCCAACTGTGCTGTTTCTAGGAGGTGGGTGGTCAGGCTCGCTGACTTGGTTGATGCATGTCATCGATCCCAATTGCGTGGATTGTTGCTCATGATGTTAATCACTGTATTGTCTGGTCCAAACTTGATTATTTACAGACCGCCATCATATAGCTGGAGTATTGCTGAGTGCGTTGTTAAACAACAAACGAACCAACCAATAAAGTTAAAATTGTGGCATGCAGTGGCTAGCAGTTGGATGGCAAACATATTTGCAGATCCAGATATTTTGATAGAACAATCCCATCCCATGGATGATTCTATTCCTGAGAGATCGCAGAGCTCGTATCTAGGCCAGAGGTCAGTAGCGAGTCCCTGTACAGTGTCACATTCCTTAGACTTGTTAGGATCCACAAGATACCCATTTGAATCCCCCAAAGTCTGATCCTTGGTATGTCTGCTCCATACTCTTGCTAATGGGCATTAACAAGACTAATCAGTGACCTGTATCACTTCCTCATACATTAAGCACTGTTTCTTTGTTGTTTCCACACTTGGCACTGTTACAGTGATGTGATGGCGGTCTGTAAATAATGGAGTCGACCAGACAATGCCGTGATTGCCATCACGAGCATCGATCTACGCATTTGAGATACGATTACATGCATCAACCAAGTCCAACTGCCATTGGTGGCTGAAGAAGTCGTTTCTTTCTTATATGGGATATCTACGTGTTGTACAGACTTAAGGATGTAAATAAATTGTACAAGCTTTATAAACATCCACCCGTATTTGAATAATGACTCCCCGAATACGATCCCGGCAATGTCCGACATCTCTTATTTTATGTACAGGCAGCACTGCCCAGCACTCACTCAATACATCAGGTGGTATACTGTATATTGCACTTGATATACTGTATACTGCACGTGATACTTATTTACTGACTTGTGACAACGAAATAACTCTATGACATAGTGTCCACAACAACAGATTTCACTGACATGCAATTTTTTCTATGTGAGGCTCCGAACTCATCAAGCAAGCAGATCACTTAACATTATGTGTGGTTGGTTGGTCTGTTGTTCAACGCCGCACTCAGCAATATTCCAGCTATATGAGGCGGTCTGTAAATAATAGAGTCTGGACCAGACAATCCAGTGATTGATAACATGAGCATCAATCCACGCAATTAAGAAACGAGGACGTGTATCAACCAAGTCAGCGAGCCTGACCACCTGGTCCCGTTAGTCGCCTCTTACGACAAGCATAGTCGCCTCTTACGGCAAGCATGGTTTGCTGAAGACCTATTCTTCCCCGGATCATCACGGGTACTAATTTATGTAAATCAGTGGTAGGGGTTTTGCTATGTGACGGTTTAAGATCATATACCTGAAACTCAATTGAAGTCCTTGGCCGAACGCTAGTGCTTCAATTTTGCTAATTCGAGTAGAAATATTAAACGTCAACACCAGAGCATGACCAGTCTTGATGATCCGATGAAACAGATTCCGTTTAGCGCAAAAGACAAAATAGCGGTGCAAACTAAATGAATGGATCACTGAAAATCCGTGATACACCCGGTGTTCGCGGAAAGAGTCGTAATGTCCTGCCCTACTGGGACTCCGTACTCCCGCCACTCACACAATTTGCATAAAAAATAAGGGTTTATTATAAGAAAAATAGTTTTACGTAATAACTGTATGTTAAAATAATGAACAAATTGGGAACACATGGCAGTAGATGTTATGACCGCGAACCATGGACGATGGGGGTAAGATGGGAAATTTAACGTTTTTGGATCAGTAGTGCATAATACCACCGCGATGTGTCAAACATTCATTCACTCTACGAGGCATACTGCGTATGAGTCTCTTCAAACTTCGATTTGAGGGAGTCCCAATCCTCTTGAAGCGCCTGGCCATGTTCAGCCAACGTGGTCGGCGGCCTATGACGTTGACACACACGTCTCCCTATCATGTCATGAGCGTGTTCAGTTGGGAAAAGGTCTGGGGTCATTGCTGACCATGTCATTCTATGCATGTAGTGAGCATTGACGGTTCGTGCACGGTTGGCAGGGCTCATCTGAAAACATTACACGTGACCAGCGACGATTACCTGTTTCGACGTTGTGTACGCCATTGACGTACGTTGGCACTATGACTAAATTTTCTATGTGCTGACATGTGAGCGATCCAGCTCTTACCAATTTGCCTAAAGCGATTGATGAGTCCGCAACAAAGCCAACGTTATAAGTGAATATATATATATATATATATATATATATATATATATATATATATATATATATTGTACCCCAAATAATTTAATCCTATATTTACCAAATAGATAATTTAGCATTTAAATTCAAGCTTAATTACTCAAAACGGTTTTTATATAACAATTGCTTAATAATAGTACGGTAACAGACATAAACGTTCTTGCATGGCATGTTTGTCGTCAACACATATCTTTGTTCTAATACTTGGTATTAACATTTATATTTCACGACACCCCCCCCCCCCCCCCCCCCCCCCAACATTTAAAAAAAAGTATAATTACCCATTTTAGAACAGAGATGTGAAACACTAATTTCCTAAAACGATTTATTCACATAATAACATACCGTATTTCCTCTATTAGACGCCAAGCCTCTAATAGACGCCGGCCTCAAATAGAAGCCGGGTCAGTTGTTCAGTGCAAAAAAATAGAAGCCGGGCCTCTAGTGGACGCCGGTCGATCAATCGATACAATTAATTATCCCTTTTGGGGACGTAAATTACATAATGAGGACTCCCTTTCTCTTCCGGGGTATTAATAGAAGCCCGGCCTCCATGACGCCGGGTCAAAGGCTTGTCCGAAGTAAAAGAAGCCCAGGCGTCTAATAGAGGAAATACGGTAAACAAAATCATTAAAAGGGAGAACTGTACATTTTGAGTCCATGTAAGCTGTTCAAGCCTTAGCCACACAATCCTTGCTGACAATGCATACATTTACCAATGTAGTAAAACTGTTTTAATTCCTATATTTGACGATTTGCAGAGATTATTTCAGCATATTGAAACGTGCTGATAGTCCTACACACGTTTGTGATATATTCGGTATTATATTATCGATTATATTATATTGATTTTAACAGTGATTTCTTATGATAATGGAAATGTTTTGTCGCACTTATTGGAAAGGAAAATTATGTCACTGACAGTTTCAGTGGAAGCAAGTTCCAAATTTGTGTAGAGAGATGGGACCCGTGAAGATCCGGGGTAGAATAGGTCTTCAACAAGCCATGCTTGCCCTAAGAGGTGACACTGCGTCGCGACTAACAGGATCGGGTGGTCTATGATTTCCAACACCTAGTTTATACACCGTCCTCGGAGAACTTGTGTGACGAAACTTTTTGTTTTCCCGCCAATTGGCTTTAATTTCTGTTTGTGCCACTGTTGTGTTTTTGTTATGCTAGCATTTGTTTTTCCTCTCATTTTCATTATGAAATGAATAGACTTATATACTTTATACGATAAAACAACTGAACAATAACCAGTTATAAGACAAGCACATTTGTAGACACATAAACTGCACGTGCTTTCCGCGCAAAGTGAGAGATGCTCCATGTGGCCACAGTACCACGGAGCTGTTTTTGTGCTGTTCTGTGGTATGCCGTTGTCTTGTGTTGTGTTTTCTGTGTAACCCACTTTCTTGATGGATTCTCTGGACCTTTCTGGATTAATTACATGGACACAATGCAAATGTGTGAGTATGAAATAGTTACTAAATTTAATCTGTCGACGTGAACTATGATAATTGTTATCATCCGTGGAGACTTGGCTTCATGAATACCCAACGCTCAGTTACCGATCATTTTTCATCTTTATCAACTTTTTGTTATACTTTTCTTAGTTTTTCATGTGCTATAGATATATATGCTTTTAGACAATGTTACACCCAACTCCCGCTCATATCCATCCATGTTCCCTAACTATACTGGACCTACGGGATATTCTCATTCATTCAGGGGGCACGGGTGGCCCAGTCGTCTAAGGCGCCGCGATTCGCTGTGCAGAGTTGCGTCCCTTGGGCACGTCAGAAACCCATGATTGTGGGTTCGAATCCCGGTTCGACCCGATTATGTTTCTAGGTTTGTCAGCACCATACCCGTGCTCGTGGGTTTCGCCGAAGTGGTAAACGTCTGAGACCTGCATCACTTCGGGCTTTCCTCCCACATTAAGCTGACACGCTGCGATATAACTGGAATACTGTTAAAAGCAGCGTTAAACCCAACTCACTCACTCACTCTCATTCATTCATTGTGAGCACCTCGTTAGCATATCATCTTAAAACATGACTAAGATAAAGATAACATCTCTAAATTGTAGAGGTTTGAATAATAGGAAAAAAGGGAGGGAAATGTTTAGATTCTTGAAAAAGAAGCGCTCATCTATATACTGCTTACAAGATGTTCACTTTACTGAAGATATGGAAAAGTTAGTAACGGAAGACTGGGGCTGTAAACACTGCTTCTACAGTTCCTATAGTAGTAATTCAAGAGGTGTTGCTATCCTATTTGCTAAAAATATAGACTTTGCTCTTGATAATGTTGTAAAAGATAATGATGGTAATAGTTTAATCGTCGAAATCACAATCGATAAATACAAGTTATGTTAAGATCCATGATCGTCATTCTACAACATGCAAAAGTCACTATGGTGTACCACAGGGTTCAGTCCTTGGACCTCTGCTTTTCACAATTTACATCCTTCCAATTGGAGATATCATCCAGAAACATGCTCTTAACTTCCACCTCTATGCGGACGATAACCAGATCTACATTTCCTTTAAAACTTCCGAGCTGTCTCTGAACCTCGCCGCCCTTGAGCGCTGTATTGATGACATACGATCCTGGATGAGCTTCAATTATCTCAAACTCAATGAAGAGAAGACTGAGTTTTTAATCCTTGGTTCGCGACAGCAAGTCAGAAAGCTTCACCCTGACTCTGTATACCTTCATATTGGTGATTCCACTGTGTACCCAACTGCCAGTGCCCGTAATCTTGGAATTACCTTTGATTCAACAATGGCCATGGACACTCATATTTCACTACCCAGCAGAGCATGCTACCATAGCATCTATAACCTCAGTAAAGTCCGCCATCTACTTGATACTCCAACAGTTAAATTGTTGATGCAATGTCTTGTGACATCCAAACTGGATTACTGCAATGCATTGTATGCTAATCTTCACATGAAAGCCATATCAAAGCTACAACGCATTCAGAACTCTGCAGCTAGATGCATCTCTAAAGTTCCAAGATCCAATCATATCAGTCCTGTCCTCAAAGCACTACATTGGCTTCCAGTCTCCTTTGGTATGAACTATAAGATATGTATCATCACTCACGACTGCCTCAACAATAGCGACTATCCAGACTATCTCAAAGATCTTATATCCCTGTACTCTCCAGAGCGTGCTCTCCGATCCTCTGGTGGAACTCTACTGTATCAACCTCTGTCTACTTCTGCTATGTCTGACCGTGCCTTCTCCTTTTGCAGTCCACAGTTATGGAACTCTTTGCCTTTGAATCTGAGAAACTCTGCTTCTAAGGAAACGTTTAAGTCTCCCCTCAAAACCCACTTCTTCACTTTTCAATAGATCTCCTGATTGTTGGCATATGTACATAGACATTACATTTTAACTTTGTCACAGCGCCAGTGAGCAACTGTCGATGGATATTAGGTGCTTTACAAATCAATTATTATTATTATTATTAAGTTAGCTATCATCAACCTTTATCATGTTTATGGTCCGAATGTTGACGACCCTACCTTTTACAACGATCTTGAAACAGCGATAAAATCACTAAATAGCAATCATATAGTTATCTGTGGAGATTGGAATGTAGTTCAAGATTATTACTTTGACACCTTCAATTATAAACACAATAATAATCCAAAGACGAGAGATAGAATAATGAAATTAAAAGATGAAATGGACCTAGTTGCCCCTTGGCGAGAGAGATATCCGAATGAAAAAAGATACAGCTGGCGCCAACCATCTCCACTGAAGCAAGCTAGACTTGATTACTGTCTTGTGTCGCATAATGTGATCCCGTCTATTACAGCTACTCAAATAGAGCCAAGCTTTATGTCGGACCACTCTCCAGGATCAATGTCATTTATTTTAACTGAAATAGACAGGGGATTCTGGAAATTTAATAACTCGCTTCTCAGGGACAAAGACTATGTAGCTATTGTCAAAAAAACAATATCGGAAACAATTTTACAATACAAGAACTATGACTCTACTGACAGTGACTTTACCATAGACGACCAGATGTTTTTCGAAATTCTTCTCTTGCAGATAAGGGGCGAGACTATTAAATATTCATCTTACAAAAAGCGCCAACAAGAGATGAAACTAAACTCAAATCTAAGATTAATCAGTTAACCGAGGACATGGATGCGACTAACGACATTGAAGCCAAATCTAAGATACTAAAGGAAATTGATACGATAAATGAAAAATTAGAATAAATTAATAAGATCAAAACGCAAGGGCTTATGATAAGGGCAAAAGTAAACGCAGTCGAAAAGGGGGAAAAAACAACCAAATATTTCTTAGCGTTAGAGTCTAGAAATTTCCTAAATAAATCTTTCTCTTGTCTGCAAAACGAGTATGGAGATGTTTTAACAAATCAACAGGAAATTCAAGAAGAAATTAGAAAATTCTATTCCAAACTCTATCATAAGAAAAATGATGTTAGTAATATGTTGATCTTGAAAATTTATTGAAGGATTGTAATGTGCCTATAAGCTGGATAAAAACTTATCATCACTAGAAGGCAAACTTGACTATGAAGAACTACTTGCAGCACTGAAGTGTTTGAAAAATGATAAAAGTCCCGGTTCCGATGGTTTTACTGCTGAATTCTTTAAAAAAAATTGGTCAGATATTAACAAATTTTTAATCCGATCTATAAATCAATCATATGATAAAGGTGAACTGTCTATAACCTTTAAAAAGGGGACTTATTACTTGCAGTCCAAAAGGTAACAAACCAAAAATGTTTTTAAAAAACTGGAGACCTATCTTTTTACAAAATAGCTTCCCTTGCTATCTCCAAAAGAATTAAATCTGTGCTCCATATATTAATTAGCGACGACCAAAAAGGCTTTATGTCTGGTAGGTACATCGACGAGATAACGAGATTAATTTATGACCTTATGGAATACACAGAATCACACCAAATTCCTGGACTACTTCTACTAATCGACTTTGAAAAGGCATTCGATACAGTTGACTGGTCCTTCATAGATAAGACACTAGCTTTTTCAATTTTGGACGATCAATACGTTCGTGGTTCATGACATTATATAACGGGATAGAATCCAGTGTACTTGTGAATGGTTATGGTTCGCCTGATGTTTGATATACAAAGGGGATGTCGTCAGGGTGATCCACTCTCTCCATACATATTCATTCTCTGTGCAGAGATTCTTGCCATAATGATAAAAAATAATATAAAAAATATCAAAGGGTTAACAATAGACAATGTAGAATTTCTAATCAATCAGTTTGCAGACGATACAACATGTATTTTAGACGGTTCCGAACAATGTCTCTTTGCTGTGTTTAATGTATTAAACGTCTTTGCCAGATTTTCAGGTCTAAAAGTTTACATTGAAAAAACGCGTCTCATATGGATTGGATAAAAAAAAAACGCTCAAAAATGAAATTATGCCCCCAACTTAATCTCAATTTGGACCAAAGTGACTTTGACCTTCTAGGAATTACATTTACCCAGGATCTTGATGATATGATAGTAACAAATTATACAGAAAAGATTAGAATATGTGAACGGTTAATGTCTATTTGGTCAGCCCGCAACCTTACTCCCCTTGGCAGAAACACGATTTTAAAATCGTTAATTATTCCTAAGCTACATTACTTATTCAGCTCACTACCAAATCAAAACACTGATGTTGTTAATGCGTTTCAAAGAAATTGTTTTACGTTTATCTGGAAGAATAAGCCTGACAAAATTAAGAGAAACCAAATCATTTGTGAAAAAAAGGATGGAGGGTTCAATGTCCCTAACATTAAAGCAACAATCCAGGCTAAAAAAATATCAATGATAAGACGCTTTCTTACTTCGAAATCCAAGTGGAGTTATCTATTTAATATTAATCTTCCCAAGTTACCGGTAGGTGCAGGCAATATATTAGAACATAACTGTAACTACTTAAGAAATAAACTACTACCACTTACCCCTAACAATTACTACAAAGATATGTTGACTGCCTGGTGGGATTTAAACGCTCAACTGGAACATAACGCAAATCATTTACTGGCCGATAATATTTGGTTTAACAGTAATATATGTATTGGGCGTAAGCCCGTCTTTTATAGCACCTGGAATCAAAATGGGGTACGTTTCATAAATGACCTCCTTGACAAAGATGGAAAATTTCTGTCGTTTGACAACTTTTCAAAATCTTTCGAGATAAAAACGAACTTCTTACTATATAACGGCCTTATCGTGGCCATTAAACACTATTTCAAGGCAAGTAATGTTGAACTAGAAGAATTAAACAAGTTGCAAAATCCAATTATACCCCCAAGTATCGAAAATGTGCTTAAATTTGCAAATGGATCGAAATGCTTCTACAACATACTAATTTCAGATATCACTACAAAAAATGTACACTGTACGAAATGGGAAAAGAATATCCTAAAGGATGACTCAATTGATAACTGGTCCCAATACAATAGAATGCCTTTTCGATGTACGAGAGACACTAAACTGCAATGGCTCCAATACAAAGTACTTCATCATATACTTCCGACTAATGTTCTCTTGTGTAAATTAGGTTATGTTGAAAGTCGAAATTGCAGTTTTTGTTCAGTTGATATCGAGACCCCAATCCATCTTTTCTGGTCCTGTAATATGGTTCAGCAAAAAAAAAAAAAAATTAAAAAAAAGAAAAAAGGATCGGGTGGTCAGGCTCGCTGACTTGGTTGATTCATGTCCTCGTTTCTTAATTGCGTGGATCGATGCTCATGATGTCAATCACTTGATTGTCTGGTCCAGACTCGATTATTTACAGACCGCCGTCATATAGTTGGAATATTGCTTAGTGCGGCATTAAAAACAAACAAAACAGAGGTGGTTAGTGCGTGATGTAAAATTCCGTTTCTTTCAAACATATATTGTCGATGCAAAAGAATTAACAGTCTAGATTATTGGCCGAATGATATGTCCTGTTATAGGTTGTGACTGCGTTACCTGACCGTGTGATATGTACCAAGCACAATAAATGTGCGTTTGCCTCTGTTACAACATTAATGGGCCATATGACACCATGTTTGTTTGTTTGATTGTTTGTTTTGTTTAACTCGGGGCCAGATGAATGCTATTGTTTTTAATGATTATCGTTGTGCACGGGCCAGGCAATAAATAAATGTTCTTGATAATCGTTGTGTATGGGCCAAGTAATAAATAGATGCTCTTGATAATCGTTGTATTTAGGTCAGGCAATAAATGAATATTCTTGCTAACCTTTTTTGCTAACCCCCGGCATATAATGCGGGGGGATATAGCGACCAGCCAGTCTGTCTGTCCGTCCGTCTGTCCGTCCGTCCGTATTCATTTCCTTTTCCGGGGCAGAATTCCAAAACCATTCAGTGTATTTGATCGAAACTTGGCAAATCTATCAGGCACATACTGAAGTGGTGCCTTTTGATATTTTGGGATTTTTCTAATTTTTATTTTTTAAAATTTTTATGGAATGAAGTTGGACATTGACTCAATTTGGGATGGGGTTCGTTTCCGGGCCAGAATTCGAAAACCGTTCAGTGTGTTTGATCGAAACTTGGCAAAGCTATCAGGCACATACTGAAGTGGTGCCTTTTGATATATATTTTTTTACGAATTTTTATTTTTTACAATTTTTATGGAAAGAAGTTGGACCTAGACTCTATTGGGGAACGGGTTCGTTTCCGGGCCAGAATTACGAAAACCATTCAGTGGGTAAACAATGTATGCTTCTTAAAGAACATTCAACTGTTGACTCATTACATACAGAATTGCACATTTTCTAGTGGTTACTTGACAGACAGCTGCCGGGGGGATATGTCATCTTTCTGATGACTCTTGTTGTATGGGCCAGGCAAGGAAAAAATGTCCTCGATTAACGCTGCGTACGGGCCAGGCAATGAATATTTGGTCCTGATTATTGTTGTGTACGGGTTGGGAAAGAATAAATGTACTTGCTTATCGCTGTGTATGAGTGAGGTGGTGAGTAAATATTCTTCCTTATCGTTTTGTTTGGGTCAGGCAATAGGTGAGGTGAGGTGAAATGGGGTTTAACGTCGCGTCCCAGATTATTGCACTTATATAGCGACGTGCATGTACGTGTGTGTGTTTGTGTGGCTGCTTGTACTGGTCCGGACTGATGCCGATTTATAGCGCTAGCTCACTGAGACACCATGCCGCAGTTTAACACAGTATACTGACTCCGAGCCGACCCGTCCTTGTTTTAGCCCCTTAATGCCGAGCGCCAGACAGGGTAACAACAAGTACCATCTTTGAACGTCTTTTGGTATGACGCGGCCGGGGATCGAACCCCGGACCTTCCGCTCTCCGGGCGGACGCTCTACCACTAGACCACGGGTCAGGCAATAAACACTGTATCTAAATATCGTCTGTACGGGTCAGTCAATTAATGTACACTACACAAAGATGGCTAAGGATCACCACTTTAAAAGGTAATATTTCAAATTGTGTGCATCTGTTGCCGCAAGCTAAATATTGCGTGAAGACATGTTATAGAACAAAAGTCCGTTGTCATGTGCCACACAATGCCAACAAACAACTTGTGAACAATAATCAGTCGGATCCCTTGTCAAAATGAGAGTATCTGATCAAAACAGAAACGTAAAATAATCATGAAAATAAATTCATTGCCCCCAAAACAACTCGCGTTTGTGATTCACGTGATGCGATCACAGCCTGGTACCGTCGTCTCATGCTCCAAAGAGTGAGTGAGTTTGGTTTTATGCCGCTTTTAGTAATATTCCAGCAATATCACGGCGGGAGACACCAGAAATGGGCTTCACACATTGTACCCATGTCGGGAATCGAACCCGGGTCTTCGGCGTGACGAGCGGAGCGAACGCTTTAACCACTGGGCTACCCGACCGCTCCATGCTCCCAAGAAGTGTCTGGATGGTTACAAAGGGAAGATAGTTCTACTCTTCAGTAAGAACATTGCCGAGATCCTGTAGAGTCTCGGGAAGGACAGGGCGTCGTGAGGGGGATCTGCAGCTTGTGCCCCATGTGTTCGATAGGGTTGTGGTCTGATGACCGGGCTGGCCACTCCATGCGGACAATGGTCTCCTATTCCAAATAGGTATCAACGACCCTGACATGATGAGGATAAAGTCAGGTCCAATTGCACCACCATACGGTCTCACGTACACATTCAGAATGTCATCCCTGTAGCGCACACCTGTCATCGTGCCCCGCTTTATAGGACATGGAGATCGGTTCATCCAGCTCTTCTGATCCCACCCAAATCCTGATTGAGCCCCCTCAATAGCTGTCATGTTCGGCTATGTTGGAATCACGAAATCTCCCTGTCCACAGCTCACTCGGCCACGACGATCTGAGAAGTTTAGACAGTGTCTCGATTCATCAGTGAAAAAGTACCGGAGCCCAGTCCTTGTCTGTCCTATGCATCTGCCTAATTCTTCGGTCGCCAAACGATGTCTTTAACGCTGAGGTCGCTGAGCAGGCCAAGGGACAGTGTTTACGGTATGATGTCCAGTGAAATCTGGGACCACACGTGCAACGCAACGGAGTGCATTGTCATACTGTAGAGTGATGTGACGTCCATAGATCTGAAGGGACGAAAAGACGGAAAACTTCGTCACGGTACCGTGCCCCTGTGTAAATAGCCATCGATAACAACTACAGGGTTCAAATGTGTAGTGATACCTCCCACACCATTACGCCCCCACCAAATGTCATTCATGAGAGGGATGGATACTCTAGAAACAGATTGCAGTCAGTGCTGATTCCTGGGTTGACAATAATTGTTTTTGACTGCATAATGTGACAGTCCAATTCGTGGTGTGGTCTGTGTGCTCATACTGTCCAGCATTGTGGAAATGAATGTTTTTAAATGATACCGATTGCTCGTGTCAGCTTCATTATTCGTGTGACAGGTGTTCAGTTTTCTACTCTTTTGTCCAACAATGAATCACACCAGTCATTTCCCCCAAAGTGGGTGATGCTTAGCTATTGCTCAAGTGTTCTGATCCTATAGGATGGACTGCTTTGTCGTGGTTGCAAAGTATTTTTCAACAAATCCCCTCTGAGGTGTATATATTTCTGCCAACGATGCTGACTGGATCCCACTGGTGAAGAAGACTTCCTTCTGAGCGTGAAAACCCCTCCACAGAGGAAATGACATCATCATTGTCCCCCGCCGCGCGAAATATAGTATTCACGACCGTCCGTACGTCCGTCCGTACGTCCCACCTGTTTGTTGCCGCGATATCTCAAGAACTAAACGCTGGATTGTCTTCATATTTGGAACTATGGTGTATATACAGACTCCGCATACACCAGTCGGTTTTGGTGACCTTGACCCCATTTTCAAGGTCACAGCAGGCAAATCTGCTTTTGGAGTTGGAAACGGTGTTGCCGCAATATCTCAAGAACTAATCGCTGGATTGTCTTCATATTTGGTACTATGGTATATATACAGGCGGGGGACATTTCGTCACTTTGTGACAAATACTTGTTTGTATATTGCTTGCCAGACAGTTCTTTTTCGTGTTTGGGAAGAGGTGGAAATGTGACAAAGCCAAATCTGATAAATATATGGAGGAATATGAATATGAACGCTTAAACCACTAGGCTACCCGACCACCCGAATATGGAGGATGTTCAATGAGTTCAACTAAAAACACCAATCATCAACTTTTCATGCACATACATCAATATTTCCAACTGCCGCAACAGTATTTCATTTAAAACACAGTGTGTCAGCTTGATGTGGGAGGAAAGCCTGAAGTGTTGCAAGTCTTAAGACTTTTATTACACTTGAAAACCAGGACCATGGATCTGGTGCTTACAAACCCAGAAACATAAATCCGAGTAAACTTAATTTGTCTCTCAGGTCATAGGTTTCTGGTGTACCCAACAGACGAAACTGCACAGCGTCTATAGATGACTGGGCTACCCATGCACCCATGTGAAGTAAACAATAGAGGAATATGTGACTGTTTGCCAAGCTTGACGACTGAGAATTCCATGTACAGATTTCTCTGGATCTATTAGAGTTTATCTTGAAAGTATCCTAACTGTGGTGGCATGACACCAACACGGTCCTGGCGTCCCTCAATCAAGTGATTGTTTTCGAAATGTGATGTATTGTTCAAAATGTGATGTATTGTTCAAAATGTGATGTATTGTTCATGATGTCTGAGTGAGTTGGGTTTAACACCACTTTGAACAGTATTCCAGTTATATGAAAGCGTGTCAGGTTGATGTTGGGGGAAAGTGAGTGAGTGAGTATGAATATCACGGCGGGGGACACTAAAAATGGACTTCACACATTGTACCCTTGTCGGGAATGGAACCCGGGTCTTTGGCGTGACGAGCGAACGCTTTAATCACTAGGCTTCCCGACCACCCCCGTGGGAGGAAAGCCCGAAGTGATGCAGGTCTGAGATGTTTACCACTTTGATGAAACCCACGAGTACAGGCATGGTGCGGACAAACCAAGAAACATGATCAGGGCGAACTGGGATTCGAACCCACAATGATGATGTTGGAACTTGTTGACATTATGTCATAAGAAGGTCACCTTCAGGGAAGTAGTGTTTGGAACCTACAGATTCTCTGCTGTTTGTGAACGAGCCAAAAGCCTTGGGGTTTCAGTGTTCCTTCATTAGGTGCAGGTTTTTTAGTAATTTATTATAGCTAGTTGGTCATACCATGGTCAGGGATCAGTGTAAATTCCAATCAAATATTGTTTTCTCAGTTCCCTGAAAAAGCTGCCTGCCTGTTATACTAAAATACTACCTGGAAGGTTTTCTTTCTATGCAAATGGTACTCATTTGCTGCTGGACATCCACTATGAACAACAGGTCATATCGCTTCTAGCAATCAGCTTTGACAAACAACCAAACAGACTGTGATAATATCAGATTTTATTACCTGTTTGCCATGTTTCACAAAGATGTGATGACTATATACAGACTGCCCTTGAAACAATGTGATACATTGTGATACTGACACACATCAGATTAACATAACAACATGTCCAGCCTGTCTGGACTGCAGCACCATGGTGGATGAGGAACACAGCCTAGCAAGCCACAAGTGATCACGCCTCACAGGAAACAAGTACAACAACGGTCAACCTTTCACACAGTAAGTGGCACCTAGCTTGTCTGGGACCCTACTTCTAGACTGGCACACTTGGGTGCCAACCCAGCCTCTAGACATCCGTCATACGACTTCATTTTGTTTGTTTGTTGTTAAACGCCGCACTCAGCAATATTTCAGCTTTATGACGGCGGTCTGTAAATAAACGAGTCTGGACCAGATAATTTGGTGATTGACATCATGAGCATCAATCCACGCAATTGGGACATGATTACATGCATCAACCAAGTCAACACTGACCACCTGATCCCATTAGTCGCCTCTTACGACAAGCATAGTCGCCTTTTACAGCAAGCATGGGTTGGTGAAGAACTATTCTACCCCTCATATCAGTGTACACAGCCGGTACAAGTAAATTAGACTGGGATTTTCACACAGAATGCTTGACTATTCGTGCTCATAAGCTTAGGGCTAAATATTTTATTGATTTGTCACTAATTGCAAGAAGATTTTTTTCTTCAAAATTGAAATACTGGCATACGCATACCAGATAAACATTTCATGGCATCAGGAGTACAACTTTACAGGGCTCAGTATCTGGTGTACTGAAAGGAGGTTGGCACCATCACAATTGTTGATGATCACTCTCCACTGCAGGCTAGACAGGAACTAGATCTCCATGAAGCCACAGTATTCGGCAACTACAGCTAATGTTTATAATTCCCCACCTGCCCTATAATTAAACTGGCTGTTGGCATACTACTGGCCTCTACAACAGCTGACTATGTGTTAGTGTACTTAACTCAACACCACATACATGGGCAATATATCTCATATATCATGAGCTGTAGTCTGGTTAGACGTATGCTTATTTTCTGAAAAGACCAGTCATCTTTAGAAGCTATCAGAAATATATTATGACTAATCCAGCTGTGATTAGATCACAGCCAGGTACTGGGATCCAGGGCCCCATTCCACAAAGCAATCTTAGCGCTTAGGCGATCATAATTCCCTTACTTTAACATAGATTTAAAACAATTGTAGCGCAAAGATTGCTTTACGGAACGGGAACCAGGAGAAGAGTGAATGCCTGCAATCATCACATATAGGTAACCTTCACTGAGAAAAACAGATTCACATAAAAAAACAATTATGAAGCAACAAATTGGTTTATCCCATATCCATGCCTCAGTTTGGGCTCACGTGCACAAAGTTATCTCAGCTTAATGCAAGTCATGTTTCCACTGGTTCATCTACAGTTAGACACTACAAGAGTCAGTGAGTGAGTATGGTTTTAAGCCACATTTAGCAATATTCCAGCAATATCAAGGGACACCAGAAATAGACTTTCTGTACCCATGAGGGGGGAATCGAACCCGATTCTTTGGCGTGAAGAGCCAACACTTTAACCACTAGGCTACCCCCTTACCCTGGGTAAGTGAAGGGGGGGGGGGAAGACTTTAACTGGTGTATACTACTCAGAAATGGTTAAGGATAACCAGTTTTCTTCATATAAACTATGTCAATACGAAAGACTGGTAATAGTAATATGAATGGGGTGATCCTTAACTTTTCTGAGTAGTATATGTCAGGTGTGACAGCTCAAATAAGAGGGAGAATAGGTTAAGAGAGACATTTATAACTTTGCTGAAATCAACCTTCTTTTTTTAAAGAAACATTTTAAGAAAATACTTCTGTGATCCTACACATCTTCATGTTCCATTTCTTCACAGAATAATTTCAACCAAAACTATAAGACCTCCATTCATGAAATTTGAACTATACTATAACTCATAATTTGAACTATAACTTTTGTCAGTGTTGGAGTTGAAATGAAGAAGAAATGCAATTTGCATGCCTCTAAGATTGACTTCATTGTAAAAGTGGGCCCTCAGACACAAGGTGACATTTACTTGCCATTTAGGTGATGCTTTCACTGGAATGGTACATAACTTTCAACATTATTAACTACCATATCATAAACAAACACATGCAATGATCTGCCAGTCTGTTACTTTTCAAAGCTTTCAGTCATAGAAGTGTAAATGGCATTATCGTTTTGATTAAAGTGAACAGTATGAAAAAAATATCAAATAATACCAGTCATGTCTCCTTTTAGAATCCTGCAGAATCTAACCCAGGTATTCCTGTATTCAAATGTTATGGTTAATAGATCTGTTTAAAATGCGTAGCTGTTGAAATGATTCATTAAAGTGAAATAATAAATCTTCTATTTTGATATTGGCCAAAACAATTAAAAATTGTAAACTGATAAAAACTTTTGCTAATTAGGATAGCTCAACAGTTACCTGCAAACAAATGTATAATCACATTCATCACTGGTGATTGAACATACAAGGAGAACTGTCGAGATATATTTTTCTACAAGACCAAAGAACACCCAAATTTGGACAAGTTCCTATCTATGAAAGAAAATAATGACCTAATTTTGACACTCCAATGACCAATAACTTTTTAAGTTCAATTTGAATGGGTATGGTCTAAGATATAAATTTAAAGTAAAAACCCCATTGTTTTGAGATTTTATTGGTGGCTGCGTTAATGCTATATCTACAAAGCCGTACTAAACATGTGTATATCCTGTATCCGTAACAGCATGGATCTATTACATTTCACCATCAGACCATGTGGAGGTATTCAAGATATTTGATTATTATTATGTCGTAATCATCAGACATAAAGCAACACGATTCCTAGAACAGGGGCTGGATTTCAGCAATACAACTCTTCCTATACTAAACCAAGAAAGTAAGGGATCATGAATAATTTGGGGAATATTTTTTTGTAGTCAAGACTGAGCACACAATTTCATCAAAATATCTCAAACTATTCACGATCCTAAACTTGTTTTTCAGTATATTTATAAACTCAACTTGAAGTAAGGTACAAGCATAAGGCAGTTCGCAAATTCATACAGAAATATCTTAATTACAATAACTACTACAAAATCCAGTATTCTAGGTCATTATAATAATAATGTTAGTATAACATTGTATCCAGATATCAAATTGTGTGGGAGATGAAAATATGAGATGAATTATGGCACTGAAACTCAAAAGTTTAATATATTGCAAAGCAACTTATTGCAAACAACAGGAAAAGTAATAAATAATTGTAAAATACACCAAGACCGTTAATACATTGGTTATATCAGTAACATGGTGTAAAGGGATGAGAGGTGTAGAATGGACTGAGGTAATCATGTTGGGAAATGAGAGTGATGTGTGAAGCTACCCCTCCCCATGACAGTCAGCGATATCCTCGTCTTGTCTGGATAGTCATGTGTGACGCTACCCCTCCCCATGACAGTCAGCGATATCCTCGTCTTGTCTGGATACTCATGTGTGACGCTACCCCTCCCCATGACAGTCAGCGATATCTTCGTCTTGTCTGGATACTCTTGTGTGAAACTACCCCTCCCCATGACAGTCAGAGATATCCTCGTCTTGTCTGGATACTCATGTGTGAAGCTACCCCTCCCCATGACAGTCAGCGATATCCTCGTCTTGTCTGGATACTCATGTGTGACGCTACCCCTCCCCATGACAGTCAGCGATATCTTCGTCTTGTCTGGATACTCTTGTGTGAAACTACCCCTCCCCATGACAGTCAGAGATATCCTCGTCTTGTCTGGATACTCATGTGTGAAGCTACCCCTCCCCATGACAGTCAGCGATATCTTCGTCTTGTCTGGATACTCTTGTGTGAAACTACCCCTCCCCATGACAGTCAGAGATATCCTTGTCTTGTCTGGATACTCATGTGTGAAGCTACCCCTCCCCATGACAGTCAGCGATATCTTCGTCTTGTCTGGATACTCTTGTGTGAAACTACCCCTCCCCATGACAGTCAGAGATATCCTTGTCTTGTCTGGATACTCATGTGTGAAACTACCCCTCCCCATGACAGTCAGCGATATCTTCGTCTTGTCTGGATACTCTTGTGTGAAACTACCCCTCCCCATGACAGTCAGAGATATCCTTGTCTTGTCTGGATACTCTTGTGTGAAGCTACCCCTCCCCATGACAGTCAGCAATATCCTTGTCTTGTCTGGATACTCATGTGTGAAGCTACCCCTCCCCATGACAGTCAGCGATATCCTCGTCTTGTCTGGATACTCATGTGTGAAACTACCCCTCCCCATGACAGTCAGCGATATCCTCGTCTTGTCTGGATACTCATGTGTGAAACTACCCCTCCCCATGACAGTCAGCGATATCCTCGTCTTGTCTGGATACTCATGTGTGAAACTACCCCTCCCCATGACAGTCAGCGATATCCTCGTCTTGTCTGGATACTCATGTGTGAAACTACCCCCCACCCCATGACCCAGCCAGCAATATCCTTCTGTTGCCTGGACAGTCACCATACAATATCCAACAGAAACATTACCTGGAATCAAGAAGGGTCAACTACTGAGTTTGTGTGTGAATCTATGCCATCGTTCCAAAACTACCCTGTGGATTGTCACCAAAGGATTAATTTAAATGGGTTTTTTTCTTATCATGATGATAATTAGGCTTAAAAAAAACCCTGCATCTTCCCACTGGATCCATGTATGTAACAAAGAATAGTTGACACCCTGGGTAAACCTGAGATAGTGTCCCTGCATATTTTGGTAATTATTAACTGATAGACCTGTTAGCTGCAAGATAGATATAAATCCCAAAGCAACAATTCGTCTTCCATGGCATGGAAGTTATTTATTTGTCCAGACCAACTCGTCACCATTGTTTCAAACATTGTCACGAAGTAGAGAGTGAGTGAGTATGGTTTTACGCCGCTTTTAGCAATATTCCAGCAATATCACGGCGGGGGACACCAGAAATGGGCTTCACACATTGTACCCATGTCGGGAATGGAACCTGGGTCTTCGGCGTGACGAGCGAACGCTTTAACCACTAGGCTACCCGACCTCCCCCCACGAATAGAGAGAAGTTATGAACACACAATGCCATGGAAAGCTCGGTGGCCAAGTGGGTTAGTTCGCTGACTTTGTGTGCTGGCGATTAGGTGCCTCCTCTGAGAGTGTGGGTTCGAATCCCGGATGGGACTTAACCCCAAAAAGTACTAGAATCTGTACTTTACTAAGAAAGTGTTATCCCAAATGTAACAGAAAAAATTGTTTAACAAACTATCGAGTAATTGTTGGTGTTTCAATGCCTGTTGTTACAAGGGGGTCTGCGCGATAAACATAACAGCTGAAGCGAATCGCAGAACACAGGGACAGTCTCAATAGTTCTATTCTCAAATATTTTCATTGTCTATGTGTCACTCTCAACTGAAATAAATAATTTGACTGACAGTTGCATGATCTAAACCATCTGCTACAGAAAGATACGCTCTGATTTACATTTTTTATTTGACAGGATTTTATCACAGAAAAGACAGAAGTAGGTTGGGCTGTTCAGTTTACAGTGCAGACCCCCTTGTAACAACTGTCATCAAAACGCCAACAATTAGGTACATGAGAATTTGCTAAACAACTTTTTCTACCCTTCATGACAACGTGTGAAATTAGGGTGAACAGTTGGTATGGACAATTTAATAACTGTCATGCCATTTAAGATGAATTGTTGCTTTTGGATTAATATCAATTTGGTATTTAATTGGTAAAATTTGGCAGCAAACAGACTATAGAAAGCAGACAAATGGTCATAATGAAACCTGCCTATTGGCCTAATCTAGTGCCTCTGTGTACACACTGCTTAGCAATTAGTGAGCTAGGATTAAAACTGTCTTGAACATATTTTAGGCATTCAACGTAATATTCATACTGTATTCGACGTAATAAGCACCCAGGGCGCTCTCAAAATTGGAAATAGGGGGGCTCTTAATAGAATATTATTTTGGTAACAAAAAATAGAGTTGATTGTAAATTTCATGGTTTATGCTGACAGCCTGAAATGTTTACATACAACAGATATATATTTTTCCAGAATTTAATTGCCCATTGTTAAGGGTGCATATAACACACGAGTGCGTATTATGTACACACGAATAAATAAGTCTTGAGTACATTGATCAATCGGAAGGGGTGCTAATTGGGATTATTAACTAGCCAATATATTAGCAAATATCGCCATGGGCGCTTATTGCATCGAATACGGTATGACGTGTGGGGAAAGCCTGAAGCGATGTAGGTCTTGAACGTTTACCACTTTGGCGAAGCCCACAAGGATGGTATGGTCCTGACAAACCTAGACCCTATAATCAGGGTGAATCAAAGATTCAAACCCACAATCATATGTTTCTTGATCACACAAGGGATGCAACTCTGCACAGCAAATTGTGGTTTTGACAACTGGACCGCCCTTACTGTTGACACTGGAACTTTCAGCGTGTGAGAGGGAAGACAGCTGTTTGCTGCTTTGAAATATACAGAATGGAATATGAGTATGATGTTTAACGATGACAGATAAATTATAACTTATGCTGGGTGAAAATGTTAAATGACATGTGATCGCAGTTGATAAGGCACGATGACCATAGTTTCCAGATCCCTAAAAGGATTTGAAATTGATTCTTAAAATAATATATACATTCTGATGTTGTCTTTGTTTAATAATTTACATACAGCCTGGCAAACGAATGCCGGAATAATGACAAAAAAATTGATAGTGAACATATCACCGAATGTCACAAAAAAAAAACCAGGTGCTTGAAAACAAGATGGACAACATGAGGTGAAGTTTGGTTACTGTACTTTGGTCTTGGGGGTACAACTTCTCACATCATGCTTAAACAGCAACACTGTAATTAACAGAACATTCTCGATCAAGGACAGACCAATTCAATAACTTGTTTTATATTCACATATATTATTTGTGAAACATGTCTGAAAACAGGTAGGAGGAAAGGGAGAACAGTCACAGGAAATATGCCCCTGTTAGCATATTTCACTGCTAAAATGTGTTTGTTTGAGTTTAGATATTTTCATAGACAGCTGATGGGTCTACAAAACAGGCAATAACTTGGTCTTGTCTTACCAAAACAATACAAATTCATTTCATGTAATAACCACTATATATACTACTCAAAAGAAGTCAAGGACCACCCGATTCTTTCATAGAACTATAGTGAATGGGTCATGGGATGACAAAGTAGACACAATTTATGGATAACAACTTCTTTATTTACTGTACAGGCAACGTGTTGGTGTAGATCCTTATACTATTGTCAAGCAAGGCTGATGACTTGAATACCTATAGTGATATGAAAGAAACAGGTGGTCCTTAACTTTTTTTTGAGTAGTATAAGACATTGTACAGCAATTACTCACAGAATCAACAATTTCATTCACTTACAGAAATGCCAGAGAAACAGCTGTCTGGCTTACCTCAACAGCCCGAACCAGTCAGAACAATTCTCGTTTTCCAGCATCTAGTGAACTTCTACAAAGACATAACAAGTTTGATTCTGTGCCTCCACCTCCTCCATGTAATACCTGATGGTAGGGCTACCATCGAACTGAAGCAGCTCATAACATCAACACACATAACAACTAAATCACAGTATTCCATCACCATCTACTCAAATAGGGCTTGTGAGAGTTATCTCCCTTTGGATGCATTAATTGGTGTAGCTTTGGTCATGTCTGAATATTGGTTTCATGTTGGCTTTGTTTGTTGTTTTACACCACACTCGGCAATATTGTAGCCATATGATGGCGGTCTGTAATTAATCAAATCTGGACTTGACAATCCAGTGATTGATTTCATATGATAGAGATTAATATTGGGTGTATTCAATGTGTCCTTTCCCTTCTTTCTCAGTACAACAAATACAGACAGAATGCGGAGTTTCCCCCAGCACACACCTCTCTCCACCTAATGCATTCCTCTTGTAGGGCTGGGACTAGTCCAAATCTACTACCCGGGTACCCACTGTAGATCTCAGGAGATGTCTCAAAATGTACGACTGGGAACATTTTTAGCATAGCCCTGGCAAAACGTATTTAGATACATGTATTAAACATGTATCTGGTCATTCATACACTGAAGCTGAATTAAGTTATATCTTTATTCAACCATATGAAAAATCAGAAGGAATGGGTGATTAGTCAGAAAGAAATGCGAAAATTAGTGACTTCTAGTGTAACCATATATTGTTTAATGACAAAATTATCAAGAACTCTATCACGTGACTAACCACGGGTCCGGGTAGTCCTGTGGGTAGCCGGGTCCTACTCAGTACCCACCCGGCACGGGTACCCGAGTTACCCGTCCCACCCTTATCCTCTTGATCCACAAATGTATATGGCTCGACCAGTTCACTAAAATTAATGCGGACTCATAAATATCTGCAAGCCTCCTGGATAACTTGGATAGGAATAACAGTTATTTCTCAACAGTATAGTGACAGGTCATATAGACAATTCATTCAGTCAAGCTTGAGTGAGCGAGTTTGGTTTTACGCAACTTTTAGCAAATATTCCAACACATATCACGGTGGGGGACACGAGAATTGGGTTTCACCTTGTATCAATTTAGGGGACGGAACCTGAGCCCTTAGTGAGACAAGCAAATGCTTTAACCACTTGACTACTCCCATAAGTAGAGGCCTGATGTAGTGTGTTCCTGTGTTTGTGGATTCCCATGTCCATCCAAGGGGAGACAACTCACATACAGTGAAACCCTGGCTCCATTTAAAGGACATACTCCTCACGTGTCTATGTGACACTGGTTCATTAATCCAGGAATTTGTTCATCCAGATTGTTTTCCTAGCAATGGTAGACCAGACAATGGGGTCTGACAGTATGACAGGACGTGCGCTAACTCCTGTTTCGCACCAAGTATCTGGCTTAGTGTAGTCGTCTTCCTTCGATGACCTTGACCTTGCATTGAAACCAGGCCCACGCACACTGTACTGAGGTATGAAAGACATGGTAGATCATCTCCGCTAATATATTTGGTTATACCAACTCCAGAACCTGCAACATTACAAACATGTGCCCTTCAGTAATTACTTCCTATATTAATTTTACTCGTTTAACAACACACTCAGCAATATTCCAGCTATTTGACGGCGGTCTGTCAATAACCGTTGTCTGGTCCAACCCAGAGACTGATATCATGAGAATCGATTCATGCAATTGGGATACAATGACATGCATCAAACAAGTCTGTGAGCCTGACCACCAGATCCTGTTAGTCCCCTCTTATGACAAGCATGGGTTGCTGAACTTGGATCGTCCAAGGGGTCCTCTATAATGAGTCAGCTTCTATAGTTTAGGGGTCTAGGTTATTAATAAGTGTCAGTCAGCTACAGCTTATGTTTGTTTGTTTGTTGTTTAACGCCACACTTGGCAATATTACAGCTATATGACGGCGGTCTGTAAATAATCAAATCTGGACCAGACAATCCAGTGATCGATATCATGAGCATCCATCCACACAATTGGGATACGATGACATGCATCATCCTGACCACATGATCCCATTAGTCACCTCTTATGACAAGCATAGTCACCTCTTACAGCAAGCATGGGTTGCTAAAGACCTATTCTAACCCACAACTTCATGGGTGTATGCTCATGATTTCTACTCATTACATTTGAAAAGTGGCTGAACTAAAACAAGAGTTTGCCACTAACGTGGCTATATCCCCCGCCCCTGTTGCAGAATATATGACATAATTATATCTAAACAAACCCTAGCCTTTTTTAACCGAGGTGGAACTTGTTGTCATGGAAATTGTAAAAAAAAAGAAGAGTTTGGAACCCAAGTCCATCTTGTTGCCAAGGAAAAAATATAAAATAAAAATTTATAAAATTTCTAAATAGCAAAAGGCACCAGTTTAGCATGTACTTGACAGACCTGCAAAGTTTCATGAAAAAATATTGAAAGGTTTCTGAGTTAAGCTCCGGAAACAAAACGCGACGGATGGACGGACAGAGCCCGTTTCTATATCCCCCACCAACTTTGTTGGGCGGGGGATAATAAGCTGTCCCTTCTCATCACAGACTAGATCTACTGGATACTGGACAAGAACAGGAATTGAACATGAGCTGGGCATCTAATATAGGATGGGTCTAAATTTAAACTGAAACGCATTAAGATATATATCACAACCTATTACGGATTGGATACCAAAGATCGCAGTAACATCACAGTTAAATGTGAGCAACCATGCCTACAGCAAACAGATTGTGTTCCGTGAGATATTAGTGATACCGTCACTCAGAGCTCACTCACTACAGAGCTTTGGGGATACTTGGCAGCTATTTTGGTCCTCTGATCCACATTCAGTGACATCCTTGTTATAATTCTACATGACTGCTTACCTTGACCGTTCCTTGGCTGTTTGCTGCCACAACAACATTGGATCTCTGAAATCAAATCAGAATGACATTCATACACTGTTTGATTGGTTGGTTGGTTTGTTTGTTGTGTAACGCCGCACTCAGCAATATTCCAGCTATATGACGGCGGTCAGTAAATAATCGAGTCTGGACCAGACAATCCAGTGATTGATATCGATGACATGCATCAACCAAGTCAGCGAGCCTGACCACCCGATCCCATTAGTCGCCTTTTACAGGCAAGCATGGGTGGCTGAAGACCTATTCTACCCCGGAATCTTCACAGGTCTTACACTGTTTGAAGTTAGTAGAGGTGTAACCACATGGTTTTATCACTGCAATCCCCATAATTGTAGATTAAAAACGATCTGATTATGGCAAATTGTAATGGTAGGCACCTCTGCCTTTAAAGTATGAGTAGTGTTTATTTGTTTACCAGGACAGCACATTTCCTCAACTAGGTTCAAACTACAGCTGGAGTGGAAGGGTCTCACTTCACTTCATCACTAAAACACTGGCTTTTCTGATTTTGTTTGTTTGTTGATTAAAGCCTCACACAGCACTGTGACAGTCTGGACCTCATAATTCCGTCACAGATATTATGAGCATCGATCGACGTCAAGCGACCACCCGATTTATTGAAAGTCGCTCTAACAGCAAACATAGGTTGCTGGGGACCTATTCTAAGCTGGAATCTCCGTGGGACTGGCTTCTGTGAAAAAAGTAGGAGTGAGTGAGTATGGTTTTGCGCCGCTTTTAGCAATATTCCAGCAATATCACGGCGGGGGACACCAGAAATGGGCTTCACACATTGTACCCATGTCGGGAATCGAACCCGAGTCATCGGCGTGATGAGCGGACGCTTTAACCACTAGGCTACCCGACCGCCCCGAAGAAAGTAGGATGTGGAAGTAGTTTCACTCACAGGTCTCCATGTTACAGCACTCACAAACTCATTGGCATCTTCATCCTTTCGATCTTTATCCTGAAGAACAACAATCACATTTTTACCAAATTTATCTATATCAAGGAACTCTAGGTAGTTGAAAATTAACTAAACTTAGTCTTCATAACCAATTGAACAAGGGAAATAACTAAAGATCCAGTAGGCAGGATGTTGGTTAAAACTTGTACATAATACTATTGCGACATGTAATAACTGAAGATCCAGTAGGCAGGGTGTTGGTTAAAACTTGTACATAATACTATTGCGACATGTAATAACTGAAGATCCAGTAGGCAGGATGTTGGTTAAAACTTGTACATAATACTATTGTGACATGTAATAACTGAAGATCCAGTAGGCAGGATGTTGGTTAAAACTTGTACATAATACTATTGCGACATGTAATAACTGAAGATCCAGTAGGCAGGGTGTTGGTTAAAACTTGTACATAATACTATTGTGACATGTAATAACTGAAGATCCAGTAGGCAGGATGTTGGTTAAAACTTGTACATAATACTATTGCGACATGTAATAACTGAAGATCCAGTAGGCAGGGTGTTGGTTAAAACTTGTACATAATACTATTGCGACATGTAATAACTGAAGATCCAGTAGGCAGGATGTTGGTTAAAACTTGTACATAACACTATTGTGACATGTAATAACTGAAGATGTATTGGGCAACACACCAGCACACTTCGGACTGTGTCAAACTTGTATGTCATCAGTTGTTTGGAAAGACCCTTGTAGTAGATATAAAGAGAGTTGTTCTCGCTGCCTGAAACAGAACGAAGAAGATTTAGGCAAAATATGCTAAGAATGAGATTCAAAAGCTGTTCAATGGAAGACTTCAGCATGAATCCAGCCATATCACAGTTAACAGTCTGGGACAAACAAAAAGTAACACTAATGACTGGCAGAAATCAATTCCCTCGAACCCTACTTAGGACACCTCTAATGACAAGCTAGATCTACTGGGTACCTGCAGCCATTCACTCCCTACTCCGGACACAAGCTAGATCTACTGGGTACCTGCAGCCATTCACTCCCTACTCCGGACACAAGCTAGATCTACTGGGTACCTGCAGCCATTCACTCCCTACTCCGGACACAAGCTAGATCTTCTGGTTACCTGCAGCCATTCACAGACACTGGCTTTTAACCCTCCTTGTCCAGCTGCTGCCAGTAGATCATAACAAATACTGACATCTTCATGCACCTCTGTATCAAAGCAATTTATCAACGGGTAAGCCGACTTCTTGACTTACCACATGAGACATAGTCTCCATCAGTTGCCAGACCAACAAAGTTTTTCTCGTTGATGTGACCTTTAAAAGTTCGTACTGCGTTGGGTTTGTTGAGATTCCACAGCTTGAGCTGACTGTCCGTGGACCTACAAAAATAGTCAAACGAGGTGAATATCTCCAAGTACAGTTCAAGGAGGTGAATATCTCCAAGTATAGTTCAAGGAGGTGAATATCTACAAACATAGCTCAAGGAGGTGAATATCTACAAGTACAGTTCAAGAAGGTGAATATCTCCAAGTATAGTTCAAGGAGGTGAATATCTACAAACATAGCTCAAGGAGGTGAATATCTCCAAGTACAGTTCAAGGAGGTGAATATCTCCAAGTATAGTTCAAGGAGGTGAATATCTACAAACATAGCTCAAGGAGGTGAATATCTACAAGTATTCTGCAGTTCAATGAGGTGAATATCTACAAACATAGCTCAAGGAGGTGATTATCTACAAGTATACAGCAGTTCAAGGAGGTGAATATCTACAAGTACAGTTCAAGGAGGTGAATATCTCCAAGTACAGTTCAAAGAGGTGAATATCTACAAACATAGTTCAAGGAGGTGAATATCTCCAAGCATAGCTCAAGGAGGTGAATATCTCCAATTATAGTTCAAGGAGGTGAATATCTCCAATTATATTTCAAGGAGGTGAATATCTCCAAGTATAGTTCAAGGAGGTGAATATCTACAAGTATTCTGCAGTTCAATGAGGTGAATATCTACAAACATAGCTCAAGGAGGTGAATATCTACACGTTTACAGCAGTTCAAGGAGGTGAATATCTACAAACATAGCTCAGGGAGGTGAATATGTACAAGTATTCTGCAGTTCAAGGAGGTGAATATCTACAAACATAGCTCAAGGAGGTGAATATCTACAAGTATACAGCAGTTGAAGGAGGTGAATATCTACACATATAGTTTAGGATAGATCTACACAACTGGAATGACATGCATCAACCAAGTCAGAGTTGACTGAAATGTAACTTACGCTGAGACTATTTCCTGAGCATTGACAAACTTGGCGTATGACACTGCTTTCCTGTGCCCCCGGAAGACTCCAACTGCTTGCTTCGTGTTCCGCAGATCATAGTAGTGTACACAGTGATCTGAAACAAACACCAGTCTCAATCAACCACTAAGATTTACTTCAAGGGAACAGAATTTCACATTCATGCATATTTGGGGCAGTAATTTCCCCAAAAAATCATAACTGGTGCAATAAATTTTCTAATTTAAGAATACTAAAATTTTCTAAATTCAGACTACTAAATCCACTACTCTGTAAATTTCTTTTTGTTTAAACGACTAGCAAACTCTCAGAATTAAATGAGACTTAAAAACTTAAGGAAACAGAAAACAGAGGTTTCATAGTATTTCTGCGGTCAGTGTATTCGACAGTAAACAAGCATGGCCATGGCACCCAAACTTAGAAAATGACATCCCCCCCCCCCAACCCCACCCCAGTATATGGTGTGTCATGATGACTCCCATTTTTATAAGGCTATGTAAAAGTCTGACAGTAACCAACTCACTGTATTTAAACAAATACCATCAGCACATACTCCATGATTTTGAGCTATCCCTTATATTGGAATATGGTGTTCAATTGATATTAATTGAATTCCATCATAATAATCTTACCTGCAGATCCGAAGGCTAGATGGTACCTGCTCTCTGGGTTGAATTTAACACAGCACACATTGGCCTTGGCCTCAAGGTTGGCCACAGAGTGCTCCGAGTTGATGGCCCATAGTTTCACTGTAACACCGATGTAATATATTGCAGTACTAGAAATTAACACATGGCATGTGGCAGAATTGTAACCTCACACCCCCAAATCATGAATTTTCAACATATTTGGTTCTTTTTGTTTGTTGTTTGATGCCACACTAGACAACATTCCATCAACATTCCAGCTATATGACAGCAGCCTGTAAATAATCAAGTCTGGACCAGACAATCCAGTGATTGATATCATGAGCAATGGTACATTCATACTGTTGGGGTAAGAAGCCTCACAATCAAAGTCATCAAGCTTGAAAAGCTGATCCATTAATTCTAGGGACCTATTCAAATCTAGAATACCTTCGGGTGAATTTCAACAAAGATTACAAGGATAAAGTGACATTCAGCCCCAACTACAGCTTAGCCAGTGCCAGTAATAATGACGGTAAATATTTCATCTGCTAAATGAGACGAAACACCGATGCATCAGTGGATCGCAATTTTGTTACTTCTTGATACACGTACAGTATCATTCACAATCATGCACTAAAATGTATTCTTTAATAAATGTTACACCAAACACTTATTTTTACTTGTGAAAACATAAATATTTTCACCCATTGTGGCATACTTGACATTGCCAACTGTAAAACGTTAGTGTGCCAGATATTTGGTCATCCTGTCTTTGAAAAAGATGACTTACGCATCACAGATAAGACCACATGCAAGTATTGTGATACGTATCGTATCGCACAGTTGATGCATCTTCCCAGCCCTACTAACTACTTATCCTACAGAAAACCACTAGTCCAAAATGAGAAGAGGACTAGTTGACTTATTTAGAATCCAATGATGTCTGAGCATCAGATATGAAGTTATCGAGGTTCCTGTGTCCAGAGTTCACTAGATTATCTTAAAAATACTTAACCTGTACCTTTGGCATCATCCGAGCCAGAGGCTAGAAGTTTGGGATCCATTCTGTTGAAGTCCACACTCCAACAACGCTTTTCATGCTCCTGAAATGTAACAATCACAAGGTACTCTACACACTGAGATCACACACCAGCACATCAACACACAGATCTCATCATCATATATATATTGTTTGATACAATTTCAAGAAATAGTGCATATAGAAGCTCATGGCCAGTCACTGAATATACTATCAAGAGTCATCAGGAGAGGACATACCCCCCAACCATGATGCAATTCGGAAATTTTGTTTCATTGCCATTGTCACTGCTGGGGTCAAGACAAGAGTTCTATTCACTTATGTCATCACTGATCACACCTGCAAGTCCAGACAGACGCCACCCACGCAACACAGTGTCTTTGTTCTTTGTTCTGCGTCAAAGGCCGACACAAGCAAGCGCGCATGTATTGTTTTAGCAGAAGTACTCTAATCAGCGCTAATAAGCGATGCTGTTTAGTGTGTGATTGGATTGATGTAAGGTTGGATCAAGGTGAGGATTCTCCTGTAAACCTGACAATTTCTTAAGAAATAAATCCACTGATGCTTGAGAGGAGGGAGTTATCGCATTCATAATGAGTCGCATTTTTTGCTTGGGGCCAGCCGTTAAGCATTCTTTAGGAGACGCATTAATTCCACGATTTACAGTATTCAAGTCAGGACAAGACAATCCATTGGGATACAAGGACATGCCATCAACCAAGTCAAGAAGCCTGGCCATTTTGTCGCCTCTTGTGACCAGCATAGGTGGCTGAGGATCAATTCTAGCCTTCAAGCCCAGTGAGCTGGCACTAAGCTAACCTACCTGAAACATTCGGGCCTTGCTGCCAGTGAAGGCATCCCACAACGTGACTGTTCCCTCATAATCAGAGCTGGCCAGCATCCCTTTGTGGTAGGCGCTCCAAGTCACACAACTGAATGACAGATACAACACAGGTTTACACACTTCAACACATACTTCTAGGACCAATTGGCTGAATTTAGGCAAACTGCACTAGAAACCTGGTATATCGTAGGCAAACTGCACTAGAAACCAACTACATTGTAGGCAAACTGCACTAGAAACCAACTACATTGTAGCCAATTTCCACTAAGAACAAATAGATGTTTAAATGAAAATTATTTTCAGTCAAGGCAATTATCACTGTCTGAGAACAAAAAATTTGTTCTCCTTTTCACCCCACAAGGATAAACTATTGTTTTCAAATCTTAAAATCAGAATCTTGGCCCAAAACTTGTGTACCACACATATGTCTATCCTGATAATTATCTATTCTTCAAAGTACTGAATGACTTCAGTAATCAGTCGTCATACTGAAGATTAAATTGAACATTACTGTTTTTCATAGAACATAACATTCTTGAATACATGACACTTTTTTATGGATAACAACTTCTTAATCTGAAAGGCCCATATGAAGGGGCAAGATGTAACTCTAAAAATGTCATTTATACTTTCTTATATACAAAGACCTTCTTCCTCCTGGCACTAGCCGCAGCCAGAATGTCAGAAATCCATGCTCTGGACTTAAGTCGTACCAGATTTGACTTATCCTGACTCATACGCTGAAGCATCCCACCATCCCTGCTCTCTCCAATGGCACATGTTTCCGGTGCGCTTGTGTGTGAGAGGGGTGCGTTGGGGTGAGATGTGTTCTGTTCATTGGGAACACAGAAGTTTCTACTATGTTTCGGGAATAAGAAGAGATACGCAATTTGAATAAGTCAGGATAACGTAAAATGAAGTCGTTCTCAATAAAATAAGTGTCATATATTCATGTTCTTCCAACTTCTAAATGTCTATCAAAGACTTAATAATATTCTTACCTTATTTTAGAATTGCACAGCATTTCCACCACCGGGTAATGTATATCTACAACATCTTTGATAACTGTACCATATTCATATACCTGGAAAGAAAAGAGGGAAACATACAGCTTGGAGAGTGTGAGTGACTGAGTTGATTAAGCTGCTTTGAGCAGTTTTATTTCAATTCTTAATGTGATACAGGTCAATTGACATGCCTTTGCATGTGTTTGTGATGGTTGCCCCTGATGGGCAGGATACGCTGACGTTTTTGTGAACTCCTGCTATTATCACTATTTAATAGTGATTCGTAACACATTCTCAGGATATACCAAGTTATTAACAGGGCCTAATTAAACCAGAAACCATTAATCACATTCCTTCCATCATCAATAAAGCATTCTCTGCTGCCATTGTGGGCACCCAATCCTCAAAATGTTGAATTATAAACTGATGTACTATTTAACAAAGTGTCAACTTACTTTTATTTTTTTGGTAACGCCAGCAATGGCAAAATAATCACAGTCTCGGTCAAACTCAATGCTGAAAAATAGAACAGTTCAGTAAGTGAATAAGACGAAACGGAAAAGAAAATATGACATACAATTCTCAAATATCACAGTATGATGCTTTATTCTATCATATACTCCCAGGGACATGATGAGAGAAGTGTTTCAAGATTCCTATCATCATTAAAACCTTCACTGCTTCTAACAAGTTAAAGCACAGTCTACAGTACTTGAAACAGATGCCTACCTACAATCTCAAAACTTAACTGTATAAAATGTGCTTGTAAGCATTCTATTATTTCTGTTGTGGTGACTATTGGGGCCATTTTCATTATTGCAATTGTACTGCAATAGAACCCCCACACTATTTCAACAGTATTGCGATAGTGGTCAAACCAAAGGGTCATTACTCTAATCTGAAGCTGTCTAAATAACTGCTATGCAGCACAGGGCACATTTGAAATTTGACTGTAAAAAACTGAGGTTTTTTATGCATTATTTAACCTAATTGCTACTATTGAAACTATCAATTGCTATGCATACTATTAACAATACTATTGGCATTTTTAAGTAGCTATTGATATTGTACAATTGCAGGGCTAATGATTGCAAGACATCGATAGTTAGGGATATCATTACATTCCTCCGGTTGAGTAAAAGACTTCTTTGGTTTCGCTGGTTTTGCTTTGAGTTTAGAGTTGATTTATCGCTGATTTCAAAAGTAGTGCAAACTAAAATTACTTTGTTCGTCCCCAAAACATGTATTATAACACCGGTCCAGCATTTATTTATTTTTTACTGGTTCTTAAGAAAATATGCTAGGACCAGTGTAAGTGTCAGACACTGCTTGGTATTGTCTTCATTCTTCCTGGCATACTACAGCAGGAGATACCAAAAATGATTGTCACACACTGTACCATGTTTGGAATTGAACCCAGGTCTTCGGCATGATGAGCCAATGCTTTGACCACTAGGCTATACCACCACTCTGGATATGTTCTGAAAATGTTTCATAAATCTGACCTTGAAACTATACTGGATCCACCATTGAGAAGGTCAACAGCATAGCTGAGAGTAGCTAGAGGTCGAAATGAAGAGAAGCGAGTAAACTTTGAAAGACTGTCTGTGAACTCTCGGAGTCCATCATGAGAATCATCCCCTGGAACACAATGAGGTCACCAGTCACAATACAGCTGAGAAAAAACATCTTGTGTGTTTGTTTGTTTAATGCCACACTCGGCAATATTCCAGCTATATGATGCCAGTGTGTAAATAATCAAGTCTTGATCAGACAAGTGATTCATAAGCATTTGTCAATAAGGCATCAACCAAGTCCCCAGGCCTGACCACCCAATCCATTTGAGGGTTGCTGGGGACCTATTCTAACCAGGAATCTTTGAGTTCAGTATCTTGTAATTACCACAGAGAATGGAGTCAGTGAGTTAAGATTTAAAGTCACATCGGCAATATTTCAGCCATATCGTGACCATATCGATATGACCATATCGATATTTCAGCCATATCTTGAGGATGGAACACAATCATTGACGTTCTGTGTGCTGCCTCATGAATCATATTTATTGCAATAATTAGTGAAACACATCATATTACAACAAAATATCCAGATCCTACATGGAACAATGAGTACATGTTGTTAAACGCCATCATGGCCATAGTAACAGTGATATACAAGCCATATCAAGGCGAACTGTAAATAACCTGTGCAAGGGACACTCATGGTTGACAACACAAGCAAAGATTCGAGAACCTGAATTACTCACGTCAATCACATCTGATCTCACCTGTAGCTACTCCTTTTACTCTTGTATCGAAGTAACACTGTTCAAGATCCTCAAAATGTTGGCTGATCTGCTTCCTCCGAGATGCCATTGTTGTTTGAGTAAACGATTTCCCTGCCTATCAAAAAACAGAGAACTGATTAAGAAAAGAAAACAATGTTGTACATTTTACAATAAATTGTATATTTATTATACTTATCCTATATCACACTATGCATTTCTTCCTTCTTCTTTCGAACCTATGTGGAAACAGGCTTGAACAAAGTTCCCAGCTTCCAAAAAACAAATCCCCCGAACACATCCCACTATCACCATGGTCACCACCAACTAATATGGATCATGCACTATAATCATGATAATCCAATATTTATATAATTCTAAGTTCCCCTCTTATCATGTCTATGCCAAAAATATAGTCCATGAAGACATGACTTCATTCATACAGCATGACAAACTTTAATTGATTGATTCCTGGAACATAACAGGGCCTTATTCAGCACAGTATATTTCACAGTGCTACATTAGTAAGCCAGTTGAGTGAGTGAGTTGGGTTTATATCCACTTTAAACAGTATCCCAGTTATATCACGGCATGTCAGCATGATATGGTAGCAAAGCCCAAAGTGATGCATGGCATAGGCATTTCCAACTGTGGAGAAACCCATGAGCATGGGTATAGTGCTGACAAACCTAGAAACATTATCGGGACAAACCAGGATTCGAACCCACGATTATAGGTCTAAAGCATGCACAAGGGATGCAACTCTGCAGATCACATCTGCCTTAGACAACGGGGCCACCCATATCCCCAGTGCGCTAGTTGAACCTGCACTTGTATATAGAAGTTAAGGAAAAAGGAACTGAAATGCACAAATATAATGGAAAAACTAGATGGAAACAAAAAAGACTTCAAAACGAAAGTTTTTATCTGGCACATAGCAGGAACTTTATCAACTTGACAAATGTTTATATTCTTGAAACAAACTCTACCTATGATCAACTAAAGTAACAGTACTCACATTTTTACTTCCGTTAAAACCATCTTGACAAATGGATTCATTAATGGACGGCCTAATAGGTTCGAAGCCATTTGGTACAAGATGGTCCTGAAACAAACAGTCCGAGATACACATCCTTCTCCAGTAGAGAATGACACTACACTGACACTTTTCCTCACATATAATCATGCTTAGTGAGAAGTTCCAAAATATAATGTAGAATAAAAAACATAATTATGCATATTTGAGCCACCCCCCCACGACCCCACAATTAAATAAATGAAATCAACATAATCATGAAAATGTTGAGATTCTGTTATTAGGCTAATTCTAATGACAAATAAAGCTGCTGGTGTGACAGAGCTTTCATGTGGCATGTTAAACTGACTGTTTATCGCTAAACATGCTCAACACATGTTCCAACCATGTTTGAACAGTGACAATTAGAGCTGTTGTTTATTGACTTGAACTGTAAGTCATCTGAAAAGTGGATATTGTCTGACAGAAAACTTGCAGACCTGTTGTGCCTCAAACTTTAACAATTATGAAAGTTATCCCACATCAAACATTCAAACTGCTCCCATAGATATGTCAGAGGGAGAATGTTGTCTTTAGACCGATAAAACGAGAAAGGATTATTTGTTTGACAATTGAAGAGTGAGTGAGTGAGTAAAGTTTTACGCCGCTTTAACCCTGATGTCATCAGAAAGGAGATGAACAATTACAGACCACATAATCTGACATGCCCATATATCACATCTAGTGTGTCAATTCCCTTGCCAACCGTTACAAAATGTTGAAATATCTCCTGAGGTAGAATGCCTTGTAGTTACTTACTGGACATGCTGTGTATTTCTCTTGCTGCTCGTTGATATAATCCTGTTGATGATATGAAAGAAAACAATTACGACATTGGTTAAGTACTGGAGCACTAGCTTATAAACTCATTTACATGACATGATAACATACAGATTAGGGTAACTTTTCAATATTATAGCATACAATCTGCGGCTTTAATCACTATACTGGAGCTACATTGGGATCCTACACAAGACCAACACCGCTTCGAAAAGTATTCCAGTTATATCACAACGTGCCAGCTTGATATGGTAACAAAGCCTGAAGTGACGCAGGTCTTAGATGTTTACCACTTTGGTAAAACCCACAAGCAGGGGAATGGTGTTTAGAGTGAGTGAGTGAGTATGGTTTTACGCCGCTTTTAGCAATATTCCAGCAATATCACGGCGGGGAACACCAGAAATGGGCTTCACACATTGTACCCATGTCGGGAATCGAACCCGGATCTTCGGCGTGACGAGCGAACACTTTAACCACTAGGCTACCCGACCGCCCTGGAATGGTGTTTAGAAATTAAGCAGCAAAATCAGACCAGGGGTTTGGCTTTTGTGGGGCAAATCGGGAGGATTCAGTGGTATTAGAAGTAGGTATGGAAATGTCTGATGTATTTACTGTACAGCATGTACTAGGAGGTGGACAACACTAGTTCTACCACAGACAGACTTACATCTACTCTTTTGGCATCCTCATCTAGGAGGTTAATATCCCGATTCAACTTTTCCAGTTCCTGAAGAAAAACAAAACTACTGTTAGAGAATCAGTGGATGTTGCTTAATGCCAAGTCAGCAATATTTCAGCCATGTCAGGCAATCTGGTCGTGGCAGATAGCATTATCATGATTATCAGCGATGTCATAGATGCTCATGATAAACAGTTAATCAGTCATTTAAAATATCAAGAAAATTAATGATTTAGTTGTAATGAAACTGAACATAAGAAGAGCATTTTTTATGTCCAACTATGAACCTTTAACAAACACTGCTCGCACTCTCAGATAAATCACTATACTTACATCTTGTTTCCCTTGTCGTACTCGCTGCAGAAATTCCTTCAGAATAATATTTTCAGCTAATTTACCATCCTGAAAAAAATATTATATGGTAGGAGTTACTTACTGATTGTCATAATGTATGTGTAAGGGTAGAGATGCTCTTCCATGACAAACAGTCGAGGTGATTCTTCTTGGGCTATTACATGCATCCTAATCATTTCACACAACTCAAAAACATATTGAAGTCAATTCTCAACAATAACAACTTCACAGACTGTTTATTTTATCATTAATACACCAAAACTGTAGACAATTACATGAAATCAGCGACATCGTTCATCGCAATAATGCAACACAAGCCGGACAGTTCTATTATCAACCAATCAAGAAACAGTAGTCTGTTAATTAGCGTAACCTAATGTGTTTTTCAGTTTGTGGAAACAGATGCAAACAAAATACTTGGATAGCCAATAAAATGCCATGGAATCACTTGCAATTTATATTCTAACCAATGAGAGTTAACAGTAATAGTGCCCAAAGAGGCAGTATGTAATTCTCCTATCACACATCACAGGCAGCATGCATGTTTTATCTACTGTTCTCAGGGCTTTATACTTCATCTGTCTATGATC
This sequence comes from Haliotis rufescens, assembly GCF_023055435.1. Classification (NCBI taxonomy): domain Eukaryota; kingdom Metazoa; phylum Mollusca; class Gastropoda; order Lepetellida; family Haliotidae; genus Haliotis; species Haliotis rufescens. Next base: position 35,968,311 of record NW_025964372.1, on the reverse strand, counting down.
AAGTCTCAAGTGTTGATTCATATCTAATGATATAATAAAAACTATTTATGCTACACAAGTTTAGTAAAATCTAAATATTTTTTACATTTGTATACTTATCCTGCATTACTCCGTATTGCATTTACTGCTATGTTTGACAGAGAGACGAACTCTGTGAGATCCAGCTGCTGAAGAAAGTTGTCCCAACCAGCCCAGGAGGCAGCGCCCTCTCACAGTCGGCACGTGACCCGGAAGTCATGACGTCACACCAAAAGACATAACTGCTTTAAACATAACATCTGAAACTTCGTGGGGAGGTAGCGTAGCGAAAGGGAGGGCACTTAGACTTCGTAATGCAGGATAAGTATACAAATGTAAAAAATATTTAGATTTTACTAAATTTTTTAACTTATCCTGCATTACTCCGTATTGCATCTTTATCAGACGGCTTGGCCGGTGGGCATACTTGCAGATGTGAACCATATTAAACCCTCGTCAAGGTCCGATGAATCCGCACCGCATACAAGTGATGACCGGAACATCTACGACCATTCCTGTCTTCAGGAAACAAGAGTCGATGCAAAAACGAAACGCCCGAATAGGTAACCGAAATACAATGAGGCGTGTAGCCAAAATATATAACTTACCGAAGAGCGAAAGCGAAACGCAGTAGAACCTAGAGCTAATCTGAGGTGATAAACACCAGAGAGTTCGACGGGCCCCGCTCGGGGAATCGAAGAATCAGCGGCGTCGGCGGCAAAATCTACGACCAATCCCAAGAGCGAATGCGAAACGCAGGAGAGCCCTCTAGGCTGGAGGCAAGGAACACCGGTGAGGTCGACGGGCACCGCTCAGGTACCAGAGAAGCAGCGGCGTTGGCGTCGGCGTCGGCGCCGGTGACCACATCTACTACCATTCCTGTCGTCAGGAAACGAGAGTTGATGCAAAAAGTAAAACCCGGATAGGTGACAGCAATAGAATGAGTCGGGTAACCCAAAACTAAAACTGACCTAAGAGCGAATGCGGAACGCAAGAGAGCCGTCTCGTCTGGGGTGATAAACACCAGAAAGGTCGACGAGCCCCGCTCAGGGTATCGGAGAATCAGTGGCGTCGGAGATAGATGACCTGTTGGGCTACAACCAGGGACCAAAACTGTGAACGCCGGCGACAACTTTCAAGGCTACATCACGGAAGTAGTGGTTGGTGAAGGCGGTGTCCGATCGCCACGAGCAGGCTTCCCTGAACGACGGGATGGAACAGTATACCGTGAAGAACCAGTGTAAATACGATCGCCCTGATCTCATTTTATTTCAGGTAATAGCCTTTGGGGGGAGGGTCCAATCCGGCGGCTCATACGCTTTAAGGATGACCGCCCGGAGCCACAGGGAAAAGTATTCCGGCTGACCAACGACAGCGACGAAGGGGAGACCGGCAGAAAAAGGTGTTTCCTAGACTTGCGGCAGTCTTTAGATCGTAGAATAACCTTCAGTGCCCTTACTGGGCATAATGACGCTCATCCTCATCCTCGGCACCCACACTGGACGAGGGGGGAGGGGACAAGGAATGATCTATCAGGCTGTCCTGGGAGTTGAATCTTTACGCTGACGTCCCAGTACGGTCCATGATGAACGGCGCCCTGGGTACCGCATTCGAACCGGGCATGGGAGGCGTCGAGGGCGTGCTGTACATGGACTCGAGCGGCAGTAGTCAAAACCAGTAGAAACACCCGTCTTCTACTTAAGGTCGAAGAAGGAAGACGAGGGGAGTGGTTCGAAGGGTATTGAAGACCACATTCAGATCCAACGCAGGCGGTCCGAACTTGGTCTTCAGGTCTTCAAGACTGAACGAGCGCAGCCAGGCCCGTAGGTCGGGAATTTTCGTCTTTCTCCGATCGTCCAGGATGGCCAGAACGGAGTAGATGGCGACCAGGTATGTGGGGGTGGTAAGCCCTTCAACCGATGGGTGCTACACAAGTACAGAAGGAACTGATCCAGGATCTGCGGTGACGCTGTCATCGGATCCTGGTGTTTGTCAGAACAAAATGCCTGGAACAAGCATCAGTTATCAGCATACAGTCCCCCTGTAGATGGACGGTGGGCTGAAGCAATAGCCTTGGTCGCTCTAGCCGAATAGCCCTTGGCTTTCTGCATGTGTGTCAGGCGTGCAGACGATAACATGCGGGTATGAGGGTGTGGCAACAGACCGTGTGGATGGAGCAGAAGGTTGGACCACACCGGAAGTTCCAGGGGTTGTCTCTGGCTATGTTTCGGAGGTCGATAACCCAACTTCTGGCTGACCAATAAGGCGAGACCAAAGTCAATGGCAGGGGTCGAGTGGCCTGGATCTCTGAAGAACCGTGGGAGGGAGAACCGGAGTCGGAAAAGCGTACGCGCGTAATCCTTCTCAGGAACGATGGAAGGCTTCGACTGCCACAGCGGTCGTATCCGGCACAGGTGGAATGGAAGACGACAGCTGGCCACATTCAGATATGAGGCAAACAGATCTAGGGTTGGGGTGTCGACCGTTTCACATAGTCTGGCCCGAGGCGCCGGAGAGCGTGAGGCGTCGGAGAGCTTGAGGCGCCTGGAACGCCGAAGATGGTGATTCTCGGGGGCGCCGGTCGAGTTTGTGGCGCCGGGAGAGGGGCGAGAACTCTGGGTCCGCAAACACCACACTACGGTGACGTCGTCAGTGGACACGATCAACAGGGCGTGACCGAGAATGCACTGTCAGCAAGTGCCGTCCTGGATAAGCATTTATCTCGAGGCTGTTGCTGTGCCAATGGTGTTGATCTCTGGATCACAGGTGGTCACAATGTGGGCTAGCGTGGGCCACTAGCCACTGACAAGGTGGCAGGGGAGGTAGTCAGCAACAGGGGTCTGTGATTGCGTACCGTCGGTACGATTCGGAAAAAAGGTGTGATCGCCTGCGAGCCAACCTCAAGTAGACGAAGTAAACCAGCTTCACAATCGACCGCCGGGGCATCGACGTAACCGGGTAGTAGGAAGTCGAGGCAATATGGCCATTGCACGAAGTAATGAGATCGTTTTCATCCCTGAAGCGGCGTATAAGTACTCCTGTTCTTATATCGAGGTGACGATGGAGGACGACAACACGATACGAGGCAGGTATGCAACAGGGGTCAGTGGGACGGCCGAGGGACTTTAAGTATCAAATCGACACTGTGTCCGGTAGTCAAGGCGGAAGATAGGACTACCTGTCGTAGTCGAAAAGATCAAACCGGACGAAGGAAGGCGATCTTTTCCATCCCTTGAACGCCTATAGGCGCTATCGTTCTTATAGCGAAGGGTTGATGAAACAAGGTTCCTCGTGACAGCCGTGTTGGTAGAGGAGGTCTATTGTTTCCAACAACCGTGCATGGATGGACTGCGACAGGCGCCTGGTTGAGTGGTATCACCAAGCGTACAGGTAGACATGGAAACCAATCTGTAGAAATACATGGCACCCCTTGCCATGGTAAGTTGACCTAAATCCGGTCGGAGTTGATGACAGTCCGAGTACTTGACACGTGACATGTAAATCACTCTGCGCAGTAGCCGAGAAAACCGCCTTGGAGTCGGAACTGAGGTGCAAACTCCACACACAGACAATCCTCAATGAACTGTGTGAGAGACGATCAAGTGGTGTACCCGAGTTTTGCGATAAAACACGGAACCCCATGGGCGTCGTGGAAAACACGGGGAGCGCCGAGGAAGAGTCTCTCTCAGGAACGCTGGCGCTAGGGTAGGGTAGAACAGCGTTGATGTCTGCGATGTCGACGAAGTAAACTCTTTGTAAGTGGATGTCGTCGTCGAATCTGATACAGACGCTGTTCACATGACGCTCTGTTTCGATGGAAACCCGCAGGTTATCTCTCCGGAATCATAGCGCTTTAAACGACGGGATTATGGATAACGTCTCAGTGGGCAAGTTGAATCAGACCAACTGTCTATTGGTTGAAATGATTCCACCCAGGAAGTAGAACGATAGTCACGATCCCGAAGACCGACGGGAGAGTAGCGAAAGGAGCGGCGACAGTTGTTTCACCATGCTTCTCCGTGTGACGAGTTATGAGACGGCAGCAAGAGAAGAGGGCAGTGGCGCCGGGGAGGCGATTGCCGATGGTGCCCCTTAAGCCGCAGTAGAAGATCGGATGGTCGGCTCGTTGATCTGAGCTTGATAAAGCTTGTTGATCTGAAGCTTGTTGAGCGCCGAAGACATCAGAGGATGCGGAGGCGCCGGAGCGCGGAGACATCAGAGGCGCCGAGACATAAGCGGCGCCGAGTTATCAGCTTGTCATGAACAAGTCATGAAGCTTGTTGAGCGCCGAGACCGTTCACGGTCTCCAACACCGTCAACGCTGATGTCTCCGGCGCCTCCGATGACTCGGCGCCTCTGATGACGCGGCGCCTCCGGCGCCTCTGATGACACGGCGCCTCCGGCGTCTCTGACGACGCGGCGCCTCCGGCGCTCCCGGCACCTCCGGCGCCTCTGATGACACGGCGCCTCCGGCGCTTCTGATGACTCGGCGCCTCCGGCGCCTCCGATGTCTCGGCGCTCCCGGCGCCTCTGATGACACGGCGCCTCCGGAAGCACCGAGTCATCAGAGGCGCCGGGAGCGCCGTGTCATCAGAGGCGCCGGAGGCGCCGCGTCATCGGAGGCGCCGGGAGCGCCGAGACATCGGAGGCGCCGAGTCATCAGAAGCGCCGGAGGCGCCGCGTCATCAGAGGCGCCGGAGGCGCCGTGTCATCAGAGGCGCCGCGTCATCAGAGGCGCCGGGAGTGCCGGGAGCGCCGGAGGCGCCGTGTCATCAGAGGCGCCGGGAGCGCCGAGACATCTGAGGCGCCGGAGGTGCCGGGAGCGCCGGGAGCCGCGTCGTCAGAGGCGCCGCGTCATCAGAGAGACATCAGCGTTGACGGTGTTGGAGACCGTGAACGGTCGTATGTCGTGCCAGGGGAGGCAGACTCTACGTTGGGAGCGCTGGAGCCGCCGGTGGAGTAGGAGACCGTGAACGGTCGTATGTCGTGCCATGGGAGGCAGACTCTACGTTGGGAGCCGCCGTGAAGCTCCGCTGAGCGCTGCTGCCGTCAACGTAGGTGGGGGTCGACGAGCACGTTGAGCGAGGTGTGTCCTGGATACTCGCATGAGCTGAAGGATCACAGCGACGAATGACTGCAACATCGGCACTGCCTTGTGAAAGTACAGGGCGTCGTACAATCACGGCAGAAAGGGGCGGCCCCGACCAGATTTGTTCCCGCGGAAACAAGTGCAGCGAGGCAGAAAATCTGGAATTTAAGCAAAACATAACTATGTGGCAAAGCCACAAAGTGCGGGAAGCATAATGTGTGGCCAATCACAAAGTATGGGAAGCATAAAGTAACTCAAAAACAGTATATTTTATTAAAGTTTATGAGATAAACAAGTACGCTAAAAGGGAGCGAAAAGGCAAAGCCTTAAGCAAACACGTAACCATGTGGCAAAACCACAGAGTACGGGAGACATAATGTAACTCATAAACTTCGTATTATATTGAAGTTTATGAGAAGAAACAATTACGCTGAGAGGTAGCGAAAAGGCAAGGCTTTAAGCACACCAAAACAACATACATAAATGTAATGTATTACCCAAGCCAAAGAGAGAATTCAAAACGCAGAACACGACATTACGTGGCCACGTGGTGAATGACCAAAATGGCGGGAAAGAAAACAAAATGGCGGGAACAACATTGCGCCCGTAAATTACTGTGACGTGAGCCACAGACGAGCGATAAACGTTACAATTTACGAATGGGAAGACCCTAAGGTCACGGCCCATAACAGGTAACAATGTAGCAGCATATAATGAATGTAGAAACACGCAAAATATAAAAAACAAATAATAAGCTTTAATTTCCACAAGGGATACAAAGTACGTCCGTCCGTGGAGGTGACAAAGCAGTTATGTCTTTTGGTGTGACGTCATGACTTCCGGGTCACGTGCCGACTGTGAGAGGGCGCTGCCTCCTGGGCTGGTTGGGACAACTTTCTTCAGCAGCTGGATCTCACACAGTTCGTCTCTCTGTCAAACATAGCAGTAAATGCAATACGGAGTAATGCAGGATAAGTTAAAAAATAATGGCAATTAATTATAAACAGCAGCATGTAAATATACTACTCAAAACAAGTTAAGGACCACCTGATTCTTTCGTATTACTATCTCACACACACACACACACACACACACACACACACACACACACACACACACACACACACACACACACACACACACACACACACACACACACACACACACACACACACACACACACACACTCACTCACTCACTCACTCACTCACTCACTTGTCCAGACCTGTCTAAACAGGACTAACATGCTGCTACCATGAGAGTGGTTAAGACAGAAACATGAAAGTCAAGGGTTCCTTACCATAACCCATATGTTTTAAGTCAACGATTTTAGAGGAAAAAAAGACCAAAAATACCCAAATGACCCCAGAGAACCTTCCATTTTTAAACACGGGTTTCAATTAACTCAATTAATGAGGGGCAAAGTTCACAACCTCCAAATTTACCATAACCATGTGTATCAGATTTCACAAAGACATCCCACATTGAAATAGATCAAACCCCATGAAAACAGACCATGTGCTGACAAACCAAGATTCAGAGCCATGCTCAGTGCCTTAGACCATTGAGCTACTAGTGTTCCCAGAATACTAGTGAAAACCAGTGACCACTAGGCTACTGTGACAAGTATGTTGTTGTAAGTACTCACAGCTTCTAGTTGTTGCTTCTTGTGTACCAGGAACTCCAGCAGCTGGTTGACATTAGCAAGGTCAAGGTTATCTTCCGACACCAAGTCCACCAGATCAGCAGGACCAGGACAAGTCTACATAATAAATAATAATAATTATAATTGTAATATAATCTCTCACTCTCACTCTCACTCACACTCACAAAATGTCTCTTGTTTTAATCCAACTGTTTGTTGGAATGGGATGCAACTTCTCTGCAATATGCGTCCTACATTGGACAGAGAGCATGTGGCCCTCCACAAAGTTGTGGCTCCATCCTACTCTGGCCTTCAAGTTGGTAGGACTCCAGGTAGGACTCCAGGTAGGACTCCAGGGTTCTTGGTAATGGGACCGCCTCTGTGGTCTAATGGTAGAGCGTCCGCCCGGAGAGCGGAAGGTCCGGGGTTCGATCCCCAGCCGCGTCATACCAAAAGACGTTAAAAGATGGTACTTGTTGTTACCTGACTTCTTGGTAATGGACAATGTTATCTTTCTCTCTTTCCCCACACCTCCCACCTGACGGTCCTTCACCCACTATCAGTTCAGTTCTACCAAGGGAAAGGCAGCTGACATATCCTTATCCACAAAAGTAAAACTCCTCTTCTCCTGTATATGATGTTCTCCTAGACGCCATGGTTAAGCATGAGGATACATAAAATTGAAGGACTCTCTATACACATGATACATGTGCGTGTTGTTTCTGAAGTAAATCTACTATTTTCTTCACAAGTATGTATTAAATAGTACAAAGTAAGACACCCATTTGCAGAAAAATTGCAATAAAAACCCGGAAACCATAAAACCCTAATAATGAAAAACGTCATTTCAGCAAAGCGTGAAATAGCCGAGGTGATTAGAATGGCTAGGTGGAAAAAGCCAAGTTGATGTGAGTGAGAGAGTGAGTATGGTTTTACGCCGCTTTTAGCAATATTCCAGCAATATCACAGCGGGGGACACCAGAAATGGGCTTCACACATTGTACCCATGTTGGGAATCGAACCCGGGTCGTCGGCGTGACGAGCGAACGCTTTAACCACTGGGCTACCCAACCGCCCCTCCAAGTTGATGTGAATGGCATGCTTGAGTGTATACTGGTACCCTGTCCTTCTCCAAGCAGCTCATTGGAGGCGAGGAGCTCAAGGGCTCCAGGGTATGCCAACCCGTCTAGCTCGAGTGTGGACGCAAGGTAACTCTAATGTCAACACTCACATTCTTAGCAGTCAAGCAGGTACCAATGTTTTTTTCCTTGGAAATATGAACACAACAATTATTATTAAAAAGCAAAATTGCAAATAAATCGACATGAAATGTTTATCATGTTTATGACTAATTCCAGGCCTTTTCAAGGCATCTTGTCTGAATTGGAGGCCCTTTCAAGCAAATTTTGCAATTAAGGACTTATAAAATGTTTGTTTGTTGATTAACGCCGCACTCAGCAATATTCCAGATATATGACGACAGTCTGTAAATAATCAAGTCATGACCAGACAATCCAGTGATTGACACCATACACATCAATCAACACAATTGGGATACAATGACGTACATCAACCAAGTCGCCTCTTACGACAAGCAAGGGTTGCTGAAGACCAATTTGGACCTAGATATTCACAGGGAGCTCCAATAATGAAAGGTTCAAGATCAGTTACAACTACATACCTGTTGCTCAATTTTGATTTTCTTTTCCTCCTGTTTTCCCTTGTACTTGAGAATCAGCTCATTCACTGAAACATGGTGGCACAAAACATAACACACAGAGCAGCAAGATGCACGGGCTGGTATCAGATGCAGAGGAACTTGATGACACATAAGCCTAAAAGGTTACTCAACCACATGATCTTCATCAGAGATTAATTTTCTGGAAGTGTAAGGTTTGGTTTGGTTTGGTTTGTTGTTTAAAGCCGCACTCAGCAATATTCCAGCTATATGACGGCGGTCTGTAAATAATCGAGTCTGGACCAGACAATCCAGTGATTAATATCATGAGCATCGATCCATGCAATTGGGACCGATGACATGTATAAACCAATTCAGCAAGCCTGACAACCGGATCCTTTTACGACAAGCATAGTCACCTTTTACGGCAAGCATGGGTTGCTGAAGACCTATTCTACCCCGGATCTTCACGGGTTGGAAGTGTAAGGAAAGTTTAAAAACTCTTTGTGCCTTTTATAACTTGCCCCTTGGTAACCTTTCGGACAAGAACGTACACGAACATGCCCTTTAATATATTCATACTACTCAAAAATAGTTAAGGACTACATGATTCTTTCATTATTACTATAGGTTATCTGTCACAGGACAGATTAACTATAGTAATATGAAAGAATAGAGAGGTCCTTAACTTTTATTGAGTACCATATATGTGGAAATGATAAACATGATTAAAATCATGCTTAAAGTTTGCTGTTTATATAATGCTGCACTCAGCAATATGACACTCCACCTATAAGACAATAGCCAGTAAATAATTTAGTCTGGACCAGACAAACCAGTGATTGATATTGTGAGCAACATCCAAGCCATTAGGCTACAAAGAGACACAATAAACAAAATCAGAGCCAATCATTTAACTCGCCACTTACGACATGCATAGGTTGCTGGGGACCTTATCTACCCCAGGACCCACACTGGGCATTTTGGGAGAAATCAACCTAGTAAGACCTTCAGGTATACCGTGTCTGTCCCAGGAGTGACTTACATGTAAAGTTGGGGAAGATGTGCTCTGCATTGTCGATGATGTAGTTACACTTGGGACACCTGTTGGTCTTCTCAAGGCACTGCTTGATACACTTGAAGCTGAAAAGAAAGCAGATAGTGAGATACAGGTAAAGTGAAGGGAAGTGTGTTTGTGTGTTTGTGTGTGTGTGTGTGTGCGTGTGCGTGCGTGCGTGTGCGTGCGTGCATGTGCATGCGTCGGTGCATGCGTGCGTGGGTGCGTGCGCGCGCGGGCGGGCGAGTGCATGATAGAATGACATGTGGTATCTGTTGAGTGTGATGTGTGTGTGTGTTGTGTGTAAGATGTGTAATGTGTGTGTGTGACGTGTGGGTGATGTGTGCGTGATGTCCTTGTTTTAATCCCTTAATGCTGAATGCCAGCCAGAGAAACATCAAGTACCATCTTTGCATGTCTTTTGGTATTTCACGTCCAGGGGACCTGTATGGACTTGTGGCAAGATCTTTGCCATAAAAAGTCACTCGTGGAGTTTCTTTATCTCTCTCCATCACTGCATTCTTATAGGGTGTAATGATTTATCTGACATCATTGGAACTGCTCCCTAATACTCAGCTGAGCTGGGACGTTGTAGTGTCGGGCCACCTACAATGAGGAGAGCCAGCTCAGCTGGGACCTTGTAGTGTCGGGCCGCCTATCTCTCTCCATCACTGCATTCTTATAGGGTGTAATGATTTATCTGACATCGTTGGAACTGCTCCCTAATACTCAGCTCAGCTGGGACGTTGTAGTGTCGGGTCGCCTACAATGAGGATAGCCAGCTCAGCTGGGATGTTGTAGTGTCCGGCCAACTACAATGAGGAGAGCCAGCTCAGCTGGGACGTTGTAGTGTCTGGCCACCTACAATGAGGATAGCCAGCTCAGCTGGGACGTTGTAGTGACCGGCCACCTTCAGTGAGGATAGCCAGCTCAGCTGGGATGTTGTAGTGTCGGGCCGCCTACAATGAGGAGAGCCAGCTCAGCTGGGACGTTGTAGTGTCGGGCCACCTACAATGAGGAGAGCCAGCTCAGCTGGGACCTTGTAGTGTCGGGCCGCCTATCTCTCTCCATCACTGCATTCTTATAGGGTGTAATGATTTATCTGACATCGTTGGAACTGCTCCCTAATACTCAGCTCAGCTGGGACGTTGTAGTGTCGGGTCGCCTACAATGAGGATAGCCAGCTCAGCTGGGATGTTGTAGTGTCCGGCCAACTACAATGAGGAGAGCCAGCTCAGCTGGGACGTTGTAGTGTCTGGCCACCTACAATGAGGATAGCCAGCTCAGCTGGGACGTTGTAGTGACCGGCCACCTTCAGTGAGGATAGCCAGCTCAGCTGGGATGTTGTAGTGTCCGGCAGCCTTCAGTGAGGATAGCCAGCTCAGCTGGGACGTTGTAGTGTCCGGCCACCTACAATGAGGAGAGCCAGCTCAGCTGGGACGTTGTAGTGTCGGGCCACCTACAATGAGGAGAGCCAGCTCAGCTGGGACATTGTAGTGTCCGGCCACCTACAATGAGGAGAGCCAGCTCAGCTGGGACGTTGTAGTGTCGGGCCACCTACAATGAGGAGAGCCAGCTCAGCTGGGACGTTGTAGTGTCCGGCCACCTACAGTGAGGAGAGCCAGCTCAGCTGGGATGTAACTTCTGGCCACCTACAGTGAGGATAGCCAGTGAGTTGAGCTGGCATGTAATGTCTGGCCATCAAGGATACATCCAACAATAACTGTACTTTCAGAATTCTAGGCCAGTATATATCTGGATGAATCACATCTATTATCTTAAAAGTAGTCTATACTGACATTCACAACAAAGCAGGGCTTGAAACCTAAAACCTCTAAATCAGAAAAAATATTAGCACTTGTTCATGCATCTGCAGCAATCTGACACATGAGCGTTCAGGTCTTTCCAGAGAGGAAACTTCATATTTATGTTGTTTTCCTTCTCATCACCATTCATAGTTTCTATTCAATCAGGCATTTTGCAAATTTCTGGTAACATGAACACAATGAATATCTTCATCGAATAACAAACAAAAAAGTCTTTGCAAATTCGCAAAAACAGAAGCAACCACTTCAAAGCCATTTCAAGAAGCCCCAGAAATCAATACACATAAACAAATGCATTTCTAGACATACGCATCTTCGGTTTGGGGGAATTACAATGCCTTCTACAACCAAATTAAAGTAGCTGTCTCTAGCTACATACTAAGGAAGTTCATTCTACTAGCCAGTGTTCTTTGCGGTCAAGCTGTTACCTCTGCCATAGGCCAGAAAGATAGGACAATTACAAGCCTCAGTTTGTAAATTTGCTTCTTTTTCGAAATAAGTACTCCAAATGTCCAGACAAACAACAGGTCCAGAAAGATAATATCAACACATGGTTTAACATGTTTAAGCCATTATCAGGATTATAATGACGTCCCACGAGAGTTGATGTTGTTGATTCTGAGCCAATAATCATGAAAATTCGTTTGCCATTCTGAACATTTATTTTAACAAGCAAAACTGACGTAACTATAGCTCATTATGCAAAATTAAAAAAAAATAATATATAAACTATATTAACATGGTTTAAGTCGGAGGAATCACTTGAATTTTTTTATTTCTTAGAAGTTGACAGATGACCAAGTAGCCACAATTTATCAGTAACTTCATTAATATTCTATAATATATAATAGTACACAATATTCAGTCTTGTTTGACAACGATATAAAGATCTTTATCATATAATGGGTAGGTTTCTCGGCAGGATAAAGCCAACGGATAAAAACGATATCCGTTGGGGTCATATGCAGATAGAGATGCAAATATCAAAGGACAAGTAGGGACTACTTTCACGGTTCATAAACAAACATGGAGTCGCCATCGTCATTCGGCGATCAAGTCAGAATTAACCATCGGGAATCTGGATAAACTACAGGGATAATTGCTATCATTATCAAAAGAACAGTCAAATATACTTAAAATCAGTTTCCAACTGTGACATAAGCTAAGGCATTTTATAAGTTTTGGCAACTTTGGCGATATAAATTTCGAAACAATTTCACGAGGGCACGAGGCCTAGCCAAGCGGAATCAGTAGCCATATCTGTGCTTGTAGACCTCTGCGGCTTGAAACCTTCTCCACAAATTAAAATAATATGTTTGAATTGTTACCTTGTTTCATTTTGTCACTGTGTGTACATCTGACTACACTTCTTAACGTTATGACAGGACAGACCGACTATCAACGTCTGACCGTGGCCATGACGTCTCATAGACTAGGGTTAGAGTAGCTTCCCTTTGACAAAGGGCAATTACTCTAGCGGACAGACCGACGGATTGCCGTGAAAGGCAATGAAAAACAACTGTTGTTTTGCGTTTATGTTGCTTCGCCACTGTATAAGAAACAGATTTCAGTTGGAACTATATTGGCTACTGTCACTGTCTGACTGACACATTACTTGCCCTGTGACGTAATAAATATTAATGCGCGCATTCCAGAAAAACTCGCAATGTTTCGGTAATGTTTGTGAGAGAGGGAAAGCGATTTTAAAGCACAGAATTAAAGAATGACATTATATGATAAAGAGGTTATAACGCTTGTGTGTTTGGGGATGGTAAATATCCTGTATTACGAAATAAACACTATGTATTTAGCTCGCCAAGGCTCGCTAAATACAATGTTTATTCCTAATGCAGGATATTTACCATCCCCAAACACACTCGCGTGATAACCTCTATTTATCGAAAAGTGACTACAGTAGTATATTAAAGAAGTTGTTATCCACAAATTGTGTCTACTCTGTTGATTCTGATAACTTCTTCATCATGACTGGGAAGCCAGACAACAATTCTTCATCAGTGGACTCCAACAATAGCCATGATAGCTAATTTTTTGCAACTGACGTCATACTTGGTCTTCTGTTATTAGGAATAGATTGTAATACCAAGTAAAGATGTTGGCAGGAAAGACTGCATTATCACCATCAATATGGCATACAATGAAACTTCATGAATTTTACACAACTTAAGTATGACATATATGAATAAGTGCATAATGTCTCACCTCTGTTGTGCGAGACAGCATTTGTACACACATAATATCCTAATCTGAGAATCATGCATACGTTTTCCTTTCAGCTCATTTTGTTTCATCGCTATTGTGTCATAATGTTTTATATATATCATTTGTTATTATGTGTGCAAAATTATTAATGTAATATCTGTACTATGTCCCGAGTGGGCACTTAATAAGCATGATTAGAGCAATCAAATTTCTTCTTTCTTTCCTCGAAGTTTGTCGTAAAATCTTCTGTCATGATCTATTCAACATTGATTGTCATGTAAATATTCTCTTGAAAATTAATGTCTATATAAAATAAATTCTGTCTAAAAGGACAATTTTTTTTTATCAAACATGATAAATAAAAATACTTACCAAAACGTATGTCCACATTTGGTCATATGAGCCTCTTCAATGATATCAAAGCACACAGGGCTGAAATATAAACAAAACACAATCAGTTTTCAAAAAGTCACACGGGTAATGAAATTCCGTCACAGAAAAATGTGGCCATTTCTGCCCTTATTGATCATCCCTGAGCGTGCTGAGAGAAGAATGTGGTTCCCATTCTGGGAGGCGGAAGTCTCACACACACCGGTGGGAAGGAAAGAATCCAGTCCTGTCCTACTACCAGGGTCAGCACACATCTTTATCATGTTTATACACTCAAGTATATTGTTTCACACCCTAAAACATCCAATAACACCTTAAAAAGTAAATGTCACAGCCTCACTTGATCTCACTTATATAGGACATGTTATATGTGTGATATTCAAGTGCTGACATATCAAAATATATTATTTCATAAGGGACCAAATATTCGTACAATTAGCATTGATTAGTGGGACAAAATCAAGTGTGGTTTGAGATGGACGGGCTACACACAGCTAGAAATGCATGGTTTTACTATTACCAGTATATCAGAGATGTTACCTTTGATGTCAGGGCTTGTGAAACCCCCTACCCAGGCCATACTGTTATAGTATACAGCAATACTTCAAATGATAAATATTGCAAATCATGTTTTTGTGTTTGGGTATATTAGGAAAAACATATACAAAAAGTTTCGTTATTATTTGTATCGCTTAACATAAAATCTACATAAGACAAGGGCGGATCCAGCATTTTTTAAAGAGAAAGATCCAAAATATCAAAATCCTTTCTCAGTCAATTTTACAACATACTACATTTAGTTTTCAAAAGACAGGTCCGGACCCACTGGACCCGCCCCCTCTGGATCCGCCTATGCAGGAATTCATTCAAAATTATCAGTGTCAAACACTTTAGCTCTCAATATCTATCATGTCTATCGCAATACAAATACATGTACCAGTATTGCAATATAGTGCAGTGCAATACAATTGTTTTGCCAATACACAGCCCTACACCCAACTTGAAGTTACAGACAAGGTGTGCAGCTATAGTATGTCACTTGAGGCGGTTACTCTCTGGTCTAGAGGCTTTCCTCAGTTACAAGTGTTGGATCTCCAACTATGTTTGCAAAAGGCCATGATGATGTAGGTAACCCCTGACCCTCGGAGTAGGACAAACTGAAGCTCCTCCGATCCCTGAGGGACACACATGGGCCGGAGCCATGTCTGTGGAATACCTCCATTAACTTGTTTCATTCATTTCAGTTATCTCTATGCTTCACATCCACGGCGACAGTGCACAAACTAATTCTTTATTTTGTTGTTTGTATGATTGTTTGTTTGTTGTTTAACGCTGCACTCAACAATATTACAGCTATATGACGGCAGTCTGTAAATAATCAAATCTGGACCATACAAAACAGTGATTGACATCATGCTCATCGATTCACGGAATTGGGAAACAATGATGTGCATCAACCAAGTCAGCGAGTCTGACCCCCCGATCCCATTAGTCGCCTCTTACAACAAGCATAGTCGCCTTTTACAGCAAGCATGGGATGCTGAAGACCTATTCTACCCCAGATCTTCTTCACAGGTCACCATGGTCACTAATTCTTTAACATGTATAAACACCTGTTTGTTTGCCTGCTGTCTCTAATTCCATAATGCATATCAATCTAACAACTAATAATAACTCAAATTACATACAATGTCTCAGTTTCACCTAGGATTCTAATCATGGTGTCTGGACTGTGGAGAACACACCCTCTTTAAACTGGCAATGCCCATGAGGTCATCCACAAATGGACTGAACAGTTGTCTGTAGTTATTACAGGTATGAATGTATTCTGATGACAGAGGGCAGTACTGCTCTCATCAGGAGCTGTAACCTTGAGCATGTTGAGTAGGTCAGGTTCCCCTTTGAACAAAGCATTCTTAGAACTAGTACTGTCGTGTTCAGATTAAATGAATTTATCAAAGATTGATTGAAAGGACCAAACGCAATAATTTGGACCCAATTTTCCATAATCAAACACAACAATTTGCCCCTTGTCGTAACCCTGCGATAGTTCTTCCTGAGAAGGTGTTTTCACTACATACTAATTACAGTGTTTGAAATTAAGCATGAGGGTCAAGGGTTCCTTGTCATTCGCCGAAAAGTTTAAAGTTAAACATGCTAAAGATTGAGAGGGTCCAAACACTACTCAGCACTCAGTCGTAGCACCTATACATTAAAATAGACTTAGGATTGTTGCAGTGTTTGACACTAACCAAAACAGGTTTTAAATTGCTGATACTTTATCATATTTATGCAACAAGTGAGTGTGCGTAATCAGAATGAGAGACCAAGGTAACCACTGCACCACACTGGGTTGTTTAGATTGCTGGTTTTGCTTGGAGTATAAAGTCGATCTATCACCGATTTCGAAAGTCATACAAATTTAGCCAAGATTACTTTGTTCATCCCCAAAATAACACTAGACCTGCATGTATTTAATTTTCCTGGTCCTTATGGAAATATGCTAGACTCGGACAAGCTGACCAGTGTTAGTGTTGAACACTGTTGTTGTAGCACTGTGATCACTTTGTGGACCAGCTTTGTTTCCAAGTTGATGAACATGATTCAAAAATATTTTAACCAATCAATTTCCAAATACAGTAAACTACGGTTATAATGAACTTAAAGGGACCACTAAATTTAGTTTCGTAATAACCGTAGTTCGTTATAAGCACATATACAGCATAATTACAGCAAATGGACGGGGCCAAAATACAGTTTGTTATATCCGTCAGTTCGTTCTAAGTGTGTTCGTTATAACGCAGTTTACTGTATCCAACTTTCCAAAATATTCAATTTAAACTGTCAGAATACCTTTATGTAACAAAATGTGCAGCTGCCATGATCAGCAATATTGATAAATTTTTGTGCACATGCCATATGCTTTTGATGTAATTCTGGGAATGACCATCATGCAATACAAATGTAAAGAAGAAAATATATTTTTTTCAATTCTAAATATCAGCATGTGGCCACTGGTGCAGTGCTGTCTCGCAAAAACCCTGCAGTAGTAGGGTGTACCCACACTGCCAGACACCACCACTGTTGAAGCAGAGAAACAGATGACTGGAATGCAGACAGCTGAAGATGTTCCCACTGATTGCTGCACATCACAGTAATATCCAACAGGCAATCAACTAAATCAATTTAAGAAAAGGAGAACCTTAAAAATTGACAATTTTGAACAAAATAGTAGTTTAAATCGAAAATCCTAGGTAAATCCTTGTAAATACCCTCAATAACAAGAGGCCCCTTTGTGGCTATAACTGGTAATACTAGTATGGACATGTGTAGTGTACTCCCAGTGATGGCAACACCCCTCCCAACACTGACCCTGTACATGTGTAGTGTGCTCCCAGTGAGGGTAACACCCCTCCCAACACTGACCCTGTACATGTGTAGTGTACTCCCAGTGATGGCAACACCCCTCCAAACACTGACCCTGTACATGTGTAGTGTGCTCCCAGTGATGGCAACACCCCTCCCAACACTGACCCTGTACATGTGTAGTGTACTCCCAGTGATGGCAACACCCCTCCCAACACTGACCCTGTACATGTGTAGTGTACTCCCAGTGATGGTAACACCCCTCCCAACACTGACCCTGTACATGTGTAGTGTGCTCCCAGTGAGGGTAACACCCCTCCCAACACTGACCCTGTACATGTGTAGTGTACTCCCAGTGATGGCAACACCCCTCCCAACACTGACCCTGTACATGTGTAGTGTGCTCCCAGTGAGGGTAACACCCCTCCCAACACTGGACCTATACATGTGTAGTGTACTCCCAGTGATGGCAACACCCCTCCCAACACTGACCCTGTACATGTGTAGTGTGCTCCCAGTGAGGGTAACACCCCTCCCAACACTGGACCTATACATGTGTAGTGTACTCCCAGTGATGGCAACACCCCTCCCAACACTGACCCTGTACATGTGTAGTGTACTCCCAGTGATGGCAACACCCCTCCCAACACTGACCCTGTACATGTGTAGTGTACTCCCAGTGATGGTAACTCCACCCCTCCCAACACTGGACCTGTACATGTGTAGTGTGCTCCCAGTGATGGTAACATCGCTCCAAACACTGACCCTGTACATGTGTAGTGTACTCCCAGTGATGGCAACACCCCTCCCAACACTGACCCTGTACATGTGTCCCTGTGAGGGTAACACCCCCCCCCCCCCCCCCCCCATGTCATCCTCCCATACAGAGGAAGTCCCCTGCAAGCTGAGGTAACCAAATCTGCTGACAATTGCCTGGCCGAAAGGAAAGGAGGAAGTGGGGAAGGGAATTCACAGGATACTTGACAGAATGGCCCAGACAGGAAGCCATTTCATCCACTCTCAGAATGACTACTTGCTAAAACAATCATCTTCAACTAACAACTTCCGACACTGGCTAGACCTTCTCACCCAGCCTGCACACAGGTTGTAGGAAACACCAGAAGCTAAACAAGCTCAAATCCATTAAAAAACATATTGCTAAAACGTCTGTTGAGCATGTTGAGTATTGTATTTGAACTTAATAATTATCATGATAGCTGACATAAACTCACACATTTCGGCCTTTTAGTGAGAAGCAGGATTCTAACCATGCTGATAAATTCCAAGGAAAAGGAAGAAAACAGTTTTCAGCTTAAAAGGTTATGAAGAGTAATTTTTTTTTACATTTGGTAGTTTAGGTATGTATAATGTTTGAGACACTTGAGATATATTTTTTCACTTAGAGACGCTCTAGAACACACAATTTTTTCTCTAAAAGGAGGAATTAAACAATGTTTCTGTAAGCTCAAAACATGTTTGTTTCTAAGCATCCAACATATCAACCATGTGTCCAGTGAACAAGTTATTTTTTGTTGTAAAACTAAAGGAAAAACTTTTCAGCATTTTGGGGAACAGATTATTTGTTTTAAAAAAAATCATTTTTTGTACCCTGCGATAATCCAGGGATATAACGGAAGGCCTGTAAATAATCTAGTCCGGACCAGACAATCCAGTGATCGATATTGTGAGGATTGATCCACTACGCACGATGAGGGGTACGATGAGGGGTACGATGCTACACAATCAACCAAGTCACCGAGTCTGACCAAACCATCCATTAAGTCACCTCTTACTACTGATAAGGTCACTATAATCTCATTAAACATGTTAAAATCAAATCTCTTACTTTCTCTATATTAAGATCTGAGGACACCTCCACATGAGGTCACATCAGGTGAACTTTCTAATCTGCCAATCAGCATCGAGGCTTCTAAATTCTCAGTACCAGTGAGCAAAACATTCAGACAAGCATATCTGACTCCTGTATCTTAAAAATAAATATAATCAAGGAGTTCTTATTGCAATAAAGATAAAGCCATGTTATTATATTGTTGTGGCTATACATCCTCGTGTTTATTAGGCCCCATGGCAACCATACCAAAAAATGTGTACATTGTACTACTAAGAGTACATATGTGTTCCGTGGCCGTTTTCTTTTGCTAATTGAGTGAGTATTGTGTTACGCATGTTACGTAGCTTTTAGAAATATTCCAGCAATATCATAGCTGGGGACACCAGAAATGGGCTTTGCACATTGTACCCATGTGGGGAGTTGAACCCAGGTCTTTGACGTGACAAGTGAACGCTTTAACCACTAGGCTACCCCACCGCCCCTTTCTTTTGCCAAGATAGAATTCTCGAATCGAGGTGGTATAGGAATGAAGCTAAATCATTTTAGAAAACTGACAACTGATTGGTTCAAGAACCTACATATCCTTCATATTGATCGGGCAGTCAAAGGTCACTAAGGTTTACCTGACGTGACCTTGTAAGAGATGTGGAGGCAACCTTGTGGACATGGTGAAGGTGTGTCAGATCTTGACGAAGAGAGGCATTGTAAAACTTCAGATCGTAATGAGATTTAAGTTCACTACATTGATGATAGACTTCTCTATTGCTACACAATTGTCACAACCTAACTTTACAGAGAGTCACACTCAGAATTAGTCACATGTGTATCACAAAGAGATACAGACATTCAGGGATCTGCCACCTGAAAAATAGTGTGTCCAATACCAATTGAGAATGGATGCAAATAATTATCACTGAGAGATACAAGAAGGCTATATTTAGTACTTGTATAATATTTTATCAAAATTGACAATCAATCCTCTAAATTTTAAGGTACACAGGCAACTGGAACTGATTTTCTTTTGTCTGGTGATTCAACATTGAGTCTGGCAAGTAAGGCACTGATTTTCAACACCCCTCATACTATTAATTCAATGTTCATGCTAATTTGGAAAGGGTATACATGGCATATACTTTCAACATTTAAAACTTCTTATTAAAGCCTTTGCTTTCAAAGTGAACTACAACCAGAAATCTGATGCCAACTTTCTTTTCAGTCAGCAAAAAATGACGATAACTGGTCGCTATCTTCGACATGTACACTTTCAAGTGTATCCAGTCCAGAATGACATGTTGACATGTCTTAACTGTTCGAAAATAGGGTATGTGAAGATTGGAAGGCGGATGCCTCGATGCACACGCGACCTGCCAGTCACGACATTGGGTGGATTGAAGGCTCTCTCGGCAGTGGGTGATTTAACATAGCGCTTTAATTACTTTCGCGGAGGTCGCGGGTGACAGCACAGCCACGGTGATTGAATAAATTAGAATGAAGCGCTTCACTGAGTACTGCGGACCGCACCCGTTTCGCGTACAAGAGACGGCAGAGCCGTCTCGCGTACCAGTTACGTCCGCGACAGAACTTAAATTCACAATGAACACCAAATGAGCACGATGCACTGCGACTGTCTCAAGCATGGCTCAATGTCTTGAACAATAGAACCAATTTATCATATGAGAGGGTTGAATAATGTTCAATGAGTAATCACTGGCTTCCAAATGTCTGTCTGGAGCCTAGTGCTAGTGAATTACACAAATGGTAAGAACATAAATTCTGTACCACAAACAGCATAGCCACAATCACAAGTCCTTGGCACACCCAGGGACTGTGTTACGAGGTCCTTTGGCCTATTCTCCCACAGTCACCAATATCACAGCCCTGCCACAGCTCTAATCAAATCTGGGCCAACAAACCAGTGATTGACAGCATGAGCAACAATCACATTGTCAGGTTTCGATAACACACACTGCGACCACTACCCACTCCCCATTTAAACTGCTCCTACAAACGTAGGAGGATCTCTTCCTACAACAGTGACAAAAGGCATAAGGACTTTCCATGATGTTATCAGCTGTTGATACAATGATAGGTGAGGTGAGGTGAGGTGAGGTGAGGTGAGGTGAGGTGAGGTGAAATGGGATTTAACGTCACGTTCAAGATTATTGCACTTATATAGCGATGTGCATGCACATGTGTGTGTGAGTGGTTGCTTGTACTAGTCCAGACTAATGCCGATTTTATAGTTCTAGCCCACCGAGATACCGTGCCGCAAACTAACATGAATACACCACTCAGATACAGTATACTGACTCCTAGCTGACCAGTACTAGTTTTAGCCCCCTCAATGCCAAGCGACAGGCAGGGTAACAACAAATACCATTTTTCAATGTCTTTTGGTATGACGAGGCCGGGGATCTAACCCCGGACCTTCTGTTCTCTGAGCAGACGCTCTACTACTAGAATACAAAGTCTGTAATATTCATGATATTGCTGACGGGCACAAAGCAAACTACCTCAGTCACTCTTTACTCCAGCTTGACACCTTAAAACAACCAGCTTGAAATTCAGTGTATTTCAGATAATACAACTTTTCATAGCATTGAAAAAACAAGTGATTCACCACAACAAGCTACCCTAGTGGGGGCACTGCATGGTTTCTAGAGACTCATTGATGTGAACAGCATCTCCCTCTCTTGCCTCACTGATCTATGTCATGTCTACAGCAATATGTTTGCACCTCTATGTTCCCCTCACCTGGTTGGTTGTATAAAACAGATGCCTCTTATCACATTATCAACAAATTAGATGACTCTTACAACAAGCTGTATGAGTCTGAGAGAGTAAAGCACCAAAGCACATCAGCTCATGTCTTCACCCTGAACTGAGTGATGTATATTTAACATGCTTCAATGGTCCCAGTGTGGGTAGACAAAGACAAGGGTTTGTATGCAGGAGGAGACTTTATCCTCATCATGGTCATGTGTAAAGTCAGGTAAAACCGGCTTTAAAGTCCTGTTCAAGATTATTGCACTTATATAGCAATGAGCATGCAGGCTTGTATATGGCTGCTTGTACTAGTCATGCTAGTCCAGTCGATAGTGCTAGCCCACTGGGATACAACGCTGCAGTTAAATATGGATACCCCACTGAGACACAGCAAACTGACTCCAAGCCGACCTGTCCTTGCTTTATTCCCTTAATGGCAAGAGCCAGGCAGGGTAACAAAAAGTAACATCTATAACATCTTTTGGTATAACACAGTCGGGGATTGAACCATCCACCTTGCACTCTCAAGACATTCTACACCACAGAGGCGGTCTCATCCGTAAGGAACACAGGATATCTGTGTACACTGGTGGATGGTAATAATAATACATGATAACAAATTTCAGAAGATGTTAACAATGTTTCTGCAAAGTTTACGCCTAAATCGTTTGAGTTTGCATCTCTGCATAAAGCTCAATATAAGCAAAACTTTCTCCAAGGAGTACCTTTAGAGTGAGTGAGTGAGTATGGTTTAACGCCGCTTTTAGCAATATTCCAGCAATATCACGGCGGAGGACACCAGAAATGGGCTTCACACATTGTACCCATGTCGGGAATCGAACCCGGGTCTTCGACTTGACGAGCGAACGCTTTAACCACTAGGCTACCCGACCGCCCCGAGTACCTTTAGAAATCAGTCTCAAACTCAAGATTGTTCAGTTTCATAACCAACAGCTACATTCGCACTAAGAGCAAATTTACCAAGTCATGCCTAAATCAATGGCTAGAGAAAAACAGTCTGTTTTGTTTGTTGTTTAACGCCACACTCAGCAATATTCCAGCTACATGACGGTGGTCTGTAAATAATCGAGTCTGGACCAGACAATCCAGTGATTGACATCAGGTGCATCAGTCTACGCATTTGGGATAGGGAGATACAATGACATGCATCAACCAAGTCAGTGAGCCTGACCACATTAGTTGTAACACTCTCGTACCATTCCATAATCTACAAGACACTGAGTGGTAAGGAATGAGCTGATAAGGGGAGGGGGAGAGAGAATGAAAACGGTTCCAGATGTCAGTCGTGTTTACAAATATGCATGAACATGATGAATGACAGGGTAAATAATCATTTGTTTGATGATCTTATGACAGAAAACTTTCGGGGAAGGCATTTTAAAGGTAAGGTGGATCATAGTGAGCAACAAGGACAGCAAAGGCATGGCTATTACAGTAATGATGCCACGATGTGTCAGCTTTTGAATCGTTACTTAGCAAACATAGCGAGTGCAAGTACCTTGGGTGGAATAAACATGGATACCCTGACCAGTGCATCTATTGGCACGCTTCGTCTCCAGTGCTTTAAAATGCATGAGAAGGAGTTAGAACCCCCTTAGACCACTGCACTGCTTATATCTTACAACAAAATTTCACAAATTTTTATATCATGTATATCATAGGGTATTGCATATGGTATCGTGACGTGTTTGTAAATTTTGTGGTGCTGAATTCTAAACATGCAACAGGTAGGCCCTCTATTAGCATTTGTATGTTTGATACCATGAAACTAAATATCAAAGTAATTCATAAAGAACGAAATTGGGCATCAACATCGAAAAACAGAAGTTCCATAATGGCGTCCCATAACCTCAACAGTGACATCCCTCGGGCCAAATTTGAAGAAACACCATTTTATTTGCGAGGTGGCTGAAAATGACATGAGTGACTGAGTGAGTGAGTGAGTTGGGTTTAATGCCGCTTTAAACAGCATTCCAGTTATATCACGGCGTGTCAGCTTAATGTGGGAGGAAAGCCCGAAGTGATGCAGGTCTGACATTTACCACTTCAGCATGTTCAGTGAAACCAACAAGCACGGGTATGGTGCTGACAAACCTAGAAACATAATCGGGACGAACTGGGATTCAAGCCCACAAACATAGGTTTCTGGCATGCCCAAGGGACGCAACTCTGCACAGCGAATCGCGGCACCTTAGACGATTTGGCAAAAATGACATATGATAAACTTAAAACCGTTACTAAGGCAGGAGCTTGTGCACAAATGGCGTAAGGTGTTAAGTTAAATGCATTAATCCAAGCAGAAAACAGCTCATGCACAGAAAACAAAATGCATTCTTCTTAGCAATGAATTCCATGAAGAAGTTTTATAACGGTAAGCCATTATTGTCATACATTCCCTGCCATAGGGGTTCTCTGACCCGTGAAGATACAGGGTAGAATAGGTCTTCAGCAAGCAATTCTTGACGTAAGCATGGTAAGAGGCGACTGACATGATCGGGTGGTCAGGCTCGCTGACTTGGTTGATGCATGTCATTGCATCCCAATTGCGTGGATCGATGCTCATGATGTCAATCACTGGATCGTCTGGTCCAGACTCGATTATTTACAGACCACCATCATATAGCTGGAATATTGCTGAGTGTGGCGTCAAACAATAAAGAAACAAACAAACTTAGGGGTTCTTTCTGAACACAGGTGTAGAAAGTGACCGAGGGGGGTGGGGGGGGAAGAAAGTTGTACAGAATTCCTATGCAGGACATTCCATGCAAATCAGATAGGATAAAGTCTTACCAGACAAAATCGTTGTCTTTGTCTTCATATGAGCCAACTATACTACTGAAAACAGGAGTTTGCACTCGTTTTCTCCGGCGGGGCGGTTGTTGCGTTCTGCCTGCCATTGTCGATTAGGAGTCTCAAGTCAGGAGCAACACATCCAGCCTTGCTCGGCAAACAAAATAAAGTCAATCTGTGTCACCATTCTGTTGGTGTCAACAAAATCAAATAACAGAAAGCTAGTAAATGCACGCAGCTTTGAGGGTGCAAATACCCAACAAGTTTAGTAAATCTAAGACAAAGTTGACCGGAAACTGTCTGTTTACTCCAGCTAAAATTGCATTTCCCAGTCTGAAACGCATGCGCTTCTGACAGGCAGGTAAAAAACTATTCCCCCAACGATTAATCGTTATTGTGCTGAAATGAAACAATCTCTGTTGAACAAATTACACATGGTGAACTGAAATTGTTATTTCGTATGTTTCACGTTTACTTGTTATCGTGTCACGATTTCTCTCATTCATGTTATCAGGGCGTCAGACTGTCTGTTGAAAGCCAGAAATGTCCTAATTCGTACCCGCTATCACCATTTGAGATGTAAATAACATAAATTGTGTTTCTACCCTACATTATATAAGTTTCATGTTTTGAGGGCTTCAAATGATGTGTCTACTAACTGTTTGATTATCATTCTAGAAGTTGCAGAGTAAATAACAAAACGCACAACTTTATGGATAACAACTTCTGATTTATTGCATTTAAGCGACGTTTCGATGTAGATTTTTACACCGTTATCAAGCTAGAGTGACTACAAGTGAAGGGAGGTATATATGCAAGATCTGCTGTGATAAGCAGATTAATATACACCGAAAAGTCGCCATGTGCAACAAATCAGAAGTTGTTATCCATAAAGTTGTACGTTTTGTGATGAACCCACTGTTTAAAACTTAGATACATTTACTTAGAAAGCAATGCGGTTGCGACTTGTGTAAAGGACATATATATTGTTTATTAAAATTGTCTCACACTGTATATGCTCTAATGTAAAATAAATAAATAAATAAATAAATAAATAAATAAATAAATAAATAAATAAATAAATAAATAAATAAATCATCCTCATCATCATTATTATTACATCCTAAGAAAATGTTGTTACGGTTTGATTGAATTATCCGCGCAAGTCGAAACATTAGAACCGCTAGGGGGATTACATGGAATAAGGGTACTTGTTAATTGAAGAAATTAATCACTTGGTTGATTTAAAATAAAAAGTAGGGACAGTGGGGTAGCCTAGTGTGGTTAAAGCGTAGTTCATCCTTCACGCCGAACACCCGGGTTCGATTCCCTACAAGAGTAAAATGTATGAAACCCACTTCTGTGCTCTCTCTCTCTCTCTCTCTCTCTCTCTCTCTCTCTCTCTCTCTCTCTCTCTCTCTCTCTCTCCCCGTGTTCCTCAATGCAATCAGTACACAATAATAAACAACTTCATACTGCAACATACAATGGTTACATGCGTCGACAAGGTCAAGTCTGAAATGATTATTATTCACGAAATAACTTTTTCAAAAACTCATTTTTAAGATTAACCTTTTCCACAATCTTCCCAATCTTTCTCATAGTATTCAAACAGGTGAACAAAGATGGTAAACTGTATCAACTAAAGACATCAGACATATTTTCATAGTTCTCCACAACAGGCGCAGTTGCTAGTTTTGGTATGTGAGAGGTCGTAGGGAAAGTAGTATCATGGTAAAGGAGGGACATTTGAGTGCAGTTTTGAGGGTGCAGCCGCCCATCTCAATGGTTATGTGCATACCATTCGTGACTTGACATGTGGGCGAGACAGAAAAGTATGTCAAAATCGGAAAGTGGGGCTCAGGTATATATGTCAAGGCTTTCAATAGTATGACGAACGAGTTGTTTCAAATGTCTTCCTTTTTACCGTTATCCTGCCCTAGGGAAATTTGCATTCTTGGCCAGCTGTTGACTTGCCTATCATATTTGTATTAGCCTATTTTATGTCTGGTACAATGTTTCCGTTTGCTGTCATCATATTTTGCTTCTTCCGTGTAGTCTATTTAAATAACTGCACTGTATTAATTTAATTAGGATTGACATATAGGTTTACATAGAGAATATGGAAAAACATCCGTCTGGACTGTAGGTCGTAACCCCTGCCTCCAAATTTGTAAAAATCGTATCCTCTAGCTACAAGTTTTAAAAAATTATGTGTACATGTAATACTTAAATACGATGTGGAATGAGCAAATTTTTACAAATATTTAAATTGAGTGTTATATTTGAAATTTGATTGACAGGTTAAGTGTGCAGAATTGTTTCCGTTTCACTATATCATCAGCCTAACTGTCCTGAGAAGTGCTGCAGAAAAGTTGTTTTCCCTAGGTAACTTTATATGATTGAATTTAACATGGATTTATTTTTGTTCAATGCAAAGTTTATGAAAATAAAATTTTTGGTTATTTATTATGTGTCCAGTGTTGGTGGTCCAGATGACAATACACCAACACTCTTGTAGAAATCACATCTACACATGGCCCCATTCCAGAAAGTTATCTTTATTGCACTACGACGACAGTAAGACCATGTTAAAGTATGGGAGTTACAATCATCTAAGTGCTATATCCCTCTGGATCGGGACCCTGTTGTGGATTCTGTTCACACTGTTAGCCACTGGTTTTGAAATTGGATACATTTTCTCCAGTGTCAATGTTTGTGGTTTTAAGTCTCTTAATTTGGCATGGAACTCTATGTATATACTTGTTAAGCTGTAGCATGGTATCTGAGTGAGCTCGCACTATAAAACCAACATTAGTCTGGACTAGTACAAGCACACACCACTCCCTCACTCATGTCGAGAGAAAGCTAACAAGATGAATTTATTCTCGGCTTATAACAGGGGTATGATAAACCTTCAACATGATATCATTGCAGTTTTGTTCAAAATAATGAGTCCTTTGCCCATTTTTCAGCTCCTTGCTCGACTCGGGTCCCGGCCAAGTTTAGAGAAGGTAGAACCCAAATTATTTCCCAATGGACTCTCTCCAGGCGAGGTGGTGGAACTGTTTGGGGCAGAAGGAACAGGGAAGTCCGAAGTTCTCCTTCATTGTATCGCCAAGTGTATTCTGCCTCCAGAGTGGCTGACATTTGACCTTGGCGGACTGGGAACCAAGGTCATATTCATCGACACAGATTACAAATTCTCGATCTTGCGATTAGTTATCTTGCTCGAAAAAAAAATCACAGACATTGTAAATACAGAAGTGGATGAAACAAAACCATCCAGTGATGAGATTGAAGTATTTATTACAAAATGCTTGAAGAGGCTGTATCTTGTTCGATGCAATAGCAGTCATCAACTGCTGTGTACACTTCACAGCTTGGAGACAAATATTGCTGCCGACTCGGACTTTGCGGGTATCATGATCGACAGCATCTCAGCTTTCTATTGGATAGACAGATGTAACCATGGTGACGGGGGATCAGCTCATGAAAAAAATATGAATAAAATTGTGGACATACTTCAAACAATTGCCAAGAAGTATAATCTGGTTGTCATGGCTACGAAAGCAGCTGTGTTCAAAGCTAAATTAAGAGACTTTGACAAGGGAGATAATGCATCTCCTTTTGGGGAATCGAAACATAAGGGTGACAACTCGAACTTTTCAGAATATTTGGGGAAAGTATGGAATAAATTTGTTGGGAAATGGTTGATGTTGGAAAAAGATGTGACTGGGGGAAAGTCCATTTTCACATCAAGGCAGAAAATGTCTGGTCATTCAGTATGTTTTACCATCTCTGAAAGTGGACTGCAGTTTGAATGACTGATGTGTCGGTAAATGCAGAGCTGTACAAAGCAGTGTCACTCACTCACTTGCAATGATAAAACCGCAGATATATTTTGATTATGATCAGTGTTTGAAATAAAACAAATTGCCAGGCTGCCATCAGGATCCATAGACTTTAGAAACTGCAGGACCTGACTAAATTCAGGTCCCCATTTAAAAAAAAAATTCGGCTTATTATGACAAATATATTGATTATTGAAGTAACTTTACTTCAAGCCATAAGGACACATATAAATTTGAAACTATGGGCCCAACACAAGATCTACCTGCCACAGGCCTATGGGCAAGCACTTATTTTGAACACTGATTATGATCCTTGGGATGTCAACACCATGTCCTTGAGGGGACCGTGATATTGCTGATTGTGGCGTTAAACAAGAAAACATCAAACAAACAAATCATTCATAAATTGACAGGCAGTTGGGTAGTCTAGTGGTTAAAGCATTGGCTTGTCACACAGAAGGCCCGAGTTCAATTCTTCATATGGCTGCAATGTGTGAAGACCATTTCTGGCATCCTGCCGCCATGATGTTACTGGAATATTGCTGAAAGTGGCATACTGCTGATCTGTGATAATATTGATTTGTAAGAATGTATTAAATGAAATCTGTCCTAATTAAGTGTTATTCTTGTTTATTTTTAACATGATCAGAGATTTATCTTGATTCTCTCTGCATCCTCAGTGGGCAATAAAATTCTGCAGCAAATGTTGGTAACAATTCTCAAATTTCGAATTAAGGATATATAACTTGGTTGGACTTTATTGCATTGAAATCCCTGTGAAGACGTGGATAGAGAATACATCTTCAGCATCCCATGCTTGCCATAACAGGCGACAATGCTTGTTGTAAGAGGCGAGTAACATGGTTGGGTGGTCAGGCTCGCTGACTTGGTTGATGCATGTCATTGTATCCCAATTGCGTAGATAGATGCTCATGATGTCAATCACTGGTTTGTCTGGTCCAGACTCGATTATTTACAGACCGTCGTCATATGGCTGGAATATTGCTGAGTGTGGCAACAAACAAGCAAGCAAGCTGAATATAAGGATCTTACAGAAAATCCATGATTTGACTGAATACACCCGAGATAATTCCTTGATGTTAGAGACAAAGACTGACGCCGTATACTGTTATACAGCCTTGATATGGTCTCTCACAAAGAGGTCTGAAATCTGTTTGTTTACTTGATTAGAAAGCCTGGTTTGTTGTTTATGTGCCATTTCTTCTCGTTGCAATTTCGGAAATGGTGTCATAGCTCGGCTGAGGTATTTTTTTCACGGAAGTGAATGACATGTTTCTATTGCAATCGTATCGCTGGTCCGCTAGCAGTTGTGCATGTGTTCCTCTGCTGATGACTTTATGTCCTTTAATATTTCATTGTGTTCACAGTTTTATGACCTTCTTATCAAATAATGCTGCCTTATACCAAATTCGCCAGTAATTAGTTCCGATTTTCTTCATTTCACTCCGATAGATAGGAAGGCCGGGATATATGATCACCTGGGTTGTCGAGGATGATGAATGATCTTCTAATTGAAGAATTCTTTCTACATTCATGCTCTTATGGTTTGACAGGTAGTGATGTGCAGTCCATATTTTACATCAAATTTATCAGGCTCATATTGTCTAGAGTTCTGCATAGACTATTTCAGCAACTAACCATAGTCGGGTATGAACTGTGATATTTTACTGTATGTAAGGCTTAATAAAATAAATTGGTTCTCAGGCAAATGTTTTTGAAAATATAGTGTGGGCAGGCTGTCTTTTTGTTTTGTTTTTTGTTTTGGGTTGTTCAAACTCAGTTTGTAACCAAATAAACAGTTCTGTAACCAAATAAAAAGTTGTGCAATCAACCTGGGAAAAGGGACTCCTTACAAAATTGTATTCCTTGATCAGTAAAATACTGGCAGACTTTGTGATGATGCAGGCCTATTTCATCTTCCAATGGAGCAGAGCTCCAAAACCGTAGAATATTTCTTGATGAAACTTGCTATACAGATCAGTCTAGTGGTGAACTTGTGCCTTTTGATGATCTGGGATATTGAAAAATCCTGAACAGCATTATCTTTTTCTTCACGGAACTCAAGGTCTCCAATTACAATGAACCGATATTGGGGTATAGTAGCCAAACTCCATTTCCAAATTGCACCAGACCAGGGGGAATATGTCATCTCCTGATGACCCTTGTCTCCATTCATAGTTGACAGATTTTGTAATGAAAAATCCTGGTCAGGGTGAGTGAGTGAGATGGGTTTAACGCCGCTTTTAACAGTATTCCAGTTATATCACGGCTTGTCAGCTAAATGTGGGAGGAAAGCCTGAAGTGATGCAGGTCTCAGACGTTTACCACTTCGGTGAAACCCACGAGCACAGGTATGGTACTGACAAACCTAGAAACATAATCGGAGCGAACCAGGATTCGAACCCACAATCATAGGTTCCTGGCATGCCCAATGCAGTTGGCGGAATAAGATAAATAGTGCTCTTCAGATTACATTTCTTTCCTCTTTTCATGTGTTTAGCGTTGTGGAATGTGTCAACTGGTCTCACCAGTATGATTTCCCCAGGAAGTTATGATCAGCATGTGTCAGTGATTTTACTTGTGCTTCTTCCACTGTGACATGGCTGTGAAGGTATCTCCGTGGGTACTGGGAGGTGGTGGTTAGCCATGGTCTACTTGCTTCATGTGTCATCTTCCAGCTAGTCATCTAGTTGTTGGCTTTTAAACACTTGTTACCAGTGAGTGAGTTGGGTTTAATGCTGTTTTGAACAGTATTCCAGTTATATCACGGCGTGTCAGCTTGATGTGAGAGGAAAGCCGGAAGTGATGCATGTCTTAGATGTTTACCGCTTTGGTGAAACCCATGAGCATGCATACAATACTAGAAACATAATCAGGGTGAACTTGCCATAGTGAGGATAATGGCTGCATAGGCAGATCCATAGGAAGGGTCCAGGGGGGTCCAGAGGGGGTGCGGGTAGAGAATAGGTCTTCAGCAACCCATGTTTGTCATAAGAGGCGACTAACAGGATTTGGGTGGTCAGGTTCGCTGACTTGGTTGCTACATATCATTGTATCCCAATTGCGTTGATCAGTGCTCATGATGTCAATCACTGGATTGTCTGGTCCAGACTATTATTTACAGACTGTTCGTCATATAGCTGGAATATTGCTGAGTGCGGCGTTAAACAACAAACAAACAAGCAAACATCCTTCCCCCATTTTCTCACTTAGTCATCACTCTCCCCCCTGTGGAGAAGACCCGCGAAGATCCGGGGTAGAATAGGTCTTCAGCAACCAATGCTTGCCGTAAAAGGTGACTCTGCTTGTTGTAAAAGGCGACTAACGGGATCGAGTGGTGAGGCTTGCTGACTTGGTTGATGCATGTCATGGTATCCCAATTGTGTGGATCGATGCTTATGATATTAATCACTGGATTGTCTGGTCCAGACTTGATTATTTGCAGACTGCTGTCATATAGCTGGAATATTGCTGAGTGCGGCGTTAAACAACCAACCAACCATCCAACCAACCAACCAGCCCCCTGTGGAGATTTCAGATTAGAACTGGTCTCCAACTTACATCTGTACTTGGTACATCAGGTGGTCAGACTCATACCCCATCAGCCTTGATCATTTCTCTCAATATCTCTCACTGGATTGTCACAGGCAGCTGTCACATACATGTAGCTATGTGCTGCTTTAACACAAACCCCCTCACCCCCGGACTTAACCCTAAAAGTTTGGGTTAGAATTGGTCTTCAGCAACCCATGCTTGTCATAAGAGGCGATAAATGGGATCGGGTGGTCAGACTCGCAGACTGGGTTGATGCATGTCATTGCATCCCAATTGTGTAGATCGATGCTCATGATGTCAATCACTGTATTGTCTGGTCCAAACTCAATTATTTATAGACTGGGGTCATATAGGTGGAGTTTGGTGTTAGGAACCCCCCCCAAAAAAACACTCACTCACCAACAATGGACAGAAGCCCGAGTATGTTTGTGTATGTTTATTACATGTGACTAGATGACTCTGGATGATTCTGATGATGAACAAAGATGCTTTGACATATTGTAACAATGAAAGACAAGCAGCAATGATGTGGCCTCGATATCAGGAAATGTATATCATACATTATAACAACAGGGAAATGATAAACAACTCTAAGTTTTGGAATCTTCAAATAAAAAGAAAAATGAGATCTTCATGCCCAGTACACTGTGGTGCCAGTCATCCATCACATGACACAGGGTACATGGTTTTACAAATGTATACTACTCAAAAGAGGTTAAGGACTACCCGATTCTTTCATATTGCTATAGTTCATCTGTCACGCCATGACAAATTAACTGCTGTAATATGAAAGCAGTTGGCCTTAACTTCTCTTGAGTAATATATTCTTTGTCCAGACAGATGTTCTTTTCTTATTCTTGCATAAACCTGCAGTTTTTCAAATGACAAATGTTTGATTGAAAATAACCATATTTCAACTTTTCAGATTATTTAAGTGTCTCGTTTATTCTGTTTTCGAGGATTTTAAGTATCCCTGTATACTACTCAGTACAAGTTAAGAACACCACATTTGGATGGCTGTACCCACCCGCCATGACAGATTAACTACAGTCATATGAACAAATCAGGTGTTTAACTTCTTTTGAGTAGTATCTATAACAATCAAAATGGTAACCAGAAACTCTTTTCTTTTCTGTTCTCCTTGATCAATTCTGTCTGTAGCCTGCATCCTGAACTTTTGACATAGGAAGTCTGCAACACAAGAAAAAGCTGGGTCTGGCCTCACTGAGATTCCAATGGAAGGAACTGGTGATTTATCCGAGATTTAATTCTTACAGATTAGCAATTATTCTTTCTACATGAAGATTCCTCAACCATGGATGGGTTCTATATTATGCTACTCAACATTCAATAGGAAGTCTCTGAGTCCGTGTGGGAAATGAATGATACTGACTGCTTGTCACACACATTTTCACACATATTTTCATAAAACTCGTGTTTTAAGTTTCATGTCAACGAAGGTACGCATATGGACAAAATTATTGTCACTCAGAATTGTTACATTAGGTCTGATCTCGGTGTCTAATCTCGGTATCCTTATCAAAAGTTGAGTAGTATATAACCAGTGTTCATCACTACATGGAACGTCAAGGGCCCCTTCTCTTTACCCTAATGTTAAAAGTTAAAGATTAAGGGTCGCTCGAGATACAAATATACTACTCAAAGAAAGTTAGGGATCACCTGTTTTTTTACATATTGCTAAAGTTAATCTGTCATGCCATAACTTCTTTTGAGTAGTATACAAGAGGAGCGAACGTGAAGGACCCCAGCACCCAATTGAACACTGGTAGCACGACAATATCCATTGCAACATATCCGTAACCAACACAAACAGGAGAATATTTGGTAGAATTCAGAGACAGATGAAGCATTGACAATATAAAACTAGAAACATTCCTGTTGATATATATTAAGGTTTATGGAATACACAGTTGCATGGTCAGTACTTAACAGGTTTGTATACACTGTTCCTCTAACACCCATGAATACATATACCTCAGAATAGACCAGCCTTATTACTAACCCCCATTGGTCGTATGTATTCACACAAAGCAGACACAAGTTATGGATATCAACTTTATTTTACTGTAATGGCGACGTATTGGTATAGATCCAGAGCTTGACAAAGGATTTATACCAAAACGTTGCAATTAAAGTAAAATAAAGAAGTTGTTAACCATAAATTATGTCTACTTTGACCTCAGTCAACTTCTAAGAAATGCCTATCAAACAAATCGTATGTTTTCACAAGTGACAGATGATCGTAGTGTATTCAAACCTGTGAAGTATTGACGATGGTACAATTTAAGTAAGCAGCTATAGTTGGCTCTCCATGCCGTATGTCCCAGAACAAGTGCAGCCATTGGTTAGAATCTCTATACACTATCACATGATGTAAGTAAAATATATTAGTGTCGTTTCCGATATTTACAGTATGGTAACAATGTTGTACAAAGTAATGACAATGTTGTTATGGTGTAGTCCTGTATATCTAGGATCACAACATGGTATGTTGTATACCAAAGTTCATTATATATACATTATGGCTGCAATATGTACATATTTCACACGATCACAATTTGTAAAAAATATATTCACGTGATCATTTGAAAACATTTTGTAGGTCACTGACATCTATTTGTACACTGTGTTCACACACCAGCTCAATCACAACATCGACTCATATTTAACCTGTTCCAGCATCTTGAACTATTGGATTGCTATCCTACACAAAATAATAGTGAGGATATTATTTAAATGCATTAGCTTAGAAATTCTCAAATTTACTGATTTTTGAACCGCAAACTGAATTTTAATGTTGCGTTTTCTATGTATTCCAAAATATATATTTCAGACCGGAAGAGATTAAACATGATCGTAAATTGTATCATTATGAATGTTTAATACAGTTTTATAACATGAAACACCAATACCCGTTTCTGATCATGTGAATTGATGTGATCCTGAAGAAACAAAATGATCAACGCTTGTTCTCCAATAATGTTGCTGTGATATAAAACAGTCTACATTTTGTGCATTTCTGAAGGAATGATCATCACAGAAACAACATTACTTTGGTCCCATCAAATCCTATACTCTGAAGATTTGGAAAAAATATCCTTTCAATGTACATAAAATATTATCACAACATTATCACAGAGTAGCAAAAACTTGTATTTACAGAGAAGGGATATGTTCCAAATTCAAACTTCATATTCTTTGAAATAGAGTAAATTCAAATCAAATTTAGTATAAATATTACAGAAACTTTTCATTAATACCTATATGGGTAGATTTGAAAACTTAACAAAATCATAAAATATCTAACATGTCCAGCATGTTTTAAGCATTTATAACAAAAAAAAAAGTCATTGATTTGTTGAGAGAGCTCAGTTTTGAAAATGTTAATGTTTGTGCAAATGTTAAACTTAAACACCAAGACTTCATAGTATTGTCTCCCTTGACGAGAGTTTGTTCACAAGATATTCGAGATTCATGGCCATTGTGATGATAGACAGCAAGACAACCCGCTGTCTGACCCAGCCCAGGGTCAATACACATCACTAATGTGTTGACCATTCAACACACAAATGTTCATCATCCATGACAGTGATTGGTCAGAAGCTCCACCTCCTGTGGTAACACCATGTTGTCCAATACCAAGGATCATCTCCAACGTGGCAACACTGCGTTGTCCAATGCCAAGGATCATCTCCAACGTGGCAACACTGCGTTGTCCAATACCAAAGACCATCTCCAACATGGCAACACTGCGTTGTCCAATACCAAAGATCATCTCCAACTTGGCAACACTGCGTTGTCCAATGCCAAGGACCATCTCCACAAAGTCATTCTTTGCATACATTCTGCTAATATGACACAGGATTTTGTTCATTCAAAACTGCAATCACCAAGGTTCATACTGGTACAATATTCCTCACACACAAACTATCACTGATACATATCCCGAAGTAAATGTATTGTCCACAGCCATTTTTCTCCTTGTGCCAACAGCTTTGTAAATGTGTTGTCAATCCTTAACCTTGAATCACAGAAATGGGTCTTCCCAGTCCTTGTGAACTGGAAGCCCTCGTCCCGAATTGCAACACACTTCGGCTTCTTGTAAGGATGTGACACAGTCTTGGGCTAAACAAGAGTCTCCTTTGCCAGACTGTCAGAAGATGCGGGTCATGTGTCACACAAATACACAAATGAACCTCCATTTCCATTCAATAGTCTCCCCTGGCACTATAGTTCCCATACCATTATTTTCACAGGTAATGGGTTATTTCACCCATAAGTACATCAGTCAGAAAGTCTGTTTCGCAATCAGTGCATTTTACAAAATTTCACTGCCAGGCTTTTCTTGGATGAAGTCTCACAACATGCCATCTCCTACAACATTCAAATCACAAAGGTCTTCAGAGAAACTTATTCATGCATTTCTCATAGGTGAAAAGTCCAATATTTCAAACTATGCCTCTTTCATTTGCACAAATAAATGCTCAGCTGACAAGTCCATGTCCTTCAAGCTCATCTCTGTCCTGTGAGAGGCTGACATACATATATTTGACAGAACCATGCCCCTTCCCGACCTGTAAGATTAATCACTGCCCTGCCAGAGACCGAGATACTTGAAGGAAACCGTTCCGAGTCTCCCCTTCCCGAACCTGTAAAGCTAATCACTGCCCTGCGAGAGACTGAGGTACTTGACAGAACCGTTGCTCTTATTGCTGGTGATTGAGGAGGTGCTAGACATCCTATTCCGCATGTATGATGGAAGCTTGGGGGTGTTGGTGTCCAGGCAGAACTCCAGGATTGGATCATTGGTCCAGATCATCTGCTGGAAGAACAGACAAAATTAAACAATCTAGCAAACTGACTGGTCACTCACCATGCTCACCGTCTTGTAATGCCAAGTATCAACTTGTAACAGGTAGAACTTCAGTAGAAGTTCATAGTTTATTATATGAGTTAGGAGTAGTTGTAAGACAGTATTATCTAAGGGGAGACCACTCCCATTGAACTTCCTGTACTGACCATGTGCTCAGAGGTGACCTTGTAAACTGGATTCATACACACAGTTCTTTTGAATGTTACATTCTGACAATTACAACTGATGCTGTTTGCACTTAGAGTTACCATACTGAAAGTCTGATAGCGGTCACAAGTGACAGCTCGCAAATATTTCACCAAAAATAAGTCTTGTACTTTTGAACACCTAATGATAAATTGTTAGATACGGGTATACAGGATTTTTCAAGCTGAATGTTCGTGTACACTCCTTGACTGTCCTTGTCTTGTGTAGAGGCACATTCAGCTAGAAAAATCCGGTAACCAGGCCAGTGATTCTTTTACAGTGCATACGTCTCTACAGTCAGTGGTTTCTACAGACCCCAGATTCTAAGTTAACAATCCAGTTATTGAGAATACACCAAATATCTAAATAAAATTATTCATTGGTTCATACATGTATGTTTTTAACTATTTGTTGACTTCAAAAAGGAGGGTGTGTACGCCTTAACCCCCCATCCCTGGACCCTATTCATATTCTTTCCTGTTTGAACACAAATATTAACCGTCTCTGGCTAGACTATTTTTTTTAGGAAGGAAGCACAATACATAAAGATAAATGTTCAACAGGTTTTAATTATAGAATTTTAAATAATTTATTTACATTGATAGTAACAGTAAATGAGGTTGTTTTTAAAATTTTACTTGTTCCTGGTTGGTAGAATAAAAAACCCACTGTTTTAATTTTTTTTCACTTTTCAAATTTGGGGAGTTGGCAGATAAACCAACTTAATCTAGCCTTATGCAAAGTAAAATAAAAAACATTTCTGACTAGCTGTAGGTACACCAGGGTCTGGTCTCAAGTATGTTTTGGATGTTTGAGTGAGTAGAAGGCCCACCTCATTTGGAGCCCTCTTCCATTTCAACACAGCCTCATCATCGCCGAATGATCCCGACAGACTGAGTATCAGGTCATCTTTCCGTCTGCAAACAGAAAATAGTTTCACGATAAGCAAGGTTCTGTTAGGTAGGCAGTTTAGAAGGGATCGAAGAAGAGCTTTGCTTTCAGTCTGGTGTCCATGTTGTTCAGGTTGAGGCATGTAATTACCGTATTCGACGTAATAAGCACCCATGGCGATATTTTCTAATATATTGGCTAGTGATTAATCCCAATTAGCAACCCTTCCAATTGATCAATGTACACCCCTTTTACTAATTTTGAGAGCACCCTGGGTGCTTATTATGTCAAATACGGTAATGTGTAGACTGATATTGATTCACAGCATCAGCATATGACTATATAAGTGTTGCTTGTGAGACTTATATAGGACTTGTTTTGACGGACAATTGGCCCGAGTACCTCTTTAATATAAACAAATAATGCAAGATACAAGAAGTCTAAGAATTTGGTTTGACTGTAGTAAGGCTAGATTGAAAATAGTCTATACTTTACTGATTTTATATTCTAAACTTCTAGTTCTGCCATTGTGACTATATTTAATTTTGTCACAAAGAAGGACATATAGCCATGACATCAGCATAAATAAAGTCAAGGTGAGCAACACTTGAAAAAATCGTGACAGGTAATATGGGTATAATTTGTTAGCAAGTCTGTGGATTATGTGTTATGGAGAATTCAACTTTCAGATAATTGTACTTACTTGAGACGGACTAGACACTTAACCGGCTTGTCCGATATCTTGACCTTAGCTTGAACATAGAGGTCTGCAGCGTAGAGAGATTCTGCCATGGTTGCCAGGGAGACGCTGCTTGTTCCCCTGGAGACATCGCTATGCAACGAGTCACCCCGGAGGAAGACTGCCCGCCTCTGATCAGGACTGGAAGTATCCTGATCACGTGATGGGGTCGATAAGTTGTCAAAACTCGACCACCCCTTCGAGCTGTGGGGCGTTCCAAAAGTTGGTGTCTGCAGGTACTTGGCCATTTTCTGCTCCAGGGAAAAGTCCTCAGGAAAGATGAAGTTTTCTGGATTGAAGTTGGAAAGATTGTTTTCAGACTGACTGGCAAACTGCTTCAGTTCGGGCTGAGAGTCAATGGATGGTCTGTGACTCTTGGATGGCTGTGAGACGGAGTCTAGGTCGGAGAGAGTCGACAGCTGGCTCTCACAGTCCGTGTCTACATGGTAGCCCGTGAAGTCAATCCTCCATTGCGTTTCCTGGTTCTTTGGTTTCAAGTTGCCCATGGAACTGGACACCGAGTCCATACGACCTTGCAAAACTTTCGGCACACTGGGCGCCACCTCCTTCCGTACTACGCTCTTTACCATATCCAGAATGTTGCCCAAACTAGATGCTTTCTTCACCTTTTTGTCCTCAGCATCAACAAACACCTCATCATCCGATTCTACATATTCTCTACCAACACCATTCTGCTTTATTTTCAAGTGTTTCAGCTGTCCGGATTCTCTGCGAAGCCTTTTAAAGGATTCATTGCAGTTGGGAGATTCAACACTTACACTGTCCGATTCAGTGTCCTTTGCACTGGCATGATCTGTTTCTGTGTCTGCGCACTTGGTCGGGGTAGAACTGGCATCGTTTGTGTGTTCACCCTGAGCAGGAGCCCCAAGGTCACAGCCCTGGGGTAAGCCACTGTCATTTGTATGTCCATTAACCTCTTTGGTGTTACTATTGGAAGCACTTTTAGAATCTGATGATTTGGCAGAGCCGTTTCTCTCCTTCACAGAGGTCGTCTGGAAAGAACCATCCACCTCGGAACCTATCCTGATTCCAGAATCAGCACTTAAAGACTTCATGTCCGCAAACCTGGGTTTTATTTTGGCTGAGCCGTTACACTCCTTTAAGGCTCCGTTATTGTCACTACTCTGTGTATGGTCATGCAAGGTTGTCACAGATCGGTCTTGCTGATCTGACTCCGAGACAGGACCACTGTTCTCCACAGTGTTCAGTTCATGTGAAAATTTGCCATTGCACAAAGGGCTGGACACAGGCGTTTCTGATACACTGTCCTGTCGCTCAGAACTGTTGCATACATCACCATTCGACAACAAAGAGTCCGATTCCGAGATTTTGGGAGTTTCTCTCGTAAACAGCTTCCTCTTCGCCTTCCCATCAGCCTCATGGGATGAAGCATCAGAAGCTTCATCCGGTTCTTTGGCTTCTTCAATGTTGGCAAACAGACTCGGGTTCTGGTCCTGGAACTGCAGTGGATTGTTCGAAAAGCTTTTTCCATAGCTGTCGAACCAATAACTTGGGGAGGTCATGTCTAGACACTGACCAGGAGGGGATCGGGAGTAGTCAGCAGGTGTGGATGACTGCAGTTTGTTCCGGGAGAAGGCAACACAGTCATCTGACAAGGCACCTGTACTAGCTGTCGGAGTGGAACTGTCGCCGAGATTAATGTTCAACCTTCGACAATCAAATGACTTTGGCACGATATCAGGACTGTTGAGATTCTTGTAGTAGAGCTCGCGGACCCGCTCCTCGACTGCCCGGACTGGATCGTATGGATCCACCTCCTCCACGGAGCGACTCAGGTACATGTTCTCCGGGATGTTTTCGGAAAACGATGCCTCAGACGGAGTCAGACTAGGCATCTGTTCCACGACTTCATAAATGATGAGGTTGCCCTCGCCCGTGCCAATCCAGACAGTGTTGTCATTCGGGAGAATAGCTGTGATCCGGGCTCTGTTGAAGTAGCTGTCATCCTCCTGAAACGAGAGATGCAGCTATTAGATCAGCTTGTTTTGATGTCAAGTTGAACATACACCTGTTCAGCGGTTTGCATGGATGCATGGTACGTAAACCAGAACATATCTCAGAAATTACAGGAATTATGAACTTTATGATTTTCAAATAAATTATTCAGCCATGTTCTGTATTTGATGTCATTAAAATATTATCAGTTAACATCTTTATTTGATTTTTGTACATCATAAAAACAAACATTTGAGTTAGATTGAATTATATTTGTCTATGCTAGAAATTGTCGTCAGCCAGGACTTTAATGACCTACGAAATATTTTTCTGAGTAAAACTTAATTTGAGAACTTTATCTTTAGTTTTGTGTCTATTGATTTAATTATGAAGCTACAGTATAAACACACACAGTGCAGAGAAGAGACATGTTGGGGTGACAGAGGTAGATAATGTGATGTATGTGTTGCTAGGCACCAGATTTAAAGGTATGAAAGGAGTGGCTTGGTGAGATGAGGCTAGGTGCAATGTTAACATCTGTAGGATACATTCCAGGCGATGCAGGGATTCATCGAACTGAGCAAGGGGAATCATGCTATTCTGTTCATGCTGGTAATATCACACAGAATCCACTGAGCATGTCAATACATGATTCAATCACAATGGCCATGGCAACGTCTCAAAAAGCGATCTACGTGCTGAATTACCGTATTTGACCTAATGAGCGCCCAGGGCGCTCTCAAAATATGAAAAAGGGGGCTCTTTTTAGAATATTATTTTGGTGGAAAAAACAGAGTTGAAAGATAAATTTCGTGGTTTATGCTGACGGTCTGAACTGTTTTTGTACGACGAGTATGTATTATACACGAATAATTAAGTCTTGTGTACATTGATCAATCGGAAGGGGTGCTAATTGGGATTGTTCACTTGCCAATATATTAGCAAATATCGCCGTGGGCACTTATTAGAGCGGGGCACTTATTATGTCGAATACGGTAACTCCCATAGTTTAACATAGGCATAAGATAGTCGTAGCGCAAGGATCGCTTTGTGGCACAGGGCCATGGCCGTAATGAATTAATTACATGATTTTCATTTTTCAATCCATGGATGTCTTAACCATGACAGTCATTTCTATCAATTCTGTGACTGGCAAGATAGAAGCATACCCAGGATTAGCAAGCTAAAATTACATTGAGCTCAAATGTTGAAGAATATGGATGAAAATCATATAATTAATTAAAAGTCTGCAAGACCTGTGTGATTGTGAGCTTGTTTGGGTTGTACAGAGATTGTGACGAGTGACAATTAAAAGTCTACAAAGCAGTTGCAATTAAGACACAACAGGAAATTAATATAGAAAGTGAAGAAATTTCCCTTTGCAGAGTTACAAGTACGAAAGATTGGTAACCATGGTAGCTTGGTAGAGAATTTTGAAAATATCAAATATAACTCTTTTTTTTTATTGTAGTAATTGTGAATTTAGTCAAATAAGTTGCTTCCACGTTGGTCCATTTTCCATTTGACCAAGATGTTTGGAATCAAGTCAATGTG
Organism: Haliotis rufescens; assembly: GCF_023055435.1. NCBI lineage: Eukaryota > Metazoa > Mollusca > Gastropoda > Lepetellida > Haliotidae > Haliotis > Haliotis rufescens. Next base: position 35,925,922 of record NW_025964372.1, on the reverse strand, counting down.
TTTCAGACATCAACATCATCTTTTTTATCTCGGGTAATTATTTTTCATCAGTTTTCTCAGCCTGAAAAAGGTATCCAGTCAATTTGAAGATACTCAGATGTCTACACATATTTCATGTGCTCACACTGGTTAGCATAACAACTGCAATACAACTGCAATACAACTGCAATACAACTAGAATTCTTATTATTTCCCCGCTGTGTTTTTGTTAATGAATCATATATTGGATATGCTTAACATGCCTATGTTCCTACTACAATTAATTTGTTCGGTAAAAATGACAATGCTTATTTTCCTGTAGGCCTTGTATTTTTTATTATTTGGAATACAAAACGATGGGCTTATTATTCAATGTAGGTGGTCGAAAACATAAAAAAATAATAATTAACTTCCAGATTACAACTGCTGCTAATGAATGAAAAACAAACTACTAGTACACACCTTAACAGAAAGATAGCAAAACGATACCGAATAAAAATAATAATTCTTTTGTTAGAATAAATATTTTTAAATGTATTATTCACCATTTGTTATGAACACTGGTAATATAATCTTGTGTGTTTTTTTCTTCACCAAATTTAAACACCGGGTCAGCCCAATTTCATTATTATTTTCGAATATTTTTTTTGTCTTTGTCGTAAACCAAATAAAAAATATATAAGGCCTTTAATATTGAATGTCACCAAGTCTTGGGATACGTCTGGCAGGATGCTTCTCCACATACGAACCACAGTGCATGCACGTCTACGGAGCCAATGTGACGCTAGCTGCATCTACGGTAGGCATGATAACATATTGTCTCTTACTCGCAAGATCCACTTCTGTGAACCCACCTTGCGCAGATTTGGGTATTTCCCTGCTCGCGTGTCATACAGCATCTTGCAGCTCAACGCATTGACGTCCCACAATTCCAAGATGGACGACCCACGGATTGAGATCCAGACTCCCGGTCGACCTGGTGCCAGCGATAGGATGTGGTCGTATGGATTGGACGACACTGTGAAGTTGTCCATGGCGTCAAGGGTGCTGCATATGGAATGGAAATATCAGCGTAACTGTAGAATGTGAACACAATCATAAACAAACGTTGTCTTATACAGTCACGCTGGGGTTGGTCTATATTTTATTGCTCCCCATGAAGATCTGGGTTAGAATTGGTCTTCAGCCAATTCTGGTGTTCCCTGTCGTGATATAGCTGGAATATTGATAAAAGCGTGTTACAACCACACTCACTCACTATTTAAGTGGGGAACCAGGGTAGAATGTGACCTCATTGCAAGTCGGAAAAGATGATAGGGATTCCATGTTAGAATTGGTCCTTTGCAACCAAGGCTGGTTGTAAGAGTGAGTGAGTGAGTGAGTATGGTTTTACACCGCTTTAAGCAATATTCCAGCAATATCACGGCGGGGAACACCAGAAAAGGGCTTCACACATTGTACCCCGGGTCTTCGACGTGAAGAGCGAACGCTTTAACCACTAGGCTACCCAACCGCCCCTGGTTGTAAGAAGCGACCAATTGGATTGTGTGGTCAAGCTCAGCGACTTGGTTGATTGCATGTCATCGTACACTGATGATGCACACAACATCAATCACTGGATTGTCTGGTCCAGATTATTTACAGACCGCTGTCTTAGAGTATTTCTTAGTGCAGCAGTAAACAACAAACACACACACTTATTTAAGGAGACGGTTGTGTTGAACACTCGTATTTAGTTTTCTGCCCATGAACCTACCTTGCATGGATGATGAAGACTTTATTTCCACATGCACACCAGAGGTGGTTGCCAAGCAACTGTACACACATGACCGGAGACTGACCAATAGGAATGTACATCATATCATAGGTAGGCATTATCTCGTTCACAGCCTGAAATTGATAATGTATTTATGTATTTTAACCAAACACAAGATGACAGTGACATACACAGGATTAGACATTATTGAGAGAGAGAGAGAGAGAAAGAGAGAGAGAGAGAGAGAGAGAGAGAGAGAGAGAGAGAGAGAGAGAGAGAGAGAGATATTACACAGTTTTGTTGAGAGCCTTCAGTGCAGATTGCAGCTCAGCGCATTGACAGCCGGCAGCTGTGATTGGATGATTTTGATCTTCAGTATTTAGTACTGTCTTTATTAACATTATGACTTATGCTGAATGTGACCACAGATATTTTCAAGCAGGTGACATTTAGGTGTTTAGCTTCCTGTACTCAGAAAAGGAGCTGGCTAAGCTAGTATTTTTGTGTGTTTTTATTGCTGCTTTGAGGCCAGACTGGGCACACACATACAGGTAATAGTTTTTTAATGCTCAGTTATTTCCAAAAAGAATATAATGTTACTTTAGAAGTCTATGGGAAAACATTTTCTTTTGTGCCAAATCAGGGCAGGCGAGGTTGGGAGAATAAAGGGAGATAACTCATGGCAGGTTGTGTTCTCTCTCAGTCTTGCAGTCAAGTTAATGAGGAAAAATCTGTATGTGATTCGTGAACAAAATATACTCATAGTTAAAGGAAGCACAAAGTATACTATTTAAGTTCTTCAGTTTTGAAGGGCTGGACAACTTTCAAGAGTTACCATTGATTGGATTACCTGATAGCTGTAATTACAGTACTAGAGGGATTTGTTGACTATATTCTTTAATCAAAACATCTTAAGAAAATTTGGTTTGCCCCAAAAAGTGACTTTTTTTTTATTCAGCAAAATGCAGACATCGCCACAAAAGTATTGAGCATACAATATATTAAACATGCCACACATGAAACAGTGCAAATGATCAGAGAGCTTTTCGAAGAACACATTATTTAAACAAAAATTGTATTTCTTTTTCAATCAACTGACCAGAATTGTTCACATAAACTGTAAACAAAGAAAAAAATACATTGTTTACCAAATATTTACAAATGTTGACAATGAGTGCATATGTACCTCGAGGACAGCCACGGTTCCATCAGCAAGGCCTGCGAACACCCTGCAGCAGTCGTCCTCGTCCACGTACATGGAGATGGACAACACCGCGTCATGGAGCCGCACCTGCCAGATCTTCTCCCTGTGGACATCACATACACTCATCAGAAACTGCTCCACAACATCCAGACTTGGACTATTTTGTGTGTGTTGTTTTAACTTTACTTGAATTGTTATACAGAGAATCTTATGTTGTTTATTGCCACACTCAGCAATATTCCAGCTACATCATGTTGGTCTAAAATAGACATCGTCTGGACCAGACAATCCAGTAATTGACATCATAAGCATCAATCTACACAAATGGAATACGATGACATGCATCAAACACGTCCTGTTAGTCACCACTTACACGCATGGGTTGCTGAAGACCAATTCTAACCCAGATCTTCATGGGACAGACAAGCATGGGTTCCTGAAGACCAATTCTAACCCAGATCTTCATGGGGTGGACCCAAACGTATAAACAAGCAGAACACCTCCTTGGTGTTGAAATACTTGTATTTTTTGTCAAGTAGAACAATCACATCCCATCCCTAATATTAATATGTTAATATTTCTGCTATCAGATTTGGGATTTATCGGGTTTGCCCTTTCACCCCTCTGATTCTTCTCCACCTCATTGGGGGCGGTCGGGTAGCCTAGTGGTTAAAGCATTCGCTCGTCATGCCGAAAACCCAGGTTCGATTCCCGACATGGGTACAATGTGTGAAGCCCATTTCTGGTGTCCCCCACCGTGATATTGCTGGAATATGGCTAAAAGCAGCATAAAAAAAACCATACTCACTCACTCACTCAACCTCACTGGAGTTGAGAGACTTGAGATGCCTCGGTTTGTACTTACCTTTTGGCCATGTTGTATGCGAACACCATCCAGGACAGCGTTCCATAGAGCACCATGTTGTTGGGGAGCGCCAGCATGCACATCACGCGTGTGTCAAACTGAAACAGTCGTGAAGAAAACATCTTTATCAGTAAACATCCATCACACTTTGTCTCTCTTCCATTTAAGACCTAGTGTGTGAGTTCAAACCACTTGGAACTGTTTTTGAGTTATATCAATGTATGCCAACCTAATGGAAGAAACGCCGAAGTGATGCAGGTTTAATATATGTTATTTGGGGGATTAAACTTCTTAGTAAAGTTATCAGACTTATTCTGAGAGCGTGGGTTTGATTCCTGATTGGGACGCCACCCAATAGTAGGATTCGTACTTAATCAAGAACATGTAATCCCAAGCATAACACGTTAGTTATGACCATTCCCTGTTTCCCATTTCAATTGGACACTTTTTTCAGTGAAGGGGTGGTCGGGTAGCCTAGTGGTTACAGCATATGCTCGTCACACCAAAGATCGAGTTTGAATCCCGACATGGGTACAATGTGTGAAGCCCATTTCTGGCGTCCCCTGCCGTGATATTGCTGGAACATTGCTAAAAGCGTCGTAAGAACAAACTCACTCACTCACTCATTTCAGTGACTAGACAGATGACGATCTGTCTGGCTTCAAAGCCTGCATCATTCATAGCCTGAATCGTATTATGATACCATTCCTATTTGACATGATTTTAGGCATTGAGGAATTCCCCTAAATTAGTTCTGTATACAACGAATCAAGCGCCATACTGACGTTCATTGGGAAATGACTGACAGCTAGCTTGTTAGTGTTCATCTAAGCGAGGTCCCCGCTACTGTCAATATAAGCAAGTGACATGTTGATCCCTCCGCAGTGAATGAGTGAGTGAGTGAGTTGGGTTTAACGCCGCTTTTAACAGTATTCCAGTTATATCACGGCGTGTCAGTTTAATGTGGAAGGAAAGCCCGAAGTGATGCAGGTCTCAGACATTTACCACTTCGGTGAAACCCACGACCACGTGTATGGTGCTGACAAACCTAGAAACATAATCGGGGTGAACCGGGATTCGAACCAGGATTCGAACCCACAATCATAGGTTTCTGGCGTGCCCAAGGGACGCAACTCTGCACAGCAAATCACAGCGCCTCAGACGACTGGGCCACCCGTGCCCCCCCGCAGTGAATGACGGCTATTTACCTCAATGGCCACGTCCATCATGACGCCCTGGCTGGTGTTGACCTTGCACACCTTGGACATCATCTGCTCTCCGTAGCACAGCCAGATATCTCCTGCAACAAGAAACAACACACTCACCATCCACCGACTACAGTCTAGTTACTGAACTGACGTCAATATTTTCCGTAAAACGTTTACATAAAGTGTGCTCACTGGTTTTTACATTTATAACTCCATAAACACAAAATATATTGAAGTCAGTTTTTGTGAATAAGAAAGTCAACAATAATAACTTATTTAGTCAAAAATTATTGGACACAAAAATAATGCAGACAACGATATGAAATCAACGACATAACAATAGTGCCACACAAGCCCAGCCAATCAGGAAACAGTAGTCCACGAGTGGGGGTGGCCTAATTTTTTTCGAATTATGGAAGCTGGGTTAGCCAATCACATGACATAGAATCACTTGCAATTAGCCCCACACCAGGGGTCTGGAAAATTCAAAACCCCAATCGGACATTTGCATTTAGGCCACGCCTCCTTCAAACAGTGTATTTTCGTACTTTTCACACACACGGACATACTTTTCAAGGTTTAAGTTCGTAATAACAAATGAAACTAATTTCATTCCCATCTGCCTCCCTGTCCTTGACTATCTTCATTCTGTTCTAAACCAGTGGTCTTATGGCCCAGTGACATACAATGTGTGTGTCTGCCTGTATGGCGTCATCCCACAGATGACATGCTTACCTTGTCAGCGTGCTGACGGGGTTAACCTCTTTGGTCATGTGGACAAGGCGTCCAACCTCGGATCAGAAGGTTCTAATCCCATCACAGGACTTGGAACATTTATGCTCGCTGCATATGTGTGTGTGTGTGTGTGTCTGTGTGTGTCTCTGTGTGTCTGTCTGTGTCCTGGTACTAGTCCTCAGTAATGTTGGTTCTATAGTGCTAGTCCACTCAGATGATATTATGCCACAGTTTTAACCTGGATGCCCTATTCAGACACAGTATACTGAATCCTAGCCTATAAATCCTTGTCTTATCACCTTAATGCCAAGTGCCAGGCATGTTAACAATAAGTATCATCTATTAACATCTTTAGGTATGACACGACTGGGGACCAAACCCCTGACCTTACGCTCTCCGGGCAGACACTCTATCCACTAGACCACGGTGGCGGTCTTCAGTGCAAGGAGGCAAGGAAGGGTGTACATTCTTCAGTGACCTTGTTTACAGCATAGCTATCACTACACTAGGCTGACCTTTGACCTAATCTCCGGTATATCCCAGCAATAAGCTAACAACTCGTATTCCCGCCTATATAGCACGCCTAGAATCTCCTTCTGTCACTTCCTACACAGTGCTAATTGATAAACCTCTTCCTTGGAATTGGATAATAATAAAGTGGAGTATTTTTAGAATGGATAAATACATTCATTTAGGATGTTTCCATTCATGAATTTGTCAGAATCTGTGAATCAATCCACACACAAAAATACTAAACCTTCCCAAGAACTTCAAGGCAAGTCATTCTTAAACGAAATAAGTTTCAAATAATTTTGTCATTCAATAATTAACAGATTCAAATTATATATGAGATATGTTTTAACTTGTTATTTATCATTATAATGTAACAAGTATAGAAATAAATTTTGTGAATATAAATCATAAAAATATATAGTTAGATACCGTAATTATTTTTAATAAAAAGCAATAATTAGCAACATTGATTACATGTTCCCACCTAGACTAATGCTTTGTCTCTGAAAATATATCATTTGGATGGAAAAAAAATAACTACATTTAAATTGAAAAGGAGCCCCAGTGAGATTGGAAATTCAGACCTGTAGAAAATCTAGGCTTGCTTTTTTAGAACTAAAGTATGGGCAGAAGGGAAAATATAATGGTTCAGGGACTGTGTGGAATAGAGCTAGCTTGAGCTGGCTAGACTTGCATAAAATAAATATATTCCACGGTCATGGTGCAGGACTAGGACTGGGTGACAGACTGTGGAAAATGTAGACTTGCTTCATTTAGTGCTCTGGCATTACAGTAAGGTTTAGGCAGAAGGGAAAATATAATGATTCAGGGACTGTGTGACAGACTGTGGAAAATGTAGACTTGCTTCATTTAGTGCTCCGGCATTACAGTAAGGTTTAGGCAGAAGGGAAAATATAATGATTCAGGGACTGGGTGACAGACTGTGGAATATGTAGACTTGCTTCATTTAGTGCTCTGGCATTACAGTAAGGTTTAGGCAGAAGGGAAAATAACATGATTCAGGGACTGGGTGACAGACTGTGGAATATGTAGACTTGCTTCATTTAGTGCTCTGGCATTACAGTAAGGTTTAGGCAGAAGGGAAAATAACATGATTCAGGGATTGTGAGACAGTCAAGTTCCCACCAAACTTGTTGAGCCCTAAGAGCATGTGTAACACCCTATATCTTGCAGTCATTCAAGTCATTCAGTGCTTCGGCTGCTAATTCCCATCAACATGAATGGCCTGCTTCTTAACAGTGCATTGGCCAAGTGCATTAATTGCTTGTAATTATCACAGTGTGGGGTCCGAGGAAATGGCTTACATTGCCCCCCCCCCTAATTGCTTAATGTGGCTATTAGCTCATTATCACAGCTATTAAAAGTAATCATAGGCTGATGAAAGACAAAACACCAGCAGAAACTAATACAACAGAGACTATGTATAGCACTCCTGTATTGATGAGTGTGTGCTGATGCTGTGGGTGATGGGCAGGGAGAAGCCCTGCGTGCATAATACTGTCGTGTGGTTGTGCGCCTATCGAAATATCAGAACAGAAACTACTGAGTTATCTGCACTCAAAGAATTAGTACTACTGATGAATATAGGGGTGAGGTTCCATGGGGTTAACGTCATGTCATGGCTGCTTGTACTCGCTCTCTACCCATCATCCTCTATTAGTGAGTGAGTGAGTATGGTTTTACGCCGCTTTTAGCAATATTCCAGCAATATCACGGCGGGGGACACCAGAAATGGGCTTCACACATTGTACCCATGTCGGGAATCGAACCCGGGTCTTTGGCGTGACGAGCCAACGCTTTAACCACTAGGCTACCCGACCGCCCCTCACCCCCTATTAGTCGGTGAGGTTGTCTGTCCTGCACCATGACTGTGGAATATATTTATTTTATGAAAACAAAACCAATCCAGATATATACACAAAAGCAAGTCTAGCCAGCTCCAGCTACCTCTATTCCACAATCAGCATCAGAATTATTGTTTCAATTTTAGAGGAGAGAAGTTTACTGTGTAATATACGATTTCATGACTATATGTTCGTCTATTGTCATGGCAACAAGGTCTTATTGGCAGTAGCAGCATGGGTACCCAGGGGCCGCATAGCAGGGCTGGGACGAGTCCAATATTTACTAACCGGGTACCCGACCCCCTATTACCCGAATGCTTGCCGTAAAAGGCGACTATGCTTGTCGTAAGAGGCGACTAATGGGATCAGGTGGTCAGGCTCGCTGACTTTGTTGATTCATGTCATCGATCCCAATTGTGTGGATCGATGCTCATGTTGTCAATCACTGGATTGTCTGGTCCAGACCCGATTATTTACAAACCGCCGTCATATAGCTGGAATATTGCTGAGTGCGGCGTTAAACAACAAACCAATCAACCTACCAACCCTATTACCCAATCCTACCTGGGAATCCACTGTAGGTCTCAAGAGTTGAGTACAAAAGTATATAAAAACACGTATAAAACGATCTGGTCATGCATACACTGAATTTGACTGTATCTTTACTCAAAACATAAAAAGTCAGAAGGAAAGCGCGTCTTGTCAGAAAGATGTGAGAACATTAGCAACTTGTAGGTAACCATGGAATTGTAGTAGTGAATTTTTCTCATTAAACAATGTATCACATGAATAACCACATGACTAACCACGGGTCCGGTAAGTCCTGTGGGTACCCAGGTCCTACTCAGTACCCACCCGACCCTAGTACCAGAGTTACCCAACCTAGCACTACTGCATAGGGACTTGTCCCATCCCAGGAACCTATTCCTCAAAGGAGTCTAGATAACATGATAGTAATTCCTACACACTAATATAGAAATACGACAGTTGTAGCTCTAAGGTCCTTTGTGGATTGAATGTCAGTGGAGGAAGCTTGTGGATGTTGGAGCAGGAAGATACGTCAAACAGATCAGCAGTTCAGAGAAGACTTCACCCCCGCACACCTTTCATCTGGCCAGTCTCAACAAACAGTCATTTTGTTTTGTCTTTCATTAACTACCACAAGATCTTCCTCTAATCTTGCAATGTCTACCTCCAGAGAGATCACTTGTTCAGATGTCAAGTCTCTCAGGACAACCTCAGACTCACTCTCAGTGTTGTCTGTTTAGAGACTTGACCCTTTCATCTCGGACATTGGTCAGTGTTTCTAAATGTCTTAGAGAAACATCGGAATCTGGCAAACATGTAAACAGGTGCTCTGTGGCTAGGAGCATGCATGGTGGTGCTCTTCTTGTGTTTTTGGACAAATACAGCCAGCTTCTGGCCAATGAATATCCTTCTTGTTGGAACAACATTCATGTACACACAAGCAGGTTTTTGGCTTCACAATTGTCTAAACTCAAGATGGAACTTAGTTTTGGCTTTTGGCTTCAAACAATAGCTGAAGTAACATTATCCATTAAATCACTAATAAAATGTGAAAACATAATTTTCTTATGCATGCAAATCAGGTATACTCTAAAAATTACTTTAAGAATAGTTTTCATTTGCTAACTCTTTAAGACAATTTAAATAAAATATCCATGATTTCTATACTTTATTTCATATGCAAATAACAGATTTTTCTTAACTGAGACAAAATTCCTTTTCAAATATTTAGCAATATTCATACACTGAAACAAGTCTTGTATGTGATTATTTAGCAATACCACTGTCCAATTTCTATATTTGAAAATATGTAAAATAAAAAATAATTTTGTTATTTTTTAAACAAAAAAATATACACAAGTGCCTATCCAAGAGTCAAGATATAGTCAGAGTATTGATCAAAATCAATACAAAACATATCAACTGAGAATGTTGAGGCCTGTGCCGACGTCGCCAGTGATTGATCCCACGTCTTTTATCCACAAGCTGGCCTTTCCTGTGCTGTTGGTGCATGCTGGTGCCAGGGGCACCACACAAAGCTTTCTTACAATGAATATACCGTATTTGACATAATAAGCGACCCGCTCTAATAAGCGCCCACGGCAATATTTGCTAATATATTGGCTAGTGAACAATCCCAATTAGCACCCTTCGAATTGATCAATATACACAAGACTTATTTATTTGTGTATTATACACACTCGTGTGTCATATGCACCCTTAATTACAGGCAATTAAATTCTGGAAAAATATATCTGTCCTGTATAATACGCACAGACTTTTGTTTTGTATCATTTCAGGCTGTCAGCATAAACCACGAAATTACGATCTTTCAACTCTTTCACCAAAATTATATTCTAATAAGAGCCCCCTCTTTCTAATTTTGAGAGTGCCTTGGGCGCTTATTACGTCGAATACAGTACATGTAATTAGTTGTGTACTGTCCAAATCAGCATGCGGAGATGTCAAGAGATTTGCCAAATGTCTTTCATCACCAAGCTGCCAGGTTCATGAAGACCACATGATGGTGAGCAAGATTCTGAGACAGGTCCAGCTGTCCAACATGAGGAGATGGCTAAACTACATGTGGTCAGTGTGGCCGGCGGTATGGACACTATCTGACCACCATCAGTGGTGGTAATGGTAACTTGAAGGGGATCTGATTCCTTTCAATTGTTGATAAATTCTTGGACAAATAGACGGAAACAATCGCCTATATCAACAGAGTGTCAGATTGTCAGTTATTTGAATTCCTACACATGGGAAGTATTGGAGAATATCAATGCAGGAAATTATTAATTAGCTGCACTTACCATTGTCACTTTCAGCACAGCACTCGAAACTGAGGTAGTTCCCAGATTCAGACTCAATAGAAAGGAACTGGAAAAAATCAGGAAACAAATGTAGTAAAAATATAAACCTGCTCAGAATAACAACTTTAGCCTTGTTCCAAGGCTGATAAGTCCATGGGTGTGTAGTACTTCTAGCCTTATAATAGGCAAGTCTAGATAAGTGGACAATAAGGAAATTATGAGTTAAACTAATAATTATTGTCTTAGAGACTTGTGCAAGTCTATAGAAATATGTGCATGTACAATGTTTGTTTGTTTGTTTGTTTGTTTAACGCTGCACTCAGTACTATTCCAGCTGCATGACAGCGGTCTGTAAAAAATCTGGACCATACAATCCAGTGATTGACATCATGAGCATTGACTTATGCAGTTGGGATACAATGACATGAATCAACCAAGTCAGCAAGCCTGACCACCCGATCCTGTTAGTCACCTCTGACGACAAGCATGGGCAGCTGAAGACCTATTCTACCCCGGATCTTCACGGGTCACCTGTACAATGACTACTGGTAGATTTGAAACTCTGTATATTCTTGATTTCTTGATGAGTCTGAATGCTATACAACTATAGGTGAGGTGAGGTGAGGTGAGGTGAAATAGGGTTTAACGTCGCGTCCAAGATTATTGCATTTTTATAGTGACGTGCATGTACGTGTGTGTGTTTGTGTGGCTGCTTGTACTAGTCCGGACTGATGCTGATTTATAGTGCTAGCTCACTGAGATACCATGCCGCAGTTTAACATGAATACCCCACTCAGACACAGTATACTGACTCACTCAGAGCCAACCAGTCCTTGTTTTAGCCCCTTAATGCCGAGCCCCAGACTGGGTAACACCAAGTACCATCTTTGAACGTCTTTTGGTATGACGCGGACGGGGATCGAACCCTGGACCTTCCGCTCTCCGGGCGGACGCTCTACCACTAGACCACAGGGGCGGTCCTATACAACTATAGCATGATATTGTAACTATGTTGGTTTTTCCAGTGGATAAAATGTTCACTCATAATGCCTAAAACCTGCTTTGAATGCAAAAATTGAAACAATGTATAAAAGTCTGTTCTTGCATTTTCCTGCCATGATATTGTTGGAATATGAGCGGCCTTATAAACTCACTCACTCACTCACTCACTCACTCAGGATCTGCCCATACCTACAAACTGACATCAGAGGTAGACTTACCAACTGCTCGCGTTCAGCGAAGGCCAGCTTCTGTATTTCCTTGCGTTTGTACTTCTCCTTCAGAGCGTTCAGGTAGCATGTCTGCTTTGTCACGATGTTCTGCCTACTCGTGAACGGCTTCATGTCCTCAAACGCAACCTGCAGCAAACACCAACATACAACATAGGTCAAGCTTTGTTGACACCGGAGAATAAATTCACATACTTATCCTTAACAATGGCTCTTATCTTTTCAAATCAGTGTTTTATAATTCTGATTGCAGTATCAAGAATGAAATAACACGTTATTGGTCTGACGGAGTAGGTCTTCAGTTGTGCTATCCTCAGCAAAGATATTTTACCAATTAAAAAATTTGCGTTTATGGAGGCATAAACAGAAATAAACGTTGTGCATACTATGTAAAACTGCTTCGTATAGCAGATTTACGTAAAGTGTGCATACTGGTTCATACATTTATAACCCCATAACTAATAAAGCACACTGTAGTCAATTCTTATACATAAATATGTCAACAATAATACCACCACAGAATCACCGAAAATTGATTTATTCATGAATAACACCGTCCATATCAATCATACCAATAGTGATTTAGAAAATTAGCATCTCAATTTTCCGTACCTTGATAAGACCATCAGTGTCATACGTGATCTTGGCGCAGGCCTTGAGATGACGCATGACGCTGATGGTGTCAGATTTCAGCAAGATCTCCTTCTTGTGCATCTTCAGAATGGCCAGCGAGAATCGAAACAAAACTTTCGGCCCTTCCAGAAGAAAGCAGTCCCATATTCGGAGCAGCGTCTGAAACAGCAAGAGACCAACTTGACAAATTCTGGCAAAGAAAAACTGCTACTAAGTTCAAAACACTGAGTACAGCAAATTTGACTCTCAGTCACATAAGTTTTTTTTGTAAAAACAAGAGAATTGAATTTTTCTTGTAAAATTCTGTGAGGTCATGTCAGTGTTAGGTGTTGTGCATCTCCAGCACCACAGACAGGTATTCAGGGGTGGGGGGTGGAATATAGACTTGCACAAGACTCTAAGGCAATAATTATTAATTTAAGTCATAAGTTCTAGATTATGTAAATAATAAGAACAAGTTGTCCCTATAAGAGCCTGGAGTCCTTAGTCCTTGTACTGTCCAAATACATGTATCTAGACTTGCCTATTAGGAGGATAAAATTGCTACACATCCATGGACTTTTCTGTCAGTACAGCCTTGGAGCAAGGCTAGGGGAAATACTCAAGTACATACTAGGGATAGACGAACATCTAGTCTCTGAAATGAACATATTTTTCAGAAAAAAATACTGTTAAATTATTTTAATACAATACAATGAAAAGGAGCCCGACACTCTCTTCATTTCCTGAAACTGCAGAAATCTAGACAAGCCAACTGTTAGACTTGCATGGGCTGTATTGGATATATTTCATTCAGGGTCTGTGTGACACATTTATAGGGAGAACAATGATATATATCTGATCAAAGCAAATAAACTGGGGGGTGACAGTTAAAAAGATATCAATTTTACCTTTTTCAAAAAAATGATGAAAATCATTTTAAAAACCATTTCTCTTGAAATGATTCCCTAAGATATAATGAGTAAAAATTATTGTATGAGTAGGTGTGATACTTATTTTTGGTTGGTTTAAGAAACCGACCAACAAAAAGCCATGAATAAAATAAAAACACTTTTACCAAAAACATTGAGGCTGACTTTGTTTGACAATGAGGTGAAACGAAAGACCCATGAGCTTTTGTCAACTCTGTTCACAAGATATGGTATATAATCCTAAAATCTTTATTCCAACAAAAAAATTACTTCACAATCATATCACAATCTGTGATGGTGTACCCTAGGAGTTTTGTTTTCATTTATTATTAGCAGTACTAATCTTGAAGTTGAAATATATAAAAAACATGACATTTTAGGCCGATGTTTTTGTTGTAAGCTAACTTATGAAAAGGAACAGGTTCTATATTTTTGGAAATATGGTTCATAACAATTTCCTCTCTTCCATCCCCACATCAGGGGATATTCTCTGACAACCCTAGCTGTCCTCCCGATCCAGTACTGAGATAAAATAGTTGATCTCTAAATACGGTAATCAATGATTCCAAATGACTTCAAAAGTCTGGGACAGCTGAGATCCGTATTATGACTTAGCACTAAGAATACTGGGCATGAAGACATAAGGGATGCATCAAAGACAATAGAAGCCAGGTCTATGAGCGCCACGGTGGACCTATCTACATCATTTACAATTCAGATACGCCACAATCAATTCTACAAGCCCATCGTATCTGAGGAATTCCACAATCAAAGAATTTAATCCAAACTTAACCGTTTTTATGGGCCCAGGGGTATGTTTTATGTTGTCTGTTTATCAGAGATATTTCCTGAATGCTGGCTGTTATTCCAGCCCTCCTCTCTAATTATCATATCTCATCTGCAGAGTAATTGCAATATCCCCATATGGGATAAATACCGTATTGCCTTCAGCGTGTACACTGATCATGTGACATATGCTATAGTTAGCTGAAAAACGCGAACAACAACAAACAACGACAACCTTTCCCCAAATCATACAATTACTTGATGAATTAAAGTTACATTTTCATGAAAAATACAGTCTATATAATTTTATACAATGTTACAAATTGATTTATTACAATCTGTTACATTCAAAGTTCTATGTGTGTGAAAGATGGAAAAAGTAATTTGAACAATATGAGAATTGTACTAGAAACAGTAATATTTACATTGCAAGAGTATATACGACTCAAAAGAAGTTAAGGATCACCTAATTCTTTTCTATTACATGTATGATAGTTGATCTGTCATATCATGACAGATTTACTATAGTAATATGAAAGAATTGTGTGGTCCTTAACTTCTTTTGAGTGGAAAACTTACTGCTATGTTATATAAGAAAATAAATATGTCAACAATGATTTTAATATAATATTTTAATGACACAGGTGCTGCTATTTGCGTTAAAATCCAAACCATGAACAAAATTGAATCAGCGATATTGTCACAGTTTCAAATGTTACTGTATATTAGTGTATAAAGAAGACTGTATAAAGGCACAAATGTTGTGATATTTGACAACAATATGATATTCAAAATTCCATTTGTCAGAGCAGATAAAAAACAGAAGCAGTACCTGTATATATCAGTACAACTTATGTAAGATTATTTTGTGTGATGTGAATTGAATTGTGTCTAAAAAGGAAATTGATTTCACATGACGTTATTGAGGAAAAGAAAGAAATTTACACTATTAATTATTTTTTTTAATCAATCATATTAAATTTTCTTTTGAAATTATTAACTATAGCTGATGCATTACATATACCTTTAAAAATGGATCACAAAAATCTTCAGCTTTTCTAAATATGTCTGAATTTGATATTTAATACATCACATAAGACTTGTAGTTTCAATATAGCAAAATATTCAAGAATTGATGAAGATATACAATGAAATCGAGGAGACCATTTGTGCGTGTGAACCTACGGAAATAACAAAGTGAATTTCAGCTTGGCTTTCAAAGACTGTTTTCCTTAACATGTGTAGGATATTGAGTTTAATATTCTTTTCAAAAGGAAAATTCATAAGTCAGGAGGCAACATGGCCAACAGCTGCCAAACACTACATACATGCATGACCTGCACAGACATTGGATATTCAAAACTGCACAGCTCTGTTTCAAATATATGTTTATCATTAATCCCCTTTTAACAATGATAAACCATAGCTAAAATATTTCTTCTCAAAGGTATTGTTAACATGAATTGCTTAGACTTCTAACATACCACATAAGAAAGAAATAACTTTTCGGACTATATTTCAAGACAGGATTTATTGACATGCATTTCAGGCAAACAAAGTTGTGTTATTGCAACAATAAAAACAATTAATGTGATAAGGGTAAATTGATATCTACATCTGTATAATGAGGCTCAAACTTTAAATGTAAATGTTAAATCTGAATGTGCATAGCTTAACAGCATATCTTGGTGAAACCCTCAGTTGTGAGGGTCCTGCTGTGCACATGTGGTGCTGGCATTATAGGTGCATGCTCAACACTGTTAATGACAATCTGTATGGGGTCCCACATATTCAATTGAGTTTTAAAGCACAAACATTTTGGCACAATGTCAATACTTTTTTAATTAGTTTTAATCAGTCAACCCATCACACATGCCTGTCACCATGTTCTAGAGACTAGATAAGCCGTCCCCACACCAGCAGGACTTAAGTGCTTATGTCAGATTAGTCATGACAACACACAGGGGGCAAGGAGGGATGGGGTGGGGGGGATGGGGGACTCTCAGGGTGGGTGTCAGGGTAGGGTTGGCTGGGTGTTGGGGTGGAGGTGAGGGTATGGGAGTTGGGGAAACAGGGTAGTATGATGGTTGGGTATCGGTGTGTGAGGGTGGGTATTGGTGTGTGAGGGTAGATATTGGTGGGTGGGGGTAGGTATTGGTGTGAGAGGGTGGGTACTGGTGTGTAAGGGTGGGTACTGGTGTGTAAGGGTGGGTATTGGTGTGTAAGGGTGGGTACTGATGGGTGAGGGTGGGTATAAGTGGGTATTGGTATGTGAGGGTGGGTATTGGTGTGTGAGGCTGGGTATTGGTGTGTGAGGGTGGATATTGGTGGGTGAGGGTGGGTATTGGTGGGTGAGGTTAGATATTGGTTGGTGAGGGTAGGAATTGGTGTGAGAGGGTGGATATTGGTGGGTGAGGGTGGGTATTGGTGTGTAAGGGTGGTTATTGGTGTGTGAGGGTGGGTATTGGTGCGTGAGGGTGGGTATTGGTGTGTGAGGGTGGGTACTGGAGGCTGAGGGTGGGTATTGGAGGGTGAGGGTGGGTATTGGTGTGTGAGGATAGGTATTGGTGTGTAAGGTTTGGTATTGGTGGGTGAGGGTGGGTATTGGTGTGTGAGGATAGGTATTGGTGT
This sequence comes from Haliotis rufescens, assembly GCF_023055435.1. Classification (NCBI taxonomy): domain Eukaryota; kingdom Metazoa; phylum Mollusca; class Gastropoda; order Lepetellida; family Haliotidae; genus Haliotis; species Haliotis rufescens. The sequence goes on along the minus strand of NW_025964372.1, from coordinate 35,908,767 downwards.
GTAAGGTTTGGTATTGGTGGGTGAGGGTGGGTATTGGTGTGTGAAGGTGGGTATTGGGGTGTAAGGGTGGGTATTGGTGGTTGAGGGTGGGTATTGGCATGTGAGGGTGGGTTTTGTGGTGTAAGGGTGGGTATTAGTGTGTGAGGGTGGGTATTGGTGTGTGAGGGTGGGTATTGGAGGGTGAGAGTGGGTATTGGTGTTTGAGGGTGGGTATTGGTGTGTGAGGGTTGGTATTGGAGGGTGAGGTTGGGTATTGGCATGTGAGGGTGGGTTTTGGGGTGTAAGGGTGGGTATTGGTGTGTAAGGGTGGGTATTGGTGGTTGAGGGTGGGTATTGGCATGTGAGGGTGGGTTTTGGGGTGTAAGGGTGGGTATTAGTGTGTGAGGGTGGGTATTGGAGGGTGAGGGTGGGATATTGAAGTGAGTGAGTGAGTGAGTATGGCTTTATGCCGCTATTAGCAATATTCCAGCAATATCATGGTGGGGGACACCAGAAATAGGCTTCACACATTGTACCCATATCAGGAATCGAACCCGGGTCTTCGGCGTGACAAGTGAACGCTTTAACCACTAGGCTACCTGACCGCCCCGTGGGGTATTTGAGGGTAGTGTGAGGTGGGTAACATAAGATGGGTGGGGTGTTTAGGAGAAGGTGTGAGTGAGGGTGTGAAGTGTGAGTGAGGGTGTGAAGTGTGAGTGAGGGTGTGAAGTGTGAGTGAGGGTGTGAAATGGGTGGATACAGGGTGGGGTGAAGGGGTGGACAGGGTGAATAAAACAATAGCAGTAAGTAGGGTTCTATTGATGTTGCACAAGAACGGGTGGATAAGACCAGAGAGTGAACTGAGTTAAGGGTAGATGGGGTGGCTTATTCACTGGCATAGGTCTCGCAGGGATTGTTGTAACATTATCATGAAGAAGAAGAAAGGCATTGTGTAAGCACTACATATGACCCCAGATTTCTAACAACATGAGATAGCCCTTACTCAATGCCCAATCAGAATATATAGATTGAGCCAGTTCATTGTGTCACAGGGGTGCCAGGCTGATCCTTCAGCACATGTTACTCTCCATACAAAGACAACTTGTAACACTGATAGGAGGAGAACGAATAACACCAAATCTATTCTGATCATTGTAGGGGAGGCAATATAATTCTTCAGGATAAAACATACATATATTACTCCCCTTGAAACAAGTTTAATATTTGATATGACTCAACATACAATCAAAGGCTTTGGATAAAGCACATGTCAAACTGTAGGAGATTAGAAGAAAACAGCAAGATTGGATGTGACATTGAGTTTACCGGTGCCATGTGTTGAAGGACCATGCCACATGGCTTATATAAACACTCCCACAAACACAGAGGAGGCTGCAGGGAGAGGCTCCAGGGGGAGGCTTGATCACACCTCACAGGAAAGTGAACCGGCCTCACAAAACAATTGGTATAAAAGTGTGAGAGAGACCGTCCTATAATCACTGCTAGTAGGACAACTTGGAGTGTTCTCTGTGGTTGCTTGACAGTGCACGAGAGCCTCCCTATGGGCTGCTGCGAAATCGTCCCAGCATCATTCAAGTGGCCAATTACAAACACCCACAGGCTATGGAGAAACGCATTAGTTTCCATCTTCCCTTACTCCATCAGATCAGCTAAACAGTTTTGTTTCCACTCATGTCATATTTTTTTGCTTTACACTTGTGTGTGATGGACATGAAGGGTATGTGGACTTGGCCATTTGTGTTGGTGCTGGGGGTGCTGGGACTAGGGCAGGGAGAGGGGGTGGAGATGTCCCAAGCCCCCCTCGCCTCTCCCCCACCCCCCAGGGCAGGATTATACTCAGTGCTGCTCAAGCTGCAGCGCCAAGTCGCAGACATGGAGCAGGTGCAGGAAAAGGACAGGTGAGTTGCACTTAATGATTCGTTTAGAAACAGGTGTATATGTTAATGCATGGAACGATGGGTTTGTCAGATATGTCATTGATACACACGAGATTAGATTCATCTGCTTATCTTGTTTCTTCACACTTGACTTAACATTCAGTGAAGAAACGTGTTTATATAGTCTAGGATAGACACACCTGTTCAGTGTATGTATTTTTTACTATGGTAAGAGCATCAAAGAATATGATTGCGGCATCACAAAAACTAAGTTTATCAGTTTTCCCTTCACTGATATACAATACTTAAAATAATAATATAAAACTTCTAAATTATTTTATTAACATTTTTGTTTATCAAGGAACTATATATATATAATCTGAATATGAATTTGTTTAACTATATACATTGTATGCTTGATTAAAGTCTTTGGTTTGTAACAATTCACCAATTCAAAATTCTATACAATACTAAATCTAAAACCTTTGATAGGCATTTAGAAGTTGGAAGAACATGAATACATGGCACTTTTTCATGTAAAGCAACTTCTTTATTCTTTGTAACTGAATACATGACATTTTTTTTCGGGATAAAGAAATTATCAATAAAAAAAGTGTCATGTATTCAATTTTAACTCTTGCCCCAAAATATAATAAAGGGTGAATAATAGCCATTGAAAGTCTTTTTTCACAACATCGAGCATTTGATGTCGTACTGTTAACAGGCATAACCATCAATTGAAACTGGTTACCATCAGGGCCAGAGGGTGACCGATACCTCATAGAACCCTTTGAAATATGATGCATTTCAACCAACAATTTTCACAAGCAAAACCCAAACCAATGAGGAGGATATAAATGGATATAGGGAGACAACAGGCTGTGAAGATGGAGACATCTTAGAGTTTAATCTTTGATTTATGTGATTTTAAAGAGAATCGTCCTGGGCGTGTGACGGGCTAGGCGAGAACAGAAGTACATGATACTCCCTTTGTATCAGCTTTGTCAGAGCAACGTTGAGTGACACCATTATTGTGCTTGATAAGGGCTCATAATAAGGAAATATGGGCCCCACTCATGGGTTGAACAATCACTTGTAACTATATCAACTGTGAGTGCACTCAAACACATGTTCAGTGTTCACAAAGATAACATAATGGCCCCGGACAAGGGTAAATGTTATGTGAGTTGAATTGTAACTAGCGTTCATTGTAACAGTTTATTGTGGTAGCTTTTTGATATTTTATTGAATGCATTATCAGGGCTAGAGTAAATAGTCTCTGGTCCGGCACTAAGCTTAAGGTGTAAAACTCAAGAAGAGAACAACACTTGACCTTATTATCTTCAAATGAAGAAAGTAAAACAGATCAATTCTATTTCCTAGTTTGCTGATCTCTCTGTTCTAATTAATTAATTGTAAAAAGGGCCTGGAGTGTCAATATGTAAATGAATGATAAAGAAAATGCAACAGAGAGAGAGAGAGAGAGAGAGAGAGAGAGAGAGAGAGGGAGGAAGAGATAAAGGTGAGAGAGAGGAAGAGAGTGAGAGAGAGGGGGTCGATAAAGAGAGAGGGAGGGGAAAGAGAAAGAGAGAGAGAGAGAGAGTGAGAGAGAGTGGAAGAGAGAGAGAGTTATAATGAACATATGATGCTGTGTTAGGTACTAGCTGCCCCCTCACTCACTCACTCACTCACTCACTCACTCTGACCACAGGTTGATATCTATGTACTAGGCATGTTATCCCTGGCAACTACAACATAACAACATTTCATGACAGAATACATTATTGCTTTCCCAAAGCAGCCATGGTTTATAATTTGAACCCTCGGGGTTGAGGCTAAGCGGAGCTATTCCTTTATATCGATTTAAGTAGATTCTTTCCTGCACAACGATGGATGATTTCCATTGACGGGTTGACACACAGGTCAAAATGGAGGATTTACACAATAGTTTGTCACTTAAGGTTTTCATTTTGGGGAGTCAGGTTTTAAAATTAATACCTTAACAACTGTCTTGAGGCAATTAGGTAGCTGGGAGGTGGTTAGAAATGAATCAGATTTCAAACGATGAATGAACCAGTGAGTTACCTCCCCTTGTAATTGGCCACTGAAAGTAGTAGGCTTTGTCGATCGGTTGTGCCAACAAATGTTTGGCTGTGAAATATTGATGAATACTACCTGTCAAGACTGAAAGGTCAAGAGTAATAACACTCCCATAATTGCATATGTAGCAGGGTATGGAGTCATCCCACAGATGACATCCTTACCTTGTCAGTGTAACAGGGTGTGGAGTCATCCCACAGATGACATCCTTTCCTTGTCAGTGTAGGAGGGTAGGAGTCATCCCACAGATGACATCCATACCTTGTCAGTGTAGCAGGGTGTGGAGTCATCTCATCCCTAGCGTTCAGTTTGGATGATTTTAGGAATTGTTTTGTAATTTTATGTTCAGTGTTTAAGGAAATGGGTTAGAATTGGTCTTTAGTAATAAGAATTGAGTAACCGGATCGGGTGGTCAGGTTCACTGACTTTGTTGATGCATGTCATCGTGTCTCAATCGCATAGATCAATGCTCATGATGTCAATCATTGGTTTGTCGGGTCCAGACTCAGTAATGCACACTCCGACATCATGTAGCTAGGATATTGCCGAGTGTGGCTTTAAACAACAAACAAACTTAGAGAAAGCTGGAAACCAGTCTGGCAAAAGTTGGCCATGCCGTCAGACTGGACTGGTGGCCTCTCATGCCTGTCGTTGAGTATGTAGTATGATGGAGGAATAAAACCAACAAGAAGTTAGTCGCAACTTCGTCTTTTTAAGTTTCCTTTGATTTATTGTTCAAGTTCAGATGTTGTTATTAAGTAATGATTTCATCAACATTTAAGATCTAATGCAAATGAAACATAAATTGAAATAATATTTCTTATTTGTCTAAATTCTAAACAAAAGAAGATGTTCTATGTTCCAATTTATCATAAAGTGAGTGATGATAAAAACAGTGGGCCCTTTGGTATGTTTATTTCTTGTTCTTTCTTGTTTGTTTCAATAAGCGCCCCCTGACTATAACTTTTACATTAGTCTGTATGTAATCTTATAAGAGCCCTGTACTAAACACTAATGGTTTTTTTTAAACTAGAGTTTTTACAGATGACACAGTGGTGTGTATAAGGGGTGTATAATTGACTGGTAACTATTACCAAAAACATTTCAGTCTTAACAATGTTGTAAACATTTGTTTGATCTCTATCGCTTGATCTCAAACAACAAATTTAACTAGTTGTGTATGGTTATAATAATACCCTCAAACCCATGTCAGTTTGCTAAACCCCCTCTCCCCCTTGTCAATTATAAAAACACTATAATTTTATTTCGCATTTCAATATACACAAATAAGGTAAAGATACAACCAACTAAAAATATATCAGGACAATTTAAAAAAATAAATAATTTGTCTGGGTAGCAAGTGAAATGATGAGTGAAATTTTATTTCGTATTTCAATACACACAAATAAGGTAAAAATACAACCAACTAAAAATATATTAGGACATTTTTTTTAAAAATGAATTTGTCTGGGTAGCAAGTGAAATGATGAGTGAAATTTTATTTTGTATTTCAATACACACAAATAAGGTAAAAATACAACCAACTAAAAATATATCAGGACAATTTTTTTTTAAAATGAATTTGTCTGGGTAGCAAGTGAAATGATGAGTTATGTCACCAGTAAGTTAATGTTTTGATGGGGGGAGGGGGGAGAGAGGAGATTAACTCCACCCTGTGTGGCCTCATCCGCACCATCACCTGTCGTGTACAACTACACAAACATCATGCTCACATCACCTGGCAGACAGGAGACAAGTACCCAGGACACCGACAAGTCGGGAAACATTTCATAACATCAAACAGAAAACTGAGGGGGAACACTAACCTAGTTCCCCTCATCCCAGTCCCCGCTCACCTGGTGGAGAACACTAAACGATCATTTGTAAAACCTGTACACAATGGCAAAAAGACCACCTCTCATTCTAATCTGTGTACCTTTTAACCAGAGATAGCCTGTTGGTGGGGTGAAGCAGTGGACTTGATAAAGCAGGGTTCTGCCCTCCGACGGGGTCTGATCACCTAGCAGGGGCCAGTGGGAGGTATGTTTGACAGGGTCTGATCACCTAGCAGGGGCCAGTGGGAGGTATGTTTGACAAGATCTAGGTGGGAGGTATGTTTGACAGGGTCTGATCACCTAGCAGGGGCCGGTGGGGAGGTATGTTTGACAAGATCAGAGGAAGCAGGTATGTTTGACAGGGTCTGAGCACCTAGCAGGGGCCGGTGGGGAGGTATGTTTGACAGGTTCTAGGTGGAAGGTATGTTTGACAGGGTCTGATCACCTAGTAGGGGCCGCTGGGGAGGTATGTTTGACAAGATCAGAGGAAGCAGGTATGTTTGACAGGGTCTGAGCACCTAGCAGGGGCCGGTGGGGAGGTATGTTTGACAGGTTCTAGGTGGGAGGTATGTTTGACAGGGTCTGATCACCTAGCAGGGGCCGGTGGGGAGGTATGTTTGACAAGATCAGAGGAAGCAGGTATGTTTGACAGGGTCTGATCACCTAGCAGGGGCCGGTGGGGAGGTATGTTTGACAGGTTCTAGGTGGGAGGTATGTTTGACAGGGTCTGATCACCTAGCAGGGGCCGGTGGGGAGGTATGTTTGACAAGATCAGAGGAAGCAGGTATGTTTAACAGGGTCTGATCACCTAGCAGGGGCCAGTGGGGAGGTATGTTTGACAAGATCAGAGGAAGCAGGTATGTTTGACAGGTTCTAGGTGGAAGGTATGTTTGACAGGATCTGATCACCTAGCAGGGGCCAGTGGGAGGTATGTTTGACAAGATCTAGGTGGGAGGTATGTTTGACAGGGTCTGATCACCTAGCAGGGGCCAGTGGGGAGGTATGTTTGACAAGATCAGAGGAAGCAGGTATGTTTGACAGGGTCTGATCACCTAGCAGGGGCCAGTGGGGAGGTATGTTTGACAAGATCAGAGGAAGCAGGTATGTTTGACAGGTTCTAGGTGGAAGGTATGTTTGACAGGATCTGATCACCTAGCAGGGGCCAGTGGGGAGGTATGTTTGACAGGTTCTAGGTGGAAGGTATGTTTGACAGGATCTGATCACCTAGCAGGGGCCGGTGGGGAGGTATGTTTGACAGGATCCAGGTGGGATGTATGTTTGACAGGGTCTGATCACCTAGCAGGGGCTGCTGGGGAGGTATGTTTGACAAGATCAGAAGAAGCAGGTATGTTTGACAGGATCTGATCACCTAGCAGGGGCCGGTGGGGAGGTATGTTTGACAGGATCCAGGTGGGATGTATGTTTGACAGGGTCTGATCACCTAGCAGGGGCCGGTGGGGAGGTATGTTTGACAAGATCAGAGGAAGCAGGTATGTTTGACAGGGTCTGATCACATAGCAGGGGCCGGTGGGGAGGTATGTTTGACAGGTTCTAGGTGGAAGGTATGTTTGACAGGATCTGATCACATAGCAGGGGCTTTTTATTCCTATTGACCATTTAGAAACTTGTATATTTATCTAAGTGTCTTTGAATTTGGAGAATCGTGTCATACTTTTCCCACACAAGAAAATTCATTGTTGTGGCATTCTCTACTTATAGACATCAGAAAAGATTTGAATTATGAGAATCATGCAGTCTTTTCTTTTAAAACCCCTAACACAAACTCAGAAGACTCGACAGCTCAAGCATAAAAGACAACCAGCTCCAGATGGGCTTCTTGCCTCCCACAAGTCCGGATCAAATCTCTGGAACTTCCGGGCTGCAATAACAGAGGCCTTGGTGCCGTAGTCTCAAAGAGCAAACCATTTGTTCACTCAAAGAGCATGGCCAGAGCCAAGGCTGAAACTAATCTCAGCCTGTATGTTTATTTGATAAATAGATTAACACCAGTTTTATTTAAAGAAGCCAAGATTACATCGAGATAATGTTAAGGATTCAGGGGAAACTAATTAAGGGATTTTCTACATCCTTTATGTTGTTTGATTTTTATAAAACAAGTATGTTGTCGCCAGGTGTCTTCATGACGGGGTGTAGGGGATTCTTTACAGGACAACGGCTGTATCAAAGCAGGCTGTATCAAAGCACGTACGCCAACAAAAACAGTGGAGGATTTCTTTTGTACGAAGTGCAATTTGTCAGTGTGAACCTAACATTTTTAAGTTTCAAATCCTTGCTGCTGTGCACATGTTTGTGTAGATTGATGGAGTTATAGTATTGTTCTAATTGTAAAGTCTCCCTAGACTTTATCTTTCTTAAATGTATGGTTTCTAGGCAGGTTAAAGGTGGTTATGTCGTGTTCGAGATTATTGCACTTATATAGAGATGTTAATGCATGGGTGTGTGTGTCTGCTTGTATTAGTCCAGACTAATGCGGGTTCTTTAGTAGTGCTAGCCCACCATGTCACAGTTTTACATGGATTGCAGACTCGGACACAATATACTGACTCTGAGATGACCAGTCCTGGTTTTTACCCTTAATGCTGAGCACCAGGCAGGGAAACAACTAGTACCTTCTTTTAACAAATTTTGTTATGACATGGCTGTGATCGAACCACAAACCTTCTGCTGCCCAGGCAGACACTCTATCCATGCCATGCAGGTGGTTGGTTAGTTAAAACCATACAGACAAATGAAAGATTGGAAAGGGAGGTTGTAATTTCATATTTTATTTTGCCCCTAATCAAACATCATAGATACCTACTACTGAATTAGGCGGTGGGGTAGCCTAGTGGTTAAAGTGTTCGCTCATCACGATGAAGACCTGGGTTTGATTCCCCCAGTGGGTACAATTTGTGAAGCCCCTTTTTTGTATGTCCTGCCGTGATATTGCTGGAATATTGCTAAAAGCTGCGTTAAACAATACTCACTCACTACTGAATTACTTCCCTTCATAATCACTCTCCTGTACATAAAGACAACAAACAGTGAATGGATCTGTGAACTTGATAAAAGCAGTGTTCGAAATACCTGCCTGCCCGACCGTCCGAGACGGGTTGATTTCAACTCAGGCTGCCAGATTTTCAAATCCCCCTGCCCGACGGTCGGGTTATATTTCATATGTAAAAATATTCAAAATATTTGCCGATGATAAGCATTAATTCACATGTAAAGATGAATGATAAAATGTAACCAAAAAGAAACCCCGTTAGCTTATCCTGAGAAACATATGATTATAGTGGGCAGGCAGGTTTTGGTCAGGGCTGGCAAGTATTTCAGCTAGCCAGTCCTGTGGTCTGGCTGAAATTTTTGGGAGTTTCATACCCTGATAAAAGGGTGCAGTTTAGTATTGAGTCACTTAACTTCTAATCTCCCTCAGGAGTATGACACGCCATGTCTGCCATCAACACCCTGAAGCAAGACCTTCAATGGCCCTCCCAGAGCACCGTTCCACAAAGTAATCGTAGCGCTAGGACTCTTAGACTAACATTTAGTCTCTGAAATCTTATATTACACAATATGCTTCTTGACTCTAAAAATTTATTTATTTTCCCTATGCTGATTTCAGAGCTAGCTTGAGCTTGCTAGACTTGCTTTTGTATGCATTTCATAAAATAAATATATTCCACAGTCATGGTGCAGGACTATAGGACTCTCCTTAGTCTAGGTTAAGGGATTTACGATCACATTAGTGCTACGATCACTTTGAGGGATAAGGGACAGGGCCCTGATGTGATGATTCAAAATGACTTGCAGGCCCAAAGGGACACTACTCCAGCAGATTATCAAAAGTGAAGTTGATAGTTTTGCCGGAATCCACGTCCATCTGGCCACATGTCTTGGTATGATGGCACAGCTTCCCCAACACACAAGGGTATGCTCGCAATACTTTCAACTCATTTACCATTCCGGTGCCGTTTCCTGACAGAGAGACCAAAGCTGTAGCTGCCAACATGTCTCTCCGTTCTGGCATTCCCGTCTCTGTGTTCGCCATTCAGTCGATATGTTCTGCCATTCCATCCAACTGTTCTCTAAGATGGTTGTGATAAACGTAGCCAGTCAGAATAAGGGCAGGGGTTAAGTGCGCCAAGGAGTCCGAGATCAGATGTTTGATGCCAGGTCTCATGGGGGATACGGTACCAGACAATATGGAACTGATTTGGATATAATTGGACAGCAAATATCACTCCTTGTACCTTATTTTGGAAATTCTCCTGTGGGTTGGTTATGCAATATATAACACAGTCCTGGTAATAACATATTTATCGTTGTATTCTATCTAAGTGACTATTGGTTATTCTTCTCCAAAATATATTGGTTCAGTATACAAAGACATCATAAATATGTCCGCCTACCGATCTGAACAAGCTGAACTCCCTGAGAAACATTCTGTCGAGATTGCATTCAAATCTTCCATATTATCACAGTGGAGCAAAGTCAAAGTTTCTGTTTAGCGCTGACATTAGCTATTGTTGAAAATGTTGACAAACAAAAGACTTACAGATAAGCAACACTATTTTTTCTTCTTGTAATTTCAAGTACCGTTTTTGAAGACAATGATATAAGTTTTTAACCACATCATTTTAATGTAAAGACCACATTCATGTTGTGATTATTGTTTTACTGATAACAAAAACGTATATATTTCTCAGAGTGATTCGTGTGATGTTTTATGCTTCTTGGATTATACAGTAACAGTAAATTTAACACACCACAGAAAACTTAATGTACATCATTCATTCTTTCAAAATCAATCAGGGAAATGTCTAAATAAAATATCTAAGACACTTCAAGGTCATAAAAGAACAAATTGAAATCCCCCTGGAGAACGATGCAGAAACAATCAATGAAGCATCTTTGAAGTGGCATAATTGTGTTAATATGTTCTAAAAAAGCAATATCAAGGAAATTGTAAGACCAAACACTGCCAGGCATGAAACCTAGCCACAGGCTACAGGGAATTTAAGATGATGGCAACAGTTTGTGTCAGGCTTCCTATTTTAGGGACTGGCCATTTATTATAGGGGAGGCAGGCCAGTGACACTAAGGGGGACGTGAGTATGTGCGTATGTGTGTGTGAGGTAAAAATTACAGTTCTATTTGAAAATAAAAATATAAATTTGATATTACTTAGCGACTGGTAATTTATTATAGGGAGGGGGTCATGAGTGAATGTTACACATGTTGTTTTTTTGTTGTTGTTGTTTTTTTTGGGGGGGGGGGGGGGGGGGGGGGGTTATGAAAAAAATGTTACAGAAAATAAGGGGGGCAGAAAAATATGAATTAGTCCAAAGACCAATCCCTTGCCCCCCCCCCCCAATAATATATGACCAGTCCCTTACTTGGGGGAAATATTATTTGAGTTGACGTAGGAACGTTATTATAGATTTTCTCATCCATCTGCAAGGATATTGGTTTAATCACCTCTTTAGTTCATCTTCGTGCCGAGATATGATCTCTCCTGGTACAGCAGGCAGCCATATTAACTGTCTTACCAAGGAAGACATGGCATGACCCATCAGTGCGATATGCTAGACTGATTTGTTAGCCACTCTTGAGTATGAACACATGATCGATTATATGATTCAGCAGGCGAATACAGACATAGTAAATATTTGTGTAGGAGTAACATTGCTTTGATTAAGAAATTCTAGGATGAACGGTCTGTGTATTACGTTATTTATAGCTGTAGGAATACATTAGTGTTTTAAGCCTTCCCTTTGAAGAACATCAAACAACACCCTTAAGATCTGTATGCATACATACACATGTATAAAATACACTTTGAAAGGGGTTTCGGAGTTGATTAATTGATTAAAAAGCTGCCCAATAAAATACTGATTTGGAATGTTAAAATGGATGCCCATTATACTGACTGGTGGATGTGTAACTGATGTCCCTTGTCAGACTGCTTGTCATGTTGTGTAAACTCAAACATTTAAAATGACAAAAATCGTAAGCTGCCAAAGCCTGATGTCCCACTTGATAATGCCAACTGATGGGTCTGAGTAAGATAGAAGTCTCACCAAACATTAATATGAGGTTCAGGCTCGTGAAGTAGTCTTGTCATGACCTTGACTTCAATACTGTATGTTTGATGGGCATTTATTGATAATTGGTATAAACAGTCTCTGAGCCAGCAGTAAGCTTAGGGTATAAAACTAGAGCAGAGAGCTACACTTGACTTTATTTTCTTCAAATGAAGAAAGGACAGAGAAATAGAATTGGTCTGTTTTTCCTGTCACAAAAGTAGGGAAAAAGTGTGATTAATCATTGTCAAAAAACATTGGGTTGACAATATGTCAAGTACTAATAAAACAAAACAAATTTCTTGAAGTTATTAAGACAAGAATATAGGAGTGAGTGAGTGAGTGAGTGAGGCGAGTGGGGACGAGTGAGTGAGTGAGTGAGTGAGCGAGCGAGCAAGCAAGCAAGCAAGCTAACGAGCGAGGTTTTACACATCTTTCAACAATATTGCAGCACTATCACGGTGGAGGTCTCCCGTCTTCACATACAACCCAGTCCTTTGGTGTGACCAGTAAATGCTTTAACCACTAGGCTAACCCAATGCCCCTAAAATTATCATAAAAATATTGAAAAATTTAAAGAAATAACTAAACAAAGAGAGAGAGCAGAAAGACATACAAGCCTTTGAACATGACCATGAGGGAGTTTATTATCAGGTGCTTTTCAATAATGATGCATTTATGCCCAACTTCAGTTCCCTTTTCCTCAAGACAAAGAGAGGTTCACCCAGTGCTTACATCTTTGAACATGTAACTTCACAAAATTGAATAAATGGATATAAAATATCAGACAGGTTTGTGAGTTGCCACATCATGTTACCCCTGAAAGGGCATTTCAAGTAAGCTGTAGGCTTTTTTGTGAAGGAACATTGTGAAACTTGCTCAAATCTGTCATACAATTGCTTTCAGGCTGTTAATCAAAGCAAAACTTTCAGTTTTTGTGTATTTTTATTCAAATCGTAATCTGAGTCGCATATAAGTGCAATAGTCTTGAAAACGACGTTATGCCTCATTTCACCTCACCTCAACATACTTGAACAGAGTATTTCTCATTCTATAAATATTTGTGTATATGATCTTACATTTGATTCGCTGTTATAGATCGACTCATGGATGTGATCCTTTCATTTCTTTAACACTGTACAAGGGTTTCATTATTGGCAGATATCAGTCATAATTACCATGGTGAATATCTTCTATATATCCTTTTATAACCTCCCACTTCTTTATTATTGTCCACTTTGTTTGATATGAAAAATTTGCAATTTGAAAATAATGGAATATTCTTGGTAATCTATGAATACCAAAATCGTCAGCTTATGGCAGAAATTTATCAAACCCACAAATTTACCCCTGAAAAACAATTGAAATCAGTTTCAAGAAAAAAGCTTAATGATTTAACACAAAAACCCTGAAAACGAGGTTGGACATAGCTAACTAGAATGTTGTTGACAACATTTATCATATCTGATGTTTATTCACAAAGAAACTCAACCATGTGAAACGAATGATTAATCTTGGTCTATGTTTACAGAACCCGTCTCCGTCGAATGGAAAGACGAACAAGACAATACCGCGACACGATGATCAAAGCTGAAGCTGAAGTGGTCCAGCTGCGCCAGCACATTGTGGAGCTTCGGGAGCGCTTTGGAGCCATTGAGGAGCAGTCGACAAACATCAAGCTAGACATTACACGACTAGACTTTCAACAGCGCGAAACCAAACACGAGATGACCTTGGTTAAGGATGCAAGGCCATTTGAGGATGATCATGTGTTTGAAGTGCGGCATAATATGTCACAACTGATGAGTGTGAAAGAAGATTTGTTTCAAAGTTATGTTTCTTTGATGGAGGACGTGCAGGGTTTGCGAAAAAAGGAAAAAACAAATAGTGACTCAATTTCAAAACTTCAAAATAGATATGGCAATGTTGTTAAAATATTAAAAGTTCATGTAAAAGATCAGAGAAGGCATGGACGAAATGTGAACAGGTTAGAACTGAATCAAACAAATGATTCCCTTGTTTGGACCAATGAGGACCTAGATTCCGGTGACGGCTCGGGGGATATGAGCTTTGAAAGTCGGATGTCAAGACCCAATACAGGTCCTCCAGATGCAGAAGAAGGTAGTGGAGATGGAGATGGTGTGGATGTTGACACTCTCCTTCCCACACTCAACACATCAAGTGTCAATGGTGTTAATGTGGTAGATCTGGAAGACAGACTTCAAGTATTAGAGCAGCAAGTCAAGGGCAAGCTTGACAACGCAGACAGAGAAGAACTAGAGGCCAGGATAAAGGACCTTCTGAAGACACATGACTCCTACTTTGAACAAGAGATTCTAAAGCGAGACACGGACATTGAGAACGTGGAGCAGCAGATGGTCCGTATGGGCGAGAAGATCCATGGGGTTGAGAGTCGGGTTCTGTCCATCCAGCTTGGGGACTTCATGCAGAAGCTGCAGGAGTCTCTCATCAACTTCACCCAGAATGTCATCACCCTGGATCAGTGGAAGATGGCCAGCGATCAGATCATCAACTCCACCCAGTTCAACCAGCAGCAGATTGCACAGATGACCAACATGATCCTCAACAACTCCAGGGCAGTCGGTCAGATGGACTGGAAGATGACCGATCAGCGACTCCTTAGTGACCAGCAGTACCGAGTTCTCAGGATGCACATCATCCGCCTCAACAACAGTGTGCAGGACCTTCGGGAACATGTAGAGTACCTTGGCAGCATCAAGTCTGGAAGTCCCACCACCGCCCATCAACAACCTGGGTACACACCACCATCTGGGGACGTCATGTCCCGCGTGGAGGACCTAGCCCTACAGATCATCTACAACGAGAACAGGATCGCCAACTTGGAGAGCAAGGTCCTCAACCAGACTTTGTTCCAGTGTCAGAAGTCCAGCAAGGACCTGTACCAAGATGGCCGCCTGCTGACCCTTGAGAAGGAGATGTCGGCAATGACCAGCCAGGGATTGCTGCTGAGTGAGATGATCAAGAGAGTTGACCGGGCTCTGTACCGGGTACACAGTAACTGCAAGAACAACACAGTGTTCCTGCACAAGCTGTGGTCGAAGGCAGCAACATGGCAGCTGTACATGCCCATCATCAGCCTCGTGCAGCAGGAGGTCACCAACCTCCTCACCACTGTACCCACAGGTGAGGACATAGAGACATAAAACTTCTGCCCGCAACCCCTGACTCGTAATTTTTATGAATCATAAACCCTGGCTGGAAGTAATTAAAAATGATTAGGGTTAGGGTTTGAGTTTGTGTGAGGGGAAGCAAGGGGTTATGGGTGGAAATGTTTTCACATAGCCAATGAATAAGGGCTCCGGCTATAAGTTTGTTATTTACATTGGAAAATTACACACAGTCTTGTTGTACTATTGAAATTTTGAAAAATTTCACAATTGTTTTGCAAATATTCTGAGTATCAGCATATCTGAGTATCTGGAGCTCTGATGATTTAAAAGTATTTCTCAGTGAGAGCGAAAAAGTTTTTTTACTGAGTACAAGGATATGATGTTGGCAAATAGTTGCAGTAGAGATTTACAGCTGTCAAAAAGATCTGAGAACAGTTGTGAAATTCTGTTACCTATTCTGAATGAGTGGTGTCCAATGCCACATTTCAGTACTGATGATTTAATAGTATTTGTCAGTGAGAGCGAAAAAGTTTTTATAACTGAGTACAAGGATATGATGTTGGCAAATAGTTGCAGTAGAGATTTACAGCTGTCAAAAAGATCTGAGAACCGTTGTGAAATTCTGTTACCTATTCTGAATGAGTGGTGTCCAATGCCACATTTCAGTACTGTAACATATGTCAGTTTAATGTGGCGAAATGCCTCATCAGCTCAGTTTATAGATACATTGTATTTGACACTTTGGTGAAACCCACGAGCCAGGACAATGGTGATGACAGATCGAGGCTGACAATCAGGGCAACCTATGACTAGTGCATACTTGTACAACAATTGCAGTAGCTTAGACAACTGGGCCACCACTGACCCATTTCCAAAAAAGGTTAATGGTTAAAACAGAGTACTGATGTATCTACATTACATTCAGGTTATGGGCTAACATCACATTCAATATTCAGAGGATATGTCAAGAAAGTCTGATTGTCAGATTTACACACAGAGCGATTTGTAAGATTTTGTTTTTTGAAAGTAATGACCCTTCACTATTTGTTCCAGATTGTGATGGCTACTACAAGCGTGGGTTCCTGGACTCCGGGAAGTACATCATATACCCCAAGGGGGCGCTGCAGTCAGTGTTCGTCTACTGCAGCATGGAGGCCGATGGTGGTTGGACACTGATTCAGAAACGTGTGCATGGCAAGGAGAACTTTAGTCGATCTTGGGCGGAATATGCCATAGGATTTGGTTCCGCTGAGGATGAATTCTGGGTCGGCAATGAATTCATTCATTTGATGACAACGCATGATAACTATTCTCTCAGGATCGAAATGACGGATGTCTTCGATGGATACTGGTTTGTGGAATATGATGAGTTTGCAATTTCAACAAAAGAGGAAAATTATAAGCTACGGGTTCATGGTTTCCATGGCAACGCTACAGATGGAATGGACTATTCTAATGACATGGCCTTCAGTACACAGGATAAGGACAATGACCTGAGCAGCACCCACTGTGCTCTGTACTTCACCTCGGGCTGGTGGTACCGCCATTGCCAATACAGCAACCTCAACGGCCGTTACGACACCGGCATTGTGTGGTTCAACAGTGACTGGCAAGACTGGATTCAGATGAAGACTTCAGTAATGAAAATTAAACCTAGATTATGATTAGGAAAGTAGCATAAACACTATAGATATTATCAGGGATTTTTAAAATGAATGTTGACACTTTGTTGCACATGTTTTTATGTCTCAATTTTACATTGTTTTATTGTTGACCTAATTCATAGTATGTCCCTGTCGTATTTCTACGGATTCACTGATTTGCATTATGGCGTATCGTCATGGTATTTCTAGCTGGATGTTTTGTGTTGATGTGGACACAGTCTCATCCCTGAGATCTGCCATGTCCATTTAGAGTTTGCAGCAGTGAATTTATACATATCACTTGTCAAAACACTAACTATAACTTGATGACAGTAACAGTGGTTTCTGAAACATTCTTCCACTGTTGGACGTTGCAGCAGACGTCACAACACCAGTGGACCAACTCCGTGTATAATATGCTGTAACTTCTACAGCTCTGCTGGACGTTGCAGCAGACGTCACAACACCAGTGGACCAACTCCGTGTACTATATGCTGTAACTTCTACAGCTCTGCTGGACGTTGCAGCAGATGTCACAACACCAGTGGACCAACACCGTGTACTATATGCTGTAACTTCTACAGCTCTGCTGGACGTTGCTGCAGATGTCACAACACCAGTGGACCAACACCGTGTACTATATGCTGTAACTTCTACAGCTCTGCTGGACGTTGCAGCAGATGTCACAACACCAGTGGACCAACTCCGTGTACTATATGCTGTAACTTCTACAGCTCTGCTGGACGTTGCTGCAGACGTCACAACACCAGTGGACCAACTCCGTGTACTATATGCTGTAACTTCTACAGCTCTGCTGGACGTTGCTGCAGACGTCACAACACCAGTGGACCAACACCGTGTACTATATGCTGTAACTTCTACAGCTCTGCTGGACGTTGCTGCAGACGTTGCTGCAGACGTCACAACACCAGTGGACCAACTCCATGAACTTCTACAACACTGACCTCATCACATCGTCTTCACATTGATAGTCCATTTCCCTGTCAATATGTCCACTATAACACTCCAACTCATACTATCACACACTTCGGCATCTGACTGTGTCAGATTCAGCATAATATATCATATGCTTCAATGCAATGAAATACAATAATTCATAATAAAAATACACCACTTTAATACAGGTCAATATTGAATGAAAAGTCCACAAATAGAGTTTTTGGGTACATCAGTGAAGCAAAAAATGATATCAATTCTTTTACAAACTCATGACAACTTCCCTTGTAAGTTTCAAAATTAAAAAGAACGTAAACCCTATAGGTTTAAACTAAAGTCTTATAGAGACAGGATGTCACCAACACAACACAGACGTCTCCAACAGTCATGTTTAAGTGGGCGTTTATTCATGTTCTCAAAATGTTACATGACCGTACATACAGTTTGAAATCTACCTGTCACTTTGTGCTATCATTCCCCACATTTTGCACAATGCATCAGCAGACACATTTATGACTGTTTTGACAAAGCTAATTTCAAAATGTCACCCCTTTCTAAAAATATCCTATTACCTCGAGAAATACCCCCCACTATCATCCATCCCCATCAAGATGTTACTTTTCTTAATCTCAGGGGAGTCTGGGAAGGGAAGCTATTGCCATGCAGGTGTACTAACATGGAGATCCACTCACACCTTGTCAACAACATATTTGGCATGTTCATATGATAATAACAAGGTTAAAATACACAGCTAATGTGACTAATTATTTCAGTGTCAATGAACATGTGACCTTGGTAAATTATTCTTACATATTACATAACCGGGATTATATATCCCGTGAATGTTATCCTCCATTGCCTACCTCCCATCATAGAATGCACCCTTTAGATGCGAGGTTGGTCAAACTCAAGCTTTCATGTTGTTATTTCTAAGACATCAAACGAATGTTACAATCCCCCTCAGTGAAGGAAATCAGGTGAAACACGTTTTTCACATCTATTCAGAACAACATACTGGTTTAAGTACATTAATTCTCTTTTGATGTGGCATTACAGTAAAAAGATAAAGCACTGTGTTTCAGAGACTGCTACGAGTGAGTGGTTTCTCAGCAATAAGTGATATTAACGATTAACTTTACATTTTCCTTAAAAATTAATCTGTCACTCAAATGGCAGGAATTTGTTTGATTGTCATAACATTCACTTTAATTCAGTAAGATGTTTATTAACTGCAATATTTATTTCACTTAAATTGTTAATGCCACATGTGTTGATATTTTGTGTTTTTCTCTAGTGCAGCACATAGCACAGTGCCTGCTTTATGTCATTATGTATATATGTATATACACTTCAGTATCAGTGCAATCATAATAAATATTCACATATGTATAACCGCTCTTTGACTCTTTTTAAGAATTCATTACAGCTTATACTTTTCTAATGTGCGCAGGAACATATACCACTAAAAAAAAAAAGGACCACACAATTCTTCCATATTCATGTCATAACATATTAAGTATTGTAATATGAAAGAATTTGGTGGTCCCTAATGTTTTTGAGTAGTTTATGGCATCACAGATTAACTATAGAAATATGAAAGATTTGGGTGTACCTTGAGTGAGTGAGTGAGTGAGTGAGTGAGTGGCTGGGTGAGTGAGTGGGTGGGTGGGTGGATGGTTGAGTGGTTGAGTGGTTGAGTGGTTGAGTGAGTGAGTGAGTGAGTGAGTGAGTGAGTGAGTGAGTGAGTGAGCATGTGCCCCAAACTTTCAATCTCCAAGCCGAAACTTGTCTCTTAGCATCATTTTAAGTCGTTTCATTTTCATCAAAAGGACTATCACCAGCTAAGTTTACTTCACTAGGCTTTGGACTAGTACTAGAGTCACAGACTCCATTAATGCTCATACAATGTAATATCGACACGATTCCAAGAAAGAATTCATCATACAACTTCAGAGAATCTAGTAAGACGCCATTTCTTCATCAGACCTGTTGCCATGAACTCACAGACCACTGCCACAGAGAATCTGTTCCTGATTGCTCAGGACGGTCGGGTAGCCTAGTGGTTAAAGTGTTCGCTCGTCACCCCGAAGACCCGGGTTCGAATCCCGACATGGGTACAATGTGTGAAAACCATTTCTGGTGTCCCCTGCTGTGATATGCTGGAATATTGCTAGAAGTGGCGTAAATCCATACTCACTCACTCACTCACTCACTCACTCCTGATTGCTCAGTATCACCACCGACCTAGCTAATACCAGGTGTGAACATCTTGCAAGATACTTCTCCACAGTTCCCCCCAACACACATTCAAACTGTTTTATTGCAGGAAATGATTATGAAAAAAGCACATTACTACATCATGAAA
Source organism: Haliotis rufescens (assembly GCF_023055435.1). NCBI lineage: Eukaryota > Metazoa > Mollusca > Gastropoda > Lepetellida > Haliotidae > Haliotis > Haliotis rufescens. Next base: position 35,888,752 of record NW_025964372.1, on the reverse strand, counting down.
TAATCATTTATCGACATGGTATATTTTTTTCAATTAATTGCCTATTTTGAGGTTAAATTGTTTCATAAATTATTTTTATTAACTTTTTACATTTCTAATTGCTCCTCCTTTCTAAAACACTATGCACTCCTTTTTCTCAAAAGTTGTAATAGGGCTTTCTCTAGAAACCTCCGACTGTCAACCATGAGACAAGAGGCAGTCAATCTACTACAGACCCCCAGGATGGCAAAGTGATAAACAAAGACTTCCAATCTAAACATAAACAGACACTGCTGACCTTTCCCTGGGGGCTTTGATCCTCGTGTTCTTATTACCTCGTTATGGGAGGCCCTCCTCAAGGGGAGATAACCCTGGGTCACTGTTCACATGGGTGGCGAATATAGTTACACAATTCCAGATTCACCTGTGATAGTCTAGTTCTCTACTTCTCTTCAGCTTGAAACAATAAATGTTGCCAAGTTCTATTCAGACACGATAAAATTCTAAAACCGTTCAGCATATTGCAAAATTTTACATCAACAGCCATTCTGATATGTTCTAACATCCATTCTACACTGGGTATTTCCCATACGTTTAAAATGGAGATATATCCCAGGTTACCTTGCTAGCCAGAGATATGTATTACTACAGTGTAACACATGGGTTAAGCACAGGGATGAGCTCTGTGTGGCTGGTGCAATAATGTTTAACATTGTATCTGAATGTGGAGCAGGCGTTACAGTGTTATCAACCGGGGAATCCCAGGGGAGGTAACAGCTTCTCGGCAATTGTACAGCTGCCAAAACACATGCCTTCAGGCCAGGATCAATTAAATGTTAGATTTTCAGCCATTCACTACCCAAACCCTGATTTGCATCATTTTGCTGTTGACCAGTACACAGATGAAGAAACGTGTGTGTTGTCTTCAATCTTTACTTGATGAAATACGCTATATATATTATCAAACAATTGCCTTCATTAGGGCTGGGACGAGTCCAAATTTACTACCAAGGTACCCTACCCCCTATTACCCGACCCTACCCGGGTACCCGCTGTAGGTCTCAAGAGGTAGGTACAAACTGTCTGATTGGGGAAAGTTTGACCGTAGCTCTGGTAAAATGTGTTTAGATACATGTATGAAACGATCTGGTGTATACACTGAAGTTGAATGAAGGTTTATTTTTATTCAAACATATGAAAGTCAGAAGGAAGTAGTAGTCAGGAAGAACTGGGAACATTAGTGACTTTAAACATAGAGTTTTAGATACTTTTTGTCATTAAACAATATATCACGTGACTAACCACGGGTCCGGGTAGTCCTGTGGGTACCCGGGTCCTACTCAGTACCCACCTGACCCGAGTACCTGAGTTACCCGTCCCAGCCCTAGTCTTCATTTATAGTAAATTACAAGAATCTTGAATAGTTTGTTAAATTAAATTCGAAATAATAAAAGATTCCCAAAATACATCTAAATAGGTAAGTCCCTTGTTTACTTCATCCTTGACATATTCCTTGCATGTTAGTGAAAAAAATAATGTGCCCTTTTCTCAAAGATGGTTGTATTGACATACCCAGAAGTCAAATCTTGATTCACGACTGCTTTTATGAGTATGAGTAAGTATTTTTTCAAGAAAATATTAATTTAGCACATGTGTGTGTTGGTAAAAATAATTGAGTTCCTAAACAGATAAAAAAAGGCAGATCTCAAATTAAAGTCAAACCCCCCTCACCTCCCTAAAACTTGAAAAATCTCTACCCTATTTACAGGTTAATATGAAATGAATATAAATGAGAATAAAACCCAGATATTCGTGAAAGTATTGACCCCATTGAAGCAGAAACCATATACAACAATTTTACAAAAAGTGAGAAAGTTAAGTGTAGCAGCATTAGAGAATGCGGCTATAAACAGCAAATGTTGAAAGGGTAAATATATCTGTGGCATGAATGGGACAGAATAGACTAACATATAGTCTCTGAAATGAACATATCGTACAGAAAAAAACAGTTGGTTCAGTTATCTTAAAAAAAATCTAATAAAAAGGGAGCCCAGTGATTCTCTTTATTTTCAGATACTGCAGTAATTTAGACTTGCCAAACATTATAGACTTGCATGGGCTGTAGTTGATATAAATGTATCAGGGTCTGTAAGACAGACTAGGGACAGAACAATAGCAATAGCTATCACTGTTTCGGGGCAGCCCCTTGACATTCCCTCTAAAGTATCAACGCGATTACATCCACGATGAAACTGAGGCAGTCACTCACAAGAAATTACAACGGTGGTCCGTCCACGACCACACATCCCGTGGGACACCAGGGCCGTAATATTACCCATGTGGGTCACCCCTTGCCCCTGAGGCACCCCTCCAATTGTTCTACAGTGCCGAGGGCTATAAATTTGATGTGTGAGTTACAGCAATATCATGTCTTACACGGGACAATGGCGAGGTTTGTGTGGCACTGGGTTTAAGTGCAATCAGTAAAGACCTTGCATGATAAACCTTCAAGGTTTGAGGATGTTGATCCCAATAATGAAATCTAAACCAAGATATAAGCTCTAACTTCAGGAGTGATTGGTGAGTAAGATCATCACAGTGACTTCTAGAGCACAAAGGTGATGGACGAGGTGGGGTGTACGACTAAATGATGTCCCATGATATGTGTTACGCTCAGAGAGTGAGTGAGTGAATGAGGTAGAGATGTTCCTGGTATATCATGGTGGCCTGTATATGACCATAACTGTGCTGGCAAACCGGTGGTTGATAGCATGAGCAGAATATATTGCCATGTTTGTTAAGCCAGTGTCACCAGTCTTGCTCAGTGAGCAGATTAACATTTTGTAAAATTTGTTTAAAAGTTACGTTTGCCTTAGGCATATAATAAAATAGTGTATTTCAGATTTGTCTTTTTTACTTGACATGTTTTTGGGGATTGTCAAATCAGTATCACTTGTTGCTTAAAGGCAGAGACTTTAAATCAGAGTCAAAACTTAAAATACATTCAATGGTATAAGGGGGTCAGGATGTGGAGGTACTCTCCTGCCCTGCCAGGATCTACATGTTTGGTGTTTGAATCTCAGATTCACCCTGATTATCATCCTTGGTCTGTCAGTACCCGTCTATGACCTGCATCACTTAGCTTCCACATGAAGCTGGCACTCACTCACTCACTCACTCACGTTCAAATTCTCACTCGCTCACTCACTCACTCACCCACCCACCCACCCACTCACTCACACACGCTCAAATTCTCACTCGTTCTCTCACTCACTCACGCTCAAATTGCCACTTGCTCTCTCCCTCCCTCACTCACTCACTCACATACTCACATAATCTGATCCAGTCTTTAAAGCACAGACACAAATGTACATGAGATTGAATAGACAGAACACATGCAGCCGCCTGCATGTCTTGCTGTAGTTATCTACAGACAGTACGGCCTAATTGTTCAAACGGCAACAACATGAACCAACATGGACCTTCCACTCTCTGGGTGGACACTCTACCACTAGACTACGGAGGCGGTCGACAACCCTGGATCATAACAAGGGAAAATCATGGATGTGAACCCTTTATCATACAGGCTCCTGACATGCCTAAGGGGCACAACTCTGCACAACAGTGTAACGGGTATACACATACTACAAATATATCTGAATCTAGTGTAGAATTGCATCTACAGGGGATATGGTGGCTGCAATGACTGTTGTGTATGGACAATAATGAGCTAACACTTTACCCACTGGGCCACCTGCCCTGGTGTCAGTGAGTGAGTGAGTGAGTGAGTGAGTGAGTGAGTGAGTATGGTTTTACGCTGCTTTGAGGAATATTCCAGCAATATCACAGCAGGGGGACACCAGAAATGGGCTTCACCCATTGTACCCATGTCAGGAATCAAACCCACGACGAGTGAACGCTTTAACCACTAGGCTTCCCGACCGCTTCCCGACCGCCCCCCGACCTGATATGAAGATAATGAAGTGACTTACCTGGAATGGAACTGCATCAAAGAAGATAGCTAGGAACCAGTTGAGGGTGACGGTGGACACCTCGATGTCAATGTCCATCAGGTGGCTGGAGAGCGTGGGCAGCTTCTCCTTGATGAGGTCTTTCAGGACCAGCTGGTCAGCCTGGGCACCCACCAGGTTGTGGTCGAAGTAGCTGGGGGTGAAGTACCTCTCCGTGATGGCCACCAGGGTCCTGTACACAGTCACAGGGGGTTAGTGCACTGCAGCAATGTGTGGGTGGGGTGGGGGTGGTTAGGGGGGTGTAAAGTAACTCTCTGTGATGGCCACCAGGGTCCTGTATCAGTCACAGGGGGTTAGTGCACTGCAGCAATGTGTGGGTGGGGGTGGGGGTGGTTAGGGGGGCGTAAAGTAACTCTCTGTGATGGCAAGCCAGGGTCCTGTATCAGTCACAGGGAGTTAGTGCATTGCAGGAATGTGTGGGTGGGGGTGGGGGTGGTTAGGGGGGCGTAAAGTAACTCTCTGTGATGGCCACCAGGGTCCTGTACACAGTCACAGGGGGTTAGTGCACTGCAGCAATGTGTGGGTGGGGGTGAGACAGGGTGAGGTGAAAAGGGGTTTAACATGGTCATGTTCAAGATTGTCACACTTACAATAGCGACATGCATGCAAGTGTCTGTGTGTGGCTGCTTGTACTAGACACATCCAAGGAACGAGCCACCGGCCCTCCACTATCAGGACAGAGGCTGTATCAACCAGACCACAGAGAAAGTTGGGAGGGGAACATATTGTATAACTGTGAGGCTATTCCTCTGACCTATCCCTCCATTTATGTCCTTTAGTGGAAAACAGGTGACACCAGAACAGCTCTCTCAAGTATTTTTCTTTGTTTGTGCTGACTTTTTATTACCGTATTTGACGCAATAAGCGCCTAGGGCGCTCTAAAAATTAGAAATAGGGGGCTCTTATTAGAATATAATTTTGGTAAGAAAAAAAACACAGTTAAAAGATCGTCGAATACGGTATTAGCTTGTTTACAGAATTTTTGTCTCATATCTTGGCTTGCTGGTCGAAATTAAAATAGAAATAATATTCTACCCTTTTTCTGTAGATATAAAAGGTCGGTAGGATGACCAATACAACTTGAATTATTCTTTTTGTTTCGCATTTTTGTGAAATGTGAATATATGTAAAGATTTATAGTGTTTAAATGAGAACAAGCCACACACTGCTTGGAGTTAAAGTATTTGTTGTAGCTATGATTTACAGTGTGAGTGAACGTTTACACATCCTGGAGCATGCAACATATGTCGGAATCAGACAGGGCTAAATATTTGTGAATTAATTTTTTTGTAAGTGTAATTATTTGTCATTTTGGTGGTAACAAAAAAAGCAGAAATGAACTTTCCGCTACATTCCTGATTTTAGGGGCTGTGGATATGTAAACCAAGTACCCGTATTATACTAAAATGACTAAAAAATGGAGTTTACAACCTCAGTGCTCAGATCCAAAGAGTGACAAGGTCTTGGATTAAAATACACGAAACAAAAAGTGTGGAAGTCATTATAGCCATAGGGGGCACGGGTGGCCCAGTCGTCTAAGGCGCCGCGATTCGCTGTGCAGAGTTGCGTCCCTTGGGCATGCCAGAAACCTAAGATTGTGGGTTCGAATCCTGGTTCGCCCTAATTATGTTTCTAGGTTTGTCAGCACCATACCCATTCTCGTGGGTTTCACCGAAGTGGTAAACGTGTGATACCTGCATCACTTCGGGCTTTCCTCCCACATTAAGCTGACACGCCGTGATAAAACTGGAATAATGTCAAAAGCGGCGTTAAACCCAACTCACTCACTCACTCATTACAGCCTTGAAGTAGATAGCGAGGTGGAACATGGCCCAAGTTCCCAGCAGAAATAACTTCCATATTATTCTATAATCTTCGTTTTTCTTGAAATCAAATTTTGTCAACTTCCTACTAACAAGATATTTGTTTGTTGTTTAAAGACACACTTAGCAATATTCCAGCTATTTGACGTCTGTCTGTTAGTAATCAAGTCAGGGCCAGAAAATCCAGTGATTGACATCATGAGCATCGATCTGCGCAACCAGATCCTGTTAGTTGCCTCCTACAGTTGCTGTAGACCAATTCTTAACAGGATCTTCATGGGGCCTATCAAAGATATTTCCAGAGTAGGGTTAAACTGACCAGAAAGCATCCTGTGCATCCATGAAGAGCAGCGCCATGCCAACAATGAAGTTCATGCCCTGGCAGTATCCGATGGAGGGGCTGTGGATGCAGAAGGCCAGGAGGATGTCCTGCATGTCCATGATCTGAAGGTGAAGGTCACACGCGTCTACACACCAGCAGTATACTTTACACAATCTCAACAACCACATCACTTCTTTAATTCCTTGCACATGTATCACTTGACTAAACATCAGACTAACTATTCTGTAATCTGTATATAGGTGTGATTTTCATAATCCTGGGAGTCTCTAACTAACTCTTTCATACATTGGCTGGATTGAACCATACATGCATGAACTTCTGATACTTTGAATAACCATACCAGCTTCCATAACACCTATGTGTGCAGGTTAGGACATTAATGATCCTGTACTTAACAGTTGTTGTCTGTGTGTCTGTCTGTGTGTCTGTCTGTGGTCACCATGACAACTCACCCCTCTGGATCCTGCCGTGGCGAACTTGACATTACTCGGCATTGTCCGCATCAGGTCCAGGGAGACCTGCTTCCTGTAGCGAGCAGCCAGCTGAGGAAGAACAAGTACACAAACTCTCACTACCTTCTTGAAACACATCTATGTACACTCACAACATGGATCAATCAAAGATGAATTATTACACATTATGGCAGACTTTCCATGATTTCTGAAACAAGCACCTATTTCTATGGCCTAGTTAATCCGCCAACCAAGGCTTGAGCGCCCTATAGATTACTGATCCTGCAGGATACCAAGACTTGAAAACCCTCAGATTACTGATCCTGTAGCCTACCAAGACTTGAACACCCTCAGATTACTGACCCTGTAGCCTACCAAGACTTGAACACCCTACAGATTACAGATCCTGTAGCCTACCAAGACTTGAACACCCTACAGATTACTGACCCTGTAGCTAACCAAGACTTGAACACCCTACAGATTACTGATCCTGTAGCCAACCAAGACTTGAACACCCTACAGATTACTGACCCTGTAGCCTACCAAGACTTGAACACCCTACAGATTACTGATCCTGTAGCTAACCAAGACTTGAAAACCCTCAGATTACAGATCCTGTAGCCTACTAAGACTTGAACACCCTCAGATTACTGATCCTGTAGCCTACCAAGACTTGAACACCCTACAGATTACTGATCCTGTAGCTTACCAAGACTTGAACACCCTCAGATTACTGATCCTGTAGCCTACCAAGACTTGAAAACCCTACAGATTACTGATCCTGTAACCTACCAAGGCTTGAAAACCCTCAGATTACTGATCCTGTAGCAGACCAAGACTTGAACACCCTCAGATTACTGACCCTGTAGCTAACCAAGACTTGAAAACCCTCAGATTACTGATCCTGTAACCTACCAAGACTTGAACACCCTACAGATTACTGACCCTGTAGCCTACCAAGACTTGAACACCCTCAGATTACTGATCCTGTAGCTAACCAAGACTTGAACACCCTCAGATTACAGATCCTGTAGCCAACCAAGACTTGAACACCCTACAGATTATTGACCCTGTAGCTAACCAAGACTTGAAAACCCTCAGATTACTGATCCTGTAACCTACCAAGACTTGAACACCCTACAGATTACTGACCCTGTAGCCTACCAAGACTTGAACACCCTCAGATTACTGATCCTGTAGCTAACCAAGACTTGAACACCCTACAGATTACTGATCCTGTAGCCTACCAAGACTTGAACACCCTCAGATTACTGACCCTGTAGCTAACCAAGACTTGAACACCCTCAGATTACAGATCCTGTAGCCTACCAAGACTTGAACACCCTCAGATTACTGACCCTGTAGCTAACCAAGACATGAACACCCTACAGATTACTGACCCTGTAGCCTACCAAGACTTGAACACCCTACAGATTACTGATCCTGTAGCTAACCAAGACTTGAAAACCCTCAGATTACAGATCCTGTATTCAGGCAAGACTTGAACACCCTACAGATTACTGATGCTGCAGCCTACCAAGACTTGAACACCCTCAGATTACTGATCCTGTAGCCTACCAAGACTTGAACTCCCTACAGATTACTGATCCTGTAGCTTACCAAGACTTGAACACCCTACAGATTACTGATCCTGTAGCTTACCAAGACTTGAACTCCCTACAGATTACTGATCCTGTAGCTTACCAAGACTTGAACACCCTACAGATTACTGATCCTGTAGCTTACCAAGACTTGAACACCCTACAGATTACAGATCCTGTAGACTACCAAGACTTGAACACCCTACAGATTACAGATCCTGTAGCCTACCAAGACTTGAACACCCTACAGATTACAGATCCTGTAGCTTACCAAGACTTGAACACCCTCAGATTACTGACCCTGTAGCCTACCAAGACTTGAACACCCTACAGATTACAGATCCTGTAGCCTACCAAGACTTGAACACCCTCAGATTACAGATCCTGTAGCCTACCAAGACTTGAACACCCTCAGATTACTGACCCTGTAGCTAACCAAGACTTGAACACCCTACAGATTACTGATCATGTAGCCAACCAAGACTTGAACACCCTACAGATTACTGACCCTGTAGCCTACCAAGACTTGAACACCCTACAGATTACTGATCCTGTAGCTAACCAAGACTTGAAAACCCTCAGATTACTGATCCTGTAGCCTACTAAGACTTGAACACCCTCAGATTACTGATCCTGTAGCCTACTAAGACTTGAACACCCTACAGATTACTGATCCTGTAGCTTACCAAGACTTGAACACCCTACAGATTACAGATCCTGTAGACTACCAAGACTTGAACACCCTACAGATTACAGATCCTGTAGCCTACCAAGACTTGAACACCCTACAGATTACTGATCCTGTAGCTTACCAAGACTTGAACACCCTCAGATTACTGACCCTGTAGCCTACCAAGACTTGAACACCCTACAGATTACAGATCCTGTAGCCTACCAAGACTTGAACACCCTCAGATTACAGATCCTGTAGCCTACCAAGACTTGAACACCCTCAGATTACTGACCCTGTAGCTAACCAAGACTTGAACACCCTACAGATTACTGATCCTGTAGCCAACCAAGACTTGAACACCCTACAGATTACTGACCCTGTAGCCTACCAAGACTTGAACACCCTACAGATTACTGATCCTGTAGCTAACCAAGACTTGAAAACCCTCAGATTACTGATCCTGTAGCCTACTAAGACTTGAACACCCTCAGATTACTGATCCTGTAGCCTACCAAGACTTGAACACCCTACAGATTACTGATCCTGTAGCTTACCAAGACTTGAACACCCTCAGATTACTGATCCTGTAGCCAACCAAGACTTGAAAACCCTACAGATTACTGATCCTGTAACCTACCAAGACTTGAACACCCTCAGATTACTGATCCTGTAGCCAACCAAGACTTGAAAACCCTCAGATTACTGACCCTGTAGCTAACCAAGACTTGAAGACCCTCAGATTACTGATCCTGTAGCCAACCAAGACTTGAAAACCCTACAGATTACTGATCCTGTAGCCTACCAAGACTTGAACACCCTCAGATTACTGATCCTGTAGCCTACCAAGACTTGAACACCCTACAGATTACTGACCCTGTAGCTAACCAAGACTTGAAAACCCTCAGATTACTGATCCTGTAACCTACCAAGACTTGAACACCCTACAGATTACTGACCCTGTAGCCTACCAAGACTTGAACACCCTCAGATTACTGATCCTGTAGCTAACCAAGACTTGAACACCCTACAGATTACTGATCCTGTAGCCTACCAAGACTTGAAAACCCTCAGATTACTGACCCTGTAGCCTACCAAGACTTGAACACCCTCAGATTACAGATCCTGTAGCCTACCAAGACTTGAACACCCTCAGATTACTGACCCTGTAGCTAACCAAGACTTGAACACCCTCAGATTACTGATCCTGTAGCCAACCAAGACTTGAACACCCTACAGATTACTGACCCTGTAGCCTACCAAGACTTGAACACCCTACAGATTACTGATCCTGTAGCTAACCAAGACTTGAACACCCTCAGATTACTGATCCTGTATTCAGGCAAGACTTGAACACCCTACAGATTACTGATGCTGCAGCCTACCAAGACTTGAACACCCTCAGATTACAGATCCTGTAGCCTACCAAGACTTGAACTCCCTACAGATTACTGATCCTGTAGCTTACCAAGACTTGAACACCCTCAGATTACAGATCCTGTAGCCTACCAAGACTTGAACACCCTACAGATTACAGATCCTGTAGCTTACCAAGACTTGAACACCCTACAGATTACAGATCCTGTAGCCTACCAAGACTTGAACACCCTACAGATTACAGATCCTGTAGCCTACCAAGACTTGAACACCCTACAGATAACTGATCCTGTAGCTTACCAAGACTTGAACACCCTCAGATTACAGATCCTGTAGACTACCAAGACTTGAACACCCTACAGATTACTGATCCTGTAGCCTACCAAGACTTGAACACCCTACAGATTACAGATCCTGTAGACTACCAAGACTTGAACACCCTACAGATTACTGATCCTGTAGCCTACCAAGACTTGAACACCCTCAGATTACAGATCCTGTAGACTACCAAGACTTGAACACCCTACAGATTACAGATCCTGTAGACTACCAAGACTTGAACACCCTACAGATTACTGATCCTGTAGCCTACCAAGACTTGAACACCCTACAGATTACAGATCCTGTAGACTACCAAGACTTGAACACCCTACAGATTACTGATCCTGTAGCCTACCAAGACTTGAACACCCTCAGATTACAGATCCTGTAGACTACCAAGACTTGAACACCCTACAGATTACAGATCCTGTAGACTACCAAGACTTGAACACCCTACAGATTACTGATCCTGTAGACTACCAAGACTTGAACACCCTACAGATTACTGATCCTGTAGCCTACCAAGACTTGAACACCCAAAGATTACCGATCCTGTAGACTACCAAGACTTGAAAACCCTACAGATTACTGACCCTGTAGCCTACCAAGACTTGAACACCCTCAGATTACTGATCCTGTAGCCAACCAAGACTTGAACACCCTACAGATTACTGACCCTGTAGCTAACCAAGACTTGAAAACCCTCAGATTACTGATCCTGTAGCTAACCAAGACTTGAAAACCCTCAGATTACTGATCCTGTAACCTACCAAGACTTGAACACCCTACAGATTACTGATCCTGTAGCTTACCAAGACTTGAACACCCTCAGATTACAGATCCTGTAGACTACCAAGACTTGAACACCCTATAGATTACTGATCCTGTAGCCTACCAAGACTTGAACACCCACAGATTACCGATCCTGTAGCCAACCAAGACTTGAACACACTCAGATTACAGATCCTGTATTCAGGCCAGACTTGAACACCCCACAGATTACCGATCCTGTAGCCAACCAAGACTTGAACACACTCAGATTACGGATCCTGTATTCAGGCAAGACTTGAACACCCCACAGATTACTGATGCTGTAGCCTACCGGTGAGTCCGGAACAAGGTTGCAGAGATTGCGGAAGTAGTGCGGACCCTTCTCTGTGATGACATCCTGAACTTGGTCGTGGACTAGCTGCCGCCACACCTGTTTCCGAAACTGGTCCGGAATTCCGCCACGACACAGATGCTTCAAACCCTTCTTCTGCAAAACACAAAATACATTCACATCATAGACAATACATCCACATCACAGACAATACATCCACATCACGGACAATACATCCACATCATAGACAATACATCCACATCACAGACAATACATCCACATCACAGACAATACATCCACATCATAGACAATACATCCACATCACAGACAATACATCCACATCATAGACAATACATCCACATCACGGACAATACATCCACATCACGGACAATACATCCACATCATAGACAATACATCCACATCACGGACAATACATCCACATCACGGACAATACATCCACATCATAGACAATACATCCACATCACGGACAATACATCCACATCATAGACAATACATCCACATCACAGACAATACATCCACATCACGGACAATACATTCACATCATGGACAATACGGTTTGTGGAATGATCACTGGAATATAGATCCTATCATTTTGACATGCAAAATTTAATGTCATCTTGTACAAGAGTGTTTTCATAATTCTTCTTGAGGTCATATATATTTCTATCACCAAAGAATAGAAAAGTTAATCTGTTTGGAAAAGACTGCTAGTTTGCTGTCAGCATTTCGCACCATAATTTGCCAGTACGTCATAGACTCAGATACCAAAGCACAAATTCATTTATACATATCCTTCTAACCTTTGGGGCATGGGGGTGTGGGGGTGTGGGGGTGTGGGCGTGTGGGGGTTGTGTCCCAGTAATCTAAGGTGGCACATTTTGCTGTCAAACTTGAAAAACTTGCACTTGCACATCATAATCACATCTGTTCACAGATTTATTAAAAGTAGTTCCTGCTAGGTTACCTCATTTGAATATTTATCACATCATGATCCAAAGTTAATTGGATTTGTTTCTGCATCCATACCACTATCCATTATGTGATAAACTCGGCTACAAAATATCTGCTTACATTTTTGACGATGTTCTTGGCGTGCTGCCTGAGGTAGTTGTTCCACCGACGCTGATGTTCCTCGTAGGCGCCGGCCTGAGTCAGGTAGTGGACGCTCAGCTCCTGACACAGGTAGTGGAGCAGCAGGCCGGGGTCATCAAACTGGTGCTTGAACCCATAGCAGTCCACGTGGACGTCGTGATTCGCCAGCCTACAACACACACAACAGAACGTCGTGATTCGCCAGTCTACAACACACACAACACTGACACACTAGAGCAGGACACGTGGACGTCATGATTCGCCAGTCTACAACACACACAACACTGACACACTGGAGCAGTCCACGTGGACGTCATGATTCGCCAGTCTACAACACACACAACACTGACACACTGGAGCAGGACACGTGGACGTCGTGATTTGCCAGTCTACAACACACACAACACTGACACACTGGAGCAGGACATGTGGACGTCATGATTCGCCAGTCTACAACACACACAACACAGACGCACTGCAGCCGAACACGTGGACGTCGTGATTCGCCAGTCTACAACACACACAACACTGACACAATGGAGCAGGACACGTGGACGTCGTGATTCGCCAGTCTACAACACACACAACACTGACACACTAGAGCAGGACACGTGGACGTCGTGATTCGCCAGTCTACAACACACACAACACTGACACACTGGAGCAGGACACGTGGACGTCATGATTCGCCAGTCTACAACACACACAACACTGACACACTGGAGCAGGACACGTGGACGTCGTGATTCGCCAGTCTACAACACACACAACACTGACACACTGGAGCAGGACACCAGGATGTCGTGATTCGCCAGTCTACAACACACACAACACTGACACAATGGAGCAGGACACCAGGACGTCGTGATTCGCCAGTCTACAACACACACAACACTGACACAATGGAGCAGGACACCAGGACGTCGTGATTCGCCAGTCTACAACACACACAACACTGACACACTGGAGCAGTCCACGTGGACGTCATGATTCGCCAGTCTACAACACACACAACACTGACACACTGGAGCAGTCCACGTGGACGTCATGATTCGCCAGTCTACAACACACACAACACTGACACACTGGAGCAGGACACGTGGACGTCATGATTCGCCAGTCTACAACACACACAACACTGACGCACTGGAGCAGGACACGTGGACGTCATGATTCGCCAGTCTACAACACACACAACACTGACACACTGGAGCAGGACACGTGGACGTCATGATTCGCCAGTCTACAACACACACAACACTGACACACTGGAGCAGGACACGTGGACGTCGTGATTCGCCAGTCTACAACACACACAACACTGACGCACTGGAGCAGGACACGTATCACATATGTTGTCATCAATCAGTTGTTACACTTTCATTCATGCTTGTCTTAACTACGAACCCTGATGGATCTAGATCTTCATAACAATCTTAGCCTTGAGGTTACTGTAAAGTCATCGTAAGGCAAACATACACTGTCATAGCCTATTTTCAAAACTATCGTAGCCCTAAGACATCGCAAGAATGTCGTAAATCTAAGATAGGTCCATACCTGTCGTAAGTTTATTGAATTTAATTCAAGATGGTGGCATACTTTGCTGCAGATACTTTTTAAACAAATAACCTGCATTTGCTGAAACATTGACATTTCATTTTGTTAAGCTGTGTGATTCAAATCGACCCTTCTTATACACAAAGAACGCATCAAAGATTTCACGTCGGAAATGTTGTTACTAGTGACAGCGATTCTCTTAACTATCGAGTCAACAGAAAATAATTTCTATCCCAGTCTATTCTTACAGAAGTGTGAAACAACATACCTTTTTGATGAATCTTAAATAAGATCATTTTGAAAATCTTGACCCGGATATAATATTCTATTATCCTCAAGCGCCTACAGACAAAGTACATTGCTGCATGTGTCCCCATATTCTTTACTTGATTACAGTATCGTAGTCCAACCAAATATTCATGCGAATAAAAAACATTGACTGTTAATTAACACAGATGCCTTGAACAGTTTTGTTTAAAAAAATAAAAATGGCTGATGCCTAAGATCTTTGAAAAATTTGGAAAGTCTAAAAATTAATTTATTGTGGCATTAAATTAGATAAGGATGATACATTTTCCAAACATGGTGATTCAATTCATGTTGTGCAGCCTAATCATTATTAATTTTTGAAGGGTAATCAAGGTTTCTGTAAAACTATGACCATTCATAAAGATCATGATTATGAATATTTAGATTCATCAGCGAGGTGCTGGAAACAGGCTATATTCTAAGGGAGGCAACTCCTGTCCAAAACAATTTCCCTGCCTGTTATGAAGCTGCTATAAAATACCTTTCATATGTGGGCAAACTTGGGTTGATCTTCCTGGCATCATCGAGAAGCTTTTGAACTCTGATCTTGTGCTAGAAAAGAATGAAGTTCAAACATGATAGTCAGAACCTACAAACATCAGTACTTTATATCAAAAACACTACAATATCAATTAATAATATTTTTCTCAGAAATCAAATATACAGAATAGAGTGTCAACAATATTTTTATTGTTATCAACCCCAAAGGATAAAAATGTTCATAAATTGGCCAAAAGTTGCAAATTAGAGATTTGAACTGATTTGCAGCACTGTTAAGGGAGACAACTTTACATTCGCATCAATCTAACTATCTATAAGCAAAATGGTCATTAATAGTCATGGCTGCCCTTTCTTGAAGCAGTTCTACACTCATACCCCAGCTGAATTACCCAGCATCCCTCACTCACCCTGTCCCCACCAAAGAGTGACAACTCTGCGTCGTCCATGGTGTCAGTCCCAGTGAAGCGGATGCTGGACTGTATGAGGGAGACGTAGTCGAACTTCCACTTCTCGATGTCCGCCTCCAGGACATGGAGCTTGCTGCACAAATAGGGAGGGATGGTCAAGATTTATCATTCAAATTGGCTTCCACAATTTACACAAATTATCAGAATAACATTATGTTATGATTTTGTTACCCAACTCTGGCCAGAACCTTTTCAAAACTTGCTTTACAAATATGCTGATTCACAAAATTTGAAATGTGAAATGAATGAAAAGCAGTGTTTTACAAAAATAAGTTAACTTTAGAAAAACACCTCATTTACACCTCATTTACTGTCGCTATAAATACTTTATTTGAAATACTATAATTGAAACCTGTTCAATATTTATCATAACAACTTAAAAAAACAATGAATTACGACGAATCATGAGAGGAAATTTCAAAAATATATTTGAAATTGAAATTATGATATTTTTGACCTGACAACCTGAAGTTTTGGACTAAAACCTGTAAATCAAAACAAAAAGTCTGACCTCAGCCACATTCGCCTATATTCTTTCCTGGAATCACAACGTGTAATTATTCTACACTTTCTCATCATACTATACACAACACATGTGTCTCCTGTAGTCCTACCTGTCTTGCTCTGTGAAGACCACCTGATCGCTACTCCGCAGTTTGGCCAGGCGTTTCACCTCCTCATTCAGGAAACGGTTCTGGTTTTGTAAGACTCGAACTCTCTCCTGAAACTCTTTTGATACTTTGGTTGTTCTGCAAGCCAGATATATTGATGAGGATAGCATCATGTCATCAACAGCTACACAACAAAACATACAGCAAGACAACATCATGGGAGCGGTGCAGTGGGGGGGGGGGGGGGAGTATTATGTTCCGCCGCTCAGGACGAAGTTCCAGTCACTTTGGTTGGAAAATACCAACAAGGAGAATTTTGAACCTGGCATTTTGGAATTTAAAGTTAATGTTCAATCTCTAGGCTACCTTAACTTTTGTTTGTTTGTTTGTTTGTTTGTTTGTTTAAAGCCATAGTCAGCAATATTACAGCTACATGACGGCAGCCTGTAACTAATCGAGTCTGGACCAGACAATCCAGTGATCATAATTGTTAGCTTGTGTCCATGATGTGAAAAATACCAGAATAATTAAGAATTGACGTATTTTTGTTCTCATTTATGGAGGTAAAAAACTGTGCACATACTGACTAAATCCATGTAGTGGAATAACCCAAAGCATTCACACCATTTTTTTACGTTTATAACTCCATAAAGACAGAAACATATTGAAGCTAATTCTTATAAATAAATATGTCAACAATAATAACATCCCAGACTAATATTATCAAGCAATCAGGAAATAATAGTCTGTTCAAGGGTGTGGTCTAATATATTTTTTGGCTTACGGGAACATAAACGCCAAAAAAAGTGCTTGGTTAGCCAATCAAATGCCATGGCATTGCTTGCAATTTCTTCACTTCGAGACCCGTGAAGATCCGGGGTAGAATAGGTCTTCAGCAACCCATGCTTGTCGTAAAAGGCGACTAACGGGATCAGGTGGTCAGGCTCGCTGACTTGGTTGATGCATGTCATCATTCCCAATTGCGTGGATTGATGTTCATGATGTCAATCACTCGATTGTCTGGTCCAGACTCCAGACTGCCGTCATATAGCTGGAATATTGCTGAGTGCGGAGTAAAACCCCAAAAAAACAAAAAAAAACATCTTCACTTTGAGGAGTACTGTACCTCTTCTTGCTGTCATAGGCCTGGTCCCCGTGGCCCAGCTGCCCCAGCTTCTCGTCAAGGTCCAGGATGATTTCATCCTTCTGTTTGAGGATGTCCTGGTAACAAGTCTGTCGGTTCATCACCTTGGCCAGCTCACACTTGGTGGCTCTGAAACACAGCATCCCAAGGTCATCCCAAGGTCATCGCAAGGTAACATTCACATACAGAGGAGGAGTTCATGGCAAATGTTTTTACAAACGGGAGGCTGCTATAAACATGTTGATATTATGCCAAATATTATGTGTCCCTTGTATAAAGGACTGCCTCTGTGGTCTAGAGGTTAGAACATCTGCCCTGAGAGTAGAAGGTCGGTGGTTCAATCTCCTGACCACATCTGACATTAAATGATGATACTTGTTGTTACCCTGCCTGATGTTCAAGCATTAAATGGATAACACAAGGGCTGGTTGGCTCAGAGTAAATGCTATGTGTCTGAGAGGGGTATCCATGTTAACCTGTGGCACGTAATCTCAGTGGGCTAGCACTATAAAACCAGCATAAACCTAGACTAATACACGCAGCCACACACACATGTATGCACGTCGCTTTACAAGTGCAATCATCTAGAACGTGGTGTTAAACCCATTTCACCTCACCTTGTTCAAAGTTACAAAACTTATCAATAATTATCGTAGATAAATCCTTCCCGCACATCAATATGACTATAAAACATGTATGTCAAACTGATAGATGACACGACCACGCTAGCTACTTTTATATCATTCAATTTAGTATGAACAGCGGCTGCCTTTTGCTGTATACTGTATAAATGCAATCATGAATGTCACCAAAATATCCTTAGGACAGTCGAACCATGTCGTGGAACAGACATAACTTGACCACTGTCCAAAGCAGGATTGGACCCAACACACTCACTCTAAAACAATCCCCACCACTCCTGTAGCAACCAGCCATATGCACCAACAGACACAGATAAGATAAGCAAGTATTGCCCTGACAGTGGCCTGACTATAATCGATACAGCATATTGCAACCTTACAACTTGGGGCTTATAGGATAACACAAGGTCTTACGTTAAAGCTTTATCAGATATTAACACTAGCTCACTCATCCTGCACCTGCCACCTGTACGTCCCACACAAACGATATCAGACAACTACCGGTACTTTATTTCAATCAGCATCTCTCAGCGTCATACCATGAGGCATATAAGACCATGCATCCCTCTACTGTCATGCAACAGCCATAAGATGTTCTTATTTTTTACAAAAGAATTTAATACTCAAATTGCCATAAAAATATTAAACCAAATTAAATTCGGAAATTTAATTTCATATAGAAATGGCATTTAATATTAACAAATTTCATCTATCTTTTATGAAAGTTTTTAATTCTCAAATTTCAATTAAAATATTTAAAAAATTAAATTTTGATATTTAATATTTAAATAAGAAATGGCATTTAATATTAGCAAATTTCATATATATTTTTACGAAAGATTTAATTCTCAAATTTCTATTAAAATATTAAACAAAATTAAATTTGGATATTTAATATTTAAATAGGAAATGACATTTAATATTAACAAACTTCATCTGTTGGAAACAGGAAAACTGACACCTAAAAAGTTCCTTAGCCTGATGAGATATAAAACAGATATGTTTCCTAAATCGGCAATACCGAGGTCACCTGAAGCCATATGTTACTGTATACAAAGACAAGCTGTTTTGCAGAGTCAGCTGAAAGATTGACCGATAACAGAATATAGATGAGTGGCACCACAGGGACACACTCACAATCCATCTGATATGTCAGGCATGCTCTACAGCTAACACTGAATCTAGGTAACAGGTGAGTGGCATATCACAGCAACACACTCAGAATCCTGCTTATATTTCATTGTATGTTGTTTTGTGTCACGGCAGAAATATTATCAGAACCTGTAAGTATTCAAGCATGGAACAGGCAAAACAGTGACTAGGCACCAACCCATGACATTGGCGAATAATGGGGCATGATGGGATATGGTGAGGCATGATGGGATACGATGGGGCACAATGGGGCCACAAAGGAGCACTACACAGAATCAGTCATGTGTGAGACTGTTCACCTGATTTCAACAGGATCAATAAAAGCATTGTGACTTTGAAGTGGAGTCAATGACAAAAAAAGAAATATGTTTATCTCAACCCACGTCAACAGCAGTTTTGCTTTATTTAACTGATCAAGATTCAGCATGCACGTCAGACATGGCATATATTCTATCTATGGCTAACACGTATTGAAATGTAATGATGTGTTGGGTTACCAAACGCAGGTTTGTTGTTTAGGAGAACAACCATTCCGGGATTAAATGTAATGAAATATTAGCTCTCAAATCATGGGACCTTTTTCCTCCTATGAGTTCAAGACAATTGTGTCATTCAGTCCTTTAGTCATGTTTATACATTAATATCTTCAAAACTTCTACATGTAAATAAGGCAGAATTGTGTCATTAAACCAGAAAGCTGTATCTTATATATTTGCAGCCTTTCACCGTGTTGGCCGAAAAAAGTATGATGCGGGAAGTCTATAATGACACAATACGGAAATCATTATGAAAAATATACACTGGCGAAAAACATAGTGAAAATTTGTTATGTTTAATCCCAGAAGGGTTGCTCTCTCAAAACAACGTACCGGTGTTTGAAAACCAATTACGATCTCGTTGTCGTCTCGAGAGACCATGCAGCTGTGCTAAGGGGAAACAGCCCTGTCTGCCATTACTTGGCTACTTGCAGACTGACATTTGCCCACGTGTACCTGTGCCACAGACGTAACTTCTCCATGTTCTCAACACCGTACACCACAGACAGGTAATGCATGAGACACCTGCAGTTTAGGTTGTGTATAGAAGGTGGATCAACTATAGTTCCAGTCAGTGGCATTGTCCAACATAAAGTTCACCCAAACAACTCCCGACATCGTCTCTGAAAGCGCCGAAGTACTCTCCATGTCCTCCATGGTTACAAGGGTTTTAATCATTATTCTGAAAAGTTTCTTTGCATTGTTATGCTGTGTCTGATCAATGGCCTCTCCTTGCTGCAGCTGTTGCGGGGACCCTGGACATGGATTTATCATGAGTGACTCATACTGATATATGTGCCGTATACAACTTTTTTCTGTAGGTTAACATCTGAGACCTGTATCACTTCGGGCTTTCCTCCCACATTAAGCTGACACGCTGTGGTATAACTGTAATATTGTTCAAGGTAGCGTTAAACCCAACTTAGCCTCTCACTCACTCTAGATAGATATATGTGCGTATACAACTTGTGTATTCAGATATATCCTGTCCTCCTCCTCCTCCTCCTCATCATCATCATCATCTCACTCACTTTAGACAGATATATGTGTCGTATACAACCTTTTTATGTAGGTTAACATCTGAGACCTGGATCACTTTGGGCTTTCCTCCCACATTAAGCTAGTACGCTGTGGTATAACTGGAATATTGTTCAAAGCAGCGTTAAACCCAACTCACTCACTCACTCACTGGATAGATATATGTGCCGTATACAACTTGTGTATTCAGATATATCATCATCATCACCGTCTCCATCACCATACAAAATACACTTAAGATCAAGAATCAAACAATATATGCTATATAATGGCTTCCAGTAAGATGTGACAAAATGAATTTCTTTTCCACGAGATGTCAGCCAATGCATACCTATAAGCTACACTACACTCTCAAACACAGACAGTATTAATTTCATGAATATACTCCATGAAGTTAATGAATAATTAAAGTTACCATGCCTGTTAATATTTCATTCATGCAATGACTTATGCACATAAGCCTCTTGCAGCTCAAAATAGGATTACAGGTATATGAGAGGCTTTCCTAGCAAGTTATTTACAGTTAAGAAATGACAGTTACATTCATGCTTTTTTCATCAGTATTTCATTTAGATCTCTGAATGTTAGCTTTATATGGCAGAAAAGTGTTAAATGATCAAGTTTTAGATATTTACCACTTAAGTGGAACCCATAAGTATAGTACTGCTTTGGGGTCAAAACAAACAGCAAGCAGATCCTGTCATGGCATAAGGGACATAACTCTTACACAATGTATAAGATCACCTGTTTCCTCTTGCCATGAAATAACTGTTTGTTCTCAGAATCATCACCACCCACCACAACCACCATCACCATCACCATCACCACCATCATCATTATATTATTATCATGAGTAGAGTGCTGACAGACACAGGATTGCAATGGGGGCACAAATGGGAATGGAACATGCAAAAGACTACCCCATGTCTCATAAACAATATTTTCAACCCCTAACTCCAAACTATACCCATGATAATACGTGAACTAATTATGTATAATTGAACTAACTGTGCTATTCACAACTAACTTTATAGTCAGATAAGCAACCACACATCCTGCCACATCTCAGCAACATTCAACATTAAACGCAACAGCTTTCATACAACAGCAGCAACATTCAACATTAAACACCACAGCTTTCATACAACAACAGCAACATTCAACATTAAACACCACAGCTTTCATACAATAACAGCAACATTCAACCTTTTAACACCACAGCTTTCATACAATAACAGCAACAATGTGTGAACTAATTATGAATAAGGTGAACTGACTGCCTTATTCTCACATCAAAGTCTACAGTGAGACAAGCACCCACCAGTCTTCAACCTTTTGCCCTATATCCATCCATACACAAAATCCAAATGTGGGAGCTAATTATCCATAAGGTGAACTCACTGCCTTATTTTTCACATCAAAGTCTACAGTGAGACAAGCACCCATCAGTCTTCAACCTTTTGCCCTATATCCATCCACACACAAAACCACAATGTGGGAGCTCATTATCCATAAGATGAACTCACTGCCTTATTCTCACATCAAAGTCTACAGAGAGACAAGCACCCACCAGTCTTCAACCTTTTGCCCAAAATCCATCCACACACAAAACCACAATGTGGGAGTTAGTTATTCATAAGGTGAACATGCAGTGCTATACTCACATCAAGTCCTTCTCCAGCTCTGAGATTCTGCCTAGCTCTTGTGACCCCATCTCCCCTTTATCGATGGCAGAATCACTGGACGCAGACATCGAACTATCATAAACCAGATCATGTCTTACAAACATCACCCACTTCTTCATCTCGGACTTTACACATATGACATACATATACCAGAGGATATGTGACAGAAATTCTGTTGAATCAATACAGATTTATACAACAACCATGTGTAGAACATCAAATATTTGATCTTGGCAACAGAATGATACCATTGTTGCCATTGATTTGAACCTGAAGCATGACGGCAACAGAGGACTGACCTGATGGAGTGTACACATGAATGAATTAAATCGGATATCAATATATCAAGTTTACATAAATACAATGACATTTAACACAGTTGCAAACATCAAAGTCCAATATGGTAAACTCTGCTTCATATTGTATTTTGAATATTTTTCAAAGAACTAACTACTTTGAGGCTACCATTAATAAACAGGTGAAATCGATGCCACTGCATTTTGTGTGATTTTGATTTAGGTCCAGACTGTTATATCAGTAACTGTACCAGAAGACAAAGTTCAAGAAAGTCCTAATGTCAAAGCAGTAATTGTTCAAGAAGACAAACTTCATTAAACCATTTGACCATTTTGTCCATCAGATTGGCCATTTTGTCCGACAGATTGATATTTTGCCCACTAGTTTGGCCATTTTGTCCGACAGATTGACATTTTGCCCACTAGTTTGGTCATTATGTCCGACAGATTGACATTTTGCCCACTAGTTTGGCCAATTTGTCTGACAGATTGACATTTTGCCCACTAGTTTGGCCATTTTGTCCACCAGACTGACATTTTGCCCACTAGTTTGGCCATTTTGTCCACCAGATTGACATTTTGCCCACTAGTTTGGCCAAAGCATTAAGCAGCTTAAGCAAAAGCTCTGGCCCGTCCCCTTTGGCAAACAGCACACAACAGCAGAACTATGAACAAACTTCTCTACCATCATACATACCTATGTCGGTTCCTCTCCTCCGATCTAGACAGATCAAAGTTCTGATACTGATCACAGTCGCTGTCTTGATCAAACGTCTGCTGTCTCATCTTCCTCTTCATCCCATCAGCCTTTGATCTGTTTCTCCTCGTGTGTCCTTCCTCCCCATACAACTCATCGCTGTCCGCGGTGCTGCCGCTGCTAGAGTCGCCATTGTACATGGAGCTTCGGCGGTAGCCGTTAGCCTTGGTTTCACACGAGTCCATGCTGACGGACAACTGTCGAGCATACGGAGCAAACAGGGACGACGGAATCTCTGAAACGAGCAGGTTACACATGCAGACTTTATCATTTACTGCCATTGCTGGTGGAAGATGAAGACAGAATTCACTTCAGAAGCACCTGTTGAAATCAATCAGTCAATTCTGTCTTCATAAACATTAAGTCCACAAAACAACTTTTTTGAAAATCATGTCCGAATTAAACAAAAGCACTTCAGAAAGTAATTCTGAAATGAATTACAATCTTCAATCTATTAATCTTTGCAATTCTCTCACAGATCATACATATGATTTTTTACAATCAAAATCATGTATACAAAAAACATATTTTCTAAAATGAATTTTAACATATTTGAAAATGAAAAGCAGTTTGATATGTAGTCCAGCCTTGAGAAACCTTACCGGGTCCCAACAACAAATACTTCAACATGGCTGGTCTACGACAATCTCAAGGCAAGACTTTTTATAACATTTCATGGTGACAGTGAAAATCAATTTATCAAAATATTTCATATGATACAGAATACATAACAACTACAGGCAGTATATATAAGTTTGAACCAATCACAATCCTGTGTTGTGCTGTGTGGTGCTGTACTACCATGCATACATAAACTTATCATTCAGTTATTACTCACTATTATTGCACTAGGAATTATATCTGGTTATATGCTAATATGTAAATTGCTACCAATGCATATTCATATATTTATTGCATGTTCAAATAATTTTTCATAGATTGAATAATGACTGACTATTATGTCTATTTTGTTAGTGTTCTACTTGTAAGTAACCAAATTGGAGGCCATTTTGAATCTCTGGTGATATTTTTTTAATAATAATCACTTTTTATTTGTGACAAGCTCCAAATATTTGTTCATACATGACCCTACCTTCACTAGATATATGCTGTTGTTTTTAAATCTTCATAATAGTATCAATATCTTGACAGTAAAATCACTATCAATTTCATTGATAATCCTCCCAAACTAACATATTTCTTTTGACATCTAACCTGAATATCAGTCCACCTCGCCACCCCTCATCCTTATCCTTTCCATGACATGTTTATAAATCCTTCATCAAGCCAATAATTTTAAAGATGATTATCTCCCAAATACCTGTTCTTGCAGTTAATAAAAAAATACACATATATATCTACTAATATATAATTAGTAAATACATCTCATATTACAATTCTATGTGAATATTCTACATCATAGGCCACCACACATATTTTGCCAGTTTTATAGTAATATTATTTAGTACACTATTATTTATACCAGACTATGACATAAAATCAATATTAAGCATAGTATACAATATATTCAACAGATGGCAGCCTTGACCTAGGAAAACAAGGGCAGGTAACCCCTTATATAATGATTTTCTACTAAACAAACCCTGGCCAGATCAATCAATATTTCCGTGCAGTAGTGTATTGTGTCAATATTGTGCAATCTTGAAACTGATATTCGAAATTGCAGCTTATCAAAACTATCAGTGTTGCTTGCAAAGTTAGAAAAGCTTCTAAAAGCATTTAACGATACATGACATAATTATTAAAATTTGTAGATCTAATTTTCATATCACACTGTATTTTGTAATTTCAATAACAGACATGCATGTGCAGTGGATATGGAAATGAAAACATACAACATACAATCAATATTTTACCGCACAAATAGGTACAGAAACAGGAAGTACTAATCTGATAATGAGGGTTACAAGCAAAATAAAAAAAATATGCCAAGCATGGGTAGGCCATGGTGCAGGAATCTTGCAACATTCTATCAACATGCATTATATAAATACTCATATGCATTTCAAGGTTATGCATTATCATGCATTGTGGAAATGGAGCCGCCATATAAGCATCATCTAATGCTTAATTTTTTTAAGTTACCAAGTCCATATCGCATTGATTTTATAAACACCATGAACTTATAACATATAATTCTTAAACATGTCTTTATAGGATAAACACACAAACGACATATAGAATCATCGACAACACAAGAGAAAAGTGAAAAAACGACAGAATCTAGATCATATTTAATTATAAATAAAGACATTGACGTGAGCCAGTGTTGCCATGAAGAAACACCTGACAAAACTATCAGCTGAAGAATTAATGCAGACTCAGCAATTCTGATTCTGAAGTGGAATGTAGGCTGCTCACTGTATGGTGTATTGAGTTCAGGTGAGCTATGAATCACTGCATGTTGTACAGGATCAGGTGAGCTAAGTCTTTGAAAACACACACTTGTCAACACAGAAAAAAATGCCATTTTGTAGAGGTACGTTTTTCTATATATTCAAAATATTTTCATATAATTATTTTATAAAAAACGTTAAATATGAAATATTTAAAGGATCGTATATGGTTAAAGGCGATTTCTCCTATTGTATTTTCAGAAAATCCAGATGTCAAAAGAGAAGTGATGGCTATTTTCAATGAGTGTTTGAGAAGTTTGTGTGTTCTAGGGACTGCTGCAGTTTGTGTGTGAGGTTGGGGCTACAGGAAGCGTGTGTGGAGGTGCTGCACGTACAGGAAGTGATACGACGACACTACGACAGTTGGTTTACCTAGAGGATTGGATATGCTGAACCTCTTTTTGAAGGGAGGCATCTCTGGGAGAAGGAGACAAGCATGTATATACATCAAATAAAAAACACAAATCACCTGAAAACAAAATATTACAAGCCTGCGAAATGCAAAGCAGATTGATTCAGCTTTTTTATTTGTCCAAAGCAAGGAAGGTTCATAAAAAGGATAAATTATTGCCAATAAATTAGCTATTTTTTAATACTTACACAGCATTAATTATAATTGTTTACATTCTACTCATTGTGTTATCTGGCTTGTGTTTTATGTTTGAATGATTATTGAAACTTACAAACAAAAATACAATTTTATTTTTGTTAATGGGAGTTATGGGTTATTTCGATTTGCAAAAATTAGTCGCCAAATATAAACAAAGCTTTCTCACATCTAGAAAAATCACCTTGGAATTACATGAAACTAAATCACACATTGATGTTAATTATGTTGACCATAAAACTACATGTTAATTCACACAGCAGGCTCCTCTGTACAAGGATTCCATCTTATGCATCTTCTTGAGGCAAGGGAGTTAACCAACTTTAAAAGTCCAGTTTCCACCCTTGCTGAACTGGGCTGAAATTTCTGGGCTTGATTGTAGCACCAACAGTGGCTATTATGAGTTACGTCCCTTGTATGAGCCCCCTATACTGACCAATCAGATTCCTTCTCTCATATCTCTTGCACTTGCTTCAATTAGACAAGACAATTTCGTTGATAATAAGTTCTTTATTGTTATAAATCAGGTTTAACCTCGCAAAGAGCATCAAATCATTTGAGCCCCTGGGTTAAAAGCATGAAAAAATTTGGAAAATATCTGTCGACACCCAACACGTGCTCTGCATATCCTGTAATTGTACAAATTCTGCATGGCAGTTGCCATGTTGTTTATGAACCGGATGTCGATTTGATTACGGGATTTTGATTGATAACTCCATAATTCCAGCCTAGTTTAGCAAGTGAGTGAGTGAGTATGGTTTTACGCCCCTTTTAGCAATATTCCAGCAATATCACGGCGGGGGACACCAGAAATGGGCTTCACACATTTTACCCATGTCGGGAATCGAACCCAGGTCTTCGGCGTGACGAGCGAACGCTTTAACCATTAGGCTACCCAACCGCCTCTAGTTTAGCAAGGGTGCCAACTGGACTTCTAAAGTCAGTTAACGCCCTTGTCTCAGGAAGATGCATGTCATGGTGCCGGAGCCACTGTTGATGACAGTAACTTTGACAAAGTATTGTAGAAGTCAGGTATATACGTGAGTGTTCTTGTAAATGCTTGAAGCTGTGATGCAAGACAAAGTGATATCACATGAAGCTCTACTCTGCCAACGGCGCCACACAATACTACACTGATGATGCTGCTGTTGTTGCTGATGGTGATGTTGCTGATGGTGTCAGATATACCATCCACAGCCAAAGAGCTCCCTTATTAAATCTTTCTTTTCAGATTATTCAAAATTATCTTTCAAACTGATTGGATCATCAATAAAACTTCCATAAAACAGGCAAAGGGGCATCTTTCAATTTAGGTGATTAGAATATGAGATCCTTATAATGTTAAACAGAAACGTATAGAAAGGTGCAAAAAATACAAACTGGGTCATTTATCGGGTGACTTGTTTGTTAATAAGTACGTAAAAAAATGGTTTTATATGGTTTTTTTATTGTGGAAATACTGCAAGTTAGATATGAGGTGTGAACTATGTCCAATAGTACAAGCTGAAGTCATACAGGGTGTTGAGGCAGACAAGATTTACACAGAAGTGGGTTATATTCACACTGCATCGACTACAGTAGTTAATATTAGATGACTACTTATATACAGTGAAGCTGGTGCTGCCTTCACGTTACTCCTGACTGGGTCATTGCAATCATCTTACCATGATAGAGGACACCCTTGCATAGACTGACTGGGTCATTGCCATCATCCTACCATGATAGAGGACACCCTTGCATAGACTGACTGGGTCATTGCCATCATCTTACCATGATAGAGGACACCCTTGCATAGACTGACTGGGTCATTGCAATCATCTTACCATGATAGAGGACACCCTTGCATAGACTGACTGGGTCATTGTAATCATCTTACCATGATAGAGGACACCCTTGCATAGACTGACTGGGTCATTGCAATCATCTTACCATGATAGAGGACACCCTTGCATAGACTGACTGGGTCATTGCCATCATCCTACCATGATAGAGGAAACCCTTGAATAGACTGACTGGGTCATTGCCATCAGCTTACCATGATAGAGGACACCCTTGCATAGACTGACTGGGTCATTGCAATCATCTTACCATGATAGAGGACACCCTTGCATAGACTGACTGGGTCATTGCCATCATCCTACCATGATAGAGGAAACCCTTGAATAGACTGACTGGGTCATTGCCATCAGCTTACCATGATAGAGGACACCCTTGCATAGACTGACTGGGTCATTGCAATCATCTTACCATGATAGAGGACACCCTTGCATAGACTGACTGGGTCATTGCCATCATCTTACCATGATAGAGGACACCCTTGCATAGACTGACTGGGTCATTGCAATCATCTTACCATGATAGAGGACACCCTTGCATAGACTGACTGGGTCATTGCAATCATCTTACCATGATAGAGGACACCCTTGCATAGACTGACTGGGTCATTGCAATCATCTTACCATGATAGAGGACACCCTTGCATAGACTGACTGGGTCATTGCAATCATCTTACCATGATAGAGGACACCCTTGCATAGACTGACTGGGTCATTGCAATCATCTTACCATGATAGAGGACACCCTTGCATAGACTGACTGGGTCATTGCAATCATCTTACCATGATAGAGGACACCCTTGCATAGACTGACTGGGTCATTGCAATCATCTTACCATGATAGAGGACACCCTTGCATAGACTGACTGGGTCATTGCAATCATCTTACCATGATAGAGGACACCCTTGCATAGACTGACTGGGGTCATTGCCATCATCTTACCATGATAGAGGACACCCTTGCATAGACTGACTGGGGTCATTGCGCTCAGGTGACCTTCTTGCATAGACTGACTGGGGTCATTGCGTTCAGTTAACCTTCTTAGACTTACTGGGGTCAACTCATTCAGTTATCACCTTGCATACACTGACTGAGGTCATCATGATCAGTTATCACCCTTGAAAAATAGACTGTTTTGAGGTCACTGCAATCAGTTATCACCTTGCATACACTGACTGAGGTCATCATAATCAGTTATCACCCTTGAATAGCCTGAATGAGGTCACTCCAATCAGTTATCACCTTGCATACACTGACTGAAGTCATTGCATTCAGTTAACACCCTTGCATACACTGAGTGAGGTCATCACGATGAGTGAGATATCACCTTGAATAGATTGACTGAGGTCATTGCGATTAGTTATTACCCTTAAAAAGACTGACTGAGGTCATCACAATCAGTTTACACCCTTGCATAGACTGAGGTTATCGTGATCAGTTATCACCTTGAATAGACTAACTGAGGTCATCACAATCAGCTATCACCCTTGCATACACTGACTTAAGTCATCGCGATCAGTTAACACCCTGACAGAGTGACCACCATGTATTATTTGTAGCGGGTCAAGTATCTACTACGACATGAACCAGTATTTCCTGTCTGATGACCATCGATTCATGAGTTTCTGGAGTACCAAATAAATAAATGTCTGAAAGATAGTGTCGAGATAATTTCAAAGCTGTATGATGTATTTTTCACATAATAGTAGTCAGATTGCACTCTGCGGTGAGAAAACCTACTTTTTAAGAATCTGGAAAAAAACTTTAATTCCTCACTTAAAATCAGCAAAGTATGTTTCTTTCATTCTGATATATCTTCATGCAATGGGGACAAAATGTTTTGGGGAAAAGTGCACCTCCACCATCATCACTTGTCCCACAACTTTACTACCAAGTCTCCCAGTAACGTAAAGGACAACATTCACGTTATCACTGCACTGGTTACCTTCAAACACTGGAGGCAAGGAACGAGATCGGTCCACCTTCTCATGAGAGGCTTGTAGAGGAGAAAACAGGCAAAATGTTACACTCTCAACTCCTTGAGGAGTATCTTCACTAAGAGAATACTCATACTCTCAACTCCTTGAGGAGTATCTTCACTAAGAGAATACTCACACTCTCAATTCCTTGAGGAGTATCTTCACTAAGAGAATACTCGCACTCTCAACTCCTTGAGGATCATCTTCACTAAGATTGATGAGGACATACCCTTTTATGTCCCCCTTTCCCAAGAAGGAATCACAGACAAATTTAACCAGGATGTCCCTTTGCATAATATATTCACAGTTTCATATTGTTCTGGAGAAAAATAGTGTGCCATTAGTTGGATGATGCCTTCAGTAAACTAGAAGTGAAACCATTGATGTTCACAATGTGGGACCATGACATGCCCTGAACTGGTGAATAATGGATGGTTGACGGTGAACAACGACGCTTAGCTCATGGACCACGACTTGAACAGAACTAACCTGATGTATTTACCAAATGACCTCAACACAATAAGATTGCCTACTAACTCTGGGGTATTGTCCTTGTATATTACAGATGACTGTACTGACATCGAACTTATTGATGAGAATGTTCTTGCAAAACTGTACATCACTTGACTTTTATTATGTATCTTAGCGATGTGTTAATATCCTCTTACAACAGGAGATATGTATCTTACAATTGCTAATATCCACATACACAAAAG
Organism: Haliotis rufescens; assembly: GCF_023055435.1. Classification (NCBI taxonomy): domain Eukaryota; kingdom Metazoa; phylum Mollusca; class Gastropoda; order Lepetellida; family Haliotidae; genus Haliotis; species Haliotis rufescens. The sequence goes on along the minus strand of NW_025964372.1, from coordinate 35,857,691 downwards.
ATTATGAAAATTTGACATAATTTTAGAAGATTTAAGCTAACTCGCAGCAAGACTGGGCCCTTCTGTTCTATTATAACAAATCTTATTGAACATCTCACAGCTATGATACAACTACATTGATAGCATTCAACTTGAAGTAATATTCCTGGAAGAATCAAAGCTTTCTGAAACATTAAAGCAACACAAAAATATCTTTAGTTTATTTCACTTTTCAAAACAGGGACTTAAACTTTAACCATATATTAAGCTTTCTCAACTGGTTTGTTTCTGGGAGTACTGAACACATGTCCGTCACTTGGCAACATTATTCAACAAAAAGCTCATCACTGTATCAGAATCAGGAATATTTTTTGCAATATGGAGAAATGTCCGGCCAATAACCACATCTGCACAAGTAATCTGTCATAATTAATTACATCATACTCAATCTTCATCGTAGCACCACAAGGAACTGAAACATAAATCTTGACTGAAATTAGTACCAGCGATTCTAGTTTGAATCTGACACAGCCACACCCCAAAAATAAGCTCCGAGCATGTGCTTAAAGGTGAAGGGTACACTGCAAAGAATCTCATCAACCAGACTGCATGCCTGACACAAGTGTGTGAGAGAAAGGTTTAATGCCGCTGCACAAGACCCCAGCTAGGGACACCAGGAACTAGCCACAAATTGCACCCATGTTGTGAATCAAACCTATCAGTCAGCGAAATGAGTGAACACTTTAACCACTAGGCTATGCTAAGCATTAGAGACTGATGTACCTTTGCGAGATGGCATGTTGTTCACGTCGAATGATTCTCCGATCTTCTGAAGTTGATAGTGTCGGAATTTGGAGTTCAACGTCGACGCTGGCCCGTTGTTCATGTGAAGGGACTGGGAGTAGCCAAGGGCTTTGTGACGGCTACCTTCGGGATTCATGGCCGTGATGTCGGAGGAACTCTGGGTAATACAAGCAACATGACATGTGATATATCTACAATAGGAATAGAGGAGGCTGAGCATGGTTCTCAGTCACCAGAACAGTGAAAGTACATTATTTCTGCTTCAAGGCTAGCAATCTTCAGACACCTTTTCATAAATCAATTGTGGAACCATATTTGTTCTCACCTTAACGAATCATCATAAGGACAACATAGTGAATGAGTATTGGTTTACGCTGCTTTTAGCAATATTTCAGCTATATCATCAGGGATCCCAGAAATGGACTGCACACATTGTACCCATGTGGGGAATCAAACCCAGGTTTTCAGTGTGGGGAGCAAACGCTTCAACCACTAGGCTACCCCACCGCCCTCAAGGAAGTAGTAAAGTGGGAAATTATTCAGTGGACAGATCTACTTTTTGACTGATTCACTGATTTGAAACTTGGATTTACAGAGAAATTTTAATTGATAAAAGAGTTGACATCATGCTAACTTCCTCGAAACGCATTTAGAAGTTGGAGTACTAAGTAAGGATAAGATATAAGAAAGAACACCACTTGCTTGATAACGGTGTTAGAACCTACACCGAACCGTCGCTCCTAATTATTATAAAGAAGTTGTTCTTCCATGTATCTTATCCTCACATGAACATCATTATACACAATACACAAACAGTTTCTTTTCAAACCAAATTTGAATAACTGACAATCTTTAATGAATAGAAGATATACTGTATTCGACGTAATAAGCGCCCCGCTCTAGTAAGCACCCACGGCGATATTTGCTAATATATTGACTAGTGAACAATCCCAATTAGCACCCCTTCGGATTGATCAATGTACGCAAGACTTATCTATTCGCGTATAATACGCACTCGTGTGTTATATGCACCCTTAATTATAGGCAATTAAATTCTGGAAAAATATACATGTCGTATATAAACATTTCAGGCTGTCAGCATAAACCACGAAATTTATCTTTCAACTCTGTTGTTTTTCACCAAAATAATATTGTATTAAGAGCCCCCTATTTCTAATTTTGAGAGGGCCCTGGGCGCTTATTACGTCGAATACGGTACTACTTTTTACAGAGTGACACAAATTATACAAGAATTAGATTTAGAAATTCCACTGAAGCATCACCGCAAGTGTCCTGGGTTTGGTATTTACAAGGTCACATCAATAACATGTGTTATATACTGATCAACAGTTCAACATTTTTGTGTCCATTAGATAGAAAAATGATATTCCAGTTCACAACAAAATTCATGCTTAGAAACCAAAGAAAAGACTTTTTGTCAAAGATAGGTCAATATCAGCCTGGGATGCACAAAGAAATAAATGGTTGACCACTTTCTAAACGTAGACATTAGAAATATGAAAGCCAGCAGGATACATTCTGAATAGGTAACAGAACTGAAGGAAACTGAAAATTCTGTTCATGCAAAATCATACATAGAGAAAAATACCGTTTGAGGACAGTATACTAAAATTAACATGACATATATCTCCAAAATAAGGTTAATGTCAGTTTAAGAACCTATCCAAAAAAGCATCTTCATGTTAAGTTCTTCTTCTTCCTAGACTAACACTTAGTCTCTGAAAAAATATATTTTTGATAGAAACAAGAAGGTACATTTAAACTGAAAAGGAGCCCCAGTGAGATTAGAGATTCAGACCTGAACCTGTGGAAAATCTAGACTTGCTTCTTTCAGAACTAAAGTACCGGTATGGGCAGAAGGGAAAATATATATAATGGTTCTGGGACTGTGAGACAGATTGTGGAAAGTCTAGACTTGGTTCTTTTTAGGGCTATAGCATTACAGTAAGGGTTGGGTGGAAGGAAAAATAACATGGTTCAGGGACTGTGAGACAGACTGTGGCAAATCTAGACTTGCTTCATTTAGGGCTATAGCATTGCAGTAAGGGCTGGGTGGAAGGGAACATAGTATGGTTCAGGGACTGTGAGACAGACTGTGGCAAATCTAGACTTGCTTCATTTAGGGCCATAACTACAGTAAGGGCGGGTCAGAAGGGAAAATAGCATGGTTCAGGGACTGTGAGACAGACTGTGGCTAATCTAGACTTGCTTCATTTAGGGCTATAACTACAGTAAGGGCGGGTCAGAAGGGAAAATAACATGGCTCAGGGACTGTGAGACAGACTGTTGCTAATCTAGACTTGCTTCATTTAGGGCTATAACTACAGTAAGAGCTGGGCAGAAGGAAAAATAATATGGTTCAGGGACTGGGAGACAGTCTACCTCCTCCCCAACCTGATGGTGAGACTCTCCCGCTGCTGCCTGCCAAGTGTTAGATCTATACACCCCATGTCTGAGTGTGACCTTGAGGAGGGCAACATGGCAAGGTTTAGTAAGGAATCCCTCTACAGGAGACAACCAACTCACAATGTCCATATCTTAACCAGTCAAATACATAGCCTCAAACAGCAGAACTGTTACAAACTGTTGTGTGATCTTGAGATATCTCTTACTTGAAGCAAGGGTGATTAGGGAAATAGATTTTATTAAAAGGATATCTGATATTTGACAATCACATCAACAGAAAAATTTAATGAACATAAGACTGATTTATTTTTTTGAGTGAGTTGGTGTGTTCCAACACATAAAATGCTCTAAAAAAATATTACGGAATTTCTTTTATGAAATTGATCTGTGGCCTGTAAACAAATAAAATGTTGACTAGTTGAAGGAAACATTTCCCTGGAGATGACAGAGGTACCTCCTGGTACTGTTATCCCACACCAGATCACCAAGCTCCTTCCCAGCGCGTGACACCTTCGTTACACTCTCGGTAACATCGCTGCCACCAGTGTGGGCACGGCCATTACAAGAATCTTGAAATTTGCCCTCTAACCCCATATGTAGTAACGTTTATACTTTTGTTTATGTCTTTGGGAATGCTATCATATTCCAGATGAATTTTCTTTGTTGTTTTAATAATCAGATTGGTTCGAGATTGCAGACTAACGGAAAATCAACCAACTTCTCCCTTACATTCTTACTATATCAATTAAAGATGATGCTTTTAATGAAATAGAAATTCAAATTGACAAACAAAGAAAGTAATTTATCAGCGGTAAGTGTATTCGGCGTGAGAACAGTCGTCACTTGTTTGTTAACATAACGGTCATTCGGTTGCGAGTTCAACTCCAAGCATGGTTGGGGCCACCTATCACAGTGGGGAGTTTTTACTGGTGGCAGCGATAGTATAGAGAGCTCCACGAACGGCTATCGCTGTGAGGAGCTTGCAGATCACCTTATACTCACATGGTACCAAATATGTTCTCTTATAAATGCTGTCTGGTTTCTCTAGGAAAAACACAAATTGTGCTGTCATGACACTAGCAACCCTTCGCAACCCTTAGCAACTGCCCCACCTGCCATCATCATAAAGACATCTTCGTCGTCTGCTTTCCACAAAAGAGTACAAGTTCCTCCAGTGCGAGACTCAAGACAATTGTTATTGCACCAGGGTCCACGTGCACAAAGTGATCTCAGTACTACGACAATCATAACTCCCATACCCTTACATACTCTTACAATAGTCGTTGCACAAAGATCACTTTGTGCAAGTGCGACCCGATAAAGATAATACATTTCACAAAATCTCATACACTCAACAAGTATTCAATAAAAAAGATGAGGTGCAACTTCAGATTTACTTTACGAATAGTTGCTAAATAATCATACATGTATACATTTAAAACCAGCTTTGTGTACACAGTCAGCGTGTTGACATAGACTCTGCTCAACATCAATCACAACACTGTAGGTACCTGAAATAGCCCGACGCACATTTCAAAGAGGCTTTTATTTGACTATTGTTGAAGGTTAGCAAAGCAGAAAAGAGGGTATATTTTTCAAAAGGGCTGCATTAATCCAGAACTGGTTGTTTATTTCTAACTCTGTTGCCCAATCCAGCACCCAATTACACAGAACACCCATCAATCCATCCATCCAACCATTACTTCATTCAACCATCCATCTATCCACTCATTCAACCATCCATCTATCCACTCATTCAACCATCCATTTGTCCATCAAACCATCACTTCATTCAACCATCTATTAACCATCCATTCATTCAACCATCCATTTGTCCATCAAACCATCACTTCATTCAACCATCTATTCATCCATACATTCATTCAACCATTCATCACCAAATCCAGCACCCAATTACACAGAACACCCATCAATCAATCCATCCAACCATTACTTCATTCATCCATCCATCACTTCACCCATCCATCTATCCACTCATTCAACCATCCATCCAACAACCACTTCACCCATCCATTCATTCAACATCCATCCATCACTTCACCCATCCATCCATTCATTCATTCACCCATCCATCTATTCACTCATTCAACCATCCATCCAACAACCACTTCAACCTTTATTCCTTCAAATACTTTTCTTTTATCTGTCACCCCCACCCCTCCTCCCAGCCTCTCCGTCTGTTCATCCATGAGTCGTAAAGGTTATGCAGTGTTTTATTGAGTGGCATGATTGTCTTACTCGTTCTCTCTTGTCCAGTTCCTCCTTTGGGGTCTTCTTCTTGTCTATGTTTGCCTTGGAGTGGAGGTCCCTCTTGGCCTGGACAACATGAGCAGGAGAGTCAGGGCATACACAACATTCAGGTCGACCTCTCTATACAGACCAGGGCCCCGATCCACGGAGCGATATAGCGCTGAGATGATCGTAACTCCCATATTGTAACATAGGCTTACAACATTCATAGTGCTCTGATTGCCTTGTGTAATAGGGCCTATGGCCCAGATCCACAAAGCAATAAGAGTGCTAAGATGATCGTAACTCCCATACTTTAGACAGACTTACGACAGTCGTAGTACTCTGATTGCTTTGTGTAATAGGGCCCATAGCCCAGATCCACAAAGCAATAAGAGCGCTAAGATGATCGTAACTCCCATACTTTAGACAGACTTACGACAGTCGTAGTACTCTGATTGCTTAGTGGAACCGTGAGTGAGTGAGTTTGATTTAACGCCGCTTTTAGCAATATTCCAGCAATATCACGGCAGAGAACACCAGGAATGGGCTTTACACATTGTACCCATGTGGAGAATCGAACCCGGGTCTTCGGCGTGTTGAGCGAACGCTTTAACCACTAGGCTACCCGACCACCCCCTTTGTGGAACAGGGCTCAGGGCAGATCCACAAAGCATTCACAGGTCTACAACATATGTAAGCCTGTGATGAACTATCATGTCAGTTATGATAGGTTGTAACAGTGCAAACACTCTGTGGATCGGGACCAAGCTATAACATGAAGCTTGACAGAGATGACATACAGAATCTATAGTGGAGAAAGCAAGTCATGCATGAAGTATAAAAAGCAGATTTCTATGCAGCCAAATGTTAAAGAAACTTTTGTCACGATGTTCATGAATTTGACACGACATGTTTGTGACGGATTGATGAACACACACATAATCTTGACAAAAACGAAAGCGATTTATTGTATTCCCAGGTGTGTCAAATATTCATCTGGACTCAGACTCGAGTGTAAATTTCAAACTATTGTGAGTGGTATACCAAAAGGAAATCAGGCAATCTACAGGAAAATGTAATTTAAAGTTGTATTTAGTAACCATTAGACACACAATCATGTCAGACATCATCCTCATTACTTCACACTGTGAATGAAGCACAAGACGTAAACAAGTTTGTTGATGTCAGATCCTAGTTTCCATGCACTACCATCAGAGGAATATAAAATAAACTACATTTATAACGAACACTCTTATAATAAACTGATGTATATAACGAACTGGTTTTTGTCCCGTCCATATGCTGTATGTATGCTTAAAATGAACTACAGTTATAACAAACTCAAATTATTGGTCCCTTTTAGTAATTATAACCATAGTTTACTGTAATTAAAATTTAGGAATGATAATGAATGGTATAGTTGTTTCAAAAATATTTGTAACAAAAAAACAGATTTAAAAATGTTGAAATTTTCAAATGATTATTGATTTATAAATGCACTAAGGACAGAAGCAATTTCAACAAGTCATGAGAAAAAATCAACTGAATCACACTGCTTGAACATTATGTGAATTATAGGCCACTGGTAGACATGCAACTATTACACTATAGCAACACCACAAAGAACTGCTCCAATTTAATTTTAATTCATCTTCATAATAACCAGTTTGTTAAGAAGAGGGTGTGTCTGAAAGGATTTTATGAATACATAATATCTTATCTCTGCACACATGTCACACAAACAGAGCTGTCGGCACAGATTCCTGCCATGGTGTCTGATTTCCGTACAAAGTAGACTGTCGTTCCCAGACTTTGCAAACTGACTTATTTTTAAACATTAATTACGGAATATTGAAAGTAAACATCATATTGACTATGAATGCATGCACGTTTTGCACCTACACTATTGACCTTATACACGGCATAGAAGAAAGAAAATCTATATATACTTGGAGATCAAACACAGACCTCGAGGTCAGGATCCATTGAAGAGTGTTCAGACGTGTACTATAGAAATCAAGTCAGTCCTAACAGAGTGGTTTGTTCATTGTACCCTGTTCAAATACATCAGGTCTATTTAGTATATGCTAAAAAACTCTGTCTGCCATGTTGGTAAATCAATAGATCGGTTCACGGTTAGGCTTGAAAGGATTTGCTTGCCAAGGCTTCTCCTAAGGATGTGGCAGATGAAAATAGATCAAGAATGCACCAGCTATTTCCACTGTAATATTGTTCTTGTATAACATCTGAGGCTGTCATAGAAATCCCAGGGGATGTTCTGTCTATCTTGTGAATGATGAAAGTTAAATATTTTCACTCATGTCGACCAGACTCATAAAAATATTAATTTTCCTCGTAACTATTTGCTCCTACACCCGACATCACTTGTGACAGACTGGTTTATTTACACATGCATTACCGAGAGGTGTAATATGTTCAAACCCCCTAAAAACACATGTTCTTTTACGTTGTGATTAAATAAAACTTTAAGTGAACGTTTTAGTTATTGAGACACTGAACAAACAAAATGTCCCATATCTGTGTCACCTTTGCTTAGCACACTTCACGACAACACCACCTTCAAGACTGACACCAGATAGACAGGTATCAGGCCTAATTAATAAAGACAGGACACTTCATGGTACCATTCCATATTCCCTTTTGTTCTTTAAAACATTAAATGAATATGTTGTCATGTGAGCAGTATCTGTATGGACATTCTCATTGGTCGGTTTAACAGATCTTAGCACAAGTTTGGTTGTTGTGAACATGTAAGTTTGCTTGCAACAGAATTTAAAAAATAGTGTCAGCTATACTTTTCTTTTTCTAATCATCTAACCAATGAGATTTGTTTGTTAATGTCTCACTCATCAATCCTCCAGTGATAAATACTCGAATCTGGACCATACAATCCAGTGATGGACATCATGAGCATCGATCCATGCAATTGGGATACGATGACATGCATCAACCAAGTCAGCGAGCCTGACCACCTGATCCATTCACCTTACAACAAACATGGGTTGCTGAAGACCAATTCTAATCCGGATGTTCATAGGGGTTTAACCAATAACAATGAGTGAGTGAGTATTGTTTTATGCTGCTTTTAGCAATATTCTAGCAATATCAAGGCAGGGACACCAGAAAAGGGATTCACACATTGTACCAATGAGGGGAATGGAACGAGGGTCTTCGGCATGATGAGCGAACACTTTAACCATGAGGCTCACCCCATGACTCCATTCACTAATAAGAAAGAGTAGGGGCTTAGTGAGTATCCGATGTTCAGTTATGTACCAAATTTTCCGATGAGTTGCGACGATGTTGATGATATGACTCACCTGTAATGCCATCAGCCAGATCATCATGGACTCATGATTCTCCGCTGTCAGTACAAACTCCTTTCCCTCTGTCCTGCAACAAATAAAAAACCAGCTAAACCTCACAGTCAAACATCCCGATAGAACCAGTACCTTATATCTGTGCAACCCAGACCAAACACAATTTGGTGTCAACTTGAATAATGTTCTTTCCCCTTTCAATACGCATGACATTTCTCGAGTCTCTCTTGATATCATATATGTCAACACAAGTGTATTAAAATCTTAAAACATTTTCGATGAATGATAATATATTTGTTATCAAAAGAGACTTGGGTGCGATTCTATTTATCATCCAAGATCCATCTTCCCGAGGCAAGGAGTTCACTGACTTTAAAAGTCCAGTTTCCACCCTTGCCGAACTAGGTAGGAATACATTTGGAGTAATAATTTGGCTGGACTAACGAGTTTATGCGTAGTCCAAGCAAAATCGCGCACCGAAATTGAAATCCGGTTCGTAAAGTGGTATGCAGATTTCGGTTGAATGCAGGATTTGCAAAGCATGTGCACCGCTAACTCGTTGTCAACAGATATTTTCTAAATCTTTTCGTGTTTTTAATCAAGGTGCTCACGTGATTTGATGCACTTTGCGATGTAAGACTTACATATCACAATATAGATCTTGATTATTGATCAGATCGTCTTGACTGGGCGCAGCCGTTTTGTTTGAAACAAATGCAAGTGATACGGGAGCTGGAATATGATTGGTCCATAGGAGAGGGTTAAAAGGGACATAACTCGTAATAACCACTGGTGGCGCTACCATTGAGCTCAGGAATTCAAGCCTAGTTTGGCAAGAGTGGAAACTGGACTTTTATAGTCAGTTAACTCTCTTGCCTTGGGAAGATGTCCAAGATCCTTCTTCCTACTTTTTCAGTTTGTAAACAGTAATAACCAGGGATCTGTTTCACAAAGCTATCATGGCACTAAGGTGAGCGTAACTCCCATACTTTAACATAGACTTACGACTGTCGTTGTGCTATGATCACTTTGTAGAACAGGGCCCTTTGTCTTAGTGTCAAAGATACAACTAACCATCTTCAGTGGCATAGAGATTAGTGACGACTGCGATGTCACGTTAACCAATGATGTCACAATGGTCACAAAGCATTCTGATGCAATTTCATTGTAGCGAGATCTCTCTTAGTAGATATAGCTTGATCTCACCCAAGCAACATCTCCTGTGGAAGCCAGTTTTGGATAAAATAATATATTTAACTTTAGGATCTGAAAATGTTACTGATAGTGACATCCCATCATTAAAAGTTGTAATGCAGAAATAATGTATTTTTTTATTATTTCCAACCACATTGTCCTTCCCTACAGGAAACACTACAATATGCATTTTGGGAACAATACGACAAAGTCATTGCAAGAAACAAACTACAGCTGGTCTAATCCTCCCTAATCCTTGTGGTAGGACTTTCCGCCTGATGTCTAGGTCTTTACTAATTTCCTTACATTCTCTAGCGGTGGGAATTTAATGATTTCCTCAGCTCAGTCTGGATTTGTGGTGATTATTGCATAATTATGCAGAAATTACATATCTTTTCCTCTTGGCTGTTTAAAATAATATTTTTACATCTATTCAGAATGAAAGCTATTTCTTGTTTTCCTCAATGACACTGTACTGAATACCTTCTGTTGTATAAGGCAGCTCGTCCTCAGACTTGTTTCTCCTGCTACAATGTAAGTACCCCATGTACCCCTCATGATCCTGCTACAACAAATTTATTTTACCGAGATGTTTTAAAATGACATTGTAAAAGAATTCAAACAAATTCAAAATTGATAGAAAATAGCTGTTTGATTGAGCTGAGGTTAACTTGTGCTATGTTATTTGACTTTCATTGACTTGGAAAAAGCTTTTTGCATCGAAATAGAGTATAAGGGATTTATTCTGCCTCTGAGAAATCCACGTGCTGCCTGTTCCTGTTCTTGGTGGGGTATAACAGATTTATTCACCTGTTGAGTAATTTATTTCCCTCCAAGGTGGGATACATAGTATTTTATCAGGATCATGTAGACTTTATCAGATCTCATACATGGAAGTATGATAATAAGTTGTATCATTTTAATCACAATTAGAGGACATAACTATTTGTTTTTTAATTTTTATTAATAAGTAATACATTGACATAATTCAAAGTTTGGTGCTCAATACAAAACAATTACCGTATTTTCTTGTGTATAGTGCGCACCCATGTATAATGCGCACCCCCCTCTAGCGGGTTCAATATTTTGGAAAAAAAGAAATTTGAATATTATGCGCAGAAATTGTTTACACCGTACCCTTTCAGCGAAGTCCGGCAAACGAACGGGTGCTGAGAAACTTCGTCAGTACAAATTCGAAATTTGAGATAAAAAATCACCAGACATGTTTATTTACCGTTTAAATAGTATTTATTGTTCTGCTAGGCATTGTTTTATATTTAGGGATTAAGATTACCTTGCGTATTTTCTCGTAAACTAAGCTGGAAACAGCAATCAGCTGTACACACGTTTTCTTGGAATCGACCGGTGATTCGGTCAAGACACACCCAATGATATAACTTTATAAGATTTTTAATGCAAGGATCGGCAACAATTGTATCTGAAACTATTTTATTTATCAGGAAAAATATATTCCATTATTTTCTTAATTATATGCAACCTTTACTAAACATATTTAAAATAATAATAACCCTAAGCGAAGCAGCTGATCGCTATTCCCGGATATTATTTTTTACATGGAACATGTCTGACCAGTCACCGTCAAGGCTCACGCGCACGTGATCACGTGATCGCGAGAATTTCATGTTGACATAGAATCGTCAAACAAAAACAAATATGACTTTTAACGAGTCAAAGTATGTCATTTATGATATATGTATCCATTCTCTGCCAACTAAAGTTTGTTTCAAGGCGTCAATAGCGGTATTCTGACCGTGGTTGCTGTTAATAACGGTGAGTTGTGCGATCTTCCGATCGCTTCACACACGATTTCGCCGAAATTAATAAAAACAATATTATAAGGAATTTTGAATAAAATCAATGAAATAAGTTACAAACATAAGTCCAGATATACAAAGAACACTTTTTATAGCCAGACAGTGTAATTACATAATTATTTTGCGTACTTCAGTATGGATTTGTTGACATGGTATTCCCGGTGTTTCGTGCTCACGGCAATGTCTTTCCATGGGGGAAAAAAACATCCAAACTCATAATTCGTGTATAATGCGCACCCCCTTCTACACAGCTGTGTTTTTTCGAAAAAAAAGTGCGCACTATACTCATATATATATATTCTAAAAATAATCTAGGTAAAACTAAGATATTTTTTTCCTGAATCGAATTGCAGGAATTAATGGTTTGATGGGCCGATGAGAATTTATTTATTCACGTAATCATTATCCTTACAAGTTGATTGCCACCACCTGGCCAAGCACACTATTTGTCCAATCAGCGAATACTACACGTTCCTAGAGATATGGCCTGTGTTTTTACCGGAGCGGTAAGCCCATGTTGACACAGTCCAGGACCTCATTACTGCAGTCTGCCCTTCACTGTGGACATCCCAGCCCAGCTAGGCTGTCACCAGTGTGTGATGGCATCCGGTACTACACACTCATAGCTACCAACTGGGCTGATAACCTCATAACACCTACTGCACAATACAGACCACTCAGCACTATTGAATGGTGCATTTTACAGTGTCTCTTTCAAGATCAATAAATACTCTTCAATCATCACACTTCTTAACATAAGAAAGATTAGATACAATAAAAAGTTTAACATAGGAGCAATTCAAACTTTAGCAAAAGTGCAATGTGAATTCTATTGTTGACATTTCACAAAGATACATGATATTCGTGCCACTCTAGAAAAATGCATGCTGTCTTGTACTTCCAAAACTTCGTTTGTTTGTTTGTTTGTTCGTTCGTTCGTTCGTTCGTTCGTTCGTTCGTTCGTTCGTTCGTTCGTTTGATCGTTCTTAACAAATAATCCACTATATGACATCAGTCTGTAAATAATCACATCTGGACCAGATGAACCAGTGATTGATCTTATGCCGCACACTGGGTGTGATGACAAGCCTGACCACCTGATCCATAAAGGCGCATTGTACAACAAGCATCGGTTGCTGGGGACCTATTGAAACTCAGAATCCACCGTTCTGTCGTTCCGAGTTGCAGACCATGTGGGCCACCAGACACACCATGGGACCTAACTCCAGTCTATGTAAGACAGCGCCAGTAAATGAATGATTAGATTATTAATGTAGCCAGTAGCCATAGCGACCACCTGACCCTATTGTTTGTTTGTTTATTTGTTGTTTATAGACTCAGGTGTTCATTAACTTCTTTTGAGTTGTATAAATTGGAAACGCAGTGGCAAACATGAAACGACAAGCACCTACACCGACTTTAAAACATTCTATTGCATTTGTCAGTTTCATAATCAAAATGAATATCGTATTTCTACTTTGATTGACAGGTCATCAAGATCGTGACAGGTAATGTACATGGTGACAGAGAGCTGGGTGTAGGCGTTATGACAGCTGCCTGGCTGAGCCTCTATGTCAGCCCATGTGGTGTACCTACATACCTATATCTGTCAGGAGCAAAGGATTATGTATCTGACAGCGAAGGTCTTCGTAAACAGTTGAAATTAATCTTTGAGTAGAATCATACAGGCAGAACATGCACACATGGACTTCAGTGGTCTGATGTTTGTAATCATGTATACCACACCGGATTACTTCCGAAGTTTAGGGGGCACAGGTGGCCCAGTCGTCTAAGGCCCCACGATTTGCTGTGCAGAGTTGCATCCCTTGGGCATGCCAGAAACCTATGATTGTGGATTCGAATCCTGGTTCGCCCCAATGCTGTTTCTAGGTTTGTCAGCACCATACCCGTGCTCTTGGGTTTCACTGAAGTAGTAAACGTCAGAGACCTGCATCACTTCGGGCTTTCCTCCCACATTAAGCTGACACGCCGCGATATAACTGGAATACCCTTAAAAGCGGCATTAAACCAAACTCACTCACTCACTTCCAAAGTTCAACGTAACAGACCCACTAATAACAGACAGAAATCCTCTGCATGGATAGGCACAGCAGACCAAAATACCTTACTTCCTCTAATGAAGTTTTTGTGGTGACACTGGGTGTCTAAAACATGCTGGGTCAAAACCAATTTGGAAAAACAGACACCTAGTCTCTTATACATGCTGGGGGTAGTAAAACCGAAAATGATTCTAATAGAAAATGAAAATGACTCTAATAGATACCAAATATTTATTATAACACAGCAGAAGCATCTATTAGAGGAAATATGTAAGCACTGTGATTAAACATGCTTGCTGGTTGCCCTGGTGTAAATTCAAGTCACCCTTGATATGGGAATTAATTAGCTGTGATTTGCATTTATCTTAGCCTTACAACAGTCAGAGATAGCACTAAGATCACTTTGTGGAACGGGGCCTGGCAATTACTCCATAACTTGTAACATAACTTGACAACCTTCCCAGACATCTAGGACACTGAAGAGTGAGTGAGTGAGTATGGTTTTATGCCGCTTCTAGCAATATTCCAGCAATATCACGGTGGGGGACACCAGAAATGGGCTTCACACATTATACCCATGTCGGGGATCAAACCCGGGTCTTCATCGTGACGAGTGAACGCTTTAACCACTAAGCTACCCGACCGCCCCCTAAGACACTGGAAATACATTGTCTAAAAGAGATCTGTCAAAGAATGACTTACCTATATATGTCTATAGTTTTAATTTCTACAGCCCAAATATACCATGAACTCCTGATAAAATCTGCCAGAGCCAGCGGTTTCACCTGGCATTGCATGTGAAGATCTGCCAGATAGTGCTCAATAGTTCCAGTACTGGCTTACATAGTGTTTATCTCCATAGCGACCTACAGGTCACACTGAGGACACGGGGTCACATGCTTCATAGGAAGTACATATAAAACTTTGGGAACAATTTTACACCTAATTAGTCTGCTGTTCCTATGCAGCATATGTAGATTAAGATTGCTGAGAGAGTGAGTGAGTAAGGTTTTACGCCACTTTTAGCAATATTCCAGCAATATCACGGCGGGGTACACCAGAAATGGGTTCTCACATTGTACCCATGTCGGGAATCAAACCTGGGTCTTCGGCGTGATGAGCGAACGCTTTAACCACCAGGCTACCCGACTGCCCCGATTGCTGACAGAGCACAACTTGGGAAGTGTCTAAGAGTTCCAGAGTTCAAGGATATAATCAAGGTCTGGTGGTATAGAATACTTACATGATAATAAACTGGTTCTGGTTGTCGAGGTCAAGGGTAATGGCGGCGCCCTTCAGGTTGACCTCCCCAGCGGGAGGCTTGGACCGGGCATCAGCCTCCGACTTGTAGTACAACAGCTGGCATTTACTTTCTTCCAGGGCACACCACATCCGCTTCCGGGACTTGAGGCGACTCAGAGCTGCAACACATCATAGAATCCTCTAATGACTCGCTGGCAGTATGTATCATCCTGAATGACCCAGGTAAAGTTTATGTTTAAGAATGAATTGTCTGTATTTCAGCCATTTTGTGACTTATAATAAATTTTATAGACTGACTTTTCCAGGGCCTACTTGCACAAAGCAATCTTAGCGCTAAGATGATTGTAACTCCCATACTTTAACATAGGATAACAATATGTCTTAGCGCTAAGATTGCTTTGTGCAAGTGGGCCCTGAACTCTATCTTGGATGGCCCAGTGGACTATGCTAATCATGGGTTTGATCTAGAATCTCCCTGAATATGTATTACGATTATGTAGCCCACGCAATCATGCACTTCACCATATAAGTACAATAATCTTGAACGTGACGTTAAACCCCATTTCACCAGACCTCACCATTGTTTTGAAGCACTCTCGGCAGTGCAATGGACATCTATGGAGGTTACTCAGAAGCTGAACGTGTCACTAACCCTTGGGGCATTTTAAAGACACTGGCTGCGAGGCGATATAGAATTGGTGAAACATTTACCCAAAAGACTTCATTTCTCGGTCTTTTTCGTATTTTATTGATTGAAAGTTTTACAGTAGGCAGATAATTAAATGTGTGGTTGATAACATGGGCAATGATCCACATGGTCAGGAAAAACAGTCAGCCAAGTGCCCCACTTGGAGGCCATGCACACCTTCCTGCTTTATGGCCTACACAGATGACACACACATCTCCGTCAGACCTGTTTACTACCGTCATCATGGATTTATTCAGGCTCTGCAGTTGGCAGACGACACAAAGTAGAATATGTCAGCTCTTATGTTGTATAGCAGACCAGAAACATTGAGGTTGACAGATTACGGAGAGCTAACGCTGATGCCAATCCTTCTGGCCAACTTACACCTTTCGAGTAAACATTACCATATTTTCTTGAGTATAGTGCGCACCCAAGTATAATGTGCACCCCCCTCTAGCGGATTCAGCATTTTGTAAAAAACAAATTGAATATTAGGCCGGTAAAAAAAATTCACCGTACTCCTTAAGCGAAGTCCGGTAAAAGAACGTGTGATAAGAGACTTGTTCAGTACAAATTTGAAATTTGAGATACAAAATCACCAAATATGTTGATCTACCGTTTAAATTGTATTTTTGTTCTGCTAGGCATTGTTTTACATCCAGGGATTAAGATTACCTTGCGTATTTTCTCATTAAGACAAGAGTGTTGATAAACATAAGATAAAATAATTTTTCCCTCATTTGTTTTTTGTTTTCACATATTGGACGATGCAGTGTGGGTTATCCACGAATATAAGATAATCGCAAAGAACAATGAAGAATGAAGCGGGGTTTATTTTAGGATAAAACATTGTTCTATCATCACGTCATTTCTGGAGATCCAAACATGTGCTCACAACTTGAAGACGTTGTATATTGGATGACGCTATTTTTTAGAGGGGAGTATCTAGTAAGTTATTCCCTATAGATGTAGCTGGAAACGCAGATGAACGTAATGGCCAAATAATTGCATCCAAAAACAGTAGAGATATGACAATCTGTCTTGGGAGCAAGTGTACAGGCAACTGACGTGAGGATTGTAAGAATATGGAATAAAATTGATAAAATGGATTTGTCCGACATTGCCCAGGACGGATTGTATTAAGGGAGTCATCATTATCTAAGTACGGGTAAAAATGTTTAAAGCTTGTACATCTTATCATCATTCATAAAGAGGCTGTACATAATATTGACATCTCATCTCATCTTTTGTACAATAAAACACTGCAGGGAGAATAAACCACTCGGGGCTGCAGCCCTCATGGTTTATTCTCCCTGCAGTGTTTTATTGTATGATAAACAACTCCCACTCATCGTTTATTTCTTAAATGAGGTGACTTAAGCACAGACAGGAAAGGTAGAGTTACATTTGTCAGCGGCTGGTCACATGATGACGTGATTACATCTCCGCATACAGAGCAATTACAGTTGTATCAGAAATCTCAATGCAGGATTCCTTTCCATACAATAATTTAATAAATATTTATATCAATGCCTAGTACATGTCCGACATAAGCTTCATGTTGTGGTGTCCGTGTGTAGTGGGTGCACCTGACACATTCCGGCCTGTGTCACAGATGGCGGCCATCGTCAAAGCATGGAAAAGGTATGGTCGCTTTTATTTATTAACAAGCAGACAGACTTTGCCTAACTCTACATGTGACTAGAATATTTGTTTATTATAAATATCAAGAAAAATAAACTGAAAGTATTATTTTGATCAAATTTAACATCTGAAAATGATCACTGAAGATGTAGGAGATTAAACATACAAGTGTTGTTTATTTTAACATATATATATATATATATTTAATTTCTAACAATTATGACACACCTAAATCTTAAAAAGAGAACTCTATTAATCGAAACCATCGAATCCATATGGTTCGTCATACATTCGGGATATTTTCCAGTCAGAAATGAGTCAGTATCAGATCAATACGCAGTCACGATTCTCCGATCTTACCTCCAAACACAGGTATCACTAGGGGAGGAAACTCAATTGTGAGGTGCCTCGCCCTCACTGGGATGTGGGTCTCAAAATATTCTTTAAAAATATCCAAAGCAAGTCTCCTATTTCGATGTCTTCGCTTCATGATGGCGGTATTTGTGTCACAACGTACCACTGTCGTCTTTATCAAAATACTATTCCCCTGCCAACAGGTGGCCATAGATCTATACAGCACCTTGTGAGTGATTAGCTTTCCCTTCGTGGATCTACTGCTTTCGGTCAATATTGCAATTTTGAAATTGTTTGAATCAACACGCCATATACCTACTGGTATATAGGTATTGTAATGATATAAAAGTCAATACTTATGTAATACGCATACAGGCTGGTGAACAGAATGATGTGATGTTATGTGATGATTCAGTTGGATGTAATCGTATGCATCACTTGGCTCACTTGGATTATGATTCACTAAAAGCTTTTATGGAAACAGGAATAAATCTATGGTAAGATGGTTTTCTAAAATTGGTTCGCGGATGTCACAGACCGAGTGGGTGGGTGGGTGGTTGGGTTTGGGTGAGTGAGTGAGTGACTGGGTGGGTGGGTGGGTGGGTGGGTGAGTGAGTGAATGAGTGGGTGGGTGGGTGGTTGGGTTTGGGTGAGTGAGTGGGTGTATGGGTGGGTTGGTGAGTGAGTGAGTGAGTGAGTGAGTGAGTGAGTGAGTGAGTGAGTGAGTTTGCCTTAACGCAAAATGGAGTTTGGTTTAACGCTGCTTTCAACAGTATTCCAGTTATATCACGGCATGTAAGCATGTGGGAGGAAAGCCCGAAGTGATGCAAGTCTCAGACATTTACCACTTTGGTGAAACCCACACGGGCATAGTGCTGACAAACCTCGAAACATAAGCCAAGCAAACTCGAAATCGAACCCTAAAAAATGAAGAGTGCAAATAAAAATATCTCTTTTTGTAGTGTTGCTGAATGCATATACATCTGTTCACAATAAAATGATTTTGCATTCAATAGTTTAAACTGCAAGACAATAGGTTATAACAGTGCGCCAAGCTTGGCTGACCCTGCACAGATGGCAACAAACCGGTAGATTACCTTTTTGCATAATAAAAAATTATTTTGCCATGTGTTTTTCATTAAATATTTTTTAAATCCACAACCGAAGAAATAATAAAAGTCTGGCCCAAAAAATAAGTAAACGATGTGTCTCAGAGTGAGGTTGTGCTCAACTGACACAGATACAAACATTGAATGTAATCTAAATGCTACCTGTAGGTTAAATTACAATTATAGCTAAGGCTCTATAGGTATGACATTATTTTAGATCATCAGTCAGGTTTTTTATTTAATCCTACTTTAATCAATAAGTTGTTTAGGTCCAAACCATTATGCATACAAAATTCAAACATGAGTTTGGGATTTGAGAAAATGATCATCAGATTCTGATATGACTGAGGGGAGCAACTCTGCACAGGCATTTACAGAGCTGTTGACAGCTGGGCCACAAGAGCCCTTATTGATAAACTAGAGACTTTAATGTAACTGATGTTATATTTGTGATAACACTTTCTTCGTAAAGTACAGAGATTCATAGAGACTTTAACATTGTAAATGTCCTACCTCCCCCTGGCTTAAAGTTGAGGTATCCAGTTAAACTCGTCCACCCTGCCATGATGACGTCTGCTCTGCGTGACAGGAAGGTGAAGGTCGTCCAATCACAACATAGTTGCCTTCATATCTTTTCCACCCATCTTCTTCACCAGAATTTCAGAAAACAATGGAGACTGCATGTTTATCTGAAATAAAAGTAAAATGTCAGGTGTGGTGGAAACAAATTAATCAAAATATGCAGAACTTTGTGTGCAGCTTCAGAAACTAAAGGGTGGTGGGGTAGCTTTGTGGTTAAAGTGTTGGCTTGTCATGCCGAAGACCCAGGTTTGATTCCTCACATGGGTACAATGTGTGAAGCCCATTTTCCGGTGTCCCTCATCATGATATTGCTGGTATATTGCTAAAAGCAGCATAAACCATACTCACTCACTCATTCTTATTGGTTAAACCCCATGAAGATCCAGGTTAAAATTGGTCTTCAGCAACCTGTGTTTGTTGTAAGGTGACCAAATGGATCTTGTGGTCAGGCTCGCTGACTTGGTTGATGCATGTCATCGTATCCCAAAAGCAAGGATTGATGCTCATGATGTCAATCACTGGATTGTCTTGCCCAGTCTCGATTATATACAGACCGGCGTCATATAGCTGGAATATTGCTGAGTGCGGTGTTAACAACAAACAACAAATGCTGCTCTTTAACTTGTTAAAGTCAGTGTAGAGCATCCACTGAACAACCCCGAGTCACTATGGTGTGTAATTCCCAGGAGAGACCAGCTGACTCGCTGAGCTGACATGCCTGGCTGGCCAGCCTTGAAGCTGCCACTATCACCTGTGTTTACAAACTCACTAGCATAGATAACAACCAGCAAAGAAGTTTAATCTGAACTGGTTCTCCACAAACTGGTGCTGTGTTTGTCACAATCATTTCTTGCATGATTTGCATATTAAAGTGCTGAAACTATTGAATTGTATATGTGCTGAAATTATTGAATTGTAAATGTGCTGAAATCATTGGATTGTATCTGCTGAAATTATTGCATTGTATATGTGCTGAAACTATTGTATTGTATATGTGCTGAAATTATTGGATTGTATCTGCTGAAATTATTGCATTGTATATGTGCTGAAATTATTGAATTGCATGTGCTTAAATTATTGGATTGTATGTGCTTAAATTATTGAATTGCATATGTGCTAAAAATAATGCATTGTATATGTGCATTAATGTCTGAATTGTATATGTGCTGAAATTATTGAATTGTATATGTGCATAAATGTCTGAATTGTATATGTGCTGAAATTATTGAATTGTATATGTGCTGAAATTATTGAATTGTATGTGTGCTGAGATTATTGGATTGTATGTGCTGAAATCATTGAATTTTATATGTGCTGAAATTATTGTATTGTATATGTGCTGAAATTATTGAATTGTATGTGCTGAAATTATTGAATTGTATGTGTTGAAATTACATGTAATTGTAAATGTTCCGAAATAGATGAGTGATTAATGTGCTGATATTAATTAAATGTATATGTGATAATATAATGAACAATGAACTGTAAATGTGCAGAAATATATTGATCATAAATTTGCTGAATTGTATGAAAAGGCTGCAAAGCAAAACAAGACCAAACATTTATATATTTTTAAGCCTTTCAGAAAAAAACCCTCACACCTGCATTGTGGCAAACAGGTATATAAGATCTTAGACCATATACCGGTATATGGTCTCTGATAAGATGCAACCCCGTGTCTACAAGTGATACTGTCAGCTATGGCAATGTCAGCTATACCTCTACAAGAAATAGGTACACTACATCTTCAGGTGGTCACCACCTCGTTTGAGGGCGTGATGATACAGGTAGACCGATCCCAGGGACCAGCACAGCTGGATTTACATACACTGTACATATATACTGGAGCCTTCATACTGCATATATTTGTGCATAATATGCACTCATGTATAATATGCACCCCTAATTATGGGCATTTAAATCGTGGAGAAAAATACCTTTTCTATAGTATCATTTCAGGCTGACTCATGATGCATAATGGGAAATAGAGCTAACCGAGACGTCTGCAGTCTTGTTTACAAGTTGTACGCACTCATGCCAGTATGTTCCAACAGCAAACTGAGACATCTGCAGTCTTGTTTACATGTTGTTCACACTCATGCCAATACTTCCCAACAGCAAATCACAAAGTCTGCAGTCTTGTTTACATGTTGTTCACACTCATGCCAATATTTCCCAACAGCAAATCACAAAGTCTGCAGTCTTGTTTACATGTTCTTCACACTCATGCCAATACTTCCCAACAGCAAATCACAAAGTCTGCAGTCTTGTTTACATGTTGTTCACACTCATGCCAATATTTCCCAACAGCAAATCACCAAGTCTGCAGTCTTGTTTACATGTTCTTCACACTCATGCCAATATTTCCCACATAAGACAAACCAAAAAGTCTGCAGTTATGTTTACAAGAAATACACAAAAATGCCAATATTTCCCAACAGCAAATGAACAAAGTCTTGTTTCTCCTTTACGAGCTGTTCACACTCATGCCAATATTTCCCACATAAGAAAAACAAACCAACTAGTCTGCTCTTGTTTACTAGTTGTACATACACAGTGTCCAAGTAAAAAGACTGCACATTACCCCAAAATACAACTTAAAAACATGGAATTACCTGAAGCTTGTTTACAGTCATCTGCATCCAGTTTGCAACAATAAATGAGTGTAATCGTTAAAGTCCCACAGAGATAGAGAGTGATCGTTGTGTATCACTGTGTTGATACACACAGTGTCCAAGCAAAAAGACTGCACCATTACCCCAAATATAACTTAAAAACATGGAATTACCTGAAGCTTGTTTACAGTCATCTGCATCCAGTTTGCAACAATAAATGAGTGTAATCGCTAAAGTCCCACAGAGAGAGGGAGTGATCGTTGTGTATCACCGTGTTGATCTACAGACCTGCGCTGGTGCGTCACAGCCAGGTTCCCAGAGGCAAGCAGCACTAGAAGGCTGGAGTACTTATCACTGACGTACCACATGCTCTAGTTTCCAACAGTTTCCCTCATTGTGTCAGTACGACCATGTCTATATGTCGTAGTTATAACCGGGGCTTTATGCTGTTTTGATGCAGAGTGGGACGTTTACGACTCTTGCCACCGGAATGCATGTCGGCTGGAAATGACATGAACGTCACCTGTCCAATATTTCCATAAATCACATCAACGTCAGCGAATTAACCGCTGGCGATTTGCAACTCTTATGTTTGCGAGATAAGAAACAAATGGCTTGACTACGGACAGTGAACCCCTGTGAACAATTACCCTGTGATGTGACGACCTGTTCCACCAACAACAAATACCAACTTTTACTTTCCCTGTTGCTAGAAGTAGCTGAATAAAATGTACAGAAATGTTGTATTATTGTTCTTCCAAAGAAAGAAAGCAATGGCTAAATAGGTAATTTGGGGTAAATTACTCAAAACTGACACAAACAACAAATTAAAACAATGCTGTGGGTTCAGAAAGACATGGACAAGGATGATTGATTATACTAAAGTTCTTTTATGTTGTTATAACACAAACATTGTCCTACCAATTGTACTAACCATAAGTATTTGAAGAACACCCAGTTTGTTTGTATGACTCATTTAATTTTTCATGGCATGACAGATCAATAGTAATATGAAAGAGCCTGTGTTCTTTAACCTCTTTTAAGTAGTTTATATTGATTTTGTAATAATGCACGCATCTACAACACAATGTTTCATTGCAACGCCCACTATACTCGACAATGTACATGAGATTGATTATTCATTCAATATACATAGAAGCAGACACAATTACATATCTTTTAATTCTTAATTAGATATGATAATTGTCTATAAATAGACAGATATCTAATTATATCAGCTATCAATAAAAGATGCTATTTGCCAGCCTTTGGGAATATGATCTTGGTGCCTCATTAACATGTATATAGTTAAAAGGGCATTTAGGCAGAATATGAAGGAGTGGGAGCTAGAAGTGGACGGGTGTGGTGGAGCTAGACATGATGGGGCGGTGGTGTCAGGACGGGGGTAGGAGTTGAGGTAAGGATTGTGTTGAGGAAGGGGTGGAGCTCGATGTGGAACGGTGGGTGGTGTCAGGATGGGGGTAGGAGTTGAGGTAAGGATTGTGTTGAGGAAGGGGTGGAGCTAGACATGAATGGGTGGTGGTGTCAGGACGGGGGTAGGAGTTGAGGTAAGGATTGTGTTGAGGAAGGGGTGGAGCTAGACATGAATGGGTGGTGGTGTCAGTACGGGGGTAGGAGTTGAGGTAAGGATTGTGTTAAGGAAGGGGTGGAGCTAGACATGGATGGTCGGGTGGTGTCAGGACGGGGGTAGGAGTTGAGGTAAGGATTGTGTTGAGGAAGGGGTAGAGCTAGACGTGGATGGGTGGGTGGTGTCAGGACGGGGTTAAGAGTTAGACTGTTCTGACTTGAGTTTGACGTATTCATTATTACTCGCAGAAACTGTTAAAAGATGGACATAAATTTTACAACTGTAGAGAAAGAAATACTGAAGTATCTGATATCACATTATTGACGTACCCAGTTTTTTCACGTTTGATAGTTTCACATAAACTAAGTAACTAATAAGTCAGTTACAGCCCCCATGAAACAGAAAGAGTCATGTTCTCAGAAGACACATAAAACGTGTTGACATATTCCTATATAATATTAAACATCTTTTATATCTGTGTCCCATGCAGACTGCCTGTAGGGGTGTATGGTGGTTCATTGCTAGAGCAATGACACTTGATCAGGGAAACCCTCATTATCTACACAATCTATCCCATGGCAATGGTGACTATCTGTTGGGTTTATTTTATTACTTCAGAAGAGAAAGGAAATAATTGACAAAAATGTTATAGGGAGAGGAAGAATGAGTTGTTTGTATGTAGTGTCTCCTTTCCAAGTCAGCCATTTTGAAAACGCCTCATTTTATTTCAGATTGTGTTTGCTAGTACCACTACAAATCTCGTTAAGGTAATCTCGTGAAGTATGTGTTTGCATGTCTAGCTGATGTTTTCACAAGGAGATCTGGTCTTTGATTCACAGCCTCTGTTATATTGTTTTATGCATGTCGGTTTACTTACTAAACAAAAGAAGTAAGGGATCATGAAATATTTTGAACTGCTGTACACATTTCAAGAAAATCTGTCTTCGCGACAAAAGGATATCCCCAAAATGAGTCATGATCCCTTACTTCTGTTGTTCAGTATATGTGGCAAAATGAACAAAATCTAGTTTCTTAGACATTGATTATTTTATGAATGACTCATATTCCTAAGATTATTACCCTGTGTTTCCATATCGATAAATATCATATATCACCAATAAAAACTATAATGCTTGCAAAAGGCTTTGATAATATAATTTTAACTCCTAATACCTGCATGTAATATGTACAATACCCAAACAAACTCGGCTATCATCCACTCCCCTACTGAATCCACTAGAAAGGCCATTGTCAATATACATGTTCATGTATTGACGGACACCATTGTGTATTGATATATCGACTGCCGAAACCATAGGGATATATTTACAAATGATATGGTGAAAGCAAGGCTTTGCTTAAATGTGATAAATATCGGCATGTTTACCAAATGCAGCAGGCATGTGAGGTGGGTGAAAAGGGGTTTAACATCACATTCAAGATTATTGCACTTATAATTACAGATAATTTGTTCTAATTACACTTAAACCAGCGATGTTTGATTGGTCTTGAGAAAAAAGAATAAATCCTACTGTCATCATGTTTACTGTTTACATGATCTCATGATGGGTGAGGTGAGGTGAAATGGGCTTTAACATCGTGCTTAAGATTATTGCACTTACATAGCAACGTGCATGCAAATGTGTGTGTGGCAACTTGTACTAGTCGAGAGTAATGTCGATTTTATAGTGCTAGCTCACCGAGATACCATGCCGCAGTTTAACATGAATACCCCACTCAGACACAGAATACTGACTCCGAGTCGACCAGTCCTTGTTTTAGCCCCTTAATGCCGAGTGCCAGACAGGGTACCAACAAGTAGCACCTTCAATCATCTTTAATGAGGCGGATTGGGATCGAACCTCCCCTCTCTGGGGAGACGCTCTTATTATCTATTATTTGTCAAGGTTTCAAACTGTTTTGAGTCTGAGCATATATAAGAATGTAAGTCGGTAAAATGCTACCAGTCCTACAACTAATCTCCACAGTAATGTGAGAATGTGTAACACATGGCAGACTCATTTCCTGCCATCAGGCAAACAACTGACAACAATTAACATCCAATGGTGTTTTATCACCACACAGTCATCCGCAGCTATTTGAGGGCATTAATACACCATCAATGACACAGCAATCGAATGTAATTAATGGAATGTGCAACATTGTAAAAATAAGAAAACACAGGCGAATTAGTCCAGGCTAAAGCCTAAATATCACCCAGTCTAATGTGTGAAATCATGGGACAACAAAGTTTATAAAACTATTATATCTGCTTCTGGGACACATCAGTCACAAGGCATGAAATATAAAAAATATCTGTCTACCTGCAGGTTGAAATATATTATTATTATTATTATTATTATTATTATTATTATCATCATCATTATTACTTGCTGCTAGACTCACCGTAAAGTGTAATCATTGTAAGACTACCAGTCTATTCACTCTGCTTCTATTCATCCATGTAACTATACTGTAGTTATGTTTATCGTGACGGTGTACGCAACATGGTGAGTAATAGGATAACTCCCTGTGCCAGATGGGCTGTACGGCACAGTCACTGCATAGCTGCCACCTGCCTTGTGATATACGGCAGATATACACTGACATAACACATTTACTACATGGCACACTGTGTCATATATTTTTGATATATACGGTAGATATACACAGACATAACACACATATACTACGTGACACACTG
Source organism: Haliotis rufescens (assembly GCF_023055435.1). Classification (NCBI taxonomy): domain Eukaryota; kingdom Metazoa; phylum Mollusca; class Gastropoda; order Lepetellida; family Haliotidae; genus Haliotis; species Haliotis rufescens. The sequence continues at coordinate 35,831,251 of NW_025964372.1, read as the reverse complement.
TCATATATTGTTGATATACGGCAGACATACACTGACATAACACACATATACTACATGGCCCACTGTATCATATATTGTTGAAATATACGGTAGGTTTTAAATCTTATCTCCTATTGACAATCTCACTTGATCTCCTATAGAAAACAGCTTTGCTATTGATAATCTCACTTTATCTTGTATTGAAAAAAGCTATGCTATTGAGAAACTCACTTTATCTCCTATAGAAAACAGCTACACTATTGATAATCTCTCTTTGTATTCAGACTGCATGGAGCAATGCTCATGATGTCAATCACTGAATTTACCGACTGCTAGCTGGAATATTGCTTAGTGTGGCATTAAACATCAAACAAACAAACAAAAACTTTATCTCCTATTGATAACAGCTATGCTATTGACAATCTCACTTTATCTCCTATTGAAAAAAGCTATGCTATTGACAATCTCACTTTATCTCCTATTGAAAACAGCTATGGTATTGACAATCTCACTTTATCTCCTATTGAAAACAGCTATGCTATTGACAATCTCACTTTATCTCCTATAGAAAACAGCTATCCTATGGACAATCTCACTTCATCTCCTATTGAAAACAGCTATGCTATTGACAATCTCACTTTATCTCCTATTGAAAACAGCTATGCTATTGACAATCTCACTTTATCTCCTATAGAAAACAGCTATGCTATTGACAATCTCACTTTATCTCCTATTGAAAACAGCTATGCTATTGACAATCTCACTTTATCTCCTATTGAAAAAAGCTATGCTATTGACAATCTCACTTTATCTCCTATTGAAAACAGCTATGCTATTAACAATCTCACTTTATCTCCTATTGAAAACAGCTATGCTATTGACAATCTCACTTTACCTCCTATTGAAAACAGCTATGCTATTGACAATCTCACTTTATCTTCTATAGAAAACAGCTATGCTATTGACAATCTCACTTTACCTCCTATTGAAAACAGCTATGGAAATCACCAACAAGATTCAGTTTAATTTCCCCCAGGTCAGATCTGTCCTGATTAATACAGCACAAACCATTCAACAAAACATGAAATCAGGCATAAAGTATCTATGTATATTACAAACTAGCATCTTAGAACGGACATGATATATCTCTCAACCCTGCATAAACCTCCGATGGAAGCAATAACATTGTCAATTAATTAATAGGACTTACCCAATGAGCATTCTGGCATTACTGGAAGTGCAATGTCTAAGTGACATCATAAATGCACCTAATCTGATTAATCCATGTAGATTGTTTGCCCTCATCCTAGGTGAGATGCTGACAGCGACATATGTGGCAGCCCTACCACCACCGCCATGACAGCCATATACGGTATTGATCCTCTGTACTATAGGCCTGGGACATATCGCCATATCACCCAGCCTCATTAGTGCTGCTCTCTCACTGGTCAATAAGTATACACAATGTAAGTAATAATTTATTGCCTTCCTAAGAGGCATGTTATTGAAAGTTATTTTTACTGCATATAGTCTACACTGGACTGTCCCACTGGAGGACATGTTTTGCAAAAGTTTGCCTGGACGGTCAAGGTCAAACAAATATTGTTTACGAACTAAAACAAAGTCAATCCAAGGATACTGTTTTGCAATCAGATTCCCATTAAAGCAATGTTGCTACTTTTATACTACAATTCTAAAAATCTTATTTAAAATTTTGAAACAATCATACTTTAAATATGTGTATGGTGAAAAATACTGGCAAGTGAGTTGGGTTTAACGCCTTTGAACAGTATTCAAGTTACATCACAGCGTGTCAGCCTAATATGGGAGTAAAAGTCAGAAGTGATGCAGGTCTCAGACATTAACCACTTTGGTGAAACCCATTGAGCATGGTATGGTGCTGATAAACCTAGAAACATGATCCGGGCGAACTGGGATTCCAACCCATGATCACAGTTTTCTGGCATAACCAAGGGATGTAACTCTGCACCGCGAATTGCGTTGCCTTAGATGACTGGGCCACTCATGCCCCTGTAAAATGCTGGCAAAATAATATCAATGATTTGTTTCCACTTAAAACAGGATGCTGTCCTACCACTTTATAGAGTCTGCTCAGACATCACATTAGATGAAGCAGGTCATTCTTGATACAGCGGATTTCTCTGATTACATTGAGACAATGAATTAATTCCCTCCAGGCACTAATTACAATGTCTAGGCCTAGACTGGAGACTGGCACCAGACCATAGAATCTATAACCGCTCTTTAAATGTTTAAAGATAACTCAATTGTACGTGTGCTTACTACACCGACATTAACATTTAATTCCCATGGTCAGATAGCTAATGGCACAGGCTGCCATCTTCATCTCAGAAACTGCTATTCAAGGTTCAATGTGGATACAAATCTGATAAATGGCCATCTTTTATTTTGGGATCAAAATCCTATGCCATAGTGGTTATCTGCTCTGGACAAGGGTAGATAACTCCAGACAAACTTCAAGGCCATGGCAACATGTTTTGTATGACTCAAGGCTAACCTTCTGTTATGTACTGTAAGCCGTACTAATGAAAAATACAAAAATAGGCCCAACAAAAATGAATTAGAAATAGGAGATTTTCTTTGAAAGCTTGAAACAGCATGAGGGCTGCCTGTACAGGACTAACATGCATATAAAAGATTCATCCTCGCTCCATCACATTCAGCTCATCATCTGTAGAGGTTCTTTATAATTGGCTTTCCAGTCAGCCACACGAACAGAGAGTGCTGGATTAGACATAATAGTAACACACACTTCATAAACCCTGCACAGATCCAACTCAGTCTTTGTAAAGCAACACCTACCGACTGCTGTCCTTAATTACTGGAGAAAGATGTTTATCAGTCGCTTATCTTGGTGTTCGGTAAGGTGACAATGGAACTGGGCAGTTGTTCACGTCAGGAAATTTCACCAATGAAAACAGCATTGACATAACTGCACGAAACAGTATGAAAGGGTGTGAGAGTGCTGACTGACCTTGAGTGTGTTAGAACGGGATGTATGATGATGATGATGATGATGATGATGATGAGGTGAGGTGAAATGGGGTTTAACGTTGCGTCCAAGATTATTGCACTTATATAGCGACGTGCATGCACGTGCGTGTGTTTGTGTGGCTGGGGATCGAACCCCAGACCTTCCGCTCTCTGGGCGGACGCTCTACCACTAGACCACGGAGGCAGTCGATGATGATGATGATGATGATGATGGTGCTGCTGCTGCTGATAGTGACAATGATGATGATGATGATATGTTGAAAATATGGAATATTTAGAGGTTGCAGAATTTCTACACTTCCTACATGCTACACAGTGTATATACAGAAAAATTCACCAGTGAAATCATCATTGAAATGAACTGCACAAAATGCACTCATAAAAAAACCAGTATGAAAGGAAGTGAGAGTGCATGCTGATTGATCTTGAGTGTGTTAGAGCGGTATATGATGCTGCTGATGCTGATGATGATGACAACAGTAATGATGACTGATGATGATGACGACGACAGTGATGATGATGATGATGATGATGATGATGATGATGATGATGATGGGAATAAAAGATGTCAATCATCATGATGATGACAATGATGGTGAGAACAATGATGATAGCAATGATGATGATGATGATGATGGAATAAAAGATGTCGATCATGATGACTACGACGACGACGATGGTGATGATAACAATGACAATGATGATGATGATGATGATGATGACATTGATGAGAGTGATGATGACAATGATGATGATGAGAATGAAAGATGATGATGATGATGATGATGATGATGATGATGACAACTACAATGACGACAACAATGATGACGAAGACAGTGATGATGAGATTACACAGCAGAAACAATACAACTAGGTCAGCATCACCTGAATAAGTCCACATGAGGTGACATCAATGACTTCTACAAATGAATGAATACACAATAACCAGGTACTTGAATACCAATCAGCTTACTCCAATCTCAGGTTTCAGAGAACCGCAACAGATGTTTCAGTTGTCAACTTTAAACAGTGATATTCATGATAATCATTTACACACCGGTACATATTCCACACTGATCAATCAATACTTTGATATACACCGGTATTGTTGCCGGTCTGTCAGGGTGATATATGAGGCTACTGAACTAGCATTGTCTTAAAACTAAACTGATGTAACGGAAGTGTTACAGCACATTGTTCGTCTCCGTCCCCAGTCTGTTTATTGCTAACACAGTGATCCATCATACATGCCCCAGGGTTAAAACCAGTCACCTGTCACTGTTTTACCACCATGTGACAAGGAAAAAAGATAATTATTTACAGTAATTGATTTCTTTGTGGTAACATCAGAGGATATAAAATATATATATATCTGAAAAATACATGCTTTGAAAAGACAGTTGAAAAGATTGAAATGACACATTTTGTTTCAAATCTAAAATGAAGAAATTCATACAAGTGTGATTATATAAGATTATATATTACTCTAAAGAAGTTAAAGAACACCTGATTTTTTCATATGATTATAGTTAATCTGTCATGACATGACAGATTAACTACGGCCATATAACACAATCAGGTGTTCTTTAACTTCTTTAGAGTAAAATATAATTATCCTGTATAAGGTGAGGTGAAATGGAGTTTAACGTTGCGTCCAAGATTATTGCACTTATATAGCGATGTGTATGCACATATGTGTGTGTGGCTGATGCCGATTTATAGTGATAGCACACTGAGATACCATGCTGCAGTTTAACATGAATACCCCACTCAGACACAGTACACTGACTCCAAGCAAACCAGTCCTTGTTTTAGCCCCTTAATGCTAAGTCCCAGGCAGGGTAACAACAAGTACCATCTCTTAATGTCTTTTGGTATAATGCGGCCGGGGATTGAACGCCGGACCTTCCGCTCTCCAGGCGGACGCTCTACCCCTAGACCACGGATGTCTCATGATGGACCCCCTGTATTATGTTTCTCCTTATTTTAAGAAGTAAATAGGTAAATGGGGTTTTACTCTCCAGTCCTCACTAGACCATGGAGGCAGCCTATCCCGTCCTGTATAAATAGATACCATTTTACCAAATTATTGAAGTGTCTAAGCTGGTTCACAAAGGGACACCAATCAACATGATGATGTCAAGGGAAGTCAGTCTGGTTATAAGGTTTGGTGCTGTCTTAAAACGACTCCAGATTTGGAATTGGCAAACTTAATTCAGCATTTCTTTTCCTAAATAATATCAACATTAGAATACAAAAGTATTACATATTGACATTACTCTGTTGTACTGTTGAGCCACAAAGACAATATGTGACAAATGTGAATTTCAACTTTTCTAATATTAGAATAACAAACATTGTGGAATTTAATGGAAAAAAGCCATTTTCGAACTTATAGTCAACCCTTAAATCAAGCTGTGGTACTGGGACTAAAGTTTGCCGTCGGGCAAAATATATGACAAAGGTGACTTTCAACTTTTCTAACGTGAGAATATTTAAACATACATTGTGCAATTAGCCATTTTCAAATTTACCCTCCTAACTTTCAAATAATGGGCTATCAATTTTATCCCAAAAGGTCCAGGTTTAAGATTTTCATTTTTTTCATCAATCTTCGACACTCACATTTCACTTAATGTTTGTGTAAACATATGAACATGAAATTCTTCTTGCTACACAGTATTTTCACACCAGAGTGTTTTTTATAAATCCAAACGTTAGGGTGTGTCAAGTATTTGAAACCACACCCTTCTTTCCATTCAGGCTTTGTCCCAGTGGTAGGTGTGACGACCAAGAGTGCATGTCGTGTTCTTGGTGTATGCAGCTCACATGTGCCGTAAACGTGACAACGGCCTTCACCGACACAAGACGGTCTGCTAGATTTCACTGTCCACCTAATCCAGCAGTAGATAGGTGCTGTGTGTTCCACACCGACTGTGTAAGATTACCATCTCCAGCAGTAAATATGAATATACAAGAACTTTTATACAAGAACAGTTTTTTTGTTTCTTCTCAAAAGTATACAGGGTTTCAGAGTAGTTGTGTTGTCTTGATGCACAATGGGTTTGGGGTGTGTGTAATGTTATTCAACATTTATAATAATGTTATGCAGGGAGGTCATTTGTTTACTGAAGGTTAAAGAAGGTTTAGTGGTGTGTTTAAGATTATTGCACTTTTATGTTGCGTGTGTGTGCGTGTGCGTGTGTCCATGTGTGCGTATTTGCGTGCGCATGTGTAAGAGTGAATATTATCCTACCCTATATTTTATCCCTGGTATGAAATTCTCTAGTGTCAGGATGATTCTCCCTAGTGAATTTGGACCCAGACAAGTGTGTTTAATCCTATAGATACTTTACTCTAGTGTGTTTAATCCTATAGATACTATACTCTAGTGTGTTTAATCCAATAGATACTATACTCTAGTGTGTTTAATCCTATAGATACTATACTCTAGTGTGTTTAATCCTATAGATACTATACTCTAGTGTGTTTAATCCAATAGATACTATACTCTAGTGTGTTTAATCCTATAGATACTATACTCTAGTGTGTTTAATCCTATAGATACTATACTCTAGTGTGTTTAATCCTATAGATACTATACTCTAGTGTGTTTAATCATATAGATACTATACTCTAGTGTGTTTAATCCTATAGATACTATACTCTAGTGTGTTTAATCCTATAGATACGAAACTCTAGTGTGTTTAATCCTATAAATACTATACTCTAATGTGTTTAATCCTATAGATACTATACTCTAGTGTGTTTAATCCAATAGATACTATACTCTAGTGTGTTTAATCCTATAGATACTATACTCTAGTGTGTTTCATCCTATAGATACTATACTCTAGTGTGTTAAATCCTATAAATACTATACTCTAGTGTGGTTAATCCTATAAATACTATACTCTAGTGTGTTTAATCCTATAGATACTATACTCTAGTGTGTTTAATCCTATAGATACTATACTCTAGTGTGTTTAATCCTATAGATACTATAATCTAGTGTGTTTAATCCTATAGATACTATACTCTAGTGTGTTTAAACCTATAAATACTATACTCTAATGTGTTTAATCCTATAGATACTATACTCTAGTGTGTTTAATCCTATATATACTATACTCTAGTGTGTTTAATCCAATAGATACTATACTCTAGTGTGTTTCATCCTATAGATACTATACTCTAGTGTGCTTAATCCTATAAATACTATACTCTAGTGTGTTTAATCCTATAGATACTATACTCTAGTGTGTTTAATCCTATAGATACTATACTCTAGTGTGTTTAATCCTATAGATACTATACTCTAGTGTGTTTAATCCTATAGATACTATACTCTAGTGTGTTAAATCCTTTAAATACTATACTCTAGTGTGTTTAATCCTATAAATACTATACTCTAGTGTGTTTAATCCAATAGATACTATAATCTAGTGTGTTTAATCCTATAGATACTATACTCTAGTGTGTTTAATCCTATAAATACTATACTCTAGTGTGTTTAATCCTATAGATACTATACTCTAGTGTGTTAAATCCTATAAATACTATACTCTAGTGTGTTTAATCCTATAAATACTATACTCTAGTGTGTTTAATCCTATATATACTATACTCTAGTGTGTCTAATCCTATAGATACTATACTCTAGTGTGTCTAATCCTATAGATACTATACTCTAGTCTGTTTAATCCTATAGATACTATACTCTAGTGTGTTTAATCCTATAGATACTATACTCTAGTGTGTTTCATCCTATAGATACTATACTCTAGTGTGTTTAATCCTATAGATACTATACTCTAGTGTGTTTAATCCTATAGATACTATACTCTAGTGTGTTTCATCCTATAGATACTATACTCTAGTGTGTTTAATCCTATAGATACTATACTCTAGTGTGTTTCATCCTATAGATACTATACTCTAGTGTGTTTAATCCTATAGATACTATACTCTAGTGTGTTTAATCCTATAGATACTATACTCTAGTGTGTTTCATCCTATAGATACTATACTCTAGTGTGTTTAATCCTATAGATACTATACTCTAGTGTGTTTAATCCTATAGATACTATACTCTAGTGTGTTTAATCCTATAGATACTATACTCTAGTGTGTTTCATCCTATAGATACTATACTCTAGTGTGTTTAATCCTATAGATACTATACTCTAGTGTGTTTAATCCAATAGATACTATACTCTAGTGTGTTTAATCCTATAGATACTATACTCTAGTATGTTTAATCCTATAAATACTATACTCTAGTGTGTTTCATCCTATAGATACTATACTCTAGTGTGTTTAATCCTATAGATACTATACTCTAGTGTGTTAAATCCTATAAATACTATACTCTAGTGTGTTTAATCCTATAAATACTATACTCTAGTGTGTTTAATCCTATAGATACTATACTCTAGTGTGTTTCATCCTATAGATACTATACTCTAGTGTGTTTAATCCTATAGATACTATACTCTAGTGTGTTTAATCCTATAGATACTATACTCTAGTGTGTTTAATCCTATAGATACTATACTCTAGTGTGTTTCATCCTATAGATACTATACTCTAGTGTGTTTAATCCTATAGATACTATACTCTAGTGTGTTTAATCCAATAGATACTATACTCTAGTGTGTTTAATCCTATAGATACTATACTCTAGTATGTTAAATCCTATAAATACTATACTCTAGTGTGTTTCATCCTATAGATACTATACTCTAGTGTGTTTAATCCTATAGATACTATACTCTAGTGTGTTAAATCCTATAAATACTATACTCTAGTGTGTTTAATCCTATAAATACTATACTCTAGTGTGTTTAATCCTATATATACTATACTCTAGTGTGTTTAATCCTATAGATACTATACTCTAGTGTGTCTAATCCTATAGATACTATACTCTAGTCTGTTTAATCCTATAGATACTATACTCTAGTGTGTTTAATCCTATAGATACTATACTCTAGTGTGTTTCATCCTATAGATACTATACTCTAGTGTGTTTAATCCTATAGATACTATACTCTAGTGTGTTTCATCCTATAGATACTATACTCTAGTGTGTTTAATCCTATAGATACTATACTCTAGTGTGTTTAATCCTATAGATACTATACTCTAGTGTGTTTCATCCTATAGATACTATACTCTAGTGTGTTTAATCCTATAGATACTATACTCTAGTGTGTTTAATCCTATAGATACTATACTCTAGTGTGTTTAATCCTATAGATACTATACTCTAGTGTGTTTCATCCTATAGATACTATACTCTAGTGTGTTTAATCCTATAGATACTATACTCTAGTGTGTTTAATCCAATAGATACTATACTCTAGTGTGTTTAATCCTATAGATACTATACTCTAGTATGTTTAATCCTATAAATACTATACTCTAGTGTGTTTCATCCTATAGATACTATACTCTAGTGTGTTTAATCCTATAGATACTATACTCTAGTGTGTTAAATCCTATAAATACTATACTCTAGTGTGTTTAATCCTATAAATACTATACTCTAGTGTGTTTAATCCTATATATACTATACTCTAGTGTGTTTAATCCTATAGATACTATACTCTAGTGTGTCTAATCCTATAGATACTATACTCTAGTCTGTTTAATCCTATAGATACTATACTCTAGTGTGTTTAATCCTATAGATACTATACTCTAGTGTGTTTCATCCTATAGATACTATACTCTAGTGTGTTTAATCCTATAGATACTATACTCTAGTGTGTTTCATCCTATAGATACTATACTCTAGTGTGTTTCATCCTATAGATACTATACTCTAGTGTGTCTAATCCTATAGATACTATACTCTAGTGTGTTTAATCCTATAGATACTATACTCTAGTGTGTTAAATCCTATAAATACTATACTCTAGTGTGTTTAATCCTATAAATACTATACACTAGTGTGTTTCATCCTATAGATACTATACTCTAGTGTGTTTCATCCTATAGATACTATACTCTAGTGTGTCTAATCCTATAGATACTATACTCTAGTGTGTTTAATCCTATAGATACTATACTCTAGTGTGTTTAATCCTATAGATACTATACTCTAGTGTGTCTAATCCTATAGATACTATACTCTAGTCTGTTTAATACTTTACTCTAGATTAAAACTTCTTCTGGGATAATGTTAAGGTAGGATATAATCCTTGCTTACACATGCGCGTGTGAATGCATATGTTTGTTTGTTTTTCTCTCTTTAAGGCCAAATAACCTCTATGGCTGCTAATATTCTACTCAATGCACGTTCAATCAACACCCACAATTGGAAGGCTCTGGGTATTCCTTAACTTCTTTTGTGTAGTATATCAGCAGCCATTGATTTAGATTCATTGGCCTTAGATTTTGGAATGACACAACATGGCAACAAAAAAAACCCTCCATCACGATGAAGGTGATGACACAGACACAGTATGGATAGCTACAGACATTCATCTGACAGTCGCACAGAAATGGCAACTTCATGAATATATTAAGTGAATTGATTGTGTTGCCTTGGCAGCTTGTGTGGAGATTGCCTACATAGACTGGTGCCGACATTTAGTGAGTGTGTTGTTTTCGATGCCACTTCTAGCAATATTGCAACCATATGAAGACAGAGGATATCAGGAACTTGCTTCACACATTGTACCCATGTGGGGAATCAAACCTGTGCCAAGGCATGATGAGTAAACCCTTTAACCACTAGGCCACCCCACTGCCCCTTACACTTAATGGAACACATGTAAGGCATGTATTTGTGCTTCAGACTGACCCATGACCCATGACACTCTTTTTTCTGTATCATTCTGACACCAGGCTCATCAGTTTGACAAGAAATGGGCCAGTTGACACATTAGTATTTGACGACAATCTGAATCAGCTCTACTGCTTCAAGCCTCTTTTCATGTAAGATGACATTATGGAGACATGTACCAGTATGAAGACCCACTATTGTCATGTAAGATGACATTATGGAGACATGTACCAGTATGAAGACCCACTATTGTCATGTAAGATGACATTATGGAGACATGTACCGGTATGAAGACCCACTATTGTCATGTAAGATGACACATGTCGGTGTAAGGTGCCAAAATCTACCTCCCTTCAGAGCATACCCGGGGTAGATTTCGGGGAGTTCCCAGAACCTACCCCCGTGTAGATAATAATAAATTGTTATCAAATCCAAAAATTTAAAATGTTGTTTTATACATGCAAAGAAGAAATAAATATTGTTTAAACTAAAAATAAATATCTTACAAATCACATTGACTTTAACTCATTGTTGTCATCATCAATTTGTAAGTTCGAAAGTTGGTGTTGAGAATTGTGTGAGGAAACGTCCTACACTTATGTTATTGAATAAGCTTTAATATGCTTTGTGAATAGACCTAGCTATTTTTGATTGCATATAAAATCATTTTGAAACCAATTATAGTTATAACCCGGGGTAGATTCTGGTAACTCCCAGAGTATAACCGCTGGGGGTTGATTCTGGTAAAGGGGGGTATACTTTGAAGGGGGGGTATACTTTCAGACTTTACACTGGGTATGACGTCCTCCGTGAAGCCCTGCCCTGTATGATGACTTTTACGCTAGATGTACATCAATATGACATTAATTAAGTCAGAGAGTACTTACCTACATATTTCAGTTGAAGTTGGTTATTGTGTCCCTTGGTTTGGATGTTGGACTGTCCTTGGTAGGGTGCACCTGCCTCTGAATCTCACAATTTCCTGAAACAAAAACAAAACTGCTTGACTTTTTAAAAAAACAATTACATTAACTGAAACACAATTAATCCCTTGTTTTTTTGTTTTGCACTCAGCAATATTCCAGTTTTATAATGGCATTTGTAGTTTAACACCACACTCATCAACATTCCTGCTATATGATGGCTGTCTGTAAATTATTCAGTGCAGACCAAATAATCCAGTGATTGACATCATGAGTATCAATCTATGCAACTGGGATACGATGACAGTGAGCCTGACCACCTGATCACATTAGTTACCACTAACAACAAGCTTCGGTTAAGTTGCTGAAGACAAGGAAATTACAAGGAAATTACTTCCAATACTATACAGTCAACATATCACATCTCTCTAAGTCACCAGGGGCGGTCGGGTAGCCTCGTGGTTAAAGCGTTCGCTCGTCACGCCGAAGACCCGGGTTCGATTCCCGACATGGGTACAATGTGTAAAGCCCATTTCTGGTGTCCCCTGCCATGATATTGCTGGAATATTGATAAAAGCGGCGTAAAACCATACTCACTCACTCACTCTAAGTCACCAGCCTTCGTGTCAGTTATAACTAGACAACGTCCCACTCAACAACCACTGCACAAGATAAGGACTAATACCCGATACACGAAGTTTGTATTGAATACAATGTTCATCAGAGTAAACAAATAGAAATCTCCCATGTTACTACTTACAATTACATGGAGTATTGACAATCGCATGGCTCAGAGAGACTGTGTGAAAAATGCCACCAGAGGCTATAGCTTGTACTGCATCCCTCGATACAGATGGTGGTGACAACATGCCTCACTAACGTTTCACTTTCACTTCCACCATCCTGAACATGTTATAATAACATATCCATATCCCCCACTCACCAGTCAGTAGTTCCTTGCACAGAGATGATCGATCTACCCGTATCTATCTCTACACCTATCTATCCACCCATGTCAAACAAACATACAGTACTCCACCCCAACTTGAGATAATAATCATGAAAGCCAATCCCTGACGATCTGGGAGTGAAAACAATACGATCACACTTGGCGGTGTATAACAGGTTTATACCATACCTATATTCCATATGGCCAGGGTATATATACAATTTGTACATGTTCCCATAACAAATGCATTTAGGGGGATCATATGTCACACACACAGCGATTTATTTAGACGATAGTGTTCATAATATACACACTTGTCACACAGTGATGGCGCAAGTTTTGAGGTAATTCCCATAAATACGAAGGTTAGCTTATATTTTATTAGATTCCATGTCCTGATAACTGAAATATCAATAATGATTTACTCTCATTTCAGGACAAAACACTGTGGATTTCACACGGAGAATATTTTCTCTCAGGTCAATACAAATTAGTTTAGAAATAGAGTGAATATTTTACGGAGATGTTTATGAGAAAAGAAGTTGCCTTCTTACTGGTAGGTTAACGTCAATATCAGACATCACGGACGATTCAATCAAATCCATACATATGAACCTGGGTGAATGTTATCTGTGTTATAATAGGACAGTTCAATATTCAATGTTTTGCATGTCTATTGATTTGTTTAGGTTCACTAGGGGGATGCACGGCGTACACTGGCTCATACACACCAGGTAAACATACATCTAAGAAGCATATCCCACACAAGATTCAGCTGTACAGTTCTGGGTCCCATTCCTCAAAGTGATCTTATCGCTAAGGTGATTGTAAGTCCCATACTTTAACATAGGCTTACGATCATCGTAGCGCTAAGATCGCCTTGAGGAACAGGGTCCTAATCAATACACACCAGGTAAACATACATGAAACGAGCAGCCCACACAAGATTCACCCGTACAGTTCTGATCACTTCAAAAGCAGAGTCGGATCCAGGATTTTGAAAAGGGGGTGCACATAATACCTAAGTGACAAAGTGACTTGACCGAAGGTGCAGCCAACATGTAACGTGTCTGAAGAAAGGGGGTGCATGCACCCCATATGGATCCGACAGTGAAAAGAAATCTGAAATTCCCAAGACTGACTTTAAAAAATGCAAATCCTCCCACCTGACCAATCTGTTGATTAATTAATATTCTTGAATACTTCCAATAAGTCCATGCAGCAGCTTTGATAAAGTATCCTGATCAGCTTGTTGCTGTGGCACAGCCGAGCTGGATGGAATAAACACAAGTGATACTTCTCGTTCAGGCAACACACTCGATGTTATCGCAAACACAATTAAATAAACCGTCCACTTTTTTTATCCACCCCAGTGACCAGCTGGTAGAAACAAACTTGGTATCCCAACTGAATGAGCATCTTGTATAATTCCACCCTTTCTCCAAAACACTTAGTCCCAGTCAGCTGTCAGGGATGATGTGTCATCACCCATCAATCATCACATGCTGTATATATCACGATTGTTCCACATAGGTAGTATACTTCAACGGCCATGCAACTTCCTTGATGGAGACATCGTAAACACATAAAACAATTGGCAGGCTGGTCGAGCTAAACAAATTGTATTCCCCTCCGACCCACAGCTGCAGGGGGGATTATAGAGCTGTATACCAGTTGCTGAGGAGATGGGTTGATATGCTAATGTCACCTTGTGTAACAATGTGGCTCTGTGCGCACTGAGCACTTAGTGTCATGATATGCACTAATTTGTTACACAATGGATGAATAGCAACAGTTGAATTAGGAGACAGCTTCAAATAATTATCAGGCTTATCAACTGGAAACCACAATGTAATTAAATAACACTGATAAACCCTAGTATTACATTTACATTAATTCATATACACCACATAAAAAATGTTTATAATTCAAAACTAAAAACTCCTTGGACAAGGCTAAAAATGTTAATAATTCAAAACTAAAAAATCATTGAATATATTCCCTATTTCCACGTATTACCACCAACAGCCAACAGGAATATTGCCAGAATATTGGACAAGGATATATAATGTTAATAATTTAAAACTACAAATTCATTAAATATATTCCCTAGGAGCTATTTCCACATAATACTGACAACAGTCAACAGGAATGTTGTCAGAATATTGGACAAGGTTAATATTTCAAAACTACAAAATCATTTAATATATTCCCTAGGAGCCATTTCCACGTAATACCGACAACAGTCAACATGAATGTTGTCAGAATATTTGACAAGGTTAATAGTTCAAAACTACAAAATCATTGAATATATTCCAGGGGAGATATTTTCACGTATTACCAACAACTGTCAACAGCAATATTGTCAGAACATTGGACAAGGTTATTTTACCTTCTCCTTATGGTTCTAGCTCCCTGCTACATCCTCATGTAAAACATCAGTATCAGTACATGTCAAGGCACTGAGCAGCATCCCTGGCCGGGCCGGGACTCCAGACTCTCCTGTGACAGATGCCTGCAACTTATTGCATGTCTCTCGGGACGATGTTGCGGAGTGAAGATGTAGCAGGTTATTACTGCCGTCCTATGATCTTCCATGATGCGGAGGAAGTTATGTTTAAAGGTCAAGATGTCTGAAGGTAATTAAATAATCTGCTTGGCAACCCCCTGTGACCAGTAACCAACATCCCTATTGCATGTCCCGCTCAAACACACTCAAGGTCAATCAGCACTCTCACTTCCTTTCAATTATTTTTTTTTAAATTGATAAGTGCATTTTGTGCAGTTTATTGCAGTGATGTTTTCATCAGTGTAATTTTCTGTATTTGAACTATGTAGGAAGTGTAGAAATTCTGCAACCAATAATATTTCATATTTTTCTGTATATAACAGTTTAAGATGGAGGAAACATATGATCATCATCACTATCATTGTCGTCATCCTCATCCTCCTAATGATCATCATCATCATCATCATCATCATCATCGTCATCATCATCATCATCGTCATCCTCTTCCTCCTCATAGCTGTCATCATCATCATCATTTTCATCATAATCATAATCAATATTTGATTCATTAGTCCTCATTATAGAAAGAGTGAATATTGTTTTAATATCCCAGTTAGCAATATTCCAGCCATGCAAATATCTGGGACAGGCACACCATTGTTTTATAGTACAAGTAATCACAATCTGTGCCACCGTCATATGACTGGAATATTGCTGAGTTTGGCGTTTAACAACAAACAAACACAATCTGGGACCACCCAATCCCCACTTAAATCAGCACGTCGATGACCTGTAACAGGATCTACTATAACAAAACCAGAAGCTGTGTATACAGTAAGTATACTGATACTTCCAAACCTTACTTCAAACCTACTTCTGTGATTGCCTTTCAGTGTACCATTCACAGGCTTTCCTACAACCACCAAAAGAGACATGCCTTCACTTTCTGTAAACAATACGAGTGTTTTGTGACATGATATTAGTTGTGAGGATAACAGTCCAGTATTTATGAAGTTGCTAGTCAACTCACCTGTGATACCCAGTGAGACAATACCATGGTGTATCTGCCGAGATGGTAATCGATATACCTGTACATGGCATTATATAATGTTGGTGCTGCCACTGCTATCTATAGCTGAAACCCGATCCACGCGTGTACTGCAAAGCCCTATATACACAAGCAGGTATTTAGGTCTACCGGCCAGGAATACTGAGTTTGTTTATGAAGGGGATTATGGGTTCCTCGCAGATATGTTTTTTACCATCACGATTTTACTTTCAAGTGCAGGGTGGTCTGTTTTTTGTATGAATTGTAATGGCTGACAGAAAGTGAGGCTGTAGTGAAAGTTGTTTTTTTTTGTCACCATAGGTTTTATTAGGGGTTGGAGTTGAAGTGTACTTGGATCCAGGTTGAAGTGTGGGTGGGGCTTTGTGGTGAAGGGTGGTGGAGTTTTGTGGTGAAGTGTGGGAGGGGTTTGGGGGTGTGGGTTGAGCTTTGGGGTGATGTGTGGGTTGAGCTTTTGGGTGAAGTATGGGTGGGGCCTTGCGGTGATGTGTGGGTGGGGCTTTGGGGTGAAGTGTGGGTTGAGCTTCTGGGTGAAGTGTGGGCGGGGCCTTGGGGTGAAGTGTGGGTGGGGCTTTGGGGCGAAGTGTGGGTGGGGCTTTGGGAAGAAGTGTGAGTGGGGCTTTGAGAAGAAGTGTTGGTGGGGCTTAGGGGGGAAGTGTGGGTGGGGTTTTGGGGTGAAGTGTGGGTGGGGCCTTGGGGTGATGTGTGGGTAGGGCTTTGGGGTGAAGTGTGGGTGGGGCCTTGGGGTGATGTGTGGGTAGGGCTTTGGGGTGAAGTGCGGGTTGAGCTTCTGGGTGAAGTGTGGGTGGGGCTTTGGGGAGAGGTGTGGGTGGGGCTTTGGGGTGAAGTGTGGGTGGGGTTTTGGGGTGAAGTGTGGGTGGGGTTTTGGGATGAAGTGTGGGTAGGGCTTTGGGGTGAAGTGTGGGTGGGGCCTTGGGGTGATGTGTGGGTGGGGTTTTGGGGTGAAGTGTGGGTGGGGTTTTGGAGTGAAGTGTGGGTGGGGTTTTGGGGTGAAGTGTGGGTTGAGCTTTGGGGTGAAGTTGGAGGTCCTAAAATATGCTACCAAACAATAATTCTTGTGACTTTTAGAATCATAAGAAAACACTGACATTAGTGAGTAAGATCGAGCATAGCAGACCCAACCTTCACATTTCTTCAACTTAATGAAACAATCGATGCAGTTATTGTTAAATTTATATCTTGAGCAATCTCATCAAGATCAGATCAATTACTCTGATATGAGTGAGTGAGTTGGGTTTAACACTGCTTTGAACAGTACATGGCATGTCAGTTTGATGTGGGAGGAAAGCCCTAAGTAATACAGGTCTCAGACGTTTTATCACTTTGGTGAAACCCACGAGCACAGGTATGGTGCTGACAAACCTAGAAACATAATCAGGGTGAACCTAGAAACATAATCAGGGTGAACCTAGAAACATAATCAGGGTGAACCTAGAAACATAATCAGGGTGAACCTAGACACATAATCAGGGTGAACCTAGACACATAATCAGGGTGAACCTAGACACATAATCAGGGTGAACCTAGACACATAATCAGGGTGAACCTAGACACATAATCAGGGTGAACCTAGACACATAATCAGGGTGAACCTAGACACATAATCAGGGTGAACCTAGACACATAATCAGGGTGAACCTAGACACATAATCAGGGTGAACCTAGACACATAATCAGGGTGAACCAGGATTCGAACCCACGATAGGTTTCTGGTGTGCCCAATGATGCATCATGAAGATCCAAGGACACCTCCATAGTCGAAAATCAAATATCAGTGCAAATAACTTAAAGCATTACATAAATCTTTACAATAATCTTGATCATTTTATGCTCACTAACACCCTATGAAAATTACTTGAAAAACAATCTCCTTACTTGTTTAAAATAAACCAGCAATCCTGGCTATTTTCTTGAAAAACGATTCCGTCAAATGAAAATCAGATCCAGAGGCTTGAAAGTACAGAGTAAGTATGAAGGTAGGGGACGCGTGACTCAGTCAGTCAGCTGGTCCACACATCTGGCGACTCTAGCCGGTGTGGACAACACTGCTTCCACAATAGCTTATTCACACACTAATGCCCTTCTGCGGCAATAGCGCTGCAAATCTAGCAGTTTTACTGTCACAAAATAACAGAGAGAACAAGCAGAATGTTTTCCAGCTGAAGGGATGATAAGTATGCTATGTGTCATTATTCCATGTGATCAGCACAATCGGCCCGCCACAGGGGATGGTAAATAATTCATGGTTCCCTGACTGTTTATCAAATAAATCAATATTATTAATAATTACAGAAAGGTTGTTTCTTGACAAATGTGTTTATGTAATGCTGGTCGCCAGAGCAGCATTCATTGTTGCATCAATACGTCACAATACATCAGCCAAGGAAACAATGCTTGAATATACATCGGCCCAGGATACAATACACCAAGATACATCAGCCCAGGGTACAATACATTGTTATACATAGGCCCAGGATACAATACACTGTTATACATCAGCCCAGGGTACAATACATTGTTATACATAGGCCTAGGGTACAATACACTGTTATACATAGGCCTAGGGTACAATACATCGTTATACATCGGCCCAGGATACAATACACTGTTATACATCAGCCCAGGGTACAATACATTGTTATACATAGGCTCAGGGTACAATACATTGTTAAACATCGGCCCAGGGTACAATACATTGTTATGCATCGGCTCAGGGTACAATACATTGTTATACATCGGCACAGGATACAATACACCAAGATACTTCAGCCCAGGGTACAATACATTGTTATACATAGGCCCAGGTTAACAATTATACATTGTTATACATGGGCCCAGGGTACAATATACTGTTATACATCGGCCCAAGGTACAATACATTGTTATACATCGGCCCAGGGTACAATACACCAAAATACATCAGCCAAGGGTACAATACATTGTTATACATCGGCCCAGGGTACAATTCACTGTTATACATTGGCCTAGGGTACAATACACTGTTATACATCAATCCAGGGTACAATACACTGTTATACATCAGTCCAGGGTACAATACACTGTTATACATTGGCCTAGGATACAAGAGCTGGGTGGATGGGAAAGGATATTGGTTCAGGGACAGTGATAGAGATTGTAGAAAATCCAGACTTGCTTCATTTAGAGCTTTAGTTTTACAGAAAGAGCTGGGTGGATGGAAAAGAATATTGGTTCAGGGACTGTGATAGAGATTGTACAGAATCTAGACTTGCTTCATTTAAGATTACAAAATGACAGTCGGGCTGGACAGAAGGGAAAACAATTTGCTCCAGGGACTGTGAGACAGTCTAGAATACCTCCCACTGATGTCAGTCATGCTCTGTCTCTCAAGGTTGCTTTAAAAATGTATGTGTTAATGAGTTGGTGGCTTGTAGAAGCGATGATCTTATAAATGCTGACAATTCTTTCCTGACAAGGTAGCTATGACATTTGTTACATTTGACCACTTTCTAAATGACATTGTGTATTCATAGCTTTCGGCCATTGGAGCCGTGCCAATTTGCACTTATCAGGGGGTACACAAAGTACATGATCTAGACTACCAGTTGTCAGACTTTCACATTTCATCTTTTTTTGCTTGCAATGTTTTGTTTGTTGTTTATAAATGATGCACTCAGCAATATTCCAGCAATATGACAGCGGTCTGTAAATGATCGAGTCTGGACTAGACTTGGTTGATGCATGTAATGGTATCCCAATTGTGTGGATCTATGCTCAAGTTGTCAATCACTGAATTGTCTGGTCCAGACTCGAAACAACAAACAACAAACAACAGCCTACGGTCGATATAAATATACTTCTACTGGATGGACACCTGGGACAGTTAAGAACATTGTTATCACTATTGTAGTGCTCTGCTGTAGAGCACACAGTTTAAAGATTAAATGAGGGAGGCATAGTAACATACCTAGAACTCAGAAACTGTTTTCACAATGTAATTTAAATTCAGCAGAGGGTGAATATCACTTTTTATTGGTATACACTAACAATGATAACTTGAGAAAAACATATCTAAAACCATACTAGTGTTTTTGTTAACATATAGCTTAAGTTGTTTCTTTCATGATATCAGTCAATAAAAATGTTGTTGGTAACTTGTTAATGTTTATTTATCATGCCATGTCAGTAAGAATGTAACCTGTATGTACAGCCTCTCCACACATACATTGTTATATATGTACTATGTGCCTGTGGGTATTGATAATTGAGTATTGAGGAAAACTACACGCAATGCACCGCCTGCCACACCATACCACATCCTATGCAATGCCATGTTATACCACACACCACACCAAGCCACGCCACGCCACACCACGCCACGCAATGCCACAAAATGCCATGCCACAACACAACACAACACAACACAACACAACACAACACAACACACACACCACACGCCACGCCACCCCACGCCATGCCAACATGCCACGCAACACGCCACGCAACACGCCACGCCACGAAACACAACACACCATGCCACACCATGGCCATGCAACACCACACCACACCACACCACACCACACCACACCACACCACACCACACCACATCACACCCCACACCACGCTCACCCTATGTCACACCACACCACACCAAACGCAAACCAAGCACCACACAATGCCAAATATACTTAATGACAGCCTTTCCCATGATAGCTCTAACGTAGTCGTGTTACCATCTAGCTGTGGTACCTGAACACACCTGAACACACCTGAACACACCTGAACAGGTGTACAAAAGACACACAGTTGCTGGAGTTTGACATTATGCAAACATTTACTTTACATATCATCCATTTCATTTCAAAGATGTAAATAATCCATTTATTTTTGGAAACCCCATATACCTTTGCTGATGAAGATTGACAAATTTGATTAACATATAAATACCTAGATATTGATATCATATACAGCTACACAATAAGTGTACACTTGTCACGTTTTGTTTGTTTCAAAATTGTACAAAAATCGTTTATTAAGAAAAGCAACATACAAAAGATAAATTTTATTAACATTCAAATGCACTCTAAAACTTATGTCACAAAGAACACATCTTAATTCAATATATTTATGAGTTGACAATGTGGATAATTTGTGGTATAGTTCGGTGGCATCTACATACAAAAGCTGTAGTACATGCATACATTATACCTATACTGACCAAAACAAGTTAGGGATCATGAATATTTTTGGAGATAGTTTTATCAACTCGTATGCTCAGTCTTCACTATAAAATAATTTCAAAAAACAATTCATGATCCTTAACTCTTTTTTGTATATATAATGCAAACAACTCCACAACTTAATCCTAATCAAATGAGTAAACATGCCTGAGCAAAATAAGTCCTGGGTAAATAGTATATGGCCCACAACTGATCCCAGACTCTGCCAAACCTAGCTTCTATCTGATAACACAAGTCAGAATAGTGAGAGCCAATTACCTCACAGGTCACTGATCTCTATCAAGGATTAACCCATTTTATTGTAAACTAGTGTTAACCCATGTTATTGTAACAATTTATGTGACAAAACTGTTTACATACCTTTTAACAACATTCTTATCTGACTAAGTTTGTATAAAACTGACAAAAAAATCAAATAACCATTCTAACATGACTTTGATTTTGATTGGTCCTGATCAGATGAGAATCTGATTCAAATCACAATAACAACCTCTGAAACATCTGATTTGATTGCCACATCACCATAGAAGTTAATACTTATAATTTATACTTATAAAGAATTCTGTAATTGTCAGTTGGCATTTTGAAATGCTAATTTGTAGAACCCAAACCAAAGGCGCTGTGACAATCCTTAGTAAGGCACAAACATGATTTTTCAAAATGGCTGCCATTGTCGACATTTTGTTTAAGGTTTATTAAACATGAAATGAATTTGGAAACAATAATTTATGGAGCGATGGATACACAAACTCCTCATTATATATATCTATTCTGACATTTGTAAGCTAAATATTGTTCTTGAGTCTGCAATTATTCCTGCCAACATGTGCGATATCGTGTTCAGGTTTTTATCAACAGACACCAGCTGCTGCCCTGATTTGTTAAAATCACAAACATTGTGAAACCTGCTGTATTGAGTATGCATTAAAATAGCCATAACAAATCTATAGGCAATCAATAACTTCTTCTTGATTCAAAACAGGGACAAGCCAAAAATAGCAATCATCGATTTAAACCTTCACCACATTGAAAAGATCGAAGCATTAAAATCTACTCTACCTCTGATGCAAATGCTAATGAATTGCGGTACCTTTTAAGGCTAAATACGCCTTAAGGCATATTCCGTTTACGATACGTAATTTGAGTTTACAACAACATAGGACCTCAAACAAGGGAGGTAACTCAGATGTGAAATTGTGTAATCTCTTCCCATTTCCTATGGCTAAAGTATGGGTTAGTATTATACAAAACACCCTAGGACCACAAAATAACCATACAGTCAGACCAGCATAGCTTACGTACCACACAGGTAATTATAGTATTACATGGCGGAAGAGACGAGCGTTACGTCTGCTTATCCCCTACTTCCTGTAGCAGGTAGTGGTTGAGGGGTTGCCCACCTAGACCTGTCTACACCTGTCTACTTCTTGTCATAATACATGTAATAGGATTATTCTCATAATGAACTCATTATCCTTTTTAAACCTTATGACCCTAAATAAAATAATTGCTGAGAAACAGTTATTAGCCCTTTGTTAATTGAAAGAAGCTGAACAAAAACAGTAAAGGATCATGAATATTTTGGGGATATTTTTTTGTAGTGAAGACAGTTTCATAAAAACATTCCCCAAAACATTCATGATCCCTGATCTTTTTTGTCAAGTATATATAGATCATATGTATTTGTTATTAGTTATAAATCAAATACAATTGACACATATGATGTCAGAATTTCGTATGTATAAAAAATTTAAGTACCAAGTTGAAATAGAGACAGATACTGTATTGTTTCAAAAGTGAGCTGATTAGTTCTTATTATACTTATAACCAGTGATGTTAAATTGATTTGGACAAAAAAGAATAAATCCTACTGTCTTCATGTTTACTGTTTACATGATTTCATGATGGGTGAGTTGAGGTGAAATAGGGTTTAACATCGTGCTTTAGATTATTGCACTAATATATAGCAATGTGTGTGTGTGTGGCTGCTTGTACTAGTCCAGACTAAGGTACTGCGGAGGTACTGTGCCGCAGTTTAACATGAATAACCCACTCAGACACAGTATACTGACTCCAAGCCGACCAGTCCTTGTTTTAGCCCCTTAATGCCACGCCAGACAGGGTAACAACAAGTACCATCTTTTAACATCTTTTGGTATGATGCGGCCAGGGAAGGAACCCCAGACCTTCCGCTCTCCGAGCTGACGCTCTACCCCAAGACTACAGGGGCGGTCGAAGTCATGATTGACCACATATATTATGTTTCTCCTTATTTCAAGAAGTTAATATGTAAATGGGGTTTTACTCTCCAGTCATCAGTATTACACCTACCCTAGAGAGCCTATGTAAACAAGCCTGTCTGGACCAGACAAACCAGTGGTCGACGGTATCAACAACAATCAATGCCACCACCATTTTGACCACCTGATCCCAAGTTTAGTTAGCTTACTTTTGTAAAGACCTCCATAGCAAATTTGGCCTGGAATAGTCAAAACCAAAAATTTGCCGTAATAAACGTTCAGGGCGATAAGAAAAATGACCAAGAGGGTTGGGCTGGGACGGGTAAATCAGGTACTCGGGTCGGGTGGGTCCTGAGTAGGACCCGGGTACCCACAGGACTCCCCGGACCCGTGGTTAGTCACGTGATATAATGTTTAATGACATAAACTCACTATAGCTCAGTGGTTAGTCTACAAGTGATAAATGTTCGCATTTCTTTCTGACGATGCACACATTCCTTTTGACTTGTATATGTTTGAGTACAGAAAAAGCTTCAGTCAACTTCAGTGAACGCATGATCTGATTATTTGATACATGTATCTAAATAGTTTTATCCTTTGGCTGTGGTAAAACAATTACAAATCAGACATTTTGTTCCCAACTCTTGGGACTTGCAGTGGGTTACCCGGGTAGGGTTGGGTAATATGGGGTCGAGTACCTGGGTAGTAAATTTGGAATCGTCCCAGCCCTACAAGAGGGGCTTATTAAAACCACACATGATGATTAATCTTTTGACCTCCTCCCTAATCAGGTGATAATGGGTAAGCCATGATCGGGTGCTTCTGAAGAAGCTCATTAATTTAATTCTTAAGCCATAACAATATAATTCCTTAATTCTCACATTTTGTCATAAAGCAAATATTACAGGGTATATATGGTGCCTAATATGGCAAATACGGTACTTGGTTGGAATGGAATGGTGATAGATTTATTTATCAATGAAATGAACACAGTAGCGTGTGAACTTTGCTCTAGTGGTCCTTCTGGACTGACATTGTGACACGACAAACCTATAGATCACCTGAATCAGGAATCGTTACGATGATTCTCTCATCATCAGCAGCAGCTGTGAAGAAGGGCATGTGCTGGTCTTTGAATTCTCATCAGCTCTGTTTCTAGGACAATGTTAGTTACCTGTTTGTTGGACAATGTCAGTAGTGAGTGAGTGAGTGAGTTAGGTTTAACACCGCTTTTAACAGTATTCCAGTTATATCACGGCGTGTCAGCTTCATGTGGGAGGAAAGCCCGAAGTGATGCAGGTCTCAGACCTTTACCACTTTGGTGAAACCCACGAGCACGGGTATGGTGCTGACAAACCTTGAAACATAAATCGGGGCGAACCAGGATTTGAACCCACAATCATAGGTACACAAGGGACACAACTTGCAAATCGCTGTGCCTTAGATGACTGGGCCACCCATGCCCCTGGACAATATCAGTAACCAGTGACATTTCTATTGTTCTTCAGCAAGACCAACTATAGTTTTTGTAATGGCTTTTCTAAGCCAATATGTCAACAATCAGGAGAAAGGTTTTTGTTGGTTTGTTTGTTGTTTAATGCCACACTCAGCAATATTCAAGCTATATGACAGCGGTCTGTAAATAATCAAGTCTGGATCAAACAATCAAATGATTGGCAGTTTATCAAGGCTAAACGTCGTGAAAAACTCACTTTTGATGGACAAGTCTGTTGTCACCATTACTGTCACCAAAATTGGGAATTGCATCGGACATCATTTTTGTCACTGATGCATCAGGTTTGATAAAAGTCCTCCACATGTCTACCATAAAATATTTTGAAAGCTTTACTGAGGCCTCAAACAACTTCAACATTCCAACTCTTTGAACACCAGTCAACCACCAGCTTTTACTGCTGCGACATTGAGTTACCAGAGTCCCTGGGGTGATAGATAAAGCCTACATTTATCAAGGACATTATCTGCGTGTCAAACATCTTTGCTACTACATGTTATACACCATTTGAAAGGTCTAATCCTACTGTCATCACATTATTTAAAGAATGTTCTTACAACTAAATTAAGTTTGTTTTAATTGAAAAGTGTAAGCTAACACATTCATAACATCCAGATTAAGCACCAAGGAAGCAAAAATTGTGGCGATTTTTGGCAAGTGTAAGATTTCATAATATCCATTTTCCTATTTTCAATGGTTATGTAATCAGAAAATTATTTTAAAAACAATTTAAATATTATCTGCCATCAACCATTTTGAGATAAAAGTGGCTCTCCGGGTAATACCTCTGTTTCCAAAGCTTAATTGTACGAATAACATATGCGACCATTCCTTTGATCTTTGGTATCATTAGAAAGCTTATGACTTCAATAATATGACAGTAACCTCCCCTGGAGAATTTTTGTAGCTGTCACATGCAATTTTATTGGATAGAAATTGGTTTCTAATGACACTTCCTTTTGAAATCTGCTACAAGTATTGTGATTGGTCAAAATTAAGCATGTGACCTAAGGCAACCAATCAAATTACAGCAATGGATGCCATGCTTGTGTATGATAAATTACAGATTTAGGCAAAAGGTTTTGGTAAAATAGTGTTATTCTGAATGTTTCAAGCAGGAAATTGCGACCTATTTTAAAAATATGGAACTTCGTGGACATATCATGCTAGGTTATGAGCTGTGACATACTTGATATTGACCCGTTGTCGAAGCACGTGTCCAAGAATTTTGTTTTCAATAACATTGTGGGAAATTATGAATAAATTTTTAATCTGAATAAATTTTTAATCTATCAATAAAATATGATAAATCAAATTAAAATACATATTTCAGACATTGTGAATAAATCATATACTATTTTGACGTGGCTAGAGCCTGCCTGGTGTACCGGCCTGCGGTGTCTGGGGTCTCATGACGCCTTGGCTGGTGTACCGGCTTGTGTGTTGAAGGAGTCAAATGGTAAAGGCATCTCTCAATCACTTAGTCCATGTGTGTGTTGAGTTTCAAGAGGACATATTGGTGATGTGGAGCTATGATAGAGAAACGTGATGGAGGGACGAAGCTAGTGATATATTGCCTTTGTTTGTTTGGGGATAACAACACATTGTAACACATGTTTATAGATGTGAGGCCTGAAAAGGTAAACTTGGTACAATCTGAGAAATCCATACTGTTGTCATTAAGTTCCTGTCAACAGGACAATGAACTATGGGTAATAGAAGTACATTATATCAATACAAGGCTTACAGTGCATCACGGGTCAGTCAGGACTGACCAACACTCACCTGAGGTACATCAATACAGATGAGGGGAAATTGGGTTTAATGTCGCGTCCAAGAGTATTGCACTTATATAGCGTTGTGCATGCAAACTAGCCCAATCAGATACCATGCCACAGTTTAATATGAATACGCCACTAAGACACAGTATACTCACTCCAAGCCGACCAGTCCTTGTTTTAGCCCACTGAGATACCATGTCATAGTTTAACATCAATACCCCACTCGGACACAGTATACTGACTCTGAGCCAACCGGTCCTTGTTTTAGCCAACTGAGATACCATATACCATGCCATAGTTTGACATGGATACCCCACTCAGACACAGTACACTGACTCGGAGCCCACCAGTGCTTGATTTATCCCCTTAATGCCAAACACCAGGCAGGGTAACAACAAGTGCCATCTTTTAACGTCTTTAGGTATGATGAGGACTGAGATGAAACCACCAACTTCCACACTCTGGGCAGATGCTCTACTTCAATACAAACATGGACACTTATCGCAGCTGCAATACATGTTTTCACCATATCAACAGATCATTAATATCAGTTTAATTTTAAACAAGTGATTGAAAATATCAGTTACGCTGCATTTTCAGAATTTTGCCATAAATACTACATGTAGACAAAACCCCTCCAAGAATTATAAGGATTTGTCTTGAAGAAAATATGTGGACGTTTCCTCTAGCCCATCCACTCCCCAACATCTCATATTATCCTTAAAACTAACTGCACAAATTTGAATAAATTTCCATGAATCACAGATAAAGGTACAGGCCAAATTCAACCCACACTCACATGTTCAACATAAACCTGCAACATTAGACAGTATTCTTTACAAATGAAACACTTAAGTAATGTTTAATACTATGTAAAATAAAATAACTTTTTATAACCCTAGCAGTAGCATACCAAAGAAAACAAAATTAACCTCCCGTTATTATATAAGGAAAGAATCAAAGCAAATTTTGCCAGTGGCACCTGAGTGAAACAAGCATTAAATAGGTGGGCAGTAGGCCATAAAGGGCAGGTAATTGCCTTCTAATTTGACCAGGAGCTATCAACTTGACACAGTTGATGGAACATGGTATAAATCTGATGTAGACCCTCCTGGGACGATGAGCTGGTCACAGCTGGAGTCACACAGGGGCAATATACTCTATAATAGCATCACGCATGATATACCTATGTATTACTGATGATTTGGCGTACTATAGATGCTTATAATACTATTTAAACATAACCAGGTGGCTAGAGTTACAGTTATCTGCTAAGAAACTGAAAGAAGGTTGCATTCTGACTAATTCTGTTAAATTTATGTTGACATAATAATCAAACAACAAAATCTGATTATTGACGTGCTGATACCAAACGATGCTGGAGTTAATCCAACATGTAAATTTACTCAAATGCTAAATTTTTAGAACCCGAAAATATCAGAAAATGACAACATAGCATCGGGAAATATACTCTACATAACTCACAACTTTTAAAAACAAGGACAATATGGAGCACATGGGGAAATATACTCTACATAACTCACAACTTTTAAAAACAAGGACAATATGGAGCACATGGGGAAATATACTCTACATGACTCACAACTTTCAAAAACAGGGACAATATGGAGCACATGGGGAAATATACTCTACATGACTCACAACTTTCAAAAACAAGGACAATATGGAACACATGGGGAAATATACTCTACATGACTCACAACTTTCAAAAACAAGGACAATATGGAACACATGGGGAAATATACTCTACATGACTCACAACTTTTAAAAACAAGGACAATATGGAGCACATGGGGAAATATACTCTACATGACTCATGACTCACATCTCTCAAAAACCGGGACAATATGGAGCACATGGGGAAATATACTATACATAATTCACAACTTTCATAAACAAGGACAATATGGAGCACATGGGGAAATATACTTTATAAAATACAGAACTTAAATAAGCAAAATCAGTATAGGTGATAAATTGTATATTTCATGAGCATGAAAGTATATACAAAACTTTAGAGGTTATTGAGGTTGATACAACAAACACTGTATATTTAATGCCTATTCATGGTATTGCCATTTGTGAACTGGTTAAGGATAATGGTGATAGATTTCTCCTTGTAAACTAAATGGAGAGCATTCAGCAGTCAGTATGTTCAAACAACCATAACATCATGAATGTTCTGACAGGAGCTATGTTTTGTATATCATTTTCAGAAAGAATTCACACTTTAGGAAAGACTTTTTCATTTCTCTGTTCATGGATTTTGGGGTGGAAATCTGGGCTGGAAAACAATTAACATTTTCTGCTACTGAATATGTTTACCTGTGTGCATAGTTAGTAGTAAGCTTGTCTGGTGGTTTAGACTACCGGTATTTCAAAACATTATGAAGACATCACGCTATTGTTGTTGCAGTTTATACTGAACCAGGAATTCACTATACATTCTAAACTTGCATTCTGTGCAAGTGAAACATGCAACTACTGGTATAACCATTTTGCAAAATCATAGAGAAAATATATATCAACTACAACATGGTTTAAGTCAGAGAAATCACTCGAATCTGTGGATCCGAACCTGGAATCAATACATTCGAGTGATTGCTCCATTATGTAACCTACTGTCTTGCAGTACAATTTGTTTCTTCTCTCTACTTTTCATTGTTTAGAGAACCACGAAGATTCTGGGGTAGAATAGGCCTTCAGCAACCCATGCTTGCCCTAAAAGGTGACTATGCTTGTCATAAAAGGCGACTAACGGGATCAGGCGGTCAGGCTCGCTGACTTGGTTGATGCATGTCATCGATCCCAATTTCGTGGATCGATGCACATGTTGTCAATCACTGGATTGTCTGGTCCAGACTCGATTATTTACAGACCGCTGTCATATAGCTAGAATATTGCTGAGTGCGGCGTTAAACAACAACCAACCGACCAACCATCATTGTTTAGAGTCGACAGACTCCATAAACCTGTGAAAATAAAGACTTGCCCCTCAGTGGTCCTTCACCTTCCCCGGTCGCCGACACTCATGACTGACACAGGTATAAACATGCTTGTTGACTACTTGACCACAACATCAGTGAAAGAGTCCAGCCTCTCCATCATCCATTCAGTACCACAACA
The DNA here is from genome assembly GCF_023055435.1 of Haliotis rufescens. Taxonomy (NCBI): domain Eukaryota; kingdom Metazoa; phylum Mollusca; class Gastropoda; order Lepetellida; family Haliotidae; genus Haliotis; species Haliotis rufescens. Next base: position 35,801,073 of record NW_025964372.1, on the reverse strand, counting down.
ACACCATAGCAATATACTAGCAATGCTCTTCTTACCACAATACCATGGCAATATACTTAAAGAATGCTCTTCCTACCACAATACCATGGCAATATACTAAGAATGCTTCTTTAACCACAACAATACCATGATAATATATTGAGAATGTTTCTTTTACCACAACAATACCATGACAATATATTGAGAATGTTTCTTGTACAACAACAATATTTCTTGTACCACAACAATACTTCTTACACCACAACAATACCATGACAATATATTGAGAATGCTTCTTGTACTACAACAATACTCCTTGTACCACAACAATACTCCTTGTACCACAACAATACTTCTTATACCACAACAATACCATGACAATATATTGAGAATGTTTCTTGTACCACAACAATATTTCTTGTACCACAACAATACTTCTTTTACCACAACAATACCATGACAATATATTGAGAATGTTTCTTGTACCACAACACTACTTCTTGTACCACAACAATACCATGACAATATATTGAGAATGTTTCTTGAACCACAACAATATTTCTTGTACCACAACAATACCATGACAATATATTGAGAATGTTTCTTGTACCACAACACTACTTCTTGTACCACAACAATACTTCTTTTACCACAACAATACCATGACAATATATTGAGAATGTTTCTTGTACCACAACACTACTTCTTGTACCACAACAATACCATGACAATATATTGAGAATGTTTCTTGAACCACAACAATATTTCTTGTACCACAACAATACCATGACAATATATTGAGAATGTTTCTTGTACCACAACAATATTTCTTGTACCACAACAATACTTCTTACACAACAACAATACCATGACAATATATTGAGAATGTTTCTTGTACCACAACAATACTTCTTGTACCACAACAATATTTCTTGTACCACAACAATACTTCTTATACCACAACAATACCATGACAATATATTGAGAATGTTTCTTGTACCACAACAATATTTCTTGTACCACAACAATACTTCTTGTACCACAACAATACTTCTTATACCACAACAATACCATGACAATATATTGAGAATGTTTCTTGTACCACAACACTACTTCTTGTACCACAACAATACTTCTTTTACCACAACAATACCATGACAATATATTGAGAATGTTTCTTGTACCACAACACTACTTCTTGTACCACAACAATACCATGACAATATATTGAGAATGTTTCTTGAACCACAACAATATTTCTTGTACCACAACAATACCATGACAATATATTGAGAATGTTTCTTGTACCACAACAATACTTCTTACACAACAACAATACCATGACAATATATTGAGAATGTTTCTTGTACCACAACAATACTTCTTGTACCACAACAATATTTCTTGTACCACAACAATACTTCTTATACAACAACAATACCATGACAATATATTGAGAATGTTTCTTGTACAACAATACTTCTTTTACCACAACAATACCATGACAATATATTGAGAATACAGTGCCATGACAAGGTATGGCCAATGCTTCTAGTATGCTTAATACCATGACAATATATTAAGAGTGCTTCTCGTACCATAGCAGTGCCATGACAAGGTGTGGCCAATGCTTCTAGTACGCTAAATACCATGACAATATATTAAGAGTGCTTCTCGTACCATAGCAGTGCCATGACAAGGTGTGGCCAATCCTTCTAGTACGCTAAATACCATGACAATATATTAAGAGTGCTTCTCGTACCATAGCAGTGCCATGACAAGGTGTGGCCAATCCTTCTAGTACGCTAAATACCATGACAATATATTAAGAGTGCTTCTCGTACCATAGCAGTGCCATGACAAGGTGTGGCCAATGCTTCTAGTATGCTAAATACCATGACAATATATTAAGAGTGCTTCTCGTACCATAGCAGTGCCATGACAAGGTGTGGCCAATGCTTCTAGTATGCTAAATACCATGACAATATACTAAGAGTGCTTCTCGTACCATAACAGTGCCATGACAAGGTATGGCCAATGCTTCTAGTATGCCAATACCATGACAATATATTAAGAGTGCTTCTCGTACCATAACAGTGCCATGACAAGGTATAGTCAATGCCCAGCAGTAGAGGCAGAAACCCAAAGGTACAAGATAAGTGTATCTAGGGTATGATAAAGTCAGACATCACGAATGTATACAGCACTACACGGACATGTTAGGGAACCAATTTCATAAATGATTAATTTATGTTTCAAAAGGATAGCAAGTAGAATATTGATGAGCCTTTGGTCATTTAATATCCCAACAGCTATTTGCAAGTTATGTCCTTTGCCGTACAAAGCCAGTCTAATAAATCCAGTGCACATACATCCCAAGTCATAAAGGAGGTACCTTGTAAGACCAGCCGACTAGCGGCCACTATCAGCTAGTGGGCGGCAATTACTTCAGCTCAAAGTGAACTTATCATCAAAATGGTAATTTATCTTTTCGATGCTGTTGATCAATAGCCTTCAAAAGCATTTACTATTGGAAAACCGAAAATAGTTTCCACAGATCTGGTCCAAGGTCATCTGATATTACTAATGCTGCATGAGTAAAGGAATAAGTGTACTGACAAGACAACTTTGATGCAAGGTATGAACACAGCGGCAAACTCTTTGTTTGTCAAATTAAATTTACAGTAAAACAATTGTCCCAAAATGCTTAATCAACACAGGCCCGGTTAATTAGTCAATATGGTCACATGAAGAAAGTGAAAATGGTCACTAACCAAAGTCATTGGGCGTTTTGACTGGTGCGTCTGTGACCATTTCGACCTGTTCCCTTCCCATTTACTTTTCAGAAAGCTGTCTTCCCTTCATTATTGCGGTAACTTGTCTAAAAAATTTCATGCTTTTCAGGCTTTAGATAATACAAAACAAAACAACTGACAATATATCACAGAATTTAAGGACTAGTAGACTAAATATGACATGTCATAAACAACTGTTTAAAGGAATAGAAATGCAAGTACTTTCTGTTCAATTACCCATGAGTCCATTACCCATAGTTTCCCAAGGTCACGGATGACAAACAACACTGATCATCAATTTACACGCAGGGGCGGTCGAGTAGCCTGGCTGTTAAAGCGTTCGTTCGTCACGCAGAAGACCTGGGTTCGATTCCTGACATGGGTACAATACGTGAAGCCCATTTCTGGTGTCCCCCGCCGTGATATTGCTGGAATATTGCTAAAAGTGGCGTAAAACCATACTCACTCACTCTTTACACACTACGGACACGGCTGTATTCTTAGTAGGCAGTCACATGCTCAACATATGCCAATAAAACAACCATCTCAATGGTGAATATTCTTGATGAATATTTCAATAATTCAAACAGTCAAAAAATGAATTAACAAATAATGCTTTGGAATATTAAAAGTTGTAAAATAATCATATTGTCGGATTCAGCTACATACTTAAGCTATTTATCGTAATATTTTTCCAATGATTTAAAAAATAGATGTGTGAAGAAAGTCACCTGTTCAACATGTGCTTGCAAAGTGGTTGTCTCAAAACTTGTAAATGCCAATTTTCATGTGAAAAAATACAAAATAACTTGGTTCCGAAAATTAAACCATATCAATTATCCACCTACAAATTCTCTTTGTCATAGTGTAATGACAGAATAAATAAATATATAAATTTTTCTCTGACATTCTGTCTGACATAAGGGAAGTTTGAGATGCCCCCTGCAGTACATGCTAGACTGGTACGGGTGTCTTGAGAGGTTTTATATATGTGATAAGCACACATGATTCTCAGTGTCAACACAGAGGCTTAAAGCTGGGAGCTGCTCTCATCTAAAGCACAAAACGACCACATCCATAAAGTATTCAGTAAGGCATACTTGGCAATGTTGGTTTTGGGTCTCCTTTACTGTCAGACATCTCAACTGATAGATCTCAACATGTAGGTCACGTCATCTGCTTCAGTCTTGTGTTTCCTTTACTGTCAGACATCTCAACTGATAGATCTGAACATGTAGGTCAAGTCCTCTGGTTCAGTCTTGTGTCTCCTTTACTGTCAGAAATCTCAACTGATAGATCTGAACATGTAGGTCAAGTCCTCTGGTTCAGTCTTGTCTCCCCTTTACTGTCAGACATCTCAACTGATAGATCTGAACATGTAGGTCAAGTCCCTTGGTTCAGTCTTGTGTCTCCTTTACTGTCAGAAATCTCAACTGATAGATCTGAACATGTAGGTCAAGTCCTCTGGTTCAGTCTTGTGTTTCCTTTACTGTCAGACATCTCAACTGATAGATCTGAACATGTAGGTCAAGTCCCTTGGTTCAGTCTTGTGTCTCCTTTACTGTCAGAAATCTCAACTGATAGATCTGAACATGTAGGTCACGTCATCTGCTTCAGTCTTGTGTCTCCTTTACTGTCAGAAATCTCAACTGATAGATCTCAACATGTAGGTCACGTCATCTGCTTCAGTCTTGTGTTTCCTTTACTGACATCTCAACTGATGAGCATCACATACAGGGAATTGTGAAAGAGTGAAATCTTTTGCTGTGGACATTACATGATGTCATAGTGGTATCTCCACAAAAACTTGAGTCAATTAAACAAATTATTCAGTCACAAATAGGTAAAATAAGCAGGGATCTGTGACCTTTGAAAAATAGACCAACTTGAGGAATGTGCAGTGATCAAGTACTTCCAGAAATAGGCCTTAACACCAAAAGGCATCCATGATGATATGAGTCCAAAACTAGGGAAGGATGTCCCTTCATATGCCACCATAAAGGAAATGGGTAGCAGAGTTTAAGAACAGCAGGCCTGTCATGACAGCAACACCAGAAATGACCAAGAGTGATGACGGATCAGCGAATGACTGAACATCATATTGCTAGTTCAGTAGGCATTCCCAGGAGAGAGCACACTCCATTATCACAGACACTTTGGCAATGAAGAAAGTATCAACTTGTTGGGTTCCAAGGCTTCTGACATCTGATTAAAAACACACCAGGAACAAGATGCCTCGTGATAATCTAATTCTGTTTGAAGCTGATCCAGAAAGGTTCTTACGATTTATGACTGTGTGAAACCTGGGTCCAAACAACAATGAAAACAGTGGAAGCATTTGACATCACCACCACCAAACAAGGCACAGAACGTCCCATCAGCTGGAAAGGTTATGGCCTGTGTGTTCTTGGATGCTGAAGGTGTCATCATGGTGGACCACCTTCCAAAAGGTGCACTTAAGATGCAATTACGGGATTAAAATAAAACTCAGAGACCTGGGAAGCTGAGAAAAGGTGTCCTCTTCCATCAGGTCAATGAGCGGGTGCACAAATCCATGAGTATGCCATTGATCTCCTTCAGCACCCACCCTATTCTCCTGATCTGGCTCCGTCAGACATCCATCCGTTCTCAAACATGAGTGAGTGAGTGAGTATGGTTTTACGCCACTTTTAGCAATGTTCCAGCAATATCACGGCGGGGGACACCAGAAATGCGCTTCACACATTGTACCCATGTCGGGAACGAACCCGGGTCTTGGGCGTGACAAGCGAATGCTTTCACCACTAGGCTATCAAACATGAAGAAAGCCATTGTCGCTACATGGCTAAAGTATTGCATTAAAGCTTAACTCACTATATTCAATAATTTCATCATATGTTTTACATACATAAGTTATCATGTATCCATTTTTGCTACATTCGTGAAATATTGCATTAAAGCTAACCTCAACTTATTCAATAATTTCATAATATGTTTTATATCCATAAGTTATCTCGTGCCGTCAAACCTCACTCATCTGGACACTTGCGATTTCTCAAATATTATCAGGATAAACACATTTCCAGATATCTAAACCACTAGTCTGTTACCTCTCCTACCCGAATTCTACAGCGGCAAAAAAAATGTCAATTGTTCATACATGATTGAACAACTGCTGTCATCAATTCCACAATTTCAACATATGTTTTTAAACCCACCAGAATACAAGTATATTAAAATAAATACTCACAGATACCCAACTTCACACAACTTCAGACAACAACTCCCAGTAAACAAGATGTCTATATATAGCCCCCTCTGCATTGTATGGAGCATCCAGGCTAAGTAACATAGTACTTACTTATTTAATCATCTGTTCCTTTTCGGTGAGAAAGCACACTATGCATACACGGCTTGTTGTCGCCCACGATTCAGGGCGAAGCAGCTGCCTCGGCACATCCAAACATTACCCAAGTATTTAGCGAAGCACGTCCCTGAACCGCGGCCACAAACCTCCCACTTAACACATCGGTGGCCAGAAGCAGTTTTTCTACTCGTTAGTTCCTAATCCTTTCTACACATGTTATTCCTTGTCATGTTTTCATCTCGATATCATAGCAAAAAATAAGTAAAATGTCAATGAATTAGAGGATTTATTTCTAAACACAAAATATTAGGCCATTAATATGAAAAGCAATGATTTTTTTAACTTTCTTGATATCAGAGCAAAAAAAATTTAAATGTCCGTGAATTAAAGAATTTTTTTTTTATCATACAAAATATTAGGCCATTAATATGAAAGCAATGATTTCTTTAACTTTCTTTATATCAGAGCCAAAAAAATTAAAATGTCAGTGAATTAAAGAATTTTTTTTTATCATACAAAATAATAGGCCATTAATATGAAAGCAATGATTTCTTTAACTTTCTTGATATCATAGCAAATGATAATTAAAATGTCAATGAATTAGAGGATTTATTTTTAAATTTGTATCACACAAAACATTTGACCATTAAAATGAAGGCAATAATATTTTAGCTTTCTTGACATCATAGCAATAAATAACAAGAGTCATCAGAAAGATGACATATCCCCCAGCTGTCTGTAAAGCAACCACAAGTAAATGTGCAATTCTGTATGTAATGAGTCAAGAGTTGAATAGAACCTAAGTCCAACTTGCTACCATGGAAACGTAAAAAAATAAAAATTTATAAAATTTATAAATAGCAAAAGGAACCAGTTCAGTATGTGCCTAGTAGACATGCAAAGTTTTGTAAGAAAGTATTAAACGTTTTTTGAGTTACGCTCCAGAAATGAACACCACTCTTATAGAACCTAAGTCCAACTTGTTGCCATGAAAACGTAAAAAATAAAAATTTCTAAAATTCCTAAATAGCAAAAAGCACAACTTCAGTATGTGACTGATAGATTTGCAAAGTTTCGATCAAATAGACTGAATTGTTTTCGAGAACTGCCTCGGAAAAGGAAATGATTACGGGCGGACAGACGGACGGACAGGTAGACTGGCTGATCGCTATATCCCCCTGCATTATATGCCGGGGGGGATAATAAAAACATCAATGAATTAGAAGATATAGTTTTTAATTTCTATTACACAAAATATTAGACCATTAAAATGAAGGCAACAATATTTTAGTTTAAAATGTTATTAATTTTCTTTAGAGTTCTGTATGGTTAATTAATTAGTTTATGGATTCCACCAATGCAGCATCTGTTGCAGAGTATTGTAACCAGGAATGAATACTAAGTAACACATGACTAGTGATCTACATCACTTTCAATACATTGAAGCACTTATTGAAATGACACAATGTATACGCTATGAGAACTTTACACAATGCTCAGTTCTAATGAATTATAGAATACAAAAATTATCATCAAATCCGCATCAACATAAAAAAACATATACTGGAGGAAACAAAAAAGGGAACATATATTAAGATAAGAACTTGTTAGTTGTGTTATCTTATGTCTATCCTGACATTAACCAGTGATTTTAACAAATGGTTTTACACTGCAATATTAACCAATGATTTTAACATATGGTTTTACACAGCAATATTAACCAGTGATTTTAACAAGCGGTTTTACACAGCAATATTAACTAGTAATTTTAACCGACACATTAACTGTGATAATAACCAGTGATATTAACAAGTGGTTTTAAACAGCAATATTAACCAGTGATTTTGACTGACACATTAACTGTGATATTAAGCAGTGATATTAACAAGCAGTTTTAAACAGCAATATTAACTAGTAATTTTAACCGACACATTAACTGTGATATTAAGCAGTGATATTAACAAGCGGTTTTAAACAGCAATATCAACAAGCGCTTCTTTGGATATGATGTACACACCAGATACTATGGCCACATATTTGGTTTCAGGTTTTATAAAAATCTTGTTCAGTTGTTATATTATGCAAAGTGGGAGTCTTGACATTTCACATTTTTGTGGTGAATCTTTAAATTTACATTTGGCAGAATAAAATAAAATAAAATAAAACTGAACTGTTTTTCAGCTTGACCACTTTTTAAAAAAGTCTTACCTGTCATTGAATTGTGTTTACTGACCACATCAACCAGACAAGTAAATATCTTTCATTCATGCAAGTCAGTTGGAGTGAGTGAGTGAGTGAATAATGTTCAATAATACAGTGATACAGCTATGTACAGTGGAAATTAATCATGTGTAAGTATGCTATTGGAAAGTCACAGTGTGTATATAACACTATACATATATGTACATAACTGTATAATGTTTTCGTTACCAATCTACCCTTCCTATGTTTTGAAAGTTGACAAAAGAAATAGGGCCTGTGGATTCTCTGGATACAGTTAGTCTCTGATCATCAATCAGTAGTGTAATTCAGATCATTAATAAACTTTATTCTGTAGTGAGATAATAAAATTGATTAAACACAATATTACAATTATTATTAATTAAAAAAAGAAGAAATAACACATTTTTACAAATACACTTTTTTTTAAGTAATGAAATATTGTATTTTACAATTATTCATACAGCAATGTTACAGTTACCGTGCTGGTATACAGAATTTACAAAAGAGTTGTCTCCCTTGTGTGTTTTGAAATGTTATTTGGCAAGTGTAGTTGCATTCTGGTAAAAGAGTTGTCTCCCTTGTGTGTTTTGAAATGTTATTTGGTAAGTGTTGTTGCGTTCCGGTAAAAGAGTTGTCTCCCTTGTGTGTTTTGAAATGTTATTTGGCAAGTGTTGTTGTGTTCTGGTAAAAGAGTTGTCTCCCTTGTGTGTTTTGAAATGTTATTTGGCAAGTGTAGTTGCATTCTGGTAAAAGAGTTGTCTCCCTTGTGTGTTTTGAAATGTTATTTGGCAAGTGTTGTTGTGTTCCGGTAAAAGAGTTGTCTCCCTTGTGTGTTTTGAAATGTTATTTGGCAAGTGTAGTTGTGTTCTGGTAAAAGAGTTGCACATCTGTTGCACTACCACAGCTTGAAGCATGAATACATGATACAGTATTAGATAGCCATTTGAATAAAGCTTGTAATAAAGACAGTGGATGTGGGTCCACTGTCACTAGTGTATCTCTTCGTCTATAGTAATTTGAGTTGATCAATACTTATATGTAACGTCTAAAACAGAAACTCATTAGGAGATCCTTATTTATTACTGGGCTTACAGACATATTCCCATGAGCCCAGGGGGAATTACGGGTTAGAAGTGGTTCCCAGCAACCATACTGGTCATAAGAGGTGACCAAATGGATCAGGTGGTCAAGCTCGGTGACTTGGGTGATTGCGTTTCATCGTACCCCAATGGCATAACAAGATTGATAACTGGATTTTCTGGTACAGACTCAATTATTTACAGGCCACTGTCATAGAGCTGGAATACTGCTGAGTGCAGCATTAAACAACAAACAAACCTACTTTGGTGAGACTCTACAATCAGAGTGAGTGAGTGAGTATGGTTTACGCTGCTTTTAGCAATATTCCAGCAATATCATGGGGGGTTAGACACTAGAAATGGGCTTCACACATTAATAATAATAATAATGTGCACTTATAATGCGCTCGCCTCCATGGAGCAGTTCATGCTACAGTGAGCACACATTGTACCCATTCAGGAAATCAAACCCGGATCTTCGGCGTGATGAGCGAACGCTTTAACCACAAGGATATCCTACCAACCCCCTACAATCAGAGGACAAAACAAACACGAAAATAATATATCAAAAGCGGCAGTTAAAACTAGTTATTTTTAATGTTCTACCATGATAAAGTGCAAACAAACATATATAGCACTCCTTCAAAATGTCAAACCAAAGTACTGTCAGCAGAATTGCGATTCGATTCCCGACATGGATACAATGAGTGATGACAGTTTCTGGTGTTCCTCACTGTGACGTTGTTGGAATATTGCTAAAAGCGGCGTAAAACATATTCACTAACTCTTCCTTTTGTCTTGATCTTTCAGTGAGTATTGTTTTACGCCGCTTTTAGCAATATTCCCGAAATATCACGGCGGGGGACACCAGAAATGGGCTTCACACATAGTACCCATGTCGGGTCTTCAGCGTGACTTTTAGACACTTTAACCACTAAGCTACCCCCGCGGCCCTGCTCTTTCAAAATGTGAAGCAGATGGATCTGGTTTTGGGTATATTCCTTGCACAGGTTAATTCTTTATCATTATTTATTTTTTGCTTTTTAAAAAGATGATTTAATCACTGAAGGTACAGAACACAAACAGGTTTTACATGTGCTAACTACACTGTCATTAAGTACACTTTTTACCCTCCATTTCATTTTTAAAAGAAAGCATGGCATATACTCTACAAACAAATATATACTACAGTAAACTACGTTTATAACGAATGGATATAACAAACTTACTGTTTTGCCCCGACTATTTGCTGTAGTTATGATGTATATATGCACATAACGAACTACGGCTATAACGAACTAAAAAAAGTGGTCCCTTTGAGTTCGTTATAACCGTAGTTTACTGTACATTGAGTACACGTTCACAAATTTTACCCTCCATTTCATTTTTAAAAGAAAGCATGGCATATACTCTACAACCAAATATATACTACATTCATTACATCAAGACTTGCACAACAAACACATTGAATACATCACATCATGAACCATACCGGCATCGTCCGTGAGGGGGCGGTCAGGTAGCCTAGTGGTTAAAGCATTCACTTGTCATGCTGAAGACATGGGCTCGATTCCCGACATAGGTACAATGTGTGAAGCCCATTTCTGGTGTCCCCCACTGTGATAGTGCTGGAATATTGCTAAAAGCGGCAAAAAACCATACTTACTCACTCATCATCCGTGAGTGACTGATTTTATGTAGCCTTAACAATATCCCAGCAACAACCATACTGGAGACTCAAACATATACCGTATTCAACGTAATAAGCGATATTTGCTAATATATTGACCAGTGAACAATCCGAATTAGCACCCCTTCCGATTGATCAATGTACACAGGACTTATTTATTGGTGTATAATACGTATGTTATATGCATTCTTAATTATGGGAAAATAATTTCTTGAAAAAATATATCTGTCGTATATAAACATTTTAGGCTGTCAGCATAAACCGCGAAAATAACAATCTTTCAATTCTGCTGTTTTTCACCAAAATAATATTCTAATAAGAGCCCCCTCTTTCTAACTTTGAGAATATGGTAGCTTGCCATTGTATACATTAGGAAAATCAAACCTGGGACTGAACAGTGACAAGCAAATGCCTTAACCACTGAGCTACCTAACCCAGACATACTCAACCCTAGCACAGACTAGCGCCAACAGGTGTGGCTGATTGTCATGCCATATGTATAGGTTGAATCATAAAATGTGTCCCATGTCGCAGTGACAGAAGACTACATTTGGTAACCTTCAGGGCAGACTTTGCAGGTTTGAATCCCGCTGGCGACACATGTTGTTTGTGAAATTGTATTATCAAGTTCTAGGGCAGGGGGAAAGAAGTTCTGTCATTGCCAAGTGGTGTTTCACTAACAATTCAGTTAGTTAATGGGCAGTCATAAAAAGGAAGCCATGGTTTTACAATTGTTATTTCACTTCTTGAGATATTAGTCACATTATAAATAAACTGTATAAGTCAACATGATACGAACCATTTGACCATTTCTTTATATTCTACATTCATGTGAAAACGGCAGCAGAATGTCCTCGAAACAGTGGAATCAGTTACTGCAAAATTTCTAGGCTTGTTATTCTCTTTCATTGACAATTTATATTTACTGTATCAAGTTAACAAGTGTTGAAATTAGACATCGAAATATGAATGTTGATCCAATATATCTCCATATCTACACCGGTATCCTTGGAGTAATTTCTTTGAAAGTCACCCAAAATAGCCAATACATTGGAATAATCACTGTTTTCAGTCATCTTTAAGTTATTTAAATAAACATCAAATGTTTAAGAGCCTAAGGGGTAAAGGTGTATATAAATATTTAGACAAGAAAACAGAACAGTCCAAAATTGGAAATATGGAAAATGGTACTCACGATTCCAAGCACATGCGCCACAAGGTACCAGCAGCTGTCTGGACACTTCGCCGTCTGACAGTAGACACCGGTCGTAATCTTTGTAATTCCTGGTCTGGGCTGTGTCCTACAATATGAACAAACACACGCTAACCCACGGCGACTCTCCGAGAACCTCTGCATGCATGCAGCGAAGCTAGAGCACACACATGCAGTGCTACAGGCAAGTCCCTCACACAGGTGACATCGTTAGGCCATCGCCAAGTGAGTGGAAGTATCGTGTCACAGGTGAAAATCAGGTCAGGTCAACTGTCAGGTAGTTCGACGACATGAAGAGGAGATTAAATCACACATTGGTGAACTTACCTAAATTTACATGAGAAATTTACTGAAGAGTGACAAATTGGAGTTAGTATTTGTAAGAGCGTAAAAGGTTCATTTGGATTTTAAATAAGTACACATGAACTGTAAATATTTTGATCTACCTGCCCCAAGGGATTGCCATAACACCCAGATGACTTTTTTCTTGTTTTTAAGAATGCTACATTAAATTAAGTACATACTTAATACCACACTTTTTTTACTTGCTTTTACACATATTGTACTTGCTTTCACACATTTTTTTTACAGGAAAACAGCTGTCTGTAGATAAAAGAAAAAAAAAAGAAAAAAAAAGATCAAGTCAGATTTTTTATCGTTTTCTCATCCACTACAAGTAGGTTGGTAAAAAAAGAGCTTCTCATTTCTAGATGAAAACTTTGTTTGTTTGTTTTTTAAACATTGATGCAAAATTATTAAAAGTGGGTCCTTGTTTAAAAAATATGTTTTGGTGCAATATGCAATCAGTTTATCAGCAGAGTAAAAAGAGATGCAAATTCCGAAATTTATTATTGTTCCATCTCAAAAGCTTTACAGTCAGCTGATCCAAAAAGCAACTGTGGCCTAAAAAATCTTACTTGAATATTGACATAATTGTTTGTGTGTTATGTTCTTAGTAACTGTACAAACTATCACCAAAGGGGTTCAGGGTAAACATGATGGAGGGATCATTTTAAGGGATGTTCTTTCCCTCCTTGATACACAAAAATATATTTCATAATACAGTAGACTACGTTTATAACAAACACGCTTATAACAAACTGACGGACATAGCGAACTTATTTTTAGTCCCGGCCATTTGATGTATATATGCTGTATATATGCTCATAACGAACTACGGTTATTGCGAACTACAATTAGTGGTCCCTTTGAGTTCGTTATAACGGTAGTTTACTGTATGTCAAGGGTATATCTGAATATATCTGACATAACTGATTATCCCTATCAAAAGTTGAGTAGTATAGTTAAGCATGTGACAGATATATAAAGATATTTAGCAAAATTGTATTTGCATGAATCATATATCAAGTATTTGCGTTAGGTCATAATCAGCAGAAATGAAAGAATATTACTTTTTGTTAAATTGTCCAGCTTATAGCATCTTTGGCACAGTTACATGCAAATTAAATTTTACATTTTCCCAAATATTTAATCTCAAGAGCCTATTATCAATATCAACACTAAGTACTTGTTTCATGCCAATGCCATTAGAACTCAAATACTTCAACTTTCATAACGTGAAATTATGTTAAACCTGCTGTTGTCAAAACACATGGTGTATTCACAACTGTTTGCACCTAAACTGTACTTTGTTTGTACAAAGAGGCCCATGGCTGAAAATTACTGAATAGAGTTTGATTTTTTACTGAAAACTGAAAGTAGTCAAATATTGAAATAACCTATCTCTCTTGCTCCCAATGTCAAAATAAATACTTGGCTTATAAATGCAACAAACACCAACAGTATGCTCTAAACACTAAACACTAAACACTAAAAATACATACAACTAAAAAGCGCATGAACATGTCTCCACCCTTTAAAAAATACCATAAATCACCCAAAGCAAATTAGACTTATTTTTTGTATACTACTCTAAAAAAGTTGAAGAACACCTGATTCTTTCATATTACTATACTTTATTAGTCATGCAATGGCGGATGAACTATAATAATATGAATGAATGTCCATGACAGATTAACTACAATAATATGAAAGAATGTCATGGCAGATGAACTAAAGTTATATGAAAGAATGTCATGACAGATGAACTATAGTAATATGAAAGAATGTCATGGCAGATGAACTACAGTAATATGAAAGAATGTCATGGCAGATGAACTAAAGTTATATGAAAGAATGTCATGACAGATGAACTATAGTAATATGAAAGAATGTCATGGCAGACGAACTATAGTAATATGAAAGAATGTCATGGCAGATGAACTATAGTGATATGAAAGAATGTCATGACAGATGAACTATAGTAATATGAAAGAATGTCATGGCAGATGAACTATAGTGATATGAAAGAATGTCATGACAGATGAACTATAGTGATATGAAAGAATGTCATGACAGATTTACTATAATTATATGAAGGAATGGCATGAAATACTAACTATAGTAATATGAAAGAATGTCATGACAGATGAACCATAGTAATATGAAAGAATGTCATGGCAGATGAACTATAGTGATATGAAAGAATGTCATGACAGATGAACTATAGTAATATGAAAGAATGTCATGGCAGATGAACTATAGTAATATGAAAGAATGTCATGGCAGATGAACCATAGTGATATGAAAGAATGTCATGACAGATTTACTATAATAATATGAAGGAATGGCATGAAATACTAACTATAGTAATATGAAAGAATGTCAAGACAGATTAACAATGTACATAATAAGAAAGATTTGGGTGTTCTTTAATTTCTTTTGAGTAGCATAAAACAAGCAGATCTAAATTGTTTTCCTTTTCAATACCTAATTTGAAATGATTTAATTATTACATACAGTATTCTAAAACAAGCAGATCTAAATTGTTTTCCTTTTCAATACCTAATTTGAGATGATTTATAACATACAGTATTCTAAAACAAGCAGATCTAAATTGTTTTCTTTTTCAATACCTAATTTGAGATGATTTAATTATTACATACAGTATTCTAAAACAAGCAGATCTAAATTGTTTTCTTTTTCAATACCTAATTTGAGATGATTTATAACATACAGTATTCTAAAACAAGCAGATCTAAATTGTTTTCTTTTTCAATACCTAATTTGAGATGATTTATAACATACAGTATTCTAAAACAAGCAGATCTAAATTGTTTTCCTTTTCAATACCTAATTTAAGATGATCTAATTATTACATACAGTATTCTAAAACAAACATCTAAATTGTTTTCTTTTTCAATACCTAATTTGAGATGATTTATTACATACAGTATTCTTTGTATTATGACAGAGCAATGTGATCACTCAAACTTCAAAGCATTCTTACCTTATTCACCTGATTACCTTAATTGCTTTATTACACCTGTATTGAATCTCATCAGAGTAATACATTAGTTTATTGCCATCTACACCAGGTAATACACCCATGTTATGTTTCATTAGCCAATGATGACACAAGTTGTTGACCATGCTTGACCAATCACTGACCAACCCACTGACCACCTGGAGGTGTCCAGCTGACAGGGTGTTACGGAGTTTATCACCAGACACAGGCATGCTGGGAAACTCCTGCTGAGATCAGAGAATGGCACAACCTACTTTTAACTGTGTTTTCTTTTTACGTGGTTTTATAAAATGAATGGATTATAACAAAACATATGGTGTTATGCAGTTGGATAAACCCGCATGTGATGCATGTGTGATAACAGTAAATTTAGTTTCTTTATAATTAAAATTTCAGAATTCTCACAAGTTTTAGAAAAAATTCATTCGAAAAATGGTAGCATTTATCATCAATCAAGCCTACACACTCAGATCTCATTACAATGCTTGTTGAAGAAATTCTGAAAATATTTTGCACACACACACAAATTGAGGTCAGATCTGTAATGGGTTCATGCAGTACTAACTGTACAAGTATTGCCCGGTGACAGTTGTGTGACACCGTAGTCATACAAAAAAAGTGTCCTGTGAGCTGTTTGACTTGTGGATAAAGTGTGTGCTGCGTACGCCAAGGAGTAAATAACTACCACAACTTACAAAAATTGTGCGAAAAATAGTGCGTATTCTTTGCACCACATATCAAGGCCAGGACAATTTAATTTGTTGTTTTATCTAAAATACAGGAGGCCAAATATTACATCACAAACAATATATGCTTCAGAATTTCAAATACAAAATCTGTTGAAATCAAACAATAACTGAGGCCAAACATGAACAGGAAAAAGCCTGAGTACAAGTTCAAGGAAGTCTGAGTATCTGTCCATTCCTGAAATGATACTTGGACTTTCACTGGCTTAAAACACACCTTATTTATTGTGACGATTTTCTAACCCTTTAAGAACAAAGTAAATTTCACACCATTCTATCATGGGTCGCCGTAGCTGGCGTCACATCTATATGACACATCCTTAAATGATACCATATGTAGGTTTGAACCTAACTGGCAACACACATTTCCAGGAATCTTTTGAAATCATTCACTTGAGTTTAGGACAAGAAAAGGTTCCATCAATTCCATGTGTACATTAATAGAAGGAATTGAAATTCCTGGCAGGTAATAGATGGTAAAAAATGATGTCACAGATGTGTTTATGTATGTATAGAGGCTACAGATGCGAGACTGGACACAGAAGACCTGGACTGACCTAGGCCAATGTAGACCAACCTAGACCGATCTAGACTGATTTAGACTGACCTAAAATGAACTAGACATATCTATACAGATCTATTCTGATCTAGACCAACCTAGACCAACATAGACTGACCTAGACAGATCTAGTCTGACCTGGACAAACCTAGATAAACCTAGACCAACCTAGACTGACACGGACAGACCTGGACTGACCTAGATTGATCAAGGCCAATCTAGACTGATCTAGACAGATCTAGTCAGACCTGGACAAACCTAGATAAACCTAGACCAACCTAGACTGACATGGACAGACCTAGACTGACCTAGATTGATCAAGGCCAATCTAGACTGATCTAGACAGATCTAGTCAGACCTGGACAAACCTAGATAAACCTAGACCAACCTAGACTGACATGGACAGACCTAGACTGACCTAGATTGATCAAGGCCAATCTAGACTGATCTAGACAGATCTAGTCAGACCTGGACAAACCTAGATAAACCTAGACCAACCTAGACTGACACGGACAGACCTAGACTGACCTAGATTGATCAAGGCCAATCTAGACTGATCTAGACAGATCTAGTCAGACCTGGACAAACCTAGACCAACCTAGACTGACATGGACAGACCTAGACTGACCTAGATTGATCAAGGCCAATCTAGACTGACCTAGATTGATCAAGGCCAATCTAGACTGATCTAGACAGATCTAGTCCAATCTTGACAGACCTGTACAGATCAAAACCGATCTAAACTGATCTCTACCGATCTAGACCTATCAAGACTGACCTAGATTGACCCAGACAGATCTAGACTGACCTAGATTGTACAGACCAATCTAGACTGACCTTAGACTGGCTGAAAATCTCCTATATAAGGAAGACATAATAATTTTAAACCAGACTATAAGCCCAAATTTAATGTGAGTTGGTCTGGCAGAGTGAGTGAGTGAAGTTTGTACAAATCACCAATATTACTGACATGTCCCAACAGCCTAGAAGTCAGCAAGTCTGAACTGAACAAGTGGTTGAAAGAGTGAGCAACAAATGAAACCATATCACCAAGGTAAGCTCATCATGTGTCATAAAACAGTATTCACTCACTCACTCAGGTACTCCTCATCAGCAGAAAAACTGTTGATGCGACATAAAACAATATTCACTCACTCACTCAGGTACAACTCATCAGCAGAAAAACTGTTGATGCGACATAAAACAATATTCTCTCACTCACTCAGGTAAAGCTTATCATCATCAAAACTGCTGATGCGACATAAAACAATATTAACTCACTCACTCAGGTACTTGAAACGTTCAACAGCCAAGCAGCAGCCAGATTTCCCCTGTCAGTTGACTACATGGACAGGATCCTGTTTAGGGTTGGTGAGCAAACATACAGTCCATGATTGAAGTACTTCTCCGAAGTCTATGTCTGTCCTGTTAATGTATTAGCCGTGTACTTACAGCAGGGGGCTCAAGTACTGCAAGGGACAAAGAACCCTGATCAAGCTGAAGCAACACCCTCTTCCATTATGCTCTAGCTGCATGACATTTGAATGTAGATATAGAAGTTCTCACAACAGTCTAATACAGCGGGAC
Source organism: Haliotis rufescens (assembly GCF_023055435.1). NCBI lineage: Eukaryota > Metazoa > Mollusca > Gastropoda > Lepetellida > Haliotidae > Haliotis > Haliotis rufescens. Next base: position 35,782,489 of record NW_025964372.1, on the reverse strand, counting down.
AGAGTCTGACTGACAGTTTCACCTCGCTGAGCGGGTGTACTGTGTGGATGTGTGTGATAATATCTTCACTGAGTGCATACAAGCTAAACCACACCTGGCAAAATAATTCAGACAAAAAAATAGAGTTCAATAAATGCATGAGTGTTTGGAGGTCATACTTATACCAGACTCGGATCAAACATTAAAGTCCTTGGAGACTTCATGCTCACTGCTCAGTCACTTGAATGTGTGTGTGAGTGAGTGAGTGAGTTGGGTTTAATACTGTTCATAACAATGTTTCACCTATATCACAGTGTCAGCTAAATGTGGTAGGAAAGATGTTGGTCTTTGATGTTTACCACATCATTGTGACCCATGGGTAGTGCTGACAAACCTAGGCAAATTAATCTAGGATTCAAATCATAGGATACTGGTATGCCTAAGGGATGCAACTCTGCACAGTTAATTAATAGCATGTGGGCCACCCATGCCCCCTCAGTCATATGTTTGTTTGTTTGTTTGTTTCAGTGACTTGTGAATAATCAAGTCTGGACAAGATAATCTGGGGTACGATGACACCCAATCGACCATGTTGGGTTGCGGGGGATCTATTCTAACCAGAATGAGTCCAAGGAAAAATAAGGACCAAGTTCCTAGAGACTCTCTTGATGTCACCACATCAAACAATACCCCACCCATCCCTCCCTCACCCACTCCCTCACTCACTGACTGAGATACCTGACCTGACAGTTTGGATAGGGAATACATGATGCCTGACATTGATATACAGACTTTACGGCTGTATCCTGCCACTCACCTCTCCATCCCCACTCACTCACTCACTCACTCACTCACTCACTCACTCACTTCACATTTATGTACAGACTTTACGGCTGTATCCTGCCATTCACTCACTCTCACTTACTCACTGAGATGCCTCACATTTATGTACAGACTTTACGGCTGTATCCTGCCATTCATTCACTCACTCACTTACATTTATGTACAGACTTTACGGCTGTATCCTGCCATTCACCTCTCCATCCCCACTCACTCACTTACTGAGATGCCTCACATTTATGTACAGACTCTACGGCTGTATCCTGCCATTCATTCACTCACTCACTCACTCACTCACTCACTCACTCACTCACTCACTCACTCACTCACTCACTGAGATGCCTCACATTTATGTACAGACTTTACGGCTGTATCCTGCCATTCATTCACTCACTCACTCACTTACATTTATGTACAGACTTTACGGCTGTATCCTGCCGTTCACCTCTCCACCCCACCTCTCCTGCTGTGTATCCGCAAACAAGAGACCATCAACACAAACAGGTAGATGTAAAGCTCATTTGGCTGATGAGGTTGACACAGGGATAGGACAAGCCTCTGGCAGACTGGTCAGATCACCACAACTCCGGAATTACACCTGTGCTGAGATACCTCTACTCACCTGTGCCAAGCTGACACATGACACTTAACGATGTTATCAACCAGGAACTAACTACCCTTACATTACCCAATATACCCACGAGTACTGATAATCCATGTGTTCCACATCTAGAAACATGAGCAGCCTCGACAGTGCATGCCTATACTCCCTTGCATTGCCTACTCATACAAATTGGACTAAAGAAATTTCAAGTGACTCCATGGCACTTGATTTGCTTACCAAGCAATTATTTTTTGCATTTATGTTTCAATAAAAAAAATAAAGATTAGGCCACACCCACTAATAATCTACTGTTCCCTGATTGGCTGGTAACAAAAAGGGCAGGGCTTGTGTTGTATTATTGGGCTAACGAGTCTATGCATAGTCCAATCAAAATCGCGCAACAAAATCGAAATCCGGTTTGTAAACTGTCATGCAGATTTCGGTCGATTGCAGGATTTGCAAAGCATGTGCACCGCCAACTCGTTGTCAACAGATATTTTCAAAATCGTTTCATGTTTTTAATCAAGGTTCTCATTTTGCGATGTAAGACCCGTTTTATCACAATAGGATCTTTAGCAATTCGTCCTGACTTGGCGCCGCCATTTTGTTTGAAGCAAATGCAAGTGATATGAGAGGTGGAATCTGATTGGTCCATAGGAGAGGATTAGAAGGGACATAACTGGTAATAGCCACTGGTGGCGCTATGATCGAGCCCAGGAATTCCAGCTTAGTTCGGCAAGGGTGGAAACTGGACTTTTAGAGTCAGTTAACTCTCTTGCCTCAGGAAGATTAAATTCAAAGATTAAATAATCAGTTTGTGAAGTTATTATTGTTGACACATCTATTCATAAAAATTGATTTCAATATATTTTTTAGTTTAAGGAGCAATAAATGTAAAAATCTGTGTGCACAGGTAAGTGTATTTACACAGTATGCATACTGTTTTCCGGGAAAACTTTTTCCCCATTTATACCTCCATAAATGCAAAACATATTGAAGTCAATTCTTAAATAACTAAATGATAGAAGAGAAATCTGTATAGATAAAACTCAGTCTTATAAACATGTCTATCAGTTAAAAACCCATGAAAGCACAATCTTAAAAAATTCAGGGTACATTCCTTTCTGGTTTTTTTTTAGACCAGTCCCGTAGTATGAGTAGTCTGGTAATATGGGTGTGTACTGGGGATTCATGATAGGGGTGTACCTCTTCTTATGTTTGTTCACAGCTTTTCATGGCCTTGCAAGTTACACAAAATTGCTTCAGTTGTTTGAGAACTTTTTTCAAGAATATTGATTCAATATTTTGATACTTAAATATTCTATTCTTCTCGAGACCCTTCGCCCAAGGTTATATACTGTTTATGACCTGCCCCTATCTAACCAATGACTGGTCTCTTAATCATTGGTGTGGTATATTTAAACTATCAAGGTATATTTCATCGTATCAGTTATACTTAAAGAGTGTCCAAATCTATCTGCTTTTCCTAGTTCCAATACACACTCCAGACCCGGGAGGGCAAAGGTCGTCTAAGGCGCCGCAATTCACTGTACAGAGTTGCATCCCTTGGGCACGCCGGCAACCTTTGATTGTGGGTTCAAATCCTGATTTGCCTCAATTATGTTTAAAGGTTTGTCATCACTAGAGATGGGTATTGGAGGTTTAAAGTGTATTTCAATATTTTGCGATACACAAGGCCGTATTGTGGTACGTACCACGATATATTGTATAATTCCAAATTTTTTCAATTCAGAAGCAATCTGATACATTAAGGTATGAACTGAAGTTCATAAATGGAACCAAATAAGATTCTGGTAATGTTTACTCAATAAATATGCAGCCATCTTGGGGTCCAGGATCCTCGCTAATGGGCAGCGAAGGCATTTGGCAAGTATATAAAAATCCAAATTTGATCACCTGATATATCGAGCATGAAAAAATTATATTGTGATACGTATCATGGCAAGAATGAAATTCAATTTTCCGATATACCAGTAATACCTCACACCCTTAGTCAGCACCATACCCGTATTCATGGGTTTCCACTTTTGGAAGCGATCGTTCGGCCATTGTGTTTATCTATGTTGCTAAGCTACATCTGTGGGGAACAACACACAATATACAACGTCATCAAGTTGTGAGCGTATGACGTCTTGACAGAACAATGTTTCATCATGAAATAGGTGAGGTGAGGTGAAATAGGGTTTAACGTCGCGTCCAAGATTATTGCACTTATATAGCGACGTGCATGCACGTGTGTGTGTGTGTGTGTGTGTGTGTGTGTGTGTGTGTGTGTGTGTGTCTGTCTGCTTGTACTAGTCCGGACAGATGCCAATTTATACTGCTAGCACACTGAGATACCATGCCGCAGTTTAACATGAATACCCCACTCAGACACAGTATACTGACTCTAAGCTGAACAGTCCTTGTTTTAGCCCCTTAATGCCAAGTGACAGACAGGGTACAACAAATATCATCTATATAAAAGTCTTTTGGTATGACGCGGTCGGGGATCGAACCCCAGACCTTCCGCTCTCCGGGCGGACGCTCTACCACTAGACCACGGAGCGGTCTCATCATGAAATAAACAATGCTTCTTTCTTCATTGTTCTTTGCTATTTATCGCGCAGCTATCTTACATTACACTATAGATGATACGATATATGATGCCTCAGTGGGATGATGCCAATGACAAACTGTTGCTACCAGAATATTTTAAATTTTTATTAATTCATATTTTTTTAAATGTTATTTATCATTACTTCAGGCTACTCACAGTCACCGTTGTACATCATTGATTATATTTTCAAAGATATACAATATGTTGATATATGTTGACATATTCTAAGGGCATTAGCCAGTGGGATTGATAACACCCATGTTCTACTGTATCACATCTAATCATTGTTTAGACTACAATGTATTGTGCTACGCCTGTCATTAAATGAACCAGGTGATACCACCACGTATCACTGATGTAGAACTATCAATGGATTCATAATCTATCACAACTTCATATGGTAAATCAAAGTGAATCTTGTTTAGTAACTTAATATAGCACCACAAGGCTCTGTATCTCACCTGAATAATGAAGAAATAATGGTTTGAAGCCTGATTCAAATTATGTGTTTACTTTTAAGACACCAAAGTTTCAGTTCCATAGGTCTTGTAGCTCAGAGAAGATGTGAAAAAATCAGTAACATAGAAAAACATGGGTATGTGAAGGTCAAAAATTCATAGCTTGATCAAATATTACAATATGCAAAAGACGTATCATATGTGATTCCTTGTACCACTTGCCCCATAAAATTTCATAATCACACAAGCAGAATGATGGACAGACAACTGGATGGATGGACAGACAACCCGACTGATGAATGAACAACCAGATGTACAGATGACAGACAACTGGATGGATGGACAGACAACCCGACTGATGAATGAACAACCAGATGTACAGATGACAGACATCTGAATGGAAGGATGGACAGACAACCCGACTGATGAACGAACAACCAGATGTACAGATGACAGACAACTGGATGGATGGACAGACAACCCGACTGATGAATGAACAACCAGATGTACAGATGACAGACAACTGGATGGATGGACAGACAACCCGACTGATGAATGAACAACCAGATGTACAGATGACAGACATCTGGATGGAAGGATGGACAGACAACCAGACTGATGAATGAACAACCAGATGTACAGATGACAGACAACTGAATGGAAGGATGGACAGACAACCAGAATGATGAATGAACAACCAGATGTACAGATGACAGACAACTGGATGGATGGACAGACAACCCGACTGATGAATGAACAACCAGGAGTACAGATGACAGACAACTGAATGGAAGGACAGACAACCCGACTGATGAATAAACAACCAGATGTACAGATGACAGACAACTGGATGGATGGACAGACAACCCGACTGATGAATGAACAACCAGATGTAAAGGTGACAGACAAGTGGATGGACAGATGGACAGACAACCAGACTGATGAATGAACAACCAGATGTACAGGTGACAGACAACTGAATGGATGGACAGACAACCAGACTGATGAATGAACAACCAGATGTACAGATGACAGACAACTGGATGGATGGACAGACAACCCGACTGATGAATGAACAACCAGATGTACAGGTGACAGACAAGTGGATGGACAGATGGACAGACAACCAGACTGATGAATGAACAACCAGATGTACAGGTGACAGACAACTGAATGGATGGACAGACAACCAGACTGATGAATGAACAACCAGATGTACAGATGACAGACAACTGGATGGAAGGATGGACAGACAACCAGACTGATGAATGAACAACCAGATGTACAGGTGACAGACAACTGGATGATGGACAGACAACCTGACTGATGAATGAACAACCACATGTACAGATGACAGACAACTGGATGGAAGGACAGACAACCAGACTGATGAAAGAACAACCAGATGTACAGATGACAGACAACTGGATGGAAGGACAGACAACCAGACTGATGAAAGAACAACCACATGTACAGATGACAGACAACTGGATGGAAGGATGGACAGACAACCCGACTGATGAATGAACAACCAGATGTACAGGTGACAGACAACTGGATGATGGACAGACAACCTGACTGATGAATGAACAACCACATGTACAGATGACAGACAACTGGATGGAAGGACAGACAACCAGACTGATGAATGAACAACCAGATGTACAGATGACAGACAACTGGATGGAAGGACAGACAACCAGACTGATGAACGAACAACCAGATGTACAGATGACAGACAACTGGATGGAAGGATGGACAGACAACCAGTCTGATGAACGAACAACCAGATGTACAGATGACAGACAACTGAATGGAAGGATGGACAGACAACCGGAGTGATGAATGAACAACCACATGTACAGATGACAGACAACTGGATGGAAGGATGGACAGACAACCAGACTGATGAATGAACAACCACATGTACAGATGACAGACAACTGGAAGGAAGGATGGACAGACAACCGGACTGATGAACGAACAACCAGATGTACAGATGACAGACAACTGAATGGAAGGATGGACAGACAACCAGACTGATGAATGAACAACCAGGCGACAGATGACAGACAACTGGATGGAAGGATGGACAGACAACCAGACTGATGAAAGAACAACCAGATGTACAGATGACAGACAACTGGATGGATGGATGGACAGACAACCAGACTGATGAATGAACAACCACATGTACAGATGACAGACAACTGGATGGAAGGACAGACAACCAGACTGATGAATGAACAACCAGGCGACAGATGACAGACAACTGGATTGATGGACAGACAACCAGACTGATGAATGAACAACCAGATGTACAGATGACAGACAACTGGATGGACAGATGGACAGACAACCAGACTGATGAATGAACAACCACATGTTCAGATGACAGACAACTGGATGGAAAGATGGACAGACAACCGGACTGATGAATGAACAACCAGATGTACAGGTGACAGACAACTGGATGGATGGACAGACAACCTGACTGATGAATGAACAACCACATGTACAGATGACAGACAACTGAATGGAAGGATGGACAGACAACCAGACTGATGAATGAACAACCAGATGTACAGGTGACAGACAACTGGATGGAAGGACAGACAACAAGACTGATGAACGAACAACCACATGTACAGATGACAGACAACTGGATGGAAGGATGGACAGACAACCAGACTGATGAACGAACAACCAGATGTACAGGTGACAGACAACTGAATGGAAGGATGGACAGACAACCAGACTGATGAACAAACAACCAGATGAACAGGTGACAGACAACTTGAAGGATGGACAGACAACCGGAGTGATGAATGAACAAGCAGATGTACAGATGACAGACAACTGGATGGAAGGATGGACAGACAACCGGACTGATGAACGAACAACCAGATGTACAGATGACAGACATCTGGGTGGAAGGATGGACAGACAACCGGAGTGATGAATGAACAACAAGATGTACAGATGACAGACAAATGGAAGGATGGACAGACAACCGGACTGATGAATGAACAACCAGATGTACAGATGACAGACAACTGGATGGAAGGATGGACAGACAACCGGACTGATGAACGAACAACCAGATGTACAGATGACAGACATCTGGATGGAAGGATGGACAGACAACCAGACTGATGAATGAACAACAAGATGTACAGATGACAGACAACTGGATGGATGGACAGACAACCAGACTGATGAATGAACAACCAGATGTACAGATGACAGACAAGTGGATGGACAGATGGACAGACAACCCGACTGATGAATGAACAACCAGATGTACAGATGACAGACAACTGAATGGAAGGACAGACAACCAGACTGATGAATGAACAACCAGATGTACAGATGACAGAGAACTGGATGGAAGGATGGACAGACAACCAGACTGATGAATAAACAACCACATGTACAGATGACAGACAACTGGATGATGGACAGACAACCAGACTGATGAATGAACAACCAGATGTACAGGTGACAGACAACTGAATGGATGGACAGACAACCAGACTGATGAACAAACAACCAGATGTACAGGTGACAGACAACTGAATGGATGGACAGACAACCAGACTGATGAATGAACAACCAGATGTACAGGTGACAGACAACTGGATGGATGGATGGACAGACAACCAGACTGATGAATGAACAACCAGATGTACAGATGACAGACAACTGGAAGGAAGGATGGACAGACAACCAGTCTGATGAACGAACAACCAGATGTACAGATGACAGACAACTGAATGGATGGACAGACAACCAGACTGATGAATGAACAACCACATGTACAGGTGACAGACAACTGAATGGATGGACAGACAACCAGACTGATGAATGAACAACCACATGTACAGATGACAGACAAGTGGATGGACAGATGGACAGACAACCAAACTGATGAAAGAACAACCAGATGTACAGATGACAGACAACTGGATGGAAGGATGGACAGACAACCAGTCTGATGAACGAACAACCAGATGTACAGATGACAGACAACTGAATGGAAGGATGGACAGACAACCGGAGTGATGAACGAACAACCAGATGTACAGGTGACAGACAACTGAATGGAAGGATGGACAGACAACCAGACTGATGAACAAACAACCAGATGAACAGGTGACAGACAACTTGAAGGATGGACAGACAACCGGAGTGATGAATGAACAACCAGATGTACAGATGACAGACAACTGGATGGAAGGATGGACAGACAACCGGACTGATGAACGAACAACCAGATGTACAGATGACAGACATCTGGGTGGAAGGATGGACAGACAACCGGAGTGATGAATGAACAACCAGATGTACAGATGACAGACAAATGGAAGGATGGACAGACAACCGGACTGATGAATGAACAACCAGATGTACAGATGACAGACAACTGGATGGAAGGATGGACAGACAACCGGACTGATGAACGAACAACCAGATGTACAGATGACAGACATCTGGATGGAAGGATGGACAGACAACCAGACTGATGAATGAACAACAAGATGTACAGATGACAGACAACTGGATGGATGGACAGACAACCAGACTGATGAATGAACAACCAGATGTACAGATGACAGACAAGTGGATGGACAGATGGACAGACAACCCGACTGATGAATGAACAACCAGATGTACAGATGACAGACAACTGAATGGAAGGACAGACAACCAGACTGATGAATGAACAACCAGATGTACAGATGACAGAGAACTGGATGGAAGGATGGACAGACAACCAGACTGATGAATAAACAACCACATGTACAGATGACAGACAACTGGATGATGGACAGACAACCAGACTGATGAACAAACAACCAGATGTACAGGTGACAGACAACTGAATGGATGGACAGACAACCAGACTGATGAATGAACAACCAGATGTACAGGTGACAGACAACTGGATGGATGGATGGACAGACAACCAGACTGATGAATGAACAACCAGATGTACAGATGACAGACAACTGGAAGGAAGGATGGACAGACAACCAGTCTGATGAACGAACAACCAGATGTACAGATGACAGACAACTGAATGGATGGACAGACAACCAGACTGATGAACGAACAACCAGATGTACAGGTGACAGACAACTGAATGGATGGACAGACAACCAGACTGATGAATGAACAACCACATGTACAGGTGACAGACAACTGAATGGATGGACAGACAACCAGACTGATGAATGAACAACCACATGTACAGATGACAGACAAGTGGATGGACAGATGGACAGACAACCAAACTGATGAAAGAACAACCAGATGTACAGATGACAGACAACTGGATGGAAGGATGGACAGACAACCAGTCTGATGAACGAACAACCAGATGTACAGATGACAGACAACTGAATGGAAGGATGGACAGACAACCGGAGTGATGAATGAACAACCACATGTACAGATGACAGACAACTGGATGGAAGGATGGACAGACAACCAGTCTGATGAACGAACAACCAGATGTACAGATGACAGACAACTGAATGGAAGGATGGACAGACAACCGGAGTGATGAATGAACAACCACATGTACAGATGACAGACAACTGGAAGGAAGGATGGACAGACAACCAGTCTGATGAACGAACAACCAGATGTACAGGTGACAGACAACTGAATGGATGGACAGACAACCAGACTGATGAATGAACAACCACATGTACAGGTGACAGACAACTGAATGGATGGACAGACAACCAGACTGATGAATGAACAACCACATATACAGATGACAGACAAGTGGATGGACAGATGGACAGACAACCAGACTGATGAAAGAACAACCAGATGTACAGATGACAGACAACTGGATGGAAGGATGGACAGACAACCAGTCTGATGAACGAACAACCACATGTACAGATGACAGACAACTGAATGGAAGGATGGACAGACAACCGGAGTGATGAATGAACAACCACATGTACAGATGACAGACAACTGGATGGAAGGATGGACAGACAACCAGACTGATGAATGAACAACCACATGTACAGATGACAGACAACTGAATGGAAGGATGGACAGACAACCGGAGTAATGAATGAACAACCAGATGTACAGATGACAGACAACTGGATGGATGGATGGACAGACAACCAGACTGATGAATGAACAACCAGGCGACAGATGACAGACAACTGGATTGATGGACAGACAACCAGACTGATGAATGAACAACCAGATGTACAGATGACAGACAACTGGATGGACAGATGGACAGACAACCAGACTGATGAATGAACAACCACATGTACAGATGACAGACAACTGAATGGAAGGATGGACAGACAACCGGAGTAATGAATGAACAACCAGATGTACAGATGACAGACAACTGGATGGATGGATGGACAGACAACCAGACTGATGAATGAACAACCAGGCGACAGATGACAGACAACTGGATTGATGGACAGACAACCAGACTGATGAATGAACAACCACATGTACAGATGACAGACAACATGCCATGACATAAACTAACTTGACTTTCAGCCAGGTGAGCTAAAATTCAGATATTTGCCATACCAGTATATAGTTAAGCCAATTTAAGCAATAGGTATCTAACCAAAATAAGCATAAATTTCAATGAACTATTTCAGGTTTTAATGAAATTTTCAGATTGGAATAGTTTTCCACTGTACTTTTCCAACTACAAACTATAAATAATACATGCCAGACTTCTTACTATGTTCCATGAGGAATAAACAAACGGTCTCACCTGTGTATTCATGAATGGACCCTTGTGCAATTATACTTGTCCAAATATTAGTGTTTGGCTAAGTGCAAAATACACCAGTGTAAGCACACGCGTTAGCCCTGCACTTAAACTCAGGCTCAAAACTTCTTTAACAGATATTTATTCCCAAAATACATAAAAAGCAGAAGGGAATTATTACTTTTTTAGTGTCTGTACTGATTATTTTTTCATCTTTTACTGTCTTTCTTTGTGTTCAACACACTTGAGTGAGTATGGTTTTACGCCGCTTTTAGCAATATTCCAGCAATATCACAGCGGGGGACACGAGAAATGTCAACACACTTGAAGCGATTATATGGAAAAATCGTAGGTAAAGTACACAGCTGAGATTTCTCCCCAAAAAGAACTTGCATTCAGGTTCTGAAGAGTGGACCTCGTCCGCATACAGCACTTTGATAAACTTGAATTGCACTCTTTCAATTCCGACCATCGTGGGTCAATCTTTGTAGTAGTCAAAGTAAAACACCCACCATTTTGGGATTCTTTTGTTTTGAGGAAAAAAAGCCAATCATATAGCTGAAGTCTTTGTTTGGGTGAGTGGGAGAGAATAACAGTCAATATCTCAATTTATCATCCAAAACTGTCTCCATGACAATCAAATGACATCACTTTTCTCTCTGCCAAAGAAGCTGGTTAGATAGTTTTTACACTCAGGACACTAGTTATTACTGTATAGAAACTGTTGAAAAAATTATGTTGGATGGTAAATAGAATCTTACCCTCAGGTCTTTTAATTTGATATCAAATTTATCATCACTTGTTGATAAAAGTTTAAAAACACCTCAGCATCATCATCAGAATTTAAACTTTTAGAGACTTGTGTAGATAATTGACATCAAAAGACATTTGGGTGAGATTCTCACAATAAGAATATATTTGTAGATGAAAAAGATATGTTTTTTTCCCTGTTTTCCTGTTTAACAACTACCAAGCAACAGGCTGATGTGCACACCAAGTATTACCATTGGTTTGGCCTAAACATACAGTCCACTAGAAGAGAGTCCATCTGTACAAAAAAAACTTTTTTTTTCAACACAGTTTGAACAAACTTAGCATTTTTCAACCAAGCAAATAACCTCCCACTCATCTAAATGCCATACATGCTGGATGAATGTTGAAAACAAGATTATGCAAATATTTCTGATGTGAGTACATAAACAGATAGCCCCAGTCTATCACCACAGCCCTGACAAGCCATTAATCTAGCGCTAATTAGTCACATGACCCTGGCTGCACTGTTGAGCGTTTGTAAACAACCAATGGCCAGAGGGCATTGCAACACTGACCTGCCAATCACTGACAAGCAGGTGATAAATGTCAATATCCTATGTTGAAAAAACGGGAGAGGTTTTAATGAAGTTAAATGAACTGAGACACAAAACTATTCCAGGGCTTCTCCTGACTCGGTAAAATTCAGATTAGAGGGTATACTTTGTAACCTACAGAATTAGGATTACATAAGGTTCATATTTTATTTTGTTGCAATCCCAGAATGCCTTATGATAAAAAAAATTAACCAGAAATTCAATACTGGAAGTTATCATATTTACCACATAACAACATTTGTATAATATCTCACTGACAAAATCAAAATGTTGAGAGATATGTGTTCACCTCTCCACATTGCAGGGTGACATAATTTCACAACACAAACTATTTAATTTATAGTCATCTATATTAAAAGTAATATAACATTTAAACAAATCATTCTTCCAAATTAATTATTTCAATATCTTTTTAAATAAATCATATTGCTTTTATAGTTGTTCATTTCATTTAAAATAATATTTTCATGCTAAAAGTGCTGTGCAGTACAAATATTACTTCTACAAGAAAAAGTGTTTAGAGTACACCAACTGCAAAACAAGACCAACTGCTCGTCTACCATCAATATTCCCTGTCAAAACCGGTACACCTCCAGCAATAGATCCTGATTAGTCAATATATGTCAGGATATATATCACCATATCCACCACAGCTGGGCCCCGGCAATTGCAGGTCACAGAATATACTTCATAATATAAGTATTGTGCTAATTCTCACAGCTGTAAAGTCTGTGTGGAGAAAAAATGCAAAAACATTAAACGATGAGATGTTTATGTGCATATATTATATTTAGTGCTATGTTGACAGGATAGGTTTTATAATTCACTCTTTGTGAAGAACAAGAGACAAGATCTTCTGTGGCTCATGAATATTCTGGCAATATTTGCAAAATTATATGATCATAATCATAACCATAATTATGAATATGCAAAAAATCCTAATGGAGGTTTCTACGCAGCTGGTGTCTTAACTGCATGTACATTGAATAACACATTGATTCTAACAAATGTAACAATTCTACATGCAGAAATGGACTGCCTCCATGGTTTAGTGGTAGAGCTTCTGCCCGTAGAGCGGAAGATCCTGCGTTCGATCCTCGGCCGCGTCATACCAAAAGACGTTAAAAGATGGTACTTGTTGTTACCCTGTCTGGCACTCATCATTATGGGGCTAAGACAAGGACAGGTCGGCTCGGAGTCAGTATACTGTGTCTGAGTGGGGTATTCATGTTAAACTGCGGCATGGTATCTCAGTGTGCTAGCACTATTAATCGGCATCAGTCCGGACTTGTACAAGCAGCCAGACACACACACATGTGCATGCACGTCGCTATATAAGTGCAATGATCTTGGACATGACATTAAACCCCATTTCTTCTCACATGCAGAAATGGCTGAGTCATTGGAAAGAAAGTGCCTCAGTATCGTAGCTCACCTGGACATTTTTAACAGATTTTGATAGTGAAAACAGCATTGAATAGCATTTTTTTAATCATCTTAAAGCTTGGTTTGAATCGATAAAATTATTAAAAAAATATATGACAATTTATCGTTGGAAAAAAATGTCTTTCAGTTATATAATCATCCCTTGGGTTATTTTTATTGTCAAAGCAATCTTTAACATTGGCAGTATGAAGAATAACCTGTCATTTGATGTACCGTATTTGACGTAATAAGCGCGCAGGGCGCTCTCAAAATTAGAAATAGGGGGCTCTTATTAGAATATTATTTTGGTGGAGTTGAAAGATATATTTCGTGGTTTATGCTGACAGCCACAAATGTTTATGTACGAAAGATATATTTTTCCAGAATTTAATTGCCCATAATTAAGGGTGCATATAACACCCGAGTTTGTATTATACGCGAATAAATCTTGTGTACATTGATCAATCGGAAGGGGTACTAATTGGGATTGTTCACTAGGCAATATCTTAACAAATGTCGCCATGGGCGCTTATTATTACGTCGAATAGGGTAATTTGTTTTCTGAATTTTTAGTTCTTAAGGCTGGTGGATCTGTGAAACAAGCAGCATAATAAACTATAAGTCCTACTTTGGGGAATAGAAACGTGAATACCTTTTGAAGAATGTAACCACAAACTTAAGTAACCATGTTTTGTCTAATGACCTTGTATGACCTAATGCCATGTGACATGACCATTCGCAAAACAATTTTAATCTCTCAGCTAACAAAAACAAGTTGACAACAAATTTTAGTTCTTAGTTGTTTTAAAAATATGTAAATAATTCATTTTGCTAATTTGATAATACCTCAACCTTATTATAGAAACAAACATTTGTGCTGATATTAGCAAATTTGGTTTGATTGATTTTGAGAAAAAGGAGAACAAGCAGGCAATGCCATCTATGTCCGCCACCCATTGCTGAATCTGAAAGACAATGATACGTGCAAATTCTTAATTATCGGTTTGTCCACTTGCTTGTGGAAGAGGTTGAATACAAGGGCTACTGTAAAACATCTCTGTAAACCTTTGAACAAGTATCTGCTTTAGTAAGACTTTACAGGTAGCTACCAGAGTAAGGTTCACGGTACAGATAAGGTACAAAAGTTGTAAGCACTCTGGCCCCTCAAAACCTGGTGAATTTCTAATACATCTATGATAAATCCTTTCATAACCTTGTTTGTTGCAGTGTCTGCTGGTGTGCCATTTGATTGAAATAAGAAAATAAAACATAATTTTAAAATCTTTAAAGAACAAAGACTCTATAGCAGCCTTAGAGCCTTGGAGAAGTACATAACAAAACTAAGGTGAAACTGACAAGATTGCTTCCATTCAATTGAAGACTAAATTTATAAAATTTAAATAAAAACAAAATAATTGGTAGAATCATAAATAGCAAAAGGCACATCTACACTATATGGTGAATGTGTCTACCAAGTTTCTTAACAACATCTTTAAAATAATTTTCCAATACTTTCTGGAAAAGAAACCCACTGCTTTCATTCTGTTCCGGGCTAGTCCCAACATAAAAGACAAATACGAAGGAATCATAAATAGCAAAAGGCACATCTACACTATATGGTGAATGTGTCTACCAAGTTTAATAAATATATCTCCAATAGTTTTCGAATTCCCCCCCCCGGAAATGAAACCCACTGCTTCCATTCAGTTCAGAGACTAAGTTCAAATCTTTAAAAAATATATTAAACATGCAAGGCCAACCTAAATAGCAAAAGGCACATCTACACCATATGGTGAATGCGTGTACCAAGTTTTGTAAAGTTGTCTTTTATAGTTACCGAGTTCTGCTCCAGAAACGAAATGTGACAGACGGACAGAGCCTGTTTCTACATCCTCCACCAACTTTGTTGGAGCAGGGGATAAAAACTTATATTCACTAAAATATCGATGGCACCAAAGTTGAATACCGATCATGATGCCACAAACAAACTTGAATTTGACTATAGCCATTACTATTCCCACGAAGTTTCAGTACCCCAGTCAATAATCTGTAACATAGACAAGAATATATGGACTATCATGTAATTGTTTGGGCTAAGTACTGGGTGCTTGTAAAGATTACTTACAAAATTGATCTGTAGAGGCTTGTAAAGGAGCATTATTGGTGTGGGGCACTTATTACGGTAAGTATGGTACATTCATATGGTTTGACAAAATGGCCGCCATGCTGGTCAATATGAAAACTGGATTCTGGTGTCATCATTGGTGGGAAGAAGTATATAAGCATGTTTTTGCTCCACCCAAATTTAGTTCTGATCAGGATTAAATACATAAAATTTCAGTGAAAATGTTCCGACTGTGTAGTGAAAAGTTCCAGTTGACTGGAACAAATGTTTTTGTGTGTTTAGGCACGATGTTACTGTATATTGTTAATGTGTAACATGAAAAACAGGGAAACTAAGAAACTCGCAATACAAATAAACATACTCGAAAAGGAAAACAAAAAACTCGAAATACAAATAAACATACTCGAAAAGGAAAACAAAAAACTCGAAATACAAATAAACATACTCGAAAAGGAAAACAAAAGAATATGATGAAAAAGGAAAGCATGAAACAAATCCTGATACGTGTAGTTTATCAATGATAAAGACAACTGTGAAAACATGTATATTATGACAGAATTGATAGAAAGCAGAGCCCAAAACGCAACTGAAATCGGAAGTACTTGTGCAGTAGAATTCCAAGAAATGTCTGTGTCAAGTATAAATCACACAAAAGGGCAGTGGCCAGTGAATACTCCGCCTGTCAGGATTGAGTTATACTGAAGACTTAACAGAAAATGAGAAAAGGAGACTTTATTTTACCATGGTAACAGAGATAAAAGCAACATTTCTCAAATAAATGGAAATGTCCAAAAGGAATTTTCACATTTTTTCCCCCTTAAAAATATTAAAAATAAACAAAAACAAAACAAAAACAAAATAACAAAGTGCCATTTTTTATTTGACCCCATCACAAAAGCCCTCTTTGAAACAGTTGACAGTTTCACAAGGTAGGAAATATATGTGTGTGAAAGTTCCTGTATCACCGGAACAAAATTTCAGTATCGTAGGAACCAAAACTTGACGCGATATGCACCTACAGAGGAACAAATGTTGGAAGTAAAAGTTCCACCAGGACTTCTATATATATACATGGAAACAAATCTTGTTTACAAGTATGCCAAGTTTCAGTATCATTGCTCCACTGGTTTCTGAGGGGAAGATTTGTACAGAGTTTCAGTGAGGAGAGCTAACAATGACATGACTAAAATATAATCTGTGCACACAAACCTTGTACATATAGATACAGAGGACTTGTACAGTGTGGAATGGTTCACAATGTCGAAAGCTGAAAATGACACAAGCTAACATACACTCGCATTTCAGGTGAGCCAAAAAAGAAACGTCATAAATTGCAGCACACCTTTGTGTTTCCACAGTCATGAATATCAAAGAATTTTCATTCACACCCTAATGAATTTATCAACTGTAACCATAGTCTAAAGTAATTGGTAACATTAAATTTTAAATAATTAGATCAACAATGTAGGCTTATTATTTTGGATTACCTTTAGTAGTTTATTTGATGTTTTGGACTGACAAAAACTCATTTCTAGCCTCATATATTTCAATGACAATAGTTCTGAATGTTTTCTAATTGACATGTGAAACAACTCACAACACATAGCTATCACCTTTTACTCACCACAGAGCTAGAGTTGTCTTGCAGTGTTCTGTGACAAGCTCCAAACACCAGCTTCTGCTGTACCATCCTGTGGAGGAGTTTGAGAGTCATCACTGGAACATTCAGTCTGATGCACATCTGGAGCAGTGACACACACAGCTACTGAATAGGGGTGACACATATTGCACCTTGGAGAACATTTTAAAGTTACACACACCAGGGTTTGATTCAGACACATAGCTCTGTTCTGTATATCACACTGGTGTCTCATGTATGTGTTCTATAGCTAACACTGGTGTCTCATTTAGGTGTTCTATATCTCACACTGGTGTCTCATGTAGGTGTTCTATATCTCACACTGGTGTCACATGTATGTGTTCTGTATCAGACTTGTGTCTCATGTAGATGTTCTATATCTCACACTGGTGTCTCATGTAGGTGTTATATATATCACACTGGTGTCTCATGTAGGTGTTCTATATCACACACTGGTGTCTCATGTAGGTGTTATATATATCACTGGTGTCTCATGTAGATGTTCTATATATCACACTGGTGTCTCATGTAGATGTTCTATATCTCACACTGGTGTCTCATGTAGGTGTTCCGTATATCACACTGGTGTCTCATGTAGATGTGCTACATCTCACACCGGTGTCTCATGTAGATGTTCTATATCTCACACTGGTGTCTCATGTAGGTGTTCCGTATATCACACTGGTGTCTCATGTAGATGTGCTACATCTCACACCGGTGTCTCATGTAGATGTTCTATATCTCACACTGGTGTCTCATGTAGATGTTCTATATCTCACACTGGTGTCTTATGTAGATGTTCTATATCTCACACTGGTGTCTCATGTAGATGTTCTATATCACACACTGGTGTCTCATGTAGATGCTCTATATCTCACACTGGTGTCTTATGTAGGTGTTCTGTATATCACACTGGTGTCTCATGTAGATGTTCTATATCTCACACTGGTGTCTCATGTAGATGTTCTATATCTCACACTGGTGTCTCATGTAGATGTTCTATATCACACACTGGTGTCTCATGTAGATGTTCTATATCTCACACTGGTGTCTCATACAGATGTTCTATATCTCATACTGGTGTCTCATGTAGATGTTCTATATCACACACTGGTGTCTCATGTAGATGTTCTATATCTCACACTGGTGTCTCATGTAGGTGTTCTGTATATCACACTGGTGTCTCATGTAGATGTTCTATATCTCACACTGGTGTCTCATGTAGATGTTCTATATCTCACACTGGTGTCTCATGTAGATGTTCTATATCGCACACTGGTGTCTCATGTAGATGTTCTATATCTCACACTGGTGTCTCATACAGATGTTCTATATCTCACACTGGTGTCTCATGTAGATGTTCTATATCAGACTGGTGTCCCATGTACATTTTCTATATCTCATACTGGTATCTCATGTAGGTGATCTTCGTCACACTGGTGTCTCATGTAGATGTTCTATATCTTACACTGGTGTCTCATGTAGATGTTCTATATCACACACTGGTGTCTCATGTAGATGTTCTATATCACACACTGGTGTCTCATGTAGATGTTCTATATCCAGACTGGTGTCTCATGTAGATGTTCTATATCACACACTGATGTCTCATGTAGATGTTCTATATATCACACTGGTGTCTCATGAAGATGTTCTATATCTCACACTGGTGTCTCATATAGATGTTCTATATCAGACTGGTGTCTCATGTACATTTTCTATATCTCATACTGGTGTCTAATGTAGATGTTCTATATCTCATACTGGTGTCTCATGTAGGTATTCTTCGTCACACTGGTGTCTCATGTAGGTGTTCTTCATCACACTGGTGTCTCATGTAGATGTTCTATATCAGACTGATGTCTCATGTAGATGTTCTATATCTCATACTGGTATCTCATGTAGGTGTTCTTCATGACACTGGTGTCTCATGTAGATGTTCTATATCACACACTGGTGTCTCATGTAGATGTTCTATATCACACTGGTGTCTCATGTAGGTGTTCTATATCTCATACTGGTATCTCATGTAGGTGTTCTTCATCACACTGGTGTCTCATGTAGATGTTCTATATCACACTAGTGTCTCATGTAGTATATCTATATTACACTGGTGTCTCATGTAGATGTTCTATATCACACTGGTGTCTCATTTAGATGTTCTATATCAGATGTAGATGTTCTTTTATTTAGCAGTACATTTCGACCTGTGGGGATCTGGGGTAGAATAGGTCTTCAGCAATCCATACTTGCCATAAAAGGCGACTATGCTTGTCATATGAGGCGACTAACGGATTGGGTGGTCAGGCTCGCTGACTTGGTTGATGCATGTCATTGTTTCCCAGTTGCGTGGATCGATGCTCATGATGTCAATCACTGGATTGTTTGGTCCAGAGTCGGTTATTTACAGACCGCCATCATACAGCTGGAATATTGCTGAGAGCGGTGTTAAACAACAAACAAACAAACTAACAAAGCAGTACATTTCAGTATTTTGGAGGAAACAGAGCTTAGATCTTCGTCGAGACATAAATATTAGTCTACTCTACCATTATGCAGAACTTGGTCACAATAAGTATACTACTCAAAAAGTTTAAGGATCACCTGATACACCTGATGGCAACTATAGTACAGAATGGCATGGCAGATTAACTTTAGTCATACGAAAGAATCAGGTAATCCTCAACTTTTTTTTAGTTATATATTTCAATTCTAAATTCTAAGAAGGAACATAGAACTCTGGACAATGAGAAACAACAGCTGCAGCTGAAATGGAGCCTGTCATGAAAGGTCAGTTCAGGGCATCATTTCACCTGCCTAACACGAAAATAACTATTTTAATATTTTTTATTCTAAATTGAGACTGATTGACTCCAATGCTGGAGAAGTTAATTACTGTTACAAATAGACGCTAAGCTGTTCACAGTGGGAACATACACAGACGGTAGTCAGCTGACGAGGACATAAATAGACACCAACAATGGAGAGCTGTATACACAAGGTCGTCAACCTGCAGTAATTAGATGTTGGTCTACAAAATGATTTAACAGATTTCAGATGAAAGAGTGTATCCAGTAATTAGATGTTGGTCCACAAAATGATTTAACAGATTTCAGATGAAAGAGTGTATCAGGTATGTCGTCTTTATGCAAGAAACACTATGACAGAACACTTCACTTTGGTTGTACAGAAGTTTAATCCGGGTTTTAGGCAATGGAACAAACTATCCCCATAAACATTTGTGTTAGACTTAGTCTTCAGCAACCCATGCTTGTCTCCCCTAGTGAAGATCGAGGTAAGAATTGGTCTTCAGAACCCATGCTTGTCTCCCCTAGTGAAGATCCAGGTTAGAATTGGTCTTCAGAACCCATGCTTGTCTCCCCTAGTGAAGATCCAGGTAAGAATTGGTCTTCAGAACCCATGCTTGTCTCCCCTAGTGAAGATCCAGGTAAGAATTGGTCTTCAGAACCCATGCTTGTCTCCCCTAGTGAAGATCAAGGTTAGACTTAGTCTTCAGCAACCCATGCTTGTCTCCCCTAGTGAAGATCCAGGTTAGAATTGGTCTTCAGCAACCCATGCTTGTCTCCCCTTGTGAAGATCCAGGTTAGAATTGGTCTTCAGAACCCATGCTTGTCTCCCCTAGTGAAGATCCAGGTTAGAATTGGTCTTCAGCATCCCATGCTTGTCTCCCCTAGTGAAGATCCAGGTTAGAATTGGTCTTCGGAACCCAAGCTTGTCTCCCCTAGTGAAGATCCAGGTTAGAATTGGTCTTCAGCATCCCATGCTTGTCGCCCCTAGTGAAGATCCAGGTTAGAATTGGTCTTCGGAACCCATGCTTGTCTCCCCTAGTGAAGATCCAGGTTAGAATTGGTCTTCAGCAACCCATGCTTGTCACCCCTAGTGAAGATCCAGGTTAGAATTGGTCTTCAGCAACCCATGCTTGTCTCCCCTAGTGAAGATCCAGGTTAGAATTAGTCTTCATAACCCATGCTTGTCGTAAGAGGCAACTAACGGAATTGGGTTGTCAGACTCACTGACTTGGTCGATGCATGTCATCATATCCCTATTGTGTATTTTGATGCTCATGACATCAATCTTTGGATTGTCTGTTCCTGAAATATTTCTTTACAGATTGCCATCATACAGATAGAATATTGCAGAGCTTAGTTCATGTGTGGTGTCCCTGGGTGTTCAATGTGCCACACGGGTACAATGAGCTTTGCCCATTTCTGGTATATCTGCCTTGATTTGGGTGAACTATTCCTAAAACCCAACTAACTCACTCACACAAAACCACAAAATGATCTCATTTGAGAGTTCTAAAATCCTACAAAAGTATCTTCCAGTAACTTTCTACTGATCTAATTATCGGTCCTTATGGGGGCACGGGTGGCACAGTCATCTAAGGCGCCACAATTTGCAATGAAGAGTTGCATCCCTTGGGTATTGTAGTAAACATCTGAAACCTGACATGCCATGATATAACTGGAATACTGTTCAAAGTGGCATGCCATGATATAACTGGAATACTGTTCAAAGTGGCATGCCATGATATAACTGGAATACTGTTCAAGTGGCATGCCATGATATAACTGGAATACTGTTCAAAGTGCCATGCCATGATATAACTGCAATACTGTTCAAAGTGGCATGCCATGATATAACTGGATTACTGTTCAAAGTGGCATGCCAGGATATAACTGGAATACTGTTCAAAGTGGCATGCCGTGATATAACTGGAATACTGTTCAAAGTGGCATGCCAGGATATAACTGGAATACTGTTCAAAGTGGCATGCCATGATATAACTGGAATACTGTTCAAAATGGCATGCCATGATATAACTGGAATACTGTTCAAAGTGGCATGTCGTGATATAACTGGAATACTGTTCAAAATGGCATGCCATGATATAACTGGAATACTGTTCAAAGTGGCATGCCATGATATAACTGGAATACTGTTCAAAGTGGCATGCCATGATATAACTGGAATACTGTTCAAAGTGGCATGCCGTGATATAACTGGAATACTGTTCAAAGTGGCATGCCATGATATAACTGGAATACTGTTCAAAGTGGCATGCCATGATATAACTGGAATACTGTTCAAGTGGCATGCCATGATATAACTGGAATACTGTTCAAAGTGGCATGCCATGATATAACTGCAATACTGTTCAAAGTGGCATGCCATGATATACCTGGAATACTGTTCAAAGTGGCATGCCATGATATACCTGGAATACTGTTCAAAGTGGCATTAAACCCAACTCACTCACTATTGGTCCATATGTTAGAATGCATGGATTCCATGATGTTGTCATTACCAGTAAAGGAATTCATTTAATTGAAGACAACTGATAGATTTAGCAAGCTACACTCCAGTTGCTTATATCGTTCAGGTTCTAGGAATATTCTATGAGTTAACAGTTTAACATAGCAAAACACAGTGATAAAGACAGAGATTTTATTTGATCACAGATACAGTTAATAAAATTGCTGATTATGAAGGAACACATTAAATGAATGATATATGAGAACAAAGGCACGGAAGCTCACAGGCATAAATAACTGTAGATTTTGTTTCATGATATGAAAAATATATACCATCTAAATGGTACATTCGCAATAGTACAAAATTGATACTATTATTTTCCATTGTTTCAATACTGAGGCAGAGGCAGAGTCTATGCATTGTCCAATCAAAATCGCACAACGAAATTGAAATCCGGTTCGTAAATGTCATGCAGATTTCGGTCGAATGCAGGATTTACAAAGCATGTGCATCGCTAGCTCGTTGTCACAGATATTTTCTAAATGTAAGACTTGTTTTATCACAATAAAGATCTTGAATATTGATCAGATCGTCTTGACCACCGCCATTTTGTTTGAAGCAAATGCAAGTGATACGAGAGGTGGAATCTGATTGGTCCATAGGAGAGTGAGTGAGTGAGTATGGTTTTACGCCGCTTTTAGCAATATTCCAGCAATATTACGGCGGGGGACACCAGAAATGGGCTTCACACATTGTACCCATGTCTGGAATCAAACCCGGGTCTTCGGCGTGACGAGCGAACGCTGGTCCATAGGAGAGGCATAGAAGGGACATAACTGGTAATAGCCACTGGTGGTGCTACTATCGAGCCCAGGAATTCCAGCCTAATTCCGCAAGGGAGGAAACTGGACTTTTAAAGTCAGTTAACTCTCTTGCCTCGGGAAGATGAGCTGGTTGGGATAAACCTCAGATATTTTATAATGGCCGAAACATTTGTACAACATGTGATACCACTCAGGGGTTCCATAAGCAGAGTAACAATTTGTCTGGAGGAGTCAAACCAAAGACGCATCATTACCAGTGAAAGGGCAAATGGCCCTTTGGACAATGAGTATAATGCAGAACAATGAAATACAATGCAGAACAATGAAATACAATGCAGAACAATGATGAACAATGATAATTAAACAATGAAAAACAATGATGGACAATGAATCAATCAATCTAATCCTGCAACTTGGCAAACAAGAATACTACAGAGAAAAATTCCCAATCTGTACAGATTCTCAGAAACAAAATACTCATGTACTACTTACTCTATTTCAAAAACTTTGGTATTCATACCATTCTCATTCATTCATTGAACTGACCAGTTCATTAAGGCAACAAATTGATGGTAGAGATCTGCTGTTGTGAACATTATTTATGCTTGGATAAAAACAATATCCACCAAAAATATACAAAAACACACTTCACACTGAAGTCTTGTAAATTTAAGAACTTGACATCCAGAAGACAGAGACGCCAGTTTCTTACTGCTGTGTAACACGACTCTTGGAAGACACTTGCTGCTTCTGCTGGTGAAGAGTGAGTGAGTGAGTGAGTGAGTGAGTGAGTGAGTGAGTGAGTGAGTTGGGTTTAACACCTCTTTCAGTTGTATGTCAGCTTTCAGTGAATAACTGGTAGCATAGGTACAAATGAGTGAGTGAGTGAGTTGGGTTTTCGTTGCTTTCAGCATAAATATAAAGGATGCTGTAACATGACAGCACCACAGTAACAAAATGGCTTGTACAATTCAAATACCAAGAGGAGGATCGATGGAGGTACTCCAGCCATATTATTCAAACCCCATGGGGATTCCTGGTTAGAATAGGTCCCCAGCAACCCATGCTGGTGGTAAAAGGCGATCAAATAAATTGGGTGGTGAGGCCTGGTGACTAGGCATATCCTCATATCTCAGTGGTGTGGTTTGTTGTTCACAAAATGAATCACTTGGATGTCTGATCCAGACTTATTTGCAGCCCGCCATCCTATAGCTGGAATATATGTCTCAGATAGAGGCTGCCATCTCACTGGTTTCAGATGCCAATTTGGGTCTAAATTGCTGAATCGGGTTTGCAATGTCGATACTTGGCATGATAATGAAGAAGACGGATTCCATCCTGTCATTGGCACAATCAGCTGATTTTCACCCTCCTCGGAAACAGTTTTAATGTGCCAATCACCAAGATGTAGAAGAACCATCTGAAGTGCAAATATCCCTTTAAGTGGGCCTTCGCTCCAGATGAAAGCTACTCCGGCATTGACACGAGAATTGCAAGTACAACACAGCCTGGACTGAAAGCTTCAAGCAGAGAGGAGGGATCACAGCCAAATGAGCACAGGATGATAGAGCCATCTTGAACTCCGACCTAACGGCTTTGCCAAGGGTGGATTCAAAACTGCCAATGAAAATGCTGAAGGTGCAGACGAGGAAAGTAACCAAAATATCATCAGGGATAAATATTGCACAATTATTTCCTTCCAAAGATAAAAACCCATGTTCTTATGAGCACTTCAAATGGATGTGTTTGGTTCATGTCTGCTTTAAGGTGGATGTGATTGGTTCATGTCTGCTTGATGGTGGACGTGTACGGTTTACGTCTGCTTGATGTGTTTGGTTCACGTCTGCTTGATGTGTTTGGTTCATGTCTGCTTGATGGTGGATGTGTTTGGTTCAGGTCTGCTTGATGGTGGATGTGTACGGTTCATGTCTGCTTGATGAGTTTGGTTCACGTCTGCTTGATGTGTTTGGTTCAGGTCTGCTTGATGGTGGACGTGTTTGGTTCACGTCTGCTTGATGTGGATGTGTTTGGTTCATGTCTGCTTGATGTGGATGTGTTTGGTTCACGTCTGCTTGATGTGTTTGGTTCAGGTCTGCTTGATGGTGGATGTGTTTGGTTCATGTCTGCTTGATGTGTTTAGTTCAGGTCTGCTTGATGGTGGATGTGTTTGGTTCATGTCTGCTTGATGTGTTTGGTTCATGTCTGCTTGATGTGTTTAGTTCATGTCTGCTTGATGGTGGATGTGTACGGTTCATGTCTGCTTGATGTGTTTGGTTCATGTCTGCTTGATGTGTTTGGTTCATGTCTGCTTGATGTGTTGATGTGTTTAGTTCATGTCTGCTTGATGGTGGATGTGTTTGGTTCATGTCTGCTTGATGTGTTTGGTTCACGTCTGCTTGATGTGTTTGGTACATGTCTGCTTGATGTGTTTGGTTCATGTCTGCTTGATGTGTTTAGTTCACATCTGCTTGATGGTGGATGTGTTTGGTTCATGTCTGCTTGATGTGTTTGGTTCATGTCTGCTCGATGTGTTTGGTTCACGTCTGCTTGATGTGTTTAGTTCACGTCTGCTTGATGGTGGATGTGTTTGGTTCATGTCTGCTTGATGTGTTTGGTTCACGTCTGCTTGATGTGTTTGGTTCATGTCTGCTTGATGTGTTTGGTTCATGTCTGCTTGATGTGTTTGGTTCACGTCTGCTTGATGTGTTTGGTTCATGTCTGCTTGATGTGTTTGGTTCAGGTCTGCTTGATGGTGGATGTGTTTGGTTCATGTCTGCTTGATGTGTTTAGTTCATGTCTGCTTGATGGTGGATGTGTACGGTTCATGTCTGCTTGATGTGTTTGGTTCATGTCTGCTTGATGTGTTTGGTTCATGTCTGCTTGATGTGTTTGGTTCATGTCTGCTTGATGGTGGATGTGTTTGGTTCACGTCTGCTTGATGTGTTTGGTTCACGTCTGCTTGATGTGTTTGGTTCATGTCTGCTTGATGTGTTTGGTTCATGTCTGCTTGATGTGTTTAGTTCACATCTGCTTGATGGTGGATGTGTTTGGTTCATGTCTGCTCGATGTGTTTGGTTCACGTCTGCTTGATGTGTTTGGTTCATGTCTGCTCGATGTGTTTAGTTCACGTCTGCTTGATGGTGGATGTGTTTGGTTCATGTCTGCTTGATGTGTTTGGTTCACGTCTGCTTGATGTGTTTGGTTCATGTCTGCTTGATGCTGGATGTGTTTGGTTCAGGTCTGCTTGATGGTGGATGTTTGGTTCATGTCTGCTTGATGGTGGATGTTTGGTTCATGTCTGCTTGATGTGTTTGGTTCATGTCTGCTTGATGTGTTTGGTTCATGTCTGCTTGATGTGTTTAGTTCACGTCTGCTTGATGGTGGATGTGTTTGGTTCATGTCTGCTTGATGTGTTTGGTTCACGTCTGCTTGATGTGTTTGGTTCATGTCTGCTTGATGGTGGATGTGTTTGGTTCATGTCTGCTTGATGGTGGATGTGTTTGGTTCACGTCTGCTTGATGGAATGAAAGGGATAGATCTTGTCAGGTCTCCAGCATGGATGTGTCCTTTTCTTGTCAGCTGGATGTGTTTGGTTCTGATTCACCATCTGATAGACGTGCTCTCTCTGCATCAATCACAGCATTCACAAAGTTGCCTATGAAACTTCTGTTCACACTCAACATGAATCTGGTAAAGACAACATCTGAAACAAAGAGATTTTCCATCAACGATTGAGTGAGAAATATTATGATACAAGTCATACCACTCAGCATGGGTATAGTGCTCAGGAACCAAGAATCAACAGGGCAAATCTTGTATTGGAACCCATGATCATAGGATTCTGGAACACCTAAGGGACACAACTTGCTGTGCTTTATACAACTTGAATTAACATTTATTCATTTTCATGTCATGAACAAATCTTTACCACATTATCCTCATAAAACTTTAGACTGCCCTCATGTTCTAGGTGTAGAGCATCCGCCCGGAGAGCAGAAGTTTGGGGGTTCGATCCCCGGCCAATCATACCAAAAGACGTTAATGGTTCTTGTTGGTACCCTGCCTGGCACTTGGCATTAAGGGGACTTAACAAGGACTGGTCGTTTCGGAGCATGCATGCATGTTAAATAGAGAATCTCACCCAAGACTCAGTGTTTTTCCACTTTTATCAACGAGTGTTGATACATTTGATATCAAAAGACACAAGGGTGAGATTTTATTTATCATTCAACATCATTCTTCCAACTTTTTCAGTTTGTAGACAGTAATTATCAGTGTCTGAAGTGTAAAAAGTACTGCTATGAGGTTCAGTAGCAGAGCCATAAGTGATGACATTTGATGTCATGGTAACCAATGATGTCACAATGGTCTGCAAAGCATTGTGATACAATTTCACTGCAGTGCTATCTATACTGTAGATATCACTTGATCTCACCCAAGCGATATCTCCTGTGGGAGCCAGTTTTGGATGATAAACAATTATCTGCCTACACAATCAGCATGTAAATATCAAATACAAAATTATTTAAAAGAAACTTTAACATGGAATCCTGCTTCCTCCTTACCATTAATGATGATGGTTTTGGGAAGAACCTCCAACACCTCCATGTCCTGGCTGGTGTGACCTGACATCTGGGAATCAACAGACTCCAAGTACGTCAACACACTGGGATGCAGGTCCCCAAACCCCTCAAAGTACAGCACCTGCTGTAACCACACACCTGGCAACTGTGGACACATCGACACCTGGAACAAGAGTGGGATCGTGCTCTGGTTATTCACTTCTCCCTTCACAACCATCCAAACAAAATCTACATAAATAAAAGCGACAAACACTTTCCCATAATCACAAAAAATCTCACTGCATGATTCTGACTATATCATAAGCATGTGTTTATGAATCATTATCCAATAGGGATGATACAAGGTGTTTGCAAAAAGGCATGCGTATCTTGCCAGACATAAATAAAAAACAACAACATATGTAATGTGTAACTTTGTGACCCTCCAAACTGAGCAAACCATATATACATCAAGTTATCCATAATCTGTGTTTAGAAACATCATTAGGCCTTAGTTACAAATCATATTCAACAGGTTGGTTGGTTGGTTTGTTGTTTTACGCCACACTCAGCAATATTCCAGCTATATGACGGTGGTCTGTAAATAATCGAGTCTGGACCAGATAATCCAGTGATTAATATCGTGAGCATCGATCCATGCAATTGAGATCGATGACATGCATCAACCAAGTCAGCGAGCCTGACCACCCGATCCCGTTAGTCGCCTTTTACGACAAGCATAGTTGCCTTTTACGGCAAGCATGGGTTGCTGAAGACCTATTCTACCCCGGATCTTCACGGGTCTATTCAACAGGGACCATAAAAGTTAAATTAGATTTCAATGTGAAGGAGGGCAAGTAAACAAGGTTTCATGGTATTGTGAGTCATGAATGATTCCAGCCCACTCGTAATAGTGCATTCAAATGAATATCTCTGCTAACTCAGTTCAATCAAAAACTTCATGATGTTTTGTTTGTTTGTTTTTTAAAGCCGCACTCAGCAATATTCCAACTATATGACAGCAGTCTGTAAATAACTGAGTCTGGACCAGACAATCCAGTGATTGACATCATGCGCACTGATCTATGCAATTAGGATATGATGACATGCATCAACCACGTCACGAAGCCTGACCACCTGATTCCATTAGTCACCTCTTATGAAAAGTATGGGTTGCTGAAGACCAGTTCTAACCTGGATCTTTACAGGTTGTCAGGGTGAGTGAGGGAGTTTGATCCAATGCTGCACTCAGCAATATTCCAGCTAAATGACCCCAGTCTATAAAAAATCGAGTCCAGACATTACAGTGATTGACTTCATGAGCATCAATCTACAACTGAGACACAATGACATGCATCAACCAAGTTGGCGAGTCTGACCACTCGATCCCCTTAGTCGCCTCTTATGACAAGCATGGTTTGCTGAAGACCAACTCAACCCCGGAACTTCACGAGTCACTTCATGATGTACCCTGATGGCAGGATGAAAAGGGATGCAGCATGACAGGTATACAATACAACACACAATTTCTTGTCACAACAGAGCCGATTTTGGCTGTCAGACCGGTGTCTACCTGAGAGAACATGCGTGCCAGGATGTAGAGCAGGCCGGCGGTGAAGAGTGTCAGCGACGTGTGGAGGTGCAGCACAAGGTGGCCACCCTCAGGCATCACCTGGGCAACAGAAATATATAATATGAGTTGTCAAGGAAGCATTCTTCTCAAACACAATAGGCCTCAAAGAGAAACACCCTTAACATGATCTAGCAATCTTTATTTGTGTGTGTGTGTGTGTGTGTGTGTGTGTGTGTGTGTGTGTGTGTGTGTGTGTGTGTGTGCGTGTGCGTGCGTGCGTGCGCGTGTGTGTGGTGTGTGTGGTGTGTGTGCGTGTGTGCATGTGTGTGTGGCTTGAAAACCCCACTCAGACACATTATACTGACTCTTAGCCGACCAGGGCTTGTTTTAGCCCCTTAATGCCGAGTGCCAGGCATGGTAACAACAAGTGCCATCTTTTAACGTTTTTTTATGTGACAAGGCCGGGGATCGAACCCGCGACCTTCTGCTCTCCGGGCAAACACTTCACCACAAGACTGCAGAGGACACACAATCAGCCCAGTCGGGGAGCCTGATAGTCTCATCCACATACTGGGGTACTATTGTGACCTTGAGGGTGAAACAAAATTCACTGTCAAAACATAATCACCTTGAGAACTTGGATCAATCTTGACAGGAATTTCCTGCGAACAGCCAGTTCCTCTCCACCAGTCTCCATGGTGACGTCACAGACACTCAGCACAACAACAGCGTTGCCACTGTCGGAGATGTGCATGTCACCAATGTTGTCCAAGGTGCTACACCTGTAGGGCAGGTGCTCTTGAAGGTAGAGATGCAAGTCGTCATCTGCCACCATCAGTGCCACCTGTTGGTTGTTTGCACTGATTGACTCACAGCGCTGCGACAGTAACTCTGAGATGACACGTGCCACCTCCTTGTAACAAACCCCAGGGTCGCTGTCTGAAGTCAACTGAAACAAACAATGGAATCTTTTCTACACTTTGTAGTCTCTTTTTCCAGTAATCACCACATCATCTGATGGTAGCTAACCTGTGCATGGTCTACAATTGTTCATCTGGTGGTAGCTAACCTGTATATGGTCTAAGAATGTTCATCTGGTGGAAGCTAACCTGTACATGGTCAAAGATTGTTCATCTGGTGGTAGCTAACCTGTACATGGTCTAAGACTGTTTATCTGATGGTAGCTAACTTGTGCATGGTCTAAGACTGTTCATCTGATGGTAGCTAACCTGTGCATGGTCTAAGACTGTTCATCTGATGGTAGCTAACTTGTGCATGGTCTAAGACTGTTAATCGGATGGTAGCTAACCTGTGCATGGTCTAAGACTGTTCATCTGATGGTAGCTAACCTGTACATGGTCTAAGACTGTTCATCTGATGGTAGCTAACCTGTGCATGGTCTAAGACTGTTCATCTGATGGTAGCTAACCTGTACATGGTCTAAGAATGTTCATCTGATGGTAGCTAACCTGTGCATGGTCTAAGACTGTTCATCTGATGGTAGCTAACCTGTGCATATTCTAAGACTGTTCATCTGATGGTAGCTAACCTGTGCATATTCTAAGACTGTTTATCTGATGGCAGCTAACCTGTACATGGTCTAAGACTGTGTTCATCTGATGGTAGCTAACCTGTACATGGTCTAAGAATGTTCATCTGATGGTAGCTAACCTGTGCATGGTCTAAGACTGTTTATCTGATGGTAGCTAACCTGTACATGGTCTAAGACTGTTCAATTGATGGTAGCTAACCTGTGCATATTCTAAGACTGTTCATCTGATGGCAGCTAACCTGTACATGGTCTAAGACTGTGTTCATCTGATGGTAGCTAACCTGTACAAGGTCAAAGATTGTTCATCTGATGGTAGCTAACCTGTGCATGGTCAAAGATTGTTCATCTGATGGTAGCTAACCTGTGTATGGTCTAAGACTGTGTTCATCTGATGGCAGCTAACCTGTACATGGTCTAAGACTGTTCATCTGATGGTAGCTAACCTGTGCATTGTCTAAGACTGTGTTCATCTGATGGTAGCTAACCTGTGTATGGTGTAAGACTGTTCATCTGATGGTAGCTAACCTGTGCATTGTCTAAGACTGTGTTCATCTGATGGCAGCTAACCTGTACATGGTCTAAGACTGTTCATCTGATGGTAGCTAACCTGTGCATTGTCTAAGACTGTGTTCATCTGATGGTAGCTAACCTGTGTATGGTCTAAGACTGTGTTCATCTGATGGTAGCTAACCTGTGTATGGTGTAAGACTGTTCATCTGATGGTAGCTAACCTGTGCATTGTCTAAGACTGTGTTCATCTGTTTGGTGAGGTAGCCATCACAGAGCCGTGAGCTAATAACACGCAAGAGTGGCCTCCCTTTACCGACTGTCCAGTAGTTTATTTCTGCTGGATGTAGGGGGTCTGTGCACTGTAAAACAAGGAATGACATGCCCAGAGTTGGTCCACATTTGTCATCAACTAATTCAAAGCCTTAACAAGGCTTTTTCAAGACTTTTCTCAAGACACTTTTAGTCAAATTCAAGCCAAACACCATTCCAGATCGCAATTGCATCCATTCAGCAAAACACTTGTAACTGTGGTAATCATCAAGCAAACGAGATGCAAAATCTGTTACGAAGTTTAAATTACATATTATCATGCAGCATTATTGCATAATTTCGCGGACATTCAAAAGCATGTTTGCATTTCGGGTATCCCAACCTGTTAAATTTAAGGGGAATTCCATCTCTACACCAACAAAACCAAATATTTCCACGTACCTCCAATGACAAGCTGGCATCCTTTAAGTCCAGCTTCTCCAATAGCTGCACCCTCTGTCTCCATGGCAACTGACTCTGCTCCACCCGGCACTTGAACGACCCCGAGTGTATACGCTGAGTGACTGGCTTATCATAGGCACTGCCCTGTTTCCCAGAGGAAGAGATGATTTCAAACTTGGACGCATACTTCTGAAACAAAACATATGACGAAGCATTATAACTTTCGTACAGATCAAGGAGGAGAATGATAAAAGCTTAACATCTTAACATGATAACAACGGAACGAAAAACTTTCAACAATGTTCCGACAGAAGTCTTTATATTCTACATATTACACACCACTCATGCTCAAAGAGCTATTAATACCCCTGTCACAGGATCAGTGTGCACTCAAGAATCATTCTCAGCTCCCTGGGGAGTATACAACCCAAGCTGCCTGTTGGGCACTAGAAAGTTAACAACCACATTGCCATCTCATCCTACCGGGCACCCATTTAAAGACTGATTTCATTTACCCGGAAAATTGCTGGGGATCGAACACCGGACCTTCCACTCTCAAGGCAGACTCTCTACCACTAGACCACAAAAGCAATCGAGTCAAGCAGACTCGCTAGGTTCCATTTCTTAATCCGTACACCAGCTTTGGACTCTGTGGACCCTGTTTCACCCACCTTGTGTGATTGGTGTGTGATCTTCATGTAGCCGGGGATGGTGTTCACGTTGTAGGTGTTGACGAACAGCTCCGTGCAGTAGTCCTTCATGGCCTGCATCCTCGTCCTCTGGTCTGGCGAGAAGTCCCCGTACAAGTGAAGGTTGCCGCGGATCGTGTCTGATTGATGCTTTGTGAAGAATCGGCAACATTCAATGTGTTCTTGCAGAAATGAAGAAGGTATGTCTGCTTTCTCAAATATTGGGATTTCTTCTGCGGCTGTTTCAGCTGAAAATGTGCATAGAAATATTAAACTATTAATCTGCAAAGAGAGAGAGTGGGGTTTGGGGTGCATGCGTGCATGCGCAGGGATATCACTTTCAGTTACAACTTCAAGGTTCGATTGTTTTTATTTTTTTCGTTTTTTAAAAAAATGTTAAAAATAAGAATGATTATGACTTCATCGGTATTTCAACTAAAACTTAATGATTGAGTAAAGAAAAATTTGACATGGACTGTCCGGTCATTGATTTAATTTTGTAACAGAATAGAAAAATCGGATAAATCAACTTGATAGGTTTCAATTGAATCATCCAAGCTCCACACACTTTTGCTTCCAATGGGACTCGGGGTGGATATCATTTGAAACCTGAGCTGAACTAGTACCCGTTGCTCCCTCCCAATATACTCACAGAAGAAATGTCGACACAGTGTCTCGAGGGCATGACCTTTCATCTGCTTCCTGTACCCCAGACAGACCGTGTACACCTCGGAGTTACCCGACTTGCTGGTCGGGGGCTTGAACACATTCACCTGAACAAAATCAATACCATTAGGATAAAAAAATAAAAGTCTTTGTTCTCAGGCACCGCCAGCATCATCATAAAGTTCCCTGCACGTTTCGTTTTTATTTCCATTTTTAAAAAAACAACCAAAAAATCCTTAAATATTCCTAGTCCAATGGTAGTCAAATACTGTATTGCAGTATTTTACTCATCAAGGAATACATTTATGTAGGGAGGTCCTTTCCCAGGTTGATTGTATACAATTGTTTATTGGTTACACAACTGTTTATTGGTTACATACTAATTTGTACAACCAAAAGAAAAGAAAAAAGACACCGCCCGCCTGCACTATATTTTCAAAAACCATTGCCTGAGAACCAATTCTTATATTTTTTAAGCCTTAGCATGATTACAAGACAAATCTATTATGTTTTGAAATTTGAGGTACTCTAACTGCAGATTAGATACTTCTTATTTTAATTTTGAACTGAGTCCTTTAGCATGTTTAGCCTATGTTTGGTAAGCTGTTGTTCTTAAACCTTGTAAACTGAAAGAATTACAATTCTAATTATCGGCAGCCATTGTTATACATGTATGCATCAATGTGTATGCTATTGAAAGATTGTTGTTTTCATAAACAAGGTTTTTGTGTGAAACGGCATGTTAATTCTGAAGTATTGAACAGAAATTACATGCCTGATTTTAATCCTCTTTTGACCAATGAGAATGAAGCATCCTCCAGTATCATGGTGGAATACTACTTATACCTCAATCATTGCCATGATTGCCATTTGCATTATCCATAGGTATATAGGCTGATAAAGCAATCACTTTTCACATGACAACAATAGTTCAGACTAACTAAATCAATTCCTACAATTCCAGACATGAACCAAGTCTAGAGGATTGTAAACGACGGCCTCAGATATAAACTCTGAATCTTCTGCTTGTCAAATCACAAACATTACTGTTCTGACACCTGGGCCCACATGCACAAAGCCATCTCAGGGCTAAGATTATCGTAAGCCTAGGTTAGTGAGTGAGTGAGTTGGGTTTAACGCCGCTTTTAACAGTATTACAGTTATATCGGGGCGTTAAGCCTATGTTACGATCATCTTAGCGCTAAGATCACTTTGTGCAAGTGGGCCAAGGGCTGAGTGGTGGAAAAAACACAGGGCAAACATTTATGTTTTAAGGGAAGACTTTCTGTGAATATTTTATGTATGTTTCAGTTACTTTTGTCAGCAATGATACATAAATCATAAGTAAAAAGATGTAAACGTGTACCTGCCCCGAGTGGGGTGTAAGTTACTTATACCATATCTTCCTCAGAGTATTGGGCAACACACCAACAACAATGCTTTGGGGTAGCATAATACGGTATATGTACAACTAACTTCTACCCAACTTTGGAGGCACCCAATCTGTGTTTGTTTGTTTGTTGTTTAACGCCGCACTCAGCAATATTCCAGCTATATGATGGCGGTCTGTAAATGATTGAGTCTGGACCAGACAATCCAGTGATTGACATCATGAGCATCACCCAATCTGTGAGTCGTCGCTTTTACCAATATTCCAACAATATCATGGCGGGGGACACCAGAATGGGCTTCACACATTGTACCCATTATTTTGGGAATCAAACCCAGGTCTTTGGTGTGACGAGCGAACGCTTTAACCACTAGGCATTCCCAAAGACAAACAAAAGTGTAAACATATCAACATTTGGGGTTAGAGGGCAATTTTCAAGATTCTTGTAATGGCTGCATCCACACTGGTAGCAGTGATGTTTCCAAGAATGTAACGAAGGTGTATTGCGCTGGGAAGGAGCTTGGTTCCTGGTGTGCCCAAGGGATGTAACTCTGCACAGTGAATTAGATGACTGGGTCACCTGTGCCATTAGCTCCCTTATAACACACAGTCTCTTTTACCATGGTCACATGGAGAAGTGAGGCAGCAAGGAAGTGGAGACAGTGATAGTAGATGGACTGTTGTTTTGTTTTCCTAAGCATGCTAACCTGACAATGTGCTTAGAGTCAGAGGTTAAACTCTGTTCCCCAGCAACATCCCAGCTCTGAGTGAGTGAGTGAGTGAGTGAGTGAGTGAGTGAGTGAGTGAGCGAGCCAGCAACGTTTTACCCTGCTTTTAGCAATATTCCAGCAATATTACGGCAGGGACACCAGAATTGGGCTTCAATCATTGTACATGTTGTACCCATGTGGGGATTCAAACCGAAGTTTTCGGCGTTGCAAACAATCCCTTAACCATTATCTGAGACTACCCCACCTCATCCCAGAGAGAGGTGATCATGTGTTATAATGTAAAAGTCTGCAGGGATTAACAGTTTTCATGGCAGTGTTAGTTTGGAGATGATGCCACATGCTCATATGATGTCAGTACAAATCATTGTGAGAATGTGACGTCGACTTACCTGTTCAAACTGTGAACAAAGTAGATACATAAGGCACACGGTGGAGGACTCGAACATGGTAAAGAGTTTCACCACAAAAGCTCCACCTGGTGATAAGATGTGAAGAGCTGTAAGCACCTCACAGTAGTGTAGACGGGACACCACCACCTCCTGTTCAGCCGGAGTGTTCTGACAGTCGATACTGCCGTCTGCCGTCACCTGAAACACAGAACCTCACAGCAGTGTAGACGGGACAAAGATAACAAAGGTAATCTATCCTACTGCAGCGGCCATAACATCTAAGTCTCATGAGATTTGACCACAGACCCTCATTTCTGACTACTGACGTGTGACCTCCCCATCAAGACCCTCATTACTGACGAATGACTTGTGACCTCCCCATCAAGACCCTCATTACTGACGAATGACTTGTGACCTCCCCATCAAGACCCTCATTACTGCTGCTGACCAGTCACCTCCCCCATCAGGACCCTCATTACTGACGAATGACTTGTGACCTCCCCATCAAGACCCTCATTACTGGCGAATGACTTGTGACCTCCCCATCAAGACCCTCATTACTGACAAATGACTTGTGACCTCCCCATCAAGACCCTCATTACTGACAAATGACTTGTGACCTCCCCATCAAGACCCTCATTACTGACGAATGACTTGTGACCTCCCGATCAAGACCCTCATTACTGCTGCTGACCAGTCACCTCCCCCATCAGGACCCTCATTACTGGAGAATGACTTGTGACCTCCCCATCAAGACCCTCATTACTGACGAATGACTTGTGACCTCCCCATCAAGACCCTCATTACTGACGAATGACTTGTGACCTCCCCATCAAGACCCTCATTACTGACAGGCCTTGGTCTTGCTGACTGCGACACCACTCACTCACACACCCTGTCACCATGGTAACTCACCAGCTGTACATCTCCCATGTGTTGTGTTCTGTCCTTCAGGCCCTGGAGGTTCTCATAGTCCATGATGTTCCCTGTCCCGTCCTCCCCGAAGTACCAGTTGTCCAGTGTCGACCTGATGAACCTGTCGTCATCGATCATCTGGACCAGGCTGTTTCCCTCGTAGTACGGACTCAGTGTCGTACCCAGCCACGACCATGTACCAGAGAAAGCTGTACACAGTAAATAAGCCTCATGTACAAACTGTAAAGAGAGTTTGAAATTACCTAACATCAAGGTCAGCCTCTGTGGCTTTGTGGATAAAGCATATATGCATGGAGAGCAGAAGGTCGGTAGTCCGATCCTTGGCCACATCTTAACAAAAGACATTAAAAAATGGTACTTGTTGTTACCCTGCCTGGCGGTCTTCATTAAAGGGCTAAAACAAGGACTGATCGGCTCGGAGTTAGTATACTGTGTCTGAGTAGGTATTTATGTTGAGTGAGTGAGTGAGTTGGGTTTAACGCCGCTTTTAACAGTATTCCAGTTATATCATGGCGTGTCGGCTTAATGTGGGAGGCAAGCCCGAAGTGATGCAGGTCTCAGACATTTACCACTTCGGTGAAACCCACGAGCACAGGTATGGTGCTGACGAACCTAAAACATAAAAGGGCCGAACCGGGATTCAAACCCACAATCAAAAGTTTCTGGCATGCCCAAGGGACACAACTCTACGCAGTGAATAGCAGCGCCTTAGACGACTGGGCCACCCGTGCCCCCTTATTTATGTTGAACTGTGGCATGGTATCTCAATGGGCTATAACTACAAAACGGACATTAGTCTGTGCTAGTACAAACAGCCACACATACACACTAGTTGGAACTAGTTTGCACTTAGACACACATCTAGAACGATCTGGTCATGCATACACTGAATTTGACTGAAGTTTTATCTTTATTCAAACATATAAAAGTCAGAAGGAATGTGTGCATAGTCAGAAAGAAATGCGAACATTAGTGACTTGTAGTTTAGCCATGAAGTTTCAGATAACTTTTGTCATTAAACAATATATCACGTGACTAACCACAAGTCCGGGTAGTCCTGTGGGTACCCAGGTCCTACTCAGTACCCACCTAACCGAGTACCAGTCTCAGCCCTGTATGCACTTTACCATAAGTGCAATAATCTTAAAAAAAACCACATTCAACCCCATATCACCTCACCTCACCACATAAGGTCAAGGATCCAAAAGCCTCATGTAATTAGTTCTGAAATATTATTATTCTTGGTTGCATTATAAATGGTAATAGAGTGCTGGGTCCCTATTCTACACTGAGAAGATGGATAAGGACATCTGAACAAACAGACATGTCATGGAAAAAAGAAATATGACATCTCCAAGTTTTGTTTGTTTGTTTGTAATTTAACGCCACACTGTAGCAATATTCCCCCTCCATGACGGCAGCCTGTAAATAATTGAGTCAGGACCAGACAATACAGTGATTGATATTGAGAGCAATGATCCATGACATTGGGGAATGATGACACGCATTCAACCAATTCACAAAGTCTGACCAGAATACATTGCTGGAGATCAATTCTATCCTGGAATCCCCACTAGGGTCTCTTAGAAGTTCACATCCTATGATGTTAAGCTGAAAATGCATAGGCCATTGCTATTTCCCAGAATACCTTGAGACATCAGGAAGTGGTTGAGAGCAGCAATGAAGGCCCCGGGTGCTTCACACAAATGGACAGAGTTGAACACCTCTGTCGTCAGCGGGACAAGTGTGAAGGTGGACACAATCTCGAAAAACTTGCCCCATGCCTGCGTACACAGCTCTGCATGGAACACCTGTTTCAGCTCTTGTACAACTCCGCCTGCTAGGTTGGTGAAGCAGGTGTGCTTGTGCCACTCCAGAACATCTTTATCACTCAGCTCATCCTTCAGTGTATTGAGATCTTCCTTCAGGGA
The DNA here is from genome assembly GCF_023055435.1 of Haliotis rufescens. Taxonomy (NCBI): domain Eukaryota; kingdom Metazoa; phylum Mollusca; class Gastropoda; order Lepetellida; family Haliotidae; genus Haliotis; species Haliotis rufescens. The sequence goes on along the minus strand of NW_025964372.1, from coordinate 35,742,913 downwards.
GATGAGATCCTGTACTTTCCAGCAGAGCTCTTCATTATCTTCAAGATCCGCTGGTTTCTGCATCGACGCTTCACAGGTTTCCTGGTGTTCCGTCTTGGACTTGTCATCGCTGACCATTAACTTCCTTCCCTCGTCACCTTGCTTCCCCTGTGTCTGTTTATTACCTTGACAACGTAGTCTCAGGGTCTTGTGTCTGAGAGTAGAATAGCTGAACTTTTTTTTGAATATTTTCTCTACCTTATCCTTTGAACTTGGATCTAGTTGATGAGAGAGAGTATTATAAGAATCAAAGCGTTTCCTTTTCGGTCCCATCTAGAAGCTGAAACATACAATATGTAATGCATTACCATATTTTATGTATGAACACACAATGCACACAGTGGTCAAACATGTCATATGTAACGTTATATTTGGGATAACACTTTCCTAGTAAAGTACTGATTCTCATACTTTTTTGGGTTGAGTCCTGTGCACCATTAGAACCCACACTGACAGAGTGAGGCACCTAATTGTCAGAGGGGTATACAAAGTATGTGATCTAGACTACAAGTTGTCGGACTTTCATTTTTGTGGCTGAGTGGTTTAGATCGCTGAGTTTGTGTGTTAGGTGCCTCACTAAACCGGTCAACATTCAGTATACACCGGAGTTCTCTTTACCGGAAACACTGTTATACGCCCCTGTTCGCCCAGCAGTGACAGGCTCTCCAGTAGGATGAGAGGGTAACTTAGCGCCTCACAGGAAGACTTACTTTCGCTTTACACAAAACGCAGACCCGGGCCAGGCAAGAGCCAGCAACAGTTCGCCGGTTAATATTACAAGGAAGCATATAAAGTAATTGTCATTCTGATTGCATACGTGTCCTAAAAGTCATGCTCTGAAAAACCCTGGTACAAGAGCATGCTGTCATTTACAATACCCGTATTATTTCCGCATAAGCATTGAAATCGTCTCCTTGTCGTTGTTCCAAGTCAACATGGTTTTTGTTTACGAGTAAAGCTTCACAAACTCGCAACACTGCAATTGTTGCCACTATGAGCATAAATAGCAGCAGAAAGACCCTACAAGGAGCCGTTATATACTTCCGGGAAGGGAGGGCACCGCGTTTTGTTTTATTGAAGAAAGGGACAGTAAAATACTGATATTGGCGTTCATAAAATCTTCCAATTTACTTTCATGTTAATTGAAGAATTATATTCTGTATTTTCATTTTATGAATATGACAGAGAATGGCTTACATATCATATACTTGGAATAACTTTTTTTAATTTTGTAAGCCTTTATCATATCACGGCGTTCTTAAAATTAACGATGGTGAAGACGGTAACGTTCTCTAATCGTGGCATGGCTACTACGAAATCGTCAACAAAAATAAATTAAAGTTTCAAAAATACTATAGTGTGTTCTCCTTTCAGTTATTTGTTATAGTTCCATGATCTTTAGTTAAATGTACATGGGGCCGGCTACCACTGCAAAAATTGTCGTTAATGAGTTGGTCCGATCTTGTTACGCTCGCTTGTTTGTTTGTTGTGGCACTCAGCAATATTCCAGCTATATGACAGCGATCTGTAAATAGCCAAGTCTGGACCAGACAATCCAGTGATTGACATTATGAGCATCGACCTAGGCAACCGGATCTAACCCGGATCTTTACGGTTGTGTTCGCTTGTTGCATCAGGTTTTGAGGATATTTGTGATATCTCTGTTTCAGATATATTGCACATGGCTCGGTTGTTTAAAACCTGGTTAACTCTTAACCAGCCGTTAAGTCAGTGTTAACTTTCCGTTAAATTTAATCAAGTGGTTATGTTGATTATATGTAACGGTTAGTGAGGTTAAAATAATCAAGTTCTGGACAACCGGACCCAGGCCTGCTTGTCTGACGGAAGACAACATCAGACACAGATTTACATGTTACAGCGTTACTTGTTTGCATTCATGTTTATATTGACGCAAAGGATAAAACGTCACTGTAGGATATAAAAGCCCAAACGTTCAAAATCTCTGTCTTGTAATAAATTCTCTCAGTCAATTTCATCAAGTTTCTTAACATACTTTAAATTGACCAATACTCTCCTCTGCAGACCGCTTGCGTGGTCTAGTGGTAGAGCGTCCGCCTTGAGAGCGGAAGGTCCGGGGTTCGACCCCAGGCCGCATCATACCAAAGGACGTTAAGAGATAGTACTTATTGTTAACCTGCCTGGCGATCGGCATTAATGGGCTAAAACAATGACTGATCGGCTCTGAGTCAGTATACTGTGTCTGAGTGGGGTATTCATGTGAAACTGCGGCATGGTATCTCAGTGGGCTAGCACTATAAAATCGGCATCAGCCCGGACTAAAACAAGCAGCCACAAACATACACGTGCATATACGTCGCTATATAAGTTCAATAATCTAGGTAGAGAAATCACTTTACTATAAAACCGATGAGTGAGTTGGGTTTTATAGGCCGCGTTCAGTGATATGAACGTCAAAGACGGACCTTTAATTCAGTAATAGCAGACAATATAACAGTTTTTAATTCAACTGGTTACTTCACTCATAATATTTTAACCGCCAAAAGTATGTACGTTAAGAGTGAGAGTGTGTGTATGATTTTACGCCGCTTTTAGCAATATTCCAGCAATATCACGGCGGGGGATACCAGAAATGGGCTTCACACATTGAACCCATGTCTGGAACGGAACCCGGGTCTTCGGCGTGACGAGCGAACGCTTTAACCACTAGGCTCCCCGACCGCCCTATGTACGCTATGAAGAGATGTTTCCAATGTGTACCACTTAATGACAAAACTAACAATCAGTCAAGTGTCATCACAGAGTGACTTTATTCTTATCACGATATGCTGCACGTAATTTCCAAACTTAACACGCTAATCCTGCACGAGACAAATGGTGCATCTCAAGTCATGGATCTATGACGTCACACGTGATGCGTTCATGAGCGTTGGTTCACACAACATAACAGACCAACGTATGTTCGGTCGCGCATCGAACCAATCTTTTGTAAATGAGTAATTCTTCATATTTTAACCAACATGTATGGGGCGGTGGGGCTAGTTGTTAAAGCGTCCGCTCGTCACGACGTAGGCCCGGGTTCGATTCCCCACATTGGTACAATGTGTGAAGCCCATTTCTGGTGTCCCCCGTCGTGATATTGCTGGAATATTGCTAAAAGCGGCGTAAAACCATACTCACTCACTCACAAACGTGTGGTACGTTTCCTTTGTCGGTGAGTCATGTGAAATAAATCTTCGGAATTACAACCAACCGTCACTTATGGAAGCGTATAAGTGCCACAGGCTACGTAGATGAATGTTGCTTTCAGACAATATCACTGTCTGAGTAGCGATACGTATGATTATAATATCACATACGGAGATGAAAGTATCATCTAAATAAAGATATTTTAGACTGTTGCACTAATACGTTTCCATAGTCACTCTATGTCTGTCCCCAGCTTTATAACAAACAAACAAACAAACAAACACCATTATCAAGGAAGGTGGCATCTTGTAAATTTAGTGTCGTCAGCCCTTTTTCTTTTGGAGAAACTTTGATAGAAATGTTGGTTCATTGTACATGATAATATTCAAACTGTATCCATGGGACTAATTGTTTATAAACTATTGTGCAAAATAGTGTGTGATTTAGCTGGAGATGGAGATGATCTGAAGTGGATCAGAACGTTGGCTCAAGGTGGCAAAATCATGATGATAACATGGCTGTGTGGCATGCAATGTATGTTGATTTTCTTCCACTATATGCAAGTGTATTTGTACCTGTAAAGTATCTCAATGTCCATGCGTTTTTCATAATGGTTACATACCTGTGAAGATCGGGGTTAGAATAGGTCTTCAGCAATTTATGCTTGCGGTAAGAGGCGACTCACGGTATCGGATGGCCAGGCTCGCTGATTTGGTTGATGCATGTCATCGTATCTCAATTGCGTGGATGGATGCTCATGATGTCAATCTCTGGATTGTCTGGCCCAGACTCGATTATTTACAGACCGCCGTCACATGGCTGGAATATTGCTGAATGCGGCTTCCTTATTGTCTTTCAAGGTTGCACAAATAGGAATCTCTCATTTGTATTATCCCTGTGCCATTCAAATTATGATCCTTACAGGATTTCTTATGATGTTCAATTTTGTGCAGATCGTGCGAGTGTCGGGTTCTACCGGAAAGGCAGGACATACTTGCCCTTTTCATGAATACCTGGTGTCATCACTGGTTTTCAGTGATCCATTCCTAAAAATGTCACCGCAATGTTGTCTGTTACGCCCAAAGGGATCTGTTTGGCAGATAATCCCGACTTAAATTCTCTGGCGTTGGGGTTTTATGTGTATTTTCTGTATGTTCTGGACATTTGTTAAGTCTGTAAAGAGCTTCCAGTACTATAAATGGCGTTCAGGAACATTGATTAAGTCTGAAGAGAGCTTCCTGGACATTAAATGATGTTCTGCAACATTGATTAAGTTTGTAGAGAGCTTCCTGGACATGTAATAATGTTCTGTAACATTGATTAAGTCTGTAGAGAGCTTCCTGGACATGTAATAATGTTCTGCAACATCCTGGACTTTTAATTATGTTCTGCAACATTGACTAAGTCTGTAGAGATCTTCCTGGACTTTTAATTATGTTCTGCAACATTGACCAAGTCTGTAGAGAGCTTCCTGGACTTTTAATTATGTTCTGCACGTTGATTAAGTTTGTAGAGAGCTTCCTGGACTTTCAATGATTTTCTGCAACATTGATTAAGTCTGTTCAGAGCTTCCTGGACTTTTAATAATGTTTTGCAACATTGATTAAGTCTGTTCAGAGCTTCCTGGACTTTTAATAATGTTTTGCAACATTGATTAAGTCTGTAGAGATGCTCTGTGTTGCAAGATACTTACATGGTTCTTGGTTTGTTTTTTCTCCAGGGGATCTCTCTCATGCCTATAAGGTTGAGGCAATATCAGTTACATTCTTCCATTGTCATTAATTTGTAAAAATCTGTCATGCTGATTAAAACAAAAACCCAAACTCACAATAGTATTTTGACAATGCGCTTTTATTTACAGATAAAGAATGAAGCGCGTCTCTTTCATGTTTCAGCAAATAAACATACATTAAAAGTTACATCCTCCGTGCCTGTGTAGAAGGCCCTTCCTCTATAACAACACATGCAGCTAAATATACCAGATGGGCATTTACAATCAGGACTAGCCACTTGACAAGAAATCTGACGACGGTAATTATCTCTAGTTCGTGACGATCATTTAGGAGAGACACAATGTATCAAATAGTGAATTCAGAACGGAAAAGTGCCTCAGTCATACAATAGATTCAGAGGACATACAGCAAGCTCCCTAGAGAGTAACTTCTGCACCCATACCATCTGCGACACGTTAAATAGAAAAGCCAGGTCTGAGTTCTTGTCAAGTCAGCCATATTGTATTGGTATTTATTCAACACCATTGAATATCATCTGTGAGACGAACACTCAGAAATATAAAGATATAATCAAGAAATAAATTAGGTATCAACAGAATTGTCAGGACTACAAATAAAGACTTAGATCGGGTATAGTAATGGAACTAAAACTGTCAACAAATAAACTAATACTGGTGAGATTCAAGAGAGATTTATGAATGAATCAACTGGAACAGAATTCAGTCAACTTGATGTCAGTAAAACCATTATCGAACATTAATATTGAAAAATGTGTGGAAGTCTTGTTTCAGAAAACAACATATACTCGTAGTTCGGTTAACATTTAAATATCGTAAAAATCAAATACTCGTGAACAGCAACTTTGATTGGTATCAATATACATTTATGAGAAGACGAAATGAAACGTGAAAAAGATTGTAGTTCAATATTCTGTACTACATGCATGTGGTAACACAATACACTTAGGGGAGATGTGTTGCAAGAGCTAACAAAGTGCAAATACGAAACTTTACACAGAGGTGAACTGATCATTTGGTACTTACAGGACTACTTTATAGAATATACACCAACAATTCGATCAGGTACAGTCAAGGTATACCATAATGTTATCTATAATGAGCATTATGAATCGGGGATGTTGTGGTCATCGTTGTAATGATAAGAGTTGTCTACCTTGTATTGGTTGTATCTCCACCCACAGAAGACAACCACACCCTACAGTGCCATAACAAAATATCACACTGGTTAGTTCTTTCTACAAACATATATACTATACAACATACTCTCCAGAGCAATCAGTGAGTGAGGAAGCAGAGTTTGAACCCCTATTCAGCCTTGAGTGGAATCCTGGATTTCGTCTGGCTCAGACAAACCACAAATGTCAACAAATCGAGGAACATTATGCTGCAGTCTTTCAGCAGGTCAACGTACGCTTGACTCCTGGAACGACCACGAGTGGAACCATGGTGAAGTCTGGCTCAGATAAACCACAAATGTCAACAAGCCTAGGAATATTATTCAGCAATCTTTCAGCAGGTCAACATACGCTTGAACTCTGGAACGACCTTGAGTGGAACCATGAGTTTAGTCTGGCTCAGACAAACCCATATGTCAACAAGTCTAGGAACATCATCTTGGGTTTGAACAAGTGTCTGAACACTGACCTCTCCCTCATCACAACTTCTGTGTAATATGTTGTACAGCTTTTGGACTTTTTTAAGAGACAAAATACCCTAGAAAGGTTGTTGCTAAGCAGCATCTAAACAATGAGAAGCAAATGACACTAATATCTGGCAAACAAATTACTAACATTTCTCAGGTCAAAATATATAATTCTTGTCAGAAATAATTCCACCACCTAGGTCCACAACACTTAGTTGGAACTGAAGGTATGGCCATGTTGAGCTGTTCCAGGAGAGATAGACATTTGCACAATATCAAAACACATGAAAATGTCGTCAGTTTGATGGAGATAATGTCCGATTATGCTTGCAAAAGGTAATACCATTTACCACCGTGTGGACTGCGCACTATCTGTTACAGTTGTGAACTAGGTCATGACTACCTGTGGGTCAATGGTCTAGAACAAGACAACACCAACTACCATACATCTCCAAATAGACGTTGAGACACTATTCGAGGATTTACGGAATATCTGTACACAATAGACAACATGGGGAGGTAATGCACCCTTTTTCTATGGATTTGAAAAAGGGTCAAAATTGTAGTATAATTTGTACAGATGTATTTATCCATATAGAAAAATATATGGTAAGACATTGATATTATGCCTAATTTGTGTTAGTCTGACGAAACCCGAGTCTGTTTGCTCCAAAGATGTTCAGCTTGTAAACACTTCTTGTCTATCCACATGACCTTTGTCTTGTTTATTTGATAACAGAATAATGCGAATAATAAGAAAGTAACAGAAATTAAATATACTACTAAAAAAAGGTTAAGAACAAACCGATTTTTTCATATTGCTATAGTTTGAATGTCATGGCATGACAGATTAACTATAGTAATGTAAAAGAATCAAGTGATCCTTAACCTTTTTGAGTAGTATAGTTCATCATAGAAAAATGTTTTGAAGCAGTAGGATAAAAATTATGTTTGAGGTAATGACTTAAATTTGACTTAACTTTTCTGAGTAGTATAGTTCATCATAGAAAAATGTTTTAAAGCAGTAGGATAAAAATTATATTTGAGGTAATGACTTAAATTTGACTGCAGCTATGTAAGGACTTAATAAAATGACATTCTCAACAAAGTTCAAAAGTAATTCCATTTGCACACAACATAAAAAAAGGCTTTAAATAGTGTCACAAAGGATGTTTTTTCAAGAATGGCATATTGATGGGATGTCGGTAAGAATATGTAGTAACAGCTCAAAGAAAGCCAAAAGAAGAACGCAAAACGCTTAACGTCAGAAGCTTCAGCTAACAAAACAGACATTTGCGTCAGTGTGCTGATGATGAAACTGGTTGCATAGCAGTACATCTCTGAAGCGAACAGAGTCCTAGGATGAAGACATGAATTAAGAGCATCACAACCAATGAATGTTAAACACAGTTTTGGTGTTGCGCCTAATTCCACTAGCAGGTGTGGCAGGCATCTCATTCAGTGCAATCTTTTACACAGAGCATCATGTTAGCCATAAAACCCTATTGGCTGTTAGAAATCACATGACCAATGACCAGTGACTTATAATTAATTGGAACAAAGAAACCCTGTGACGTACTATCTTCCATAAAACTCACAACTGAAATGTCCCTAGTGCCTCCTCTTCCTGATACTATATCCTAATAAAGATGTCCGGCCTACCTTGGGCTAATATACTAATAAAAAAATGTTAAGGATCACTCGATTCTTTCATCTTACTATAGTTATTGCCATGGCAGATTAACTATACTGATGTGAAAAAAGGTGATCCTTAACTTTTTTTGAGTGGTATAGTTTGTCCACACAGCTTGCTCTATTGAAACATGCAGCTAACAGAGCTGTCCCATGAGAGAATGGGGAGCTGCATATACAAAACATATCAGCAGTGCTTGGTTTCAGCTCATGCTGTAGATAACATATGCCTGGAAGTGATAACAGCCCCCAGGATAACCGCCTGGTGGAGTTTCCCTTTAACACGTATGTACATGTGACATCTCATGCGGCCATTCAATTCCCTCTAATCTGTGTCCATCTGTGTGGTTCTGATCACAATAACAATGGTCAAATACAGGCTTACTCAGCAGGAAAACACCTCTGCCCAATAAACAATGTAATATTTCTCCTTCAATACGCTATTCCCATAATTTTGTTTCAAGTTCTCGAATATTTACTACATACCATATATACTACTTAAAAGAAGTTAAGGACATAGTATTTTTTTCACATGACAGATTAACAATAGTCATCTGGAAAAAGCAAGCATTCTTTAACTTCTTTTCAGTAGTATTTATGAATTGGATTCAATCTTTATGAAAATAACACTGACAACACAAACAATGACTAAAATCAATTCCACTTGAATTAGAATGAATGTACCGTATTCGACGTAATAAGCGCCCAGGGCGCTCTCAAAATTAGAAATAGGGGGCTCTTATTAGAATGTTATTTTGGTGAAAAAAAACAGAGTTGAAAGATAAATTTTGTGGTTTATGCTGACAGCCTGAAATGTTTATGTACGACAGATATATTTTTCCAGAATTAAATGCCAATAATTAAGGGTGTATATAACACAAGAGTGCGTATTATACGTGAATAAATAAGTCTTGTGTACATTGATCAATCGGAAGGGGTGCTAATTGGGATTGTTCACTAGCCAATATCTTAGCAAATGTCGCCGTGGGCGCTTATTAGAGCGGGGCGCTTATTACGTCGAATATGGTATATTACTTTGAATGATGATCATAATTGTCCTTTAACTTGATTCTTCTCAATTCAAACGAAATATCTGAGATTACTCTAGTTCCAGAACAGTGGTCTTCATTTGGTTGAGAGAGAATACAGCTGACATTTTCGACACACAAGACATTGATACAAAACTACGAAATGATGGTGACACAAAGTCCGAATGCTGTAACAGTATATAACAAAAGAGAAGTGAGTGTCTGTCCAACCTTGGCAAAGTTGTCATGTCGATTAAATGATCATTGTCAAGCATATGATTTTGGCACAATGGTTATATTTATGTGCTAAAGTGTTTATTTGCCATTTCCAAACACACAAAAATGAAAAAGAATACAAGAATAAAATAGTAATTAAAGCTCCAAGCATATATATATAGAAAAGTTCAAAGATATCTTGAGTGGTTCCTGATGTCATGCTCTGAGATAGTATCTTAAGTGTCCGTTTTGATAACCTGCTTGAGATCATGTCTTCAAACAAGGCCGTACACATTTGTAAATCTTAGTTTCAGATTCGCTGGCTCACCAATTTCAAATATAAAAACAATGACAAAAAAAATCTGAAAATGACAAAAAATAATTTTAATTATAAATATTTTGACATTTAAAAAATAAATGCCAATCTAGTATTAAATGAAATCATTAAGCTATCAATTTGTCAAATGATGAAAGATCTTATCTAAGCTACATAACCTGTTTTCAACAAAAACACATCTGTCAACTAAGGACATAAGAAGTGTGGCCCAACCAAACATAACGAATATGTGACATGTTTCTTTAATTCTAAATTTTCTTAAATCTCCATCACATGGCTTCAGATTTAACCTAAATGTCTTGCCCTGTATGTCAACATTTTCAGAATTACAACTTGTCCGAATGCTGAATATATCTGAATTGTACCCTCGTATGTTATGGGCTGGATGTAGTAAGTCACCACTCCCCACTTGCTTTAATATATTTGTCATCTGACATGAAATCATCCTACAATGGAGTACCACCAGTATGTGTAATTCATCCATCATAAAATGGCCTAAATAACTTATCCATTCTCTTGCTAACAAGATAGATCTATCATTCTAAGCAAAAACACAATTCTAAAATCTACGCCATCTTTGGAAAATTTGAGAAAATGGAATTATTAATGTAGCAAGATTTATAATATCACTGTTTCTCCTCCCAGTTACAAACAAGCACTACCAAAACTCCACATACAAGAGGGGACATGACCAGTGACGGATAGCCATATATACATATTATAAAATATCATACAGCTCTTAAGCATAATGTCATAACATAATGAAACTGAAGTCATGTACAGTATTAGCTTCAAACGTAAATACATAAACTGACAAATCAGGTTACCGTATTCGACGTAATAAGCGCCCAGGGCGCTCTCAAAATTAGGAATAGGGGGCTGTTATCAGAATATTATTTTGGTGAAAAAAACAGAGTTGAAAGATAAATTTCGTGGCTTATGCTGACAGCCTGAAATGTTTATGTACGACAGATATATTTTTCCAGAATTAAATTGCCCATAATTAAGGGTGCATATAACACACGAGTGTGTATTATACGCGAATAAATAAGTCTTGTGTACATTGATCAGTTGGAAGGGGTTCTAATTGGGTTTCTTCACTTGCCAATATATTAGCAAATATCGCCGTGGGCGGGGCGCTTATTCCGTTGAATACGGTAAGTATTAAAATATTCATAGACTAGTTGTTATCTTGTCGGTCAGAAAACATCTGGGTTGTATCATTTCTACGTTTCATGTCAAGATTTACAATTAGAATAAATAATGTGACCTACAGAACAGGCTAAGGGTGCAAAATGGTTTGTCAAACTTGTGGAATGATTTCCAGTATCTACAGGTATATTAACATGAATCATCTTCTTTAATCACAGGCACTGAGCTATCATTATACATTTAAATCCTTGATTAATAACCCTATGTTCTTTCAGAATAGAAGGTATAAAATATTTGTTAATAAATATTTCATATTTAGGTAAACCAAATTGAGTGATGCTTCTGATTTCTGGAAGATTGAATGAATGAGGAGAGACAGCCTAATATGTTTGAGTCTCAGACTAAAGCATGGCTATAATAGTTTCTCTTGACATGATTTTACATGTATTTAAACAAAAATAAGTACAAAATTCTATACACTCCCCTCTAACATGCTGATAGAGGGATGAAGTGTCCCGTACAAGTATTTTATATACTATATCATGGCTTGAATTGTCTTTGGGATTCTGTGTAGACGTCCGACAAACTTGAGTTGTATTTCATTGTCTCCCAAACTATCCAACAGGGACGCGTAGAAATCCTCAAGTATCTTGTCGAAGATTATCTAAACACACTGCTCTACGAACAGAATCTTGAAATGAAAATACAAGTCTTCCAAGAATGGGACATATATCTTGTGTCCTAGCAAACACATGAATTAAAAAGGTCATGGAATCTTGTCCATTGTAACCGTATTTTGTCACTTTTGAGCAGTGTAATCATTTTGTGAAATCATAGGTCTGATTTGACCCCTTGGAGTGAGTCAATCCAATCACACTGTAACAACCATTGTTCATCGGTATTCTCTTCCAAAGTCGCCCTTCAAACACAAAATAATGAATCTACCCCTGCACTCATCTTGTGACTTAGTCCCAGGGCTGGCTACATTGCTACACATGTTTCACTAATGTCAAAAAATAGCCACACTGAGTTCTCCGTAACCATGGATACTATACATTGTACCACGGCCATCTTTGTTCACAGTGTACCTTATACACCTTTGGTTTCACAAACGACACAGTTATTCACACTCTGAAAATTATAGCACCCTAAAGGCTGTTGCCTCCCTTGATTGGAGCTCTCCAGCTCAGGAAGGGAAGCAAGTGCACAACCATGGAGTATGGCAACGAGAACAGGACTTGATCTCTCTCAAAGTCATGTGATATGTGTTTCTGTCTGACTAGCTCGTCGCGCGGACCACACACTTCCTGTCACAGGAATTCTGGGACATCAACATACTGGTACAGTTATTTGGCTGAGTTTTTCGTCTTTTGGATTGTAGCCCATGTTTTTCCTCTGGAGGAACATATGGATTTCCCTGAAGGAGGGGCGCTCACTTTCCTGACGGTTCCAGCACTCTCGCATTAGATCATAAATTTCTTTTGGACAGTTTGGAGGTTGTGGCAAATACACCTGAAGGTTATCGTTCCGGTAGTAATGGCCAGCATTTTCAATAACTTGCTCGTCAGTCAGTACATCAAATGGTTGGTCCTTGGCAAATGTAAGGACTTCCCATAGTGTCACAGCAAATGACCACACATCGCTCTTTGATGTGAACTTTCCCTGTGATAGAAAGGAATGTAAACAGTTAGCAGGGTCACAAAGTAAACAACAAGCAGTGATCGAATTAGGCAATAGGATAATTTTATGCTTTATCAACTTATGATAGAACATTCTTCTATGGGCTTCACACATTGTACCCATGTCGGGAATCGAACCCGGGTCTTTGGCGTGACAAGCGACGCTTTAACCACTAGGCTACCAGACCGCCCCTCTATGACATGAACAGATTTGACATTTTGGATGACAATCAGTCACTGTCTGTAGAAATTGAACTGATCTGAAACCCTGATGAAGGTCAAGGTGACCTTGGACTAGCCATTATGTTGAAATAATGAATTAGGGCCCTTACATTATAATATTAAAAGCAGGAAACCTCAAGGAAATAGTTTGTGGAGTGAGTGAGTGAGTGTAGATTTACTTCATAGTGTCCCCCAAGTCAAACTACAGTGATCAGTTTGTAAGGTGAGTGAGTGAGTGAGTGAGTGAGTGAGTGAGTGAGTGAGTGAGTGAGTGAGTGAGTGAGTGAGTGTACAAGTATACCATGGTTTCACAAAGTCAAACTACAACGGTCAGTTTGTGAAGTGAGTGTAGATATTCCAAAGTCTAACATGCCTTAACATAAGGTATGACATGGATCAAAAGAGCCTTTGAGCAGAAACTGCCACACCAGCATATGTCATCACAAGGACTTGGTAACAAAATGAGTTTCTACCCCTGCACAGTACGTTGTCTCACACAGACATACAGCCATGTGCCTTACCAGGAGAATGCTTTCCCAAGCCATCCAGCGTATTGGCAGCACTGCCCTGCCCTCAATCCTGTAATAGTCAGCACTGTACAGAGATCTGCTCATGCCAAAGTCAGAGATTTTTATTGTGTAGTTCGTCCCAACAAGGCAGTTTCGTGTGGCCAGGTCTCGATGCACCATGTTCAGAGATTCCAGGTACTTCATGCCAGAGGCGATTTGAGATGAAATGAAGATCAAGCAGCCATAGCTGAAACGAATCAGAAAACACGGTTAAAATTGGATAGAATGATGTCAAGATTGGACAAAAGAAGGTAGCAGTGTCCGAGTTTTGTGTAGCTGGTATGGGTAACTTGGGGATTCAGATCTGGACCCACTTGCACAAAGCGATCTTAGCACTACGACTATTGTAAGCCTATGTTAAAGTATGGGCGTTACGATCATCTTAGCGCTAAGATCGCTTTGTGCAAGTAGTCCCTGGTTGGTCCTGAGTCGGATCCGCAGACCCACAGGAATATCTGGACACCCTGGAGAGTCACGTGAAATTTTGCTTAATGGCAATAAAAAATAAAACTCCATGGTTACACACAAGTCGTAATGATCACATTTCTTTCTGACTATGTACGCATTCCTTCTGACTTTTATATGTTTGAGTAAAGATAAAGCTCTTGTCAACTTCAGTGTATGCAGGATCAGATTGTTTTGTACGTTTATCTAAATAGCTTTTGCCAGGGTGCCATTGCAGTGATTGTACAAAACAACCTTAGCACTATGACTGTCGTAAGTCCATGTTAAGGTATGGGAGTTACGATCACCTTAGCCCTAAGATCGGTTTGTACAATGGCACCCAGGTCCCTAATGACTGTCATAAATGTGTGGGAGATAAAACCAACATAGGACAGCACCTCATACAGGAACTGCAATTGTATGTCACGTAAACATAAGAAACGAAAAACTTAATCATTTTTCCAGAACGGATCACAGACTCGTAACTTCACTGTGAACCCCTTACCTGAGTGTCTTGGCATTGGTTGCCTCGGCAACTGGACTTTCAGGAACATGATCAATAAGGAATTGGTTGAGGTCGCCATATTTCATGTATTCTACAATCATACAGAGTGGTTCTTCTCGTGTACACACACCCAGTACATGCACTATATTGGGGTCTTTCAGCTGCGACATTATCTTAATCTCTTTGTGGAAGTCAGATCTGCAATAGAAAGATCATGTCAGCAGGATGGGGCAGCAGTAGACTGGATGTAAATATTTGGATAGAAACATGCAACTTCGAACCCAGATCTTCACTACGAGTGAACGCTTTAACCACTAGGCTACCCAACCGCCCCCTTTCAAACTGTGAGACTTGCAGTTCATGCCCTACCTGGCCCTGTCATCAGCATTCGGCCTCAGCATCTTCACCGCTACCAGCATCGACCTTGGGTTGTTCCTGCTCATGGTGTAGTCATCACCAAGGATGTCGTTGATACGCAGAGCCTCACATAAATGGACCTAGAGTCAGAACCAAGGACAGTTAGGTATCATGGAAATCATACAACAGCCATGTTCAGCCTCTGTTAACTCAGCAGTGAATGGTACCTGGTTGAATTTTATGGTAACGAGACTGTTAATCTGTTAACGCCTCACAAGCAGCTTGGAATGTATACTCCCCAGGGAGCTGAGAACGAAAATTGAATGCACACTAATCCCTTGACTGGGATAATAAAGCAGTCATTGAGCATGCTTTAGTATGGATTTTGTGCCATTATAAATATACACTCTATTATAATGATGCAAAACACGTGAAAAAACAAAATCATCTTTTTCTGTTCTTTCTACTTTGAGAGTGAGTGAATTATTGGGAATTCACTACATAAGAAAATTCTAGCTGTAGAATGGAGATCTGTTGCGAACTTGATACTAGATGTGACAAACCAGTGGTTGATAGCATGAGCATCGATTCACACTTTAATGCAGACAAGTATTGACAGCTGTCTTTTACAGAGGTCATGCCAATACAAACATTTTATGCTCCATCATGGCCAGGGCTCCTTTCCACAAAAGGATCTCAGTGTTACGACTATAATTTATAGAACAGAGGTTACGATTGACGTTTTGTGGAACGAGAACCTGGTGCCAAACATGGAGGTACTGAGAACCTATTTTATCTTGGAATCTCTACAATATTCAACAGAACAAAGTATCGAGTTACCATTTCTTCTGGTGGCTAGTTACCGTTAATTTCTACCCATTTTCGCCAATTTGTTTGAACAAAGTTTGTCATTTACCTCACCAAATTGTCCTTCCCCAAGCACCTCCACAAAGCGGAGATTTTCTCTTGGGAATTCCATCACAGAATAGTCAATGCTTAAAAGAAGGTCAGCATTTGGTACTGCGTAGACGTTGTTTCCACTGACGCCTTGTAAACTTGGAATGTTGGGGCCGTGGACATTGACAATATCAGCTGCAGCATAGAGAGCGTCATAGTTGGGAGGTTTGTCAAGACTGCCATTCATGGCAGGAAGTAACATCGGAGGTCGTGGAGGTCGTGGCGGCAGATTGACAACCAGTGCAGACTTGGTAATGTCAGGTACAGCATAGTCTCTAGAATCTGGAATACAAGGATCTAGTCTCATGATCAACTGATCTCACTACTGGTTCTCTTGATATACAAGTATATATGAAATAATGCCATTGTAAGAGGAATAACAATTGACCAATCCGGTGTTCTGGTTTAGGTTAAGGTACCGCCTTCTGTGAGTGTTATATACAGTTATAGCATAGTGTTATATACAGTTATAGCATAGCTATAGTGATTTAATTTGGATACATCCCTTCCTGATGAAAAGTACAAATGAAACACTTGCTGGGAACTACAAAGGTGTTTCAAATTTAAGTTTTGTATGTTTAGTCAACATGGGAGTTATTTTAGTTTTTGATTGTACAGGAAATTAGGACCTATGTTTGTTTGTTTTTGTTTAACAACGCTCTCAGCAATATTCCAGCTAAATGACGGCGGTCTGTAAATAGCAAATCTGGACCAGATAATCCTGTGATCGACATCACGAGCATCGATCTATGCAACTGGGATATGATGACATGCATCAACTTATGATAAACGGACACGTGGAGGCTCTGTTTAATAGGTGTTCTTCCATAATTATACAAACACAAATATGCTTCAGAACATGTAAATAAGATGGCAAATTAGTATCACAGAACAAGCCACATATTTAGCAGACATCAAAAACTGATGCATATCATGATTAAATGATAAACAATAATAATGACTGTTATTATCACCAGTAACGGCTGGGGTACTATGTACTTGGGGATGCTATACTGAAACATTTGTTACACAGGGTAGGGGGGAGGGGGGAGTGACTTTGAAAATATAGGTTACCTCATGGGTTTTAGAGATTCATTTATTGGATGGCTGACTTTAGAGACAAGTTCTGTGGTTATGTGTTTAATTAAGTTCTATGATGCAAACTACCTGTGTGAATAACTGGAATTAAAAGTTAACTTAATGGGTCATATTTAAGAAATAAAGTTTGATCTACCCCCATGTGTAGTGTAATAAGGTCGAGGTTTGTCAATTTTATTGTCAAAGCGTGAGGATGCTTGTTACCAAGGATACCGTAGATCAAGGGGAGGTAATTTGGCATCAGCCCTTCATAACGTAACACCAAAATTATATTTTTGTCACAGGATCACGTACTGTCGGCGGCTTGGAACTTTTAGCGAAGACAGAATAAACCCTACGGAGTTCTGTGATTGTCTCACAATTCTCAACCATCACCATTGGAATGACGAAACCCCACTTGATGGAATTATTGAATTTGATTAATCTGCATAAAATTATAGTCCAATGGCAGAACTGAACAAGCCTAATGTTTACAAGCAACTGAGTTTCTATAATGTTTAACTTGCAGCTGAATTTGTGACTTTGTAGCCTATGATTTCTGAGATAATATGGATTTGGAAAGAATTGATAGGTCACATGACAGAAGTGTCTCTTTTTGTCAAACTGGTCACATGACAAACATCGGGTACCAAAAGCTACGGTGAGAGAAATAGAACCAATGAAATGGCGTCTACAAAGCAGGAAATTCAGCACTGTCTAGGTGGCAAATGATGAACACGATGTTAGACATGAGAAAATATTAGCTGACCAGCGTGAAGTGTTGTGTGGCCAAAATGAGGGAAACTAAAAATCTAGGGTGACCACAAAAGATAAAAACAACTAAGATCTGTGTTTTGTCCTTCCTCTGTATCTCCAGGGCTCACATGTCGGTAAACCTACACTAACTCCCAGATCCATTCCCGTGGTTCTCGCGATCTAAAATTACCCATCCTTGATTTTCATTAACATTTTCCGACAAAACACGGTCGAGATACAGGAAAGGAAAGTAACTCCAACCGCATAGAAACTAAAGCCATTGCCAATTTTAATGGACATGAAGACATCCTTTCCCATCAATGAGATATCTTGAGGCTTTCAGTACAGTTTCTCCATGTTGAATTTCTTACAAACTGTAAAATAATCAGTGGGACTGGCTGCCATGTTGTTGATCTTGCCAACTTAACATTGAGGCTGGTTTCTAACATGCATTCTGATTGGTCCATTAGACTGAGTAGCATAGCAAATCAAATTGGCTATTGAAAATCAAGAGCAGGTCATTTGAGATTGCGAAAACCATGAGAATGGAACCAGGGGTTAGTGGGGGGGCTACTGAAATGCCAGCTCTGGAGATAGAGAGGATGTGTTTTGTCATGCAATTCACACAAACTTCTAATAGTTGAAAATAGAAATTGAATGAAATAAAAGGGTATCACTCGCAATGATTCAGATCTGGACTGTTAAAGCAAAACATTCAAATATCTCTTTAACAGCTGTCCTTAAACACATCTGTCTTGAAGCTGATTTTGACATTCTTCAGATGACAATGCTTACAAATTTATGAAATGAATCCGTCATGCTGAAGTACAAAATTATGAAAGAAGCAGCAGATTATGACACAAAATGAAGCGGAAAAACATTTGAAAACACAACACAACACTTCAGACAGGTCACATGACATCACAATCTACTGTCACTCCTCCTACAGTTAAAACATGTCTGTCTACTTGACTTTTCACACGACCAAAGTGCAAGGTGAACTCGGTGCAATAAGAAACACTTCTGTCATTGAGAAATACATTTAACAAGAGTTAGAAGTCAGCGTAGTCCACAATTTCAAATTATCATGCTGGATCGAAATTTGGCTACAAACCACCAGATTCAGGACTCGCGGGTAGCTCAGGGAGTTCTCTCCCCTGAATCGTGTCTTTGGGTTCCAGGTAGACCGGCTTGCCCAGTTTGTCAGCGGCACTATAAGTCTCTCGATCCGATTCCCCCTCTTCTGTTGCCACGCTGTTGTACATATTACCATTTGAAATTTTACCGTTTGTGGATCCACGCAAGTCGTTCAGGTTTATTGTGACATGGCGATCCACCACTGGTTTGAGGTTGCGACGGTTATTGTTGTGCTTGCGACGTTTGTGCCGAATGATGAAAATAGCGATGATTATGATAAGAATGACAATCAGTGCAGCGAGAGCACCAATGATAACACCAATGTATCCATCATCGAATTCAGCTGTTTCTCCCTTTTTCGTAATTGTATCTGTGCTCTGTGATGCTGGGCCTGAAGTGAAACAAACTTCACATGAATATTATTTAACAAAACACGAAAAAATAATAATGATAGAACTGTTTTGGTTTTGTTTCTTGTTATACACCTCACTCACCCTTATGATAGATATATATGACAACAGTCTGTAAATATTTAATTCTGGACCAGACAATCCAGTGATTGACATCATAGCACTGTCAGCGAGTCTGACCACACAATCCTCTGAGCTGACTCTTACGACAAGCATTCTAACCCAGATCTTCATTGGGGCAGTTGTGAGATAGCAAAAATTATGATTTGAATTACGCAAATTAACTAGTATATCAATCAGAGAGTTGTCTCCCTTAAGTATATTAATAATATTGTATATTCATACAATATAATAAACTGTAAGGTTGCCACCCTTGAATTGAGAAGGAAGAGTAAACTTGCTCAAACTTGAATGATTGGAGGCTGTAAGAGTTGCCTCCCTTTGACCACCATCGCTGCATGCTTCTCACGTACACACTCATCTGTGTTTATACATAAAAATCATGATTTATCAGAGGTACAACTACTCACGATCTCCATATTCTACTTTGGGAGTGTTGGAGCCTTCATTATTAATCCTGAAAATCACATCTTGCTCACTGGGGTCTCTCTGTAGAGTCGTAGATATCGTAGACGGAGCCAGCGTTGTGGGCGGAGCAGTCTCTGGGGTGAAGTTACCTGTGACTATTTCTGAAAACAAACAAATCCTTCCTATTATTGGTGGCCTCTTTCCTGAAAAGTTATTGGGTAAACTTTCTTTGGTGGCTGAGTCAATATTTTCTATGTCCTGAAGTACACTTAAGACAAAATACCCACAGCCAAAACCTGCTGTTACCTGTGATTCACGAAAATAATGTTACTTGGCATCCTTGGATCATGATGGGTTTCTTCTAAAGCCAGAATTTGCTGATAACATTTATTGTCGCTTTTGACAATTATAATATTTCCCATCATAAAATGATATTGTTCAATAACAGTCAATAACTCAAATTCTCCAAATACTTATTTAAACACGTAAAATTGGATATTTAACCTATGGTGCTAACATGCATGTTTAATTCCAAAGTGATATTATCCAAAATTGATTTGCAATCGTAAAATGTTTACCTGACTCGAAGCTGACTTCACTTATCATGATCCATCGCGCTTCAAAATACAGCTCCATCTTGATGTATTTTGCCACTTTGTTTTCGAGGCGTATCATCACCTGACGAGCATCCTCAAAATAGTCATCCCGCACAAAATTATATCTGACAGGAGGTCCCGGGTAGTATTTTCCGCCTATACTGAAATGGACGATTGCTTTCCGGAACACCCGGACTTCCTTGCTGTAAAGGTTGTTGCAGTGGATCATAATTTTGGAAAAGTTCCGCACATGTTCAAACTTGAAAACAATGGTGATAGGCTTCATTGACGTCGTGTCATTTTTCCATCCCACCCATTCAAATCCTTTGACACCAAGGCCCTTCTTGTCTGATCGGAAGTTAGTGTGACCTTCATCCCCATCAGTTAGCTGACCAAGGCCATCCTTGAGGTACTTGTTCTTGACGTCTCCATCGTAGGTGAAGTCATACAAATCAACTTCAGAACCCCGTCGGTCTCCCTGTGGCATGGAGTAGGACACCAAACCATCTGAAAACAAAGATAGACATTAGTACGGCAAGACTTTGTGACTCTTCTTTGTTTATTAGATTATTTAAGAATTGACCTTCACTTTATGTGAGTTCAATGGAGTATGAACCTTCATAGAGTAAGAGCAAAACTGCATGGGCGGATACAGAGGGGGGGGTGCGGGGGTGCGCACCCCCCCTTTTTATTTCGAAAAAAATCTTTATTTCTGTATAAATTATCCCCAAAGACATCTTAATTGTGCACCCCCCCTTTTCAAAAAAGCTGTATCCGCCCATGAACTGTATGACCGTCGGAGTTTGCAATGGCAAATGGAAAAGCTGTTTATCGTGTAAACGTCAAATTAAAAAATTATTTGTTGTTTAACCATGCACCCAATATTTCAGCTATATGATGGTGGTCTGATATAATCCACCTATCACTGTGTTGTCCTACGTACGTCATCACACAATGGGCCATGTACGAGCGTAACTAACCAAAGTGGTAACACAGTTCTGTGTTTCATTACTTGGTGGAGTTTCTTACGTTTTGAGAATTCTCTCACCAGATGGATTCTTCACAACCAATCTGTCAGAAAGCCTTGGTGGCACTTTTTGTCTCATCGCAGTCAACAGACCTTCATACAGAACCATAAATTTGCTTTAAATAATGATAGTATTTCTAACAGACATGCACACTTCCCTACGCATTGTCATATTGGTGTGGTCTCTCCTGATATATGCATTTTCTGCTCGACTTACCCTGAATAGTGGCATGGCATGTTTTTGCAGGATTTCCACTTTTTGCTAATTTGTTAATCACTGTTTATTTTCCATCTTTCCTTAACTTTATCCATGCATTTTTCACCCTTTTGTGGAAATTAGCCGCGGAACAGATGTTTTTCTCACAGACCTCCATTGCTGGCCACCAAAATATGTCAATTTCCAGATAATAGTGTCCACATGACCAGAGCAGTTCCACACGGTGGAAGCAATTCATGCTCGAGGTCATGTGTGAGGTGAGATTAATGGCAAGGGGTGAAGTTTTGCTCGTTGCAATTTGGCAAAAATAAGCCGTCAAGATACCCTTCAAACTCTCTAATGTTCTGTGTGAGGCAATGATGTGACAGAACGTCCCCATATTGTGATGTGTTGCACATATTCCTGTCAGTATTATTTTAAACACACTGGTTGCAGCAGCTGCTTCCAGAACAGGTAAAAAGAAGACGATGGCACAGATGTGTAACAGACTTTGCTTTCTGATGTTCAAATTTCACCGATCCTGGTTCTACTGTCAAGGCTTCACTGACAGATGTGGGACGACTTGGGACGATTACCAAAAAATACACCAAAGGCCGATTTCATACCAGTTTCAGCAATCTTAAATTTCCTAGTGTAGAAACTTCAGTTTGACATGGAAACGCTTCCAGATGGAGCTCAAACTACTTTTGTGACACCAGAACTTCTACGAGTGGGAGAAGAAAACACGAAAAACGTAGTAATAGGATTCAAGACGATTTCAACAGAAAGAGAAGGAAAAAATGTCTTCAATTTCACTTAATCTACCTTGAATGTTTTACTGCACAGGATATGGTTTCCTTTGCAGTTTTTCTATCAAATTTGAAAGAGTGCGAACATAAGAAATTTTCAACTCATTTGTTTATAAAAAGAAGAGCTTAATTAACTGTTAATTACTTCTCAATTAGGTAAATGTACACTGATATGCAATTAAGAATTATGAAAACGTTTGATTGGTAAAAAATCGTTCAGACTGTCAAGCACTTCTTCTTTTCCTCTGAGCAGTCTCATGGTAAATGCACCGCCTTCATATAGCTGGAATATTGCTGAGTGCGGCATTAAACCACAAACAAACATGGTAAATGCATTCCCTTGTTATTTTGTTTGTTTTTTGTTTCAAGCTGCATTCAGCAAAAGCATTCCATTGTAATACAGAAGAACATATCATGTTACATTTGTTTGGAAATGAAATCGTTATAAAATACCTCATTTGTATGTGGAGCGTATCTGTGTGTTTTGTACTTCATGTGCATATACATGTAGTTTGTAGAATATTGTCACTGCTTCTCAATAAAATGTTACGCAAAGCTTATATTATCTCATCTCATCTCACCTCATCTTCACAAAAACCCTATCATTCCTTATCATCATCATCATCATCATCATCATCATCATCATCATCCAAAGTCATGACTGTGGGCGGGGGTAGCCTAGTCGTTAAAATGCTCACTCGTCAAGCTGAAAACCCGGGTTCGATTCCCCACATGGGCACAATTAATGTGTAAAGCCCATTTCTCGTGTCCCCAACTGGATATTGCTGGAATATTGCTAAAAGCGGCGTAAAACCATACTCACTCACTCACTCACTCATGACTGCATCACCAAACTAGAATCCCCAACCAGGGGTAGACACCATTGGTCAAGTCGAATAAGACCACAGCTGATTTCAAACTAGTGGTTAATGTAAAATAGCTAGATTTGGGAGGAAACAACTGGTCCCTCTGGATTTTGACAAGTCTTGGACCAACAGACTAGTGGTCGTGTCATCTGCCATTGCTGGCCAATAATAAATACCAATATCGAGATGAAGCTTTTTTTTTAGAAGACATTTGCACCACTAAACGTAATCCCCTCTAACCAGTGTAGGTCAACATGGCGCAAGACACACAGACAAGATGGCCACCACCTGCAGGTGGAGATCTGTTAGCGCCATCTGTAGGGAGGCTATTGGCCACCTGAAGAACCATTGCATATAAACAGTCACCAGGAGGGACTACCGTCTTCTCCCCTGTCTATGAAAATACCCTCAGCCAAGAAATGCTACATCCTAGAATATGAGATGATACAAAATTAGCTATTTCACAGATGAAGCCTTGGGTGGGGTATGTCCGCTCTGGCGCCAAAGGAATATTCTCAGTAGATGAATAGACAGCTGGTGGGTTGGGAAACAAACAGCGAGAATATAGGATGTATTAATGTGGTCTGAGAGGTGAGGTGGTGGCTGGCAGTCAACAGAGATGTGTTGATTCGGTCATGATATGATAAACTGACACATCCTCCTCCCTACCATCTCCCCATGATCAGACAGTCATATCTAAACTATATCCCACACAAAAAACAGTGTTGGTAGATGGCCCAGTTGGTGTTTGGAGGCCTGTTGTAGTGTTATGTAAACTAACTGGTGGCTTGTAGCCAATACTTCGCTCAACAGCTTACTTGCTTAAACAAAGACAGTGGCATCTTTTTATGACTGAGTGAGTGTGGTTTTAACCCTTTTCATCAATATTCCTGTAATATTCCAGCAATATCAAGCAGGGGCACACCCAAAATGGGCTTCACACATTGTACCCATGTGGGGAATCAAACCCAGGTCCTTGGCGTGAAGAGCAAATGCTTTAACCACAAGGCTACCACTCTTTTTATGAATCTCTCAAACAAGTAACTTGCCCCTTCTTTGACCAATAAGTAACCCATCTTTATTGCTTGAATATTGTTTTTATTTTCTACTTTGTAATGAATATTGGTAGTTTCTCTAAATCAATTTCTAACTTCCATCTCTATTGTATGGTAATATAGTAAGTAGGAAAAGGTCTGAGCTCTTCAGTCATCCAAAAGCCTGGTTGTTCACGCAGTAGTGGTGCAGAATATCCGGAGGTGTGTTTGGGGAATTTCTCTCTCCACATCTCAACCCCAGTTCTTGTGTTTATGAACATTCTGCCAGTATTTTGCTACCAGTAAGACTTGAAATACCAGCCATTCCCGCCAGTAGACTGTCTTTATCAATGAAAACAGGCTTTCAGTTTCACAGCATGGAGAGGACTGAGTGAAGTACATAGTCTGGCTACCCACAGAAACAGAACTAGACTGACATTAGGCCCAGAAATAAAGTTATCTTATTTAAAAATATACATCCAAAAAATAAAAAGTAAAATCCAAATGGAGCCCAGAACAAGACTTAATTTCAATTAAGATTTGCTAAATCATTCTAGACTTGAGTTTGATGAATTTTTTAATTTAATCTCCAGGGTCTGGGAGACCGACTGCGGTGTAGCCAACTTCTGCCCATTTTGTTGTCTGTTATCGATGTTCATGTTATGTATATTGAACTATAGAAAACACCTTTGTGGTGTTTTAGCTGGTGAATAATTGTTTAAAAATCAGCTACAACTTACAATTTAAAGGTTTGGGGCGTTATATAATTTATTTCTTTGAGCTTCACATAAGGTGGAACAACAAGCAGACGGCCAATGAAAAACACCTGGGCGTTCTGTTTACAGAAACATAGGTGTAAAACATTTGCAAAGAATTTTGGTTGAAACTGGGCCTTGTTTAGATAACATCGGTCTCTTTGACAGATACAGAATCTGGTTACGCAGTTCAAGAAAATGGCGCTTCTGTCATGTCTCACGAACTTCCTTGATCTGCTTTGTAACACTCACAGGGAATCAAAGCCAGGTTTGTTGAATGTCTTATTTGAGGCCTGTCCTTGGAAGTTGTACGAATAGAGGCAGATAATACAATATTATCTGATTTCAACATACAGTTGGGCCTGTTTATTTGTTAGTTTGTTGTTTAACTCCACACTCAGCGATATTCCAGCTATATGATGGCGGTATGTAAATAATCGAGTCTGGACCAGCCAATCCAGTGATGGATATCATGGCCATCGATCCCCGCAATTGGGATACAATGACATGCATCAACCAAGTCAGCAAGCCTGATAGTCGTCTTTTACGACAAGCAGCCTCTGAGGACCAGTTCTGACCCGAATATTCACAGTATTGGGTCCGTGATGATTTCAGTTCAAGGTAAAACTGACAGATTTACTTTAACTTTATAGGCTAACATGTAGTCTAGGAAAACATTTCTAAAAAATAATTGTAACTTTTTTTCCTTTAAAAGAACCTTTCCTCTCCTGCTGTATAGACTTGGTTTAGTTTCATCTAGACTTGCCTGGGCTTTCAATAAAAATATATATATCTATTCCACAGTGATACCGGTAGCCTTTGTTGAAAAGTGTACTAAATGGATACCTGTGAGCATTAAGGACAACGTTACATAAAGTCAGCAGTAATGTGAAACTCAGACATAACTCAGATATTCCTTTTGATGTGATGTAAGCCTCACAATAACACAAAGTGAGTTCTTGAGGTACTTCAATGATAGAAGAAGCCTTTTTATCCCAGACTTTTTATCCCACGACAGGGCACAGGATGAAGATGATATGATATCCATTATCAAAATTCTCAAAGAGTGAAATAGGAGGAGCAGGCAAGATTTGAACAGACTCTGGATGTCTGTCAGAGACAGGAAACAATTTCAAACTCCAGCTTTTGACAGATGACATGTTTGTTTAACAGAAGAAGCTGTACAATCTCCAGACCTGTCAACAAGAGTAACAAGACCTCCAGGGCCAATACATTCTTTTTAAATTGTAAGAATCAGCTGAATAATGAAATAAATTTGTTTGCATTCATAGAATAATTCCTTCTGAGTAACCGATTTGGCAGTTTTTTAGTATCAGATAAATGTTGAAGCTTCAGGACACCTACAGGGGTCAAGTCTGGTACAGTTGCACAAGTAAGGTAATGATAATTAATTTAAATCATAAATCCTAGATTAATAAATTATTAGAACAAGTTGTCATTACAAAAGACTGGCATCCTTGTACTGTCTGCTTATCGAGACTTGCCTATTATAAGAATAGAATGACCATACGTCCATGGGATTATCAGTCAGTACAGACTTGGAGCAAGGCTGGAATGAGAATGAAGTTATCGGTCATGGTTCAGTACCCTGTCAGGATCCTGGGGCAACACAGGTCACCAATGAAATGTGTATTGGTTGGTTACAATGTCAGCACCATGTGATTACTATAAGTGTCATGACAGCCAATGAAGGCCCACTCTCAGGGGTCCAGGCATGAATACTTTAAACCCATTCACTCACTCACTCAACCATGTTCCTAAACCAGGCATAAACTTTTCATGACCCAGCCTCTGAAGCTATCATGACAGCACACAAACCATCCCATCTCCTGCCAATCCCATCCCCCTCTTTGTCTTCTAATACAAAGAAATATGCTGGAGGGAAACCTTACCATCCCATGTGCATCCATAGAGTTCCACTCGCATACACACTGTCCGTGGGTGCTGGCTGTAGGGAATAAACCTCACACGTTTGGCTATGATAGGCGGCTGTACGTTCTGCAGCACAGCATGGTAGGTGTTGTCGTTACCCTGGAATATCTGCAAACAAACAGGAACCATTAGGAACTCACACAGAAACACTTACACAGTATATATAAACTTGGTTTGATTTGTGTTTGTTTGTTTGTTGTTAACGCCCACTCAGCAATATTTCAGATATATTGCTGCAGTCTGTAAATAATCAAGTCTGGACCAGACAATCTTATGATTGACATTGATCTACGTAATTGGGATAAGATGACATGCATGAACTAAGTCAGCAAGCCTGACTGCCTGATCCCGATAGTCACCTCTTACGACAAGCAGAGTCGTCTCTTACGGTTGCTGAAGACCTATTCTAACTCGGATCTTCACAGATTAACTTGTTTCGGATCAAGGGAACATTTTGTAGGTATTGTCATTGCCTTGGAATAATATATATCTGCAAACAGGAGTAATTATGAACCCTCAATGTTCAAACAGAAAGAATTACATAGTATATATAAAAAACTAAAAATGTTTTGTTTTATTATGAAAATACTTATTATTGATAATCCTAGGTCATAACATAATATTTTGTGTTGGTACTTTGTATAGTTATCCTGATTACTATGTATCTGTTTATATAATTCATAGAATAATGTCACTGTTTCTTCATGGAATGTTTGCTCAGTAAAATGTTGTATCTTGTATCTTATCACTCGTGATGCTTATCACTCTTCAAACAAATATATGATTCAAGAGAACATTTAAACACAATCTGTGCCACTTAAGACGGTTTTTGTTCCCTGGGGTAATCTTATTCTTCATCCTCCTCTCCATGAGAGAAAGGGTTTGGAAAGGGATGTAACATTGTTTTTTTTCTCTTGGCCACAAAAACCACAGAAGCTAAGAAAACACAACTGCCATTTCAGCTGTTGCGAGTGACACTTGTGACAGACTTGGATAAGGGCGATCCATGTAGAGAAGTATCGCGTTAAAAAAGAAAACAGGGTACACAACAAGTAAATAGTGCATTATGGGAGTGTGTGGACTAACGTAAATAAAGGAACGGCAGGTGACGTGGTACTATTGTTGTCTTTGACACATCGACATGGACACATGTTGAAAACGTTGTGTTTACAGTTGGAGCTGAGGAGCCACTGAGGCCGGGGTGGATCCAAGGGTTTCCAAAAGGGGAAGGTGGGGATTGAAATGAGGATATGTTTCCAACAAGACACTACTCAAAGAATGATTGGAATCCATGTGTCCGGCACAGGAACCCCACTATACAACACAGGGAGTGTGGGATATCGTCTAACATGATCCATGTGTCCGGCACAGGAACCCCACTATACAACACAGGGAGTGTGGGATATCGTCTAACATGATCCATGTGTCCGGCACAGGAACCCCACTATACAACACAGGGAGTGTGGGATATCGTCTAACATGATCCATGTGTCCGGCACAGGAACCCCACTATACAACACAAAGAGTGGTGGATATAGTCTAACATGATCCATGTGTCCGGCACAGGAACCCCACTATACAACACAAGAAGTGTGGGATATCGTCTAACATGATCCATGTGTCCGGCACAGGAACCCCACTATACAACACAAAGAGTGGTGGATATAGTCTAACATGATCCATGTGTCCGGCACAGGAACCCCACTATACAACACAAGAAGTGTGGGATATCGTCTAACATGATCCATGTGTCCGGCACAGGAATCCCACTATACAACACAAAGAGTGGTGGATATAGTCTAACATGATCCATGTATTGAAGGAGATATGTTCAGATAAGAGAGAATCAATTACAAGATTTTTTTAGGCTAAGAAATAAAATTATGCCCTTCAAATTATGATCTATCAACAAGGATTTAAGTTTTCTTTTATGAATTTACATATACTGTTTTACTGTTCTGAGGCTAGAGTGAGTGAGTGAGTGAGTGAGTGGTTTTATGCTGCTTTTAGCAATATTCCAGCAATATCCTGGCGGAGGACACCAGAAATGGGCTTGATACATTGTACCCATGTCGGGGAATTGAACCTGGGTCGTTGGCGTGATGAGGGAATGCTCTAACCACCAGGCTATCCCATCTCCCCTCCAAGGCTAGATGGGGTAGCCTAGTGGTCAAAGCAGTAATCTGTCACACCGACGACTTGGGTTCGATTCCCACATGGGTGATGTGAATCCCATTTCTGGTGTCCCCTGCCAGGATATTGCTGGAATATTAGCAGCATAAAACCACTCACTCCCTCATCCAAGGCTAGATGGGGTAGCCTAGTGGTCAAAGCATTAATTTGTCACACCGATGACTTGCGTTTGATTCCCACATGGGTAAAATTATGTGAAAACCCATTTCTGGTGTCCTCTGCCATTATACTGCTGGAACATTGCTAAAGCAGCTTAAAACCATACTCACTCACTCATTGTAAGACTAAATATGAAGGTGTTAACGAAAACATTTTTTGGCCATCATTTTCCTATGGTAACCTGAGATGTACCTCTTGGGTTCACTAGGTAGGAACTCTTTCTCTCTGAACCATATCTTCAAAGCCCTTACTAAGCCACCATGCTTAAAACAGGATTTTAACCACGAGGGAGGTATAACCACGAAGTGGGAAGGTATCGCATCATTACCAACAATTTCTCCAGCCAAGTCAAAATATCTAAGAATGTTATAAGGAAGCTTGCAGCTGATCTACTCACACATAGGGAGACTACCACAGGAGGGCGCTGTTCAAACCGTTAATTTTATCCATGTTCATATTGGCTGTCATATTGTTGTTCATTTTGTAACGTCCATGGCTTCTGTTGTAGGGTTATACAGTACGTCTTCTTATTCCACGTGGTTGCACGAACAAACAGGAGCGCAGTCACTCAAATGTTCGACTGACTGATCTTGTGTCTATTCTGGCTGCCAGAGAAGTTGAGAAACCATGGGCAGAGTGATTTCCTGAATCAGTGTAGCCTCTCGACATTCTCCACAGAAATATCAAATTCTTGACTGCTTTTCTCCGAGGGACCTAGCTTCAAGTTACCAAACAGAACAAACATGGCTCTTATAGACATGTTTTGACAGTCTTATAAACTTGCAATTAGTTGAGCTGTGAAATTCAATCATCAGTGTTGATAAAAAGTGTCCCTGTCTTATCGAAATTGTGAGATTTAGATGCACTACCCGACACCTTCTTGATCTCACACTGGAAAGCCAGTCCTATAATCATAAATGATAAGAGCTTGTAGCTGTGCTTCTTTCTAACGTTATTTTTTGTACAAATCACATTCTGAAAGAATATTTTCTCTGCAGTGTCATGTGAGTTTGTTGCACACACTGCTTCTTGACAAAATCCAACACCACACCACACATCTCTACTACTGTACAGAAAAGCCCCAACACCACACATGCCCTACACCTAAACCCTCCTACACCCAATACCGTGTTCGATGTAATACGCGCCCTGCTCTAATAAGTGCATGCCCACGGTGATATTTGATAATATATTGGCTAGTGAACAATCCCAATTAGCACCCCTTCCGATTGATCAATGCAGACTTATTTATTCATGTATAATATGTGTGTTATATGCATTCTTAATTATGGGAAATTAAATTCTGGAAAAATATATCTGTTGTATATAAACATTTTAGGCTGTCAGCATTAACCACGAAATTTACGATCTTTCAACTTACGATATTTCACCAAACTAATATTCTAGTAAGAGCCCCCTATTCCTAATTTTGAGAGACCCCTGGACACTTATAATATCGAATACGGTATCCCTGTCACTCAACATCATTCATCACAGCATCTACTTCATACAAACTACCTGTAAAGATCCGGGGTAGAATAGGTCTTCAGCAACCCAAGCTTAATGTAAAAGGCGACCATATGCTTGTTGTAAGAGGCAACTAACGGGATCGGGTGGTCAGGCGAGCTGACTTGGTTTAATCCACGTCATTGTATCCCTTTCGTGTGGATCAATGCTTATGATGTCAATCACTAGATTGTCTAGTCCAGATTTGATTATTTACAGACCGCCATCACATAGCTGGAATATTGCTGAGTGCGGCGCTAAACAACAATCAACAAATCAACAACCCTACCCCTAATACATCATTCATGCTACCTACGCTATGCACCCTCCCTCCCTACTACCCGAATACTGCATACTCTATATCATGGGCTCATCACTCGACACCAACAGGTACCACATCCCACATGATTGTCTTATCCAAATACAGAAGGACCGCCTCTGTGGTCTAGTGGTAGATCGTCCGTCCGGAGAGTGGAAGGTCTGGGGTTTGATCCCCACCCGCATCTTACCAAAAGATGTTAAAAGATGTTGTTACCCTGTCTGGTGCCAAAACAAGGACTGGTCAGCTCAGAGTCAGTACACTGTGTCTGTCTGAGTTGGGTATTCATGTTAAATTGCGGCATGGAATCTCAGTGGGCTAGCACTATAAATCGGCATCAGTCCGGACGAGTACAAGCAGTCAGCCACACACACACTCTATATAAGTGCAATAATCTTGGACGCAACGCTAAACCCCATTTCACCTCCCCTCGCCAAAAACAAAAGAGTAGCTTTAGGCTGCAATGTAATGACCCTAGTGTATCGTATGCATTTTGGAAACAAATGACTTTTCCCTTTTTGTTGTCGTTATCAGGAGGAGGATGATGTATATTCCTGAACAATCAATGTCTGCTTGTCACAGCAGGCTGCTTGCCAGCCAATCTTTCATAACCATAAAGTATTTCTTATCTTGAACAGGAAATATGAATCTCAATAGTAAAAACATTCCAAGATAGTCGCTAAGAAAAGTCTAAACAATGTTTTTATTCATCTCCAAGGACTCTTAATACAGTGTTTGCATTGGCTATTTGGACCTCCATAATCCTCATATCAACAGACGTTTCCAACATCTCAAATGAAAGACCACAACTAGAGATTGTTTTCGACATTTTATCAACCACGAGCGATTGGTAAGCTATAAAACACACATTAATCTGACAGTAATTCCATAGCAAGGCTCAGTGGTGATTAATCACGGCCTCATTAAGCATGTGGACAGCTTGGATGGTCAGTTTGGAACAATCCAGCTTCTGACACCAACGCAAGAACCCAACCAAGTCAATTCCGTGTTTTAACTGAGATGGTCCACTGGGGTGTGCCACAACCCACAGCTTCTATGCAGGTCTCTGTGACAATATTCTCAGTCCAATCTAACCTCTAATGCTCCATCAACCAATTACAAACTCTGATGATTTGGGGCGAGTCACCCCATCTGGTAGCAGACGCCATGGGCGGCCATTTTGAAGGACTCCAGTATCTTGGAGCGGTGCAGTGGCTGTCATTATTCACAAGTTGATGAACAAAGTCAGAACAGAATTTGCCTGTCTTAATTTCCTGCTGCCCTGAACTAATTAAGTTTCCAAGTGTTTAGGGGTCCCCATGATTCATGCCCACAAAGACAGGGCTTCATTAGGAGTTCTAGTCAGGTATTCATCTCCGTCTACAATAAAGCTGCCCCTTCCTCAAGTAGCACTGAATACCAAATAGCTGGCAACTCTCTTGTCTGACAGAAACCTGCCTAATTCAGCACACAGAAATAATATGCACATATTTGCAACTTCGACTACATATTTTATAAGTAAGAAATAGGTGCCTAGCATTCCTTCAGATTCCCTTTGCAACACAGAAATTAAAACCATATTCAAATATGGAAGAAAAGTTTGCTATTCTTTTAAACTTGGCAGTACATCTTTCTGACAAGGGGTAGTGGGGTAGCCTTGTGGTTAAGGTGTTCACTCATCACATCAAAGGCCCGGGTTTCATTCCCCATGTGGGTGCAATGTGTGAAGCCCATTTATGGTGTACCCCCGCCGAGATATTGCTGGAATATTGCAGCATAAAAGCATACTCGCTCTTACTGACAAGCCTGTTTGGAGTAAAGATGAACACACTAGAACAAGCATTTTATTCATCGGTCTTCTGAGAAGGATTCCCTGCCTTTTTTGTGTAGTGTTCGAGTGGTATGATTCACAAGAGAATGAGTAAGGGTATCTTGCTCTGTCTTCCTAATAACGATTCTGTCAACACAGGTCAGCGTTGGCCCTTGGGGAATTTGGGAAGAAGCTCACTCAATCATCATCTAACTGGACCTTAAACAGGGATCAATCTCACTCCTTGCTTCGTTTAGATGATGTGCCCCTGCTCATACTAAAACAATGTACGGAAACAAGGACCATCAAACGCTGTACCATAATACAAAATTCTTGCTTCACGAGTTGGCTGAAATTAGGCTTCATGTTTCCATGCAATCAATTAAAATAAAAATGTTTAAAAGACTACGAATTCAACCATTACAACAATACACGCAGATTGCACAGAGAGTTGCCACTATCTGCGGAAAAATGCTTTTTCACCCTCTTCAAGCCTGGAGGGAGAAATAGAAGGTGATCACACTCGCGTTACTAAGGAAGCCATTTCCTTGACTTGCCTTCATGAAATAATGAAAAATCAATATAACGTATTTCACAGTTTTCTGTCAGGTACAAACTAATGGTCTGGTTATCAACGCCAGTTGCGAAAAAGTTGTCCTTCTACGTCATTCGTCAATTATATGCATTTTTTTCCGAAAATGTCCTCATAAATACGTTCTCTCAGAACAGGAATTGTTTCGCACTGGGTCCATTCTTAATAAAGGATTGTGATGACTATTTGGACACCCTGCTGAAGAGTCAGCACAGAGTGAAATAAACAAAAAATAAATAAGTGGGTAAAATGTTCTTATCATTGGACAGATTACCAATATTTAATCCTTCAAGGCTGACAAACATGGAAACTGGCCAATACATAATTAAGAGCTGAAAAAAGTTTTGATGAGGTGCTAGCCTTGTGCAAAGAATATCCAACACAAAACTTAAAGCGTGTTCAATAATACATGTAGTTTAACAACAATTTCACAAATCCCCAAGCCATGACACTTTTGATTACAATGAGATGCCTAAAATTGCCATGCTCCAAATAAGGTATTTTTTTCACTGATAAAATCAGGAAAAGGGACAGGATGACAGAGTAAGATTGAAACACTATTTCGGTTCCCTGTTATTTGACAGCTTAATTTCCAGAAGGGACCATGTAGAATGGATGGGCACCTTCAAGTGGTTTAAACCTCCAATATTTCAATGCCAAATAGTTAATCATGCCATGCTATCAAATGTTTATGATAAATGCACATAAATAGCTAAGCACTTCAGAAGGGTTGAATTTTTTATCCACTAACCATGACAACATAGAATATAACATTTGAGGGCTAGAAGTCATAAAAAGATCCCAAGACCTATTGACTAGTCATATGAATGCAAGATCCAAGATGTATTGACTAGTCAAATAAAGGGAAGTTTCCCAGGTATACTGACTAGTCATATACTGTATATGACCATAGATAAGCCAAATTTTGAGGACCAGAAAAAAAATTCTGTAGAAAGGGAACGGCTTATGTAAGGGTTGCACCTTCATCAAATTCCTTTTTTATATATAAAAAACTACATTGTATCACTTCTAGTGAATGAACAATGCTATAACTAACTTTGTCAATGAAAATGTAAAATTGGTGATTAAACATCAGTAGACATGATGATTTACAATTTCGTATGTATTTCTTGTCATGCTAGGCATTATTTTATATGCAGGGATAAAGATTACCGTGTGTATTGTCTCGTAAACTAAACCAGAATTACACACATTTTCTCCCAATCTACCGGTGATTATATTAAAACATACCCAATTATATAATGGAAAAGATATAGTTCCAAGGATGTATTGACCAGTCAAATTGATGATGGTTCCCAAAATGTATTGACTAGTCTTACAAGGCAAGTTGCCTAGATGTATTGACTAGTCATATAACTGCAAGTTCCCAAGATGTATTGACTAGTCTTACAAGGCAAGTTGTCTAGATGTATTGACTAGTCATATAACTGCAAGTTCCCAAGATGTATTGACTAGTCTTACAAGGCAAGTTGTCTAGATGTATTGACTAGTCATATAACTGCAAGTTCCCAAGATGTATTGACTAGTCTTACAAGGCAAGTTGTCTAGATGTATTGACTAGACATATAACTGCAAGTTCCCAAGATGTATTGACTAGTCATATTGATAATAGTTCCCAAGATGTATTGACTAGTCTTGCAAGGCAAGTTGCCTAGATGTACTGACTAGTCATACAAATGCAAGTTCCAAAGATGTATTGACTAGTCATATAACTGCAAGTTCCAAAGATGTATTGACTAGTCTTATTGATGATAGTCCCCAAGATGTATTGACTAGTCTTATTGATGATAGTTCCCAAGATGTATTGACTAGTCCTATAAACTATAGTTCCCACGATGTATTGACAGGCAAGTTTCTATCTATATGAGGCATTCCCACTGTGAATCATGTTACAGAATTATAACATCATAACCCTCTTATGTCTTAAGTAGTGTTTCTTACTATAAACAGCAAAAGGACAAGTCTCTCCTATCAACCAACACAAACAGCACTACACATGTCAGCTCTTCGTCTAGCAGTTACAGGAAAGACCTTTTCTCGGCACAAAAGCAAACTGATGTTGACCCGTCTGCCATATACTTGTAGCTAAATGGGTCCATTTATGACAGGTTATATTTATTCAGTGTGTGATAAATACTACTGAATGTTGTGACTAGCTCAATCTGAGCAGTTCCATGTAGCTGCTAGACATTTGATTGGTCAATTGTCACTGGTTTATGAGCAGTGTTGCCCTCCCTGATGAGATATACATGTGTCACGTGATAAGTCAACAACACACGTTCTCACTGAATAAACAAGTCTTTCCACATCAGCAGACCATAACGACTGTTTCATCTGTTATATGTTTCCCAGCTTCAACATACAAAAACCAAATCTGATATAGTTCTATCAAACAAAATATATTGTATATTTTCCCGGTACGGAAATATCATTGTTCAAGGTCACATATGGGAAGTGAACATAATCTTGCACACGTCCTCTACTTCAATAAGATGCTGTCCTTGTATAAATGCTGATGTTTTATTCTACTTGCACATGTCCTCTACCCATGGTTTCACAACCAGGTCTAAATTATCACTAAGAGTATGAGTGAGTGAGTGAGTGAGTATGGTTTTACGATGCTTTTAGCAATATTCCAGCATTATTACTGTGGGGGACACCAGAAATGGGCTTCACATTATGTACCTATGTTGGGAATCGAACCAGGTTCTTCGGCGTGACGAGCGAACGCTTTGACTACTAGGCTACCTGACCGCCCCTATCACTAAGATGTTGTCCTGGTGCCAGTGCTGATGTTTAATTCTACTTGCTCATGTCCTCTGCCCATGGTTAGCCAACTAAGGTTTCATCATCACTAAGATGTTGCCTGGTGACAATGCTGATGCTGAATGTACTCACCTCTACACCCTTCTTGTTCCTGAACCTGAGCCAGCCACCCGTGTCTTCTCTCTGGTATTCCAGCAGGAACAGTTTGGTAAATTCCTGACCCTGAAACAGAGAACATGTCTGATGTATAACACATACACGAGAAACATATCATGTCTGATATTGTACAAGATCGTGGATGTCCTGCTCCTTCAGGTGCTACTGTCACATATAATCATTTCATGGTCTGATATTGGTCTGATTTTAAAAGAATGTCATAAAACAGATGCATTTTAAACATTTTTTCAACCCCTAAATGAAAGTAAAATGACATATATGTGTCATTGTCTGGCTGTCTGGGTGCCATTGTACAATGCGATCTTAGCGCCAAGGTGATCATAACTCCCATATCTTAACATAGACTTAGGACAGCCGTAGTGCTAAGGTTATTTTGTACAACGGCACCCTGGTGTATAACATATTTATCATATGCTGGTGACCCAAGGCATAAAGGATCTAGCTGAGTGATGTGGTACATGTCTTATCTAGGTGCATGGATTACCAGCTGTGAGGCCCTTGCATACTGACACCATGCATGTGTGTTCACAGATTAGGGAGATTATAGAAAAGGTATCCAGTAGTAGCTCTTGACAAACACTCTAACAAACAAGAGGATCACACGAATGTTATTACACTCCATTTATTTTCTTAGGTTTGGGATGGGCCAGCTAAATTTCGAAGGAAAAAACAAAACAAAAATAATGTACTCCCAAGAAAGTATGTTCATTGGGTTAAAACATATGTGTTAACTTTGTAAGTCATTGTCTCTGTGATATATGTATATACTGAGGTGAGAGTGATTCAAGATTATTGCACTTATATAACAACATGCATGTACGTGGCCTCCATTGACAGTGTCTGATGTTTGATATATATTTTTTGACAATTGTAACAATCATATACTCAGCTGGAGTGGAGACATGAGTCTCCAGACCTGATGCAGTAATGTGGGTACAAAATCTCTCCTGGCTAGTTCTATCTTTGATGTTTTATTCAGGCCACAGGTTATGTTCATATTACACATGGAATAAACAGCTGTTGAAAGCATGGTTCCACGTGTTTTCTCTGAGTGACACACCTCTGTGATTTTCAGGCTGTTAGTCCTATTACTTAATTGGAACTGAATTTACAGCTTTTGATAAGAATAAATATTTCACAATTTTTTCCCCCTATCAGTGAAAACCTTTGACAGTTTATCTTCAATGTTTTTCACCTCACATCAACAGAAGAAACAGATTTATTTGCTTTAGCTGATTGGGAGCATGTTTATACTGTCTATTTGTCTTGGGCTTATTTCAAACAGTTTGAAAATGCCATTACATTTCACAGGAAGGGTAAATTAATTCAATTTAGTTTGTCAAAATACTTGACTATTTTTGGACATAGATAACAAGTGGACCAAGTTCTATTAACCAAATGATAAGAAACAGAAACAGCATTTTCCATGGATCATTACAATCGGGACAATACATCTCTTGCTTACATCCCATGCCTCAGAACCTTTCAATCAAGCACAGATTGTTGGCAGTCATCGCTTAATCTGGAATACCTCACCAATCTACCTTGAAGGGACAACTACCTTCACTCATAAACCAAGACCTATAGAGGAGAGTCAGGATCAGCCGTGGAGACTTATGATGGTCTTCACCACACGCTTCACCAATCATCTTGTGATACAATAGGACTTGGACGAGTGGGTGGATAGATGGATGGAAGGAAGGAAGGATGGATGGATGGAAGGAAGGATGGATGGATGGATGGATGGATGGATGGATGGATGGATGGAAGGAAGGAAGGAAGGATTGATGGATGGATGGATGGATGGAAGGAAGGAAGGAAGGAAGGAAGGAAGGAAGGAAGGATTGGATGGAAGGATGGGTGGGTTGGTGGATGGATGGATTGATGGAAGGAAGGAAGGAAGGAAGGATTGATGGATGGATGGAAAGATTGGAAGGAAGGAAGGAAGGAAGGAAGGAAGGAATATGGATGGATGAATGGATGGATGGATGGCTGATGGGTGGATGGATGGATGGATGGACATTTAATTAAAAATATTAGCCTGAATATTTTTCAAGGAAAACACCTTGCAATAGTATCAAGTGTTCTTAAAAGTTCTTTTGCGTAGTATATAATAGACCCCAAAAATCATTGTATTATACAAGCCAGGATTTAATATTACATGCATCTGAATTTGCAATAGACAGAGTCTTTGTGTTAAAGATCTTCTCCAAATTTAGAACATAAAATCTTGTAGCTGGATGTCCCATTAACAGAGCAGAACATAGTTCCCCATCCATCTGTTTCATGAAGCATGTGTGCTGTGTAGCAGGAGATTACACCAGTCATTAACTGCATTTTATCTAGTTTTATTCTCTGTTCATGTTATCAATATCAACACTTGCAGTGTAACTAGTGCCAGAGATATCAACGGAAACAAATTAGACACATCAAGTTTCTCACTTAACTAGCAATGAACATCACAATGGCTACCTTTTCACATAAATTGTCATCCTTCCTCACAGAAGAGCTATCTCTATTTCTAGTCCTCCCATATCACAGATAACAAGGAATACCCCTTTGTTTTATAGCAGAAATAATATGTATCTTTCCTACTGAAGTTACCAAGGGGCTGACCATTTGATATTCTTCAAACTGTTGAAAAAAGAAGAAGTCAGCCCCGACAATTATTTTTTCATCAGACTATATTTAATCTGTTATGGCATGACAGATGAACTAAAGTCATATGAAAAAAAATAGGGTTTTCTTTAACTTCTTTTGAGTAGTATACTTATCTTCTTTTTGAATGGGGAGGGGAAAAATCTTTGACAGGAATACACTGGCCAGATATAGAAAGTAACAAGCCATTTTTAGCTGAAAGTAATACCTTCTGTAATGAATGGACAAACCATGTGTTAAAGTCATCCTCTGGGCAAGTAGAAACTTTCATATTTT
This sequence comes from Haliotis rufescens, assembly GCF_023055435.1. Lineage (NCBI taxonomy): Eukaryota > Metazoa > Mollusca > Gastropoda > Lepetellida > Haliotidae > Haliotis > Haliotis rufescens. The sequence goes on along the minus strand of NW_025964372.1, from coordinate 35,703,532 downwards.
GCAGTCAGCCTTTACATTATCAATTTTTGCAAGAGCGCTAAGATAAATGAGTTGTTTTCTATGTTGAATGAGTTCTGTCCCTGATGATAAAACTTTGGGGTCCAAGGTTACGAGAAACACAGCAAAACTGACATTTCTTTAAAAAGTACAATTGCAAATTTATGTTGAATATCCCTCTCTGATCCCTATAAATCATATGCCAGATGGATGAAACATTTGGAATAATGATCTCATTAAACAAAAGCATTTAGGCACTTCCATGTCGACTACTGTCAGGCAGGTTGGGTCCTTCCAGGAAGTCTTTTTACAGAATTAATCAGTGCAGCAAACATGTCAAGCAGACACCATTCAAAATGGCCGCCAATGTTGTCTGCTGCAGCCAGATGTATTCTGCATTTTTCAAACTGACACGATCACTGAACCCGAAAATAACAGTGTGAACTAATCAAGAGAATCACGGAAAAGGCCACTCATCTTCTTTTTTTTATCAAATTCTTGCTCAAACTCAGTCAGTTTGGCACCATATTCCTCAATCATATTTGACCAGCATCTAAGGTGCCAGGAAAATGGTTCTTTAGACCATTACTAATGACTATAAAAATGAAAGCTATCACACAAAGGCCCCAAACAGGCAATATTTCATTCTAAGATTTATCTTATTGATGGTAATTCTGAAGAGGACTGTTTAGATGCCCAATTTGATAAGCATTACTTCTCTTCAACTTGCGCTTATGTTTTTCTGAATTGTGAATGAAAACATAAACAGTTTTCAGATGCAATGAGAGTTGAATAAACTCTATGACTTTTGTGTCAGATCTGTTTCATTTGAATGTCATCACTGTAATCTAAAGATGCAGCCCAATGTTCGAAGTAAGCACTTCTGGCAAGGTTTTTTATGTATCTTATATTACACCTCGCATGAGCCTTCTGTCAGCACCCTGTCATTAGACACGGTAATAAAACAAACTCATTACACAAACAAGAATAACATGAGATAATTAACCCTAACTACAACAGACAATCTTGATGGATACACTTAAACTTCAATCAAAGAAAAGTTTTGAAACTGAGTTAAACTTATGAAACAAATCAGTAGTCATTATATGGTGAAATAAGCCCAAAATTTATCAAGTGAAATGTCATTTAAAGGCATTCTAGCACTGGCGAAGATTGAGTCACCAATGTCAATGTCAGTTTGTTTCCTCCCCAAGGAGGGAGCATTGCTGACTTTGGACAAGTGGTCAGCGTAGTCTGAATGCTAATACCCAGCACCAGACCCTTATTAAAGGGGATTAATCCAATTGAGTGTGAAAAATGAGAATCCTGTAGCCATCTGTTTCAGTATTTTCTCGTCTTGGTTAACTGAAGATGACCTTCCTTGCTTGTCAGTTTTGGCCTTGGTTTGTTGGAAGAAGATAATTACTAGCACTGACCTCTCACCTCATTTAATTCATTAATTTACTTTCCTTGAAAATGTTTGATTTGCAGAACCCTTTTACATTTATTTACATGAATCAACTTCCAAACTGTACAAAGGATATCTTCTCAGGCCCCACAAAAATACTCAAGTGGACAAAATACATAACAGATCCATTCTTCTCTTATTTTCAAGTTATCCTATATGGGTCTGTATAAATTCATCAAATAATATTCTTCCAGTAAATTCATAGTCATAAGAAATCTCTGCTAAAAGAAGAAAAAGAACGGCAATATTTTAGGTTTGTATCAACGATGCCATAATGATTGCATTCCCGATTTTCAATACATTGCTTGCAGTTTGTCATAGAACTTAATCTGTGCAGCAAATAAGTAGCCATAATCTTTAAGGAGAAGATATTGATCATTATTTCTATGTGGATGATGTCTGAAGAGTCTTTGAGGTGGATCAGATAAAACATGGTAGCTAGGCTATGGAAATAATCTCACATGTTCACTCAAACTTTCTATCAAACTATTTGTGACACTAAACAATCTGGCCTCCTGAAACGGAGCACGACCGTCTGCTACTGGCAGCCATTTGCAACCCTGGCGGCCATTTGTAACCAGGGAGCATTATTTCCTGAGACAGGAAAGAAAACCAAAGCATAATGGAGGATTCATTTTATGCCACTGAACTACAGGATCTGAGTTTAATCTTGCTTCATAAAACAGACGAGTCTGTGTCGCAATGCTGTGACTCATCAATGGATGACAGACTAGAAATAAAACAAAGTGAAAATGCATGCTATTTGCCTGATCACATGACACCTTTCACCTTTCCTCAGCACAGGCAGGATGACTGGGCTGACAAAAAAGTCAAATTGTTGTTATAAAATTTATCTTGATGATTTAAACAGGAATCTGTCAAAATGGTCTTTGTTGAATTCCACCTTGTTAGGTGGTCAATTTTCCAACAGTATTTTGATATGTCAAACAAAGTTGGAAAGCAAAATGTCTTTTATACTGATTTTCTCTGAGTGCAGGAACATATTTACAGGAATCCTATTACATAGTGATTCTTCATGCTGTATTTTGAGCTTTCTTGTCGTTGCATATTCTGATCAGGCCAGAGTGATTTGCGTATAGAATTCTATTTCTTAAAATCCCTTTCATCGATCACCAAACATCCCAGTTCAGGGATAATTTTGGAGAAAGGTAATTTGTACTGGTACTTATTTTGAAACTGAACTGTATTAAATTCAAAATGTCAAACTGACAATACTCAATCCCGTTTATCTGCCCTTAAAGATTCCATTGGCATAAAAAGTAAATAGTGATGAAGAGTACATGAAAATCAGGGATGACACCAGGTGTTAACAAAAAAACTTTCAAGGGCAGATTTCAGAATCCTATCGTCAGAAGTCATCCAAGAGATGAATGTTTGAAAAACATTGCAAAGAATGGCTGATTCATTGCTGTAGAAGAACAAATCCCTAATTTGACATCAACATAGATAAACATCTTGTTTGAGGGATATGAATATAGTCACAAACACTCCAAGACTATTTACCAAAAATTCGCAAAAACCCGATTTTCCCTGATATTCTAGGACAGCATGCCACTCTCACAGTCTGTATATCTAACTGACTAAACTCAAAAACAGATTTTTCCAGATATTCTTGGATTGTGTGCTACTTTCACAGCCAATATAGTTTCACCCTGATTAGGCATTATCTAATGACCTTCTTTATGAGTTTGTGTTCAGAGCTGGGATGAGATTTTTCACCACATATAAAACACAGCAAGCTGAAACAGTGAGATAGAAAGATTGTTGATGACATTGTGGGATCTGATACACACCCAAGACAAATGGTGTATTTGAGGGTCTTTGACAAGACATATCTGATGCCTTATTTGTCATGCTTTGTCATCAACAGTTCAATGTTATCGGGAGTCTGATACGCCATGTCTCAACACAATACTCCAACCATCCCCGGGGGAAGTACAAGGTATTGAATGTACTCACAGGAGAATATAAAGCTATACATTTAAAGTGCTTGGTTCTCCGATTGTAAGACTTGTGAGACATTTGGACCCAGTCTGGAACTTCTCTCAACAATTTATTTTCTACCAAAATATTGGAGTGAGTGAGTGAGTTGGGTTTTACGCCGCTTTTAACATTATTCCAGTTATATCACGGCGTGTCAGCTTAATGTGGGAGGAAAGCCCGAAGTGATGCAGGTCTAAGACGTTTACCACTTCGGTGAAACCCACGAGCACGGGTATGGTGCTGACAAACCTAGAAACATAATTGGGGCAAACCGGGATTCGAACCCACAATCATAGGTTTCTGGCATGCCCAAGGGACGCAACTCTGCACAGCGAATCGCGGCGCCTTAGACGACTGGGCCACCCGTGCCCCCCCCCAAATATTGGACATAATGATGTCGAATGAATGAGAAAAGAACGCTTGGAAATGTTAGTTTTTTACGAAGTTAGTATCTAGTTAGACCAGGCTGGGCATTTGTAGAATTTGTACAAACAACCAATTAAAGTTAACCTTGACAGGTGAGGATCATGTTTGATATCGCCAATAGCCTTCTGAATCCTGCTTGTTCTCTGCCACACAACAAGGCCTGGCTCTAAATGCCAAGATAGCAACACCTACCAGCCTTCTTGTTGAACAAAAACATTGTTAAAGTTGTCTGAAACACCATGCCTTCATTTGAATGATATTGCTTGGGCCTTGCATGTTGTCTTTTCTTTAAATAGTGTTTATTTTGTGATTTTTCTTATTGTTACAGGCCACAAATGTGATTCATTAAGACCAATGACGGACATTTTAAAAATACAATGTGTGTTTTTTAGAACAAATTACATTGAGTGATTGTTCTTCTAAATAAAGCCAAGTTTGTAACGGACGTATTTCAACAGGAAAAAGGCACTGTTTTCATGAAAACATAAATTGCTATGAACTTTCCTGGTAAAATGTCAAGCAAAAGCATTCAGCTGCAGTGAAACTTTGTTCATCCATAGATTTATTACTGAAACTAGGGGCCTACATCAATTATTCTCGCAGGACAGATGCTCTGAAATTCCTCATAGCTTGTGGTTATTCTATAAGTAGATAGTGTAACAAAGGGGCAGTCCTTTCATCTTCCGGGGTCCCAGGCGGGGAGCGAAGTGAGTATGCACCCACCCTTTTTTCAGACACCTTACATGTTAACTGTGCCCTTGACAGCGTCACTTCCTGACTGAGGTGTTATGGGTATCCAACCTTTTTAACTCCTTGATCTGCCTCTACTGGGATTTTCATTTAGGGACAGAATATTATATTTTCATCTGGGGCAAAATAAGTCAAAGGAGTTGAAGTGTTAGATCCTGTGCTAAATACTGATTTCATTGTTGCATTGAATCTCTTTGAATGTGGATTTTGTAGCAATGGGTCAACTGTTTCAAATAGCTACATTCATTGGTGACTCAAGCTTTGAAGGTAGAAGATGTCCAAAAAAATGTTCCCAATCGGACATTTTGAGACATCTCCTAAGATCTACAGTGGGTACCCAGGTAGGGTCGGGTAATAGGTGGGTGGGTACCCGGATAGTAAATCTGGACTCGTCCCAGCCCTATTACATTCATATGACTAAACATATTGTATTGTATTGTATTGTATTGTATTGTATTGTAATGTATTGTATTGTATTGTATTCCCCACTGTATGTTGATGTCAGTGTGTATACCCTAGTGTACACTTACTGTATCTTCACAATTACATGGAGTTGATTCCCATGTTTACAGTATAATTGACAGTATGACACTCTCTGACAGAGGTATTTCTTATCTCTCACAGTATTAAATACCTCTGTCTGGATCATCTTGTGTGGTCTGGGACAGGTTCTTGTTCTCCCTTACCCCGGGGATCAACAGAAGTTCTGGGTGACTGACTCGGGGAGGAGACTGGACAGGACATGCTTCATACAGTTTTATACCCCTCGGCCACGTTTCACAAGGTGTGTGGTGGCAGGTGAAATGGGGTTCAACGTTGCGTTCAAGGGTATTGTACTTGTAGAGCTATGTGCATGTGCATGTCCGTGTGTGTGTGTTTTAATTTTTACATGCATGTGTGTGGTGTGGTGTGGTGTGGTGTGGTGTGGTGTGGTGTGGTGTGGTGTGGTGTGGTGTGGCATGGTGTGGGGTGTGTGGTGTGGTGTGGTGTGGTGTGGTGTGGTGTGGTGTGGTGTGGTGTGGTTTTGTGTGGTGTGGTTTTGTGTGGTGTGTGGTGTGGTGTGTGGTGTGGTGTGTGGTGTGGTGTGGTGTTTGGTGTGCTCTGTGTGTGTGCTAGTACTGAGTCTGTACCTATGACGGTTATATAAAGCTAGCCCACTGAGATAGGTAACAACAAGTATAAAGTTAATGACCACTAGACCAGTATGTATATCATCCATAACTGTTGAATATGCTGCTCTTCCTTTCTGGGTGTGAAGCCCATTTTGGTGCCCCCCACCGTGATATTGCTGGAATATTGCTAAAACCGGCATAAAACCATACTCACTCACTCACTCACTCCTTTCTTGGTGGCTGTACATGAAGATGGAGTGAAGCTCCATGCTGGCTCTATGCTGCAGTACTTACCAATAGAATATATACACTACACAACATTTGAAAGGGATAATCATTTACGTTAGATATATATATTTAGACATACACCTGACGTATTATGAGAATCAGTTTTGTGTATCATAGAAAGATAAACATATCCTATCAACAGTGGAGCAGTATGTACATCCATGTTGTATATATCCACTCCCCATGTTGTGAAGGAGGCGGCAACCATCAATAAGCATCACTCTCCCAGCTTTCCACAACACTCTTCCTACGCTCTCTACTACCTGATAATCTGGCCTGATAAACTCGCTCTGTCGCAACTGATCAAGCCTGTAATCCGAAATCCTGGTCACAGTTTTAACAAGCTCAACTGGGTTAGATCTGCTATCTCCTCACATTCAGCATCACTGACTTAATGTACAGGAGTGTTTGATCTTTCCACTGATAATCAGCCAACCTACACTTTATAATGGGACATCCTTTTACTTAAGAACTTGGACAATTGTTTTTGCTTTGTCAATAATCACATTATTGTCAATATCGCATCTCTAAATTTCATCATAGGATTACCAGCCTTGTCCTTGTCCTAGTATTTGCCCCGGGGCATCCTTGCCAGCTAGTTGCTAAATAGTTTTCTTGGTGTGAAAGATAGTAATCACTAAGTTCACTTCATTAGTAATGAAGATGAATATACTAGAACACTTCAGTGAACAGTTCATTTATCATGAGAGGTCTTAAGTTGCACCTGCATATACTTAAAGTGTGGACCAGACCCAGCTTGGCCTCATATAAAATAATGTTTGTTTGTTTGTTGTTTAAACGCCTCACTCAGCAATATTCCAGCTATATGATGGCGGTCTGTAAATAATCTGATAACCTGATAAGCTGGCCAGTGATGGATATAATGAGCAACTATCAATGCAATTGGGATACGATGACATGCATCCCGTTAGTCGTCTCTCATAACAAGAATGGGTTGTAAAGACTACTTCTGCCCTTATCTTTAACTGAACAATATTTGAAGACTGTCCATGGGGTTTGAATATTGAAATGATGGAAATTTAGAATATGTAAGATTTTCTATAACATCCATTGAAGAATAGTACATGGGGGGGGGACAAGCATGGGTTGCTGAAGACCAACTCTAACCCAGATCTTCACAGGGGGAGACAAGCATGGGTTGCTGAAGACCAACTCTAACCCAGATCTTCACAGGGGGAGACAAGCATGGGTTGCTGAAGACCAACTCTAACCCGGATCTTCACAGGGGGAGACAAGCATGGGTTGCTGAAGACTAACTCTAACCCAGATCATCACAGGGGGAGACAAGCATGGGTTGCTGAAGACTAACTCTAACCCAGATCTTCACAGGGGGAGACAAGCATGGGTTGCTGAAGACTAACCCTAACCCAGATCTTCACAGGGGGAGACAAGCATGGGTTGCTGAAGACTAACTCTAACCCAGATCTTCACAGGGGGAGACAAGCATGGGTTGCTGAAGACCAACTCTAACCCGGATCTTCACAGGGGGAGACAAGCATGGGTTGCTGAAGACTAACTCTAACCCAGATCATCACAGGGGGAGACAAGCATGGGTTGCTGAAGACTAACCCTAACCCAAACCTTTACAGGGGGAGACAAGCATGGGTTGCTGAAGACTAACTCTAACCCAGATCTTCACAGGGGGAGACAAGCATGGGTTGCTGAAGACTAACTCTAACCCAGATCTTCACAGGGGGAGACAAGCATGGGTTGCTGGAGACCAACTCTAACCCAGATCTTCACAGGGGGAGACAAGCATGGGTTGCTGGAGACCAACTCTAACCCAGATCTTCACAGGGGGAGACAAGCATGGGTTGCTGAAGACCAACTCTAACCCAGATCTTCACAGGGGGAGACAAGCATGGGTTGCTGAAGACTAACCCTAACCCAGATCATCACAGGGGGAGACAAGCATGGGTTGCTGAAGACTAACCCTAACCCAGATCTTCACAGGGGGAGACAAGCATGGGTTGCTGAAGACTAACCCTAACCCAGCTCTTCACAGGGGGAGACAAGCATGGGTTGCTGAAGACCAACTCTAACCCGGATCTCCACATGGAATGAGACTTGTCAATACCACTGGGCAACATTATGAACAAGTTTCAAATATGTGTCAGTTCCGTGAAAAACAAAGTTATTGATAGAAATGATATGCAAAAAAACAACTTTAACTGAAAAGTTGTCAGCTCATGTATCTTGTAAAGACATACCAATACTGACAAACTACGCACAATAAAATGACGTATTTATTTCATAACCTGACACAAATCAGCTAAATGCACTCATGGCATAAAATAATCAATGTATCATATTTGATTGACAAAGAGGTCGGAGAGAAATGTTTTGAAGTGAAAAAACCTGGTCACAGAGGTTTCCATATTGTCAACGGCAAATCAAGCTTCAGACAGCATGACTTGGTCTGTGGACTTTTCCCCTCCCGACTGAAGCTTCACCATCAGCATCTACACTCTAACAAATTACATCTACCCACAACGTCAATCCCGTTACCTAACTTTACTAATTAGGTTTGGAAACCTGTCAGTACCGGCGGGCCAAGGGAGAGCCTTTCCTCACGATTCCATTTCTCAAAGTGCCTCAAGTACCATCGCATGCAGTTTGCGGCTAGCAAATTGATCTCAGCCTAATAGATATATGGGTGTGCTTTTACCTGAAAAGGGTCAAAGTATGGAAGGATTTATCGTCTTCCTCGAGACATCACGTTAAGAGTTTGAAGGCATAATTCAGATGAAGTGAATTCATTTGGATCTGCGCCAAACTGTCAACATAGAGACTTGCCAAAATAACTGCAAAAAGCTAGAAGCATAGATATTTGTACATGGCCTAGACTTCATACCAACTAGTTTAGTTTTTCACATGAACATGACCAATTTCACAATGAGGAGTGTTCACAGCTTTGTTGGCATTGAGTGAGTGAGTGAGTGAGTGAGTGAGTGAGTGAGTTTAACGCTGCTTTTAACAGTATTCCAGTTATATCAAGGCATGTCAGCTCAATGTGGGAGGAAAGCCCGAAGTGATGCAGGTCTCACACATTTACCACTTCGGTGAAACCCATGACCACTGGTATGGCGCTGAAACAAGAAACAATCGGGACGAACTGGCATTGCACAAGAAACACTAACCCTGAATAAACTTAGCAACGCTCCTTCTCAAAGACTAAGAACATTGAGTAATACTTCCCAACATATGTTTGAGAAATAGAGCTTATATCTTATATGTTCCGCCATCTTAAATGCAAAAGAAGCATGGTGCATACTTTAAAACATATGCTCTCTTTCCTTATACACATCTATTAAAAATACCACATCACAAGTTTCCAAAAGCCATTTTAAGTGTAATACACTTTGCATTCTATAATTACCCTGTTCCTTATTAAACTCAGAACACCGGATCACAGCTTTTTCAGACATACACCAGTCTCTGTCATGAGCTGTGAGGAGTTTCCTCAGAGACCAGGGGAGATAATCTCTAGTGAACCTGTCAAACTAGCTCCAACACTTCCAGGTCTGTGTTTAAAATATGGACTTTTGTTCTATATCGGAACTGTCAAGGTGTATACAGTGCCAAGGGGATAGATTACTTCTGCACTAAACAATGCATTAACTTCTCTAAACACCAAGCCATTAAGCAAAACTGACAAATTCTCTCACATCACTGCAGCAACCATTCCGCATTTAGAACCTACATTTACCAGCTGCACTGGCCTCTGTGTCTGCATGGCCGCCATCACTAAGTTTAGATCCTGGTTTGGGAAAATTTAGCATGAAACATTTTTTGTTTTTCTACTCTTTCCCACTGTGCAATAAAAATGATCTTATCTTATCTTTCTGATGACTACATTACTGGTCGTAGTTATATGTCATGTTCACAGACAAATCAAGGTCAGTAACGTAATTATGGCAACATTACTGTAACATGTACGAATTAGTGGCAACACTTTGTTTCGGCTCTAAGCTTTTAACTCATTTCCTGTACGAATCTACCATCAAATAATATTTACACAAGGTTGATGTGGAGGTCTCCAAATCACGGTATATAACTGCCATAGCCTGATTCAGGTTACTGGTATAACATGTATACTACGCAAAAGAAGTTTAAGAACACCCGATTCTTTCATATTGCTATAGTTTATCTGTCATGGTGTTCTTTAACCGATAGCTTGACCACCATCATATAGCTCGAATATTGCTGAGTGTGGCATTAAACAACAAACAAACAAAACAAACAAACAATAACGGATAGCTTGACATATTAACTACAGTAATATGAAAGAATTGAATATTCTTCTGAATACATCTCTATTCTCCAGGCACTGCCCAACAATCTCTGTAACCAATTAGACAAAACATGTACAGTGAACTACGTTTATAACGAACACGCTTATAACGAACTGAAGGATATAATGAAATGTTTTTTGATCCTGTAATTTTGCTGTATATTTGAAGTATACATGCTGGATATATGTTAATAATGAACTAAAGTTATAACGAATTGAAATTAGCGGTCCCTTTGAGTTCGTTATAACCGTAGTTTACTGTATTATCAAAAGTAGGAAATATCAAGTTATACATACTGCATTCATAGAATTTTCATCAACATTTTACCTCTTGCTGCTCTATGGAATCTGCTTGCGCAATCATCGCGACTTATTACTCTCAGGCCTTGACGTTTTATATTCATTGATGACCAATAAAACATGCCAAGAGAAAATCAAACAACAAACATTATGGATAGTGAAGATAAGAGTCACAAAGGCCGAAATAAAAGACACTGCTATGAATCTTTGTTTTGTGTATTAAAGGATCCATGGCAGCCATTTGGCATAGGGACCCCCTCCCTGAATGTGAGTGACATGCAGCCAAACTACGATTGATTCCCAGGGTAAAGTATTGAAGAATGAGGAGGAGAGAATGTGTCCACGCTGATCGTGATTCTATGATTCATCAGATGTGACCAATTCAACAAAATTGTCATCATTTTTATCACTGCAGTCGATTAACCTCTGACAACCCCAAGTTTTAAACAAAAGTTTAATGACACTTTGCAGAATGGGAACACCCCAAGGTGCTTTCAAAGGAACAATTCTAGGCAACTTGGGAGTGGGGATGAATTAACACCATGGCCCTTCAACATTACAAGGCTCTTAGCCCAAAACTTCACCCACTTTTTATGAGTTCCATTTGCAGTAAATTTCAATTTTGCACACTTTGTTAAAGAGTGCATAAAGCTGAAGAAAGACAATTCACAATGGCTTTGCTTCACACAAACATTTCATTTAAGAAGGTGTGAACAGGAAAAGACAAAAAGCCGTTTAGGTCAGCCTTTTTTCAAGGGTTACAGATTTTCAGTGAAACATTTGCTTTGTAGGTCGAAAAACATAAATCAATAAATGCACTTTATAGGATTTTTTTTTCAATTTTTTATTTGGATCGGTAGGGGATGAGATTAAATAATTTACGGGCTGAGATGATCGTAACTCCCACCCTTTAACATAGACTTACAAGGTCTTGGCGCTAAGATCGCTTTGTGAACATGGGCCCTGGTTTGGATCCTTATAAATATATTAAATTCTGATGGCAGCCTTTTATTGTCATTTTTATGTCAAAGCGAACTTTACCATTGATGTTATAATAAAACCTTGTCATTTTGATTTTGTTTGGTTTTAAGTTTTCAAGTCGGCGGATCTGTATACCAAGAAAGAGCCTAAACAAAAAACTAAATGGGTGAATGCTTCCTGCAACAATTCACTCAGGAGGAATCATCTGGAACAAAGGTCTTCATCTTGACTACTTCCTTGTCCAAATCACTAACATGGAAATATTTTGTCAGACAAAATTTGTGGAGGGTAGTTTGATACGAAGTTTCAGGGGACATAAGAAAACAACTGCACAATAGCTTCTGTTTTTCATTTTGATCTTAATTTGTTTTGAAATGGAATCTGCCTATGTTTTTATCGCAACAGAAACTCAACATTGTGTGTAAATGAAACAGAAGTCTCACAAACTATTGTTCATTTTAATCAGTGTGACTTGTCTGAGAAAATTACAGAGCCTCTGGGTTCTAATTAGCTTCAATTGAGTACAAAATCTTTTGCAGAAGGAAGCAGAGAAAAAGATTCATCTGCCAATTAGAAAAATGTAAATTAAATGAAATGGGGTGCAATTTGTGGGTAAAACACTGAATGACTTAAGCCCAGCTCAATCGTAGATTTTAATTCCAAATGAAATGTGACACAGGCCTTATTTGTATGAGTCAGCACATTGTGACATCTTGACATTTGGCTAAGCGATTTTGTCAGATTGTGTTGATTTGCTGGCCTCCAATCACGATATCTCTGCACTGTGATATTGAAAGAGGGCTGGTGAAGAGGACATTATCCTGCAGCCTGCAATACGATATAACTACAATAACCATTAGATAATGTTGATTATGAATATGATATAATAATTCATTTGAAACAGTGACAACACAATGCCAACAGGAGTTGTTTCCCTTGCATCATAACAACCATGTCCCATAGTCTTGATAATGGCTCGTTTTAATATCCAGTTCATAATCTATTCTGCAAAATAAAAAGAAGGAGGTAATTTGCTCTTAGAATTTCAAGTGATATTGAAAATATTACATTTTGACACCCTACTTTGCTACCTACAGATTTTATTTATGAATTCAGTGGAACTACATACAGCAGTAATTGTTACTATACATACCACCACAAACACAGGTTCACCTTTTTTACGAACACCTGGTGTCATCACTGATTTTCAGTGATCAAGCAATATCATTTTCACAGCTATTTTGCCTTTTACGCCCAATGTAATCTGTTTCAGTGTATGATCGAGACAAGTTGTTCTTTGATATTATATTATATACAGAGAGGCTTCAAATCAAAACTGACGTATTTGTCAATGATCCCCAAAGTTTTTGTAGTGATGTTGGTATTATCTAAAAGTGAAGCTAGGGTAAAGGCTGACTGCTTGCCATGACAGAAAGAGTTTAATGATATCATCACATAAGATCTTCTCTACATCAGAAAGTTACCATTTCCAGGATTTAACAAGACTCGAAAAATGTCTTGTATTTGATCATTATAGTATCCACAGGATGAACCAACCCAGTCAGGCAGAAAGCAAAGAAAATGATGAAATGGCCCTAAGCCCTGTTACAAGAATCAGCAATTATAAACACTGAAAAGACTGTCCCTTAATCAGAGATTAGAGGCCAAATCTGAAGCGACTGAAACTCGTTTGCCATTTCATTAACAAACATGATCGACAGCGCCAGTCTGTAAAGGTATCTACATCTCGGTGCCAAGTGGGATTATCACAAGCCACTGAAAGCCGTCTTTTATACCAGGCATTGATCTGCACTCAAATGCTCCGTAATTCTCTATCCCAAAGTTGGGATCAAAATGAGACATCCGATACCCTTGAGGGGTTTAGGCCTGCTAATGGCTACTGTGGTCTTGCAATTCCATTGGCTAATGTCCATCACACTGTCTCTGGCGATATTGATTACTAGTAAAACTATCACCTGGTGCGTTGACAGTTTGAACTTTGGAGGTCAACTTTTATACTTGGATGCTTCATGAGAATTGCAGGAAGGTAATTAAACCGGCAGTGTTATAAAACTTAATCTTGGATGACTCAGTCTGGTGTTTTAGAGGGCACTAGAATCAAAAAGTTGTAAAAGCATGCACCAATATTAGGGGGGACATGACACTGGTAGCCGGAATCATCTCATTCCACTGGAAGAATCATCTCATTATGAGATGAGTGAGGGAATGCTGATTTATGCTGCTGTCAGCAATATTCCAGCCATGGGATGGCTATTATCAGATGAGTCTGCAACTAAGGTGGGTGAGTGAGTGAGTCGGGAATCGAACCCAGGTCTAGCGCTTTAACCGCTAGGCTACCCAACCGCCCTGTCTGCAACAAGATGAACACACATGGTCACAAGACTTCCACACTGGTGCCTGCAGTATTCCACACACCAGTCCCTAGTGTTGTAGTGTAGTATTCACATAGAGCTCCACGCGTTCAAAATACCATTTCCCTTTTGTAGGAATAGTGAAGAGACCAAATGAGTGATCAAATTCCTAAAATGCAAGAGTCATTTACACATAATGCTGTCATTGATGATGATGATGATGATGATGATGATGATGACTTTTGTGATGACTTTTGTGATGACATTGGTGATGAGCAATGATCAATTATGATGATAATGAATGACTGGGATTGCGATGATAATGATAATTGTGGCGATGAGTGAGTGAGTATGGTTTTTCACCGCTTTTAGCAATATTCCAGCAATATCATGGCAGGGACACCAGAAATGGGCTTCACCCATTGTGAATATGTGGGGAATCGAACCTGGGCCTTCAGTGTGGTGACATTGGTGCAGAGCAATGTTCATTCTTGATTAGATTGGAGATGATGTTGATGATGGAGATGATGATAAAAATGATGATGTGATGATGAAAATGTTGAAGACAATGATGATAGTGGAGATGTTGATGATGATGATGATGATGATGATGACATTGATGAAGATAACGAGTGAATGAGCTTAAAGCCGCATCAGCAATCGTGCAGCTATTCTCGGCTGCTGCTGCTGCTGCTGCTGAAGATGATGAAGCTGAAGATGACGATGATGATGATGATGATGATGATGATGATCACGACGACGATGATGGAGATAATCACAGTTGCACTGAAGACGATTATACCAGGTTTCAATGTAATTTGTTGTAATTTAAACAAGATCCAATTCCTTGTGCATATGTTTCTTGTATGTTGTTTGAAACCATGATGCCCTAACCAGCAGATCCTACTGCTTTGTGTCAGCTGTTGTTGATGGAATCTAAACTATGTTAAACTGGGGGGTCGGATATGTAAAAAACACCAGCATAAACTGAAGAGAACAGACACTTCAATGCGCTACCAGACATAGTCGTGTCTATACATGGATTTCCATAGAATAAATTAAACTTTTAACAAAAATCAGAATTGGTCCTTAACAAGTGTGGCATGTATTGCTTATTATTTACTACATATTAAACCTTGGTGATGATGTTATACTAATCAACATTTCCTAAGGACCAAAATAGTCATCTTCAGTTAAAGGAGTGATTCTTAGAAAATGTTAAATAGTATATAGTAAATAAAACATGACAAAAAATCAGAATTGGCCTAAAACAAGTCTGGCATGAATTGCTTATTTTATTTATTAGATATTAAACCTACACTTGGTAACTGTTCTACTGCTAAGGATCAAAATAGTCATTTTTAGACAAAGAAGATCCTTAGCAAAAATTGATTAGTGTATATTTAATAAAAGATTACAAGATAATTATTATTGTGTTTGTCGAACAAGGAACTGCAGCTGAAACTAGCTCCTCGATATACATAAAATCATGGCTGCAATAACTTCTACATCACGACATGGTGTGAACACTTTCCACTAATGCTGATGAGACAAGATGACACAGAGAGTTTGAAGCAAATACACTTGTGTAACCACTGCCTCAAGCCTGGGCACCTTCTGAATCATACATGTAAATAAGGTGTTGGACAATGTGGCATTTTTTATTCTCCTGCTGGAGGTGAGATGAGTCATACCTACACACTGACACCGCCTCCCTATAGAATATCAATATTTCATCACTGACCAGCCAGGTAGCTCGGCCCAGATACATGGCCAATAATTGTATTCATATTGCATTCTTCATCCGACCATGCAGCTTTCCAATGTGCCTTTTGTCTGCCATGTGCTTAGTTGCAGTTTGAAAGGACTCATACTCTTCCCCTTCCACAGTTGTAATTATTTTACTGATTAATTACACCATGCTATCTTGTACTTGTACAATCTCTGCTCTTGAAACTTAATGTTAGGTTTAACATAGGATGTCTGATAATGCTGACTATTGTACACGTTCAAACTCAATGTATATGTGGGATTTGCTTGAATGTTTCTGACTGCTGGGTTAATTTATGCCAAATTTTCTCCTTTTCCCTAGATGAAAAGAAACCCCAAATTGAAGCATACAGGGGTTTCCTATAGCCTCATAAACATCATGTCTCTTCTCTAGGTTCTCCGGGCGGTAGGGTAGCCTGGTGGTTAAGCGTTCGCTCACCACGTCGAAGACCCGGGTTCGATTTCGGACATGGGTACAATGTGTGAAGCCCATTTGTGGTGTCCCCTGCCGTGATTTTGCTGGAATGTTGCTTAAAGTGACATAAAACCTCACTCACTCACTCACTCACTCTGGGTTCTCACACATGTCCTTCCCTGGGGCACATCACGGAATCTCGATGCTGTTAAATCTAGTTTCCAGCTCAACTGAGACTAAATGACATGAAGGGAATGGGAGGAAATCCACAACCTCTCAGGAAGACCTCAGGGAGATAGATTGCACGTAATTCCTGCACCATTAGCCTCCTGTGAAACCAATGTCACCAATGACCTTGAACCTCAGATGACCACCTGATCCTTGCTCCTTGTTTGTCTGTTGAGGCACTGGGGAACAGTGTCCAATAATCTAATCTCTTGGCCTACCTACAGCTCAATATTTTTGTTATTCATAATTCAAATTGAAAATAGCTTGAGGCATTGAGAGCCTAACAAACCTATTCTGAAGATAGCAACAGTGTTCATCTGACTTCTGATTCTTGTGTGAGACTGGACAAAATAGTCACTGATTTCCTATAACTCCCGGCCATTTCAAATCCAGTGAATTGGGATGTTTTTCTGTGTAAAACAATTTGGGTCCTCACTATGACCTCAAATGCCACCATCTTTGCTTCCTCACTCGCTCCACCAATCCAGCATGGTTTAACACCTCGATGTCTCTAATTGGTCAATAATTGACCAATCGTAATTCTAACTTGTCATCATGGCAAGGCAACTGTTCTTTGTCCTTTTTTTCAAAAGGTCATTGTTTTTTTCTTGGCTTTGAAGCGAATGCTTTGAAGTAGGAAGCAGATATTTAAAATGATTGTTCATATTCATGAGAACTAATTGCTTTAGATCAGCAAAAGCAAAAGTGAAAATTTGACACATTCATTTTTCTTCCAATTCTCAAGTGTTGTATCCCTGGTAACACGCCTTCAAACAAAACAAGTTTCATGTCTTGTTGAGAAATGTGTCATTAAGATCCTCTCGAGAAATAAACGACATTCTTAATATCAGTCAGAGATGACATCAAACACAAAATCTCTTGGCCCTGTGAGATTTCTGTCACCTAATTCAATTAATGCCATGCATTTCAATAAATTGCCCTGAGTAATTGCTGTTCCTGTAATTTGGGAAGATTTTCTTTTGTCTTGCATGCTGGCCAATTCAAACAACAGACAGAGTCATGCTGATACTCCTTATGTAATTACAGTTTCATTTAACATACCATTTTCATCAGCGTGAAACATGACTGAAGAGGGTTCGTAGTTCACCTTTCTTTTTATACAAAACAAAAATGTACGCACTACATTAACACTACTTTGAAAATATCATACAGCAATCCATATTGAAACAATGGTTTTAAATAGTTGAATGAAATAAATATGGACATGTTTGCAAAAGTATTTTCAACCTTGAGTTGATCCAATTTGCAGGCACGCTGAAAGTATCGGAATGGCAGCCATTGGTGCTGCATTGTCCGACTGCATTGAAGAAGCAATTACTGAGTAGAATCGATATTGGCCTAAGGTAGGGCTTAATGACAGTGACAGGCTCGGGTCAATATTGCACAGATGAAAACGGAAGACGTAGAATTGATCGAAGATCCGGATTGGAGGAGAAGGTAAGTCCAGGAGAGCAAGGGCAGAGAACTCTGTAGCTACCATTGATTTATCCTGACTCGAGTGTTGGTACCTGCTTCCTTTGGCCATTGTGAACAATAGATCATGTCTTTACCCTGATGTGGGAGGGATATATGAACATTGGTGATTTCCATCAATCCTATTGTCTGTCCGTCAGTCTGTCTTTCTTTCAACTTGAAAGGAAGACGAATAAAAGGGATTTCTGAAATTTTGCAAAATGTCTGCAGAATAAGAAAACACGTCTTGTTTGATTTACTGAAATCATATCGCGTTTGATTGATTTATTGAAATGATATTAATTAGAGTCATGACCCTTGCATTTCTTTCATCTCATCATCAGCAGAAAAGCATAACTATTGTAGATTCAGGAAACTATGGTTACAACGAACTCAAAGAGACCCCTGATATTAGTTTGTTACAACCATAGTTTGTTATAGGCATATGTAAAGCACATATACAGCAAAAAACGGATGGGACCTGAAACAATTTGTTATATGTGTTGTTTCGTTATAAGCGTGTTCGATATAAACGTAGTTTACTGTATTGAAATTTAACTCTTTTGTTGGGGGGGGGGTACAAACTTAGTTTACTGTATTGAAATTTAACTCTTTTGTTGGGGGGTGTCCAACATATTTAAAATACAGTGTTGAAACATTGGACACAGGTTCCTACTTGTCTGACAATTTAACAGCTTGAAGAGGTCTGGCATGGTATTTCTACATGCATTAATAAACCTGGAGAAGGAGCAGGTTAGATTTCAAGATGAAGCATATGTTCTTTGAACAGAATCAGTTCCATCTCTTGAGACGAACATGTATTCCCTGCAGCGAAGGGTGTCATCAAGGGGAGGTAATCCTACATCACTTGACCTTCCATCAACTATCACTGTACTTCAAAGGATTAGGCCAGTTGACAGAAATGTCAATACCTAGACACTCAAGACCAAAAGTCCAATAATTCTAACATGGCCTGATCACGAGGAAACAGCCCCAGCTTTGCGAGGTACAAGAGATGTCTATTAGTTTGCCCCTGTGAGTAGTTAGACCAAGAAAAACAACAAGATTTCACCTCCTTAATTACAAGAGCAGCAACCTTTGATCTCAGTCTCACCCATGAGGCCCCGAAAAATCAATGGCCAGTAAAGAGTGGCCTCTCTTGCACCTTATTCTCCAGGATTAATGAAGAAAAAGAAAATTCATTTGTCGTAATCACTTTTTCTCAACTGCATTACCATCACACAAATGAACTTTACTGTACGGAGGACAGATCTTGAATCATCTGTTTCTTTATAATTAATGGGCCATTGAGAATGGCAATGGTGCACACATAGCTATTTTCTTACAAAAAGTGTATTTGACCCACGGAATCAATCCAGGTCCTTCTGTTGTAGTCTGGGGATGTCAGAACTCCCTGTGAATATAGCAGGTGTGACATCGGGGTGTGTGACTAATTGCTTGTGGGGCTTACTTGCCCTTAGGGGTCTAAAACTTTCTCCCAACTAGGTAGTCAGTATTGTAAAAAGGAAATCTGTATGAATTAATTCTGTGATTTTTGGACAGCATCAGTGAGGTGAGAACACTGATATATTACTCTGTACTCTGTGTGTGTCTGTCTGTGTGTCTGTGTGTCTGTCTGTGTGTTTGTCTGTGTGTGTCTGTCTGTGTGTCTCTGTCTGTGTGTCTGTCGGTGTGTCTGTCTGTGTGTCTGTAGGGTAACCTTTAAAGTACCACCTTTAAGATCTTTTGGTGCGATGCGTCCGGGGATCGAACCTTCCGCACACTCTATCCACTAGAACCACGGATGAGGTCAGATAGTGTCTGACACTGGAAAATTATCTCAGTGAATCATGTCACACCATGTGTACACAGCACCCAAATTCTGTTAATCCAAGGATACCTGTGTATGTGTGAGGCCAAATGGTGATAGCTTGTGCCAAGCACGTAGTGTTCCTTGATGTCTGGCAAAACAACATGTCACTTAAGGAAGAACATTTACGGATGTCAACATTTTTATTATGAGGAACAATATTTTGGGAGGCGGTTGGGTAGCCTAGTGGTTAAAGCGTTTGCTCGTCACGCCGAAGACCCGAGTTCGATTCCCGACATGGGTACAATGTGTGAAGCCCATTTGTGGTGTCCCCTGCTGTGATATTGCTGGAATATTGCTAAAAATAGCGTAAAACCATATTCACTCACTCACTCACTCAATATTTCAGAGTATGTACTTACTTATACTTACACCTTCATCAGGTGAATGAAACGATGTGTTCCTCATAATAAAGAAGTAGACATCCATAAATTTTCTTCCTTATGTGCATCACTTCAAAATGCCTTTCAAAGACTTAAAATGTCCCTTACCTTTCCATTTCCAAATCGACCTTGTGTTTCCACCATGGTAATGACCATTAGTTTTCCAAGGTCAATCTGCAAGTACTCGTAAACATCTTTGGTAATGGCTAATGTAGGACACCAGGCACCGCCCTTTCTTTCTGTTCGTATCCTGAAAAATACAAAAGACAAAATTAGTCTTGTTTTGAAACAAAGGCTAAACAGATATGTTAGATCGATGCTCATGACATCAATCACCAGACTGTTTGGTCCAGACTAGATTATTTAAAGACTGCCGTCACATAGCTGGAATTTTGAGTGCTGCATTAACAACAAACAAACAAAACATGTTCTACGTACAATGCACAGTCACTGTCAACTACTTCCTCAGATCTTCGAACGCATGAGTGCACTGCACTGAAACAATAGGTTCGCCGTTGATGGCATACACAGACCCCCAGCGCCATCATCAATATTGCATTATGTTTTATGGCAGCAGCCAGTTCATACAAAGCCATTATTTCCTACAAACACAAACTTTGTTTTACATATAACACACTGTATGTTTTAGACAGCTATCTCACTTCTATGTTTTCTTACCACACTAGTTCAAAGCCATGATGTTGTAAACACGTTCTAACAAAGCATGGTATGGGCCATTACTTCCATGTCTGCTTTATCACAAGTACCCAGTCTTTCAGATTGATCATTTCTAAAATGTTTAGATAGTATGTGTATAAACACACATAATCCACACTAAATGCCCAAAGGACCTGTGATACGTGAACCTGTATTTTACAGGGTATATCCTCTTGTTTGTTCCTGTCAGGCCTTGCTTTCAATTTTCCATTTCAGTACCTGTAGTCTCCTCACCCCCTCTTTAATTTTTCCTCCCTCAGGCAGTAACTCACACCTCCCCGGTGTATAACCCTGAAATATTTACTATACCTGTGATAACAAACCACATGATCATCACAGTCCAATCATGTCATTATCAAACGGAAACACAACTGTGTTAAGTCTTGGATTATCTCCCCTTGGGCTAACTACTTTTGACTAGAGAAAATCAAGCCTGTATGTTGCCCACGTTTAATAGGTAAGGTTTTGTCAAATGTTGGCTTGAGTTACATGAAGGCAATTGTGCTAAGTATATCAATGACATGACATCAACGAAGCATGAAAATGCCAGCATTTGTAGTCCATGAACCAGAACCTATAGGGTTGCCACTGATACTGGGCTTTGCATGATGGGTGGGTGGGATGGGGGTAGAAAGGGGTCGGATACAGGTTTACAGGGATGAAGGGTGAAATTAGAACTCTCCCCCTCCCACATCTCTTAGGGAGCAACAATTTGGGGCCTGGATTTTTTATTTGAGATGAACATTTGTTTTTTTAATGTTTAGGAGTTCCATTATTTTTTCCAACATAAACAGAAGATCAATTATTATTTTTAATAAATAAAAATAACAAAATGTTCTCTTTGGACACTTGACTGCAAGAAAAAGGGGTCATTATTTTTCTCATCTACAATGCGAGTCATTTGTAAAAAACGTTCAGTGATAGATACTGTGAAGATTGTTCAACACTATTGGGGTACGATGACATGCAAGTAACCGAGTCTGTGACCCAATCCAATTGATCACCTCACACAATCAGCAGAGGTTGCTGGAACCAATTCCAAGATGGAATTCCAATAGGATGTATTCAAAGAAAGTTTTCATAAAAGGGTCTATCCTATGAACAAATAATACTGTGCAAATGTATTTTGTTGAAATATGGACAATGCAATCCACATGTTTATTGTTTGCCTAAAGTATGAAATGTGTTTTCAATCACACAGTGATCTGAGCAAAAGGAAACTATTTTAGAATTACATTGTTAGTTGATGATTGAACATAGGTGAGTAGGTTAATGGTGGTGTGAACGTTTGATGTGCACGTGCACCATACATAAGTGTCAACAAATCCTTTTGGAAAACAAGGCGAGCTAACAATGGAGACTATATGCCATCACAGATGCAAGAGGTCGTTGAAAACGAGAAACTACAAATGTGCGACAGGAAACCCACAAATGGAATACAAGCAATGTCACATTTTATTTCACTCCAAAAATAAAGCAGAGGCTGTTGCCTAGTGAAAACTGTCTTTCGACATTATCCGTAGTGCAGACGACGGGGTATTAGAGGCTATCAACATTATTGGATGTCTACCACAGCCTTGGCAGCAGAACAATCTATTATTTCTTTCCTAAGCCTATAAATATTTCATGACTGAAGCAATAGGAAGTAGCCATATTATTTAATATTCAGCATATTTTTCATATAAACATTTTGCTTATTCGAATTTGCACTTCTTTAGACTCAAGATCATCATTTCCTAGGTGGGTGAGCGTGCGGCCGCTGTGTAGAGTTGTGAACCTATAATCGAGAATTTGAATCCAGGTTCACCCCGATTATGTTTCTAGGTTTGTCAGCACCATCCCCTTCTTGTGAGTGGTAAACGTCTATTACCTGCATCATTTCGGGCTTTCCTCCTACATTAATCTGATATGAGTGATATAACTGGAATACTGTTCAAAGCGGCGTTAAACCAATCTCACTCACTCATTTCTGGGTTTAACTCAATTATTATTAACAATTATTGCAGAATGAGACTACACATGCAACAATGTATATATCTCCTAACTATTCTGTATAAGCAGGACTGTTTGTGTAGCCCAGCTTGTGACTACAGGGTAGTGAATACCATCATTAAGGACAAAACCAGACAGTTCTCAGAATGAGACAGACCCTCATCCCCCCATATCCTTTCATCACTTTGGTACAGGACATTCTTGAGACTCTTCCGAAATAAAGTCCAGAAACTACCACCTGCAGCAGTAATTTCTATCCTCTAACGCTAAAGAACCCCATTAATGTCATGTGCTATTGACGCAACAACCAGCTTACACCTTTCAACCTGAGCCTCTGTCCAAAGCAATTACCCAGCATTCATTAGAGGAACATCCTGAGTCACAAGAAGAAATAGTGGCTGGAAGAAATGTCCAACACACGACATCAGGGA
Source organism: Haliotis rufescens (assembly GCF_023055435.1). Taxonomy (NCBI): domain Eukaryota; kingdom Metazoa; phylum Mollusca; class Gastropoda; order Lepetellida; family Haliotidae; genus Haliotis; species Haliotis rufescens. The sequence continues at coordinate 35,680,240 of NW_025964372.1, read as the reverse complement.
AGTTGTACAAGCTGTTTGTGCTTTGATGTGAGGACCATCCCCAAAGGACCAAAACATGCCTTTGTGGAACTAGCAATATTTCTGGCGATCTTTGACCAGGCATTCTGCCTCTTCAACATGTTTCAAGGAAGTTCTTCAGACAAGTACCGTTATTTTCTCAAAAGTTCTTTTCATGTTAATATGGTTTGAGGTGCTTACAGCTGTGATTAGGTCTGTGATAGTCCTGATTACCCATTGACATTCACAGAAGGATCAATAAGGAACATCAGCTATTATAAGGAAACTTGGAGCTTAAATATGAAGGATGTGTGCATATTCCAACACATAATCATCATCAATATTTTTAACCTAATTTACACCTGGTGTCATCACTATTGGACAGAGATTCATAAAATAAAAGCTACTCTTGCCATATTCATAAGTTTGTTTTGTTTGTTTGTTTGTTGTTTAACACTGCACTCAGCCATATTCCAGCTATTTGACAGCTGTCTGTAAATAATCGAGTCTGGACAAGACAATCCTGTGACTGACATCATCAGCATCAATCCATGCAATTGGGATACAATGACATGCATCATTTGTGTATTTGTTTGTTGTGTAACACCAGACTCAGCAATATTGCAGGTATATGCTGAGTGCAGCATTAAACAACAAACAAACAAACAAACCATAGTTAGACATAAAGTGGACACTTAAGTATAAGGTGAAACTCATCTTCAATATCACTGGTTATACATATACTTTCTTGAAAACCCAACCGAAAACATTCCTAATGTGCAAACCAACCTGGAACTGCCTTTTTCAGGTTCAAATCATATTAGGTTTGACATGAACACACGCCATGCTTTTTCTCCATGATGTAGTTTCTCAGACCTGTACAGTATTACTTACTCAAAGAAGTCAACTTCCCTTAGCAATTCTTTGGCAACAATGGCAGCGCTTCAAGAATCAATACCGAACCAGCCCCTCGACCAGAGTTGTGCCTCAAATATACGCATCTGATCACAAAATCAATACTGTGAAAGTGCCAGCGTGCGAACCGCGAGTTTTAATGTGTACATTTTCAACTCAGCAGCGCATTGTTGAAAGCTAGTGCTTAAGGGCATGAAATTAATCTTCCAAGATCAATGTCTCATTCAGAGATAGATTGTATACGGCTTTGAACATTGTTATTACTCAAAAATAACTAAGCGCAAAAAATAAATACCCTACAGAGAAACTGTATTATATCGGATTCAGACTTGCAGAAAGTTTCTATCAACTTCCTGCCAGTTAATGAGAGTTTGGTTTTTTAACACTTTATTCTTTCACAAACTTTTCATTTAGTTACAAGAACATCTGCAAGCTCAAATTTAAATCTATTTTCTCAAAATATATATTTTATTTGGAATATTGTTTTAGGTCATAATTTCAACAGAAGAAATAATCTATTTTTGCAAATGAAATCACAGATTTCAACAAACCCTTATTGACTCATACCAGTTGAGACTTCTTTGAGATCAGGTGCACTTAAATTGGTTTGTTTAACGTTTCAAAAACTCATTAATCACATGCACACAGCTAATGTGCAATTGGTACAACAGAGGCTAGAAAGAAACGTTGAAGAACTTGTCTACCAGTAGTCAGTCTCACAGTCCCTAAATCATGTTTTTTTTCCCTTCTGCCCAGCCCTTAGTGTAATGCTCTAAATGAACCAAGTCTAGATTTGCCACTGTCGGTCTCTCAGTCCCTGAACCATGTTATTTTCCCTTCAACCCAACCCTTACTGTAATGCTGTAGCCCTAAATGGAAAAAGTCTTGATTTTCCAGAGATTCTGAAAACCCATCTCATTGGGGATCCATTTTAATTTAAATGTAGCTGCTTGTTTCTATCAAAATTATAAATTTACAGAGACCAAGCGTTAGTCTACTCTACCAGTGACTGCCCCTTTTATGCTACCCAGTGCAAACCATGGAAAGCCCCAAGCTTCTCAGACATTAAACTGGTTTATCCTTCACAGATTTGTCTCACAACACTTCACACAATCGGAATTCATGTTTACAGTTTTCCATGTGATGGGATAAACATCAGCGATACAAAGATTGGTTAGTAAAGAGAAACACTTATTCCCAGCCAACAACAGCAATCACATCACTATGAATGTTCTGAAGCCATCATAATTTGTCCATTGCTTGTAAATTCTAAAAGGTCCCTCTTCCGAGAAGTAATCTTAGCATCATAAAAAGTCCCTCATCTCCTATCAAAATCAGTAGGTCTGGAAAGGGTTGAAAGCTCAAAGGGTGTTCAGTGCCTCCATTCTCATCGCCAGTCTTCATAAATCACACAATTCAGTTTTCAGTTGGTTTTATGTCAACTACAGATGAATAAAGCAGGTGTTACCTAAAGTTTGTTTGTTGTTTAAAACCATACTCAGCAATATTCCAGCTATATGATGGCGGTCTGTGTTTATCAAGTCTGGATCCAACAATCCAGTGATTGACATCATGAGCATTGATCCACGCAATGCCATGCATCAACCAAGTCAGCGAGCCTGACCACCTGATCCCATTAGTAGCCTCTCACGACAAGCATAGTCGTCTTTTACAGCAAGTATGGGTTGCTGAAGACCTATTCTACCCCAGATTTTCATGGGTCTGCTTCTAATGACAAGCATGGGTTGATGAAGACCAATTCTACCCCGGATCTTCAAGGGTCTGCCTCTAATGACAAGCATGGGTTGATGAAGACCACTTCTACCCTGGATCTTCAAGGGTCTGCCTCTAATGACAAGCATGGGTTGATGAAGACCAATTCTACCCCGGATCTTCAAGGGTCTGCCTCTAATGACAAGCATGGGTTGATGAAGACCTATTCTACCCCGGGTCTTCAAGGGTTTACCTCTAACGACAAGCATGGGTTGATGAAGACCAATTCTAACCAGGATCTTCAAGGGAGCCTCTGTAGGTTTTGTATCCCCAAGTTCTTTCTATTTCAAACCTTGTTGTTGAGTTGTAACATCTAATACTGCTTCAAAATGTCACTGTGTCCTCCCACCAACTTTGATCAGCAGAACAACATCCAAGACAGTATCAACCCTCTTTATCCAATATCCTGATGTTGAAACAAGAGAAACTATCAAGCCCATCATGCACCACCCACACATTATCAATCTTGTCCATGGTCCACAGGAAATCATCCTCGATGCCAGCGTATTCCACAGATGGGATGTTATAGCCCACGTAACACGAATAATGGAAAATAGCATTATTATCAAATGATATCACAAATATGAAAAAGTTTTGAGCCATTTATTTCCAATTACGTTCTTGTTTTCTGCCCAAGTTCACACAATGACCTGACGTAATGTTCATGGCATCAAATGTTGAATTTAACATGGATCTTTATGTGAGAGTACCACTCAAATACATTCATTAGAACAAAATCATCCCCTTCCTGTGGCCAAGTCAATAAAATTTGGTTGCTGATTTCAACAGAATCCTAAAAGGGCACGAGTGTGATGGAATTATACTACTTTCCTAACTACTGCCTCTAACTACATATAAATACCCCATTAAAATCAGTGATCGGAAGGTCACAAATGGCAAATGGTATTGCCATACAGGGCATTAGCATATGTTAGGGATGAAGGCGCCTTAATTTTGTCACCCTGCGAAGATGGAGAAAGTTTATGAGTCCCTGTTGGATAATCAAATCTCGTTTGTTGAAGGAAGTCTTGAGATGTATGTATTTGAAGGCAACTCAACACAAAGACTGGAGTTAATCAAGAATGGTGTAATTTATTCCAAGATGGGAGGATGTGGAGAGGGAGCTGATTGTCTGAGGCAATATGGCCATGATGATCTTATTTCAGAACACAGATGGTAAAAGATATATTGGGTACTGACACAGATCATGAAGAATTATTTAGTGATTTGGTAGCAGAAGTCATGAATTATTCAAAAGACACGGACACAACCACAATACAAAACTTGTAAATGAAACGTCTGCTATTGAGTGTTGCCTGTTTACATGTTTACCATTAACACTGATTCAGGAAAATATGGCCATACCTATGCCAATTTATTGTGAATGAAATATTTGATATTAATAACTTTCTAAGTTGCATAGACTTAAGACTTTTGGTCATACATAGGATGTTAGCTGGTTGATATGCGATAATGGGAAGGCATCTGGTGTCTGCAAACTCCAACAGAACCACTGACAGTTGAGTGGCGAACAATGCATTTCGTGATATTGCCTGAAAGGTATAAAATACATGTATCATTATTTTGACATGAAGAGTTGACCCATGGAGGTCTGATTACTCAGGACTACCTGGATGGTCCCTGCAGGGGATATTTCAGGGGGTTTCAACGGCTCAACACATCAATTCTGGTCAATTCAAATGACTCATCTTCTTGTATCAGTTGTAACATTAGGGTAGCCACAACTCAACAATACTTCCATGTGGAGCTAGGAAACCTCTGATTGACCAATCAGAATTGAGAATTTCCAAATTCATTGTACAGCAACCATTTGCGAGTATGTTTATTTAACTTAAGAGTGCATTATCTACATCTTGAATTTTGAAATGGATAGTAACAATAAAAATAACATGAAGTAACATATACAAGTGGAGGTCAAATTCCGTGACTTGAATAACACATGAAATGGTTTGTCAAAAACAATTGAACTTTCTTTGTTCTCCCAAGATTTCCACAGGGAGATCGTATCACCGACAATGATCTAAAAAGTGTCAAAATCTACTGCTTGTGAAGAATTCCTTTCTCTCCAATTTTGAAATCCAACCTGACAATTTTTTGTGTGATTTGAGATTTTGTCTAGGAATACTGACTGTTGAGAAATTTAATCTGCTTCTTTTTTTCTCAATCCAAGACAAATTGTTCCATGAGACAACAGTTAAAATCTTTACGAGTTTGAAATTCATGAAAAAGGGTCACCCAATATTTTTTTTCCATGCCGGAGTGTGTATGGTTTTTTAGTTGTCAACAGCAGTGTCCTCATTTACTAATCAATCATATATGGCTGTAAGATAACGTTGATAGTTTCCTTGAACAAACATACAACACACCAGAAAAAACATCCCCAGCCTCTTCACTCTGACTAAAAAACTGTACATCACGTCTTGTAACCCTTGGCCTTCTGATGTTTAGACAAGATCAGCTGTGGCTGCGAAACATATATCAGATTTGATGTGTTGTATAACAAATAATGCGAGAATGGCTGCATCTTGTGAAGTTTACAAGAATGGAAGTCATTATGACTGTATGTATAGTACAGATGACTGGAAATAGAGTATATACAAAAGTGACCACTACTACTGTATGTGTGTTGTGAGGCTCTCAGATTCAAGCACATACCATATTCGACGTAATAAGCCCCCTGCTCTAATAAGCGCCCATGGAGATATTTGCTAATATATTGGCTAGTGAACAATCCCAATTAGCACCCCTTCCAATTGATCAATGTACACAAGACTCATTTATTTGTGTACAATATGCACTCGTATGTTATATGCACACGTAATTATGGGCAACCAAATTCCTGAAAAATGTATGTCTAACATAAATATTTCAGGCTGTCAGCATAAACCACGAAATTTATCTTTCAACTCTGTTTTTTCCAACAAAATAATATTCTAATTAGAGACCCCTATTTCTAATTTTGAGAGCGCCCTGGGCGCTTATTACGTTGAATACGGAAAGTGTTGTATACTACTAAGAAAAGTTAAAGAACACCCGATTTTTTCTAGGGATGTGTGGTTAGCCTGTCATGGTTGGCGGGAACTGCAGCACACAGCCTCCCTATTGTGGGGGTTCTTTTACTTGTTTTGAGTAGTATATTTTGCTAATAATGGATTAATAATGGATCAATAAAATTATCGATCATCCATCCACAATCATCCTAATCATCCTAAACAACACAATCATTATGGTAAACCATCCGTCACGGATATAGGGAAAGAATAAATGCTTCACACAATTGTCATTTAAAAGTTATTTTGTGTCGTAAAAATGTTCCTAAACTTTGCCTGCCTTTATGAAAGAGTCGTCTGGGTTAAACAGTGCTTTGAACAGTATTCCAGTTTTATTATGGCGTGTCAGCTTGATGTGGGAGAAAGTCAGGATTCGAACCCACAACTGGTTTCTGGCGTGCCCAAAGGGGTGCAACTCTGCAGAGCAAATTGCAGCGCCTGTGCCACCTGTGCCCCCCCCCCCCCAGCATGCTCTCACAACTAAGTGAGTGACTGAATGAGTGAGTGAATATTGCTTAACGCCACATCAGCAATTTTGCAGCTATTCGCGTCGACTCACAACAGTGCATTCACTGCATCAGGCAAGTATGCCAAGCACAACTCTCCTGAACAGACTGCAGGAATTTAATCTTTTATTTTTAAATATTGAACATGTGCACTGGCTTCCTATTCTTGAACAAACAATCCGAGGACCAAGTTCGACAGCACGCCATGATTCTATCTCCAACATATCGCTGCCCACATATTCCCCGATCTAAAAAGTATCAATGTTACATGCTGACAAAAACAGTCTTTACAAAAATTTGATTTGATTCAAGAACCTAAATTTTTATCAATGGAAAGTTGCTAATTATTCCCAGAGAGTAGCTTAAAAAAGAGGCTGGTCACACATTTGAATTACTCCTGTCACTCATGGTGCTGATAAGGTGAAATAAGATTTCTGCAGAGGGATAGTGGCTATCTTAGCGAGATAGTGACGGGTGAGAATGGCTCCCTCCATCACGCCTGGAGTCACTTGGATTCTGCTGGAACACAGAGTGAAGGCTTTTTTACCATCGTCTGCCATCTTTGGCAACCTTGAAACACAGGTCTATCAGTATCCATGAGTTCCCCACACTTCGAGCCCATACCCACAATTCTTACGATTTGAAGAAGCATGACCTTTAGTTTTTTGTCTCTTGACAGCTTAGTTATCTGTGAGTTTAACTTTCAAGCCACATCAGAACAAATAAAGTCCGCATTTAGACAATTCACGAGGCATCATAAAGAAAACTCCTGCGCCATGACTTGAATTTATACATATATTTATTTATTTTTACTAAAAGCCTTGGCAAGTCTAGGTCAAACTTAACCAAGTCTAGTTTACTTATATGAAAACAGCAGAGAAAGAAAGGTTCTTTTGAAAAAAAAAAATTACAATTATTTTAAAGAAATGTTTTCATAGACTTAGTGTTAGTCTATATACAGAAGAGCCTGTCTTGTTTAGTTCATATACATGTGGTGATTCCGAGTTTGTTTGACCACCTGACGGATTAAATTGCTGAATATATTGTACACGATGCCTTCACAGGGCGATTCGCTGTGCAGAGTTGCGTCCCTTGGGCACGCCAGAAACCTATGATTGAGGGTTCGAATCCCCGTTCACCCCGATTATGTTTCTAGGTTTGTCAGCACCATACCCATACTCGTGGGTTTCACCGAAATGGTAAACGTCTGAGACCTGCATCACTTCTGGCTTTCCTCCCACAGCTGACACGCCGTGATATGACTGGAATACTGGTAAGGGCGGCGTTAAACCCAACTCACTCACTTACTCACTCACAGGGCAGGAAACAAGCATTGTACAAGCATTATCGATTTGGCACATTTCATCACCATCTTGTAACCAACATAGGTTGCAGGGGACCAATTCTAATCCAGAATCCCCACCGGGCGATTTTGAATCTAGGGAAGTAACTGGGAATGACATAGGCTGCTTTGTTGTATACCCAAACTCATCAATGACGCCAAACCAAGCAATATTTACCAAACAGTTTCAATTTTCAAGTATAAGTACTTTCAGTCGGACCAAGAACAATTGGCACAAGACGCCAACTGGCACGTGCACAAGTCGACATTAATGCTACATACAATCAAGGCCATGTAAGTGTATGGCAGTAATGGTAGTCTTGACACTAAAAACCCTGAGCCCTGAACATGGGTTAAAAGGTTCAAATCTCAGAGGTATAGAGAAATCACCTATCCGTTCTGTAACATAAATATTTATCCAGTATTACCTCCATATGTAAGACAAGGGGAAAGGTCAAAACACAATGCTGGATCTCACCTAAACATGGTGTTTATTACAGGCCCAAGTGGAGTTGTGTTTTCTGACAATACCAGATACAAGGACGGCAAGATATGCTTTGGCCCATGTCCAAATCTTGTAAGGAGTTTTTGAAATTCCTTGTCAATCTTGGAGAGTCTTCTATCAATGACATATGCTGGGAGCAGGTGATAGGTGTAATGACGGATGAGCGGAGAACATGAAGCTAGCTACCCAAAACCTCCACCACATTGCACTTCCTTCAGACAGCCTCCTTGAAAGCAGCCCAAGTGATGGCATGCCAGAATAAATCAATTAACTTCCCAATTGCTTGAATACATAGACATGTTTACTTACATAATGCGTTTCTGTCTGTTTAAACTCAGCAAAACAGTCATGTAAACTTTCAATGCCTGTGAACCGCACAAAACACTCGATTTGCATAATACAGAGCTTTATAATTGTTTGCATATATGTATTTTGTTATTTGATTTGGAGGTCATGGTTTTGGCTGTCAGGATTCTACTGGATTCTTGGACTTTTCTCATTGATTAATGCTGCTTAGATTTCTTCTCCCTCGAGGCACCTACTTCTAGAGCCAGGACCGAGCAGTTTGTAGTTTTTTATTCATTGTGGAGGAAATTCAATTTGTCAGCCTTGCAGTGAATGTAGTTAGTCTAAACCTGAGCCAAATTAGAAAACCTATCGGGTATATCAAAGAGACGATCTTACTGTAGCTGCTCATGAGAAGAAACATTGAGAAACATAAGCTAAAATCAAAGGGAATTCCTTATGGAGGGCTATGTCAGAGAGGATAAGAACCAAAGTAGAACTAGTTGGTAATTTCCGATACTATATTGCCAGCAAACAGCAGTGGTCAGCTTGGTGACCAAGTACCAAGTAATAAACACTAGTGGTCCATTAATACCAGTTGGTATTTGTTTCTGAGTCAGTGAGTTTATTGTAAGGAAATAGTGTCAGGACATTGATAAGATTTATACTGATCTCCTCTCTACTCCCTATCAGAAAATGTAACCTGAAAGTCATTTGAAATCAATTACACGAATCAAAAGAAGTTTAAAACTCCAAGGCTTTCAAAATAATTCTTCCAACTTTTTCAGCTTGTAAACAGTATTAACCAGTGTCTTGTGTGTAAAAAGTACAGCTAACCAGCTTCATCAGCAGAGAGATAAGTGATGTCATTTGATTGTGACATCATGGTAACCAATGACATCACAATGATCTGCAAAGCATTGTGATGCAATTTGATTTCAGTGGCATCTCCTTTGTCATCCGGGGTCATCTATTGTTAGATATCACTGTATGTGATACACTCATTAGCACAAGTCATAACCAAAATGTGACCAGCAAGTTCCACATACCAATGCTATTTCCTCTGTAACCATTTCCAATTGCATTAACAATTATCTGTGTCCCTGTACATTCTATTCACCCAAGTGAACATACCTGCCTCATTATATGCACAGCAGGTAATGGAAGTCTGCATGTAAACAAACAAACCTTACACGCGAAAACAGAAACAGATTTTAATACCGACTGCCCTGCCAGGGCACACCGATGGAAATTGAAGTCAGAATATGCTAATATACAATATAGCCTAGCTTCACCTGTCATCTCAGGCTTGTAGTCCCAGATCAGATGCCACCAATTACCTTTCCAACTCCTACCATCAGGACCGCAGCAGCTATGGATGAATTGTATAAACTAAGCTAATCTCAACACAAATATCATGTTAGTTGTACACACAAAATAACCCATGCGACCTTTGGCATAAACTAAACTAATTAACGGATCAAAATGGAAGGACTTCACCAACATCAAACATCTCGATATCATATCCATGGACATTTTGTATATGTCTTCTTCATAATCACCTTCGCTGTTCAGTCTTCTGTCAACTTTGACCTTTATCAATGCCCTCTGAATTATAAGTTAAAGCTGATGAATGGCATATTTGTAAATATTCCGGGAATAGATTTGATCAAGTGGGCATCTGTGAAACTGCTAATATTTGGGTTAACATCAAGGTGACTTCTAAGTCATCATTATCATTGCCAAGGTCAACTATCATTGAAAAGAAATGCAGAAAAAGCCATCCTGGTTCAGAAGAGATACCCAGAAAATGATTATTCTTTACATCTATCCGATTTGACTGTCTTTTTATGACCTATATTTCCATTCCAATTTCTACAGTTCACTCATAAACGTTTGGATTGTTTATTTTCTACATCTGATCAAACCATCTGTGACTTGATAACATTCAAATCAGTGTTTCTCCAGGGTTGGATACACCAGACCACAAGACAACACTCTGGTATTAAAAGATCCTAAACCTTACATGGTCTAAGTCATCAATCAGCATGTAGAAACAAGAAAGTGATTTCCTAACAACTAAGAAACAAGATCTTGAATGAGAGAGGGATTTCCCAACAACTTGCCCGAGATGGTGATTCACATTTTGCATCATGCTTAAACAATTTGTTGGATGTCAAAAGGTCTACCAAACAATGTTTGAAAACAAGTTTCAGGGAAGCTTCACAAGACTCTTGATGTGAGCGTAGCCCGTTCCAGAACTGTGGCATTAAGTCTGGTGTCTAAGATGTCACAAGATGTAAGCTTCCCACCTGACAAGATGTTGCCTCCTCCAAGATTCCAAACTTAGAAAATCCACCCTGATGCAGATGTGTGGAGCACCGAAACACATACCACTTGAAAACAGATGCCTCCACGTAAACTCCTATAATCTTTCGTGCGGGCCTACCACAAAGAAGGATGTTGGAAAAAGTGGGTTGTCAAATGAAACCTCTTGAAAAATAAAGCATATTTGTATCACAAAGGGTAGACATTTTATAACACAGTAGGCCCACTCCATGCCCTTCATGAGCACACTTGCAGAGATCTTCTGTACTCCACCTGGTGGTTGAGTGAGTGAGTGAGTGAGTGAGTGAGTGAGTGAGTGAGTGAGTGAGTGAGAGTGAGTGAGTGAATGAAGCTCTACCACTGTGAGTTGTTGGGTGAGTGAGTGAAACAATGCTTTACCACTAAGCCGTGACAGCTACATACATAGTCCATCACACACATCTTGACTCCATGTAGAATTGTAAACTTATTATCTGAATGGCATAAATAAATTATCACTGAAAGAGAATTTTGTTACAGGCCACTTATCAGAAAAGCAGAAAGCAAACAATTCGGTCTGGATCAAAATTCCCATAAAATTCCCACAATGAATGTTAATAGCAATAATCTTAACTATTATAGTCTGTGTGAATTGTGGTCTGAACAATAACATACTCATTGATCCAAATGTCTCTTCAACCATCAGATAGCAGCACCACACCATATTTCAGGAGACAGTCTGATTCCTAATATTGACAGAATACCGCTGATCTTACTTCACATGAAACTGGACAAGGAAGGATTCATGGGTAGAATCAAATATGAACCTAAACAGTTAAATGTTTTACTGTTTCTCACATGGAGGGAGGTGAAAGTATAATGACTTCCCATATGGTGGCTGCAGCCAGAACGCAGATACCGCCCTTGATCAATACTTCTTCATGCTATTTCCACAAGTCATATTCATACAAAACAGATGTTGTAATCACTTAATAGCCAGTTCAAAAATATGCACTAAATTTCCTTTTTCACCCTTATAAAGCATGAAAACCCAGTACATTTATCCGTAGAAAAAACAAATACATTATCCAGTCTGGTCACAATAGCCATTCTCTCAGCTGCTACGACTCTGAAGTACTCTTTTGATGTTCGAACCATTGTCTTATAATCCGTCTGACTCGTCAGAAACTTGACAATAGCGTCTTTCTTTTCAGACTGTCTGACATATTAACTCTTCTTAAACCTTCTTGGGAGTTTGTATAGCACAGTGGTAAAGTGTTTGTTCATCAAAGTAAGGCTTGGATGTCTTCCATGGCAACTGCTGAGAAGAAAACTCACTCACTTCATAATTTTACGTGAAATAAAAAAAATTGCATAAGGATTAAACATTTCTTGATCTTAAACTATAGGTGTGAACATAACCTTTCTGCCATACATCTTAAATTACTATCACACTTAGATCAGGTGCTCTAGTCTTGAACTAAGCTGTTTGTTTATAGTTAGTGGAATATTGCTGTAAGGTGGCGTGTCCGCCAACATTTAAGTTTATTTTTCAAGGGATTGCAGCAAATTTGCAAATTAAACAACTTCACATGCAAGGAAGGAAAAGGGTAATTCAAGATGGCTGTGGTATCGCAGGGAGCAGACGAACCCGTGAGCAGACGCCAAATGAACTACCTGACCCACACAGGGGCATCTTTGGCCAGTTAGGGTTTCATTGCAAAAACAAGAAGCTGGATATATCATGGCAGAAAATATGGTGAAAAGCGTGAGGAATTCATTATAAATACATAGTTTATCATGCCACCTCCTCTGGTTGAGGAAAGATAACGGAAGTGATGGAATTTAATCCAAAGGTAGAAGACATGAATGAACATGGAGAATTTCATCCAACAGGATATGTACTCTCCTCCACCAGTAAATATGCTAATAGAAACAAGTTGTTCCTGGTGGGACTATCATCCTGGGATATAAAACTGTGATCTGTGACAAACTGCAGGGCAGAGGAGAGTGGCCAACCACAATCTGCTGTGACGTCTGCTGATGTTGAATTCCTTGAGTAAATTACCGTTCCAACAAACCGGCTATCATGCCTTGCAGTCTTCAATTTCACATTCTCTGATTTGAGTGTCTTGGTGGACACATCACTCAATGGAGGAATGGAGAAATTGGTGGGATTCACAACATCAAAGATTTTTTACACAACTCAGCCTTCGACATGAGCTCTTAGCAAAAGCCATTACACAACCTTGAAGAGCTTCTTCCATTTGAAATATTACCCTAAATAACAAAGGTGATGCATATCTTTTAGCTTGTGGAAGCCCACTGAAGCTGACTCTAAAAGTCAGGGACTGCTATGGTTTCGCTAGGCATGTGGAAACAAGCAACTCTCATCATAGTACACTTCAAACAGGTGATGTGCTTCAGACTTATTTCCCTTCATTTACTATATGAAGGATTGATGGCAAGATGTCTGTACACCCGTTGTAGCATATCATGAATAACCAATCACACGATGATGATATGGAATATTAGAAACATTTTGTAACCACTGCACTTCAACAGCTGTCTTGGAATAAAAAGAAGGTAGACACATCCATGATTGTGATGCTTTACCGTATAATCTTACAATTGGAACAGATTAAAGCTGAAACATTTCAAAGGAAACATATCAAAGACTTGTGCAGGCCGACTTTCTGTGATTGACTCTATTTTTTTCACAAAGACGATCCCGACAGCCTCAAGTCAACTAGATGTATCAAACAGCTTTCTGTGAGATATGAAAGCTTTCATCAAAGCACAACAGAACTCAACATGGACATTAAATCTCTTCTAGCAGTGGGAAAACATGACATATCATAATGTCTGTTTTTCTAGACTTTTAAACCTCATTCCAATAGGTCTGGGTACCGAACCTGATACAAAGTTTGTCACCAAGGACACAAGGGTCATGTTTGAAGAGAATTATTTGTGTGACATACAAAAAGTATCTCAGCATGTCCCTTGCCTAATGGCAAAATGGCTGCTGGTGGGGTACAGGTTCTTCAAAGAACGACCACCAATCTGACATTTGGTGCTGCTCAACATCATCAAGATGGCCCAGCAGGTTTGGGCCATTACTCTGATTGCCAATACAACTGCAAATAGGACAATGGCCTCGATATACTCCTACTGACCCTGAACGTCTCTGTTCAGTCAAGTGTTTGGTAACACAATAATCTTCAGGGATAATTTCAGTGTAACTCATACCCATAATTTGCAATCACAGACTAATGGAATTAGAAACAAAGCTACTGTAACCTTGAGGGTATTACCCACCCACAAAGAAGAATGGATGGGAATGAAGAATGGATTCTATTTTGCAAATTAATGGCCAACTCTTTACACTGCCCATGGCCTATATGGGCCAGATGATGATTGAATGCTCAGCACTTCATCCCCAAAGGCTACACACCTAGGTGTACTTAGGATTGCTGTGATGATTATATGGAACATACTTTTAGGATTCCTGGTAAATACTGAACAGAAATATTGGTAACAACGACACTGGTCTCACAAATAACTGCTTAGATTCCTGCTTAGACTAATTCTTAGTCCCAAATATAAAGTTATCTGTTTTAAAAATACATATCTTCAAAATAACAATCCAAGCCGATAACAATGTTTTGTTTCAGGAGCTAGATGCAATCTAGACTTGTCAAATCATTCTAATCTGAGTTCATTATATAATTTATTCTCTAGGATCAGGGAGACAGACCAAGTCACACTTGTCATCGAATGAGTGAGTGAGTATTGTTTTACACCGCATTTAGCAATATTTCAGCAATATCACGTCAGGGGACACCAGAAATGGGCTCCACACATTGTACCCATGTCGGGAATCAAACCCGGGTCTTGGGCGTGATGAGCGAATGCTTTAACCACTAGGCTACCCGAAAGCCCCGGTCATCGAATGAGAAGATATGAAGATATGATGGTGATGCTTTGCTGCGGTTATTATTGAAGTAAACTAGACTATTTAATGTACAGATGGAAAAGACACCATACTAACAACATTTCACTGATTTAATATTTTAGAAAGCAGAATTTTATAGGGTCTACTACTTATCAAAAACAGTTTATCTGGCAATTTGTGACATATTATTGGGTTCAGCAGCCAGTTTCAAAGAAGCATATTAGCCCATTGGTCACAGCACTCAGTGCATGGAACTCCTCTGAGTGGTGATTATAAGCTCATGATGACTCGGATATGCCTAACAATACCACGGGTCACAAGTAGTGTGCTCCTGAATCCTTGTCTTGCTGTGCATGCTGAAATTACAGGGATCCTTGAAGCCTGCATTGCCAGGGTTTCACGTCTGAAAGAATTCCTGATTGGTTTGGAAGTGGATGGTGACTTTAGGAAGAATGGAATCAAATCATGGTTATAAAATATTGGCAATAATAGAACATGAAGTTTAGATTCTTGTTCAAAGGAATCCCAATAATTGTAAGAGCTAGAAATGTATTGATATTGATAAAACTATGACTGGTCTCCTTTTGATAAACAGTGTGATGTTTAGCTTTTGTTCTACGTGTTCTACTTCAGGGGTTTTGATGAAAATTTGATGCTCTGTGTTCAAGAGTGAGTGAGTGAGTATAGTTTTATGCCACTTTAACAACATTCCAGCAATATTATGCTGGGGGATCCAAGAAAACTGGTTTCACACAATTTCCCATTTGGGAAATCGAACCCAAGTTGTCAGTGTGACCGATTACTGCTTCAGCCACAAGGCTACTCCACCACCCAATCTAGCCTTAGAGGGGCAGTGGGGTAGCCTAGTGGTTAACGCATTCACTTGTCACCCCGAAGACCTGGGTTTGTTTCCCACATGGGTACAATGTGTGAAGCCCATTTCTGGTGTCCCCCACCATCTATATGATTGCCACTGATGAGAAATAGGAGCCAGCACTGAATATTTTGATATTTGAAAAATATCGCCTTTGTTTACAGTTTGGCACGTTTCCTTGAATAAATGTCTCGATATTCAAGTGCTTGATGTATTACATTAGGTGTGTGATATTGTGAGTTCCTCCCAGAAAGTTGCACCCTAAGATATACACATCCTCCAAATATAATCATTTCAAAGAGTTTATACCCAGTCAACTCCCCTGGGAATATAACAAGACACATCTGCAGACACTGACATTCTCCGCTGCATGATGCGTCTGTGACTTCACTACCTCACCTCATCCACAATTCCAGGAATGATATCATTGCCTGGTCTACATAATAGCTGAGAGGAGTGTTGCAGCATTCTTGAAACCTGCACAACACTGACATGCCCTATCTGATATAGGCGCCATTAGGATCCATAGGCCAGAAAGCTCCACTGTCGCCATGTCATACGGTTAGGATGTTATCACATTTATACACCACACATGCAGTGCAAGTATCCATATACAATGCATGGCATTACTGACGTTATACAATGCACATTGTTCCGAGGGATGTATCTGAGTGTCAGATCGACAGGAAAGCCAACCCTGGATCAAAGAAAGTGTATCAACACCACCTTGGGCTACTCGAAGCTCGCAACATTACACACAGGATAATCTTAGTGAGGTGTAGGATGCGTTACGCTTCTTCCTGATCACCTCATGTGCATGTACAGGTACATTAGTGACTCTTGACCTCTGGAGAATGAAAACATGCATTCCCAGGCAAGCCTGATGTGGATGAGAGCACTCTAGGGCATCCAGTGTTATACAGACGATAAGTTCTGACCTCACCTAAACGGGAACCACTGGGCAGAACCAGCTGAATAGACACACATAGTTGTTTATTGTACGGTTTCTGTACACGTTTCTGTACAGTGATACGGCTGATGGCTCATCCCTGGCATGCTTATTCCTCCCTCATCTTTAGAGCTGATATTGAACTTCCTTCCTGTATCACTTGTACCAGAATGTCAAGATGTCATCGGAACTGTTTCAGAACGTCGCACATTAACTTGAGTTCCTTACCACTTCATTTTGTTTAGGGACCGCCTCCGTGGTCTAGTGGTAGAGCGTCCGCCCGGAGAGCGGAAGGTCCAGGGTTCGATCCCGGGCCGCGTCATACAAAAAGACGTTAAAAGATTGTACTTGTTGTTACCCTGTCTGGCGCTCGGCATTAAGGGGCTAAAACAAGGACTGGTCGGCTCGGAGTCAGTATACTGTGTCTGAGTGGGGTATTCATGTTAAACTGCGGCATGGTATCTCAGTGAGCTAGCACTATAAATCGGCATCAGGCCGGACTAGTACAAGCAGCCACACACACACATACACGTGCATGCACGTCGCTATATAAGTGCAATAATCTTGGACGCGACGTTAAACCCAATTTCACCTCACCTCACCTCACCTCACCTCACCTCACCTCACCTCACCTCACCTCACCTCATTTTGTTTAGGAATATTAAACTTAATGAGGGGAGATGTAACACATACTTCTTATAGGAAAAAACAAAAACACAAAACTTGTATCTGTAAATTCAATAACTGTATGTTACAATTATTTTGCAAATTTGCTTTTCCTGTAGTGATACAGAAGGCTTTCAGTGTTCCTGTTTACTGATAATTACCATTTTGTTACCAGTAAAATTAGGCTTGGACCGGTAATTCATGTGACTGCCAGTCCCTGTGGACCAGCAAATAAAAAACCTTATAACTCTTTGTTGTTGAACAAAACATCAACAATATTCATATAAGCATATTTTTGGAATGAAGTCAGGGTTTGCCCTTGTCTAGTTTTAGTGCAAGGAAATAACTTTTCACTTTGCTTTGAGGTTAAATATCCATTTGAAGCGACTTTGTATTGAAATATTTCAAAAAGGAGAAGAGAAATTGTGACAGAAGTTTGTGTGAATGACGTGTAGACCTAATTAAGTTACTTCAGAGATGACATCACTGCACTGCACCAAATCTAGTGGGGACTGGTAATTTTTAGCGTTGCCAGTCCACTAGGACTGACAGTGTCAAAAGCCAGTGGGAACAGTGCTAGAGTCCATGTAAATTGGTTCCTTCCTTGAATCTGTCTGGTAGCCATGTGGTTAGAGTGTCTGCTCATCTTGCTATCAACCCAGGTTCTATTCCCCCTATAACTACACTTTGTGAGGCCCATTCTTTCAGTACCTAGTCCCAATTCTACTCTGCCTAGGAGATATCATTACAATGAAATTACATCACAATGTTTTGCAGACAATTGGGACGTCATCGATTACCATGACATCACAATCAATTGACATCACAATCTATTGACATCACTAATATCTGTGCTACTGAAACTGGTTTGCAGTATTTTTTACATTCAAGACACTGTTGTTTGTTGTTTACATGGAGTGATAAGATGGAAGAAATAGAATAACAAGCCTCGTGATAATATATTGGATATCAAAATCCACTCTGGTGACTCATCTAGTGCTCTATGTAAGGTTAACACAAAAATGGTTGACTATGACACTGCTGTGCTGTATTAGCTAATTTTGAAACAGACTGTAGTTTCAACAGTTTGCCTGCTGATCCTGCCTCCATCAGTGTTGGGGGACAGGACCAATCTAGACTTGAACCCCACTGGCGCTAAGTGCAACTTTGGTGCTAATGTTATTTCATGGCCATAAAGGAAGTTTGTTCAGAGAGATTCATTGATCACTCTTTGATCAAGAATCTATCCAATTTAACGTACAGTCTTTATCAGGAAGATGAATTCTCTCTAGGATATTAAACGGTCTTTTTGAAGGATAGGTACCCTCATAAATAATATTTTTTCATGAATTTCATTTTTAGACATCAAAATCATAACATGCAATATGTAATTAGTTCTAAAGCTAAAAACACACCAACATCATACCTTGGAGCAAAAAGCATTGATTAACACCAACTGCCATGGAAAAGTCCTGGTAACATGAGCTTTATTAAATTGCCCAGCCTTTACGGAGAGTTCAGTGAAACACCTTAACAACATGAAGCCCAATATCAGCTGTGATGACTTGGGTGAACTAATCCAATATACAAGACTCTACACTTTGCCATCAAGCATAGGCATAATGCAATATAGTGGACTATCTACTGTGCCATCAGCTGAGGTCATACATTGTAGTCTAGGTAATTTCATTGCTAACCATTGCTTACACTCCATAATGTCTCCCTGGGGCGAAACCAAGCCTGACATTTACCAGAGATCAGTTGATGGTTCATTCCATTATTGAACGGTAAGGAACTCAGCTGTGGCTTTATAGTCCTTCCACACAGACAAATTCAATATGGTTTTTAGGGGGGATTTCACAAGGAAACACCTTGAAATCTAATAAAGGACATGGACTCAAAAATCCTTACTTAATACTAGGAACACCAATAATAAGAATCATCATCATCATCATTAACACTATTTTCACCATCATCATCATCATCATCATCATCATCATCATCATCACTATCTTCACCATCATCATCATCATCATCAACAACACTATCTTCATCACCATCATCATCATCACCATCATTATCATCATCACCATCACCATCAACACCATCTTCTTCATCATCATCATCATCATCATCAACTATTTGTATGGCACTTTTCCATGTTTGATATCATGCTCAAAGCACACAGATATTAATTACGTCAATGGATCAGAGTGCACTCAATTCATTCTCAGCTCCCTGGGGAGTACACAACCCATTTGCCTGTGAGGCGCTAGATGGTTAACAGTCATATTACCATCTCATCCTACATTACCATACTGGCTTTACAGTTTAGTAACCCTGTAGGTAGTACAGAGAGAGCCCAGTGTAAGGAGAGCACCACCATAACTACCAAGAGGGTGGTTGTATTTTGCTGTAATCTCAAAATCACCTGAAATAACATTCCTTCTCAATATGCACTACTCCTGGTACATTTGACAGATCTACAAGGTCAGGCAGAACAGATACTAATGTAAATAAATTATTCCAACATCCAGGTATTATTTCAAGGCGTGGCTTACAATGCATCACATTTCCTTGGTGATGAAGTGAAATCACTGTAGCAGTGTTAAAAAAAACTGTTATTTCAATCTAAATGTGATTAGCTGCAGAGAGGCAATGAAATGGAATCTGGACACTGAATATGGAATACATTGCAATGACGACTGCTAGACTGTGAGAAAGATGAGAAGAATTATAGTCAGCACAATTTAATTAATGTAAATACTTCTCAGGAAAACACATATCATTTCATCAAATACAATTCTTAACTTGAGAGTCTTTCCAGTTTCTTTCCTGAAAAAGCATCTCATAAATATTATTTCAACAGAAAAACAACTCAAACAAACCTAGAAATAGCTTGCTTGATGAAACAATTCAGACAGAAATTTACTCTACAAAAAATACTATGGCAATTAAAAACAGACAATTCCAGCCTTAAGATGTTCTAACCAGGACCGATGCCTAATTCTCAAGCCTTTCCACCATTGGTGGTTGGTCTCCAAATAAACAAACTTAGAGAGTCTGTCATTAACTCAAAGATTTCTCTTCTGGTTCTTGACAAAGCCTTGGATTTATGATGCAAATGATTACGTTTTGATTTTCTCCCTATGCATGGAATGCGAGACTGGCCACCACCAAGTGTCCCTGATTGAATGTGTACTGTTTCTAGTCAGTGGAAGTGTAATGGCCGCCAGCCAGGAGTGCAAGGTTGTTATATAACAACTGTTGTGAGATTCCGGTAATGGTTGTGCCAGCTGTTATCTAAATGGTACTAGAAAATGGACTTTTACTGAAGTAGGTGCTGTGGCCTCATAGACAAACACTGCCTCCATAGAATATAAAACATCCATGCCAGAGAATAACCAGTCTTGATTATCTGCCCAAACAGACTCTATTAAGCGTAAAGGCAAAATAGCTGAGAAAATTATATTATGAATAAAAATTATGAATGGATCACTAAAAATCTCTGATGCCACCAGGTGTTCGCAACGTATTAAAAAAATCACAAAATCAAAAGGGTATTTATGATTGCTTGTTAAACAAATGGGAGTGTGTGCTGCAATCTGACTGATTGAAAAACAAAATCTAGAAACAAACCTAAAAATTTCTGAGACCTTTCACTGCATATATATATATACTTTTCTTGATAAGTACCTTCTAATCTCAGTCTCAAATTTGAAAAGTAAACCCCTTAGATGAATTAGATACCATGTTAATTAATAGTCTGAATAATATTTGTCAGAACAACTTGGATATAGTTTTTTTCACACATTCTGCTGACAAGGTGAGTTCAGTGATCGTGGAAGCATGTGACGTCATGGCACTCTGGCGGGACATCATGGCACTATGGCCTGACGTCATGGCACTCTGGCCTGACGTCATGTCTGCCTCGCAGCTGTTAGTGTTAATGTGGTGAGAGAGTGCTTCACAAAACCACTAATAACATTTGCTTAAAAAAAACACTGATAATGTTTGTATTTGACAATGTCAAGAAACAGTACATGTTTCAAGATTTGTGTTTTATTGAGTATTTGATGCACGGAAATCATACCATTTGAAACCCCCTACTAACGCCAAATAAAACTGCATATGTGTATTGTATGTGTAAGTATAAGTATAAGTACGTGCCATATAGCATTTAAACCTCATTCCTCATAAACATTACAAAGATTAGGGCTTGAACGAGTCCAAATTTACTACCCGGGTACCCATTGTCCTATTACCTGACACTGTAGGTCTCAGGAGATGTCTCAAAATGTCCGATTGGGAACATTTTTAGCATAGCCCTGGCAAAACGTATTTAGATACATGTATTAAACAATCTGGTCATTCATACACTGTAGTTGAATTAAGTTATATCTTTTTCAACCACATGAAAAATAAGAAGGAATGGGTGCATAGTCAGAAAGAAATGCGAACATTTGTGACTTGTAGTGTAACCATAGAGTTCTAGATAATTTTTGTCATTAAACATTATATCCCGTGACTAACCACGGTCCTACTCAGTAACCACACGAACATGGTACCCAAGTTACCCAGCCCAGCCCTAACAGAGATGTTGTGTGTCAATCGGCTGCATTGACAAGGGAGCAGATATTGCCACATACTCCACAGTGCACGCTTCCACAGATCACAAGGCCGTACCCAACAATAAAGTCACCTTCATGAATGAGAAAGAATGTCAAGTTTCAGGAACCATGAAATGGGAGGCCGTTTACCAAAGAACAACTGTCATTGAAGCTGTGTAAATTGTGTACAGAGCTGTCCCAAACCAAGGCTCATTAAATCAACTTTCTGATGGGAAATACAGGTGTGAGCACAATACACAGCTTATGTTTCACTGTACCTTACTGTACAACAGCAGGAAGGTTCCAGAGCTAAGTCATACCGTACCAATACAGATGCTGGAAATGTATGCTTGCACTTCATCTTGACTTGAAATGAAACTACAAAATGCCTCGATTGTGTAGCGGCCATAAAATTTCCGAGTCCCGTGATGGGATTCGAACCACGGACCTTCTGATCAGAGGTCGGACGCCTTGTCCACATGACCAAAGAGGTTAACCCCGTCAGCAAGCTGACAAGGTAAGGATGTCATCTGTGGGATGACTCCACGCCCTGCTACAATTGCATGGCAAAAATGAATACTATTTGTATGACAACATTTCCAAATGACAAAACGCATTCATGCTCCACCAAGACATTCAGAATATCCCTATCAGACGTTGAGAAGTATATAAACATATCATGACACCCTGCTTTAGTTTAATGATGTCTGCATATTTTGGCAGTGAATCCTCCTTACTCAGTGAAATGAGGCTGTTTAAATGTCCCAAACACAAGCATTGAGGATGTTTTTGGGCCATAACACGTCAGTAAATATGATACACTGGGGTCTTTGATCTTTCCTTTACAAGTTTCAATACACATCACTTCATTTTAAGCACATAAATTCTTATCTGTCACATAGTCTTATGATAAACAAGAAACAATTTGAATGCATCTCACAGCATCAGAGAGCAGCCAGACTTTCCATCCTGCACACACCGAGGTTCACTGCTACAGATCTAGTGTAAGCTGATAGTGTAAATAGCTATTGCACCAGTCTTGAATGAATTACAAGTGAAAATTAAATCAGCAGAGCTCATTTGGTGAGATGGATAGCTTTGCTGGGCATATTCTATCATCCTGAATTAACAATGTATTTTCATCTAGAAATACAACACGTAAATCCTGCCAATATCAAATAAGCACGACACACCAGCCGAGAGATAAACAGAGACTTTCTATTGCCAGGATTTACAGTGTTGATCAAAAACAAGAGATATTACACTTCAAAGGTGGGGAAGCCGACAGAAATTCTTTGCTTTCCAGTCTCATTTCTCCAAAGAACTTGTCTCTCCCATGCCACAATGCAGGATCACAATACATTATAACTTCATTTCATTTTTTTCCCCAGCATGGCTCTTCTTCCATAGTTCTTGATTGGAGATTTAGAAAAGTGACAAAAAGAATCTTCACAGGAAGTTCTCTTCATCTGCTTCACCTTTGTGGTGTAAAGATTGTAATCCTGTGGTTTTCTGGGAGAGCCACCCAGGAGTTCCAGCAAACATGCTTCGAATTTTGTCGGCTTGTTAGATAAAATGGCTTTATTCACATAATTTGAGCTCCTTCTCTGAAGAAGTGATATCCTTCTGGTCCTGCTGTCTGTCACACCTGTTGTAAAAGTTTACAAGGAAAAGATGGGGAACCGTTGCTGCAGGTGATGTGTAGTCTACTAAACTTAACTGTACAAGAGACAGTAGACTTGCACAAGTCGCTAAGGCAATGATTATTAGTTTAAATCATAATTTCTAGATTATGTAAATAATAAGAACAAGTTGTCCCTATAAGAGACTGAAGTCCTTACGGTCCACATATCTAGACTTGCCTATTAGGAGGATAGAATTACTACACATCCATGGACCTTTCTTTCAGTACAGCCTTGGAGCAAGGCTAAAGAGAGAGGTCACATCATAGTACCAATCTTTACAACTGCCACCATGTCTAATTCATAATGTCCTGTATGGAAACTGAGTTCAAAGTACCTCATGCTTTGAACACACAATGCCATTTAGAAAGTGGTCAAATGTGTCAAATGTCATATTTGGGATGACACTTTCTTAGTAAAGTACAGATTCTAGAACTTTGGGGGGTTGAGTCCCATACCTCATGCTTGTTCTTAGAGTTGTTCAAAGTGAGAAGTTCTCTGTGACCTCAATGTCATTGTACTCTAGGAGTATAGGACATTGATCATGCCCAGGTAGAACCTTGATGACACCAGGTGTCCATAAGGTGGATCACCCATGTGAATGTCATTGTTTACACCAGGTGTTGATGTCACCTGCCTCCATGGTTGAACCCCTAATGTGAAAATGCCAGCCAAGACACCGGGTGTCCACAGGTAGAGTGTGCCCTGCATCCATGGTGGAGCCCCTAATGTGATTGTTATTGTTGACACCAAGTGTTGAGGTCACCACCTGCCTCCATGATGGAGCCCCAAATGTGAAAATGCCAGCCAAGATACCAGGTGTTGATGTCATCCGCCTCCATGATGGAGCCCCTAATGTGAAAATGCCAGCCAAGATACCAGGTGTTGATGTCATCCGCCTCCATGATGGAGCCCCTAATGTGAAAATGCCAGCCAAGATACCAGGTGTTGATGTCATCCGCCTCCATGATGGAGCCCCTAATGTGAAAATGCCAGCCAAGATACCAGGTGTTGATGTCATCCGCCTCCATGATGGAGCCCCTAATGTGAAAATGCCAGCAAAGACACCAGGTGTTGATGTCATCCGCCTCCATGATGGAGCCCCAAATGTGAAAATGCCAGCAAAGACACCAGGTGTTGATGTCATCCGCCTCCATGATGGAGCCCCAAATGTGAAAATGCCAGCAAAGATACCAGGTGTTGATGTCATCCGCTGAGCCTCTGATGTATGAACGTAAACAAAGACACCAGGTGTCTATAGGGAGTTTGTGTCCTGCCTTCTTCAAATACAATCAGCCTATCTGTGAGTCAACCCTGCACATTTTAGAACAAAAGGTTTAAAATATGACACCTACCTGGCATTCTCAGGCCCGACTTGAGCTTTGTCATATGATGAAGAAGCTGTTATGGCATCATCTGGGATTGCGCCAGACTGCATACCCAAAGCATTCAGACATTCCTCTGAAAATCAAAAGACATAATTTCATTATTGTGGACCAGAATTAGTTAAACTGAGCAAAACCAATTATGAAGGGCAATCATCAACAAAATACAGAAATTCCTATCCTGCAGCTGGATTTTGTTTTGTTTGCTGCTTACTCCGCACTCAGCAATATTCCAGCTATTCGACGGCGGTCTGTAAATAATCCGAGGCTGGACCAGACAATCCAGTGATTGATATCATAAGCATCGATCCATGCAGTTGGGATACTATGACATGCATCAACCAAGTCAGCAAGCCGATCCCATTAGTCGCCTGTTATGACAAACATGGGTTGCTGAAGACCTATTCTAACTGGACTGGATATATAAAAATAAAAATTATGATAAACTTTCATTTATAATTCATAAAAATACCAGACTAAAACATTTTTCACATTCATGCAGAATAGTCCTCTGATGAATCTCTCTCATCTAGCCCGGTTCAATGTATGTAAATACTACAAATGTTGTAGAAACAATACTTTTCAAACAATATATTTTTGTAATTTAAAATTCCAAATAAAAAAACGCAGCTATTGTATTGCCGATTTGACAAAAAGAATATGTCTATATCTTTGCACATCAATTGAAATTTAATGATTTCACAACAACAATTTTTTATACCAATATCTGTAAGTGGAAAATGTTTCAAAGAGTAACCATGATTCAAGACAAAGACTTTGTGAAAACCAACAAAGACGCATAAAGCTCAACATCATCAGAAAGATGACAGGCATCAAACTCCATCGGTGATAAAGTAAAACATTTGGGGTCTACAGGGAACCCATCAACCGTAGCCCCGTATTCTGTGTGACAGTGTCTCCCTTGGTGACTATAAAATACCATGTTCGAATTGGGAACGTAATGTCAGATTTGAGGCGTAGACTCACTGGCGCCAACTAAGATCCACACAAATCATAATAGAAAGTCCAAACCTCCATTCTCCTTGGAGGAATCATGTCTCCCTTCAAACCATAGCTGCATCAAATGACAATAAGCATTTTTTTAAATCTGTAAAAGCATACCCCTCTTCAACATTATTTTTGAAAATTTATATTCTAATTTTCAGTCATTTCAAAACTCAAACCCCATGTAGGTAACTGCTTGTTGGAAGAGGCTACTAAAGGGATTGGGTGGTCAGGTTCTCTGACTTGATAGTTCTTCCATCCTAGTTTCATCTCATTCCTTGGTTTAGACCAATGAAGATCCGGGTAGAATAGGTCTGCAGAAACCCATGCTTGCCTTAAAAGGCCACTATGCTTGTCGTAAGAGGCGACTACCGGGATCGGGTGGTCAGGCTTGCTGACTTGGTTGATGCATGTCATCATATCCCAATTGTGTGGATCAATGCTTGTGATATCAATCAGTGGATTGTCTGTTCCAGAGTGCCGTCAAATAGCTGGAATATTGCTGAGTTTCGCATTAAACAACTATTTTTAATGCATCAGTAAGGGCAATCGCAAATCATTAAGTTAGATTGCACCATTATTTCAATTCCGGTTTTCTTGCAAGATGCCAAAATGTTGCATATACTGGTACCGGTCTTGTATTCCAATCAGCAGGGGATGCTAGAAATGACTGTACTGTTTTCCTATTAGAAGAATGTCAAATACTGTAAATCCTCTTACTTCTCCACTAAGCATATCAGTCAGCGTCTTCTCTTCCCATTTCATCAAATATTTTAATGCATGAATGCTTTTCAAGTTATTCGCAGCAGAGTGGATGCTTCTACTTTCCCTAAGACTTGCTACAAACATACGAAGTGACATGCTTGACAGCGAGATCGCGTCAGCACTGTCGTACTCCTGACTTGAAGGAAAAGATGGTTGTACAGCCCTTTCTGTGACGACAGGAGATAGGTGGCGCTGACCTTATTATTGATTGTCGGCTGTTAAAAAGGCGGCTTCATCCTTTCATACACGAGGTATTACACAAGGCCATCATGGAGTAAAACTTGTCATTTGCTCAGCGTCTCATCAGAAAGCGTCTTATCTATGATCCATGATGAAAAACCTCAGATGCTGTGGGGAAATATCATTCACTATCGATCAACAACAATGTCCCGATTGCGCATTACTTGTAAAATGAGATCCGCTCAAAAACACAATCCTTTCTCACATACATCAAAATTACTTTATCATTATCTCAGCAGTAAATTCATTTTTTACCAAATTGCACCCAGGTTAATTAGTTAAGAATTAGATAGTTTTTGCATCTGTTCTAATATTACAGTTGAGTTATTTCACAAACAAGATGGAGTTACCTCCCTTGTGCTACTGGTTCGCAGGAAGAACTATAATGACATTGCGATGGAAACAGTTATTGATACAAGGAAAATGTCATGTGTCTTCCTTACTATGTCAACTTCGCATCTTTTACATCTCACTCTGATACAGGAAGGAGGTATAGTCTCCTAACTTCAGGACTTTTTTAAAGAAGAGCTATGTATATCCCTTTGAGATGGAAGTATCTCCAGTATAACTCCTGATGCAAACCTGTTATTGTTGAAGGATGGCATAATATATTAGGAGATGGTTCGGTAACAGCCACGGAGGTAGTAATGGAAAGATAATAGAATCCCTTTCTCTTTTGCTTTGTTGCTGAGATGAACAATTATAGCATGGAGGAACTGGCTGCATGTTGTGTTGCTCAAATCGTGACTGATATGTTTATATAACATTCGTGTGGGCCAAGCAACTCATTGTTACATGGAGATGAATGAACAAAGAGCATAGGACTCCTGCTAGACTTGCACAAGTCTATAAGGCAACAATTATTAGTTTAAATCATAAGTTCTAGTTATGTAAATGATAAGATGAGGTGAGGTGAAATGGGGTTTAATGTAGCGTCCAAGATTATTGCACTTATATAGCGGCGTGCATGCACGTGTGTGTGTGCGCTTGTACTAGTCTTGGACTCATCCCGATTTAGATGGCTAGCCCACTGAGATACCATACTGCAGTTTAACATGAATACCCCACTCAGACACAGTATACTGACTCCAAGCCGACCAATCCTTATTTTAGCTCCTTAATGCCAAATGCCAGGCAGGGTAACAACAAGTACCATCTTTTAACGTCTTTTGGTATGATGCGGCTGGCGATCGAACCCCGGGCCTTCTGCTCTCCGTAAATAATAAGAACGAGTTGTCGCTAGTAGAGACTTGTACTGTCCACATATCTAGACTTGCCTATTAGGAGGATAGAATTACAACACATCCATGGACTTTTCTTTCAGTACAACCTTGCAGCAAGGCTCGACTTGCATACAGCAGAGACTGGTGTTGTCCTGTTAGGTGCTGTTATCACAGGTTATTTCTGGCTGGGCTTGTTGTGGCTACATCATCTGTAGAACGCCGATGAAGGCATGCTCCAACAATAAACACTTAATGGAGATAATCAAATTCATAGCATACTTTATAAGACAGATTTAGGTTGACAATTTTCACTGCAACAAACACCAGGGCTTGTCATTGTTCTAATTAATGGAGGCTTATCAGATTTTCTGTGCTCAGTGCTCCCGTGAAATTTGACAAAAGATAAAACCGGGATGACGTTTCTGTGAATTCCTCCAGTGAATAAAATCGCACATTTGCATGTCACCGAGTGATCATTGCACGACCATGTTTGCCGAGTCCCAGGGCTCACAGATCAATACATCGTAATGGATTTAATAGCATCCAGTATGGCCCAGGCAAAATGGATTAAATTCGTTGAATTTTGTGGCGTTGTACTTGCTACATCCTGCTTAAGTTGTGCATAGGCTGTCAAGTCGGAAATGAAAACGGGCACAGCGATCGAATACCATCCTTTTATCAAGGCAAGAATGAAGTTTACGTGTCCGACCGAAACCCAAGTAAATGCAACCTTCATACCTGTCTCATTAAAATCTGATAACTCACACTTCAACAGTTTTCCATGAATGAAATTTGTAGGAGAATGCTTGGTTTGATGACAAGACAATGTTCAGGAAAAAATGGTTTGGAACAAAGGATGACAGACTTTCCTTGCTTGTGTCAAGTTTGATAACCAGCATGTTTAAACACAGCCCTTCAGAAATGGACGAAGCAGACGTGAGGCGACATGTGTTAATTGCAGATTACATAATCTCCTTGAAGTAAGCTAATTT
Source organism: Haliotis rufescens (assembly GCF_023055435.1). NCBI lineage: Eukaryota > Metazoa > Mollusca > Gastropoda > Lepetellida > Haliotidae > Haliotis > Haliotis rufescens. The sequence continues at coordinate 35,651,193 of NW_025964372.1, read as the reverse complement.
TGTAGGAAAACACAAATTGACATCACCCAATTAATATTTTGTCATGCAAATATGACTCCCATGTCAGAATTGTATCAATTATTATAACATCAGCTGATTTGGATAACTATTAATAAGCCAAGCAATCCCTCACAGGAATATTCATACCGTTATCCTTTTGTTATGCTAAAACTTTAATTTTGACTTGCCTTTGCATGTTTTTTTTATGGGTGCCGGGGTGGGGCAGGATACACTCACCTTTTTGCAAACACCTGGTATCATCACTATTTGATAGTGATAGCTCATAATATAGTCGGAATTGTACAATCGACTCTCCTTTCAGCAAAGATTTTTTTATGAATATGGAAAGGATTTTGTTGCTTTATTTATTATTACTAATTGTTATCATGAAAAGAAGATTCTTTTTGACTAAATGACACATGCCACAACAAAAAACAAATACTTATTTTTTATGCAAATTATGTGAGTGGTGGTGCTACCAGTAGAATAGGACATGCATAATTATTATGAAAGAAAATTCTTTTTGTCTCAAAGACAATGAAAATGATGGCCAAAACAAATACTTACTTTTTTTAATGTCCAATGGAATGTTTTGGCAGATATACAAGACTGATTATTCTATGGCGTTGACATTTTGAATTTACATCTATGATTCGAATAAACAGTAAATATCATCCACCTTTTACTTCTTGATATCTTAAAAGTATTCCTGGGATTTATTTACGTAAGCCTAGATTGCCATCTCAGAAAGAAGTCGAAGCTGCAGGCAACTATTTCAGATTTGAAGGATGTGTGTTTCCGGTTTGCTGGAAAGGTTTGCTGGACCAGTAGTGAACGTGACAGTGATAGAACACTTCTGATTGCCTTAAATCTGTTAAGAAGCCATGCATTGTATGTACCAGAGAGTGTATCAGTATTATGGTCCGCAATATACACTTCTCACGGGAGAACGCTCAGTCTATCAGCTGAAGAAGAGATAAACCTTTCTCAATGACAGAAATCAGTGTCTAAATGAGGCTTGGAACAGCTGATCTGATAGATATTGTTATTTATTGGTTGTGGCATTAATAGAACATTTCTGATTAGAGGAAGGCCAATGGTCGTCTGTTCTGAGCCTGCATGTTCATGGCTTCCATTTGCAACAAGACAAGCACTTAAAACTATGAGGTGAGCTTGTTGGTTTGTTTGTCTGTTGTTTTACTCAGCAATATTCCATCCTTATGATGGCTGCCTGTAAATAATCAAGACTTGACTAGAAAATCTAGTGATTGACGTCATGAGCATCGATCTACGCAATTGGGATATGATGACATGCATCAACCAAGTCTGACCACCCGATCCCGTTAGTCGGCTCTTACGACAAGCATAGTGGCCTTTTATGGCAAGTATGGGTTCCTGCAGACCCATTCTACCCGGATCTTCATGGGTCTAAACAAAGGAATGAGATGAAACTAGGATGGAAGAAGACCTAAGAATTAAAAACACAACAATGTACTTGGCAAGAACACTAATCCCCTCACTCACCTGTTTCGGAGACAGGTTCATTTGTACAGGTGTAACAAACAACGAAAACTGTTCTTGTTTGTTATTCTTAATCCCATATTTGTCCCATATTATATCCTTTAAAGATTTTATTTCAGGCATATCATATTTATCTCAAACCTATTTGAAAGTTAATCTCAATTGAACTGTGTAAAAGAATCCGTATGACCCAGCAGGTGTTTGAATGAAGTAAATGCGCTGTTCTTTACACATCAGTGTTTGTCTAGTTCAGAACACACATTTGTACGCAACCTGTGAACGGCCTAGGTCAACTTGCAAGGAGAATTGAAGAAAATCTGCATTTTTATGTCCACCTGATTAATTCATAGCCACAGATGTATAGCAATGCCATCAGATGAGGTGAATATCACACAGTACCCACAAGGAGGGGATTAACACCTATATCACTCACATGGCAAGGGAGTGAGTTCCTCTTTTAACACTGCACACTGCTTACCATCAGCAATAAACCACTGTACCCAAGGGAAAAGAATTCTGGAGTAATATTACATATATTTAGATCTGCACTCTCCAGGGGAAGGTAAAAAGTGTTTTACTTGCTATAAGAGCAATCGTGTCGTGCAATCTTCATTTCCTCATCTGGCATTTGTGTAAGTAACTGTAATGTCCTCCAAGAATAGCATGAAGCGTTTAATAGCTATCTGGTGCATATTTCTGACATCCTGATGATGATCAAGATGGCTTTACTAGATGTCCTGAGGAATAGCATTGAACAGGATAATCTATGCATGCCCCTTACTAATAGTTCTGCTTGTCCAGGTAATGGCAGTTTATCTATTCTGTTTGAGGATTTGAAACAGTGTTACAAATGATGAAAGAAGCTGAAGACATATGTTGGAAGACTCCACATCCTGACGTTATTGCTAAGTGTCTGGATGTTATGATCAAGGCGGAGGTTTTAAGAGTTTATTCCATGTTTTCACTGCAAAGATCACAGGCGGCTCAAATGTGCCATCAGTACCAACATCATCAGCTAACTGATGGATGCTCCAATCTGAAGTCCATGATGGTCAATTTGTCCATTTGGATAAAGCGCTGTCTGCTTTTTCAATAGACGTCTGCCTCCATTTTTGTCTGCCTGTTATTGGTTCCTTGTTCATTTCCGGACTATTCTGCAGTTTGTTTTCACTGGGCAAACTCCAACTGCCGACAGGGATGAACAACACGAGGTAATACTCTCCACTCAGATACAACTAATTTCCAGCACAAACCACAAACCCATCACTGCTTGCAATTATCACTTGGTACGAAAGCAGACAGTCAAACCTGTCTCTTTCAAACATCAGTAATATTTCCACCTTGTTCATTGGCAGATACTGATTACTGTATAATGGATCTGTGGTATCAGCAAGTTGTCTAACATCAGATGACTTCCTTCACAGCTTCAAATACCTAATTTCATTTACTTGATCAAGCAACACCTATGATGTGTTTTGGAGGTTTGGAGGAGGTTTAGGGTGGTGTTGGGATGGGAAGGTCTGATGGCAGGGGAACGAGCTGATCATTTCTACATATTTTCTTAATTATTCCTCTCACAAAACTGACAACTTGTCAGATTTCATCAAACCAGATTAGTTCAAGCAAATAAATTATGCATGGGCACCTCGTCACTATTGAGAGACTAATTCCACAGTGACCAATGATTCATCCAAGTGCATCATGGGTTTGGTCATAACTGTGACTCTTGTGCAGCACTAATTATTAGCCACTAACTCTTGTTCCCGTTTCACAAAGCCACTTTCTGACTATCCCTCCAAATTTTATTCAATTTAAAGACAAATATTGCCTGAAACATGTAACCGCAAAAAATATCCTCCAATCATCAGTGATTACGTTGTGTTAAGTGTTTACAGATGTTCACAACAGATTGAAATCAAACCTTGCATGTTTCGACATGTAACCTAGTTCATTGTTTGCATAAATATCACATTTTATATCTATTATTTAGATGCTTAAGTCCTCCCATCCTGGAATCCATTTTCCTCCAGAAAACATCGGAAGCTGACAAACAGAGTGTGTTCCTGACCAATAATTGACCAGGTCTCAAATGGCAGCACAGCACGAAAACTAGACATCGAATTAAACATCTCCATCTACCCTAATGGGAACTTGGCATTTCAAGCAAGAGAGCTACAAGGAATGGCATCTACAATTATATATCGAACACGAAATCGTAGGGAGAGGGTTGATGAATCAGGTTTGGAAGTAATTAACGTTTTTGACACAAGTAATTTGAAGCGAAGTACCTAGACACTTCTGTAGACAGCATGTGACAAGGAAGATGCACTGCGTAGGAAATTATCCTTCATTAATTGGAGAACCATACGGGAGAAATCAATACATTCCGACAGACTTATCACATATAGCCGCCTCAATCTAATGTTGACGATAGCAAGTTATTTCTGACATGTTTTTGCATTACACTCAATTTTAGCTGAACTTCTCTGTGATTTTTAATATCTTGGCTGCCCAAATATGAGGAACGAAATCCGATAAATACATTTCTTCTATCAAATCTTTTGACACAAATACCATGTATTGTCAAGAAGTAGATTTGCAATTTTGACTCAAAATGACAGACACGTCTCAAAGTTGTAATACTTGTATCTTGGGAAGAATTCTGAAAGCACAAATATGTCAAAGAGGCCGAAATCTCTACACTTTGCTCTTTAAAATGTCAGGAAAACGGTGAGAAAGTACTATTTTTGAAAATTATTGAACACCCAGGCATGACAGCTAAAGTCCCAGCAGAGATACCAAAGCTGATGGTCTCAAATTGCTAATGACCTGTCATGTCTGATACACACTCACCCATAACTAAAACACTTTTAGTGACTAGGTGAGTTCAAACAATGGCAGTCTCCTGAATACTCCTGTTATTTATCAAAAGTATTGTCACATAATCATGAAATGTCGGAATCAGGGCCCACTTGCACAAAGCGATCTTAGCGCTAAGGTGATCCTAATTCCAAAATTTTAATATAGGCTTACAATAGTCGTAGCGCTAAGATCGATTTGTGCAAGTGGGCCCAGGAGTCCATGGTGGCGCATAAGCAAGTCAGCTCAGAGAAACCTACTTGTTAATATGAACTTCACAATATTTTTGAGAAGAAACTGTCAGATATGTTTCTTTATTACACAAATTTCTGCCATCTTTTAAATTTCAAAACATCAACCTTGAAAAGTCATTCTTCAAACAACTAAGAAACATTTCATTCTTCAACCAGCAAAGACATAAAATGAGAATGAATTTCGAATCAATCTTAATGTCTTACTAAAAAACATCGCCTGCTTCTGTAATATATGTTGCTAATAAACACAAAATTTTAGAACATAAAGTGAGATATAATTTTCTGATCAATCTTAATGTCTTACATAAAAACATTGCCTGCTTCTGTGATATATGTTGCTAATGAACATAACATTTTGGAACAGAAAAGAAAAGAAGTGAGAAGTGTTCCAAAGTGTGATAAGTCTTAAATACGCGCTCGTTAACAGCTAGCTGTCAGGATTGACGCCTAGCAACAAAGTAATAAAATCTGTCTTTAAAATTTGAAGAAGTGACATCATAATGTTGCAGTCTTAGGTTACTACACAACGCTTAGGAAAAGCTCTGCCGAAATTATGTGTGTGCTGCAGAGCTAGCTTCAACAACACCTGAGCGCCACCTAGATATTTCATAATCGTCCGTCTGTTCCTGATGCTATTATATCTGTGAACGCATATCAGCAATTTGCAACAAATTGTGCTTTTGTTGTTTCAACTGTTGTTTACATCTTATTTCCGGAAACAGGTAAAATATGGCTCCTGTTCAGTTACAAAATCTGGCGAGAAATGGATTTCTAACAGACGGAGCAGATAAGACATATAGGCTTGGTGTATTTTTATAGAAGCTACGCTGCAAAGAAAATAAATACAAATTTTACCTGGGCCATCAATTCTTTGTGGATCAACAGGTTTGACTTTGACAAGATGTAGATTGCGTTAAATTGAATCCTAGGTTGCAGTGTTTGAGTGACGGACCACGATGGACAGATTGATAACACTAATGTTCTGTCAGCAGATGCATTCACTGTACACTGTTTATCTTCTGTTTCATAACAAAATAACACAGTTACACCTAGGATGATACTGTTAAACTCATCAAGCTTATTGTTGTATGTGGTTTAATACTTTAAAGCATAGCTCTGTGAAAACAAAACAACATACTGAAAACATTTAACTTCAACCTTTGCTTTTGGAAACATTTAACTTCAACCTTTGCTTTTTTTTAAAATTATGCAAAAATTGATCATCTACAAAACTGAGATTTCTTTCTCCATCTAAAAACGTAACTGAAATAAGGGAAAACAGACCTTATGCCTAAGGTGAAATTGGGTCAGAGGATGTTTTTCTTGCCTGAGTCGTATCATATCTTCCATGTCACAACACAACCTGTATTGAGTATTAATGGAGGATATACATCTCTATGCACACAGAGTGAGTGAGTGAGTGGGTGAGTGGGTGAGTGAGTGAGTGAGTGAGTGAGTGAGTGAGTGAGTGAGTGAGTGAGTGAGTGAGTGAGTGAGTTGTTTAAAACTGCACTCAGCAAATATTCCAGCCATATGACGGCAGTCTGTAAATAACTGAGTCTGAACCAGACAATCTTGTGATTGACATCATGAGCATCGATGAGCGAACTTGATCACCCGATCAAGTTAGTTGCCTCTTACGAAAAGCTTGTGATTGACATCATGAGCATCGATGAGCGAGCTTGATCACACGATCATGTTAGTTGCCTCTTACGAAAAGCAATGTATGTGAGTGAGTGAGTGAGTGAGTGAGTGAGTGAGTGATTGAGTCAGTGAGTCAGTGAGTGAGTTACCAAAGCTGGAGACAAAAACGAATGAGCTTCACCAATATGTTAAAATAACCATTCACTACTGAATGTTCTATGAAGGGCAAGTTGGCAAAGTACCAATGCAGCTACTTCTATCCCAGCAAGATGGTGGATATCACCAGTAAGGTTATATACCCCATCTGAGTTCAACCTTTCCATCACGATATAAGAAACATCGCCAGTAACAAAACAAGTAAGTTGGCAGTAACGGCACCGTATTTACCCACCTTCAACCCATAGTCAGACCACCGCCAGGCTGCCATAACATTGGCATATTAAACTCATTTTCTTAAACAGTTGTGGGGGAAAAAGCTTAAGTGTAAACAAGTCTATATTTCACATTAACCTCCTGAATGCTCATTATGCTACTAGCTGCATGGGAAACAGTTCACGGCAAACAGCAGCAAAGTCTCAGGCTGATTTGATATGCCCAATATACATGAAAAATGCAGAGACTTCTCCTTTGACAAAAGCGTCTTTTCAAACATTGTCAGAAAGCTCATTTCATAGACGTGTACACAAGATAAGGCTATTTTTGCTTAATGTTCATTTTGTTGTTCAAAATAGGTAAATCGTGCACATTGTGTGTTCCATGATAACTTCTTTCCATATGAAACCCATGTTGTGGATTTGATGGTAAGGTCAAATGCTGGAGTGAATGAGGACCCAATTTTCAGCTGTAAGATTGAGTGGGAACATCTGTCCTTTCCGCCCAAGAGGTGGCCACTGCTTCCCCTATCATAGACTTTGCACAAGTCTCTAAGGCAATAATTATTAGTTCAAATCATAATTTCAGATTATGTAAATAATAAGAACAAGTTGTCCCTATAAGAGACTGGAGTACTGCCTTTTAGGAGGATAGAATTACTAAACACCCATGGACCTTTCTTTCAGTTCAGACTTGGAGCATCGCTTCCCCCATCACTAATGCTACAGTTACAAGCGTGTTAACACCAGGTACGATATGATGACGTAAACACTGGTACATGCATACAGTGTTTACCAAGTGAAGTCATGTGTAATTTGTAGTAAATATAAATGTCAGCGCCAAAGAATAATCAGTCTCAATTATCTGCCGAAACAGCTATCGATTCCACTGGGCATAAAAGGCAAAATAGCAGTGAAACTTGTATGAATGGATCACTGAAAATCAGTGATGACACCAAGTGTTTGCGAAAAGTAAATTTGGTAAAGTCTTTCCTTCAAGGAGTAATCATATGAAATATTCTTACAAGTCTACCTTACATATACTGCTTCCCCGATCGCTGATAATGTGTCTAATACAAACAAAATGACAAGATTTCACAAATATTATTAGCATAATTATGTCTATCCTTAATGTCTTCTTAAATTGCAGGCACTAAAATCAAAGTGGAAAGATTATCTTGTAAGCTGCATCTGTCAAATTGTTGCAAATCTGTTTCATTTGGAAGCCATGCTGCCTGGCGTTCATCTATACGCTTCCAGTCATGCAAGCATGACATAATCGGCACAAATGGTAATCTGTGCATGCTATGCATGTGATATTGTGCAGCGGGCAACATTAGCTTGCAAGGGGATCTTCCGGAATTGTCTGAATTTAGAGTAAAACACAGAAAGACAGGCTCGTGATCAGCACAAGCAAGTCACATTTTAGGCTTGAGTGTGTAGCCATAGCGTTCATTATGCAAGGATGGTGGAGCACGGGGTGGTGGCATCTGTCTTTGAATTTTCTGTTTAACAAAAACTTTCATTAGGATACGGGAGTTATATGTATTTTTTATCATTTTTGGTGAGTGAGAGGAAAACTGGTGTGTGTGCTTGTGTGAGTGCTTGTGTGTGTGCTTGTGTGTGTGCTTGTGTGTGTGCTTGTGTGTGTGTGCTTGTGTGTGTGCTTGTGTGTGTGCTTGTGTGTGTGTGCTTGTGTGTGTGCTTGTGTGTGTGCTTGTGTGTGTGTGCTTGTGTGTGCGCTTGTGTGTGTGTGCTTGTGTATGTGCTTGTGTGTGTGCTTGTGTGTGTGCTTGTGTGTGAGTGTGTTGTGTGTATAATTGTACTAGTGTGGACTAATGCGTTTTTTTTGCCACTCAAAGTTTATTGACTGAGCTGACCAGTCCAGTTTTATCCCCTAAATACCGAGCACCAGGCAGGGTAACAACAAGCACCATCTTGCAACGTCTTTTGGTTTGATGCTGCCGGAGATGCTTATGTTTTTTTCTGATTCAGTATTATTTAAAAAATGATTGTTGTTCATTTGATGTTGAATATGAAGAATACTTGAGAAATAGATATTTTACAAGTTTGAAGATTCACCATCCCCTTTCCAACTATTGGAAGCAGATGTGATTGCAAAAGAATTCCAAACCTGAATGTGTAATCAATCCGCATGAGATTCATTACACCGTGTGACTAAAATTTGCTCATATGAAAATATTTCTGTCTGCCCTAAGGGAGATAATTCAAGATAATCTAAACAAGACAATATGCACTCTTCAGCTGTGGAAGCCGGGAATGTTGGTCTTGATTGGAAGCATTTCCTGACTATATTGCCAGGCACTGCCTGCACCTACATGTGCATGAGACGTGTGTTTGTACGGGGAATTCACGTGTGTGGCAGCACACAGCCGGCTGATCAAAATAAGCACTGTACACGTGAAAATGTACAGCCAAATCCAATACCACCAGGGAAAGCTAGTTGTTAGGTCAATATTTTCTATGTGTAATATTATCAACACATGTGCTACTTTTGACAGTTGGGATAGAGATTTAGCAATGACATGGAACATGTTGGACGCCATTTCAAAAATAGCAAACAGCCTGGAGAGCTATACCTTCTTTTATTCCTTTTATTACAACCCTCCTATAGTTTAGTAATCTCTCAATGAAATGTAACAAGCATTCATATGAATTGATGACTTGTGGCTACAATAAACGGCCATTAAAATGTTATTTTTTAAACCAACTAAAAAACATATTTTCTAATTAATTCCTGAAAAATAATTCAAATCTGACAAAATAAGTTCATTATTTTCAGCTCATGAAATGAACAGATGCAATATCAAAAGAAAACTCTGGTTTGAAACTGGAGAACTGATTCTCAAAATGAACATTATCAAGAAGAAAAACAAAATTATGGGTTTCCACTTGATTGCATTTTCTCAGGTAACTACCTCAGATGTTGGATTTCTCTTTGAAGTAGTAATGATCTTGACAGGTAGAAACCTGACCAACACTGTAAATTGATCAAAATAAAACACACAGTCAGGATGGTATTGAGAATATTATGCCTTGCCCAGCTCCCTGCAGAGAGCCCCTATTGAGTGATCGATCCTCCTGCCATTAACAATGGGGTGACTGAAACTACCAATACCCATGACCGATGACTGTAATTGATTGATGGACAACACACATTTTCACATTTCTGAGCCATCCGGCATGGAATCCGATGATGGCCTTTGACCCATGTTGACCTATTAGGCTATAGGCTGCGGTATTGATTTATCCCTTATCATCCCTGGTTAGCGTTGATATACATCATATCAAGCCACAATCCCGAGCAATCACGATTTACAATTGTGCGGCTGAGCCCTTATTATTCATTACAGACAATCAAAGCTCGTAGATCATGAGCGAGCTGTAAATATGACTGACTCAAGATGGCCTCTCCCTGCTCGTTTCAAGAGTTCGTCATGGCCTCAAGGAGAATTTGTACTCTGAATTGAATGTTGAATAGCGATACAACAGACACTCTGTATATTACACTTGTCATAACTCCATGGTGATTGGGTGTTCACAATGGAGGATGTGTTCACTGGGGATCCTGGTCCTTGATACTTGCTCCTGTAGAATTAAAGTCTTGGGCCATCAAGTAGAATTCATTGTACAATTCTGTCTGTATTCATTAATCATGATCCAATAGTGTTTGTTTGTTTGTTGTTTAACGCCACACTCAGCAATATTGCAGCTATATGGCTGCGGTCTGAATATAATCGAGTCTGGACCAGACAATCCAGTGATTGACATCATGAGCATCGATGCATGCAATTGGGATCGATGACATGCATCAACCAAGTCAGCGAGCCTGACCATCTGATCCCGTTAGTCGCCTCTAACGACAAGCATAGTCGACTTTTACGACAGGCACTGGTTGCTGAAGACCTATTCTACCCCGGATCTTCACGGGTCGATCTAATAGTGATGATGAGAGGTTACAATCATCATGGATCATAACTCACACAGTCTAACATGGGTTGGTCTGACCCTAGTCTGTCACACAGACCCTGAAACAAATATATCTAATACAGCCCATGCAAGTCTATAATGTCTGGCAAGTCTAGATTACTGCAGTATCAGGATGAAGAGTCTCTGGGCTCCTTTTCATTATATTTCATTACTATAAATTTAAGACCTTTTTTTGTAAAATATGTTTATTTCAAAGACTAGATGTTAACATTGTCTGACCCAGGCTTAAAATTAAAGATAATGTGATATTGCTTTTATAGTGCTGAGTACTGCTTAGAACTCAAGTCCCTCAATCACTCCAAGAATTTTTAAGTCTGGTAAACAAAGCTAAACACATGGTTGTCTGTGACATTAAAAATCACATAAAGCTGCAATTACTTTTTCAGCTGGGAACATTTACGAAAATGTCTTCTCAGAAAGGGTCAGTCCTGAAGTAAAGGGGGAGAGTGAGTGAGTATGATTTTACCCGCTTTCAGCAATATTCAAGCCATATCACAGCGGGGGACACCAGAAATGATGTAAGGAGGAGATATTATTCATGATTTAAAATTAATATGTACAGCTTAAGAGATTTCTGACTCTGCTTTTTGTCAACACTTTCAATGTGAAATAGCCACTAAACTTTATCTTCTGAAAACTGCAGTTTTCAGAATTTCTTGATTTTATGTCACAATGATGGCAGATAAAACATTAAAGTTTATCATACTTGGCTTCACACTGATAATAAGGCACCTGCTACTCAAAGTGAGATTTATTCCTGACGAGATTTACAGGCAGTAAGGCAGGTTTCAATCATATTTTGTAGCCTCTGGGTTGTAAAGTTGAGGGCTGTACCATTTAGTTTTAACATTACATGGTCAGAAGTTGACACGATTATCATTAAAATTCAAGAAGCTTAGACAGGTTGTCACATTAGGCTCTTAGCAGCTGATTTACATTAGGAGGAAAGACATTGTATCTCACACATAAATTCATTAAAATTGTAAATATGGTAACCATAAAATGTCACAATGAAAAATATAATTTTAAAGATGGTTTTCCTTATCCATTTCATCTTGATTTAATTTAATATGACACATTTATTGAGTGTATGAAAGTAAGCAGATTTGACAGGTGTGATCACAATCAATTGGAGTTGGTGTGTGCGTGTGCGTGCGTGTGTGTGTGTGTGTGTGTGTGCATGTTTGAAGGGGTCAGGTTGGAGGGCGTCGGGATCGGGGGGAATATGGTTGGAGGGAGTTGGGGTCAGAGGGGGTTAGGATCGGTGGTTGTCGGGATTGGAGAGGGTCAGATTGGAGGGGGTTGGGATCAGAGGGGGTTGGGATCAGAGGGGGTTGGATTGGAGGGGTGAGGGCAGGGGTTAGGATTGGTGGTGTCAGGTTGAAGGGGGTTGGGATCTGAGGGGTTGGATTGGAGGGGTCGGGATGGAGGGGGTTGGGATTGGCGGTGTCGGGTCGAAGGGGGTAGGGATTGGCGGTGTCGGGTCGAAGGGGGTTGGGATCTGAGGGGTTGGATTGGAGGGGTTGGATTGGAGGGGTCGGGTCGGAGAGGGTTGGGATCAGAGGGGGTTCAATTAGGGGGGTTGGAGGGGGTTGGGATCAGAGGCGGTTGGATTGGAGGGGTCAGGTCGGAGGGGGTTGGATTGGAATCAGGGGGGTTGGGATCAGAGGGGTCTGATTGGAGTGGTCGGGGTCAGAGGGGGTCAGGGTCGGGGGGTGTTGGGATCAGAGGCGGTTGGATTGGACAGGGAAAGGACTGTGATAAGTACTCCATTTACACACTTAATGATTGTTAGGCATCAAACGAGAGACATACACAAGTACCTACCTCAGACAATCACTGCCCATGAATATTTCAAATGGTACATGAGCTGCCCCAGAAACCAGTGCTTATCTCGGTACCTACTTATCATTCACTGAAGGTTAACATGAAGAATGAATATAATCTACAAATATCAGCTAAAAGCAAAAGTCTAATAATATATTTGTCGTGAGTGCCATACAACTAGGATTAAACATGACACTTTGCAGTTGGTGGTCAGATCCAGCAATAAAACGCCACTAATCCTCTCATCCTACAAAACTATTTGTTTTGAAAAAAAGAATAATGATATCAGTGTTTAAAACATAATCTATCCACACCTGAAATAAAGGTCTAGACATATTGCCAACAGCACACACATTACACAATGACTTGTTTTACCAGACTGTTGTCTGACAGACAATGAGGGCAGGCCAAGCGCTGCTATGACAAACAAAAGTGATTTGAATGGGTGCAAATATTTGTTGATCGTGTGATAAAGTATTCTAACATCCGATTAACTGACAAGCCAAATGAAGAGAGATCATAAATTTTATCTCCCTCGCAAGTTGAGGAATTAGGGTGTAGGAGTAATCTGACCACTATCCTGGTGTTGTCCTGTTGGTTAAGCCAATCCTGTGGGTATTTGGGAAGGGGGTAAGGGGGTCACAAATTCGCTTTGATCCGTTTCACTCACTGAACCAATCCCCTGACATTAAACACAGGGGCAGTGTGTATCTGAACAGTTGACAGTGATTTGAAAATCTATGCACTCACTGCACATGGTTCTTCTTTCATCAAGGCTGGGTTAAAAGATATTGAGACCAAAAGTTTTTATTTATAAATCCCTATCAAATAGTGATGATACCAGGTGAAAAGGTGTGTACATCCTGCCCGTCTGGCACTATCACAAACACATGCAAGGGCAAGTCAATTGTTAACCTGAACAAACACAGGAACAAATGTGAAAAAGGGTTATATCGGGCGTTATTTGTCACTGGTGCATCAAATTTGAAAATGTCCTCCACATGTCTTTCAAAATGATTTAATGACTTGAATGTTGCATCCGTGATCAAACAACTTTCGAGCAGACGCACATGAAATCCTTACCAATAAACACGAACAAACGTATCAACCTGTGACCCCATGTTGAGACAGATTTGTCACAATTCGACACATCATATTATGTACGTCCATGAAATTTTCTTAACAAGCGGAAAATATTGTCTACAAAGTACAATGGGAGCAGTAGCGTGAGCGTATTCACGGACAAAGCTACCATTGACGAATTAGTTAACAGCCCAATACACAAGAATTCCACTATAGAGAGTGCTTCAGACTTCCCCTCTATCATAAATAACCCATTTCAGCCTACCCAGGGACTTGGACACTGTATCACCACAGAAAGAATTTACGAGGTGCTATAACTCCTCTATAACTCCTCGCAGGGCTGTGTGTCCATCATTGTATTGTGTATACAAGGTCATAGAGCAATGAGGAGGTGTAATAACTCCTTACAGCTTCCTGTCCTCAGCATATTTCCAGCTAGTTTAACCCTTACATACTTACTCAAATAGTGACCCTTCGTTTTGAAAGAATTATGAATGTACTATTAAAGTCAAATTTGTAGATACAGTAAACCATTAACTGGTCATTTTGAAATATCAAATGTTGTATTGATTCTTCACTTTTGTTGTGTACAAGAGGGTTAACGTTTGAGGTCAGAATAACAACTTCACCTACGATTCTCATGTAATATACACAGTGTTCTTTTGATTAGATATAAGGTCAGTTGGTAACAGGATAGAAATGTGTGGAATTATATGATACAAGAAGAAATTCCCTTGAGAATCAGTTTAATGTCTTTTGAAAGGGATTCTATTGGTTACTTGTTTTGAGAAAATCCAACCTCTCTGGTTCATATACAAGTGAGTGAGTGAGTGAGTGAGTGAGTGAGTGAGTGAGTGAGTGAGTGAGTGAGTGAGTGAGTGAGTGAGTGAGTGAGTGAGTGAGTGAGTGAGTGAGTGGGGTTTAATGCTGCTTTAAACAGTATTCCAATTACATCAAGACAACTTTATTGTACAGAAACATCCACAGGGTCCAAGCTTCAAAGCATGACCGTGACTAGTTGTAAAGAAAAGTGGCATTATGTATGAGCCATTAACTCTTTATCTCAACAATGTAACAGAAGTATTACAATCTTAAGGTCTAGAAAAATGCAGATTTTCTTTTCATGAACATTTTGTAAATGTAAGAGGAGGTACTTTTTGCAAAATGCCCCGATGGATTTAGAAGCATTTTAATTGATATAACTCACAATTGGCACTGGTACAAAATGCTCCTTTGTGAATTGGCCGTAAACATCCATTTGATGTTTTTATTGATTATGTTGTCACAAAACTAATGTTATATTTAGTACTTATCTACATCAAGTGTAATATAATATATTCAATTTTTTTTGTGCAAATTTCTCTATAGGGTTTGTGTTATGCTCTTATGATCAGGCAGCTGGCGTAGCACGGTCCTTCCGTGGACCAACACCCCATTGTTATCTAGCCAGCTGTTCTCCGAGAACCAAGATGATTATCGCCTTGCTACCATGACAAAACAAAACTTTCTCCCACAATTCAATTGGGGTCAAATATGCAATATTTTCAGGATATAAGTCAGAATCCATGCAAGAGTGCTCAAAGTAACAATTTTGCTATACAAAAAATAGGTATTATTGATGTATTTTCAAGACTGCCTTGCTTATAACTTGTTTACAAGCAACTGTCATGGTAACAGCTCTCCTGACAATGAGACACATTTGTCATATTGTATTACAGAAATGAACCATAGTTACGGTTCACATGTATTGATACAGGCAAGTAGCATGCTTATTTTACAACGGGGATGCTCCTCTAGTACATGACTCCCGTTTTGAAAAAATATCACCCAGATTATTGCTTGACACCATGTAAAAAACAAACATGTCATGAAAATACAGGCCCCAATGAGTGCACCACCATAAGAAAGACATCTGTTCTCATCCATTATTCATGATCAAGTCCTATTTTTTTTTTCATTTTTACAATGTTATATTCTCCGAGCCATAAATTTCTTTGAAATCTTTTAAAATATGGAGGTTATTTTTTTCATAA
Organism: Haliotis rufescens; assembly: GCF_023055435.1. Classification (NCBI taxonomy): domain Eukaryota; kingdom Metazoa; phylum Mollusca; class Gastropoda; order Lepetellida; family Haliotidae; genus Haliotis; species Haliotis rufescens. Next base: position 35,635,590 of record NW_025964372.1, on the reverse strand, counting down.
GTGAAACAATTTATGATCATTTTTTATTAAATTTTACAACTCTTTATCATTTATTCATAATTATTTGACACTTGAACTGAAGGAGTGAGTGAGTGAGTATGGTTTTAGCGTTATACCAGCAACATCACGGCGGGGGACACCAGAAATGGGATTCACACATTGTACCCATGTCGGGAATCGAACCCGGGTCTTCGGCGTGACGAGCGAACGCTTTAACCACTAGGCTACCCGACCGCCCCCTGAACTGAAGGAGATGAGTAAACTGGTGAACTGAACAAACCCATGATGAAAGTACCTCCCCTACACTGCTCTTTTGACAATAGAAAGCCATTGCACTGACCGATTGTCCATCGAATCATTCATCCAGTCCAACACCTCATTACCAGCGCAGGTAAATATCCTAACGGCATGTAGCTAAATGTTTGAGGTAGGTGAGAGATGCCTTTCTCTCATCTCTGTTGACCCAAGGGTTGTGATTTCTAAATACGAGCATTTCACTGTTTACATTGAGTTAGCCTCCACATCAGTGTTAGTGGCCAGACTCAGTATAAAGGACTGATTTCATCCCTCCAGGAGGTGTCAATCTTTGGCTGGGTTTGGGCCAGTTTATCAAGTGGGTTTCAAATGTCCATGCTAATACCCCAGAAATTTGATGACCATGTGAATCAGGAGCTTCCTGATGCTGTGTGCTAATGATGTAAATAAATACCTCAACATCTCAGTGGTCCAAATTAGCTAAATTTAAGGATGGGCGGGCCACTGACCATATCTATGACAGATGTCAACCAATTAATATTTAACATCACATTGGCAATATTTCAGCCATATTGTGACGATATATTTAGAACACAGATCATATCAATGGTACAGTAAAACCAGGTTCTGGTTATTTATGATTCTACCATGACATTGAAAAATGCTTGATTCTTATTGGTTAAAATGAGGTATCAAATTTGCATTTGATACTTCTAAAATAGACTTTTCATACCAAAAAATGTGAATGAATGCATTGATAGCCTACACATCGATCGATAAAAAAATGGCTGCCGTTAACCCATCTAATGAAAATGGAAATTTGATACCTCTAAATTAAGCCTTTTCATACAAAAAACATGCTATGAATGCATTGACAGCCTACACATTGATCCATAAAAAATGCCTGCCGATAACCCCTCAGAACTGTATAATATTAATGTCACCTTTCCAGTTGTTGTCACCACAATATTTACATAATTGTAAGGGACACATCATGACAGGTGAAATATTATCAACCAAATCGGTGTGACAGTGCTATAGACCATACAGGTGATAGATACCAAACAGGAGCCCCCCTGCTGGACAGAGCGAGCCATCCATTTGACAAGGTCTCTATTGAGGACAATAACCATAAACTACAACAAGGTTTACATGACACTTTCAAGAATTACTACATCCCCTTAGTAACGGCAATTCCTCTGGTATTTCTAAATTGGTTTTAAATTGGTGTCCTACAAGGTGGTGTACTAGTTCCCTGTCTCTTCAGTATATCTGCGGCAATAAAGCACACAGGCTCCTAATATTCTGTAAGTACAACGCTGCTCCTTTCATCAGTCTTTATTACTACCCTGGGGCGTGTTTACTACCTGCCTTATCATTATGTCAGGCTTATGACCTCTGTCCTGCTTTTGTGAATCTCTTCACAAGATGGTCGATGTAGGGTCGATAAAAATGTCTTTTCAATGTACATCCCTTTCTGACCATCACAAGAGTTAAGTACACAGCAAAAACAGATAACCCAGAACAATGGCAACATGCTTTTTCATCTCCCATGAACCTTAAATTGCAGATTTTCAGTGATCCATTCATAAAATAAAGGGGGCAGTCGGGTAGCCTAGTGGTTAAAGCGTTCGCTCGTCACACCGAAGACCCGTTCGATTCCGGACATGGGTACAATGTGTGAAGCCCATTTCTGGTGTCCTCCGCTTTGATATTGCGGGAATATTGCATTTCAGTTATATAAACCATATTTTGAGGTGCCCCAGGGTCTGTGTATGTATGCTTTTAGCAAAGATTTCTTATGATTATTGAAAGGGTTTTGTCGCTTTTATTTCACTTTAGACCAAAAATTTAAGAAATTTACAAGGGGTACCTGATGGAATGAAATCCCTTCATAAAAGTGATGACTTCATAGCCCTATTCTCGTTGTGTGCTAGGCAGGGTCCACACATAGGTGTGATTACATAACAAAATAAATAGTGTCTGTGAGGTGTGACATCTCTAAAGGATCATGGGATTATCGTTATTCATTTCCCAAGTCACTGCATGTCTCTTTAACGGAGGAGTTGCCATCCAAGACTCGGTGGATCATGTTAACTGTCTGATGGTTGTCTACTGGGCGCAGTCAGCTGTCACACGCTGGTCACTTCAAAGTTGGTCCCTCACCATGTTGAATCACTGGTCAGATCCGTGTCATGTGACTTTGTGATGGACCTGCTTGATCAAGTTCATCAATACAGTATCTACACTAAGTGTACGCTACCAGCCTATATATAAATGTTTATATACCATGAATGAAAATAACATGTAATATCTCTATATTTAACAAACATTATGTATATCTACCTCTCATGGCTATAGTTATATTTATTCCCATATGTAGATAGTTGTACCCTCCCTACAAGGGTGTTCAGTACAATAAATGTTTTTGATTCTTCTTGATTCCCATTCATAACCAACACTGAACATGATTCAGACATCTCACTATTAAAGGAAAGGAAAGTTTCCAAAAAATCTCTATCAGGTATCTGTGTTTTCCTCTGCCAAATTCCGAATCAACTAAGATAAGATAAGATACATTGATTGCAAAAAATCCCATTAGGCAACAGTGAGTGAGTATGGTTTTACACCACTTTTAGCAATATTCCAGCAATATCACGGCGGGGGACACCAGAAATGGGCTTCACACATTGTACCCATGTCGGGAATTGAACCCGGGTTTTCGTCATGACGAACGAACACTTTAACCACTAGGCTACCCGACCGCCCCCATTAGGGAACAGAGGCAATGCAGTCTGTGATAGGCACTTAGAAGTTGGAAGAACATTAATACATGACACTTTTTGCCTGGCAATGTAGTAGGCAAGCATACAATCAGATGCACATACACACAATGAGAATGTTTATGATTAATACCCTGAATCTGTGTTCCTGCATTTTATGTGTTCCCTTTTAGAAATGAAGTTTCCAGGCCAATCTTCAGAGATGAGTCCCTTTCTCGGCATGTTGAACTGAGTGAGTTTGAAGACTTGTAAACTAATGAGGAAGGTTTTGACAGGTTTTCTATTGGGGTCATGTTACAGGAAACTAGAGTTACACAGTGTGCACACCAGAACAAATTAAAATAAATCCTAAGTCAGTTGACAATAAACGCCTTTGATGGTTTCCAGAGTGGTATGTCTTTGACTTGACTTGTTCAAGTCTCTAAGGCAATGATGATTAGTTTAAATCCTAATTCCTAGATTATACAAATAATAACAAATTGTCCCTATAAGGGAGTGGCATTTAGTCCCAAAAATTAAGTTATCTTATTTAAAAAATACAAATCTACAAAATAAAAACAATGCTTAATTTCAGGCTACAGCTGAAGCAATCTCGACTCACAAAATGATTCCTTTTTGTAATTTATTCTCTAAGGGCAGGGAGAGAGAGAAGAATTTCTCATTCAGTACAGACTTGGAACAAGGCTAGCTAGCCTCTGACCTATCTATAATTGAGAGTATCATGGACTGGCTGGATGTGCTCCCATAGCCAGTATACCTTCATTTTGAAGTTTAACTACACAGCTTGGGTGGGGGATGAAATCACAACCATGTGTAGACATTTTCCTATGTTGGAGAGTGGATGCAGATATATAGGAAATGGTTCCCATGTGCTTTGACTCTCACCGATTCTGGCAACAATACCAAACATAGCTACTGATATCAACACCTGAAGGGCAGTGGGGCTTTACCCACCATTTCCTAAAATAAACTTGATGTACTTCAGGCGTGCGACATCCCGGAATACTGTCATGTAAGCTTTACATCCTCGGTTTCCGAAGATAAACTCTTGTGTACCCTGGGCACTCAACACATGCCTAGTCTAAACCCATGCTAATGTCATACAGCCTGTTATTCTGGGATGTCTGTCAAGTATCGTTGGTGAAAGAATCCAAACCTATCTGATACTATTAGAGAAACTAATATACATACAACTACCAATATACTAAATATCATGACAGCTAAGAAACAAAATCAGTTTGTTCATAGTTTAATTTTTATCAAATTTTATTTCTCAAAAAAAAAAAAAAAATTGTCCTGAGGGAGTTTCAAATGAATTCGACACTGTTTGAGTACAAACTGTCAAAATTAATATGATTTCAATTCAATTGCCAGAATATTTTTTCATGTTAACCATTTCAGCCCGACCAAGCCAGCTTCATGCTTGAGTTTACACACAAACACCAGGGCCAAGTCACCTCCGCTGAACAAGGCCTAGAAGCCCTGCTTGCTATCAGAGGGTGTTAGGCTCGGGATACTCAGCGTGAAATATCCCCAACAAACCCTTCCAGCTATTTACCTGCCTTACAGTAAAGACCCTACTATCAAAGCATTTACGCCTCATCAAGGTGCTTACAACGCCTCACTGTCGCATGTACTCTTATATCCGTAACACATTCACTACGTTTTGTTGTGTGATATTCACTCAAACATGCTGTTGATCATGCATGATAAAAGAGGCCATCATAAAAATTTACATTTAAAAACTTAAACAGAAACATAATTCATTTTTTTGTGATATTGATATCCTGACATTTATAGGCCTTAAAGTCTCCTTTTAATGGAGCCATATATCATGCAATGATATAGATATATTAGTGACATAGACAATTGAAATTAACTGATATATGACGGATGCATGGGAGAACTGTTGGTTCTACTGAATTGAAATTAAATTGATGAAACATGTTATACAAAGGGAAAATAGGGCTGTTATCATGTAAATCTAATCATATTTTTTTTAATGGACACACAAAGCTGTATGCCTCAACTGATTGAAATTGTTTCAAATACCAGTAATAAGATCCCAACTCATATCCATGTGAGCCAAAAGTAAGTTATCTGGTATTCAAACAGTATTGACCTCGAATACATGTTTTGTATTAAATAACATCCATGAAAGCCTCTGTAATTGGAAAAGTTTTGTAACATTTCAATAGTTACTGAAAAAGTGATTTATTGCTGTGTTTCTTGAATGCAGCATTATATGAGACTGCAATACCTTCAGTCATGCAGCCACAGTCACAAACAATTATCCCCAAAATATAATCTAAAAATTCTTAACCTATCTTTGACTCCGACTTTTCTAAGAATTTTTTGGAAGGTGATAAGTTTGCCTAGGTCTAGATCTGTCAGAGAGGTGATGAGGGAAGGCTGTGTGATGAGGCAGTGTCTGCAGCTTAATGATACAATTCTTATCACCCTGACACCTACATAACACAATTTACACGTTTCCTGCCACTGGTAGGGCAGGACATGCTTACCCTTTCTGGAAAAACCTGGTGTCATCACTGATTTTCAGTGATCCAATCATATAATTTTCACCACTATTTCGCCTTTAATGCCCAATGGAATCTGTTCTGCAGATAATCAAGACTGATTATTCTTGACGTTGACGTTTTATATTTATGTTCGTAAAAAAGAAGCGTGAAAGCCATGCTATTCTGTCAACAGTTTTCAGCAAGGTTTGAAATATTTTCACATTAAACGTGTGAAACTGCAGCTAGTTCGTCATTTTGGGCTGGGCTGGGCTAGGCTGGAGTGGGCTGGAGTGGGCTGGGCTGGGCTGGGCTTGGCTGGGCATCACAGTTACTCGGGTACTCGGGTACTTGCCTACTCTGGTACTCGGGTCGGGTGGGTACTGAATAGCACTGACAAAAATTCACCTCAACTCCATGGTTATACACTACTAGTCACGAATGATCACATTTGTTTCTGACAATGCACACATTCCTTCTGACTTTTATATGTTTGAATAAAGATAAAACTTCTGTCAACCTCAGTGTATGCAGGACAAGATTGTTTGATACATGCATTGAAATACTTTTTGCCTGGGCTCCAGGAAAACAATTCCAAATCGGACACTTTGTACCAATTTGAGACCTAAAGCAGGTACCTGGATCGAGTAACAGGGGGTCGGGTACCCAGGTAGTAAATTTTGACTCGTCCCAGCCCTGATGGGAGAGCCCTATTCCCCTAACAGCAGGTTCTAATGCATCAGACTTTCAAAGGTCCCAGGTTTATGTTCAATGTTCGCCACTCGGGCGTAGCCAGCGGCCGATTTCATTACAGTTGTAATTCTCAGGAGAAGATCCTCTATCAGTTGATATGGATACTTTGAGGTAACTCCCAGGATATCCCCTTAAATCTTTTCAAATGTAATAATTTATGGCCAAAGTGTAAATGTAACCCCCTTGATCACCACTGGGGCATCACACTCATACCATGCATTAGACCTCATTCTTCATTTGATCTCATTGGTGACCAAGGTGTAACTGCGTGACGGGCCAACCGTGGGCTTACATAGCATCTGTCAACTCTCTCTGTTGTAGTTATTTATGATACTGCTGTCAACAAAGACCCCCTGTCGCTAGGAACTATCTCTATTACCTACAATACCTATATATTGCACAGGTAAGACACACCTGAGTGTAGGTATAACTCGTCAATTGACTCTTATCGGCAGGTGTTGAGGGTGTAATACCCCCTTGATAAAGCTAGGTACTATCTTCCTGTAAACTGCCGATATATAAGGCTCTTACAGGGACAGCCCTTGGAAAAGTAGTACCACAACACGTGTCAAATATTTCTCAATGAGATCCACCGTACAGGAATGTACTCAATTCAGTATTATATTTCTCAAATTCAACAAAAATAATTCTACCCTTTTTCTAATGGTATATGCATAAGTTATCAAATTTAAAAATGATATATTTACACACTTCTGGAATGTTTTCCATAAGCACCTGGATTGTCTAAAAACACAAAGAAACATTCCCACTCCTTCTCAATGTCTGTGGATGTAAGATTAAGCCATGGGTGAAAACTGACAACAATTTTACTCCTAATATCAATTCTTTACATACAAACAGATTTGTTTAGGGAGTGAAATGTTAGCTGATAATGAAGGCGAGACAAGGCGAAAAGAAGGAAACACTTCCTCTTCATTATTAGCGGTATGTTTTAGGTGCAGAGCGTTCAGTGACTCTTCGCTACCACGCATTGTTTGGACAGGTGGAGGTGGAGGGCCACATTTGACAATATTATCTTTCTTTCTCATAAATCTACATATTTCTTTCATATTTAGTTTCATTCCAACCTTTCACTGTTTGACATGGATAGACCTGTAAACAGTATTCCTACCTTGTGAAAATATTCAATTGAAAGGCCAAATCCGTCATTTTCTACTCACAACCCACCCACTCTATCATATTCATACATCACCTTTGGAATCGGTTTAAACCGAAAACAAAAAACTAGTGGAAAGGTGAGGATAATGTTTTCAAAAGCAATATAAGTTACAACCGATTTTAATATGCTGTAAAACAACAACATGTGATTTGAATAATGATGTTGTGTTAAGTAAAGGCCACCCTCAAATCTGTCCCATCAGCTGGTGTCCAATCCTTTTTAGTACCCTTGGGTGTGTGTGCTTACATTAGTAGCCAGAGGTATGCCTGTTTTATAGTGCTAGCCCACTGAGATACCATGCCAGTTTAACATGGATACCCCACTCAGTTTGTTTTTTTACTCAGAGCTGACAGTCCTTGTTTTATTCCCTTAATACCAAGCACTAGGCAGGGTAACAACAAGTACCATCTTTTAAAATCCAACCTTCTGCTCTCTGGGCAGACGCTTCTTCCACTACGTTACGGAGGCATTAAGAAAAAACGTGTTCAGCAGTTTCATGTAGATTATCAGAACAGCTGGTGGCGGACCACAACTTGTGCAATCTTCTTTACCTTCGTCTGGGATGGTTTGATTTATTACTCCGCCAAGCGTTCAATTACATCGAACATCAAAATTTGTTAGGCACAGCTTGATTCCGATAAAGCCTGATGTACCCTTGCATCTATCTGTGTCAAGTGATAGAAAATACACAAGCTAGAGTTATCAAACCTGAAGCTAGCCACTAGTCTGTGCTGTAATCATGTTTTCCATGGATATAACATGTTCCGCCAATAACCTGCATGCCTATTGGCCAGACTGCCTCATCTATCTTCCAACAGAGGACAATACCGTCTTTAACCTGATAGCACCCTGAGCATCGAAAACTGCTGAATCAGACGGAGTGTAATCTGGATTCAGGTTTCAGAAAGTGCAAGAGAACTTGTTACCAGTCTGTTGGTTAATAAACACGTAGTTGCCGTGGGGTAGTTGCATGTAGCAGCATAAAACAATGCTCATTCACTCACTCAAGATTGTGAAGTTGAGCTATTGTAAAGATATAGATCAGATCGGTTCAATTATCATCCAAAATGTTCAAAAGATATTGATTAATTTTGCTAATGACATAGAACAATGTTGTCCTATCCAAATTTGCAAAAATCAAGAAAATGTCCCAACAACACTGTCTCTGCCCAAGTCACTGGTGTATATATAATTTAACACTGGTGTATATATAATTTAACACTGTTGTGTAGAACTTTGATGAGTCCAACTTATGGTTTTCTCAAAGTAGAGATTGGACCCTGCATATTCCTTCCTTTTTCAACATTTCGGTTGTGTCGAACTTCGGATAACTCGAAGTATTTACGTAGGACCTTTTAACTTCGACACAACAGCGTATGACTGAATGAGGTGGTCTCCTATGTACTGATGTAACTGAAGGTTCAGCTTAGGCAGGCCAACACATTTCTTCCACTGAGAGACCAGGACATGCTGACCCTTTTTGAGAACACCTGGTGTCATCACTGACTTTGAGTGATCGAATTATAATTTTCATCACTATTTTGCCTATTACCCAATGGAATCTGTTTCGGCAGATAATCAAGACTTTGATGTTTCATATTTCCATACATACAGCATCTGTAGGTATTGAAGAAGAGGCATGCTGCCGAGCAGCTACATTATTGTGGACAACTACGGTACTTGTGCTTCTTTGTCTGGCTACCACAAGAGTTGTTTGCACATGTCTTGTGTTGGGCTGGTAGCACATCTCCACATTTCAATGCACATACAAAACTTGGCAGAATCTAATCAGCATCTGAAACTTCTTGAGAGTAAACTGACCGGTTATAGTCTTCAGCTCTTAATGCAAGAAGAAAAAATCTTAGTGAGTTTGACGTCTGAAATCTTCAACAAGTTCTGTGAATGATGCATGTTTTATTTGCATGGCGGGACATTTTATGCCTTTCAGCTTTGCAATGTTTATACGTCTACCGTTTATAGCTTCCTCTTCTCACAGCATATTACTCCTGTTCAAAATAAAATCAATGATCCGTACACCTAGTTCAATACACCATTTCTTGATCTGCAGTATTATTTGACTATAATTCACACATGTCTATATCATATGAAAAATATTTAATGCTTGATAATATCAGTAATTTCAGAATTATATGTAGCTTGAATGGAAATTATTTCTGTAAACACGAATGTTATGAAGACCTTAATGCTGATATTCTCGTTTGTTGGTAATTTAAAGCCACACCTGTCATATTCCAGTTATATGACATTGATTTGCAAATAATCAAGTCTGGGTCAGACAATCCAGTGATTGACATCATGAGCATCGATCTATGCAATTGGGAAACGATGATATTGAAGTTAATGCAAGGCATGCATCATCCAATGTCTTTCATGCACAATCGGGGCGGTCGGGTAGCCTGGTGGAAAAAGCGTTCGCTCGTCACGCCGAAGACCCGGGTTCGATTCCGGACATGGGTACAATGTGTAAAGCCCATTTCTGGTGTCCCCCGCCGTGGTATTGCTGGAATATTGCTAAAAACGGCATAAAATCATACTCACTCACTCATTATCTAACAGCAAATGAAATAAATTAGAGCGTGTGTCATCTTTCAAAACCACTTAAAATACTTAAATGTAAAGTAATCAGTACTATATTTTCTTAAAGGTTTATACGTAAGGCATATCAGTTTAATTATGAATCTTCATCCTCGCCTCCTCGTTAGCAGAGATAAGCAGCACACTCTAACAGCCTCTCTATCTCCCCAATCTTGAGTTTGATGAGCTTCAACTGAAGCCAAGCTATCTGCACAAGTCTCAAGTCTCTAATAATACTATCATGATTAGCTGACGCGCAGTCTACACAGTTTCATATTAATCTGGACCCCTGTGTTGAAAATCAATATGTCTGCTTTACAGCTTTCATCACCATACTTATATGAAGCCTAATGATGTTTTCACTTTATATCTCTACGGTAGACACTTTTGTTTTGTAGGACTGTTTTTGTTTTCTTTCGCAATCTATTTTTCTGTTATGAAAAGCAGTATATGTGCTCATGTCTTGTGTTGACAGGGTGCGGTATCTGTGTCTGACAGGGACATTTTAACAGTCTCCATGTTTTGAGGTACCTAAATTTTATTGGTCAATTTGTACAATACAGCAATTTTATTGGTCAACATGTAGAATACAGTAATTCTTTTAGTCAATATGTAGAATACAGCAATTTATTCATCAATATGTAGAAAATCGCAATTCTGTTGGTCAATATGGAGATGACAGCAATTTTATTGGTCAATATGTAGAATACAGCAATTTTATTGGTCAATATGTAGAATACAGCAATTTTATTGGTCAATATATTGAATAGAGTTTGGGCCAGACTTTGGAAAGGTAGGAAAGTGAATCAAGATCTTTGGCATGAAGAGCGGACACTTTAACCACTAAGCAATCCCACTGCTCCATTGTTAGATGAGAAAGACACAGACATAGAATATTTCTCACCAGAGCCGACTTTGACATTCAGTGATATCTCATCATACCCCAGTGGACAAATGAAATATTCACGTCAAGGGGGTCTTTCTACATAGCCAGACCAGACTAATATCCTATCATTAAATGTTTGAATTATTCATAAATAAACGAGACCAACCTGACATGTAATTAATAGCTTTTAATTTTGTTCATGTGCCAGTAACCATCTGCAAGTTTAGATAGAGTCTGATTGTGCCCCACCTAGAGGCCAGATGACTCCAGCCTCCACCTTGCTCCCATGGGGGCTGGGAGCTGAACGGCTCTCCCTGTTATCGGTAGTGGTAATGAAAGGGGTCAGCTTGATCAAATTCCATACCCCTCACTCCCACATCCACCCCTCAGGATTCTGAATAAATTTCGCTTCTCATCCCTTATTCATGCTTTTCAAAAATATTCTGAAATAAATCACTGTTGTTTTGGAGGGTACAATTCCTTGTTCAAACTCATTTCACAATCAATGAAGATGCTTGACATGGAGAATCCCAATAGAATAACTCACATGACTGCGAGTGTAAAATAGAAATTGAACTATGAGGACTGAGTGTGATCGGCCATCCATCCAAGTCTTAACAACGTCTCTTTCACTATGATCATAGAACATATTTCATTTGTTTGTTTGTTTTGCTTGTTTGTTGTTGTTTAATGCTACACTCAGCAATATTACAGCTATATGACAGTGGTCTGTAAATAATCGAGTCTGGACCAGACCATCCAGTGATTGACAACATAAGCATCGATCCACACAATTGGGATATGATGACATGCATGAACCAAGTCAGCGAGCCTGACACCCGATACCGTTAGTCGCCTTTTACGGCAAGCATGGGTTGCTGAAGACCTAATCTGACCCGCATCTTCATGGGTCAAGAAGAATCTGTTCATCGTATTCCATGTGATATAAGTCCATGACTACTGACGAGTACAAAGTTTATCTTGTCAGTCTGGTTTGTCACCACCTCAAAGGCTATCCATTTTGAGGTGAGGTGAAATGGGATATGACATCACGTTCATGATAACTGCACAAACATAGCGATGTGCATGCACTTCTGTCTGCTGCTTGTAGTAGTCTGGCTTTTTATGCAGTTTTTATACAGTGCTAGCTCACTGACATACCATGAAGTTAACATGAATACCCACTCAGCATACTGACTCCAAGCTGACCAGTCCTTGTTATCGCCTTAATGCAAACAGGCAGGGTAACAACAACTACCATCTTTAACGTCTTACGGTAAGACGCTCGGGGGATCGAACACGCGACCTTCAGGCAGATGCTCTATCCACTACACCACAGAGGCAGTTTTGCTACAGGTAGAGCGCAGCTGTTGATCTGTGCACAAACACATTGACACAGACAACTGTAGCTTCTGCATCATTTACTGATGAGTCATCAGTATTTCACAGATACCTGTATATAATCCATCACTGAAAAACCATCATCTTTTACCTCTTTCACAACCGTTCATCAGTCCATTCTAGACAATTATTCAACATGTTGGTAACTATGTTAAAGTCCTACAGAATGTAACAATGGTATAATTGTTTAGATTGACATATTCCCACTGGTTACCATACCAACAAGACTGGAGCTGCGTTGAGATAAAGACCATCATGCACTGCGACACGGAGATGACATACAGTGCTTGACCTATTGTTCCCACATTATCACCGCATCTCAAATGATATTTTTTCCTGACATCGTATCACCCTTGGGGGGACACGAAGTCAGACTGGTGGCCGATGGGAGGGGGGACTCAATGAGTAGCATCCCTGTGTTGATAGTACAGACTAAAGGCCAGTGGCAGCTATGCCAAACTGCACATCCTTCCCTACCTTTCATCATGTAAGCTGACAGACATTTCCTCTTTGAGGAACGCTTTAGGGCAGTGGTTTTTTTACCAAAAAATTCAAACACGGCAACAATAGGATAGATTTTCTAATGTCAGTTAATTTCACATCAAAATGACCTTTCCACAGAACAGACAAACATCATTATTTCCTGAAACTAATTTATGACATTTGCTAGATTTTATTCAAACATCTCTGCAGTTAATCTTAACACATTGCCGCCTGATTCTCTCATACATGATACAACTAAAACATTATTTAGTCTTTGATAGGTTGGCCTCTCCTGAAAACCTCACTGACTTTGTCATTATAATGTTATCTTTGAACATTAATCCTACCAAGTGTAAACATCATCATGTAAGTAGATATTAACTTCATCTTATGAAGCGGCAAGAAGTAGCTCTGAAACATAATTACAAAGAATAAAAATGGTTTTCCATAAAAAAAAGTGTCATGTAATTAATGTTTTATTATTTATTATTAATAAAACATTATTATGATGATGATGATGATGATGATATTCACAGTAATCAAACATTATTATTATTATTATTAGCATGAAAATATAACCATTTCTGTATTCACAGTAATCAAACATGTAGCAATATACATCCACAGATAGAGGTAATATCAGTATATTAAACAGGTCCTTAGGCGGAATCCAGTGACTATAGTATTGCTGTAAGGGTTAATTAAGCCGTAATTCCCTCACTGGAACGTCTGCTACACATGTGTGGCGAGAGCTACACGTGCTACATTAACTGTTCATTTACCATCCTGACCCCGAAGATGTATACTGAAAGACGAAGTTCCCAGAAGATTTCACCAATCATAAACCAATAAATATTTCATCTGTTAACAACAGCACTTGGTTCTGAGGTCTACCAGTGCAATACCCACTCAAGTCAGCTGCCAAAGTTGAATTGGAATGAACCAATCACACCTCTGACTTGGAGAATTTTGTTTTCCTCAGAAATGAGATATTTTCATTCAATCCATTAATTTCTATACAACTGTGTCCAGATATGTCACTCAGATATGTCACTCTGGTGAAATAAAGTTGTCACATATAAATTGCTCGTTGAATTCGAAAGTCAATTCTTAAGTTCAAAATGAAAAAGCTGAAAAACACACATATTTGTCATGCAAGAAATGATGTCACATATACTACTTAAAAGAAGTTAAGGAACACCCAATTTGTTCACATGGCTACAGTTAATCTGTCATGGCTGGTGCGTATTGCAACTCACTGCCTTCCAATTGGGGGTGTTCTTTAACTTCTTTTGAGTAGTATACATTGTAAAATCCCATTCAGTAAAAAAACTCCCAAACATTCTATTCCAAGATGACAGGCTTCAATTTTTCTTGTGTAGTGTAAAAACACCATTTTTTTAATTCATTTTTTATTCTTCACTGATGAATGACAAGTGCACATGGCTAGATTAGTGCCGACTATTTATTTTTCCCTAAAACTTTTATGGAGTTCTTTTATCCCTTTGAAGTTTAAATTACTTTAAACAGGAACTTGAAAATTCCTCCCTGAATAAACACCGCCCCTGGTTCAGTAATGACCCAACCTCACCCCCTTTCTCTTCAATAAAATACTTGTCCTTTTATAAAGCAGAGGTAATCAGATTAAAGCCCCAAAGTCTTTGAATTTGGCTATCGGAAATACAAAAAGAAAAGTCCAGTGAAACAAAACTCACTATGTGCTAGCTTGAAATTAAATGAATTGTTGTATTATAATTTTTCCACATTACATTTTATCAAGTTTAGGAAGGAATATACTGAAGAGGACAACTTCACTCCTTCAAAAAGATCTAAAAAGACACACAACCAGTTCTTTAAAAGTTGACACAGAAAAAGGTTTTATATAAAATTCAATATTGGTGACATTCATCAAAGGGGAAAGCATAATAACATAAAAACCCAACATGAATATAAAAGAAAGTCTTTGGAATATCACTGTATGTCCTTTCAAATGTCTGCTGTCAGATCGCTGGATACTGTGTGTCCATACTTGTATTATCTCCACCTCTCATCCCCCAGGGTTCCCCCATGGGACACAACTATGCTGTCATGTTGCTAAAGCCACTGAACTCTGACAACGTGGACATCTTCCTGCACATGCAGAAGCTTGGATGCTTGTACCCTGCCCCATGAGGGCATTTTGTACAATATATTCTATAAAATGTTCTTTAACAAAAGCAAGTTTCCAAAGAAGGTGAACAGCATGGTGCTATTTGAGATTGTTTCTATTTTGTCACAGTTCATTTGGCCCAGAACCACTTACTTATTTGCAACATAGATATGTTTTCATGATATATCTTCCAGTTTAATTACCCCCTAGGGATGCTGGGTAAGAATAGGTCCCCAGCAACCCATGCTGGTTGTAGGAGGCAACCAAGAGGTCAGGCTTGAGGACTTGGTTGATGGCGTGACCTCATACTCGATGGCATAGATGGCTCATAACATCGATCACTGGATTGTATGGTCCAGGCTCAATTATTTACAGGCTGTCATTACATTGCTGTGTGTGGTATGCAACAACAAACAAACAAACCAGTTTCATTAGTATTAATTACCCTTGTAATCACATCATTTTATTACCGAACCATCTGTCGACTCTCATACCAGTGTGTTAGTGATACATCTACCTGTTTAATTACAACTAATGCCAATTACTACACTCTCAAATCACATCATTTTGTATCTGAACCGTCTGTTTACTCTCAAACCAGTATGTTGGTGATGCATCTACCTGTTTAATTAGTGTATGACTGATTTCCCCAATCCCTCCCATAAATCACCATGGTTTGTCCTTCCTGCACTAAATGCAACCGTCCTCGGCAGATCATTAGTCAGATGGGGAATTTATTGTCTACATTATCCAAGGCTCCTACTTGATTACACCTGCCTCCTCAACACACCTGTCAGAACCAGCAAAATGTCAACGGAAACAAGATTAGAATTTGTGCAGTGATTTTTCACTTTCCACTTAAGAGCACTTGGTCATGGCTCCACCGAAACCAGAGAAAGTGTCTTGTTAAAGCAGAATGTTTAACACACAAAATGTATATCAATTCCATATAGCTAAACATCCGTCCCTCAGCGGATGATACCATTGAGATATCTTTAGAATGAGAAGAAAATACATCGACACACATGCAAACCAATTTTGCTTCATCAAAACTTAAAAAGCGCTTGTTAAGTCAAGAGAAGTTTAAACATTTTAAAATATGTTAGATCATGTTTTCTGAAGAACCACAGTTATGGTCTTTGACAAACATTTAGAAGTTGGAAGACCATGAATACATGACACTTTTTAATAGACAACAACTTCTTTTATTCTTTGTAAGGTGAGCTATTTTTTGCCCCTTGGGTGATTACTGAGTAAGTTCAAAGAGTAGTTGTGTTCATTCAACAGCTACAGAGAATGACCCCCCCATGTGCAATTGTTATTTCCTGCTCTGAACGATGCTGTCAGTGTCCAAGCTCCCCGGGCAGGTGTAACAAGTCACTGATAATGTGACAGTTGACCACGCACACAACAGCTCCTGTCTTTGTCGTCTTTGTATGGACGCCACCTCACGTGCTGCACTCTGATGGGACGCACGTCATGTGACCTGATAGTGACCTTTGGCTGATCAGTCATTGGTCAGGACAGAATAATAGATTGCATGTCAACACGTCAGTAGACCTGTGATGTTTCTGTAATAAAGTCATGAAGACACACTATGTCATCTTTCAGGATATGCATGTCTTATACTCACCTACTTACTTACACTTATTTACACCTACACTTACTTACACTTGCTTGCACCTACTTACACTTGCTTGCACTTACACCTATTTCCACTTGCATTTACATACACTTACTTACACTTGCACTTACACCTATTTCCACTTACATTTACATACACTTATTTACACTTGCACTTACTTACACTTGCACTTACTTACACCTATTTCAACTCAAATTTACATACACTTATTTGCACTTACATACACTTACTTTTTTGTGCAAATTGTGAGAGTGGTTGGTCATTTTCTGGGACATTGAGTGATGGTCATTACAAATGTCCCAAAACATTTTTCAATGTTGGCAATGATATAGAAAAATATCCTATCAAAATCTAAAAAAAACCATGAAAATGTCTGCGTGACCTTTGTTTCTCCCAAGTCACTGATGTATATATGAAGTGCTCTCCAATCTACTGATGCAACTGAAGGTTAAAATTAGGCAGGCCAACACATTCCTTCTGATGATTTCCAATGAGCCATTCATATAATTTTCATCACTTTTTTCCCTTTACGCCCAATGAAATCCGTTTCGACAGATAATCGCGACTGATTATTTTCTCGCGTTGACGTTTCATATTAACTGCATGCATATTTATAAATCCAGTTGTTGCTGATGCAGAGAAGGCAAAGGAAAAAAGAACCTTCTTTAAATGATTACATGATCCAGTCTCCAACAGCCTCTGGCAGCCTACAAGTCATAAACAGACAGCTTCATATTATATTATTAACCTAGCTCATTCTATCCAATAATAAGTTTTCTTTATTGAACTGGAATTGAATCAGTGGTGTGGAGAAAAGTAGCAATGGTGGTCAAAGGATGACCAGTAGCAGACGCCAGTGGAAATTACTTCATTATTGGATGATAGTTCGCACGCTATGTGCATGGACCATGATTATGAACCGCCATTACTGGGGACATGCTCAGAAAGCATGCACAGTGAACAAGGCGGATTTGACCATGGTGATCTGTGGTGACCACTTAATTAGATTGACGTCTGCAGACTTCCGATTGGCATCGAGCTGGATTGACCAGACAATGCACTGTTGACCACTCAGGGGGCTGTCCCTCCCTCGAAGGATGTCCACAGTATTCATGATAATTACCAGAAAATTACCCGCTTTCAGCCATTGTCCCTTCTCTGATGGAAGCGTATTATCATGCTGGTGTGGATACTATGCATTACTTGGGATGGAACCATAAGTGAGGAGTGAAGATGTCAAAGATTCAATGTGATCAGTATGAATGAAAGCGAGCACTCTAATTTATCGTCTTCAGTTTCTCACAAACTTCTTCATAAACAGTGTTGAAGACAGAATCTAATAATGACATTTAATCCTTTTCATGCTTGAGGGCCATTATGCAGTCTTAATATACATAAATCAATTCTAGATTTGTATTTTGTAGATAAGGAGCAGATGAAATCTACTTATTTTTGTGGAAAGAGAATTAAATAGGGAATGCCTTACATTTACTACAAGACATGGAATAGTGTTCTTTATATATTCATGATAGACCAACTATGATGGATGGATGGATGGATGATGGAAGAGATGGATGGGAAAGTGATGGATGGATGGATGGATGGATGGATGAAGTGATGGATGGATGTTGGTTGGTTGGGTGGATGGATGGATACATTGCAATACATTCCATTAAAGTAGCGATGCAATGTAAAACATATTCACTATGGAACCATTGTCCAAACCATCCAAATAACTATGTTTAATCACACTCCATTAGTCTTGGTAGGCTGCTAACACTACATTGATCTTTGTAAAGTTTCAAACTGCCTTTCTCCCTGATTACTTGTTAAGCAATCAGTCAACTGATTAGCAAGTGTCTGACATTGTTTCGGGTTGCAGGTCCAGACAAGCCCACACTTGTAGCATTCCTTTTTACAAGGTCAGTAGCTAGTCACCTTTGAGGTCAGCGCTTGAATGGAGAAGGTTCAAACCACTAAACTGTTTCTCAACTGGTTTGACGAATGAAAATCTTATTTGACAACCTAATTAATATTTTTCGGGATTGTTGTGTGGTGGCGACCTGTGGAGGCGTGAATCTGGCCTGTTCCCTGGTTATCAAGCTCTAGTGTTTGGTTTACTTCAAACGTGGCCACAAAACAACCTCCACAGCCAGCTTGGAGCCTCGGATTGTTCCCTTTTGCCTGCCAGCAGATAAAATTTCCTGCTTTTGTTGAGGGTTTAAGAAGTCGTGTGGTGAAATTCACGCTACTGGCCGTTAGGATACTTCCCCTACACAAGGACCGGTAATAGCAGATGGTCAGACACTGAGTCAGATTTCCCAATCCTGAAACCAATCCGAGATCCAATTTACTTCATCTTTCACCTGCATTGTCTCACAACATCTCAGATTGCTAAATCTCCCATGCTTGGCTCTCCAAATCTCTTACCTAGCGGCCATCAAGCCTTCTTCAGAGTCGCGCACATTACTCACAGGATTAACTCATACTTTGCCAGTCTTGCACATAATTCCCCTTTGAAGTTTTTCATCTATTTCACTTCCTGATTAAGTCACACGGGCCTTATTCTTTGAAGTGATCTCCACTGAAGAAATGGAGTCCGTTCATTCTATTGAAGATGGGTTGGATTTTAATGCAGGAATCCTATTTCACATCATAAACACATTCATCATCAAACACTAAAAAATACGAAAATTGTATCTCACATTATCAAATGATAATTCTGCTTGACTAAGGAAAGGATGAAATAGATTGTTTTTCAATACTAATGGCTTTAGGTTTGCACATCACCAGTGAAATTGTATTACTCTCTTACGGTTTGAGATCGGTTCATTTTCTAGGATAAAGACTGATTGCAATCCACACTGTCTGAAAGATTTTGTTCAAACTAAGTGATGATATGATATTTGTTTGTCGACTCAGCAAATATTCCAACTATATGACGATGGCCTGCAAATTATTGATTCTGGACCAGATAATCCAGTGATCGATATTGTGAGCAATGATTTACGTCATCGGGTACAATGATACACAATCAACCAGGTCACCGAATCTGCCCACCAGATCCATTTGGTCACCTATTATGACGAGCAAAGATTGCGAGGGAACCTATTCTTACCTGGAATCCCCAGGGGGAAGAGGTGTGGGTGTGGGGGGGAAAAAGAGATGATATAGAGTGGAAGGCCCAAATAGGTGATAAAATCATAGATGGTCCTAATGCCATTGTCTCTTGCAATTCATTGTCTTAGTGATATAAAGCAAGTTATGTTTCATCAATTTTGTTCAGATGGATTCAGTGTGATACAGACATGTGTTTGTATATCCTCTGCCGGTTGTTTTGTCAGACTATTGACTTGGAAAACCAACAATTCACTGATAACTGTGTACACCAGTATGTCTCCCCACCCCAATCTGAAACACCACAAAAAGAGGCGTATTGGTTCCACAGCACCACCAATATACCTATTATGAAAATAATATGTTTGCAGACTCGTAACTCGTAATTCCTCCCATACGAGCAATGGTAAAGAAATACGTGAACATCGCTTATCGGGTGGGAAGAATGGTCGAGTGATCTGATTTATGTTACGTCTTGTGTACTACCCCCAATTCAATAGCCACGGAACAATGTGAAGCTTTAAATGGCGAAAAGCCATAAAAAGTGGCACAACTCCAGCAAAAATTCAATACCTCTCCGACAAAAGCTCATCTTGACCCAGCCATTGATGAGAAGAATGGAGGTGGAAAGGGCTGTAATGGGAGAAAGAGAGATAGAATGGAGTCAGTGAAGGTAGATTCCTGCACACTCAACCAATGCACCAATGATCAAAGCGATAAAGATGTGAAAATGTCTCCTGTTTGAACACGATTCGCTTTCTGATATGGAAGAGCCATTCTATGGTATGAAAATCTGGAGGAGAAAGTGGAGTGGCTGTGACAGTTTCCTATTTCTATGACTGGCTGATAAAACATACTCCACGATTATTCAAAATGGACGACAACATCGCTGGAGACTCAAGTACTTTAAGTAAGGGCATATTTAGGTTCAGATTACTTAATCTAACTCGGATAAAACCAAATGCCTTCAAATATTTGAGTAGTATTTCATTGAGCATAGCAGTACCGTCTGCTTTAGGACAGCTACCATCTTGTTCAAAGATTTTAAAAAATCCTGGAACTGAAATAAACCAGTAGGTCACTGAAAGGTCAGTTTAATTGGCTTTGAGGTTTTCCACCATTTTTTTTTATTCAGCCTGCCTGAGTCACCTCCTTTCATCTGGTATACATCTGGTATTTCAAAAGGTGCTTGTACCATCTTATGATAAATGTTAATAAAAAGAGCACCAAACCTCAATAACACGTCTAGTACACAGGATGTTTGAAAGACGAAATGATAACCATTCTACACAAGATCCACCATGTATATTAGTGTAGTACTATTTTTATGATCATTGTTATAATGTATAAATTTCAGGTCTTGTTCTATACTACTCTCCTGATTTTTTCATATTACTGATCAAAAGAAGTTAAAGAACATCCAATTCTGTCATATTACTATAATTAATCTGTCATGCCATGACATATTAACTATAGTAATTTGAAAGAATCAGATGTTTAACTTCTTGAGTATATTACATGAAATGTCTGTGGTGTATATACAATAAAACCATCTATCTTAGCCCTTACTACAGGAGAGACTAGATTCACAGTATACGTCTGCTTCTGCCAAGCCTCATATTTAACCCTGCCAGGTGGACATATACATGCTTAATAGCCAGTGACCGCTTCATGGTCGTAAAAACTCGGTTCAATGCATAAAACTACCCATCCTTCGTCTTCCTTTAGCTACATGTTGGTAAAACGTATCTCATGTCTCTCCCATGGGGCGAGCAAAATGGAAAGTAGTGACAACGTCTGTGCCTGCGAAGAAGGAAGCTTTTAGAGCAAAATGGCAAGATTAAAACCATTTGCGCCCTCTACTGGGAAGTTGTGTAAGTTGGCTAACCATCTGTCAAACATCATCTATTTCAGATGTAATGAGATGTAAGCAATGGCACATGTATAAGCAACATGCTGGAATATGGCGCGATACATCACAGTGATTGATATTCCTGGATGTTTGGAAATATGAGTAAAAGACGTACACAGACTTTTTGAATGGGATGGCCGTAATAATTGGGCCTTAATTTTAGTTTTCAAAAGAAACTAACCATGGAAGGAATGGTTAATGAATACCCCCGTGTTTCTGCTACCCTACTCCACTTTATCACCATGTGTTCAAGATTTACCATGAGGTCATGTTGAAAACAAAACTTGTCTTTGGAACTCTACCAAGGGCAATAAAGGTTATGAATACAGGTTCTCTGCAAAAACTAACCATTTTATCATCGTGGACTTAATCTGGCTTGAAGGAGCCAGGGAAATAACTTTTGGAGACGCTAGGCTAGGTGAAAGAACAGAACACTAATAGTCAATGGACAAAATCAATTCTGTTCTTCTTGAACACCTTTTTGCGAACACCTGGTGTCATCACTGAATTTCAGTGATCCATTGATAAAATTTTCATCACTAATTTGCCTTTTACACCATGGGATCTGTTTCAGCTGATAATCAATACTGATTATTGTCTGGCATTGACATTTTGAATCCAAAGTAATAAATGTCTTGGATGAAAACCACAAGCACCTCTGTGATTGGTCTCTTGATGAAACTGAAAAAACTTCCCTACCGTGATAGTTTTAGGTGAAAATTAGTCTGAATACTTTTTAGGGTTTGCGGTACTCTGCAGCAACTGTGACAGCGTACTTCGTACTACTTGATCACAAACAGACATGTTGACGTTTACACCTCATCATGATAATTGCAGCAGGAAAGAATAAACAGAAATATTACAGGTAGCTCTTAGCGTCCATCACAATCAGGGTCTGATGCCTGACAGGCGCCAACATCAAAGACAAAGCAGATACTTTTGGTAAGAGGACTCATATACCTCACCATGCTGTCATCCTGCTTGTCAACCCACAATTAGGAGATCAACTGCCATCATCATCAAATACTCTATGTGCAATGCATTTACGACATCATCTGTCATTTTTTAGCAGTTAGTCTCTTGTATTCTGTATTAGTATAGTGATTTGTCATGTATTTGTCAGCAGGAATGGCACTGGTGATATAGCCCCAGAGCATGAAGCTCAATAAAAACATCATTTGGCAGATGGAAAAACAGACCAAGTTGGGAGTGTGATCACAGACTAACATAGAACACCATCAAGATAGACATTGAGGCTGGAACTACATACAGCACCCTATCCCTTCCCACCCATCATGGGAATAATGATTTGTTCCCTATCTTGCATGTAGGGTGCAGCATCCGGTATAGTGCGGACATTCCTAGCCTTGCTCCTAGTCTGTACTGAATGATAAGTCCATGGATGTACAGTAAACTATGGTTTTAACAAACTCAAAGGGACCACTATTTTTAATTTGTTATATCCGTCAGTTCATTACAAGAATGTTCGTTATAAATGTAGTTTACTGTAAAGCAATTCTATCCTCATAATCAACAATTCTAGAATAATAATTTCCTTGGAGACTTGTTCATGTCTAAGACATTCCACGCAGTGCTATTCTTGTCTTCTGATGACCATATTCCAATCTAGAAGTTTGGCCGGAGCAAGCAACTGTCTGGAGTGTTTGTCAGGAGAATAGTCTCTGTCATGAACAACAGCAGGGCCGAACTGATGAAACCCACCAGGAAAATATTCTGCATTCACCCTGTTTGAGCCAGTGACAGACATTATTATGCCTAGACAAAATACCATCAGCAAGATGAACAACTTGGCACTGACTTCAAAGCCTGTTGGCAGAAAGCTGGTCACTGTTGGCATGAATTTGTCGGAGGTGCTTGGTCAGCGTTGACTGTTATTGGCTCGCCAGGAACTACACATCACTTCCAATATGTCTGGGGATCTTCAACACAATTCGTTGTGTGCTGTTTTCTCTCCCTCTGGTACTAGTACTAGCAATCGGGACCAACCAGCTCCTCTTCCTCTTGTACAAATACATGCAATCATGACTAAGGGGATTGGGTGGTCAGCCTCGCTGACTTGGTTGATGCATGTCATCACATGCCAATCGTGTAAATCAATGCTCATGATGTCAATCACTGGACATTCTGGTCCAGACTTGATTATTTACAGACCAGCTGGAATATTAATGAGTTGGCATTAAACAACAAACAAATAAATCATTAATGTCAAGAAGACAATATTTGCTGATATTGCTAAAGTCTGTATCCAGGAAAACAGCTTCATGAAGGTGATTGAAATGAAGAGGATGTTTTCCTCACCTAAGGAGCAGATTATACACTGATCAGCTAGCTGCTTATCTTAGCCTTGATCAGAGAGGGCATACTTATCAGTGTAGGGTCAGCTCAGTACAACCTTCCAGGCCACCATCAAGGGCAATTGTGGCTACAAGTCTTGTGTATTTTATCTGGATGGTCAATACTTCACAGTTTATGGTCCATGAATCATACAGGACATTTGAGGAACCCATCAGACGTTCAACGCCATAACCATAAACACAGGCAGAGTTTTAGGTCTTATTTGAACATTCAGAAGATAAAGATTATTGTACAATACAATACAATACAATACAATACAATACAATACAATACAATACAATACAATACAAAACAATATGTTTATTCATATGAACCTAACTTTACAGTTAGTTATTTTTGACAACAATAATATATGAGTGAGTGAGTGAGTGAGTATGGTTTTATGCCGCTTTTAGCAATATTCAAGCAATATCACGGCGGGGAACACCAGAAATGGGCTTCACACATTGTACCCACGTCGGGAATCGAACCAGGGTCTACTGCATGACGAGCGAACGCTTTAACCACTAGGCTACCCGACCGCCCCCAATACTATATGAGTATATACAAAGATGGACATTAAATGTCTAGCTCTGACCTCATGCTTCTGATTTGCTATTATTACAATTATTTTTTAGTTTTTTTAACATCTTCTCAGCTCAAAACATGAATCAATATGTCTAGCTATTTTTTGTATAACATAGACCCACTTGGGGCTGAGTACAGATAAATCACATCATACATTTTGACAGTTTGTCAGTTTGTTTCATCACATAAGATTAGATAAGATGTATTTATTGAAAAAACCATTCCATTAAACAGGCAATTTTATTGATATACACACATCAGTTTACACAGAGACCATATATCGGTAAATGCTCTCTAGTTTACATTTGAAAAGCTGTACAAAACAAGGTTTGAACAGGCTTCATAGTTTGTTTAAAGCACAGCCATTCACTCGGTTCCTGTAATTCACAAACTTGGCAACACTGTAGCTGACCGACTACACCCTCGTGTAGATTCCCACTCCGACCGACCAGTATGGGCAATATCCATCAACCGTAAACACTGCTTCTGACACCAAATGTACACCCTGATAAGGAGGTGTAGAATTCATGTTTCCAAGCACCTCTACACCTTGAGGCAGTTCTAGCAAGCACCTGGACCTAAATATTTACTCCAACCTGCCACATATATGGAGATATACTGAGCCCTAATACATAGACAAGACCCCTCCACACACACTATGACAAGATTACTGATCTGGCCCAATGCTGTAAATCATGTAGCTGTTGAGGGTGCTGCTTCCATGTATTAAGGCATCAGGTAAGTCATCAAGCTGCCTCATTGTTTACGATAGAAGGGTTTACACGGGAATCATGTCTGTCAGTACCCTAATCTTTCTGCCTGGATATATGGAACGGGTAGCGGAATGCCTTTGACCATCTGACCAGTGAAATCTACATGATTTTAAAAGGGGGAATCCTTTCTGAAGATTTGGTAAGAATGCCCTTTATTTGTGAAGAATAAAAGTGTGTCAAATCTGAAAATGTAGGTTTAAGCCATTAAGACTTTTGATGGAGTGAGCGAGTATGGTTTTACACTGCTTTTAGCAATATTCCAGCAATATTACGGCGGGGGACACCAGAAATGGGCTTTTCACATTGTACCCATGTCGGGAATCGAACCCAGGTCTTCAGCGTGACGAGTGAACGCTTTAACCACCAGGCTACCTGACCGCCCCGACTCTTGATGGAAAATGTTGGGTTGGCATTAGATTGATAAAGCTAGTTTCTCCTGAAACAAACTGCATGCTTGTCAATTTCTGAACTCTACAAAAACAAAAATGATATCCATGTAATTCCATGGTCAAACAAAAACTGACATAACCAATTAACATACCTTCCTTCAAATATAAACTGAACAAAGAAAATTAGGGATCTAAATATTTTTGGTGATTTTTTTTGTAGTGAAAACTGAAGCACAATTTCATAAACATATCTCCTTAAGTATTCATGATTACTAACGTTTTTTGTTCAGTATATACTTTTCTTTTTCTTCTCTTCTTTAACCACTCATGTTTGCTTTGCTTTTCTGAACTCTAAACATATCATGTTCCCATTAACAGATCCTCTTTGTTTCTTGGACCCAATTTATATCATGGAAGTTGTCCGTCAATGATGGAATCCATTTTGGTTTGGATTTCAGGGTGAATATGTCAAACAAATTGACAGTGCTAACAGACAAAGGAAGTCCTTCTGGACTGATCGCTACCGTATTGCAGTCAATCAGGGAAATGGACTCAGATTTAAATATAGCTTCTTTCTGTGCCTTCGTTACATCCATATGCCATGGTTGGAATTACCTACTATCAAAGGATTTGGATTCAATATATCATGCAGGACTTTCCTGGAATTACTCAAAACCCATCTAATCAATTCCTTAAGCTTAACCCAGTTGGTACCAGCAAAGATGGTCAATGGATGAAATGCCACGATGTTGAATGAGGTCAAAATATGCTTCAAATTTTACATGTCCTGCAATTTGAAGATAAGAATGATTCAAAGAATAGTTGTGCCATTTTTTCATTATAGAGTGAGTGTGTATAGTTTTACGCAGCTTTCAGCAATATTCCAGCAATATCACCGTGGGGGACACCAAATGGGGAACGACTGAATGCCGAATATCAACATGGCTACCCCTTCATTTTGGAAACAACAATGTCTTCATATTGACATTTACCGACACTGACAGCAGTTGTCATGCATTGACTTTGTTGCATATTTTCTCAAATGATTTCTACATGGTTCCATTCATGCAGTATATAGAGCATGAATTAGTCCCAGTCGTGTCGGTGATGAACCAACTGTGCACTCCAATCATCCTCAAGCCTGGCATTGTTCCATCGCCATCGACCATGCATGGCAATTCACTGATACAAAACATTTTTTCAAGTGTATGTGAAAACACTAGAGTTTTACCAACAAGCCTGCTCATGTGGCAAGTCTTGGCAAAAGCTGAACAATCCACAGATCCAAGCATACTTGTAACAAATGCTTTAAGTACGAACACATGTACACCATTAAACTCCCAATCTGGTTTTGCCTGGTGGATATGTGTTTTCCCCCAGTGCCGTAAGCAAGGACATGTTGGGGGAAGGTGAGACACTCATAACTGATGTTGTTATGACGAACAACGAACAACGTTGATGCAGGGGCAGATATGTATGCAGGCTCGGCGTTATTATTTCAGAGCAATATGTCTCCCGAAGTAAGTTATGCAAACAAGAAATGCTTTGATGTACAAAACAAAGGAATAATACAACGATGTGTATCAGCTTATTCATTATCACCGTCATACTTTCTGGGACTTGCCTAGTTTCTTTGTGTTTTATTTCTTCTTGAAAACTGATTTGCGGAATTGTGAACCATAAAATATGGCACTTTTCTGCATTCATTTTATTTTTGTCCTCTGGGAAGTATGTTAAAACTTTCTCATACATGACATAGTATCTTTTGTCATATTTGCATTCAATTATTCTCAGCACATGAATGCCATAACATGGATGTACATTAATGCTCAAAAGAATTTTAATTTTTACATAGTGTTATTTTGAATATATGTAAGTAAATGATCCATTTACCATCCACACAAAAAAAATCATGGAATGTCACCAGATCTGCCAAGGAACAGCATTTGTGTGATTAGGAGCAATTAACAAGACAAATAATGGCCTCTTTAAGGCCTTCACCTTCCTAGCAGTAGTGTGATGGGTCTGTTCCTTGAAGTCATAGATCAGCCAATCTGGGGAAGGCAGCCATATTTCTTGACCCTCTGACACATGATCACAGCGTGTGACAGGCCAAATGGCATCACTAAGTGATATGTTTGTCAGCATCTTCCCAAACATTGCATCTGGAACTCTCTGCCCGCAGGAAATGTTCCAGTATTCTTTTGATCTGCAATGTTTTTACCAAGACAGGAAACTCGGCATTCTTCTTGAGGCCCAATTTGTGTTAAAGCTTGAAGTTATGGTAATTTTCATCGAAGTATTTGAGTCCCATAATGCATGTTCTTCTCACATTCAATATTTAGCAGGAACATTGTCATACGAAGATCTGAGATGCGCAAGTTTTTGGTAATTAATGCCTTTATTTTTTTCCACTTTTGAAAAGATCCTATTCCTAGAATGTAGAAATTCACATTTTAACAGTTGCTACAGGTGACTATCAGACAGCCTGACATGAGAAATGTGAAGTTTCAATTCTGTTGTCATCACATGAGAGAAATCGGTAAAAAGGTTGAGAATAACTTGCTGATGAAAACCGTCTCTGCATGGAACCAAACCCTCTTGTCGCCTACTATCAGCACAGTTCTGGACCAAAGGGCAAGGCGAATCCTTCTATCTTGTCTCTGTTTGATCATGAGTGAAAATCTGCCAGCACCTGACACTTGTACAGTGTATAACAGTGGAGGGCTGGGTGAATGTGCTTGACTGCCTTCTGATCTAGAGGGTGCTTGCAGCATCTCAACACTGACTGAATGGATGGGGAGTAACTGATTGTTTCCTGCCACAAGGCTTTCTTCTGGACATAAATAGGGTGGGAGAATTAGTGAAACTTTTACAGAAATGGTCATAGGCAATGTCAAGCTGTTGCTAGAAGGATAAGAATCTCATTGCAACTCCTAAAAGCAATTCTGAAATTCCTACTTGTCTGTTGCAGGTTCTTCTACACATAAATTACTCTAGGAGCCCAGTGCAGTGTTACTGTTGAAGTGATTGCTAATAGCTGACTTGAAGTAAATTTTATCCATATGTTGATAGTTGCTGAAAACCCTTGAAATATACATCCTCATGAGCCAGAATGAAACATAAAACAAGCAAACATCTGCCACCCACTAATGTACCGATTCAACTGAGATATGTACAATGTTCACGTCCAAGAGAAAGCCAAGTTGTAGGAACTCTTCAGTTTTCATTAGGACCATATCATTGTATTATAAGATATGACAACAGCTGCGGTCATTCTACTCCAGGCTGAAGGCTAGACAAATTGTGTGGTATTCTTTCCCCGGTACACAATAGATTTCCTGTCATGGGCCAGGACAAATTTCACATCTTGTAATAGACAGCAAGCCACAATCCAGAAGCAATTTCTTGCCTTGCTGCGGAGGACCCCTTGGGAGCAGGTGACCTCACGGACTGGCATGGCTGTAGCTCTGGTCACTTCCTCCGCCACTCAGCTGTCCCTGATGAAGCAGTGCAAACACTATCAGCATCCTTCTCAAGGATGCCATAGGCAAACTAGTCATCCTGAGGGACTCAGTATCATAAATACCATCCACCATCTTCTGATTTGAGGAGAATTTAATCCCAGGGAGAGTAACACCTGCATGTCTTGCAAGGAAAGAAAGGGAAAACAAGCCTGCCTTGTGTTATCAATATCTTTTTGTCATTTGTTACACCATCAAAGAAAGACATTTACAATTTTTAACACGAGCGTTGGGCATTGCTATCCTTTGTCACCATCACACAAGATATAATGTGCAGAAAGTTTGCCTTGACTGTTTTTGGATAGAGACCAATATTCCAAACATTCTATCACAGACCAGACATTCAACACAAAGGCTATTCCAGTTCAGGTCTTTCTGATGAAAGTAAGACATTGTCAATCTGCTGGTGAACTATACTTCCTAAATCCGGACTAAATCTGGTATTTCTCTTGTCTATGTGATTAGATTATGGCACCCAGGAGACAACAAGAACACTGACTTATATCAACTGAATATCATCTTGCCAGACAGTCTGTCATAAAATGATTAACCTCTATCCTCTAGAGACAGGCACCAATAAGGTCCTGTTGCCTTAGATTCCTGTCTTGATTCCTTCAAGTGCACTAAGACATCTGATCATTTCTCCTGTTTTCGTCTGATCGGTGATCCATCTATGTGAAGTACATAAGACGTTGAAGTGACATGTTTGGTAGGAAAGCAATTCAATGGTTATCAAATTAGATCTAAACGGTACTGGCTTACTTTCATCCTATTGGAAACATACCAGTGGTTATCAAATCATCTCCTGAAGTCATAGGGAATTCAATATATATCAAACAGTGTGTAAGTGAATTAACAAGAAAACAGGACAGCACAATGCACCAATCAATACATTAATATGTTTCAGATGATAGGACGAATGTGCCATCACCACCATTTGGTATCTATTCTCACTCAAGGGACTGAAAAACTCCTAAAACTCTGAAAATGACGAAACACTTCATGTAGACAACTACACATAAATACATGTCAATTTGGTTGGAGCGGTATGTCAAACTGGCTCCATATAAATCTCGGTGGATTCAGGAGCTTCAGGTAGCCAGGTTTTATCAGAACAGAGTCATTTCTGCTGATATGTTCAAAAGAGGCTATCTTGGAAGGGAGTCTGAAAGGATTTGGGACAAATAGCTGTGAAGAAGGAATGCCCTGAATTTGGACTCTCTGTCCAGCTCTCATTCAGCCACTGCGTAGATAAGCTTTATTTGATAGTTCAATCCAAGCCCAGGTATTAGCAGTCTAGACAGGCTTCATTAAATACATTTTGTGGTGCTATATTTCTGTTGCCTCTTTGACATGTGGGAGAGAGAAGACTATGATTGCATCGCTTTCCGTCTGTGTTGCAAACTTGTGAGTGAGTGAGTGAGTGATTTCGGTTCAATACCACTTTGAACAGTATTCCACTTATATCATGGTGTGTCTGCTTAATGTGGGAGGCAAGCCTTAAGTGAAGCAGGTCTTGGACAATTACCACTTGACAAGTGTATGGTGCTGGCAAACCTTGAAACATAATTGGGGTGAACCAGGATTCAAACCCACTGTGAATTGTGGTGTTTCAAACTAAGCAAATCTAAAAAGAGTCTATAGCCTTCAACTGATTGCAGCCAATATGTGCATTGCAAGGTCCAATATGTGCATTGTAAGGCCCAATATGTGTGTTGCAAGGTCCAAATGTGCATTGCAAGGTCCAAAACATGCATTGCAAGGTCCAATATGTGCAATGTAAGGCCCAATATGTGCAATGTAAGGCCCAATATGTGCATTGTAAGGCCCAGTATGTGCATTGCAAGGTCCAATATATGCATTGTAAGGTGAATCCTACATACCGATATAAACACTGTCAGGTGAATCTTTATCTCACTACTTGGTGATCGATTTCCTTATACCAATGACCTTGCAGGATATGTTCACCTTATCATGAACATCTGTTATCATCACTATTTCATAGTGATTCATAAACACATGTTCATGATAGAATCGGAATCGGACAATGAACTTTCCTTTTTGCAAAGATTTCTTCGATTATGGGAAGAGTTTTGTTATTTTTACTTAAATATCTCCTACGCAGCCACACTGAAACGAACCGCCCTAATGACGATTCAACCCCTGACACCAATCAACACGGACCTTGCATTTATCAGCCAGCCCTACTCCACCTATCTTCATCCCTCATTAATCATCCTTCAACAGAATACCTGTTTTAAGAAGAGCATTCACCTGTCCTTCTCCTCCAGACTAATGAAGAAATTCGGAATATTCTGATGAGGATTTTGAGCATGCTTTCATCGACAGCTTTTATCTGGAGTATTTTACCACGTTGCTAAGTGATATGACCTTGAAGCTTCATCAGAAGCGAATGTCATCGTTAACTACAAAGAATTGTTCAGCGCTTACCCAACAGAAAGAACTTGCTACAGTTTTTAGTTTCTTTTAATGATAAAATCCTGTTATTTCTATACCATTAGGTTTTTCTCAAAGCGACTGTCTGGTAAGAACTTGAGTGGAGACTCTTCACTATTCATTACAATCATCTATAAGTGGAGCAAGCATTGATAGTGGTGCATGATATCTATTATGTAACTGTGTTATTTGCATAACATGATAGAAAAAGTTTCCTTTGAAAATAGCCAATTATTTTACACGCTGATGGATCTGACTGTCATGATCACTAAGATTTATCATCCTGGCTCCACTTTGAAATGATTTGAATATTCAGTAAGTTTGCATAAAGAACCAGTCCCAAATTCAATTTATGGAGACATCATTGAAGAATGGGAACCGTTCCAGCCATTTCCAGAGGGAGGCGGTTCCTCCACTGTAATTCATCACACCATGTAGCCAGGGCAAATTCGAAAATAGCCCGAGATGATCCTAGGTTGTTGAAGGACCAGTGTCTTCAGTTTCTTCAGCTGCAAGACGTGTTTGTTTTGATTTTTAATGCAAATCTTACACACTAACAAGAACAGATACAAACACTACACCATATGGCAATATCATTTCCAACAAGAAAGGAACTACCATTGAACCCTGAATTTTAGTTCTGAAGTGAAGAATTTATAAAAATTCTTGAATTTTTTTCACCAGTATCATTTTCTGTAAATTGACTGAGCATACACACAGCACATTGATGAAGTGACAGGCTTCAAAAATATACACTGGGCTGTGGGAACACAGCATAACATTATCTGAAATAAATCCCCAACTCTACTCCCTGGCAGAGCACCTTGTGACCTCCCATTGTTCTACCTGGCTGAAACTAGAACTATAATAGATTTTGTAAGTCTGCATCTTTCAACACATCATATGGTGTAAGCTTTATCTGTAAGAATAACGGTGGTTGTTATATGGAACAGTGGCAAACACTTCACAACATGGCCATACACCTAACAAAGGGTAAGACAGCATCTGGATCGGTCCCCAGAGGTTGTACCTGTCAGCATGGAGTGTCAGTAATGGGTAGATATACATGTATACCACAAGCAAAAACATGCAGGTCCACTAGATGGTATGAGGTGTCAGTTGAAATAGGGTTAAATGTTGTGTTCAAGACTACTGCAACAAAAGTTATATTTGGGATAACACTTTCTTAATAAAGTACAGATTCTAGTACTTTTTAAAAAAAGCTTTTTGTAAATGGCAATTTGTTTTCAAAGATTGCTGCACTTACAAACTGATGTACCTGCATGTGTGTGTATGTCACTGTTTATACTAGTCCGGACTAATGTTGGTTTTTAGCCCAACAAAATACCATGCTGCAGTTTAAAATTGACACCCCACTCACAGCATACTCCAAGCCAACCATTCCTTGTTTTGTCCCCTTAATGCCAAGCACCAGGCAGGGTAACAACAAGTACCATCTTTTAATGTCTTTTGGTATGACAGACCCATGGATCGAACCACAGACATTCTGCTCTCCATGCAAACACTCTATCCACTAGACCAAGGAGGTGGGAGATGGTATAGGCACCAAACAGCAACCCATTAACACATAAACACCACCAGCATAAGACTATGGCATGCTCTTACAGTGAGTGAGTGAGTGAGTGAGTGAGTGAGTGAGTGAGTGAGTGAGTGAGTGAGTGAGTGAGTGAGTGAGTGAGTGTGATTTTAGCAATATTCCAACGGGCGGGGGACACCAGAAATGGGCTTCACACCTTGTACCCAAGTCGGAAATCGAACCCGGGTCTTTGGCGTGACAAGCGAACGCTTTAACCACTAGGCCACCCGACCGCCCCTGCTCTTACAGACAGATCAGCAAGCTATTGTAGTGATTAATCAGTGCTTGTACGCAGGTGTAGAAATCAGTTTATCAACTATCAAATCTTCCTGTCATGAAATATTTTATGCTGATTGTTCAAGATGCCAAATATCACACAACTCCCTACTGTTATAGCAAGGTAACATGCTGTCAGACTCAATCATAGTTAATTATTGCCATGTATTTGCAAACATACATAAGTAACAATAATTACCTGATTACCTTGTATATAAGGTAATTGGTGGAATTATCTCTGGTATACAGTTGAATTACTTGGGAGCAATTATTTCTTAGCCTATGATTTAGTTATGTTACAAGCAGTGTTGCTCATTATCACATGAAACTGCTGCCATTAACTCAAGCTATAATGTAAGATAGCCTTTGATAGGCGTTTAGAAGTTGGAACAATATGAAGACAATAAACTTTTATGGATAATAAATTCTTCAAAATCAACTGTCAAATCCATAAAGATCCAGGCAAAATCAGTGAAGACATAACACCTTCTTTATTGTTTGTAACGATATTTCAGGGATTCCTCTTGCCCCTTCGTTAGGGCAACCTCTTGAAAATCATCAGAGCAACTTCTTCCCTTCATCAGGGCAACCTCATGATGATCATCAGAGCAACTTCTTGATGATCATCAGAGCAACTTCTTGACCTTCTTCAGGGCAACTTCTTGACCTTCATCAGGGCTACTTATTGACCTTTATCAGGGCACCTTGATCTTCATCAGAGAAATTTCTTCTTCTTCATCAGGTCTACTTCCTGCCCCTGCATCAGGGCAAAATGTTGTTATCCATAAAAGTTTCATGTCTTCATGTGAAAGCTACATGGAAAGGTTGTTTATTTCTCAAATAGTTTGCCAAAGTAAGCTGTGTGAACACTGAAACATTAACGCGTATGAAATGGTGTTTTTCCAATTAGGCGTGTGTGTTTTTTTCCACTATGTTGGTGTCGATATGCTAGAGTGTGAAAGTCACATACGACAAGTTCCACATGGAATGTGTGGGGAAGGTTACAGAAGAGTCCCTGCCCCCTGGTCCCATAGGAAACCAGTGTCTCATTAGGATTAGAGGGGCTCTGAAGGGTAAACAAAGCTAGCCATAAACAAATACACCGTTGAGACCACCAAGGGGATATTCACCAAGTGGACATGTGTGCACTCATAGAATATTTTACATAATAACTGTTAACTGTGAGTATCGTCAGGAATAAAGAGCTTCTAAAAGGCTTGTCTCAAGGAGGATATCTAAAGGCAGCATTCACGTTTTATTTCTATTTTATCTGCTTAACATTTAAAGTTCAACACTTGTTGCCTCTGGCTTGTTTTAACATGGCCTCCCCCTATGAGGCCTCAAGAATGTTCAGTTTTGTGAAAGGGTCAGAAAATTCATGTCGTGAATGCTTAAGTCATCAACCACAAACAACGTCTTCATACCATGAACACACCAGTAATCAGCTTGCTGCAAAGAGACATTTCCAGGAATATTGGCATAAATCATGTTATGTGAATCATGGACTTGGAACTTGACTGATAAAGCACGGAGACCTACAGCAGAAGGAATATTTATATATCCACACCAGCAGGGGGGTGGGAGAAGGCAAGCCTGGGGGTAATTAGAGACGGCCTGGGGGTAGCGTCTGATAGGTTGATGAGAAGGGGGTGGGACACATGTTTAGGGGGATAGGTAAGACGGAAATTGAGGTCCTCGAATTTGGGACAGGGAGTGGTATATGTTCCAAGTGAAGGAGGTAACTCAAGTGGTTTCGGCCAGGTGTTCTGATTTATGACCAAAGGGAATAAAGAGGGTATTCTTCTAAAAGAAGTTCAAGTCATAAAGAATGGAACTGTACTGGTGAAATAATCATGATCATGCAAAATATTTCAACTTTTGACTCCCAAGACGATGCCACCTTGTTATTTCTGTAAACACGATCCAACCATTTGACTTACCAGACTAAAACACAGTCTATGGAATCTTATATTACACAATTAAATTTCTCTCCTCTAAATTGTTTTCCTGATGCTGATTTCATAGAATCAAGAATCAAGAATCAAGAATGTTTATTGTACGGAACACCCTAGGGCAGGGTACAAACTATCTGCATATGGAATAAATATTCATATGTGAATAGAACTGCCAGATTTGCATTTTTATAATCAAGATTGGAATATATATATTTTATTAAACCAAAATCAAGAGTTGTGATGCAGGACAATGGACTGACAATGTAAAACTATCTGGACCCTGTTATCGGGTTTGCTAATTATAATTTATAAGCAAATTGGACTTCCCACCATGTTTGTTTGAACTGCTAGAACACGATCTCACGAAGGCTGATCTAAGGAAGCCTATCTGACTCTGTTATAAGCTTGGAAATTAACCTATCAGATGATGCAACCCAATTTCGCTGAAACTCAAGAACATGATCTCCAGGTGACAAGACCTATGGAAGCTGATCTTGGACACTGTTACAGGTTTTCTGCTGGTGTATAATCAAAGTCATGCCATTACAATGAGAGGCCAACTTACCACAAACAACCATCTCAAAAGACTAGTTGTGCTGCCTGTAATAAATCAATGACTTGAAACATAATGCCACCATGAACATTCCAGGAAGCAAACCCGTCCCACTGATAAACAGA
The DNA here is from genome assembly GCF_023055435.1 of Haliotis rufescens. NCBI lineage: Eukaryota > Metazoa > Mollusca > Gastropoda > Lepetellida > Haliotidae > Haliotis > Haliotis rufescens. The sequence continues at coordinate 35,599,323 of NW_025964372.1, read as the reverse complement.
CATACAGCCTTATCAAATGGGGATTAGAATACAGGATGAGGGATAACTGTCTCCGAATCCTACTGAGACCATGATTGCAGCCGAGAGGTAGCAAGATGTGTCAGATTTATCAAGCATGGATTAAGATTTGACAAGGAGATGAGGTCTGAGGACCAAGATGGTGTCCAAGTCAGTTGGACATACACTAAGGGTGTTGTTGAGGATGATGGATGGGGCGTGTGTGGTGGCAGCCGTTACCAGGTAAACAAGGTCACGGAGTGCACGCTGGTGGACATACAGGTGATAAGAGGGGAAGTAGAGTGTTGTCCACACATATTTTCAAGTACAATATACTGTCACCAGAAAATTATTACCTCAAAATCGAGGGATTAGAGAGAATGAGTTGGGTTTACTGTAGGCTAACATCTTGTCTCTGAAATGAACATATATAAAGAAAAAACAGTTGTTAAATTATAGTTTTAAAATATTATAAAAAGGAATCTTTCTTCATTTTCAGATACTGCAGATATTACAGTACTGCTGTATTGGATATATTTGTTTCAGGGTCTGTGTGATAGACTAGGTTTAACACTGCTTTTAACAGTATTCCAGTTATATAACAGCATGGCAGCTTAATGTGGGAGGAAATCCCGAAATTGACGCAGGTCTCAGACGTTTGGAGGGATTAGACGAATGTGAACACGCATGGACAAAAATAGAACGGACACAGATTGCTTCCATCATAAAATAGGACAGCTGCCAAATAATATTGCTGTATAAGAAAGAAAGTTAAGCATAACTATCGTGTTGAGCCAAGATTCCAAGCCAGATAAGCAGTGTTAGTCATTTATCATTCCCGTGTTCTACGACTGAAGAAAAACAAACATTAGGTTGTTGGGACATAACCCAATGATATGACACACTTAAATCAAGAGAACCCATTTTCACCAATATAAGAGTCTTCGATTGAGAACAGCCAGACTCAGATATGTAAGCAGACTTGATGAATTTGCATCGACTTTCTGGCGCTTACTATGAAAAAAGCCTGGTAAATTAACCCAAAAATGTTGAAGGCGACAACACCAAACAAACAGCGACTGTCTGTAGTCTGTCGACAGGAGATTTCCGTGCTTTTAATTCATTCTTTTGGAATAGAAGGCAGCTCTTCTATTTACTAGGGTAGAAGACTACCATCACAGATGACAATGTAAACATGGCCAAGTCCAATTCCAAACAAATTGTGGATCCACAAATAGTTTGCCACTTTCTTGCATCTCCCACCAGTCTCCAAATGTCTGTCCATGTCAGTCATCCCATCAAGTCCCAGAACCATCTCTCCTTTCTTATAGGCAGTATTAATTGAGGAACTGTCTTACACATCTTCAGATAACGCCATCCTAAACCCATCAGGGTTTGTTGTTGGTTCTCAACAAGTTCTACAGTCAGTTCATCTGCTTTTGGCTTTTGACAAAAACAAAAACTGTATTGGACTATACCATTATCGAATAGTAACAGCTTATTTTCTCATACAGCAAGTGTATTTTGATCACTGCCACAATTTTCAGGCTGTTAATGTAAACAATCTTGTCAAGTCTACCACAGCCGAACAATTCCCTTGCCTTTGCATGTGTTTGTGATGGGTGCCATCAGTGGCAGGATATGCTCACCTTTTAGCGAACACCTTGTGTCATCACTTTTTGATAGTGATTCATAAACACATGCTCATTTTTAGTCGGAATCACACAATGAGAGATTTCTTATGATTATGGAAAGGCTGTTGTGCCTTTTATTTCATTTCCTTTTTCTATAATTAGCCGGATACAAGTACAACAAATATGTGAAGGTATGTGTTAAAACCTAAATGTAAAATTAAAGAACATCCGATGCTTTCCCAAAACTACAGATTGTCTATCATGCCCTATATGTATATATCTGTTTTGGTCATACAACACATTAATCACCATGGTGATTATTTTTCCAGGCCAGTTCAGATTAACCTTGTCATGACAAGCACAGGAAAAATCTATCAAGTGTATTTTGATCCAAACCACAAAACATTCTGAACAAAAGAAGTTTGGGATCATAATTTTTTTTTTAGATATTTGTTTGCAGTGAAGACTGAGCACCCAATCTTCAATAAAAATATCTAAAAGATATTCATGATCCCTTACTTTTTTTGCTCAGTATACATACAGCCCAGGTGCATGATGTCCTCAGGGGCGCACGGGTGGCCCAGTCGTCTAAGGGGCCGCAATTCGCTGTGCAGAGTTGCATCCCTTGGGCACGCCAGAAACCTATGATTGAGTGTTCGAATCCCGGTTCGCCCCAATTATGTTTCTAGGTTTGTCAGCACCATACCCGTGCTCGTGGGTTTCACCGAAGTGGTAAAGGTCTGAGACCTGCATCACTTCGGGCTTTCCTCCCACATTAAGCTGACATGCCGTGATATAACTGGAATACTGTTGAAAGCGGTGTTAAACCCAACTCACTCACTCACTCATGTCCCCAACTCTTCTACCATTACATTCCCCTCTTCAGCTCATATTTATTTTTCAATAACAACAATGGAAACATAAACATGGATGTTATTTGTCAACCAATATATTTATAAAACTCAATAAAATGTCAATATAAGCAATATAAAAACAGGAAGTATTGTTTTTCTGTTTTCTTTCCATACCATTTTTCATAATGTTCATAAATAAATAGCGATAAAATCAATCCACAAACAAAAAAGCTATGGCACCATCTAAAACAAACTTTGTCCCTCTTTAAATGAAGCTAATTATATCGTTTTAAAAATTCATCAAAGCTATCCGATTTATACAACCACAAACTTTCCTGGAGTGTGTGCTGTTTATCTCCAACATCTTCAATGGGTGTCTGACTGTTTTGAGCATTATATACCAAGGAATGGGAGAGTTAGGAGCAACTTCTTTCACCTTCTTCATTTTTGTATTTCAAAGTTGCTGATGCTGCCAACTGAGACGTACTTTACCTCAGTGAGAGAGGATCACCGGGCAGGAAGAGAGACCGTTCATCACTAAGGAGTTACTTGTCTGCTTTTCATGAAAGGTCTGCTAAAGGTCTGCGATCTCTTCAATGGATTTCACGATAACAAAGAGGAGAGGAGACAATTCTAGGCTTTAAAAAGTGTCTGCTTCATTCATCCGGGGCTCCACTGGCTATAGAAGCTGTACAGTTATAAAAGGAAATAGACTCCTGATCAGATCTACTTGAAAGATCTGAATCGATGGAAACAAATGTAAAACCTGATGAGGTATTTCTCCATCATCCATCTCGTCCCCCCAAATAGAGGTAAATCAGGACAGACTATATGCTATTCCAAAACATCTTCTTCGAGATCCTATGACTTACAAAATAAAACATCAAGTTTATCCACTTAGGAGAGCTGGAGATAGCTAAGGCACAGATCTACAACAGCTAAAATTTTGTAGCCAAAAATATCTTCAGTAAGATTCCCCGACTTACAAAATAAAACATCAAGTTTATCCACTTAGTAGGAAAAATGGAGATAGCTGAGGCACAGATCTACAACAGCTCAAACTTTGTAGCCAGGTCTTTCACTATTCATTTGATCAAGCCATGCGACAGATGGATATGTTTTCAAAGTGAGAATGTTGCATGGCACACCCGTATCACAGGCCTGAGTTTAATAAAGAATCTCTGTTGACCCCTGATACGTTTTATTTGTTGATGTGATCGTGGGCACCCTACCACACACACACTGTCGTCCAACTTACCCGTGTGGACTGTCGATATTGGCAAAGCCATCCCAAATTTATGTCCAGTCATGTTCAGGTTGCCAATCTTTTTAACCTTTCAGCAATAAAGACAGTTAATTTGTTTGAACGGACCCAGGATTCCTTTTCGCCAGGCAGGTGAATCGCAGTGACATGGGAAGATAAGCATTTATTTCACACTTTCCATGCTTGGTCATGATGTGGACTGAATTAGCCATGTGATGATGCTAATGGCACTTATTTATATTGGTTTGCTGTATAATCTCATGCCAGGCTCAGCATTGGAGACCGGGGTGTTGATACAATTTGTTCTAATTAAACTGAGTGGTGAATTAATTAAGTAATTACGCTAGAATTTTGTTTTGGGATCTCCTTTGATGCTCACTGTCTGATCTCTTCTCTTACAAAAATGTCACATACAATCCCTGGATACACAGTTGGAATGTTGAACCATTTAAAGACAGGGAGAAGCATTGCATTTAGCACAAAGATTTGCCCCAAAGTTACAACAAATTAACACATTTGTTCTTACAGAAACTTTTTAAGTCATACAAATCTGTTTGTTTAACACCACACTCAGCAATGTTCGAGCTACCTATATGCCAGCGGTCTGTAAATAATTAAGTCTGTACCAGACAATCCAATGATTGATGTCACGAGCATCGATCTACACAACTGCGATACAATGACTTCATCAACCAAGTTAGCAAACATGATTGCTGAAAACTGAATCTTCACGGGTACGTCTGTCAGTGGGAACAACACTTTTTATATTAGATACACTATTCAAAACTTGTCTGAAAATGAACGCAGTCCTGATATAGCCCACTTCCAAATTTGTATGTACATAGGTGGTTATTGAGAAAATGTTAGGCTGTTTCAATCAATATCAAATTAATATTTAATTGATTTGACCTTTAAAATCCCTAAATTGAAATCTCAATATTCAATATCCTAAATTATTTTGTTTCAGCTTAATACTGAAGTCAGAAAGGTTCAAGTTTCAGGAAATCAAACTGGTGCCCTTAACGCCAGAACCGAAAAACAATGACCAGAATGTTGATGTCTGAATATTTCATAGCTATATGTTGAATCATTAACACTAAATACTGATGAACTCTATTCCAGACAATGTCTAGGGAAAAAGTGCCTATTTCTGAATGATGGAATGGCGATCTTGTGTGACACTTCCTGATGAGGATGCGTAGCCTATCAACTTTAGCATTACATATGTCCCATGGCATGACATGAACATCCCAGTGGGCTATTTCAATTATACAACAGTTGCAGGATCACAAGTCCAGAGACAACCTGTACAACAATAATAACAATTCCTACACAAGCAGGTTCCCCTCTAGGGGTCCCTAAAACACACAGTCATCTGTCTATTGAGGAAGCACTCTCGACCAATTCGTTAGCTGCCCAATTCTTTCAGTTCATATACCCAAGGGAGTGCATAAGTCAATATCAGTGCTTCTCTTTGCAGCTGTTTGTGGGTGACTCAACCACTAGGGGGTGGCCCAAATCTAAATATGGCCTTTTTAACGTTTTAGTTTTTTGTCTCGATACTAACAAGTGCAAAAACATATTTCAGTTTCTCTCGAACAGCTGTTTTCGACATGATTTTTTTCAAGTATTTTTATCACTTTCTTATCCTTAATCATTAATAAATATCAAGTGATAGCTTTAATTTCTTTACCAGTGCACTAGTGCAGTGTTCTTATGAATATTTATTAAATACAAAAAAAATATGCATCTTATCGGTTTTCCTTAAAAGCTGGCTTCATTATGCTTCTTAGCTTCATCATCGACACCATCAAAAGACAATTAAGTTCCTATCTTGTTTAAGGAGTTAATAAATCGTTAATTGAGAAAATGTTTACACTTTGATGAATGTCAGTGAACAACAAATATTGAATAATGTTCAAACAAAAAGATTTTAAAAGGTCATCAGAAGTTGCCAAATGGTGGAGGATGTGGATGATCTAATCATGTCTCACGGCCCCTATTACACTTCAAAGACTTCAGCAGACCATTTCACAATGGACGACGGCATGGTCACCATAACTTCATTCAAAATTATATTTTGGAAACATGCACATGATTGGTGTGATGAATTCTACAGGCAACGTAAACACTCCTGCTTGTAGTTTACGGCAGGGGTTGGCATCCGTCTCATCATCAGTTCATGGATCAGTGGTCCAGCGCTTGGCTCGAGAACATTTCACGATTGTCTGCACAGCCGCTTCGAAAGCGTTGTAGATAATTTGCATACAGAGACTGAAGGCCTGTGACAGTATTAATCATTGTGGACCCTACCTTAATAGAATGACAAGTCCTAACGGATGACTCACAACCTGCCTGTGGTCGCTTGGTAGTGACGAGATCACTAACACAGGTATTGACGGCTTAAAGGACACAAAATTGAGTTTCGATTTTCAAACAAACCCTTTGGTTTCCAGCCAGCCAAAGGAGTAATGTGCCAATCCATAACTGATTATGATAACAAACTACAGCTTAGAATAAATGCCTTCATTTGCTGATCATGAAATTCTTCACCACAAGAAAAGAATTGAAACCAAGTATCTCACCAATACTAATAGGAAATTATCAGTTTTTACATCCAGCATTTCTAAATATTGATCTTATTGATGAAGATCTTGTGCTATATACAAGCTGACATTACAGTTACCACAACTACTGGATTATATGCATAATTTAGTAACACTATTAACAGCTGCTAATTACATCTTCCAAAACTGACACTCTGTTTGTTTCCTTCGTGAATAAGGTGTAAAAGATAGATCAGGTTTTACACTCCCGATTCCTGCATGTCTAGGGGTAAGAGTGGTTCACAAGAAACATGTGTTCAATAATGCATGTATCTGTGTCATTCAATTAACAAAATCAATAATTGTTGAATTATTGAATAAAGTGAACTGGATATGAAAATAGCTCAGCATGTGGGGCATATTGGATAACGGAAATGATTTCTGCCATCACAAAGAAAATGTGTAGTAAGCGATATTCATTTGTCTCCGCCAAATAAAGGGACACCGAGCCACACATGTATTGAACCATATCCAGGTTATATTGCTCTTTGGGAAATATGTGTCGGATAAATTAATTCCACATCGTGACAATGAACTTGAGTATATGATTTTACTCATTTTATATGGGTCTAGGATGCCAAAATCTTCTTCTAAATGTATTATTTTCTAGCATTGTTTTCTGTTATTTTTAGTGACGTCAAAACCATGAAGTATATGATGGATTTGAAATATTCTGATACATATGTCATACAAAATACCTCAAAATCTGGAATAACTCATGAAATAAGAACTCCAAATTTGTATATATATAAAAAAACAGTTTAAACATTAATTTCAAAAGTTCAGCTTTGATCAAAGACTAAAAACAATGAGTGTTTGCAATTGATTTGAAACTAAATTACAATTGCGAGTGATTTATCACAACCCCTTTAGGGGTCCAATCTGCCTATTTTCTCACCGATTTCTCCTTCCACCAGACACTGACGTCTTGTTCCTTGCAGTCATTGTGCAGGCCTGGTGTCATTGACAGGCCCTCGTCTTTGCATAATAAGACTTTGGCCAGAGGCTACCATCAAACCCCACAATTATTGATTTTGACGTTTTGTCTAAATCTCCTGTCTTAGAGCCATTAACTGCTAAAATTTTGTCTCTGCCTCCATGTAAGATCTCTATCCTTCAGCTGCTACAATGACCTTTGTGATTGCTTAATTAACCATCAGGACAGGGGATTTCGGAAAAAAACCACATTTCCTGAAATACTTTCTTTTGATTTTTGAGAACAAAATAACATGTGACTATGTAGACAAATAGAGATTTTCTATGCCTTCAAACGAAACTCCAAACTTATTTGATTAGGGGCATTTATTTAGATAGAGAAATAATTAAATGTCTTGACCTTCGCTCTGGTAATTTGCTTCATCAAATGTACAAGATTTCCTCTATAACTGATGATGACATTTGGAAAATCATTTAGCTTGAAGCTATCACAGATCATGAATTTTTATTTCAAATTATAATTCATATTTTTTTGGGGTCATATATTGAACTGAAAATAGAAAGAGGATAGTTCCTTCTGAATGATATTTCATGAATTCGGATAATGTCAGGTTGCGGAGATTACTGTCATTATTTGATTTACCAGGATTACCAGACATACGTATCGCGAGCTCAGTATATGGGACAAGATACAGAGGAAATAGCCAATCAAAATGTGTCACCGAAAATGAGGCACTTCCTCAGGAACTATAAGCAATTTGGCCAATCATTATCAAGTAGGGACAGCGGCATCAGTGGTTTGAGTGGCAGCTTGTCACTGCTGGTGGGTCACCATCCACTGTCAAGTCCCACCTCAGAATCTCCCAACAGAGTAGCCGTGATGTTGTACATTTTCGCAATATTGCAACGGGGATGGACTTCACACATGGGGAATCTATATTCCCTGTCTTAGGTGTGGAGCGAGGGTGAGCAAACACTTTTCACGACAACACTCCATGAAGGAAGGCACATGTTCAATAATTTCTAAAGTGACCAAAATGTTAGCCTTGCTCCAAGGCGGTACTGAAAGAAAAGTCCATGGATGTGTAGTAATTCTATCCTCCTGATAGGCAAGTCTAGATATGTGGACAGTGAGGACTCCAGTCTCTTATAGGGACAACTTATTTTATGATTTAAACTAATAATTATTGTCTTAGAGACTTGTGCAAGTCTACCAAAAGTCTGATCCAGAAGTTGGGTGGGTGATCAAAATTTTGTGTGTGGAATACTACCAAGACAATGTGTCGGTTTCATTGTGTGATGTCCGAGAACAATATCAGCAACAAAGGCCACCCTGTTTAGTGTTATGGTACAAATTTGAGTTGATGGTTTTCAGAAATGCCTCATTATGACAATTACAGTACATTAAAGTGATCTAAAATAATTGGCACCAAGTTGGGTCATGTTACACTAGAAGACTGTTAATTATTGTTTTTTTTATTCTCCCTGACAAGTCCTCAGGGTAGTGCCATCTTGAAACGCAACAGAATATGTTCTTAACAGCTCAAGGCGAAGCGATCACCAATTTATAAGGAAACTGTCCATTTACCAATTATTCCCTTGAATGATGGATAGTTGTTAACCGTCCTTAGCAGGAAATATTTTCTCACATCATCATGTTAACTCTTGAGTCATGCTTGGAGGATACAAGTCTGTAATGTCATTATAATTATCACTGTTCTGTACTAAAGTGCATAAATTACTCTCAATAATGGGGCAGTATTGACTTTATAACTAGCATCCATTTATAACTTTCGGTACTATGAATTAACATAAAGCATTCATTATTCACAACAGCATTGTACATTAGCATCAAAACCATCTAATAAGAGGAAGGAACACAATTAATCCTACAAACCGCCCAATTGGGACAGGGTACAGACATAACAGTAATATTTTGGTACATATAATAGCAACATTGTGTGTGTGTGTGTGTGTGTGTGTGTGTGTGTGTGTGTGTGTGTGTGTGTGTGTGTGTGTGTGTGTGTGTGTGTGTGTTTATTTCAATTGATTATATGTATGTCTACAAAATTGCCTCTGTTCAAAATGGAATGTTTCTTGCAATAAATATATCGTATCTTATCTTATCTTATCTTATCGACATATTTAAACATTACGGCAATATGACATACAAATCAAAATGATGTATAACTTACAAATAAATGTACTACATGTATTAAACTAAAAATAATATATACATAAATCTTAATAGAAATATGTTTGTACATTTTAGGCCTACAAATACTATCTTGCACAACAGGGCTCCAAAGACTGCCTAAAGTGAAATAATAGTTGCAGTGGTCTTGTCCTAATTATGTTTGTATTTTATCATGTTGATATTATATTTCAATCGTGCCAATATATTCTGCGATGGTTTGTCTGGAAGTGTCACCTGTCACGACCTGCAACCACAAACTGGAGTTGGATGACCCCATTTATCATCAGTAGCAGGACTGACGACACTCCAGGAGGTGTGTGGCACCAGTCTCTAAACCCCTGCAAGTGGCTCAACAAGGGAAGCTTAGGGTGGATATAGTTTTTGTGGGAAATTTGATAATGATGACTGGATGTGTCAAGAATCAATCTGAAGTTAAAGCATTAAGCTTGCGCCAAGGTGATGGGGGAGGTGATGGGAGGGAGCTTTTGGTGGTTGATGCAGGTCTGTGACGAGTTGGGAGGGGGAGTGAGCTGTTGATGCCGCACTGTGGAGAGTTGGGTGGGAGGGGGTACCTACTTCCGCAGGATGGGGAACCTGGGGAGAAGGAGGAGCGTGACAGGAAATTCAATAATGGACGACTTCCAAAGGAGGGAGGAACTCCTGTGAAAAATGATGATGGCAAGAAAAGTGAGTGCGTAGATCCCTCATTGATCATTCCAAGATGGCTGACAATGGGAACTTGGATTTTCTGGCTGCCATGTCAGCGATAATACGCAATGTCACGACTTACAGATACACAGAGATAGGTATTTGACGGAACAGATGAGCTGATAACAGCATCACTGCTCGGTCTTTGATAATACGCATCTCCAGTTTCGATGATTAGATGGCATAGGTTTAGAACATATCCAATGTAGCGCTTCATGGAGAGTATGTCTCCTCGTTTAGCAAGTATCATCCATAACAATTAACAGTCACAACAATAGCAAGAAGCAGACACCAATAGGATTTCCCTCTTCACAGCCAAATTACAGCTATCCAGCAACTCTACATAGTCTTAATCATAGCCATCTTTATGCATAACATATATTTCAGTCATAATCAAAATTTAGCATACAATTACAGAATTAAAAGTATTCTAAAGTAACAGACTATAATGCCATGATTCACGGAAACACAATGGCATCGATCCAAATTTTAATCCATTTTGAAAATTTGCATCTGAATAATAACTCACAGCATTAATCCTTTTAACTGCACACCTGTCATTGTTTGAGCAAAAACTGTTTCATAAAATTTAACCCTCTGGAATAATTATTCAAAAAGAGTCTGATCAAAAAGGGCTAGGGATGATTTATCACGGAATATCTCCAAACACCGTTTATCCTAGAACAGTCTTTTCACGGCTACATGGACTGCTATCCGGCTAACAGACAACAAAGGAACCGAGTTAATCAGTTAGACCCAGAATCTCTTTGTTAAAGACGCGACTGGAGTGATCATTAGAATCGGGCAAGAATTTCGTCCTTCCTAATCGACAAAGAAAAACAGAGCATAGTGTATGGTGAAACCAAGGCGATACAGGATCCCCTTGAAACAGTTTTAGCAGGTATTGTAGTGTGAGCCAATTCTCACACATGGGGAGTTCTTTTGATCAGTTGCTAGGAGAATATCACCATAAAAGTGATCCATTTTGTTATTTTATACACAATTTCAGTTCCTTTCAACCATGGACAAGGTTTTATTTTATTCCAGACAAGTAAAAATATGATCGCTTTCCACCACAAAGACCTTGAATGGTTAGTCAACAATGACAGGATCATTTGACCAGTGCGTCAGCCTCAATAACCCGAGAAGTGTTTTGTAAAAATGGGGGGATTTAAGGAGGCTCGTGTCTAAGCCGGGGGCCGGCCCCCACTTCATGTTCCATAAATGTAGAATCGTATCAATACCGTTCGACAAATTCACCATTGTGTCATCATGATAAAATATTCAGTAGCACAATCACGTTGAAGAACAGGAACACGGCATTATGTGAGTGTATTTATGGAACTATGGAAATTATATAGTTATTTATTTTTTAAATATAGAACCAAATGTATGAATCATAGAAAAATGCCTAAAAAGAATTGAAGTAAAATAAGTAAGTTTAACCTGAAGCGTCCAATCCATCCTTCAAACTGCACACCACAGCATATTATGAAAACACAGACGTAAAATTTAGCAGTGTTCTAGCCTCGCACTATTTATTATCGATTATGCTGTCAAATATTATGTAGGAAGACAAATGTTTCTGAGACCATAATGCCTTCATAACATGCAACACCCAGCCACCAGTAACATCATCCACAATAAACTATTTCACAAATGATGGGGGTCTTCTCGAGGGGAGAATTTACAGATAAGTTATCGCAAAATATGGCAGTTGGCATTCTGACCATGGGCTATCTTTCTGCCTCCACTACCTTAATCCTGTTCCAGTGGTTCCTGTGCTGGTTCATCCCAGACCACCCTATAGACCAGTAGGTGGCCGCTTTATCTCTGATTGCTCCAACAAGTGCCATCACTAATTTCACATCCTCCTTGACATAACGCATATCAAATGTCGACTCTGGCATAATAACTTAATGAAAAGGACATCTTCTCAGTAGGTCACCTGACATGACTACATAATTACCCATCATACTTATCAGCTAAGTGTGCAACCCAGCTCCCCCCCCAACCCCTCCCCCAGGAGATCAGATTCAGGTTTCTGAACTCCCTGGGGAGAATCCACATAGGAAGCGTGCATATCAAAAGAAAGTGTAGTCTCTTCCATGTACGATCACAGCTGGAATAAATTAATTGAGAGAATTTCTAGAAACGCTAATCAGAACCACACATTTTAAACATTAAGTAATTGTGCCTCCATTCTAATATAGAAACATTTACAAAAATGTGTAATCACAAAATACCAAGGCATACTAAATATATTGTTTCACATCCAGTCAGCTAAATTAAGATGGTAATTGATAGATTGTTATCAAATATTACATCTAAATCAATCAACACTATCTTGTCTATGGATCAGTCTATCTGCTTCCTATCTCCACTATCATCATTTCACCAAATCATATCTCCACTATCGCCAGCATGGAATTCCTGCGATGAAACAGTGAGGCTCTGTTCAACTTTAATCCAGATTTGATTGTGATTCAAATTTTCCTTTTGAACAAAAGATTACATTTCCAGTTTTCTAGTTGGCAATGTCCTTCCCATTAAACATTTTGTTGGTCTACAGGGGGGTCTGTCGAGTGGAAGAAGAGCTATGAAGAGACAAATGCTATCATTAAAGATGCATGCCTTCTGACCGATTAAACATTATGAGGGAAAGGAATTTGCCATCTGTCTCGTGTGGACAGGCAGCCAAACTAACCATTGCTAATCATTGCCACAAATACTTAGTTACTTATCAGTCGTAGGCATCCACCAAATCTGTCCCCAACCATTTCGACACTGCACCAAATTGTCAAACTGTAAAATGCAAGTCCAAACAGTTCTGATTTTTTTCAGCTGAATAATGAGAGATATAGGACAAAAATATTGGGAGGATGCAGTTATGATAATAATGATACAATTTATTGTTCTGCTGATAGATTAATGCAAAAGGCAGCCATGCACGCTTAGGTGCAGTCACATTTTCCACTTAATCAATGCGCTGTGATTAATTTAGCCACAACATGCAATGTGCGAGTTGCACTGTCTACTGCACTGAAGCGTTCACTTCGAACCATCAGCCTGGACGAAATGGAAGCAGTAATTCACACACTCCATGGCAGGCCGAAAGTAATATTGCCTTATACGGCCTTGATAGCCAAGTTCTCATCAAGACTGTATTTAACCTACAAACTTACATCAAAGAACCCCTTGATTGATAATAAGGTGTACGCTACTGGGGAACATGACAGAGGAGGCACAGGCTCGGGATCTGCCACCATCTCATTTTTTACAGACTCTCTCACCATGGGGATACTCCTTCAGTGATTAAGGAAGATACAAACTCAATGTAACTCCGCAAAATACGTCCTTGAAAGAATAAAAGAAATCAGATTATTTTCTGGAATGCAATACAGACAGGTAGTCTCATGGTTTTTATCTTCTAGATGAACTATTACAGAAAATACATGCAACACCTCCTAAGCAATATTTCCCATTGCAGGTCAGAAGAGCACTACACATGCGAGCGGTGGGGACAAGTCAATGCTGGGCACTGAAGCTGTGGACTATAGGCTGCACGGAAATCAGCCCTGCAGGCCGACTTGGCGGAGAGCTGCGAACAGATCTGGTCTGTGTGCTGAAGCTGCCATGACAGTCAATATATTGGAATTCTGAAGAACAGGAAGCCCGTCGCGATGCAATATTTTCAACCTCAATAAAGACAGTCGACCATGTTAAGAATTAATGAATTCTTGCTTCAATATGCCACATACAGGGAGAAATCAATGATGGCCGACCTTTGCCTGGTTTGATACTATCAACGAAATATAAAATATCGAGAATATTTCTTGTTTTACCTCTCAGGCAAACCTCAGTATTGATTTGCATAGCAGCAACCTAGGTTCGAAATGATCAACTATGTATTTAGTTTCTGTTTAATAATTAAACTCTGTTGATGAAATTCCCTAGCAATTTCCTGGGCCTGTACGTCTGTTGGATTATTCTGGACTCGGCAAAAATGTTAGATGATAATTCAAAACGGTGGATGTGAGCGTAGGGATCAAATTTTAAAGCAAAAAATTAAGAATACATCTCAGATTGCATGTGTTTTTTTCCAGAGAAAATATCAAAATTACGAAAATGGTTTACTTTCAACTGTTCCTAGTATAGGGTTGCATAGAGAGAATCGATATCCAATGAAATTTAATCTTTACAAGGTGGATGAGGGGTCAGTAATGAAGCCAAACAGATACGCTCCAGACTTTCCTAAATGAATTTTACGGGAACGTGTGATGTATACGATTGGGAATCAATACCAGCATGCCTTGCGGTGCGGCGGTATCTGCTGACAATCCTATAGATCAGAAAATGCCTATCGATGATTGGACGGGGCAGGTTTTCACCTTTCTTCTTACTCCAGCAGATGCTGATCAAAATCAGGTGATTATGGGAATGAAATTTGCATGATAGGTTATTGAACGTCCAGCACTTTCCGAGGCTGTCCAGCTTTGAAGTGTGCGGAGCTTGTCCTATGTTTACAAGCACAGTGATGCGCCATACATCAAATACAAAAGCATGCTTCTATAGACTCTATCCAGTGTAAACCTACAGTCACTCAGGGACTTTACCTCTAGAGATGATGTCAACTTCGTACAAAGTTATCAAAACTGTTGCAGGCTTACCACCTATGCAAGTCAAAAGGATCACTCCAATGCTTTTTCACCTTTTCTCTCTTCTCATCATGTGTTTTATGTGTACTAACGGCAAAGCTTTTATCATCCCTGCATGGTGCCGAGGGCCAGAGAATGGTTTTGGAATCTTTAAAGATCAAAGAACTTAAGAGTTTTTTAACTGTTCATTTGTGTGCATGAGTATGGAATGTTATTGAAAGGCTCATTGTGAGCAGATCGGAGCTGTTTGAACACCATTGCTGAAGGAAAATGCCTGTTTGGTTTATGAATGAAATATACAGATAGGGCATTGCCTCAGGCACAACAGCTGTTTCTCGTATCAAGTGGTAATTTCATTTTATTGATTCAGTTTTGACAGTCCAACAAATACTAAACAAGGGATTGGGTCACAAGTGTTGTGACCTCCACTCGTTACAATCAGCATACTCATGTGTTATTTATTAGGGCTCGGGATATATGCATATTTTTTGTTTATCAAAATGAGCCAGACCTTTCATTATGAATAATCATATACGAAAATGTCAGCTATCCAATTTCAACCTCCATTTCACTTCCAAATTTTAGCTTCAAATTAAAATTGATCTCTAAATTAATTTCATAATGTCATTTTTAAAAAAAGCAAAGATAATATGGGATGAAATGAAATTTAGAAATCCTAACAGTACCACTGACTTGGGCACATGACATGTGTGCTAATATTGGGTTTCCTGATTAGAACAGGGACCAAAATGAGATTTCATGCATTCCAAACTTTTAGAAAATTAAAGTCTGTAGGGGGTGAAATATTCTAGGGGAGCTGGAATTTAAATCATGCACACACTGTTCGGCTGAAGAGCAAAATTCCCTCGCACTCTCCAGAGGGAGTTTAGTATCGTCCAATTGTTTATGCCTAAATTGTCAAGTGAAGCAATTTGTGGCAAACTTGATTAGCACAGCAAATAACATTGCCACTCGACTACCTCTCCTAATTGCAATCCAGGATTATTAAGAACACAGCGTTAGTCTACCCCCTCACTCGATCTAAAATGCAGATTTCACACATTGGAAGGGAAAAAAGTTACTGTTACCAATCTCTAATAAGAACATGTTGTCTAATAAGATTTTTTTTCCAATGAACAATGTCTGAAACAATCTGACAAAAGGTACTAAATCTCTGAATACGAGAGTACCGCGTGTCAAATGTTACATTTCATTTTTTTTCCAGATTCGTTTTCTCTCTGGATGAATTTTTCCCATTTGCTAGGCTACTAAAAAGTTCCATTCCTTCACAGATAAGCTCATTTACCCCTACCTGGTTGGCAGATCAAGGAAAATGTCTCTTTTTTATACAACTACATACTCTGGATGAGAGGAAAAACAGGACACCTTATGAAAGTACTCGAGCAGACGACGTAAACATGTCAATATGTAAGACAATATGAACTTGATATGAATCTCAGGAAATGCACTTCAGTTCCTTCAAGAATACCTATAAATAACCTGCATTGTTGACATGGAAATATTTTGAAATGAATTTTGTCATGCACAGTGCATTGAAGAGTTCTCTTTAAGACTTGTGCGAGCTCTGTGATAATTGCCACCTCTGAATAATTTCTCGGCACTTCCCATGCGGCAGTAGCATTATTTCGGTTTCAGCCGAACCCTTGCTGCCTGTAGTTTGCATCAAATGGTGGTATTGTTAATCAAATATATTGTACATCCTTTCACAACTGCTCTTCACGGGGAACTATATGATGGCGTTTTCATGTTCACAGGAATACAATTGCAATTGCTTCTAAATTACACTCTGTGAGTTTCAAACATTACATGAGGACAAACATTTAACTTGATAAACACTGTTTCTGAATCTCCCATCTCACTGGGGCTCCTTTTCAAATTAAATGGAGTTGTTTGCTTTTATCAAAATGATATATTTTCAGCGACTAAGCATCGTCCACTTTCACCACTGTAATGAAGGTTTGTGCTTATCTGTGCTGAACATGCTCAATCAATGTCTGCCGTGAAACTGTGAAAGAAGCTCTGAGAAAACTCTCTGTATCCATAAATAATCCATGCACAAACACAACTAGATGTAGGTATGAACAAGCATTGCCAAGGATTTCCTCTACATAAGCTGGAAGATAGAGACTAATACCCAGAGCAAAGCATATCTGGAGATGTCCTGAGGTGAAGTGAAGACGAAAGACCTCCTCTAAAACAGGATTTATATTATTACTCATAGGCTTAGAAATAACCAAGTTCATAAAAAACGTACGTGCACTTGTGCCAATACCAGTGTATTGTTCATGTCATTTGAATCTTATTGTGATGTAAGGTCGGAATGACGTCACACAAGAAACAACATCATAGCTGAAGATCTTTCAACAATTGAGATTTTCTAAGATAGCGGTCGTGATGAGTGCTTTTTTCTAAAGGGGAGCTCAAAAGGATTTAAAAATAATGGGTATTAAAGAAATTATTACACTCACATGTGTGTCATACTGATTTTTCGAAACTGAGGTAAAATGTCATGTTTTACCCTTGTTTCCGCTCAGAAAATACAAGAATTCTGACACTCTTTTTGTAAACATTATAACACACATGCTCGTATAATAATCTCTATATCTCTACCACCAGAGTAAAGAATACCTAGAGGTTCCTAGAAGCGAGGAGAGCGGAGATGAAAGACAGGATTATCTCTCACTGGATGGATTTGAAAACAAATTTCCATGTGGATGGTTTTAGATGGAAGTACAACTGAGAGTTCAGTGAAAGTAAAAACAAATAATTGGATCAGGACGGAGCTCACTCTGATAAAAGTGGCCAGAATTCCTGCGGGGATTACTATGAGAAGTCGGAACATCTGTCATACACTGGCATATTGTATAGCACTGAGCCGTTCAGCTTAGTCACATGGCCTGTTCTAAACAGTGCACATCCACTCTGCTCGATTCATAAATATTCAAGCCAACTCAATACCTCACTGTTGTGTGTCAACTGGATTTCAGCAAATTTTGGTTAGCTTCAAACTTGCAAATCTGAATGGATTTTGTAATACCACGACTTGACGTGGCAGAATTACATTTCTCCTTTTTTTAGCTTCTACAGATTTCTGTATGATAGAACGGGGAAAAAGAAGCGGTTGGAGCCCATTTTCTCCTGATAGATTCCTGTTAAAGTTATGTGGACTGAGAAAAATAGAACTATGGTGTCAGTATTGCTACAGAAGAAGGAAGATACGAGCACTGCTTGAACCAACACACACATTTCCCTCAGCCTACATCAGAAGGATTTACAATAACTCGACAAGATTAATACAATAATTCCAAAAACTTGTACGATGGAGTCTCCACGTCTCGGAAGCAGCCCCCTGCTATTATCTCTTATAGAAATTCAGCTACAACACTCAAGTGTGTCTTTTTCAATCTCCAAATGACAATACATCCTCTATTTGCCTGATCGGACCATTATTCATCACAAATATTGTAATACCTCCACACCAGAAAATCAATCAATAACAATTTTATTAAACCTTTTTTTAAGCTCAAGGTTTAAGCAAAATTTAATTGACTACTAAAACATTACAGTTCATCAAAATATGTTCATGATAATTGAAATCATATCAAAATGATAGTGGATTTAATATTTTCAATCAAAACAATTGGCATAATTTTTTCTTCAAAATGTGAAATATAGTTCCTTGAGCTATACATCTGCATATTTGTAAGTCAAAAAACATATAAATTATAATGGGATGGGGGTTTGGTGTCAAAGGAAGACAACACAAGCATGACTATAAATCTCAATAACCTGCTATAAGATCGCACAGACATCAAATACTGTGTTGTGTATGCATATTATAACACTCATAGGTGCCAATGTAAATACGTACAACGGGGAGGTTAAAAAGATCCAGAAATGAATTGAAAGCACAACAGAAATACTCAAACACGGCCGCAGAAAATACTATGGGGGTCGACATGTGCATGTCTGCCGAGCCTGGGCCGAGCAAATACCCAGGGGAAGCTAAAAGAGGAGAATAATGCGTGCTTCAGAACGGAGAGAATACGGCTTCAGGGGTGACCAAGAAATGAACACACCTTGTCATGCATTCACCTCTTGATTCAAAATCATTCAATAAGCATATTTGTTCGGGGGACATTTTTTTACTAATTGAAGTAACTTGTAATTCAAGGTAGACTTATGAGTAGGGGATATGACACTTCCATTGTGTATTTCCTATAGCCTGGCATGTTGGGATTATTCTCCCTTGTACTTATTTATGTACCGAATTAACATACATGAGTACCCCCGAATCTCATTAAATATTCAGTCATTAAAACAAGTGAAACATGACACCAGAGCCTAACTGAACAATTTATACAGTTACACCGACTTCAAAATACAAACTGATAAATAAATAATTATAACGACCCCCAATATTTGAAATAAATATTTACATGTATCTGCATGATGACCTTTATTCATAAATGACATTTCATCTTTTTTTGTGTGTGTGTTATAATGAATATGGGTTAATTTATGCTGGACCTTCATTATAAGGAATTTATATAAGTTTTCAACAGATCAATATTCAAGTATAAATATTTTATCATAAGAATATTAGAGACTCAGTGAAACATCAGAAACTTATCATATTAAATGTATGAATAATTTGTAGACAGAAAAATAAAATAATTTTGCAAATTAGAAGGTGTGCATCCATAAAATTTAACAAAAATATGTCATTCTATGTCATTATATACTTATCCATGAGGAGAATGTATGTATCCTTTGAAGTTTTTATTAATCCTTTGTAACGACATATTCACATAATAATCCATTTAGCGGTAAAATCCATGGTGGCACATGCTTGGAACGGCTGTCTCCTGTCGATATGAGGCACACACACACACTACAACAAAGACTGGATAATCCTTGGTCAAATCCATCTGAATATTGACAGGAATCAAAGAAACGGCTGAAAAGTAAGGCACAAGACACAGGCCAAAGACTGGCCAACACTGGTTGTAAGATTCTATAGAAACCATGGCCCTGGTTGTAGTACTCACCTGCGACAAAAACATCACCGTAGCATCCAGTGTACACAATCCATAGCAATAGTAGCATCCGTAACGACAGAGGAGAGAAGGATGTAGCAGTCTTTCTCCTAGCCATGTCAGTCCATGTGTAATCCATGATGTTGTAAGTCTAGTAAACTACACAATCCTGGCTTTGTCACACCTCATGTGGAGGGTGTCCCCTTCTTATACACACACAATCTAAGACCAAATGCAGGACGTCCGTGTCTCCGTTAACTGACGTTCCATGCGGCAGCAGGCAAGCATACTCCCCTCTCAGCCTCTCTCCCTGCTAGGAGCACTGTGGAACAGCCAACAATGTCTTTCAATATAAGGTTCATTATGGAGCTGGGGCAGACTCATTATGAGAAAGGGGGGTAGGTGGGAAATGTGGCTAGGCTGAATGTAGGAGGTGGGTTGTTCTAAGTGGAAAACCCCCTTTGAGGGTGCTGCGCTGTGTCTAACATTATAGTGCTAAAGGCTGCCCCTTGTTTTCTCCCATTCATAAGTGCTTTCACACATAGCAGGGCAGGACTACCCCCAGGCTGGCCATGTGTGTTATACTCATTATAAGGTCTTTCCACACCTACTCGTCATTAAAACGGAATACTAAAGTTGGAAATATAGAGTTGATCTTGACCAGATATTTTGTAACTTCTAACTAGAGACAATTCAACATCAGGTGTATGATGTGAGAACACAGATTTTCAACACTGTCAGCTTTTTCTGTTATAACATGAAGTTAACTTCAAACTTTCAACCTATTAAGTATTTTTTAAACGTGTACATTAGACGAGATATAATTAAAACATATACTACTCAAAAGAACTTAAGAAACGTTTGTTTGTTTCTTTTTTGTTTAACGCTGCGCTCAACTATATTCCAGCTATATAACGGCGGTCGGTAAATAATCAAGTCTAGACCAGACAATCCAGTGATTGACACCATGACCATCAATCCATGCAATTGGGATCGATGACATCCATCAACCAAGTCAGCAAGCCTGATCACCCGATCCTGTTAGTCGCCTCTTATGACAAGCAAGGGTTAAGAAACACATCATTCTTTCTTATTACTATAGTTAATCTGTAATGCAGATTATATCATATTACTACAGTTAATCTATGCCATGTCAGATTAAGTAAAGTAATGGAAATAGCCATATTCTTTAACTTCTTTTAAAAGTATATATTTCTTTTCAGTTATAAAAAATAATTTTACGGTATTGAAGCCTATTCACATTTTAACAGTATAACAGTATAGAACTTATATAAAAATTAATTATAATTTATAATATATGATTAAGTTTTATACACTATTTCAAAATAAAATAGATTCAGTAATGTTGGGAGATAATTTTTAAGCTATTTCATGATGTTATCAACATAACCTATGGTTCACAGGAATAGTTAATCTTCCACCCTTGTATCATTCACATCGCCATAGTGACATTTGAACAGTGAACAATCCCTCCTGTACATTCTAGTTTTTACACAGAAACATTTGATGTGTTAGTCTGCCAGGAATGGTTTTGATGTCTAGAAATTAATCATTTTGAACTTCCCTAATTCTTCGGTGAAACTAAATTGAACAATTACAAGCTCAGATTGAATTGAACAGACAAGGGATTCCTGTAAAACATACAGGATGTGGCTTTATTTGGAATAGCCTGGAGGAAAACTAAATAAGAAACTATCTTCCTTTCATGTGGTAACATCATATGAATGTGCTACTGTTTGGGCAAAAACTTCAAATAATCAATATGATTTTAAAAAAATATATTAGAAACTTAATGATTCCACTGCATTTTCACTGTTGTTTTTTTCAGTTTTACAAATTTACTTAACTATACTGTACAAAAAAAGTAAAGGATCATGAATATATTTGGTTATATTTTTTTGGTAGTTTATTTACGTGCACGAACAAAAAATATTTCATGATCCCTAACTGTTTTGGTCCAGCATATGATTTTTAAAACTTTATATTTCTTTTTTATTTGGAATTCTCCCATCATAGGTTGTCCAAGTATTGGGTGACCGTTTTTCAACCCCCAGTCCAAGCTAGCATCCCCCTAGTTGGCGTCTAATGCATAGTTACAGTTGCTATGTAATACATGGCCATATCTTTACAAAGAACAATGTTAAACATATTGCATATGTAACAAGAAGTTATACAAAGTTATATACTGTTCCCCTGAGGGGATTCCAGGTTTAAATAGATCCCCAGCAACCTGTGCTGATCGTAAAAGGCCATCAAATGATTATTTACATGTCACTGTCATATAGCTGGAATATTGATGAGTGTATAACACAAACTCATTGTATGCTTGTTCGTTGTTTAATGCTGCACTCAGCAATATTACAGCTATATGACGACGGTTTGTAAATAATTGAGTCTAGACCAGACAATCCAGTGATTGACATTATGAGCATCGATCCACGCAATTGGGATAAGATGACATGCCTCAACCAACTCAGCAAACCTGACCACCCAAGCAGAGTCGCCTTTTACGGCAAGTATGGGTTGCTGAAGACCTAGTCTACCCTGGATCTTCACGTGTCGCATAATCATTGAATAACATCCACCATAATAGATTAGTATGTGTCCATACACCGAGACTACACATGTGCCATGAGCCATGAGCTCTATATATAACTCAAAAAAAGTTACACACGATTCTTTTATATTACTAAAGTTAATCTATAGTGGCATGAACTATACAATATGAAAGAATCAGATGATCCTTAACTTCTTTTGAATAGTATACACAGGTCTAATGAATGCACCACACAACAGTAACAAAACCAAATGTAGCCACAGCTTAACTACACAAGGAAAATCTCGTTAAACCAACGAGGCTTTCTTCACTTAAAAACAAAGCTTTCCCGAGCAATAGATTTCCTTCACCAGCAAATTCAACTATGCAGGTATGTTCAAGCTACACCTATCAAAGTAGGTGTTGGGAGTTGTGAGGTGAGTAGAGGCAAGTACAAAGGCTATAGAGAATCTTACCCCCCATTTCACACATACCTGACTTCTAACCCTCTGGTAGTGACTTGAGGCTTGGGTCCCTTCACACCTCAATGCCTTGTGTCAACATTGCTAGTCATGACCACAACTTCAATAGCTTCACAACTGCTCCAAACACTTCTATACTTACAAAGGTTTTTGAGAAATCAAGTGTGAAAAATAATGTATGGTTAATCAAATCGGCACACAGCTTGATCACGGACCCATGTGGCCTCAGGTTGTCGGAAGTATGTAGTTAATCCACTCCGAAAAAAACACACACTGACTTTACATAAACATCCCAGGTATTGAGAGGTTAATGCAGGATAACTCCTTGTTTCCACTTACAGTTAATCGAGGCTGTATAAATCAGCAACTAGAGTCCTGAAGATTTAAACCATAAAATCTTTATCAGATATGAATGTCCCAAAAATTATTTAAGAGCAGGATAATTTACTACTGCTAATTTTTACGGTGATCATATTGTCAAACATTTCAATAGAACAGCTGGATAAGTATTTAATAGCCCTAAAGGATTTGGCAATTGTAATTTCAATGTAAGTTATGTTGTTAGCATCTTCTGTCCCCCCCCCCCTGATGTGGGTGAGTGATTGCTCACCTGAGGAGACGGGTAAATCACCTGTACAAATGTCTCACAAAACACGGGTACTCTCACACAACAGTTGGCAAAAGCAGAACTTTGATCAACCTTTTAATAGAAGGTTCACACAGTAAGGATGTCTTAATATCGTCTCATAAATTCCACTACAGGGATCATTCCAAATTTTAATGCTACTTATATGAGGTCGAACCACCCAGGATGTTTTTTAGCAAGTAATCAATCAACTTGCATTTTTTTTCTACCACTATGTTTAAATTATTTAAAGGATGTGTCAAACTTAGTCATTTTACTGACAATATTGTATTGGATGTCAGAATGGTTTAGTGTTTCAGGTGACAAAGCTCATTATTTGAAAAATGAAAATACTTGGAAACTGGGAATTCACGTCCTGTACTGTCATACTAATAAGTGCCAAGGGACTGTTGCTCACCTGTCATAATAAGTTATGTAGTAAAATAATTAGCCTTATTTTTTCTTGGTAATGGTAACATTTGGAAAAACGGTTTCTGAGATATTTTATTTTCACAACAATGTCAATGACAAAGGTTGGGTGCAGATGATGATACCTTAAAGAAGCAAATAATTGTTTTCTTAAATACAAAGTTTTAGTTTTATCAGTGAAATTAAACACACAAAAAAACTTTCTCCTTAATCAAATTACTATGATTAAATGTGAACCCTACTGTTAATACACATAATCCGATGAACATTTCATCTCTCTGAGCCTTTTTCTTTCTGAGGAAATGGGGCTTAAACATTTTCAACATAGTAAAGAATATTTTCTTTAATTTAGGAATTCAAGATTTGTGAATTCCATCCTATGAACAAGTTCAGGTCTCATTATGACTCTATACTTCATCCTTAAGGGCCTTTTGCTTCTTAAAGATATTCAAAGTTTAAAATTTTACCAATTTTCTATTTTTTTAAAAGATGGTATTTTTCTATTTGAGTGGTATAAACATGTCTGAAAACAATTGTTTTGCTACGCCTCGTATCAAAGTTTCAGATTCCTAGACCTTGTGTCTGAGAAGAAGATTCTTGAAAACATTCACAATTTTATTTATTAATTTAAAAAAAAGAAGCTTATCTTTATATTTTAATGCCATGAACAAATATTGGGTGCCGTTATGGTGTTGGACATCCTCCTAAAGTTTCAGCATCATCCCTTTCACAGTTGTGAATTGGACCTTGTCCTGAAGTTCTGAACCCAACCCACAAAGCAATGTTAGCGAGGATGATTGTTAGTCTATACAATCACCTAAGGGCTAAGATCACTTTGTGGAATGGAGACCTGTTTAGCTAAAAGCAAATGTCTGCAAATTTTATCAAATTTATTTTAAAAATTTGAAAGAATACTTAATAAACTTGCTACATGCTAAAACAATTCTGTACCTGTAAACCTTAAGTTTCCTTAAAAAAAGCACAGCACTGGTAAGTTCTTCTCTCTACAAACAGTCTCCATATCCTGCCACAACTCGAGACGTTGCTAATTAATTTGTTTCACATCAAACATTCAGTTCATAATACCCACTAGAAAAAAGCTTCTGATATTGTTGCCGTGTATGTAATTGCCAGTCAGCGTCCGAGTGAAGTATGGACAGCAGAAATGTCCTGGGGACAATCACAGTCATCTCAGCCAAATAAAAGGAAGCCTTTGGGGTAAAGGTTACCATTCTTTATATATTTACTGCTCTGAAGTTGAAATTGAGTATCTAGTGAAGTCTCTCATAGTCCCTGGAGCATTTTGCACTCTCACAGTTGATACTGGTCTGGACAACATACAATTGCTGAAGTCAGAGATTGTATAATTTTCAATCTGAAATTGAGTGCGTTCAGTCTAATGGTTCTACTTTATCTAACGAAAATATCTATATATTCTTTTGAAAACATTTCTGTTAAATTACAAAGCTGATAAACAGACCAGTACATATATATATATTCTATTCTTGACGTAACGTTATTGGTAAATTGAGCTAACATGGGTGTGTTTACAATTACACAAATTAGGCAGCTGATCATGACATATGTAATCATGATAATACGTCCATTTATAATGCCCCAGATTCCATTCACAAAGGTAACGTTCATAGAGCTATCACACACAATAGCTAATTGTGAGATTTCATGTTGTGCTGCATAGTCCAGATTTTAATAATTTCAGACTACTGTCCTATAGCCTGATTATCTCTAGAGAGAGAGAGAGACAGACAGACAGACAGACAGACAGACAGAGAGGTGCTCATGATGTCAATCACTGGACTGCATAGTCCAGATTTTAATAATTTCAGACTACTGTCCTATAGCTTGATTATCGAGAGAGAGAGAGAGAGAGAGAGAGAGAGAGAAAGAGAGAGCGAGAAACAGACAGACAGACAGACAGACAGAAGGAGTGGTGCAATGGGGTTTAACAATGCCATTCAATATTATTGCTCTTATCCAGTGACATATCTTGAATTGATAGTAACTAAACTGATAACATGTTAGTTTTTTCTATCATGAACACGGGTAATGTTTGCTTCTGTTTTAACAACTGAACATTTCCCAAACTCTGTGTTTGGAAGCTTCACACATTAGTTGATGCCAAGCCTGTTTTTACCTTTTCTGAACACACCGTGATTGAATATGCACATCTGCCATGTAAAATTAATTCTTCTTTGAATAAACATGTCAGACTGCAGAGTCATGACAACTTATTTTCTCAGAGCTTTTTCCACAACTGTAAACAATATCAAGTAAGTACAACAACAAAACCTGACAATTTTCAATATGTTTCCACCCATATGAAAAAATATATCAAGAAAAAATTCAACATGATGCTATTTTGGCTCATAGCATATAAACAGTAAAAAATGAAAAAGAAGAAAAAAAACAGCCATAAAATTGGTCTGAGAATTATTTCAAAGTCAAACATGGTCATTCCTCATCATGAATATGTACTTCAAACATAATGTTATAACAAAATCACTTTCACCAAGTTTTATTCAAGACAAGACAGATCTTCAAAGAAACTTCAGCAACACTATACACTGCTCTTCTAACATAAAACATTCTGTGGTTCATTACCATAACAAGCCTGTGACAATATATGAAGCACCACACACACATGACTGTTAACTTACTGCATAATGATCTTCACATCCTATATAATATGTGTAGAAATCTTTCTTTTATTCCCGTAAAACCTTCCAAGACGTCACTTTTGTCAAGCAAGCCGAGTTTTCCGTACAAATCAGAGTATTAAAGAAACCGACTAACTGTAAACTAAGCATAAAAAACTAAATTTCTCCACTTGAACCATGTCTGAATCGGTTGATGATCATATCAGGCACAAGCTTTTCTACTGATAGTAATCACAGTTTGGGGCATTTGACGGATATCATCCAATACAAAGAACTGCTATATACATTAAGTGAATAGGAGATTGTGAAACAGAGTAAAAAAAGGCTACCGTAAATTTTCTGCTTCAAAAGCTCTTTTGATGTTGTCAGAGCTACCTGGGCAGGTATCATCGACTGAGAGCTGCACCGGCATAACTTTGTCATGGGGAGATAGATGGCGCTGATAGCTACATACACGATACAAAAGTATTGTTGTGTTTTTTTGTTGTTGCGCTTAATCCTACAGTGACTCTTACCAAGTTTAAATCATTTTGTGGTGTCCATGTCAAGTTTGATATACAAGGATGTCAATGTTTTCCACTAATTTAAAAAAATGATGAATAATGATGATATAAACAAACAATAACATTGTTTCTTCCTAACAAACTGTCCACTGATTTACTCTGTAAACATTTGAATGATTATTCATAGCTTAGATAATAGGTGCCCTGTGTTTTTTTCTCGTGGTAAGATGCGGTTAATGTTTACAAAAGATGCTACCGTAATGAATGGAAAGACACAGGACTTGTGTCTCCGGGGGATTACAGCTGACTCGTGATGTGTAAACTAGAGACAGTTGCACCAGGAAATGGTTACCAATGAGACTTTGATAATATCACCTGATAAATTGTACCAACGACTAACCTACATTCTGTAACGCTAAATAAAGAAATCGATAATGGATATTTTATACATTCTCAGCTGTAATCTGGGACCCTAAACTGAACTATTTTTGAACACAGAATATATTAATGTATATTCTAGATGAATAGTTGTATCATAAATTTGGTTTCTGAAGCGATCCCATCACGACAGTATAGATATTGGACATTTGTTATGCATGAACAACCGATTTATTCTGTATATATTATTATTGTTGATGATACACTTTGTTGTGATAAAATTATCTGAACGGTAAGGTTGTGCTATGATACCCCCAAAATATTCTGAATTGAAAACTGGACACAGATACATACTTTTTATGCAAATTGTGCGGTTGGCGTGTGCTACCTGTTGGGCAGAATGTGCTTACGCTTTTTGCGAACACCTGGTGTCATCACTGATTTCAGTGATCCATTCAAATAATTTTCACTGCTATGTTGCCTTTTACGCCCAATGGAATCTGTTTTGAGGGATAATTGAGGTTATTGTCTGGTTTTGATTTTTTATATTATATAACATTACTTACTTCACTGTATTAAACACACTCGAGAAAGAAATATACTCTTTGAAATATTATCCAGACAAAATGTAAATGTAAATGTCCACAGTCATGAAGATAAATTATTTCAATACATCCGGTCAAATAATGAAGCAGTCAATATCAACTGCATTTGTTTCCACATCTATAATTTCAAACAATAAATACCCCTTCATAATCAACCGTTGACATTTTATGTATAAAAATATGTAATATTGATTATTTTGTTTTTGTATGTGTCTACAGGAATGTAAATTATGTATATCTGTATATATGTATATATAAATCATAATGTATTGTCTTTTAAAATAATGGAACGTTTCTGCAATAAATATTATCTTATCTTATCTTATCTTATCAAGTATTTGCATTCAAATGGGGTGACTACAGACCCTACTAAAACATTTTTATTAAAGTTTGGTAAATTCAGCTATCCATGGCTTGCGAACTTGAGCTTATACTATCAGAATCTTTTTTGCAATTCTTTCTGCACATGTAAGAGTGCAATTCCCTATTTTGACTTGTACCATACGTTCCTTTGTTTTTTCAGGTGACCAATTGACTTGCCTTTGCATGTGTTTGCAAATACCTGGACACATTCTTATGATGTAGTCTGAATTGAGAATTGAACCTGCTTTTAGTAGAGATTTCTTATGTTTACCCTTATGAATAAGGAAATGTTTTTCGTTGTTTTTATGAAGATGAAACTTATCCATATTCAAAATACTAAAATATGATCAATCATAACACTTGTATGTGTAACAAATAACCCTCAAAAGACCTACAGCAATCCACTCCTTTTTTCGTTTATTCAAAGACGTATATGTCTTTGATTCCTTATCATTAGTTTACAATAAACTGTAAGGACAAAAATACTTGCACCTATGTCCGAAAAGTACAGAACATTAAATACAAACCTTCTTGAAAGAGTTCAACAGTGTTCAGAGTTTGCTGTGTGAGGCCTTACAAGAACAGAGGTGTACCAGCTTCACAGCTAGCATGTGACATTGTGACCATGATGTATAGCCAGTTACGCTTGACCGCTTGACCAGTGAAGATATGAGAAGAGGGATGTTTGACGTCTGCCAGGCAATTACAAACCAATAAGAGTGACCAAGCCGCAATGTCCAGTTTGACACCTACAGCCTCCTGGAGCTGTGGCAGCCCTTAACGTTGACTCACTACGTAAAATATGTTGATGGCTTTAAGCTCTGTTACTCCATTAATGCCCCTGGCATCTATTAGGGATGACACAGTGAAGCCTTAATCTGCTATCATTACGATCCTTACTTTGCTTTATGTAATATTTCATATTGGCTCAGGTGATTTATTTTGATGTCCATACTTGCGGAGAACTGCAAATAGGATAGAATTAGAAAAAATATAGCATGAGAGTGCAGGAATCCCTTCTTGAATAAAAAAGGTAAAACGAGGTTAACATTTCACGATTAAAATCAGATAAAAATTCCTATGATGAAATAAAAGGATCAATGATATCTCGGAAATAAGTAGAGTCTCAAATTCAAGCACATAACATGCCTTTTAGACCATGGGATAAATAGATATACTTTTTACAGACAAGGGAGCATCCATTTAATTTGTATAGGGGAGGGTTGATTTGAGAAGGATTTCTTTTTTCCAGCTGTAATCAACAAACATTTGGGTATTTTCCACAAACAATCTATTTATTTTTTTCACCATCTCCACCAAACTATTCATTCTGGGTGTATTTCCGAACAAACTATTCATTTAAAAAATCCCCCCCTCCCCATTGAAATCAAATAGATACTTCCTAACCAAATCTGGGATTACAACACTGTATTTATGAATGTTGTTCTTCCATGCTGTACAGACTTCGAATATAACAGGGGGCACGGGTGGCCCAGTCGTCCAAGGCACCGCGATTCGCTGTGCAGAGTTGCATCCCTTGGTCGCGCCAGAAACCTATGATTGTGGGTTCGAATCCCGGCTCGCCCCGATTATGTTTCTAGGTTTGTCAGCACCATACCCGTGCTCATGGGTTTCGCGGAAGTGGTAAACGTCTGAGACCTGCATCACTTCGGGCTTCCCTCAAACATTAAGCTGACACGCCGTGATATAACTGGAATACTGTTAAAAGAGGCGTTAAACCCAACTTACTCACTCACACTCCAATATGACAAAGTTGGAAAGAGCATTTAGTTGTACTCCCCATGAGTGAGGACCAACACTTTTCATGTGCATGACTCCCAGTCCTACTGTAGACTTGCTGCAGTCTTCCGAATAATACTATTGTCCTAACATACTTTCCTGGAGATTTACTGCAGTCTACATGCTAAGATCACTTTTTGGAACAGGGCCCAGAAACACAGCTTATTGCAACTCAAATAATTGATCAGTATTTCTAAATACCATGTGGACTCTCAAAAACTCAAAGGATTTGCTTGAATATTTGCAATATCCCCAAAAAACAAGTTCAATTATGTCAAAACGTTTGATTTTTTAACTTTGTACATCACTATCCCACATGACAAACATAAGAGACAACATCATTCTTTGATTCATGGGCATTTGTCACAAAATATGTTCTAAATATGACCATAGATATAGTTACACCTCTATGTTCAAAGACCTCCTCTGTGGACTAGTGGTAGAGCGTCCGCCCGGAGCGCAGATGGTCCGGGGTTCAATCACCGGCCGCGTTAAAAGGTGTTACCAAAAGGCCTTAAAAGATGGTACTTGTTGTTACCCTGTCTGGCACACGGCATTAAGGGGCTAAAACAAAGACTGGTCGGCTCGGAGTCAGTATAATGTTTCTGATTGGGGTATTCATGTTAAACTGCAGCATGGTATCTCAGTGAGCTAGCACTATAAACTGGCATCAGTCCGGACTAGTACAAGCAGCCACACAAACACACACACGTACATGCACGTCGCTATATAAGTGCAAAAATCTTGGCTGCGACGTTAAACCCAATTTCACCTCACCTCTATGTTCAAACATTCAGGAATATTTGTCAAAAATGAAAGCAAATGCCATCTGAAGTTTACAGAGACAACAATATGTGAAATGCTGAACTTCCTTATTGATAAAATCTATGTGAAATTTGGTAATAGGACATTTAGGCAAGAAGTAGGCATCCCCATGGGCACCAACTGGGCACCAATCCTAGCAGATCCATTCTTTATGCATATGAATGGGAATTTCTGTTTAGATTGGCAAAGTCAAAACAAGGGAATTTGACCAAGTTTAACTTAAGCTTCAGGTGTATTGATGATCTGATATTGTTCAAATAGCCCATTCCATGCCACTGATTTACCATTGAGCCAGAAGTAAAAGAGATCAGTGCAACTGCCTCATCTGTTTAATATTTAGATCCATGAATAAAGACTCAGAGTGACAAAAAGCTATTATCCACATGACTGTGAAACAAGAGGGATGACTTTCCCTTAGTCCTGTACCATGACAGTGGAATATTTTTATTTCATGAAAACAAAACCACTAGATAGATAGATAGATAGATAGATAGATAGATAGATAGATAGATAGATAGATAGATAGATAGATAGATAGATAGATAGATACAAAAGTCCAAAGATGAGCTGTATAATTTACTCAACCGGTTTCACGCATGTGATTTTCAAGAGTGCATATATATATACCGTATTTGACGTAATAAGCGCCCATGGAGATATTTGCTAATATATTTGCTAGTGAACAATCCCAATGAGCACCCCTTCCGATTGATCAATGTACACAAGATTTATTTATTCGTGTATAATACAAACTCGTGTGTTATATGCACCCTTAATTATGGGCAATTAAATTCTGGAAAATATATCTGTCATGTTTGATGCGCACATACTTTTCTTTTGTATCATTTCAGGCTGTCAGCATCAACCAAAAACTTTACAATTTTTCGACTCTGTTTTTTTCTCACCAAAATTATATTCTAACAAGAGCCACCTATTTCTAATTTTGAGAGCGCCCCAGGTGCTTATTACGTCAAATATGGTACATACAAAAGCAAAACTAGCCAGCTCTTTTCCACAGCATCAGGAAAATCTTTTGTTTTAATTTCAGAGGAGAGAAATGTATTGTGTAATAAAGGATGTATTTTAGAGGAGAGAAATGTATTGTGTAATAAAAGATGTATTTTGGAGGAGAGAAATGTATTGTGTAATAAAGGATTTTTGGAGGAGAGAAATGTATTGTGTAATAAAGGATGTATTTTGGAGGAGAGTAATGTATTGTGTAATAAAGGATGTATTTTGGAGGAGAGAAATGTATTGTGTAATAAAGGATGTATTTTGGAGGAGAGTAATGTATTGTGTAATAAAGCATGTATTTTGGAGGAGAGAAATGTATTGTGTAATAAAGGATGTATTTTGGAGGAGAGAAATGTATTTTGTAATGAAGGATGTATTTTGGAGGAGAGAAATGTATTGTGTAATAAAGGATGTATTTTGGAGGAGAGTAATGTATTGTGTAATAAAGGATGTATTTTGGAGGAGAGTAATGTATTGTGTAATAAAGGATGTATTTTGGAGGAGAGAAATGTATTGTGTAATAAAGGATGTATTTTGGAGGAGAGAAATGTATTGTGTAATAAAGTATGTATTTTGGAGGAGAGTAATGTATTGTGTAATAAAGGATGTATTTTGAAGGAGAGAAATGTATTGTGTAATAAAGGATGTATTTTGGAGGAGAGTAATGTATTGTGTAATAAAGGATGTATTTTGGAGGAGAGAAATGTATTGTGTAATAAAGAATGTATTTTGGAGGAGAGAAATGTATTGTGTAATAAAGTATGTATTTTGGAGGAGAGTAATGTATTATGTAATAAAGGATGTATTTTGAAGGAGAGAAATGTATTGTGTAATAAAGGATGTATTTTGGAGGAGAGTAATGTATTGTGTAATAAAGGATGTATTTTGGAGGAGAGAAATGTATTGTGTAATAAAGGATGTATTTTGGAGGAGAGAAATGTATTGTGTAATAAAGGATGTATTTTGGAGGAGAGTAATGTATTGTGTAATAAAGGATGTATTTTGGAGGAGAGTAATGTATTGTGTAATAAAGGATGTATTTTGGAGGAGAGTAATGTATTGTGTAATAAAGGATGTATTTTGGAGGAGAGTTATGTATTGTGTAATAAAGGATGTATTTTGGAGGAGAGAAATGTATTGTGTAATAAAGGATGTATTTTGGAGGAGAGTAATGTATTGTGTAATAAAGGATGTATTTTGGAGGAGAGTAATGTATTGTGTAATAAAGGATGTATTTTGGAGGAGAGAAATGTATTGTGTAATAAAGGATGTATTTTGGAGGAGAGAAATGTATTGTGTAATAAAGGATGTATTTTGGAGGAGAGTAATGTATTGTGTAATAAAGGATGTATTTTGGAGGAGAGTAATGTATTGTGTAATAAAGGATGTATTTTGGAGGAGAGAAATGTATTGTGTAATAAAGGATGTATTTTGGAGGAGAGAAATGTATTGTGTAATAAAGGATGTACTGGACAATATGTTTCCCTTCATGTTGCATCACACTCCAGCAGCTCCAGCCCTTGGTTTGTTTGTTTGTTTGTTTGTTTGTTATTTAACTCCGCACTCAGCAATATTACAGCTATATGATGGCAGTCTGTAAATAATCAAATCTGGACCAGACAATCCAGTGATTGACATCATGAGCATGCAATTGGGATACAATGAAATGTATCAACCAAGTCAGCGAGCCTGACCAACCGATCCTGTTAGTCGCCTCTTACGACAAGCATAGTCGCCTCTTACGCCAAGCATAGTCGCCTGTTACGGCAAGCATGGTATTCTATACTGGATCTTCACGGGTCTACAGCCCTTGGTATCTACATGTCAAGACGTTTGAGGTACCATTCGAGCGTGCTCTTTCTACATTAATTTCAAAGAGTGTCATATGATGCTTGCTAAAAATTGTTTGATCAGGGTTACAACATTCAAGTTTATTTGTTTGTTTGTTGTTTCACGCCACGCTCAGCAATATTCCAGCTGTATGATGGCGGTCTGTAAATAATTGAGCCTGAACCAGACAATCCAGTGATTGACATCATGACCATCGATCTACTAAATTGGGACACGATGACATGCATCAACCAAGTCAGTGAGCCTGACCACCAGATCTTGTTAGTCTCCTCTCACGACAAGCATAGTCACCTGTTACGGCAAGCATGGGTTGCTGAAGACCTATTCTACCCCGGATCTTCACAGGATTACAACATTCAAGGCCTTTGTAAAGCTTTCAAAATACTTTATGGTAGACATTTCCAAATTTGACCCATCAGTGACAAAAATTATGTCCGATGCAATTCCCTATTTTAACTTGTGCCATATGTTCCCATGTTTTTTCAGTTAACAGTTGACTTGCCTTTGCATGTGTTTGTGACAAGTACTACAAACACTTAGTATGACTATTTGATAGTGATTCAAAAACACATGCTTGTAATATACTGGGAATCTTACAATGGACTCCATTTTTAGAAAAGATTAACAATAATGGTAAGTTATTTCTTGTCTTTATTTAAAAAACCAGTAGCACCTTTTCACAAACATTTCAGATGATGTGGCCCACACTGCTACAAATCCTCTCAAGTGACTTCACTTTGTGAACAGTTCAAATCCATCACAACTAGGAGTCTTGTGGACACAGCTATCAGATCTAACATGACTAATTGGACGATAATCATTATTTACTTTTAACAAATGGAGCGTTATGAAAGAAACTACAGTCAACTCAGTAGCAATTATGAAGTAGGTGTGAACCCAGACAAACATAATTGTCATGACAATGACAGCCCACGGCCATGTTGTCACCTTCCAACATTAAATAGTCCTACACAAACATTCCAGCGATGAATTTAAATTCACCCTATGTATTTGAATGGTTGACTTTGTAAGCACCATATCCGAAACCTTCCATTACAAGAAACCTTTGTCTAAACATGACCTTGCCAGTGTTAACAGTTGGAATAATACCACCAATTTGGGAAGAAATAAGTAAAACTGTTTCACATAACTGTCCAATTTGCTGTGTGACTTGAATATCAATTGCTAGCTAGCTAGCTCTGACTACATAAAATTGAAATATTTAACATTTTCATTACTGCTATAGAATGGTGACCTTTAACTGTTCAAAATACCAGAACAGATTGGTTCCCAGTGATATGTAATATGTATACCTTGACTGCAGGAAACTGAGGTTATACACCATGTAAGACCATTTTTATATCTTACTCCACCAAAGATAGTTTTCAAAATCATATATATTGTTATACTGTTATATTTTAACTGACACCCAAATTATGTAACTGACTATTGTGCAAGGCTGTATGAGATGACATTTTGTTTATATGTAGTCAAGCAATTTTCTACAAATAATTAATCTGAGTCTGATATATGTTACAAAAAAGACATCTGCTCCATTTTCAGACCACAACAGTGGTCTGTAAATACTCGAGTCTGGACCAGACAATCCAGTGATTGACATCATGAGCATCGATCCATACAATTGGGATACAATGACATGCATCAACCAAGTCAGCGAGCCTGGGTTGCTGAAGACCAATTCTAACTCAGGTCTACACAGGGGAGACAAGCATGGGTTGCTGAAGACCAATTCTAACCCGGGTCTTCACAGGGGAGACAAGCATGGGTTGCTGAAGACCAATT
This sequence comes from Haliotis rufescens, assembly GCF_023055435.1. Lineage (NCBI taxonomy): Eukaryota > Metazoa > Mollusca > Gastropoda > Lepetellida > Haliotidae > Haliotis > Haliotis rufescens. The sequence goes on along the minus strand of NW_025964372.1, from coordinate 35,563,496 downwards.
CTAACTCGGGTCTTCACAGGGGAGACAAGCATGGGTTGCTGAAGACCAATTCTAACTCAGGTCTTCACAGGGGAGACAAGCATGGGTTGCTGAAGACCAATTCTAACTCAGGGCTTCACAGGGAAACCCACTCTACTGGCCACACTCAGCAATATTCCAGCTTTGTCACAGCGGTCTGTAAATAATCAAGTCTAGATCAGACAATCAAGTGATTGATATCATGAGCATCGATCTACACAATTGGGATACATGACATGCATCAACCAAGTCCTGACCACCCGATCCTGTTAGTGGCCTCTTACGACAAGCATAGTCGCCTCTTACGACAAGCATAGTCGCCTCTTACGACAAGCATAGTCGCCTCTTACGACAGGCATAGTCGCCTCTTACGACAAACATGGGTTGCTGAAGACCTATTCTAACCCGGATCTTTATGGGTCATATGGGGTGATGTTCTCTGTGTGAGCCTGATAGCTCGGGGTACATAAGCTAACACAGGGTACATCACACCATATACCTCTCAAGATCGGATGACAACATATTGAAAAAACAAACAAATTCTGTTTCAACCATACAATGACCCTCAACACGACATCTGACATCCTATATATCTCCAGTTAGTCTTCATGCATGCTCTGTGAGGGCAGGTGTCCAGTGATATGTGAACAGACCAACATATATATTAATGATAGGTATGTCCTTGCTGAACACATTATTTTCTTTCAATTATCCTGTGTTTGCCAAGCTGCGTTGCACACCCCATCACCTGTGCTGGCCATTTTAACAAGATAATAAAATCTCTCACTACAAATATAGCTACTGGACAGTAAAGCCACGAATATTTATAGTGACAATATGAGCAGTGATAAATGTAGATTACAGAAATAAACGAGGTCTCAACCAAAGCCTTTCCCAACATCAAGGGTTTCCCTTTCCCAGGAAAGAGCTCTAATTAGCATCCATGCAGCATATATGTTTCATACATATTATTTATGATAAGTGTATGAAAAAGGTAAGGCATTATCGACACAAGAAGTTCAGTTTTTTCCAAATGAAATTCATTTTTGACGCCAGGGACATTTGTTTTGAGTTATAAAGAGTTACTAATGGTCTGTCTCCCAGCATTATATTGTGTGTTTTTCATGTAGTCGGTGCCTGGGTACACAGTGTTTGTTCCAAGTGGAAAGTCTCATTTTAATGTCTATGTTGCATTTACAATTTGGATGATATCCCTGGGTGCTTTGTAAATGATGTGAGGAAATTAAAGGTCAAAGCTGCGTCATAGCAGCCTCCGCATCAGCCTCAAGACAATCATCAGCTACAGGACGATCTTCAGCATGTCTTCAACATAGCAAGGAAAGATTAACTGATTTTTTAATTGATGTCAATTTATTTATTCTTTTTATATTTTTTTAAAGCCATTAATCAAAGAATAAAGACAGAATAAATCACTTTCTGATACATTTTTTGTCATTTCCATTTTTGGGGACATCAGATCTATAAGGTATCCCTAATAACAGAATCAGTTATAGTGAAGTGCAAGTATATTTCAGTAAGGCCAGGCCCAAATACTGTAGACACTTGGAATGTACATAGCATTGTGGCACAAAAACAGTAGGTAAATAGGTAAAATTTGTGAATATTATTATACTGGTGAAGAGCATGGTAATAATGTGCATATCTAAAATGCACCAAATCCACCCTCTAAACATCTTCCCGAGGCAAGAGAGTTAACAGACTAAAAAAGTCCAGTTTCCACCCTTGCCGAACTGGGCTGGTGTTATGGAGTTAGATTTTAGCTGGACTAATGAGTCTATGCATAGTCCAATCAAAATCGTGCAAGGAAATCGAAATCATTCAGATGTCGGTCGATTGCAGGATTTGCAAAGCATGAGCACCACCAACTCGTTGTCAACAGATATTTTCCAAATCTTTTCATGTTTTTAATCTAGGTGCTCACATGGTTTGATTCACTTCATGATGTAAGACCCATTTTATCACAATATAAATCATGATTATCGGTCAGATCGTCTTGACTGGTTGCCACCATTTTGTTTGAAGCAAATGCAAGTGATACGATAGGTGGAATCTGATTGGTCCATAGGAGAGGCATAGTAATAACCACTGGTGGCGCTACGATCGAGCCTAGGAATTCAAGCCTAGTTTGGCAAGGGTGGAAACTGGACTTTTAAAGTCAGTTAACTCTCTTGCCTCGGGAAGATGTCCTCTAAAGAGTGCTCAAAGCACTGTTACCCTGGTCAAAGGATCAGTGTACACTTGATTTTCATTCTAAGCTCCCGGGGGACTGCATAGAGTCATGGTTTACATATAAAGACAGGGTTCCATTGGTTGAACATTGGAGTACAATACTGAGGAAATCAGTATAAATTAATACAAATTAATAAAATTAAAATTTGAAATCGATCTTTGTCTCTAATACAATCATAATTTGGATATGCCAACGTGAAGTGGATCACATCTTTGTTTTCTTATATTCTTCATAATTTGTAATTCTCCAATTCTATATACTATTAAATATCTTCTTTGATGCTTAAGGTGTATAGCAAATATGATATAATATCAGATGTTGTCTTTAGAGTTTATTAAATCTATGTAAGGAAGAACAAACATGTTTCTGGTGCTGGCTTTTTTTATGTACCATTGTATTCCAAGAATAAGAGTTGTTTCCTTAGCAACCATGATGTCAAAATGGGTCAAATAAGTCAGACACAAATTAAGCAAAATGAACACAAAATGATACTTTAGGCCGGCGGAGTTATTGAATTTTGTAGATTTACTGAGAAAAAGCAATCTGCAGAATCATAGCAAAAAAGATTGCTACATGATAGGACTACATATTTGCATGACAGGAAGACTTAAAATTATTTAAAAAATGTTTTGGAGGTGGGTCTTGTATCTTCATTGTGAAGGGTGTTACAAGGGGGCTGTATCATTGCTGTAACAGCAACCTACTTGTGTGCATGCAGTTGTTCTATTCACCTCCCACAAGAAACAGTGTGGATGGTGGAACAGTGTGGATGATGGAACAGTGTGGATGATGGAACAGTGTGGATAGTGGAACATTTGTGGATGGTGGAACAGTGTGGATGGTGGAACAGTGTGGATGATGGGACAGTGTGGATGGTTGAGTAATGTGGATGGTGGAACAGTGTGGATGATGGTGGAACAGTGTGGCTGATGGTGGAACAGTGTGAATGATGGAACAGTGTGGATGATGGTGGAACAGTGTGGATGATGGTGGAACAGTGTGGATGCTGGAACAGTGTGGATGATGGAACAGTGTGGATGATGGTGGAACAGTGTGGATGATGGTGGAACAGTGTGGATGATGGAACAGTGTGGATGATGGAACAGTGTGGATGATGGTGGAACAGTGTAGATGATGGTGGAACAGTGTGGATGATGGAACAGTGTGGATGGTGGAACAGTGTAGATGGTGGAACAGTGTGGATGATGGAACAGTGTGGATGATGGTGGAACAGTGTGGATGATGGAACAGTGTGGATGATGGAACAGTGAGGCTGATGATGGAACAGTGTGGATGATGGTGGAACAGTGTAGATGATGGTGGAACAGTGTAGATGATGGTGGAACAGTGTGGATGGTGGAACAGTGTGGATGATGGAACAATGTGGATGATGGTGGAACAGTGTGGATGATGGTGGAACAGTGTAGATGATGGAACAGTGTAGATGATGGTGGAACAGTGTGGATGATGGAACAGTGTGGATGGTGGAACAGTGTGGATGATGGAACAGTGTGGATGGTGGAACAGTGTGGATGATGGAACAGTGTGGATGGTGGAACAGTGTGGATGATGGAACAGTGTGGATGATGGTGGAACAGTGTGGATGATGGAACAGTGTGGATGATGGAACAGTGTGGATGATGGAACAGTGTGGATGGTGGAACAGTGTGGATGATGGAACAGTGTGGATGGTGGAACAGTGTGGATGATGGAACAGTGTGGATGGTGGAACAGTGTGGATGATGGAACAGTGTGGATGGTGGAACAGTGTGGATGCTGGAACAGTGTGGATGATGGAACAGTGTGGATGATGGTGGAACAGTGTGTGGATGGTGGAACAGTGTGGATGATGGAACAGTGTGGAACAGTGGAACAGTGTGGATGATGGTGGAACAGTGTAGATGATGATGGAACAGTGTGGATGATGGAACAGTGTGGATGGTGGAACAGTGTGGATGGTGGAACAGTGTGGATGATGGTTCTGACGAAAAAGCAATAGACAGCAATTGAAAGTGATATCAAATATTTATGCAATGTCAGCAGTATTGGTATAGACGGCTATATGAAGCTTAAACTGTGCTTGCCTATTCTTTCTGATACCACCCATACATATTTCAAAAAGGGCATCAGCATCGAGTTGCCACTTATTGCTATCTTACCCTGATATGTGCGCTTCACTTCTCATCTATGAATGCCTAAAACTGCTAGGCAAAGGTGAAGGTCAGATACAATATACAGCCCAATAGATTCAATAAACTCAGTTGTCAAGAAGGTGATCGTATCCTACACTCAGATAGAGATGCATCACAGTCAGGAAGGCGATCACTGCCTTCACTCAGATAGAGATGCATCACAGTCAGGAGGGTGATCATTGCCTTATCTCAGATAGAGATGCATCACAGTCAGGAGGGTGATCATTGCCTTCACTCAGATAGAGATGCATCACAGTCAGGAAGGCGATCACTGCCTTCACTCAGATATAGATGCATCACAGTCAGGAAGGTGATCATTGCCTTCACTCAGATAGAGATGCATCACAGACAGGAGGGTGATCATTGCCTTCACCCAGATAGAGATGCATCACAGTCCGGAAGGTGATCATTGCCTTCACTCAGATAGAGATGCATCACAGTCAGGAGGGTGATCATTGCCTTCACTCAGATAGAGATGCATCACAGCCAGGAAGACGATCACTGCCTTCACTCAGATAGAGATGCATCACAGTCAGGAAAGTGACCCTTTGCCAATGATATGTCACAAGTCCACAAGGATATGTCACAAGTCCCTGAACTGTGCTGAACTTGCATTAGCGGACTTGTCAGTTTGTACCCTGCTGTGGAGGTGGATATATGGATGTAGCTGCACTTACACCCAGAACCTAATGTAACCATTGGATCCCTCTCTCCATCAGCATCTTCTGTTCATCACACTGCATGGCCTCAATATCTTTGTTTATCTTTGTTGCACTATTCCAACCATATGACGGCGATCTGTAAATAATCAAGTCTGGACCAGACAATCCAGTGACTGACATCATGAGCATTGATCTACGCATTTGTTATATGATGACATGCATTGACAAAGTCAGTAGGTCTGATCACGCGGTCCCATTAGTTGCCTGTTACAACAAGCATGGGTTGCTGAAGACCAAGTCTAACCCAGATTTTACAGGACCACCTTTGGGTCTAGTGGTAGAGCTTCTGCCCAGATCCCCACCCGCTTCATACCCAAAGATGGTACTTGTTGATACCCTGTCTGGCTCTCAGCATTAAAGGGCTAAAACAAGGAATGGTCAGCTCGGAGTCAGTATACTGTGTCTGAGTGGTGTATTCATGTAAAACTGCAGCATGGTACCTCAGTGGGCTAGCACTATCAATCGGCATCAGTCTGGACTAGTACAAGCAGCCACACACACACGTACGTGCATGTGCATCGCTATATAACTGCGATAATCTTGGATGCGACATTAAACCCCATTTCACCTCACCTCACCTCACCTCACCTCTTCACAGGATCCTTAGAATCTAGTTGTATCAGTTCTCACAGTGAGCGGCGATGCCCTGCATACCTACTGCAATAGCCATTAAACGTTTGTAGATGTCACACACCACTGATCAACCTGGGGATAAATCTTATCAAACATCATGTAGCCACCGGTTAAATATGTTTTCAGTGTAGGTGTTGATGCAAACAAGATGATTAAGAGTTTTGTCTCTAAGCTAGGCAAGCCCCATGTTGTCTGTGGTTATTCATGGAACAGGCCTGAAGTTGTAGATAGGAAACTGATTCACTTGGCATGCTAGGTCTCTAGATCTAAAGACAGCAGTTCACATCATACCAATGTAGTTTTCTCAATCTAAATTTCACTATTTGCATCTAGAACTTAAGAAAGCACTTCTCTTCCAACCAATGTAGTTTTCCAAATATAAATTTCACTAATTGAATCTAGAACTTAAGAAAGCAGTTCACATCATACCAATGTGGTTTTCCAAATCTAAATTTCACTAATTGAATCTGGATTTAAAGACAGCAGTTCACTTCATACCAATGTGGTTTTCCAAATCTAAAGTTCACTAATTGAATCTGGATTTAAAGACAGCAGTTCACATCACTCCAATGTAGTTTTCCAAATCTTAATTTCACTAATTGAATCTGGATTTAAAGACAGCAGTTCACTTCATACCAATGTGGTTTTCCAAATCTAAATTTCACTAATTGAATCTGGATTTAAAAACAGCAGTTCACATCATACCAATGTGGTTTTCCAAATCTAAATTTCACTAATTGAATCTGGATTTAAAGACAGGAGTTCACATCATACCAATGTGGTTTTCCAAATCTAAATTTCACAAATTGAATCTGGATTTAAAAACAGCAGTTCACATCATACCAATGTGGTTTTCCAAATCTAAATTTCACTAATTGAATCTGGATTTAAAGACAGCAGTTCACTTCATACCAATGTGGTTTTCCAAATCTTAAGTTCACTAATTGAATCTGGATTTAAAGACAGCAGTTCACATCACTCCAATGTAGTTTTCCAAATCTAAATTTCACTAATTGAATCTGGATTTAAAGACAGCAGTTCACTTCATACCAATGTGGTTTTCCAAAACTAAAGTTCACTAATTGAATCTGGATTCATAGACAGCAGTTCACATCATACCAATGTAGTTTTCCAAATCTAAATTTCACTAATTGAATCTGGATTTAAAGACAGCAGTTCACTTCATACCAATGTGGTTTTCCAAATCTAAATTTCACTAATTGAATCTGGATATAAAGACAGCAGTTCACATCATACCAATGTGGTTTTCCAAATCTAAATTTCAATAATTGAATCTGGATTTAAAGACAGCAGTTCACATTATACCAATGAAGTTTTCCAAATCTAAAGTTCACTATTTGCACCTGGAACTTCATACAAAGGTAGTTTTCTCAATCAAAATTTCATTATTTGCATCTAGAACTTAAGAAAGCAGTTTGCTTCCAACCTATGTCTAAATTTCACTAATTGAATCTAGATCAAAAGACAGCAGTTCACATCATACCAATGTGGTTTTCCAAATATAATTTTCACTATTTGCATCTGGAACTTAAGAAAGCAATTCACTTCATACCATTGTAGTTTCCTGAATCCATATTTCACTATTTGCATCTGGAACTGGGGATACAGCAGTCACCAATCTAAGTTTCACTCATATTTTGCATACTGAACTTAATAATTAGAGTTAAACATAAAATGTTTAGCCATATTTCAGTTGTGCGTCTGGTGGTTTGGTAGTTTAAGCATGCCATGCTTAGACCTAGGTGAGATTCTTCATCTGGGTATATACAATGTGCGAAGTATATATTCAGTTTCTCCAGAACATGAAATTTCTGCACTTTTGCTAAATAACTTGTATTACTGGTTTTCTTAGGTGCATCTGTAGTCCAACACCATGACAGTGGAATATATTTATTTTATGAAAAATAACCACAATCTAGATATGTATACAAAAGCATGTACAGCCAGCACTAGCTAGCTCTATTCCATATATGTTTAGTCTATGAAATCAGCATCAAATTATTTGTTTAATTTTAGAGGCGAGAAGAGTATTGCGTAATATAAGATTTCATAGACTAAATGTTAGTCTGGTGTATCTGTACTTCCAGGAATCAGGAATCTATGGCGATTTACCGATTTATGAATGCCGACAGATGGAGAATTCCAGGTTTGACAAAGTGGACATATTGGCTCAGGCTAAACCAGAGCATCAGAAACCAGACCCGACAAAATACTCCCTGACATTCTTAAATCATTAATTAGCACAAAGGATGACTGGGAAGTGAGTGGTTATTTCACCAATAAAGCCACATAATCACATGTGGAAGCAAAGTTCTGGTGGCATTTTAATTTGTGACAAGACAGGCAAGCCTCAGTGTAGACCAAGGTAGTTTGAATTATTGATAAATCCCCCATGATTGGATTTCGTGAGTTGGCCAGGCCTCAAGCTTTCACTGAGTCTGTTTGCTGACTTAGGCATATTGATCCCTATAGTCCCTGCACAATATCCATCGGAATAACTCCATTCTACAATCTTAAATTTAAGGGATACCCTCTCAAATTTAATCTTACTATATTGGATTTAATATTTCAAATATTGACAGTCGTAGCTACATGAAAATATTCCAACAATTCAATTTTGAAAGCATCACAGGAAGAAGCCATCATTCAAATGTTTTCCATAGTAACAGATCAATATTTGACACTTGGGGTTCTAGCATACCAATATCAATATTACTTTATTATATTGAAACTGCTTCGTGTCGCACGCACAAACATTCCTTCAAGATTAATGCCAAGATAAATTATTTCTTTACAAATGTAATTGCTGTTTTTTCTAAGTCATTTTAAAAACACATATGTTATACATATTGTTTAACTAGCGATCGTAAAATAAGGCCATTATTTGACAGAGGACATAAATTCACATACAGAACCATCCACTCTGCACCTCATTGCAATTAAGTGATGATATATCAAGGAAAGTTTGAATGTTTTAAAACTAAACTAAGATCATAGCTGGGCAAATATGTGTTTTTTCTTGATTTTCCTCCTGATTCCGACTTTAGGTATCCGTCCCTGATCCTCCCAGTACAAGACACTGACATATTTATGTCCCGGGGGCATTATGTAAGCATTACATGCTTGTGTTGAATGTATGCCAGTCTGCGAGGTGTGAAACCTGCGAGGTCTGCGGTCTCCGGTACCTGCCATGAGGAATTGGTACGGAATTGGAAGAATGGACATCCTTGTTCTCCCGACTCAACACAAGGGGAAACCTTCTGTTTTACAAGTGTACAGTATTCATGCCGAAGATTGAACAAGGAGACCAAGAGGCCGACATGTCTCAGACCTGCAGTAAGCATAGGTGACTGGAAAAACTAAATTAAAAGTAACATTTCCACAATCATAAGAAATCTCTGCTAAAAGTCCATCGTACGATTCTGACTAGATCTTAAGTATGAATCACTATCAAATAGTGATCGAACCAGGTATTTACGAAAATGTGAATGCATCACACAATTGACTTGCCTTGGCATGTGTTTGTGACACATGCCAAGGCAAGTCAATTGTTCACCTGAAGAAACATGGGAAAGTATTGTACAATTCAAAATAGGGAACTGCATCTGGCATAATTTGGGTCAACAAAGCATCAAATTTGAAAATGTCCTCCACATGTCTACTATAAAACTTGTAATTGTCAAACACTGTCTATGTGACATTGCTCATAATATTAATCACTGCTTTGTCTGGTCTAAACTCAATTATTCACAGGCCTCAGCTGAAATATCGAGTGTGGCATTGAACAACAAACAAACAAACAAACAAACAATCTCAGTGAAAGTACCGGCAAATGACAAAGGATGAGTGATGAGGTGGGTGACATCCCTTCCCATCTATGGGGCGGTCGGGTAGCCTAGTGGTTAAAGCGTTCGCTCATCATGCCGAAGACCCAGGTTTGATTCCTGACATGGGTACAATGTGTGAAGCCCATTTCTGTTGTTTCCCGCCATGATATTGCGGGAATAATGCTGAAAGTGGGGTAAAACCACACTCACTCACTCACTCACTCACTCACTCACTTCCCATCTACATTATCAAAAGCTCTTCACACACTGACTCCACGTAAAATCTGGTCACATCTTAAATCTCACAACTCTGCCTTAAGCAACTAATGCCACTTATATAAATCAAATTCCATAATGGATGCAGTGAGCTGGACCTGGGATGACATCAAAGTGATGGTGGATTGGGTGACAGAGTTGTCAAGTCCCGGTGGACATCATCTGTCCGCCCCGCCACCTTAATGTGTCTGCCTGCCAGTGTCCGCCACCCAGCCAGTGCGTGCCCCAAATCACAAGCATACACCATTACAATCATCACTTTACTTTACACTGCTATAAATCTCCTCTATGACTCACAAGGACACATCAAGACCTCACCAACACACAGGGAGACAGGTACTTGGCCTATGTGCGTTAAATGTTCTTTAAAACTAACTGCCATATTTGTCATAATAAAAGTACAGCAGTGGTGACAAATGGTTGTTTTGGATCATGAATCATGAATCAGACTGCGTTTGATTTGATGGTAATAGGATCTGAATGCTGGCTTCATAGCTCACCTGGTTCCAACCACATTTGAGGAAAGAAGAGGTAGGTATAAAATCAAGCTATTGGGAAATACACACAATTTATGTAGAAACTGTCTATATGCTAAATTTATCTTAAAAAATGTCTGATACGTGTCCCAATATACCTATTGCAATATGGTTGCCATGGTAATCTTTTGAAAATTGGGAGAAGAAAGATGACAGACAATGCAACACTTTCCACCACTTATTGCCCTAAGGTGCAGGTGCACTAAGAATTCTAAGCGAATACTGCTATTGGCAATCTTCTCGTCCTACCTCAGTGGGAATACGACCTTATGGGGTAGGAATGGAGTCTGGAAGCCTGAACAGAACCCATTAGAGCCGCCAAGCTATTCTACAACACTGTGCATCTGTAGACACAAGCATACCTAGATCCTTATTGAAATACTGACATTTAAAATGTCCCGTAAACAAAAGTAACATTACTTTTCTTTATCATTATTGTAATATTAATGAATATTTTGCCTGATTTTGACCGCAACTCCTTCATCTTATTGGATAATTTCTTCTTATTTCAAACCCATATGTGATAGCATTTATTTCAAAGGGAAATATAGTAATTTATACGCTGTTTCAAAACAAAGGCCTGGCTTTAAAAAATTCTTATTTATTTACATGTTATTTATTTGTGATGTTGACCTCATGTTTTATCTGAATCAGTGCATATTTGTTTGGAAAAATTTAAAACAACAAAACACAATTTGGTCTGACATTAGGTAGAAGCATAATTATTTTTTTCACAACATAACAATCATGTATTTTATCACCCCCACAGCCTATAGATATTCTCCCAGTTATTCAATGCTTATTGTGTAATCATTCCCATTTATAATGTACAGCGAACCAAGCCTTGATAAAGCTCTGATTTTAATAGCCAGTTCATACTAACGTCATGCGTAACCTCCATGTGTACAGTCAGTGGGTGAATACACTGCAACTTAACCATGTCTACCAGTTATCCAATGGGCATTCCTTTCCTTTTAAAGCATTTTCCTTAATCTGGTAATCAACATGAAACCAAATTTTATAGCACATTAAAGCTCTATCACTCCAGCAATCATTGGCCTTTATTCCTGTCTCGTCTCCTGCAGCCATTCTCGGTGCCGCCATCTGCTCAACTCTCCATAGTGTCAAGAGCAGGATTACCTCCCCAGTACCTACTGGCACTGGGTACGATGACATCTTACTGATCTTAGCGACAGATTAGGTTGATTTTTGTCGCACCTGGGGCAACAGAGGAGATAATCCTGGATGTTTTCTAATTACTTCTGATTACACTCAAAAAATCTGCTGTGAGCATCTTAAGAAAATAGTGGATTGATTTATCAAGGTCAAAAAGTCAAATTAACCTTGAAAATATGTCCAAATCAATACCAATATGAGATTTATTCTGGTTTGAGTTAAATGAACCGATAACAAGAGAAACACCATGGTACTATCTCGAAAACATAAATCTATAAACAAAACAATTTCTTGTCTCTGATTTGTGAGAGAAAATTGATTAAAAAAATGTTGAAAATGGATGTATTGGATTTTAAAAATATCATCAGATTTATTAGCTAATGCACTATGACCCACATATTTGTTTTTGAAAAAGGATCTTGTAAACAAACCAAACACAAGAGTTAATGAATTGAAAAAAGTGAGTGAGGTCAAATGACCATTAGCAAAAGGGTCGCCCTAAGTAGCCCTCTCGCTTGTAATGAGGCGGTCATTTGTCCAGAAGGCTATCAATAACCCTCATTGGGAGGACTGGTCAGATGGATAGTTTCAATAATGACCTGATATTAATGAACAATTAAACATGGATTCATTAATAATCATTTTCTAGCAATTCAACCTACTTCAGCACATACACAGCAGGTGTTTCCCCATTTGTCAAGGTCTGCTTAACTTTTTGAACTTTACATGACTAATATTGCAACCTGTGTGTTCATTTCACTGTAAATACCATTTGATATGATTTATCTCCCCACTTACTCATTATTTTGTATTTCAGAAACACAGTCAAATAGTTCCTTGCATATGGCTTGGTGTTCTCAGCTTGAAATCACTGTGTTTTCATGGACACATTTTCCTGTAGTTGGGTGTTTGAGATGACCTTGTTTACAAAAATTATCAGAAAGACAATAAGTGACAATGAAAAGGTCAATCATAAATATCCAATGATGGTGACATTTCATTAAATGTTACAAAGAATAAGAGCAACAAAACCCTTTCCATATTTATAAGATATGATTCCGTCTATATCATGAGCATGAACAGTGACGATACCTGGACCCACTTGCACAATTGATCTTAGCGCTAAGATGACCGTAACTCCCATACTTTAACATAGGGTTACAATAGTCTTAGCGCTAAGATCGCTTTGTGCAAGTGGGCCCAGGTGTTCACAGAAAGGTGAGCGTATCCTTCCCCATCTGGTGCACCCATCACAAACACATGCAAAGGCAAGTTTATTGTTCATCTGAAAAAACACGGGAACATATGGTACAAGTCAAAATGCATCAGAAACTCTTTGAAATCTTCATAGAAAGAGCATGCTTGATTGTATCAAATCGTACACCGAGGCTGGAGCTGCAGGAATATTGTTAATTGAAATTGGAGTCACTTTTGAAAATACCTTACTTACATAAATTAGGAATCATCTTGAGGTATCAATAGTATATTGGTAACTTGACGTCCATTCTTTCCATGATACGTATCACAATATAATTTTTTCATTTCCGATATAGGGTGACTTCAAATTGGGATTTTTATCATGTGTTCATGTTATATACTTTCCAAATGCCTTTGCTGCCCAGGAGCGAGGATCCTGGGACCCAAGATGGCTTCATATTTTTTGAATGAGTAAACATTATGTTATACCAGCATCTTGTTTTGTTCCATTTATGAACTTCAGTTCATACCTTAATGTATCAGATTGCTTCTGAATTAAAAATTTAGAATTATACAATATATCGTGATACGTATTGCAATACGGTCTTGTGCATTGCAAGATATTGTGATACACTTTAAACCTCTAATACCCATACCTACATTTCATACGTATACATTTCTGCTTTTTCATTTTACATGTTTCCAATTTACTACTGATTCATGTGAACATTTATATTCAACAACTTACTTTGTGTGCTGGCGATTGGGTGCCTCACTCTGGCAAGTGGGGGTTCAAATCCTTGACGGGACTCAACCCAAAAAAGTACGAGAATCTGTACTTTACTTAGAAAGTGTTATCCCAAATATAACATTTGTTACAATTGATCACTTTCTAAATGGCATTGTGTGTTCATAACTTACTGTGAGTCCTTTTTTTTATTCATATTAATATGTCTTTCAGTAATATATCAAGTTTTCATTCGTTACTAAGATGAGGACATCACTGTATTTGTTTCAAGATATTTCAATGACTTTCATTTGCTTGAAATTTGTGTCTTGTGTCAGATATCTGCCATGTCGGATCATTAAGGTCAAAGACGTACATTTATCACATTTTTTCTAGACAGGTCCTCTAGTGACTAAAGCCTCTCATCCAAGAACTAACACATCACTCTTGGTATCAGTGCCCAGGCTTGTTTACTGGGAGATAATTAATTAATCCTGACAATGTTGGAATTGATTAGTCGTCATCCCAACAGTGATTACTTGTATAGGCCAGCGGTCTGAGGACAATTGCTCTCTTTCACATCAAATAGAAATATAGTCACAGAACAATGAGCATAAAACAGGCACCTCTCGGACAATCATACTAAACTGCCTCACGTATCACATGCCTAGATTACCTTCAATACTTCCACATCTGGGCCCCAAAAACATAGGCCTAAATTTCAATATTTCCCTATCAAAATATTCATACAGTGGTCGTAAATTCCAATCAAGATTAATTCTTTGACGTCACAATTATCTCTTAATTTAACAGATTGGAAATATCTCTGTCGTCAATTGCTGCAATATGCAGATATCAGACTTGATTTATTCACGTTAGTCGTTGAGGTGCTTTCATTGTCACAGAGTTTTTGTCCAACTCGAGTATTACCAAGACAAAAGATGCTTAACAATGAACCTCAGACAAAATCTACTTGTATCTTCCACGAGGTCTTGTCAAGTTGAAATATCTCTGTTAAAAATGAACTTAACTTTGAATAACTAGAGTGAACTATTTCTATTCCCTTATCAATCTGTAAATAATGCATGACATTAATATTTCATGAAAATATAAGGAAAAAGCACCAACATTTATTTGAACTGAACTGAACTGCGAAGAAATGCAAAGCAAATTATAGTTTAATTGACACTGAATACAAAATTGAACTGAATTATATTTTGAAAGACCCAACTGAACTTATAGCACTGAACTTTTATACAAAATTAATATTTAATTGAATATATTAATTTTGTTAGTTTCTTTTGTCACATAACCACAAAACTTCATTTTTCCTGAGAAAGAATATCGAGGTATATCAACTATTCTCTCTGTGAAATGTTAACTGACAAAATGAAGAGAACTACACCCCCTTCTGTGATTCTAAATATTGATGTGAAGACCAGTTGGTAATCGTTCCACTCCACAAACAAAATGATGACTCCAAAATTCTAATGAGATCATGATGCAGTGTTAATTTAACCACATGACCCCTCCCCATCTTCCCCTGGTCCCCCTCGTCTCACCATCTTCCCTGACCACTCCACCACCTGGTCAAGGGCACCTGCTGTGTCCCAGTAGAGCACCAGGTCTTATCTTACATCATGCTGCTTACCTCAAGACAAATCTAAATAAACAATCCAACTGGGAGATAATACTGCTCTCATTCCAAGACTATTGAAGAAGTTCAAAGTGAAATCTGTGGCTGAATCTTGTCGTAATTATCTCCATCAAGATAGGTGACTATCAGGTAGTTGATGAGAGTTTGAAAATAAACAGAAGACTCAATTGATGGGGCTCATTACATAGTAAACGAGGGTATGGGAGATTGTTCTAATTATTGCCAGTAAACAATCTTCTACACAAAAGGGATTAATTTGCCTGCTCGCTTTTTTTTATTTGTTTGATCCTGACAGAGAAGATCACTTTATAGAGCAATTTCTAATTTGATCTGTACAATATTGCTGATGTTGCAATGTGCAATCTATTAAGCACAACGCAGTGTTCTCATCAGACACCCGACCTCAAGTACTCAAGTGCAAAATATTGAAAATACCCATTTGCTTGAGAATATGGACATTCAGTTTTACAAAACTTTACAAGTGTCTTCAGTTTTGACATTTTGAAAATATATTTTTCTCGAACTACACAGAAATATACGTGTGAGATAAGCGTTCTTTTCAATTTGTTTCAATTTCAAAGAATTGGCATTTATTCAACAAGACAAAAATGGCATTGTCACGTGTTTTGTTACACCAAGCTACTGTCATATATACTGTACTTATCCGAGATTCAGTTTTATCGCTGTATGTAACAAAAACATGTTCATGCATATTTCATTTTCGTAACATCACTGTCAGGACTTTTAGATATCTGATACTGATAAAACACATTATTTTCAGCAGTTTTTAACAAGTTTGACTGACTGAGCATGAACTACTGATGTGAAACAGTAAAACTTATAATATTTTCCCAACAACTAACGTGTTATTCACACAAGATTTCTGAAAAGTATTTTTTTGGTCGACATTTATCTTGATGTTTTTGAAAACTTCTGAACATGTTGGGAGCCAGGATCAAATAGCCATCATTAAACAAACAACGATTTCATAAATTAGCCTCTTTTCAGATAACTAGGCTTATATGTACATAAGAAGTTGCTGCACAGTCAGTATCAATATTCCGAGGCAACATTCCATGTGATGAGGTTTTATCAGAATGGCATCGTGTGTCTCTTTGTGAAACCCAACACCATATTAAACATCTCATGTATAATAGTTCATTGAGTCTTCTATGGTTTGTTTCAAAATGTACAATATTCTTATTTTGAACCCGCTTACATCGGCCCACTTTCTGTTATACAGCCATCTATACAACCTCAGAGAGATGCTATTACCTCCCTCCTAGATGAAAGATTATAGAAATCCTGGAACTAATTCTCCTTATCATCGCCAAAATTACATACTGAACAAAAAAGTTTGGGATCATGAAATATTTTTATATACCATACACATTTTAATAAACTCTTCATCACCTAAAAATTCTCAAGAATGTTCATGATCCCTACATTTTTTTGTTCATTGTATCTAAAATGTTTTTAAAACACAGTCCTTCCCCTCTTCCTGAATACATTATCATTTATTCCAGGGCTGTCTATTACTTCAATATACTACATTGCATTATGTTTACACACATCCTTTCATGTATAACTTGATGTTAAAGTATTTATAAGTACTTTGTACCCTGCCCTGGGAAGTTGTTTGAACAATAATCTTCTTCTTCTCCTCCTTCTTTGTCTTCCCCTCCTTCTTCGTTGTCTTCTTCTCCTCCTCCTCCTCCTCCTCCTCCTTCTTCTCCTCCTTCTTTGTCTTCCCCTCCTTCTTTGTTGTCTTCTTCTCCTCCTCCTTCTACTCCTTCTTTGTTTTCTTCTTCTCCTCTTTCTTCTTCGCCACCTCCTTCTTCTTTTTCTTCTCGAGATTCCCTGTGCTCCTTCTATTATATATTGGGGTGCTGTGGTAGTCTAGTGGTTAAAGAGTCCACTCAACACCCTGGAGGTCTGGGTTTGAATCCCGACATGGGTACAATGTGTGAAGCCCATTTCTGGTGTCCCCCGCCATAATATTGCTGGAATATTGCTAAAAATGGCATAAAACCATACTCACTCACTAACTCTTGTATTTCACATAACAAGTAAAAAAGGATGTTTAAACCATGCAAGGTATCTGAATATCTTCAACTATGACATATCATATGAATCAATAAGAAACAAATCAGACTAATACACCTCATCAAGAAGATAACAAGTAGACAAATTAGAATGACGATTGTGATAAAAATCCTCCTGAAGTCAGTATGGCAGTCCTGATAATGACTGAATTAAGATCAGATATAAACAGAGTTGGAAAAGGACAAAGATACTCAGAATGACAGGATGAGATGCCGTGTAATGGGAGCTGACTTGACCAAGGTTGGAATTGGAGGAAGAAGAGGAGGAGGCACCATAGGGGGAGCTGTTTCCTGAGATGCTGCTTGTCCAAGACTGTCTTCTAATTGTCTATGTCACAGTCTAGACTGGTCATTCAGTGGCCATCAATTCGGTCACGCAGAAATTTACATATCACCAGCCGGGCCAGACATAACTTGGTAGAGATGACCATAGGAAGACCAACATAATTAGGACAATCTGACCGCTACTGAACTGTAGTCCATCAGGCCCTGTCCAAACCAGACACCAAACCGGAACAATAGGTGCCTCACAAATGGTAAACAGTCTGCCAATGTTAAACATCTAGACAGTCCATAAGCATTTTAGCATATGGCTGAAGATGGCTTTGGAAACCTTTGTGAACTACATGTAACACGTCTGGACAAAAAGAATTGGTGTTTGCTTCAAACACAAGGCCAAAAAATTCCGAAAGCAGTATTAGCTTCAATTGTTATTAAATAAACAGATTTTACTGATATTCTAAATGTGAGATAAAAGAATAATTTCAAGAATGATTGAATGTCTGCTGGACATATTCTCGTTCTATACATTCAGTCCTATGAAATACTGCACTCTTCTTCAGGCTTTGTTGGAGAGCCTAGACAACAGTTTTTTGTATGTTGCTGGGGGAAAAAAATACTCTTTTAGCAAAGACACCAAAATGATTGAGATGGTTTAAGGGATAAGTTACTGTGCGATTTTTTCTCAAAACAATGTTTTTAAGCAGTTGAATCAAAGAGTTTTTGCAGTAAACAGATTCTAAATGCCTGAATGGTTCTTCTCCAAAACGCATATACAAATGGCAAGTAATCTTTATATGAGATCGAAATAATTCAATTTACATTAAAAGGACACAATAATAATGATGACGATGATGATGTTGATGGTTTGATGATGACGATGATGATGTTGATTTTGTTGGTGTTGATGATGATATTGATGGTTTGATGATGATGATGATGATGATGATGATGATGATGATGATGATGTTGGTGATTCAAGTTTGATTATGTCGACTATGATAGAAATTAAACTTTTAAGAACTGTTTTTCTGAGAATGAATTCTTGGTTCTACATTGTTAGACTTAGTTCTAAGAAACATGAAAACTTCCTGGAATGACATTTAGGTATAGGTGGAAATAGAATGTACGTCAACAAGCGAATACCAAAGTTTAATCTACTGATGGTATTTTGACAGTACCTGAAATAAGAACTCACTGTCATGAAGATGGGATTGATTTGATTCAGAAAAGGTCATTAGTTTCTAGACTTAATTAATAACCCAACTCTCCTAACTTCCCACATAGTGTTTTATCACCCCACCTTCACAGGATCAGTTTCATGTCAGCCTAGACTTACTCAACATTTTAATTAATATTTTTCAAAAGAACCTTTCCTCCTCTACTTTGGGGTCAAGGAAACTAGAGTTACTTTATTTTGATCTAGACTTGCCTAGGCTTTCAGTAAAATATATATATTCCATAGTCCTTGTGTATCCAGCAATCTCCACAGGGTATATTATTCTCTCTCCTTAATGACAGCTTCCACACTCGCAAAGTGAAAGGTCATGATTTTTTCTCAGCTGGTAAATGAGAACCCCCAGTACTGCATTACACTTGACAGCTAATCCTTGAAAATAACACTGCAAGATAACATCAGATAAACTTTCCCCATAAATTGTTCTTCTATCAGTCTGTGAAATGATTTTTTTCTCAAAATTTCCATTTTGACCTGATGATCCTGTTTAAACAAAAGGAATCTGTTAATATGAAAAAGAGCATCAGTGTATTCCTGTTCTTTGTACTGTGTGATCTCAGCCCGAAGTTGTTCAGTGTCCATGAATTACATGTCTCGAACATTTGCCAAAACAGATTCCATTGGGCATCAAAGGGGGAAAAAACAGTGAAACTATGATGAATGGATCATTGAAAATCAGTGATGACACCAGGGCCCACTTGCACAAAGAGATCTTAGCCCTGAGACTATTGTAAGCCTATGATAAAGTATGGGAGTTACGATCATCTTTGCGCTAAGATCGCTTTGAGCAAGTGGTCCAGGTGTTTGCTAAAAGGGTAAGCATGTCCTGCTGCTCTACCGGTAGAACCCACCACTCACACAACCCATGGCAGCATACTTACAATACACACTGATTTCCACCTTCAACATACCGAGTAACACATTTCCAAAAAGTATTCTCTGAACTGGTTTGATATAAACAGGATCCAAGTTGTCACAAAAAGAATGTCTGATGCAATTCTCTATTTTGACTTGTACCATATGTTTTTTTTAAAGTAAACAATTGACTTGCCTAGCATGTGTTGGTGATGGGTGCCCAGGTGGGGCAGGATACGCTCACCTTTTTGCAAACACCTGGTATCATCACTATTTGATAGTGATACATAAACACATGCATATGATATAGTCAGAATCATACAATCGATTCTGGTTTTAGCCAAGATTTCTTATGTTTGTTTGTTTGTTTGTTGTTTAACGCTGCACTCAGCAATATTCCAGCTTTATGACAGGGGTCTGTAAATAATTGAGTCTGGACCAGACAATCAAGTGATTGATGTCATGAGCTTCGATCCACGCAATTGGGATACGATGACATGCATCAACCAAGTCAGCGAGCCTGACCACCCGATCCCATTAGTTACCTCTTACGACAAGCATAGTCGCCTCTTAAGGCAAGCATGGGTTGCTGAAGACCTATTCTAACTCGGATCTTCACAGGTTGAAAACAGAAAGGGTTGTGTCACTTTTGTAGCTGTTAATATTTCGACATCATATGTATCAGAAACATTAACAGAACTAATAAAAACCCAAGTGCAATGGACCCTGTAACACCCATATAATGCAAACTTGAGCAGTCCGCCAGAGACATGCAGGGTCATCAAGCTGGGATTTATTATGTATATGTATGTCTGCACATTAGCAGCTGCACAGCTGCAAGTGCAGCTGTTTTTCCGTTATGTCTTCGACAACATGAT
Source organism: Haliotis rufescens (assembly GCF_023055435.1). Classification (NCBI taxonomy): domain Eukaryota; kingdom Metazoa; phylum Mollusca; class Gastropoda; order Lepetellida; family Haliotidae; genus Haliotis; species Haliotis rufescens. The sequence continues at coordinate 35,542,909 of NW_025964372.1, read as the reverse complement.
CACAGATGACAATATTTTATGCACTTTTTATAGCATGAATTAAACAGCAGATGAGAAACTATTTGACCTCTATCCCATGGCGCTTAAAATGGTTCTTTTTGAGTTCCTTACTGCACACAAATGTGTTGGTGCTTGTTGTTGAGTCATGTCTGTGGACTATGTTATAAGAAACCTAGAAGGCGACATGATACTGTTTGCCTATGACCTATTCTCAGCTAGTTAAATCTATAGAAAGTGCATCTTGATAACACGCATTGCATTTCAAAGCTCTTATCTTAAAAATTTGAACTGCCGTCTGAAATGAAACTTGGGCGTTTTTACTGACTGAGTTACTGATTTGAACCAAAAAGTCATCTCAAGCTCAGGCAACTTTGATAATTACATGAAAAATATTTCTCACTTTTACTTATGTTGCAAATTTGATATTCCATTTTTGAAAACATCAATAATTAACATCCATAAATAAAAATAATATTGTTCTTATATCTAATACATATACATTGGAAACATATCCCTTGAGATTAAATCCAGGATGATTAAGAAAAAGCAGTTACATGGCCAGGCCTCTGTACAAAATAAACATGGAGAGACATCTTTTCCGAGGGTGTCGCACCAACATGACATCTCTTATTCACAATTTTAACCAAACTGCCAAGTTTCAACTTGAAACTTGACAACAATGTTTCAAATTTGATAAACCCATCCAACATTTTAGAAAGCCAATTATCCTAATTAAGAGGATTTAATTAGTAATTGTATCGAAGGAAGTGGGAAAATCAGTGAAATCTGACGACGGTGCGTCTACACTCACACAACGGCACGTGTTTGTCACCGAACCTCAATTTGGGTCTGGGAAAAAATGACAGTAAGCTTTTACATGCAGCAGGATTGCAGATTTGCATGTGTAATCCGTAAGTGAAATTCTAGATTTTAGAACTAGTAAATGGATTTGAATGTTGAACACTTCCTGAAATGACCTGAAGGGAGGCACGAGACGCAGATGGCATACCCTCCAAATTGTCATTACAAAATGTGCGCAGATTTCGGAAATCTGTCAGAGTAAATAATGGGCGCATCTGGGGTTGAAGTTGTTGGCTTGAGGGATATTTGTGAAGTGCTTCCAAAAATATTATAAACATCATTGAAGCCGATGAGTGAAACTGATATATGTTGAAAACCATTTGCATGAGGGAGTTTTGCATGAATACACAGAAAATTAACCAGACCGATGTTTTATTAATTGTCACCAAATGCAGTCAGGAATTAATTAATAACTGATCAAACTAACAGCTAACAAATCATATCTAGATATCACATCCAGAGCATGGAGAAATAATTTTGGTAGCATTGTAGCTGGCATCTTCACAAAAGAAAACCATTGAATTCAAATGAACTGACAGGTTTAATTAGAAACCTACCATGAAGTAAGGTGACACCCCTTTGTCAGAATCATAGTACTATTGTTAACATTCCATGTCACAGTGACCTCCTAGTGTCTTCACTAACAGCTAGGCTTTACAAGGATGTTGAAATATTAATGAATATTCGTAATTAGGGTGATAAAATGCTTGAGGGAGCGAGCCAAGTAGTCTCTATGTCTCACTCCGACTTTAACGCATGCAGTCAAACTGAATACGTTAATTGAGTTACTGCATCAAAAACAGCTCCTAAATTGTATTACAACATGGTATAATTCCTTGAGACACTGAAGAGACGATGATGGTATTTTGACTGTCTGAAACCTCCGTTCTATGCTTGACCTCCTGTGCGCATCTCTGCTAAACTTGAATAATTAATGCTTGGATCATGAAAACCACATTGATGATGTTAAGTGCATGACCCTTAATGTGATGGGTCAGTGTGCATCTAAAAACCTCACTATTAACCTTTTTCTCTCTCTTTTCGTCTACATTTTCATAAATATTTCAGGCAATTATCATCTTCTCACACAAGCTATTTTCTGAAGCAAAAGTTGAATCAAGACTTTGCGTGTGAATGCTTACAATAATCCCTGTGGGGACTGTGTTTGAATTGGTACCGAGCTGCCTATGCTGGCTGTAAGAGGAGACGAAATGGATCGGATGGTCAAGCTCGGCGACTTGGGTGATTGCCTGCCATTGTACCCCATTATATATAATATCAGTCATTGGATTGTCCGGCCCAGACTTGTTATTTACAGGTTACCGTCATATAGCTGGAATATTGTTAAGCAAAGCATTAACAACAAACAAACAAACAAACAAACAAACAAACAACAAAACAAACAAACAAACAAACAAACAAGCTTAAATAAATTAATTTTAAAACTATATGATGCACTGTTTCAGATGTATTGTCAAAGTATGGAGAAAGTATTGTACAGTGAACATTGACAAATTGAACATTTCCCTAGTTGGTCTGGATGAAGAAGTGAGTGAGTGAGTGAGTTTGGTTTTACGCCGCTTTTAGCAATATTCCAGCAATATCACGGCGGGGGACACCAGAAAAGGGCTTCACACATTGTACCCATGTCTGGATTCGAACCTGGGTCTTCGGCGTGATGAGCGAACGCTTTAACCACTAGGCTACCCGACCGCCCCCTGGATGAAGAAATAAATGCTATCCACTTTTCTTGCATCATGCATCATTTCTGGAGCTACCAGTGTTATCTTGATATCCAGAGCTAGATATCCTGTTTACAGACCAAGTAGTCTGTGGATGGTATTTATTCCTCAATAAGCAGGGTGATAGCCATATGATGGTGCTTGTACCAGACAGGGTATATTTTTGTCAAGTCCTCATCCACATTCATACACTGTCTTATCCCCGTCAGCGAACCACGCTGTCATCATAATGTTTTCATTTTCTGCACTTGGGCTGGCTGCATGCATAATAATGCTGAGGATAGAGACATTGTAGAAAATACCAATCCTGCCGTTGTCTGCAACTCCGACTCCCTGTCACAGTCATATTGTTCCAGGGAAAGGTATTCTGCCGATTTTATAGCCATACAGTGACAATGTCTAGTCATCTTGTAACAGATTTCATACAGAGTGAATGGGTTTTCATTAAAAAACACTTCTTACCATATTTCTTTCAATAAAAGCATTAATAATGAAACCAGGGCATAACAAAACTGGAATTTCTTATCTGATAATTTTATATTTTAATCTAATAAGGAGAAAAAACAATTTTGATGTTTTACTAGGTCTAGGTGTTAAGATGTGAATTTAAAGTTGAGTTCTTGCAGTCTTTGTGCGCAGGAGATTCAACTCTCTCTCAGACATCAGAGAATAAATTATTTTTTTCTCCCACTCAAGTCTAGATTTATACAAACCTACATCATTGTGACAAAACCACACAAATTAAATTTATTCAATAGTGAGCCTTAGTCTTTGGCTAATGGGCATTCTTGCAAAATAGACACTCTATTTTTATATCTGTAACAAAATAAGAAATTGCACAGAGCAAGGTTGGTTGGTTTGTTGTTTAATGCCGCACTCAGCAATATTCCAGCTATATGACGGCGGTCTGTAAATAATCGAGTCTGGACCAGAGACTCCAGTGATTAATATCATGAGCATCGATCCACGCAATTGGGATCGATGACATGCATCAACCAAGTCAGCGAGCCTGACCACCCGATCCCGTTAGTCGCCTTTTACAACAAGCATTGTCACCTTTTACGGCAAGCATGGGTTGCTGAAGACCTATTCTACCCCGGATCAACACGGGTCCACAGAGTAAGACTGATCTGGGACTTACATAGGCATCACAGTAGCATGATCACACGACCACAGATAATTGAACGAGTCGGAAAATTAAGGATTGTTCTGGGTTCCAACTGAATTTCACATTTTATTTTCAAGATATATATTTCTAAATAAGACAACTTTATTTCTGGGACTAATTCATGTTAGTCCTTCAGGGGGCGGTCGGGTAGCCTAGTGGTTAAAGCGTTCGCTTGTCACGCCGAAGACCTGGGTTGATTCCCGACATGGGTACAATGTGTGAAGCCCATTTCTGGTGTCCCCCGCCGTGATATTGCTGGAATATTGCTTAAAGCGGCGTAAAACCAAACTCACTCTCTAGTCCTTCAGGTGATGTGTGGAGTCACACCGACCATACAGAGGAATACCACCTTCCACAAGATGCTGACAATGCACATATTTCGCTGAATCCTCAGTTCACTTGTCCATCATGTAAAAATTCTCGATTGTTTTGTAATATGTTTCCCCTCACAGGACTGCACCAACAAAACATTGCTTCCCCAGATTGTACCCCAGTATTCACAGGCAGCACTTACCAGACTATGTAGATTTGGCGAAGATAAACGCCAGATTATTAACTTATCTCCCATTGTACGTGAGTTTGTTCCTGTCTGTAAAGGTGTATGATTTCCCTGAAGACTGACCAGATATGAAATGAGTTGTCAGTCAAGATGTCTGGGCCTGAGCTGGAGTCGGGTGGAGGAGATGGTTCATCTCCCATCTCCTCCCCAAGAGGAGTACGGACATTGTCAGAGATCCATCATAGCCCTAGACACTGCCAGGAATTACCATACTCACTGAGTTTGCCTGTTTTGATCAGCTTCTAGAATAAACTATTCCCCCTAAGATATATCTAGTTTAGTTTATTTAGTTTAAAGTTTCATAAAATTAGTTTATGACCATTTTGGTCAGGATTGTAAATAAATGGATGAACTTCTGAAACATTTTCAAAGTTTAAAAGGAATAGAAAGCTTAGCATGATGACATTCACACGTCTCCCGACTAAAAAGTCTACTTTATGTCCCAGCAGATTGAGGCAGGCCTAGTCATGCTCATATTCTAGCAGCAAATATTTACTCCCAGAAGAGGTGCTGTTGTTGCCTGCTCAGTTGTTATACCATTAGTGATATTAAGATTTGTATGTGGCCAGTGAAACATGGTATGTTATTAATCCTGAATCTCCCGAGTGTCTTACCGTCATCATCATCATCATCATCATCATTATCACCATCATCACATCATCATCACCATCACTTTCACCATCATCATCATCACCACCACCACCACCACCATCATCATCACCACCACCACCACCACCATCATCATCATCATCATCATCATCATCATTATCACCATCATCACATCATCATCACCATCACTTTCACCATCATCATCATCACCACCACCACCACCATCATCATCATCACCACCACCACCATCATCATCATCATCATCATCATCATCATCATCATCATCAGTACCAACACAAACACCATCAACATCTAAACAGGGTCACTAAAAATGTTTACATAATCCTTGCATTGCAGGAATTTGTTCACAGTCAAAGGTATTTGAGATATATGAATCTGCAGACTCTTGGAGATTGTCTCAGGTTCTGACCTACATTTGTCAATGGGTCTTCACATAAATTCCCATTAAAAAGTCATTTTGGTTTGAAGTTATGCATTTCTGTTTGAATACTAAAATACAACACTGGGGACTGGCATACCGCCTTCTTAAAGGGCTATATGATTACATATTCTTCCAGAGTTCAGCCCCTTCAGTACAACATAGCCTCAAGAATCTGAAGCCTTTATTTAATTAAAGCCTATTATATATAGTGCAGGAGCCTTGAAAACAATATAGCCTTATAGCATAGAACTTTATGTACATTATTTCCTTCATAGCATAGAGCCTTCACACAATATAGCCTTTAGGGCTGAGAGCCTTTCTGCAACATAGCATATAGTGCATAGGCCCTTAACTATTGTATATAGCATTTATAGCAAGAGCCTTTAGTGCATGGAGGCTTTCTTCAATATAGCATATAGTGCATAGGGCCTTTACTATAATTGATCCTTAGAGCATACAGCTGTTGATACAGTTAGACTGTCAGAGCATAGAACCTTTAGTACAATATAGCTTATAGAGCATAGAGCCTTTACCTCAATATATCATTTAGAGCATAGAGCTGTTGATACAGTAAAGCCTTCAGAGAATAGAACCTTTAGTTCAATATAGCCTATTGAGCATAGAGCCTTTACCTCAATATATCATTTAGAGCATAGAGCTGTTGATACAGTAAAGCCTTCAGAGCATAGAAACTTTAGTACAATATAGCCTATTGAGCATAGAGCCTTTACCTCAATATATCATTTAGAGCATAGAGCTGTTGATACAGTAAAGCCTTCAGAGCATAGAACCTTTAGTACAATATAGCCTTTACCTCAATATATCACCAAGAGCATAGAGCTGTTGATACAGTAAGACCTTCAGAGCATAGAACCTTTAGTACAATATAGCCTTTACCTCAATATATCACCAAGAGCATAGAGCTTTTTAAAAAAAATAAACAAACAACCTCTTGAGTTAAGAGCCTTCACTCATTAGAATAGACATTTTGGCCTTCACAAAATAGATTCTCTGGAGTATATATCTTTTAATCCATCTGATCACAAACAACATTCTCATGAAATATTTTCATTGATGTAGATTTACACCTTGGGAGCCTGAGTGCATCAAGCAAAACATTTAATCCCATTTCAAATCATGATCATTCCTGTCATTATCGCTGGCTATCACTGACGAGTTGCAGGGCGTATATACCCACCAAGTTCTGCCAAGTGAATCGGGTCTTTATGCAAATCATATGCGCAAGTTCAGGATAGACTATGAATGATGGTCATTATCGGGCTGCCAGATCCACTTCAGATTACAACCACTAGGAAGTAATGTTTCCCTCAGATGGCCTCCTCAAATCCCAGCAAAAGTGAGAGAAGGTGTCAAAACTCTAATTTAAATTACAAATATGAGAAACATCACTCAAGTTTGAAGGTTTGGTGCAGAACTACACTCTAATATTGGTCTAAATAATCCCCAGGGCCGTATGCACGACACTTGAAAATAGACCACACTTGAAATCAATCGTGGTTTTTGCCATAGGCAATTCTCTAGAGTAAGTGTCACTCTCCGGGTATGGAGATAGATATGTGTGTCTGTGACAGCCAATTACAACGCAGGAGTATTTGCCGTTGTTTGTATCTCACAACTGACTTCATCCCCAAGTGACTGCGTGTCAACACTCCAATAAGTTACAACATGTAAACTTACCCCCCACAATTAAATCCTACATCTATAATGCATAGTCACTTCACAGATGGAGCTATATCACATGGATCCATGTTCACAGAGGATCTTTTGTGTGTGTGTTGGAATGAATATTGAAGTGTGTTCTTCTAATCTATCAGAGTGTAATAAAATTAGACCGCTTATTGCTGTGAGAATAGTTTGAGATGTCAGACTTTTACCACTTCTGACTATGTGAAGAGTTTGATATATCTGACTCTCTCAACTTCTGGCTGTGTGAAGAGTTTGAGATATCTGACTGTCACAACTTCTGACTGTGTGAAGAGTTTGATATATCTGACTGTCACCACTTCTGGCTGTGTGAAGAGTTTGAGATATCTGACTGTCACCACTTCTGACTGTGTGAAGAGTTTGATATATCTGACTGTCACCACTCCTGACTATGTGACGAGTTTAAGATATCTCATTGTCACCACTTCTGACTGTGTGAAGAGTTTGAGATATCTGACTGTCACAACTTCCGTCTAAAAAGACACTTTTGTCACTTAATGAAAAGTTTGAGAATAAATGAATGTAATTCAGACAGTATGACTGTCTTCAGTCAGGAATGTATGTAGGGATAAAGAGCAAACTGATGACTGTCCAGATTTCTGACTGTGTGAAGAGATTATGAGGATATATATGTATGACATAATTACATATGAATGTTTGAAGGATTCAAGATTATACATGTGACTGCCTTTTCTTAAATTATGACATTTTGAAAAGTTTTAGAGAATATGGGTCTCAAATTTCAGGATTCCCCCCAAAAGAGGAAAAAAGCTGGTGTCACCGCATCACATTCTCACAGACCCTGGCAGTGATCTGGGCCCCAGGTGTTGGTGTCATGGGAGCAGGCGGAGGATCACCATAGAAGCTCTGTGCAGTCACAAATATTAAATAAATTAATATTCAGCTTTCTCAAAGAAGTTTCCAAAGTACTTGATGATTTGTAAAGTTAATATGGACCGTTCTATAATTAAGAACTTTCTGAAAGTGTTAGTTCAAACATACAGCACAAAACGGACAAAAACTCATTACTGTCTTGTAAACATCAACGCAAAATTGTTATGATTTCATGAAAGAAAACTCTTAAATAAATCTATGTTGTGACTTGCTGGATTCACAAAATATTCCCTCTTTAAACACTCAATGACACAAAAAGCCACTCAATTAGGTTTAAAAAATTCACTTGAAAGTTTGTTTATAATACAGAGGAATCCGATCGACCTTTGTTAAGTAGAAAGTGAAGTGTGCCTGAATGGACAATAAAGCTATTACGTACAGGGAGTCTCTGTAATGTCCTGCTCCGCAGTTACCCACAATGCAATGCTGCTACGTGACATACTACACCGTTGTTAAGCTGAAGACCCCATGGCAGACAAACTAGCACTGTATCTGCCTTTAAAACTCAAACATTAAACAACTCAAAATATAATGTTTGACATATTATGGTGACCTGCACACCTCTCGATCCCTTAATAAGGTCAACACCCCTTAAATAGCCAAGGAAAAAAGGTATTCGTGGATTTAGATCTTAACTCTTATCATTTTGAATAATTTGTGGTAAGGTTATTGCAAACACCCTTGCTTGATGGTTGCCAGGAAGCCCTGGGAGTTGTCTTTAAGGTAGAATATGTTCCTTGAGTTGAAGGGCATCCAGGAGAAATTGATTTACAGTCAGCACAAAGCAGCACTGTCTATCATTTGTTTGTTTATCTTCATGATTATGGCAACCTGAAGGGAGTCTGTAGTCCTGGAACATAATTTGATAACAATGCACTTTAAAAAATTAGATTAAACATAACTTGTCAATCTTAAGACAGCTACTCAGAAATCCCTGATTCAGCTAGGGCAGTATCAGTGTATGTGTTGGTAAACTGGTCTAACATTGGAGTCTTTTTGTTCAGGAGAAATGGTTTAGAGAATTCATGATTAGGTACCTTTTACAGATAAGATGCTAGGGCAGTTTCAGTGTATGTGTTGGTAAACTGGTCTAACATTGGAGTCTTTTTGTTCAGGAGAAGTGGTTTAGAGAATTCATGATTAGGTACCTTTTAGAGATAAGATGCTAGGGCAGTTTCAGTGTATGTGTTGGTAAACTGTCCAACATTGGAGTCTTTTTGTTCAGGAGAAATGGTTTAGAGAATTCATGATTAGGTACCTTTTACAGATAAGATGCAAGGGCAGTTTCAGTGTATGTGTTGGTAAACTGTCCAACATTGGAGTCTATTTGTTCAGGAGAAATGGTTTAGAGAATTCATGATTAGGTACCTTTTACAGATAAGATGCAAGGGCAGTTTCAGTGTATGTGTTGGTAAACTGGTCTAACATTGGAGTCTATTTGTTCAGGAGAAATGGTTTAGAGAATTCATGATTAGGTACCTTTTAGAGATAAGATGCTAGGGCAGTTTCAGTGTATGTGTTGGTAAACTGGTCTAACATTGAAGTCTATTTGTTCAGGAGAAATGATTTAGAGAATTCATGATTAGGTACCTTTTAGAGATAAGATGCTAGGGCAGTTTCAGTGTATGTGTTGGTAAACTGGTCCAAGATTGGAGTCTATTTGTTCAGTGGAAAGTGGCAAAATGTTTGAGCAAACAATTTTTAAAGAAACACTCAAAGACTTTATTCATCTTAAGTGAAATTTATATTGATGCATGATAACATCCTTGAACATGACATTTTACTTGTTCACCTTGGTATATTTCCTAGCTACCTCGTGTTGTAAGAGGCGACTAACTGGACTGTGTGGTCAGGCTCGCTGACTTGGTTGATGCATGTCATCGATCCCAATTATGGGATCGATGCTCATGATATTAATCACTGGATTGTCTGGTCCAGACTTGATTATTTACAGACTGCCATCATATAGCTGAAATATTGCTGAAAATTGGTGTTAAACAACAAACAATCAATCAATCAATCCTAGCTACCTGCTTTTATGACCTGAAAAATAACTTTTACAAACAAAAATGATTCGTACAAAATAAATTCAATACATTGAACAATGTCCAATTAAAATATTTTGTAAAACATAATAACCATATCCAATCAAACTGGGTAGCTTTAATCTGGCAATGAACAAGTCAATATCCATAATGGTTCTTGTTGTGGAACCAAAAATCTTTTCTGAATAAAGTAAAGTCCCCCCCAAGAGGAGTGTTCAGAGTTCACAAAGCTGTATTAAGTGGTGATAACATTGTAATCCTGACATGGCTATATGTTCCTCATTAGGCCTTATATGCATTTTTTTTGCTTGGTTTACAAATCCACTGACACTGAAAATAGAGAATTCAGAAAAAAAACCAAACAGAATGACAAGTGTTTTTTTACATCGTACTGATGGTAAAGATTGCTTTGATACTAAAAATAATCAGAGATTATATATGAATAAAACAGAAAATATTCCAACAATAATTCATCACTACAACTCAGATTTTAAATTTATTATACTTATAAGACCCAAACCAGACTGGGGTTTTTCCTTTCATTACCTACTGATCCACAAGAACTTTAAGATAATAAAAAAATGGACAGTATACTACTGTTATAACGAACTCAAATGGACCACTAAGTTTTATACCCACAGTTCATTATAACCATATATACAACATCTATACAGCAAATGACCAGGACCAGAAATTAAGTTCGTTATATCCATCAGTTCGTTATAAGCGTGTTTGTTATAAACGTATTTGACCGTACAATTCACTTTGAATTTGTTTCCACCTACCGTATTCGACGTAACAAGCGCCCAGGGCGCTCTCAAAATTAGAAATAGGGGGTTCTTATAAGAATATTATTTTGGTGAAAAAAACAGAGTTTAGAGATAAATTTCTTGGTTTATAGTGACAGCCTGAAATGTTTATGTACGACAGATATATTTTTCCAGAATTTAATTGCCCATAATTAAGGGTGCATATAACACACGAGTGTGTATTATAAGCAAATAAATAAGTCTTGTGTACATTGATCAATCGGAAGGGATGCTAATTGGGATTGTTCCCTAGCCAATATATCAGCAAATATCGCCGTGGGCGCTTATTAGAGCGGGGCGCTTATTACGTCGAATACGGTATCACCCACAAATTTTGAGAAATCCATAAACAAAAACAATTTAAAGGTTTGGCCTTACACAAGCAGCAACTGTGAAGTGGTGTGCAACACAGGAAGGGTGGACGAGTGGGCTGGTTGTGACAGCACGACAGGAACCTGTCTATTATGTGAATTGGTGATAATAGTAGTAGTATAGTGAGAATGATTCTGGCAAGGACAATTGATCCCTGTCCAGAATAGAACCACTAAAGCAGCTTTTCACACAGAACGTGATAATTCCCTACTCACAATGAGTCAAGCAGCATCCTACCACTGTAATGACCCACTATCAAAGATGCAATACGAACACAGACCAATGATAAAACCTCAGAGGTTTCAATTTAGCCTCACTTTCGTGGGTGAGCGTTGTGAAGGTGTTAATCCCTACTTGAGTCAATGTCTTCATTATAGGTCATTTCTGTGAGCAAGAACACCTGCAACTTCCCTAATGGTGTTCTGATGACCCTGACGATGGCACAAGGATTGTACTTGACCGTGGTCATTGACGTGGTTCACCTGCACCATCGGTTGGTGGGAGCACCGGCTATTCATTGATCTTGGGGCCATAGGCATTCATTCAAGACATTATTTCCATTCTTTTGATAAATATAATTTTATGTTATTTTTGATCTTCCAGGAAGGAGAGGAATTGTATTTGGCATCTGTAGTGCAAAATCACCCTGAATCTCATTTCCATCTGGCAACTTTGTCTTTGGTCCCAAATTTAGCACTTAATTTTTCTGGGTTTTTTCCATAGCAGTTATTGTAGGTATACTCTACCCATCAGGCCCTCATATTCAGATTCAGATATCAGATTTCTAGTCTGCACTGGAAGGTATACTGGTGGCCCAGCTACATTGTATCAGAATCCCTTGGGGAGACAAGCATTGGGTACTGGTGGCCCAGCTACTTTGTATCAGAATCCCTTGGGGAGACAAGCATTGGGTACTGGTGACCTACCTATTTTACATCAGAATCCTTTGGAGAGACAAGCATTGGGTACTGGTGGTCTACCTATTTTACATCAGAATCCCTTGGGAAGACAAGCATTGGGTACTGGTGACCTACCTATTTTAAATCAGAATCCCTTGGGGAGACAAGCATTGGATACTGGTGGCCCAGCTACTTTGTATCAGAATCCCTTGGGGAGACAAGCATTGGGTACTGGTGGCCCAGCTACTTTGTATCAGAATCCCTTGGGGAGACAAGCATTGAATACTGGTGGCCCAGCTACTTTGTATCAGAATCCCTTGGGGAGACAAGCATTGGGTACTGGTGGCCCAGCTACTTTGTATCAGAATCCCTTGGGGAGACAAGCATTGGGTACTGGTGGCCCAGCTACTTTGTATCAGAATCCCTTGGGGAGACAAGCATTGGGTACTGGTGGCCCAGCTACTTTGTATCAGAATCCCTTGGGGAGACAAGCATTGGATACTGGTGACCCAGGTACTTTGTATCAGAATCCCTTGGGGGGGGGGGGGGGGCAAGCATTGGGTCCTGGTGGCCCAGCTACTTTGTATCAGAATCCCTTGGGGAGACAAGCATTGGGTACTGGTGGCCCAGCTACTTTGTATCAGAATCCCTTGGGGAGACAAGCATTGGATACTGGTGGCCCAGCTACTTTGTATCAGAATCCCTTGGGGAGACAAGCATTGGATACTGGTGACCCAGGTACTTTGTATCAGAATCCCTTGGGGGGGCAAGCATTGGGTACTGGTGGCCCAGCTACTTTGTATTAGAATCCCTTGGGGAGACAAGCATTGGATACTGGTGGCCCAGTTACTTTGTATTAGAATCCCTTGGGGAGACAAGCATTGGGTACTGGTGGTGTACCTATTTTACATCAGAATCCCTTTGGGAGACAAGCATTGGATACTGGTGACCCAGCTACTTTGTATATGAATCCCTTGGGGAGGCAAGCATTGGGTACTGGTGGCCCAGTTACTTTGTATCAGAATCCCCTGGGGAGACAAGCATTGGGTACTGGTGGTCTACCTATTTTACATCAGAATCCCTTTGGGAGACAAGCATTGGGTACTGGTGGCCCAGCTACATTGTATCAGAATCCCTTGGGGAGACAAGCATTGGGTACTGGTGGCCCAGCTACTTTGTATCAGAATCCCTTGGGGAGACAAGCATTGAATACTGGTGGCCCAGCTACTTTGTATCAGAATCCCTTGGGGAGACAAGCATTGGGTACTGGTGACCTACCTATTTTACATCACAATCCCTTGGGGAGACAAGCATTGGGTACTGGTGACCTACCTATTTTACATCAGAATCCCTTGGGGAGACAAGCATTGGGTACTGGTGGTCTACCTATTTTACATCAGAATCCTTTGGAGAGACAAGCATTGGGTACTGGTGACCTACCTATTTTACATCAGAATCCTTTGGAGAGACAAGCATTGGGTACTGGTGGTCTACCTATTTTACATCAGGATCCCTTGGGGAGACAAGCATTGGGTACTGGTGGTCTACCTATTTTACATCAGAATCCCTTGGGGAGACAAGCATTGGGTACTGGTGGTCTACCTATTTTACATCAGAATCCTTTGGAGAGACAAGCATTGGGTACTGGTGACCTACCTATTTTACATCAGAATCCTTTGGAGAGACAAGCATTGGGTACTGGTGGTCTACCTATTTTACATCAGAATCCCTTGGGAAGACAAGCATTGGGTACTGGTGACCTACCTATTTTACATCACAATCCCTTGGGAAGACAAGCATTGGGTACTAGTGGTCTACCTATTTTACATCACAATCCCTTGGGAAGACAAGCATTGGGTACTGGTGACCTACCTATTTTACATCAGAACCCCTTGGGGAGACAAGCATTGGGTACTGGTGGTCTACCTATTTTACATCAGAATCCTTTGGGAAGACAAGCATTGGGTACTAGTGGTCTACCTATTTTACATCACAATCCCTTGGGAAGACAAGCATTGGGTACTGGTGACCTACCTATTTTACATCAGAATCCCTTGGGGAGACAAGCATTGGGTACTGGTGGTCTACCTATTTTACATCAGAATCCCTTGGGGAGACAAGCATTGGGTACTAGTGGTCTACCTATTTTACATCAGAATCCCTTGGGAAGACAAGCATTGGGTACTGGTGACCTACCTATTTTACATCAGAATCCTTTGGAGAGACAAGCATTGGGTACTGGTGGTCTACCTATTTTACATCAGAATCCCTTGGGAAGACAAGCATTGGGTACTGGTGACCTACCTATTTTAAATCAGAGTCCCTTGGGGAGACAAGCATTGGGTACTGGTGGCCCAGCTACTTTGTATCAGAATCCCTTGGGGAGACAAGCATTGGGTACTGGTGACCTACCTATTTTACATCACAATCCCTTGGGGAGACAAGCATTGGGTACTGGTGACCTACCTATTTTACATCACAATCCCTTGGGGAGACAAGCATTGGGTACTGGTGGTCTACCTATTTTACATCAGAATCCTTTGGAGAGACAAGCATTGGGTACTAGTGGTCTACCTATTTTACATCAGAATCCCTTGGGAAGACAAGCATTGGGTACTGGTGACCTACCTATTTTACATCACAATCCCTTGGGGAGACAAGCATTGGGTACTGGTGACCTACCTGTTTTACATCAGAATCCCTTGGGGAGACAAGCATTGGGTACTGGTGGTCTACCTATTTTACATCAGAATCCTTTGGAGAGACAAGCATTGGGTACTAGTGGTCTACCTATTTTACATCAGAATCCCTTGGGAAGACAAGCATTGGGTACTGGTGACCTACCTATTTTACATCAGAATCCCTTGGGAAGACAAGCATTGGGTACTGGTGGTCTACCTATTTTACATCAGAATCCCTTGGGAAGACAAGCATTGGGTACTGGTGGTCTACCTATTTAACATCACAATCCTTTGGAGAGACAAGCATTGGGTACTGGTGACCTACCTATTTTACATCAGAATCCTTTGGAGAGACAAGCATTGGGTACTGGTGACCTACCTATTTCCCACACCCCTATTACCCGACCCTACCCGGGTACCCGCTGTTGGTGTCAAGAGATGGGTACAAAATGTCCGATTGGGAATAGTTTGACAGTAGCCCTAGCAGAATGTTTTTAGATATGAGTATAAAACATGCATACATTGAAGTTGACTGAAGTTTTAACTTTGTTCAAACATACATAAGTCAGAAGGAACCTGTTCATAGTCATGAAGAAATGTGAACATTAGAGACTTAAAATTGTCGTGTAACCATGTAGTTATATAGTGAATTTTTGTCATGAAACAATATATCACATGTCTAACCAAGGGTGCGGGTAGTCCTGTGGGTACCCGGGTCCTACTCAGTACCATCCTGACCCGTTTACCCGAGTTACCCATTCCAGCCCTACTGGTGGCCTACCTATTTTGTATCAGAATCCTTTGGGAGACAAGCATTGGGTAATGGAGACCTACCTATTTTACATCAGAATCCCTTTGGGATTCAACACCAGAATCCTGACACAGTTGTCAGCAAACACATCAGACAACATTTCATCCGTATATTCCAGCATTAGAACAACAACCCAAGCCTCATAAGTATAACAATAATATTTTGTTTGATCAGTAACGATATCCTTTGATACCAGCTTGTGAGCTTAACTCTATCAATTGATACAATCAGTGAGCATTAACCCTATCAATGCTTGACTAAACACACAGAGAAGCTATTGAATACCCATCACACCCCATGCAGGGAAGCCTCAAACACAAACAAGGGGGGGTTAAGTGGGTTATACAGGTGTGAAAGGTGCTCATCGAGAACATGTCCGTCTCCATCAGATGTGGAGATGAATCACATCACACCATAGGGGGTTAAGGTGTTACACAAGGGTTCGACCATGTAGAATGGAGGCCCAACCATGAAGTAATCGCCTCTAAACATCATCGCAATCGTAATCATCACCGAGGTGTGAAGATGAGGGTCCACAATAATCACATCAGATAATCTCCATGTGATGTAATCAAAACAGCTATGACATAATTATTGTTTGTTACATGATTGAAGCATACGAGACAGGATATCTGGTTTGTGATTTGATTAGGTAGTTAATATCATACCAGTAATTGATTCATGGCTGGAAATAAATATCACCATTTTTGACATAATGGCGCCTGAAGACACACAGTTTGGCTGAGCATGATAACCAATGATTTCACCTATTAATGATGGTGTAACATGATTGATTATATTCATTTTGCTTTGAAATAAAAGTAAACATTAGCTATGATAAATAATTCAAATATAAAAGAACAGTTTTCTTTTTATCGGTACAGCTTTTAGAAAATCAATATGGTATGCGGAATATAATTTCTTGCAAAACTTGGAGAAAGGATGGAAGAGGTATTTCTAGTTTGCAAGAAAACATTTTCTGTTGACTTATAAACATGTTGTTGTCAGATTCAAGGTCCTCTGGGAAACGTTGGTCACATATGTGAAAATAATTCCTCAAATCAATTAACGGCTGCATGTGCATGATACTCCAGTAGGGTTTTATGTATAGACGCTATTATATGAGTGTTCGCCGCCAGTAAATATACAGCCACATGTTCTGTAGCTCACCTGAATGTTTCCGGAAGTTATGGATCAACATTGTTGATCAAATTGTTGATCTGAAGGTCACCCAAGGTCATGTAAGGGTACGTAATGGTTTAAATCAGAATTCGACTTAACATTTATAGGTTCATAAATAAGTCAATACTAATAACTTCACAGGCTGCTAATTTGATTATTGACAAAACAACAACAATGTAGACAACAATTAAAAAACCCTGGAAGTTTCAGTGTCCTAGACCTTGTACTTTCGGTGTCCTAGACCCTGTAGTTCCAATGTCCTAGACTCTATAGTTTCTGTGTCCTAGACTCTGTACTATCAGTGTCCTAGACCTTGTACTTTCAGTGTCCTAGACCCTGTATGTTCAGTGTCCTAGACCTTGTACTTTCAGTGTCCTTGACCTTATACTTTCAATGTCCTAGATCCCATTCTTTTAATGTCCTAGACCTTGTATTTTCAGTGTCCTAGACTCTGTACCTTCAATGTCCTAGACCTTGTACTTTCAGTCTCCTAGACTCTATAGTTTCAGTGTCCCTCTTTCAATCTCTAAAATGTAAATGTTTTTGGGGGACAGACAGAATATGGAATTCAGGTGAGAAAATAAAATAGAAACTAGAATGTGTATGTACAGCAAAGCTGATAACTGTGATATAACCACAGTGAGTGAGTGAGTGACTGGTGTGTTTAACGCCACTTTCAACAGTATTTCAGTCAGTTCCCCTGTGTGTCAGCTTGATGTGGGAGGAAGAAAGCCCAAAGTGACAGATAGTTACCACTTTGGTGAAACCCACCAGTACAGGGATCATGCTGTAATGGTCTCCTGGCATCACTGCACAGTGCATCAACAATGACAAGCAACAATGTAGCGCCGAAACATTCATTTCACGACTTTTACACCTGACTTTGTTATGTCTGTCCTGGTGGGTAATAACTTCCTATTGCACTTTCAGACGGGAATGTCACATAAAAGCATGTGCCATGTGCATGTGACATCATGATCTCATGATCTCAGGGTGACTATGTCAAAGTAGCTCAGTCAAGGCACGTGACAACATCCTTCCTCTATCAGGCTTTGATTAGCTGATTAGGCAAAGTGATTAGTTGATAATCACTCCCATAAACACATCTACAAATCAAATTTACATAGTTTTTGACCATCAATCAAAGGATAGATGAGTAATAAACATTGAAACCGAATGCTGAATTCCGATTTGGATCCAGTTTCACATTAAGAAATGTAATTCCAGGCCATAAGGTACTTTCCCTATAGTTCGGCATCCATCTTTAGTTATCATTCCCAGTAAAGTTCTCATTATTATTCTTAGATGGAGACAATTTCTCCGTAATCATTTCCGTATTACTCCTTTTTATGTCATTTTCTTAATCAAAATGGAAAGTTTGCATGCTCAAAGCACGTGAAATTAATTCACTATTCTTATTTCAGTCTGCAGTTCTTAGCTTGATCAATGACATTTGATTTGTAATTAAATATTTCCAATATAACATGTCGGGAACTCAAATGATAAGAGTGAATAAAGGGCAAATAATTTTAAAATATAATTCCAATAATTTCAGATACCTAAGTCAAATCATGTACATTTCTTAAATATCGACCCTGACTAAGCCAAAGGGTATTTCACTGTAAAATATGTTCTGTGACAATCAAACACTTAAGGATCTCATCACGTTTTGTGACAATCCAACACTTAAGGATCTCATCACATTCTGTGACAATCCAACACTTAAGGATCTCATCACATATTCTGTGACAATCAAACACTTAAGGATCTCATCACGTTCTGTGACAATCAAACACTTAAGGATCTCATCATGTTCTGTGACAATCCAACACTTAAGGATCTCATCATGTTCTGTGACAATCAAACACTTAAGGATCTCATCATATGTTCTGTGACAATCAAACACTTAAGGATCTCACCACATGTTCTGTGACAATCAAACACTTAAGGATCTCATCACATATTCTGTGACAATCAAACACTTCAGGATCTCATCATATGTTCTGTGACAATCAAACACTTAAGGATCTCATCACGTTCTGTGACAATCAAACACTTAAGGATCTTATCACATATTCTGTGACAATCAAACACTTAAGGATCTCATCACATATTCTGTGACAATCAAACACTTAAGGATCTCATCACATATTCTGTGACAATCAAACACTTAAGGATCTCATCACATATTCTGTGACAATCAAACACTTAAGGATCTCATCACATATTCTGTGACAATCAAACACTTAAGGATCTCATCACATATTCTGTGACAATCAAACACTTAAGGATCTCATCACGTTCTGTGACAATCAAACACTTAGTGATCTCATCACGTTCTGTGACAATCCAACACTTAAGGATCTCATCACGTTCTGTGACAATCAAACACTTAAGGATCTCATCACATATTCTGTGACAATCAAACATTTAAGGATCTCATCACATGTTCTGTGACAATCAAACACTTAAGGATCTCATCATATGTTCTGTGACAATCAAACACTTAAGGATCTCATCACATGTTCTGTGACAATCAAACACTTAAGGATCTCATCACATGTTCTGTGACAATCAAACATTTAAGGATCTCATCACATGTTCTGTGACAATCAAACACTTAAGGATCTCATCATATGTTCTGTGACAATCAAACACTTAAGGATCTCATCACATGTTCTGTGACAATCAAACACTTAAGGATCTCATCACATGTTCTGTGACAATCAAACACTTAAGGATCTCATCATATGTTCTGTGACAATCAAACACTTAAGGATCTCATCACATGTTCTGTGACAATCAAACACTTAAGGATCTCATCACGTTCTGTGACAATCAAACACTTAAGGATCTCATCATATGTTCTGTGACAATCAAACACTTAAGGATCTCATCACGTTCTGTGACAATCAAACACTTAAGGATCTCATCACATGTTCTGTGACAATCAAACACTTAAGGATCTCATCACATGTTCTGTGACAATCAAACACTTAAGGATCTCATCACGTTCTGTGACAATCAAACATTTAAGAATCTCATCATATGTTCTGTGACAATCAAACACTTAAGGATCTGATCACATGTTCTGTGACAATCAAACACTTAAGGATCTCATCACGTTCTGTGACAATCAAACACTTAAGGATCTCATCACGTTCTGTGACAATCAAACACTTAAGGATCTCATCACATATTCTGTGACAATCAAACACTTAAGGATCTCATCACATATTCTGTGACAATCAAACACTTAAGGATCTCATCACATATTCTGTGACAATCAAACACTTAAGGATCTCATCACATATTCTGTGACAATCAAACACTTAAGGATCTCATCACGTTCTGTGACAATCAAACACTTAGTGATCTCATCACGTTCTGTGACAATCCAACACTTAAGGATCTCATCACGTTCTGTGACAATCAAACACTTAAGGATCTCATCACATATTCTGTGACAAACAAACATTTAAGGATCTCATCACATGTTCTGTGACAATCAAACACTTAAGGATCTCATCATATGTTCTGTGACAATCAAACACTTAAGGATCTCATCACATGTTCTGTGACAATCAAACACTTAAGGATCTCACCACATGTTCTGTGACAATCAAACATTTAAGGATCTCATCACATGTTCTGTGACAATCAAACACTTAAGGATCTCATCACATGTTCTGTGACAATCAAACACTTAAGGATCTCATCACATGTTCTGTGACAATCAAACACTTAAGGATCTCATCATATGTTCTGTGACAATCAAACACTTATGGATCTCATCATATGTTCTGTGACAATCAAACATTTAAGGATATCATCACATGTTCTGTGACAATCAAACACTTAAGGATCTCATCACATGTTCTGTGACAATCAAACACTTAAGGATCTCATCATATGTTCTGTGACAATCAAACATTTAAGGATCTCATCACGTTCTGTGACAATCAAACATTTAAGGATCTCATCACATGTTCTGTGACAATCAAACACTTAAGGATCTCATCACATGTTCTGTGACAATCAAACACTTAAGGATCTCATCACGTTCTGTGACAAACAAACATTTAAGGATCTCATCACATGTTCTGTGACAATCAAACACTTAAGGATCTCATCATATGTTCTGTGACAATCAAACACTTAAGGATCTCATCATATGTTCTGTGACAATCAAACATTTAAGGATCTCATCATATGTTCTGTGACAATCAAACACTTAAGGATCTCATCACATGTTCTGTGACAATCAAACACTTAAGGATCTCATCATATGTTCTGTGACAATCAAACACTTAAGGATCTCATCACGTTCTGTGACAATCAAACACTTAAGGATCTCATCACATGTTCTTTGACAATGAAATATTTAAAGATATCATCACATATTGTGTGACAATCAAACACTTAGGGATCTCATCACATAATATTCTGTGACAATCAAACACTTAAGGATCTCAGCACATGTTCTGTGACAATCAAACACTTAAGGATCTCATCATATGTTCTGTGACAATCAAACACTCAAGGATCTCATCACATGTTCTGTGACAATCAAACACTTAAGGATCTCATCACATGTTCTGTGACAATCAAACACTTAAGGATCTCATCACGTTCTGTGACAATCAAACATTTAAGGATCTCATCACATGTTCTGTTACAATCAAACACTTAAGGATCTCATCACGTTCTGTGACAATCAAACACTTAAGGATCTCATCACATGTTCTTTGACAATGAAATATTTAAAGATATCATCACATATTGTGTGACAATCAAACATTTAAGGATCTCATCACATGTTCTGTGACAATCAAACACTTCAGGATCTCATCACATAATATTCTGTGACAATCAAACACTTAAGGATATCTTAAATTATATATTATTCTGTGACAATAAAATACTTGAGGATCTCATCACATGTTCTGTGACAATGAAACACTTCCAGATATCACATCTTCTTTGACAAACACTTTCTATTGGGGGATGGTGTGGTAGTCTATTTGTTAAAGCGTTCACTCGTCACGCCGAAGACCCGGGTTCGATTTTCCACATGGGTACAATGTGTAAAGCCAATTTCTGATGTCCCCCGCCATAATATTGCTGGAATATTGCTAACAGCAGCGTAAAAACCATACTCACTCACTCACATATTCTATGACAATCAAACATTTAAAGATATCATCACACGTTGTGACAATGAAGCACTTAAAGATATCATCACATGTTCTGTGACAATGAGGGGTATGAAAGCAGCAGTCACAGCTGTTGATATTCAGCCCTGCATGATAGAGCTGCCTCCCTTTTGACAGTTAAAGGGGCGTTGCCACACTTCCTCCCAAGCTCCACTGCCTCGCACCCTATAATGACTGCATGTGCTGATACTGCTTGTATAACACTCACCTCTTTCAATTCTGCTCCAAGGAAGAACTATATCGTTTCGTAAATTTGTACAGTTATCAACTGCAAACAAACTGGAATTTACTATTGATTTGGAACCTTTTCTAAATTAACACTTGTTCCACTATAATTTGTGTGCAGGGAAATCTTATGCAATAATTAATGAAACTTTCTTGACATTCAGATAGCAGGCCAACAACAGGCAGCCAATTAGTGCCAAATAATGGCTTCCCAATCCAGTATTTATTCAGAAGCTTGAGTAAGTCAGTTCTGTCAATGTCAGAGACTAAACCCACGTCAGGTAAATTTCAGACAAGCAGACCCAGCCTGCCTACTTGCAACCCCAAATAAACACAATACTCAGGGGACTAAATAAGAGGGTAAGACATTTCTCAGTCCAGATGGTCAATATATAGGTTATACCATGATGCAGCACTGGGGAGAGGGAGGGGTGGTGGGAGGCTGCCTGATTGCATCGGCACTAGAGATTCCAATTGATTTTATTGCTTCTGACACAATGAAAATGAAGCCTCATAATAAAGCCTCATAGTAAAGCCTCATTATGAAGTCTCATGGTAAAACATTAGTTGTCTCACAGTAAAGCCTCATTATGAAGTCTCATGGTAAAACATTAGTAAAGTCTCACAGTAAAGCCTCATTATGAAGTCTTATGGTAAAACATTAGTAAAGCCTCACAGTAAAGCTTCATTATGAAGTCTCATGGTAAAACATTAATAAAGACTCACAGTAAAGCCTCATTATGAAGTCTCATGGTAAAACATTAGTAAAGTCTCATAGTAAAGACTTATAGTAATGGCTTGTAAATTCTCACAATAAAGCCTCATGATAAAGTATCATAGTAATGCCTCATAGTTAAGTCTCATACTTAAGTGTCATTGTAAAGCTTTAGAGTAAAGCCTCAAAGTAAAGCCTCAAAGTAAAGTCTCAGCCAACTCTTCATGTGGCTGTGGTCATCATGGTATTTATGTCCACACAAGGAGGAGATGAAGAGACGTGTGCGTGCATGTGTGCGTGCGTGCGTGCGTGCGTGCATGCGTGCGTGTGTGCGTGCGTGCGTGCGTGTGAAAAACCTTGAAACTTGAATTTTCACAGAAGATTCAAGCATCACATCCATAATTATTAATATACTATTATTAAAACATAGCAATAACGCTGCATCTGTAATCGACAGAGATGTAACTCACATGTTTCTAAAAAGAGGCTCCTGTGCTGAGTTCACAGATATATTCTGGACACTACTCTATGCTTATCTCTGTGTCCAATCAACTGTTATATAGTATTGCTGGTTGGTGTAGTTTGTAGAAATTTGTACTCTGCTGACTTGGTTGATGCATGTCATTGCATCTCAATTCCGTGGATCGATGCTCATGATATTAATCACTGGATTGTCTGGTCCAGACTCAGTTATTTACAGACCGCCATCATATATCTGGAATATTGCTGATTGTGGGGTGAAGCAACAAACAAACAAAGAAACAAAACACTAAAAAACTGAAAACATATTTGTCCTCGCTACTATTGGAAACACTAATTAGAGACCCTATGTCATTTGTATGTGCAGTGGGAATGTCCAATGTAGTTGCTATGGTAATGTATTCATGATTAAGATTATGACTGTATTATTCTACCAGTTCCTAAATACTTGATGTGTTAATGTATTCATGTTGTTTCCATATCATTATATTACCTTTGTTTCAGCGTGCCATTGTTAGAATATACCTTGTTTGTATGTGGAGTGTATCACTGTGTCTGGTGCTCCCTGTGCATATACTTGTAGCTTGGAGAATACTGCTGTTTCTTTATGGAGTGTGATGCAATAGATTATCTTATCTTATCTTATCTTCATGATTAAGATTAACTGTATAATTATATCAGTTCATGATCATGGAAGAAAGAACACATGACGGATGTTCAAGTTGACAAGGTGATGGGGTGAACCTACGATTTAGTCAGACAGTTTGGAGTGTGTGTGTGTGTGTGTGTGTGTGTGGGGGGGGGGGGGGGGGGGGGTTGAGGGCTGAATCACAGGAATCAGCCAGCTAAGTCTGCAGTGGGGGCAGGGGTATAGACTAACATCTAGTCTCTGAAATGAACATATTTTACAGAAAAAACAATTGTTAAATCATAGTTATAAAATATAATAAAAAGGAGCCCAGAAACTTTCTTCATTTTCAGATACTGCAGTAATCTAGACTTGCCAAACATTAAAGATTTGCATGGGCTGTAGAAGAAGAAGAAGAATATTTATTGTTCAAAACACCCACAGGGGGCAGGGTTCTAAACATGAACATGACTAATTAAAACATTGACATACAAAACAGAATACAAGTATTGCTATGATTATATTGTTAGGGAGGAAATGCAGATTTTCTTTGCCTGAACATTTTTTTTTGTGAATGAAATTAGATATGGATCTATGGATATTGCATTGGATATATTTGTTTCAGGGTCTGTATGACAGACTAGGGTGGGTATTGTAGGGTTGAGGGTAGGATTCAGCCAGCACTCTGGAGAGCCTTATACTTTCACAGTACAGAGGGACACCAGAGTGGCACTTTCTATCAAGTCTTTAACAAGTTTAGTGAAAGACAATTGACAGCCCCTGAGATCGAGGACGTCCAGATGGCCTGCCTCTTGTTGGCCTTCGTGACAGGGCACAGCCAGCTGACATTGAAGGTGGAGAAGGAGGTGACCCAGCGTGGGTCAAAGCCAAACAGTTGTGGGGACAGTAGACTTGCTCAAGTCTCTAAGGCAATAATTATAAGTTTAAATCATAATTTCAAGATTACGTAAATAAAAAAGTTGTCCCTATAAGAGACTTGCGTCCCTCCACATATCTAGACCTGCCTGTTGGGAGGATAGAATTACTACACATCCATGGACTTATCTTTCAGTGCAGCCTTGGAGCAAGTCTAAGGGAACAGGAGGGGGAATGGTACGGCATGAATGCTGGTGTACAAGTCAGTCGGGAAGCCTCACTGTGGGCTTCCTGGGGACGGGGAGACTTGAAAAGTGCAAGAACCAGATTGGCAAGGTTCTTTTATGTTCCTTAACAGAGTTAGATTTGATGTGGGAAGACAAATATGACAATATGACATTTATTACACTGCACTTGGCAGAGATAGTGAGTGTAAATAACATAAATATGACATAGGCTTGTGAGGCTCTCAGACATGACATCCGTTTTTTGTACTTGAATGGAACCCTAAAGTTTAAGTATGTATACCCTGCAAAACATAATAAAATGGGAGCCAAATAAATCTTCAGTCCTTTCAGCCCCCTGGCATGCTGTTCATCCAGCTGTTTCTGACTCTCTGACTATGACTATGTGACTAGCTCCACTTCCTAAAAGAAGCTGTGCAGTGAATGGAACCAGGATATATTTATCATAATGAACTGTAGTGAGTGTGTGAATATTGCTGAATGAGTGAGTGAATATTGTTGAATGAGTGAGTGAATATTGTTGAATGAGTGAGTGAATATTGTTGAATGAGCGAGTGAGTGAATATTGTTAAATGAGTGAGTGAGTCAATATTACTTAATTATTAGGCTTGATAATTACAACTGTTGTTCCAATTCGAACCTGTATGGGAAAAGACCATGGAGAATGTTGTGTGTCTGCTAATGCAATTAGAATTTCCCTGAATTCCCCAAACAAAATCCATGGACATTTTCCATTCCTGCCTTGAGACAATAGGAAACATATGTAAAGCCAAACTGGAACAGAATACCAACAGCCAACGAACAACTCATATAATGTACCAACATCAGATGTAATAAACATTGAGACCCATTGGTTGCAAAATGAAAAAAAAATTACACAGAAGTAAATCACTGCAATACTTTTGTCCCACCCAACTTGAAGCCAACTTTAAACGAGAATGTTAAAGACAGGCCAATGTACAGAAAGTACTTAAGAACTATGAAGGAGATTTTTATGACATCAAAACAGATATAAATTTGAACGAGAAATGTTTTAATCAAGTACATGTCTCTCTGGCAAAGAATTGAACCTATACACAATTTCAGTACGACCTATAAAAGTTTCACTTGAACATCAAAATCTCCTCCGAGTAATGGACATTTTCTTTCCTTGTAGACTTGTTTACCTCCAAAGCTGGAGATTGTGAATGAAACACAATAGGGTAAACTGATAAATCTGGATAGATCCTCTTTGAGTCGGCTTCGGGCTTACAATCCAAGTCAGCAGATTGCAATAGCGCTCAACGCACGACACAAACAATCACAGGACATAAGTGGATTTCTTCATAAATCTAAAGAATTTACCCCACAGCTTTCACAAAGTGTTTAGAATTTTAAAACAGAACTCTATAAAAGCCAAGATTTAGTGTTTTGGGCAGTGTTTGTGGCAAAAACCTCTTGGGACTCTCTGAATATTGGCCTGTCATTGTTAACAAGTTGAGACGCCTGCCAAAACTTCACACATCACCCTTCAAGTGCATTTCTTATATAACCCTTAACCCAATCTCTGTCACGAGAGGGAACATGATTCTCCCACCGCCCCTGTCTGTGATGTGAACAGTCATAACAAAAGAATTTATAATAATTTACCATTCTTGCTCGGGTGAGTTTTTGTTGACATTGCAGGAATTAATTATCACGGTTGTAACTTGCTGATACAGTTTTGCACATATATTTCTCCACGCTAAAACAATAACACTCCCGCTGATATGTAACTGAAGACATCAGCTGACAATGGATATGCAGAACACCCTGATATGCACATCTGCAGAAAGAGAAATATTCTAAAACTGATCAGAAAAATATGTGACAATGCCATTTTTGTTCTGTGTCAGCACTTGTCATACTGGTCTGGAATCAGAAACACAGAAAGAGTTAAATGAATATTAAAATAAAAATTGTTTAATGATCTGTGTTTGGATGACACACTTGTACAAATGAAATGACAGTGCCTTACTGAAAGGTGTTGGGAGGATGTAGACTCACATATACTCTATGAAATCTTTTATTACACAATACAATTCTCTCCTCTAAAATTAAAAAAAAATGTATGCACTCGTGTGATATATGCACCCTTAATTATGGGCATTAAATTATGGAAAAATATATCTGTTGTACATAAACATTTCAGGCTGTCAGCATAAACTACGAAATGTATCTTACAACTCTGTTTTTTTCCCACCAAAATAATATTCTAATAAGAGCCCCTTATTTCTAATTTTGAGACTGCCCTGAGCGCTTATTATGGTATATTTTACCATCATGGTACAAGACTAGGAGTAGGGGGTCGGGAAGTGCTGTGACATTCAAATTTTTTTTTTTTTTAAAATTCCTGTAAATCCCTGTAAAGCATTGTTCACATGACATGCTAGATGTTCTGATAAAGACGTGTTGTGAACTCCACCCCTGATGTTTAAATAAAAAAAACATATTCTGTTCCTGTAAATGGACGAAAAAGTTTTTTGACAGTCTATTATAACAAAGATGGAGACATGAAGAAAGTGAGAAAGGCATATTATGAGTGAGTGAGTGAGTGAGTGAGTGAGTGAGTGAGTGAGTGAGTGAGTTGGGTTAAACAGCGCTTTTAACATTTTTCCAGTTATATCACAGCGTGTCAGCTTAATGTGGGAGGAAAGCCCGAAGTGAAGCAGGTCTCAGAACACGGGTATGTAGCTGACAAACCTAGAAACATAATCAGGGCGAACCGGAATTGGAACCCACAATCATAGGTTTCTGGCATGCCCAAGGGACGCAACCTGCACAGAGAATCGCTGCGCCTTAGACGACTGGGCCACCCGTGCCCCCAGGTATATAATGAGAAAGTGGGAAAGACATTGAGACATGTACTGAACAGGCTAGAGGTTCATTCCGAATTCAAGATATAAAACCGTATCTCATTTCAAGACTAATTTAACTGAAATTTCTCACTGAAATAGACCTATCAGTTTGTAATAAGACACACCAGGAAGATCTTCAGAGATTCACACTTTTTTTTAGATTCCCATGGAAATAAGTACTGTATAATTGACATCTATCAAACTAGATTTCCCTCTCGTAATTCATGTGAAGTCTACTCCTTCTCTACTTGTTCAACTTTTTCACTTCACAAGGTGGTTTATCTGCGAACAACCTCATCTGTTATAATCACACATTTACCGTAAAACTCCTCAAAGTCCAATTAGCAAAATTACATTGAGAATCAATTTTGGAACATGATGTTTGAGAGTTTTGAACTAGGTGATGTGTATGTTCGTTTTATGGTTATAGATGTCATGCATGCGTCGACGGATTTACTCAGGACTGAAACAAGCCAACATGGGTGAACATTTGGAAGGATTACGGTAAAAGAAGTAGGATGAAATCTCTTAAGTTGAAGTGATTGGCACCAAGAGTTGGGCCAATATTTCAGAACCAGCAAGGGTTGTTCGTTAGGGAGATGGCTAATTAGGAGGAAGCTAGGAGACCACAATGCTCTCACATATGTCACAGACTCAAACAGACAAAGTGTGTTACCATGCTCTCACATATGTCACAGAATCACACAGTGTGTGTTACTGTGTTTCATAACCTGGAAAATAGCTACCTGATACTTGGGTTGGAGGGGCACCTGCCTTTTCACTTTTGTAGGGCGTGTGAGTGTGTGTGTTAATGTGTGTGTTAATGTGTGTGTGTGTGTGTGTGTGTGTGTGTGTGTGTGTGTGTGTGTGTGTGTGTGTGTGTGTGTGTGTGTGTGTGTGTGTTTTAATGTGTGTGTGTGTTAATGTGTGTTAGTGTGTTAGTGTGTGTGTTAGTGTGTGTTAGTGTGTGTTAGTGTTAGTGTTAGTGTGTTAGTGTGTTAGTGTGTGTGTGTGTGTGTGTGTGTGTGTGTGTGTGTGTGTGTGTGTGTGTGTGTGTGTGTGTGTGAGTGTTGGTTGGTTGTTTTATGCAACACTCAGCAATATTCCAGCTAAACGATGGCAGTCTGTAAATAATCAAGTCTGGACCAGACAATCCAGTGATTGATATTATGAGCATCGACCCACTCAATTGGGATCGATGGCATGCTTCAACCAAGTCAGCAAGCCTGACCACACAATCTTACGACAAGTATAGTCGCCTTTTACAGCTAACGTGGGTTGCTGAAGAACCTATTCTACCCCGGATGTGTGTGTAAGTGGGGGTGGGATGGAATGTGTGTGTGGGGGGGGATGGAGGTTGGGAGGGGGTGGGGTGAGGATGAGTGTGTGTTAGAGGGGAGTGTGTGTGTGTGTGGGTGGGGGGTGGGGGGTGGGGGAGTGTGTGTTTGGGGGGGGCCAGGGTTAGAATTGCCCTTGCACCCATCGCCAACTTCCTCATCATAATCATCACATGGGGCTCAATAAAATGATACTACTAATAATAATTATTATCTTAATCATCTATTATCAATCTCTCTATATTCATCAAAAGTCAGGCATCTTATTCCAATATGTTCACAAGAAATATCCACAGTCCAGTATTCTTGAGGGAAGGTTACTGATTTAAGACAGGGCTGAACCACTACGACATCAACACACCAGAGAACCCTTCACCTGGATAGTTGTTCCTACCTATGTAATTAGCAAACAAGAACTGACGACTTTGAAGTGGGTCGGATGGAAAGAAAATCAATTCTATACTGCCTTAACTTATTTATTTATTTATTTGTCCCCATTTAGGAGCATCTGTGGAGCAAGTCCCATGCATGTCACTGTGATATAAGGATTCACGTAAGTACTAATGAACAACTAGCTGTTCTGGATCACTGATCAATTCAATCAGTATAAGGAGATAGGATTAACAAAGTGTGAAAGTTGAATGAGTAGTGCTACCGAGTGCTTTCTTTTCCACTGATTGTAGTACCAAGCCACTTAGTGATGCTGGCATCCCCGATTGTCACCCGTGTGACTTGGTGTAGCCACACACAGGGAGCGCCTCACGGGGTGAGAGAATTGGGTAATAGGTTAGTCGGTTATGTAACGATTTGTTCCACACCAGGGGATGTTGATAGTGTGATGTAACATTGTGTAACGTGTTGGGTAATGGTCAGATGGGGCCTGGTAAGATATCTACACATGTACTGGAATGTCATGTACATACTGTAGAAGGTCTGTTGTAGCTGGGGTGAGCTGGTGCATATAAAAGGGTTGTTGGTCAGAGAGAGGTATACACCCGGATAGTGGGGTGGATGGAGAGCTGGGTGGATGGAGAGCTAGGTCCCCTGTAGGTGGGTGGAGGACAGAGAGGTATCCTGTAGCTGGGTGGGTGGATGGAGAGGTATCCTGTAGCTGGGTGGAGGACAGAGAGGTATCCTGAAGCTGGGTGGGTGGAGAACATAGAGGTATCCAGTAGCTTGGTGGAGGACAGAGAGGTATCCTATGTAGGTGGGTGGGTGGACAGAGAGGTATCCTGTAGGTGGTTGGACAGAGAGGTATCCTGTAGGTGGGTGGACAGAGAGGTATCCAGTAGCTTGGTGGAGGACAGAGAGGTATCCTATGTAGGTGGGTGGGTGGACAGAGAGGTATCCTGTAGGTGGTTGGAGGACAGAGAGGTATCCTGTGTAGGTGGGTGGACAGAGAGGTATCCTGTAGGTGGGTGGACAGAGAGGTATCCTGTAGGTGGGTGGAGGACAGAGAGGTATCCTGTAGGTGGGTGGACAGAGAGGTATCCTGTAGGTTGGTGGGTGCACAGAGAGGTATCCTGTAGGTGGGTGGACAGAGAGGTATCCTGTAGGTGGGTGGAGGACAGAGAGGTATCCTGTAGGTGGGTGGAGGACAGAGAGGTATCCTGTAGGTGGGTGGAGGACAGAGAGGTATCCTGTAGGTGGGTGGACAGAGAGGTATCCTGTAGGTTGGTGGGTGCACAGAGAGGTATCCTGTAGGTGGGTGGACAGAGAGGTATCCTGTAGGTAGGTGGAGGACAGAGAGGTATCCTGTAGGTGGGTGGAGGACAGAGAGGTATCCTGTAGGTGGGTGGAGGACAGAGAGGTATCCTGTAGGTGGGTGGACAGAGAGGTATCCTGTAGGTGGGTGGAGGACAGAGAGGTATCCTGTAGGTGGGTGGACAGAGAGGTATCCTGTAGGTTGGTGGGTGCACAGAGAGGTATCCTGTAGGTGGGTGGACAGAGAGGTATCCTGTAGGTGGGTGGAGGACAGAGAGGTATCCTGTAGGTGGGTGGAGGACAGAGAGGTATCCTGTAGGTGGGTGGAGGACAGAGAGGTATCCTGTAGGTGGGAGGACAGAGAGGTATCCTGTAGGTGGGTGGAGGACAGAGAGGTATCCTGTAGGTGGATGGAGGACACAGAGGTATCCTGAAGCTGGGTGGGTGGAGAACATAGAGGTATCCAGTAGCTTGGTGGAGGACAGAGAGGTATCCTGTAGCTGGGTGGGTGGAGGACACAGAGGTATCCTGTAGCTTGGTGGAGGACAGAGAGGTATCCTGTAGGTGGGTGGAGGACACAGAGGTATCCTGTAGGTGGATGGAGGACAGAGAGGTATCCTGAAGCTGGGTGGGTGGAGAACATAGAGGTATCCAGTAGCTTGGTGGAGGACAGAGAGGTATCCTATGTAGGTGGGTGGGTGGACAGAGAGGTATCCTGTAGGTGGGTGGAGGACACAGAGGTATCCTGTAGGTGGGTGGAAGACAGAGAGGTATCCTGTAGGTGGGTGGACAGAGAGGTATCCTGTAGGTGGGTGGGTGCACAGAGAGGTATCCTGTAGGTGGGTGGACAGAGAGGTATCATGTAGGTGGGTGGGTGCACAGAGAGGTATCCTGTAGGTGGGTGGAGGACAGAGAGGTATCCTGTAGGTGGGTGGAAGACAGAGAGGTATCCTGTAGGTGGGTGGACACAGAGGTATTCTGTAGGTGGGTGGAGGACAGAGAGGTATCCTGTAGGTGGGTGGACAGAGAGGTATTCTGTAGGTGGGTGGAGGACAGAGAGGTATCCTGTAGGTGGGTGGACAGAGAGGTATCCTGTAGGTGGGTGGAGGACAGAGAGGTATCCTGTAGGTGGGTGGAGGACAGAGAGGTATCCTGTAGGTGGGGGGAGGACAGAGAGGTATCATGTAGGTGGGTGGGTGCACAGAGAGGTATCCTGTCGGTGGGTGGAGGACAGAGAGGTATCTTGTAGGTGGGTGGACAGAGAGGTATCATGTAGGTGGGTGGGTGCACAGAGAGGTATCCTGTCGGTGGGTGGAGGACAGAGAGGTATCCTGTAGGTGGGTGGACAGAGAGGTATCATGTAGGTGGGTGGGTGCACAGAGAGGTATCCTGTAGGTGGGTGGAGGACAGAGAGGTATCCTGTAGGTGGGTGGAAGACAGAGAGGTATCCTGTAGGTGGGTGGACACAGAGGTATTCTGTAGGTGGGTGGAGGACAGAGAGGTATCCTGTAGGTGGGTGGACAGAGAGGTATTCTGTAGGTGGGTGGAGGACAGAGAGGTATCCTGTAGGTGGGTGGACAGAGAGGTATCCTGTAGGTGGGTGGAGGACAGAGAGGTATCCTGTAGGTGGGTGGAGGACAGAGAGGTATCCTGTAGGTGGGGGGAGGACAGAGAGGTATCATGTAGGTGGGTGGGTGCACAGAGAGGTATCCTGTCGGTGGGTGGAGGACAGAGAGGTATCCTGTAGGTGGGTGGACAGAGAGGTATCCTGTAGGTGGGTGGACACAGAGGTATTCTGTAGGTGGGTGGAGGACAGAGAGGTATCCTGTAGGTGGGTGGACAGAGAGGTATCCTGTAGGTGGGTGGACAGAGAGGTATCCTGTAGGTGGGTGGAGGACAGAGAGGTATCCTGTAGGTGGGTGGAGGACACAGAGGTATCCTGTGTAGGTGGGTGGAGGACAGAGAGGTATCCTGTAGGTGGGTGGGTGCACAGAGAGGTATCCTGTAGGTGGGTGGACAGAGAGGTATCCTGTCGGTGGGTGGAGGACAGAGAGGTATCCTGTAGGTGGGTGGACAGAGAGGTATCCTGTAGGTGGGTGGAGGACACAGAGGTATCCTGTAGGTGGGTGGAGGACAGAGAGGTATCCTGTAGGTGGGTGGAGGACAGAGAGGTATCATGTAGGTGGGTGGGTGCACAGAGAGGTATCCTGTCGGTGGGTGGAGGACAGAGAGGTATCCTGTAGGTGGGTGGAGGACAGAGAGGTATCCTGTAGGTGGGTGGACAGAGAGGTATTCTGTAGGTGGGTGGAGGACAGAGAGGTATCCTGTAGGTGGGTGGACAGAGAGGTATCCTGTAGGTGGGTGGACAGAGAGGTATCCTGTAGGTGGGTGGAAGACACAGAGGTATCCTGTAGGGGGGTGGAGGACACAGAGGTATCCTGTGTAGGTGGGTGGAGGACAGAGAGGTATCCTGTAGGTGGGTGGGTGCACAGAGAGGTATCCTGTAGGTGGGTGGGTGCACAGAGAGGTATCCTGTCGGTGGGTGGAGGACAGAGAGGTATCCTGTAGGTGGGTGGACAGAGAGGTATCCTGTAGGTGGGTGCACAGAGAGGTATCCTGTCGGTGGGTGGAGGACAGAGAGGTATCCTGTAGGTGGGTGGAGGACAGAGAGGTATCCTGTAGGTGGGTGGACAGAGAGGTATCCTGTAGGTGGGTGGAGGACAGAGAGGTATCCTGTAGGTGGGTGGACAGAGAGGTATCCTGTCGGTGGGTGGAGGACAGAGAGGTATCCTGTAGGTGGGTGGACAGAGAGGTATCCTGTGTAGGTTGGTGGAGGACAGAGAGGTATCCTGTAGGTGGGTGGAGGACAGAGAGGTATCCTCTGTAGGTGGGTGGTGGACAGAGAGGTATCCTGTGTAGGTGGGTGGACAGAGAGGTATCCTGTAGGTGGGTGGAGGACACAGAGGTATCCTGTGTAGGTGGGTGGAGGACAGAGAGGTATCCTGTAGGTGGGTGGACAGAGAGGTATCCTGTGTAGGTGGGTGGTGGACAGAGAGGTATCCTGTGTAGGTTGGTGGAGGACAGAGAGGTATCCTGTAGGTGGGTGGAGGACAGAGAGGTATCCTCTGTAGGTGGGTGGTGGACAGAGAGGTATCCTGTGTAGGTGGGTGGACAGAGAGGTATCCTGTAGGTGGGTGGAGGACACAGAGGTATCCTGTGTAGGTGGGTGGAGGACAGAGAGGTATCCTGTAGGTGGGTGGACAGAGAGGTATCCTGTGTAGGTGGGTGGTGGACAGAGAGGTATCCTGTGTAGGTTGGTGGAGGACAGAGAGGTATCCTGTAGGTGGGTGGAGGACAGAGAGGTATCCTGTGTAGGTTGGTGGAGGACAGAGAGGTATCCTGTAGGCGGGTGGAGGACAGAGAGGTATCAGTTTGATATTGTGTGGATCATGGGGGGAGTTCCTAAAGATGGAGGAGCAATTATGTGGATGCCATGTTCCGTTGAGGGAGACAGAAGATGAACTGGGGTGTACGCTGAGTAGGTTTATGACCAGGTCTGTGGAACAAGGGAAGGATCAAACGTGCACTGGGCCCCCTTTGTACTGAGATCAGTCAACATCAAGCTGACACTTGGACTGGAAATTTAAAAACTTCAACTGGTAGAATTGATCACTCTGTCCAAGAGACGCCAATCTACTAACATCATGTGCATGGGAAAATACCACAGTACACAGCTCACTTGAATGGAGAAGAGTCCTACTGGAGTTAGACAGATTAGAAAAAAAATATTCTAAAAATGAATAACTTGACTTGAGAATGTTCAAGAACTAACAAAAGAACAGTTTAGAAAATTGTCCGATAAAGTGTAGGAAATTTAAATGTAGATTAATTAAAATTAATTAAAATCACCTCAGACATGTTAATTATTTTAATGGCCAAAATATCACCCCATACTGAAGGGGAATGGTCATCAAGTCCATTGTCTGATCTTCAGAGTGATTAGAATAGGAGGAAGAATGCAAGCAGAGTGAGTGTTGTTTTGTGCCACAGTCAACGATACTTCTGCTATATATGACAGGCTGGAAATATTTAAGTCTTGGCCCAGACAGACCAGGGTTGGTAGAATGAGCACTGATCCATGCTGCACACAATGTCAACACTGTAACCAAACAATCTCAATCAGTCGATCCTCAGGACACTTATTGGGTACTGGGGAGCTATTCTACTCTGTGTCAACTCTCATGACAAGTATTGGGTACTGGGGATCTATTCCACTCTGTGTCAACTCTCTGGACAAGTATTGGGTACTGGGGAGCTATTCTACTCCGTGTCAACTCTCATGACAAGTATTGGGTACTGGGGATCTATTCCACTCTGTGTCAACTCTCTGGACAAGTATTGGGTACTGGGGAGCTATTCTACTCCGTGTCAACTCTCATGACTAGTATTGGGTACTGGGGACCTATTCTACTCCGTGTCAACTCTCATTACTAGTATTTGGTACTGGGGAGCTATTCTACTCCGTGTCAACTCTCTGGACAAGTATTGGGTACTGGGGACCTATTCTACCCTGTGTCAACTCTCATGACAAGTATTGGGTACTGGGGACCTATTCTACCCTGTGTCAACTCTCATGACAAGTATTGGGTACTGGGGATCTATTCTACCCCATGTCAACTCTCTGAACAAGTATTGGGTTCTGGGGACCTATTCTACCCTGGGTCAACTCTCTGGACAAGTATTGGGTACTGGGGACCTATTCTACCCTGTGTCAACTCTCGCGACAAGTATTGGGTACTGGGGACCTATTCTACCCTGGGTCAACTCTCGTGACAAGTATTAGGTACTGGGGACCTATTCTACCCATGGTCAACTCTCGCGACAAGTATTGGGTACTGGGGACCTATTCTACCCTGGGTCAACTCTCGTGACAAGTATTAGGTACTGGGGACCTATTCTACCCTGGGTCAACTCTCGTGACAAGTATTAGGTACTGGGGACCTATTCTACCCTGGGTCAACTCTCGTGACAAGTATTAGGTACTGGGGACCTATTCTACCCTGTGTCAACTCTCGCGACAAGTATTGGGTACTGGGGACCCTTTTCTACCCTGGGTCAACTCTCGTGACAAGTATTGGGTACTGGGGACCTATTCTACCCTGGGTCAACTCTCGTGACAAGTATTAGGTACTGGGGACCTATTCTACCCATGGTCAACTCTCGCGACAAGTATTGGGTACTGGGGACCTATTCTACCCTGTGTCAACTCTCACGACAAGTATTGGGTACTGGGGACCTATTCTACCCTGTGTCAACTCTCACGACAAGTATTGGGTACTGGGGACCTATTCTACCCTGGGTCAACTCTCACGACAAGTATTGGGTACAGGGGACCTATTCTACTCAGGGTATGAAGTACCGGGTGCATGTATCGGGTGTTAGGGATAGTTCATCAGTCACTACATGCACCATGGAGATCAGGGCTCAACACATTCTGATGCATCACAAGTTAGGACATTAAGCTTTGGGTAAATACAATGATAGGCTGTAGCAAACAAGCTAAGAGGATGTGTTGATTTGATCATTATAATACAAACAAGAGACCAGACAAGGATGGTGTCCAATTTGAGGCTGTCCTGGATTAGCGTCGTGTGTGCCAGTGATAGTCTACAGGCTACACTACCTCATACATCAGCTGACCAATCAGATGCTTCCAATTGTGGTATGATATAGATAATACTGGCTACCATGTCTGGCAGATATTGATAATCAGGGGCCACATATATCTTGCGATCCATCCATCTTCCAGATGGCCACGATCTAGGTCACATTGTATTTTAATATCTTTGCATGCCATTAAGACCCATAATGCATTTCATCTTCAATCTATTGCGTAGCTGTAATAATGTAGCATTCTACATCTGTTACAATTCAAAAATACATTTGAAAGGATGATTCAGATTTCAAAGGAAATATTAGTTCCACATTTAGCATTATTAAGTTTTTACTTTTTCTAAAATGGTTATAATGACGTTCAAATGTTGTTATACATTAGTAACGTAAGTCATGTAAACTTCAAAACTATATTGACTGCATAATATAACTCATTCTTTCGCATGTATAATTGCTCATGGCTTCAAGATGGCTGCATTGGCACAATCTGTCATGACGGAAACTCATTCTGGTACCGGTATTCAATAGAAAAATGAAGCTGGTTGAGGTTTGAGGAGACAAGAATTAGCGCCAGTAAGACAAATTGGTCTGGATAATATGAGCTGATATTATGTCTCACAATGCTCAAACATGAAGAACTGAGTCCATTCAGCCACGAAACAAAAGGTTCATAGATCATATTACAGAGAATGATATCAAATAAGCTAATGTATGGATAAAAAAGGGTAAAATATTTATTCCAATAAGAAATCATGTCCATCTTTGATTTGTAAACTATCAATTAAGACTCTTCTTATATACTACTCCCTATATGATAGGGATATTTTTATCTTGATACACAAAACAGATTCGCAGAACATGTAAATTTACAAAGTGAGTGAGTGCTTGTTGTTTAACACCGCACTCAGCAATATGCGAGCTATATGACGGCGGTCTGTAAATATTTGAGTCTGGACCAGATAATCCAGTGATTGACATCATAAGCATCGATCCATGCAATGGGGATACGATGACATGCATCAACCAAGTCAGTGAGCTATATGACGGCGGTCTGTAAATATTCGAGTCTGGACCAGATAATCCAGTGACATCATAAGCATCGATCCATGCAATCGGGATACGATGACATGCATCAACCAAGTCAGTGAGCCTGACCACCTGATCCCGTTAGTTGCCTCTTACAACAAGAATCTTTTGAAAAATGTAGTATGTTGTAGGCAGTAAAGTTGATTGAGAAATGATTTTGATATAGTGGACCCCTCCCTTCTAAAAATGCTGGAACCGCACTTGTCTCATTATCACTATCAAAAGTTGAGTTCTATAGTTTACATTGATGGGCCTAAATGTCACATGAAATACATTAAAATACATATATTTTTAAAACTTTTTGAGGTGTGAAATTGTTTGGCCATGCAGTCAGTGCATCGGGGATTAAAAATCGATTTAAAAGATAAATGACATTATGCCTTTACGGAAGTTTGGGACACACAACCCACCCATAGCATTATGGGCCTGGCCATTGTTACTACTAACAGATAGCTATACGCTGTTGTTATGATGTCAATAGTCCTGCACCATGACCGTGGAATATATTTATTTTATGAAAAAAAAAAAATCTAGAAATGCATACAAAAGCCAGTCCAGCCAGCTCAAGCTAGCTCTATTCCACAATCAGCATAGGGAATTTTTTTATATTTTTATTTTTAGAGTCAAGAAGGATATTGTGTAATATAAGATTTCAGAGACTAAATGTTAGTCTATGATGTCAACTACTGGCAAAGTTATTTTTGCCAAACTTAGGAGCAGTCGGGTAGCCTAGTGGTTAAAGCGTTCGCTCGTCACGCCGAAGACCCGGGTTCGATTCCCGACATGGGTACAATGTGTGATGCCCATTTCTGGTGTCCCCCGCCGTGATATTGCTGGAATATTGCTAAAAGCGGCGTAAAACCATACTCACTCACTTTGCCAAACTTAACTGCTGCTTGTAAAAAAAGTCCATTTAAAATGCACCAAATTCCATACACCCGCTCATGGTGCTACACTATTATTACCCAGTCAATGATTCAGTGTGTACTCGATTTTCATTCTCAGCTCCCTTGGGAGTAGAGAATGAGAGTATTCTTTATTCTTTCCTTCTATTAAAGGCATTATTGGCAAAGTAAAGCCATGCATGAGGCTTTGTTTCTCGTATTAATGATGTGTTAAAAATTGTAATGTCTGAAATTATGGTGCTGTTAATTTTTTGCCGACTTATTACATGTTTATGAGTATGCCTTTAATGAGTAAACTGTTAAATAGGATGTTTACTCTCAAATATTGACGTTTAATTTCGGTCTCTTTACCAAGTGTTTGTAAATGCCTGAAACCATACAATCATAAATTATTGAGTACAATGTCATTGCATTGTGTTTTGGTGAAGTAGAATATTCCTATTTTCAATCCAAAATCGAGCAGACAAGCAAAAATACATAAACTTAACAGCGTTCGAAATACCTGCCTGCCCGACCGTCCGAGACGGGTTGATTTCAACTCGGGCTGAGAGATTTTCAAATCCCCCTGCCCGACGGTCGGGTTATATTTCATAGGTGAAAATATTCTAAATATTTCCTGATGATAAGCATTAATTCAGATGTAAAGATGAATGATAAAATGTAACCAAAAAGAAACCCCGTTAGCTTTTAGACAACCTAACATTTAGCGATGCGCTCATGCTAAAAGCAATCAGTTTTCATATTTTTAATTAAATTATCCTGAGAAACATATGATTATAGTGGGCAGGCAGGTTTTGGTCAGGGCTGGCAAGTAATTCAGCTAGCCAGTCCTGTAGTCTGGCTGAAATTTTTGGGAGTTTCATACCCTGAACTTTATATCTCTACCATTGGGTTGGTGGCATTCATGTGGCTACGGAAGGTAGGTCAATAAAAAAACACAAGAAGACAAAGTCATCGATGACCCTTGTACTTTCAAATATGTGAATGAAATCACAAAAAGTTTGTCATATACCTCATTATACCAGGGTATGAAACTCCCAAAAATTTCAGCCAGACCACAGGACTGGCTATCTGAAATACTTGCCAGCCCTGACCAAAACCTGCCTGCCCACTATAATCATATGTTTCTCAGGATAAGCTAACAGGGTTTCTTTTTGGTTACATTTTATCATTCATCTTGAATTAATGCTTATTATCAGGAAATAATTTGAATATTTTCACCTATGAAATATAACCTGACCGTCGGGCAGGGGGATTTGAAAATCTGGCAGCCCGAGTTGAAATCAACCCGTCTCGGACGGTCGGGCAGGCATGTATTTCGAACACTGATTATACCAAAACAGGTTAATCCTAAGTTCAACTGACATTATGATTGATGACCAAACACAACAACCCATTGAATATTGTACTTTTAATTACAAAACAATTACATACAGACAATGTAGGAAACGATTAATGCCACATTCTGAACACATTTAGCATGAGATGATTAGTTGTGAGTGAGTGAGTGAGTGAGTGAGTGAGTGAGTGAGTGAGTGAGTGAGTGAGTGAGTGAGTATGGTTTTACGCCACTTTGAGCAGTATTCCAGCAATATCACGGCGGGGGACACCAGAAATGGGCTTCACACATTGTACCCATGTCGAGAATCAAAACCCGGGTCTTCGGCATGACGAGCGAACGCTTTAACCACTAGGCTGCCCGACCGCCCTTGTTGCCAAAGAAACTCTAAGAAAAAATAATAATTGTGAACAGCAACTGGCAAAAGTACAGTGCCTGCCTGTGTATATAAAGTTTCACAAAGACAAAATGAACAGGTAATAAGTTATGGTCTGGAAATGAACCCTACCCTCATTTCAAACAAAGTCCATCTTGTTGTCATGGAAACGATAAAACAGAAGGAAATAAAAAAAAGTCCTGAATAGTAAAAAGGCACCAGTTCAATGCATGCCTGGTGTGCATACAAAGTTTCAGGAAGAAACATAAAACAGTTTGAGATTTAGCTCTGGAAACGAAAAGTGATAGACTGACAGATGGACTGAGCCTGTTTCTATATGCTCCCATAAAACATCATTTGGGAGGGGATAAAAATGAAAAAACAGAGGCCTAAGTCATACAAGTCATTTCACACTGGGCAAGCAAAAGTATACACTTGAAAATTGAATTTGACCAAATAATTCTAAACATTATCAAAACGTTACTGGGCTTAAAACAGTGACTGAAATACTGCAAACATAAGGCACAAAATACAACTATGATACCTATATCAAATACATCACCATCGAATAACTATTTTTTATTGTGTTTCATTTTTAGTGAGTGAGTTGGGTTTAATGCCGCTTTTAACAGTATTCCAGTTATATCACTGCGTGTCAGCTTAATGTGAGAGGAAAGCCTGAAGCGATGCAGGTCTCAGACGTTTACCAGTTCGATGAAACCCACGAGCATGGGTATGGTGCTGACAAACCTAGAAACATAATCAGGGCGAACCGGGATTCGAACCCACAATCATAGCTTTCTGGCGTGCCCAAGGGACGCAACGCTGCACAGCAAATCGCGGCGCCTTAGACGACTGGGCCACCCGTGCCCCGTTTCATTTTCAGCCGCCATCAAACAAGGCATATACTTTTAGTTACTAGTAGTAAACACAAAACCAACATGTGCTTTACGTACAATGTAATCACTCATAATGGTATTGACAGTATAGATCAGAACAGGAAATGCTTGTGAACCCTGCTATCAGATCACTGTTGTCCATGTCATGCTGCGCCCTGGACTACTGACTCCATACACTACACTGCTACAGCACGCAACACTACGACAATTCCCATTCTGTTTGCCTAACACAGCTTGGGTTATAATGCAAGTGACATTTGGAACCAAAATCAATATATGGTTCAACTTGGTGACAATAGTAGGCCATTGTGACATCCTTGCCTTCCGTTATGTACCAGTCAGTCGTAAAAACCAATCAATGGTTACTATCACTTGGAAAACTGTTCACCTTGTAATTAAAAATGCTTGAATGATTTATAATGTGTGTGGAGTATAAAAATTTCTTTATTGTCGGTTGGATGTTCGGGAGTCTGTTTACAATTGATGACTAATAGGACATCAAATTTAACACTCTTTACCCAAATATTGGGAATTTTCTACACAGCTTGTACATTAGACTTGATCGCTTCTCGGTAAACATGATGTTCATAAAGCTAGAGAACAACAACTTGGTGAGGTGACTTAACACATTATTGTGCATGTGTCATTCCCACACAAAAAAGAATACCCAATTCTTCATATTACTGTAGTAACAGTAATATGAAAGAACTTCAACTTGTTTAGAGTATCACATTTTGGAAAGATTTCTTCCCATTTCCTGTTTAAAATGGTTCTTTGGTTAACCCTAACCTAACCCTAACCCTAACCCTAACCCTACCCTACCCTACCCTACCCTACCCTACCCTACCCTACCCTACCCTACCCTACCCTACCCTACCCTACCCTACCCTACATAAATGATTTTTTAATACTTCTAACCCTAACCCTAACCTACCCTAACCCTGCCCTGCCCTGCCCTGCCCTGCCCTGCCCTGCCCTGCCCTGCCCTGCCCTGCCCTGCCCTGCCCTGCCCTGCCCTGCCCTGCCCTGCCCTACCCTACCCTACCCTACCCTACCCTACCCTACCCTACCCTACCCTTTCATAAATGATTTCTTAAATATTGCTTTCCAGGACTTGTGATTTAAAGAAAATTCAATGCAGGGATTATGGGCAAGAGTCTTACCAATATTTGTGCATGAGAGTTTCCAGCATATAATGAGTGAGTATGTGAAGCAAACTTGGACATTATATTCACACCTGGCCCACTTCCAACAATAAATAAGAATATATCAATCAAGTCTGACCAACCGATCCCATTAGTGGCCTTTTACAACAAGCATGGGTTGCTGAAGACCAATTCTAGCCTGGATCTTCAAGGGGTATATGATGAGCAGTAGGAATGTGGCACCAGTATATGGACAGCTAACCCACTTTGGTGTTATTCATCAGTATAATCAGGGAGATCTGGGAATCTGGGATTCA
Organism: Haliotis rufescens; assembly: GCF_023055435.1. Taxonomy (NCBI): domain Eukaryota; kingdom Metazoa; phylum Mollusca; class Gastropoda; order Lepetellida; family Haliotidae; genus Haliotis; species Haliotis rufescens. The sequence continues at coordinate 35,500,068 of NW_025964372.1, read as the reverse complement.
AACCCTAAAGGATGGCTCAGTAATGACTACTGTCGAACTTCAGACTTATCAACCAACATGCCAAAGCAGCCCCACCAAAAAATACCTAAAGAGATGTTGACTTTTCTGGAGTAATCAATGATATTCCTACACACTGAAGGACCAAATAGATTGGTTGGTCAGGCTTGGTTCCTATACACTGAAGGACCAAATAGATTGGTTGGTCAGGATTGGTTCCTACACACTAAAGGACCAAATAGATTGGTTGGTCAGGCTTGGTTCCTACACACTAAAGGACCAAATAGATTGGTTGGTCAGGCTTGGTTCCTATACACTGAAGGACCAAATAGATTGGTTGGTCAGGATTGGTTCCTACACACTAAAGGACCAAATAGATTGGTTGGTCAGGCTTGGTTCCTACACACTAAAGGACCAAATAGATTGGTTGGTCAGGCTTGGTTCCTACACACTGAAGGACCAAATAGATTGGTTGGTCAGGCTTGGTTCCTACACACTGAAGGACCAAATAGATTGGTTGGTCAGGCTTGGTGACTTGGCTGATTGTGTGTCATCATACACTGAGGGAAGTATCACTGCTTGTCATATCAATCACTGGATTGTCTGGCCCAGACTCAATTATTTTCAGGTCGCTGTCGTACAGCTGGAATAATTCTGAGAGCAGACCAAACAAATCTAGTGGTCAGGCTCGGTGACTTGGTTGATTGCGTGTAATTGTACACCAATGACATGGATCTGTGATAACAATATCAATCACTGGATTATATGGACCAGTTTTGACTTTACAGGCTGCCGTCATAAAGCTGAAATATTGCTGAGAACAAACACTCACTCACTCCTTCATTAATAGACCCGTGAAGATTCCGGGGTAGAATAGGTCTTCAGCAACCCACGGATCGGGTGTTCAGGCTCGCTGACTTAGTTCATGCATGTCATCGATCCCAATTGCGTGTATCGATGCTCATGATATCAATCACTGAACTGTCTGGTCCAGACTTGATTATTTACAGACCGCCGTCATATAGCTGGAATATTGCTGAATGCGGCGTTAAACAACAAACCAACCAACAACCTTCATTAATACCAACACAGAGATACAAAGAGTCCTTGCAAGATGGAGTCTGACAGACCAGCCTGTGTTCCTTACTCTCTTCCTACTTACATCTTCATAAGTAAAATATTACTTCCTACTTTCTGTAATTATGTCTTCAACCAGAACACACACTGCAAACCACATTGATCCGACACATGAAAGAAAAACAACAGCACAATGCACTAAAACATGCAGTCTTCAAATACTCATGTCATAATCAAATATTATCCCGCCCCTGTGCTGTATATTTACATATTCCCTATATCAAACAGTTCCATCAGTGGTCCTATCACATCCAACCTGTCCGTTCTGTCAGGGCCATGTCAGGTGTTTGCCTACCACCCTTTCATCATGGATCAATGGATGCGTTCAGGCCTCGCAGTTCAGTCCAATCATCATAAGACACTGATAATGTGGTAATAAATTGATGAATTGATAGCCTTCACCATCAGCCTCACTTTGAAATTGTGTCCCCACTGTGAGCTTACTGTCACATAACATCTCTCAGCTGGCTTTTTGGACATATACATGTTTATGCCTCTATTTTTGTTTCCAAATGGGATGAAATTAGTTGATGGAATGCAAGATAACAAATTGATAAATTCTATCATATAATTTTCCTTTTGATGGTAAGCTGCTGGGTAAGACAATGAGAAAACTGTGGAATGATATGAGATCTGTTTGTTTCTGCACTTCCGTTTTCTTGTCAGACACAATGTAGTTTCATTTTGTAATAGCGACACAAGAGATAGGCGGATCACCCCACCCCAAACTTTTGAAAATCAAATGTATGTTGTAGGCAGTAAAATTAGCAGCTGAGAATGGATTTTGATATTTTGGACCCCTCCCTTTTAAAAATGCTGGATCTGCCATTGGTCAATACTGCCAGACAAAGAGAAAACCACAGAGACTGTAGCCAGTAAAACACCAAAAAAATGTCCACATCTTAGTGTACATTTCCTGTCATAGAGGAGACTAAAGCCAGTCTACCTGTTCACACCAATACTACCTCCATCATTGTCTACCAATGTCCATATCCTAGTGTACATTTCCTGTTAAAGAGGAGACTAAAGCCAGTCTACCTGATCACACCAATACAATGTCCACATCTTAGTGTACATTTCCTGTCATAGAAGAGACTAAAGCCAGTCTACCTGTTCACACCAATGCTACCTCCATCATTGTCTACCAATGTCCATATCCTAGTGTACATTTCCTGTTAAAGAGGAGACTAAAGCCAGTCTACCTGATCACACCAATAAAATGTCCACATCTTAGTGTACATTTCCTGTCATAGAAGAGACTAAAGCCGGTCTACCTGATCATACCAATAAAATGTCCACATCTTAGTGTACATTTCCTGTCATAGAGGAGACTAAAGCCAGTCTACCTGATCACACCAATAAAATGTCCACATCTTAGTGTACATTTCCTGTCATAGAGGAGACTAAAGCCAGTCTATCTGTTCACACCAATAAAATGTCCACATCTTAGTGTACATTTCCTGTCATGGAGGAGGCTAAAGCCAGTCTACCCGATCACACCAATAAAATGTCCACATCTTAGTGTACATTTCTTGTCATAGAGGAGACTAAAGCCAGTCTACCTGATCACACCAATAAAATGTCCACATCTTAGTGTACATTTCCTGTCATAGAGGAGACTAAAGCCAGTCTACCTGATCACACCAATAAAATGTCCACATCTTAGTGTACATTTCTTGTCATAGAGGAGACTAAAGCCAGTCTACCTGATCACACCAATAAAATGTCCACATCTTAGTGTACATTTCCTGTCATAGAGGAGACTAAAGCCAGTCTACCTGATCACACCAATAAAATGTCCACATCTTAGTGTAAATTTCCTGTCATAGAGGAGACTAAAGCCAGTCTACCTGATCACACCAATTAAATGTCCACATCTTAGTGTACATTTCCTGTCATAGAGGAGACTAAAGCCAGTCTACCTGTTCACACCAATAAAATGTCCACATCTTAGTGTACATTTCCTGTCATAGAGGAGACTAAAGCCAGTCTACCTGATCACACCAATAAAATGTCCATATCATAGTGTACATTTCCTGTCATAGAGGTGACTAAAGCCAGTCTACCTGTTCACACCGATAATACCTCCATCATTGTCTACCAATGTCCATATCGTAGTGTACATTTCCTGTCATGAGGAGACTAAAGCCAGTCTACCTGTTCACACCGATACCACCTCCATCATTGTCTACCAATGTCCATATCATAGTGTTCATTTCATACCACAGAATCCTGAGATCAATGTCTATTAATATCGTCTCTCCTGCTAATATTGAATCCACAGATTCATAAAGCATGCCCACTTCCAGGCCACTGTTTGAGCGTCAAATGTTCAATATTTCACAATGCACACGTTTTTTTATTTCATGAACATATTTTTCATACCAGCCTCTTATGTAATTAATCAGAAAGAAGGTCAATTTCGTATTTCTCAAAGCTGCTCGTTTGTCATGATGCATTGACTTGTGTTCCAGAACGTGGCTCTGTGACACAGCCTTTAGCATGGGAGAATCTGTTTTCTGTGTACAATGCCACCAGCCTATCAAATAGCATGGCACCATTGCAAATGACCTATCATACATACTCCTTGAACACAGGTTGATAACATCTGAAAAGCACTGATGGGCATTTAGGAAAGGGCACCTGTAAATGGTGAAGAGATTAATGAGAGGCAGTCTGTACATATCAGATCAGAATAATTGGAGTCAGTCTATGCATATCAGACCAGATTAATGAGAATCAATCTGTATATATCAGACCAGATTAATGAGAATCAATCTGTATATATCAGATCAGAAAAAATTGGAGTCGGTCTATGCATATCAGACAAGATTAATGAGAATCAATCTGTATATATCAAACCAGATTAATGAGAATCAATCTGTATATATCAGACCAGATTAATGAGAATCAATCTGTATATATCAGACCAGAAAAAATGGAGCTGGTCTGTGTTTATCAGACCAGATTATTGAGAATCAATCTGTATATATCAAACCAGATTAATTAGAATCAATCTGTATATATATCAGACCAGATTAATGAGAATCAATCTGTATATATCAGACCAGATTAATGAAATTCAATCTGTATATATCATACCAGATTAATGAGAATCAATCTGTATATATATCAGACCAGATTAATGAGAATCAATCTGTTTATATCAGACCAGATTAATGAGAATCAATCTGTATATATCATACCAGATTAATGAGAATCAATCTGTATATATCAGACCAGATTAATGAGAATCAATCTGTATATATATCAGACCAGATTAATGAAATTCAATCTGTATATATCAGACCAGAATAATGAGAATCAATCTGTATATATCAGACCAGATTAATGAAATTCAATCTGTATATATCAGACCAGATTAATGAGAATCAATCTGTATATATCATACCAGATTAACGAGAATCAATCTGTATATATCAGACCAGATTAATGAGAATCAATCTGTATATATCATACCAGATTAATGAAAATCAATCTGTATATATCAGACCAGATTAATGAGAATCAATCTGTATATATCAGACCAGATTAATGAGAATCAATCTGTATATATCAGACCAGATTAATGAAATTCAATCTGTATATATCAGACCAGATTAATGAGAATCAATCTGTATATATCAGACCAGATTAATGAGAATCAATCTGTATATATCATACCAGATTAATGAAATTCAATCTGTATATATCAGACCAGATTAATGAAATTCAATCTGTATATATCATACCAGATTAATGAGAATCAATCTGTATATATCAGACCAGATTAATGAGTCAGTCTGAATATATCAGACCAGATTAATGTCTCAGCGGCAGTCTATATATCAGAGGTGATAAATGAGACTCAGTGAATATACCAGCTATTGTTTCCATGCATTCTTGTACTATTTTCCACACTACAGAGTAACAATGGTCAATATTAATGTGTAGGAATATTAATTTTAAAAGCATTATATTACATTTTTTCAAACTGTCTGTTACACCCATTTCCTGGTACCAATCTAAACACTGTATTAAGTACTCTGCAACACTGCCAATGGAAGCAGAGATTCAGAAATAAGATTAATGGAAGCTTGCATACTTGTGTTCCATAACAGCACATCGAAATAGAAACAATATGAATAAAAATATCTATCTGTTGTGGAACAAAAAATTAATAATGACTCATTTGCATCTTAGCTAAATTGGAAAATAAATCTCAATATACCCTAGCCTTCACAGCTTGTTATTACACGCACCTGCAGGTTAAATAAGATACACCTGCAACATATTTACCTGTTTTTGTGGACACAGTCAGTCTAGGTTCTAAACAGATGGCAGTGTCTCTCCCAGTGTTTGGTGAACAATAGCAGTGGGAGATTCTCGGAATATCGTCCAAAATGCAGCTCTCACAAGCTGGATGTTACCTGTCCGTGATAACCTCGTTAAGCTTTGTACCTGTACAGGGCAGATTCCAGCATACACACATACATTGTGCTTTCTCACTACGGTATTGATTAGGGGACACCGATGGCCTTGCCTGCAGCTGACAATGCTCAGTAGAAGGCATTAAAAATACATCGCACACGACTTACAGAAAACAGGTCGACATTTTCAACACTCAGCTGAACGTGCAGTTTTTACAATTTGCTGAGACTCTTTCAAAGCAGGCTGTATTGGCTTCATATCAGTTTGTGTACAATGCATCACATGATAGGCGCGCTTTGAATAGATATCGCGAAAAATGATTCGTTTCTCGTCAAACTGCCTGGAAATGGCAGGAGGACTGATTGTCAGAACATTAAAAAAATCGGGAGAATATTCCACACTTTTTATAAAATATTCGATGAACAGTTGTCCAAGTTGTATAATGAACAGTTTCTTACAAATTTGTATTTCACCAAAAATATATACAATTTGTTGTGTAAAAAATATAACATGACAAAAACCATCCATACTAAACCAACATCTGACTAAACTATAATCTTTCATGTTTTCGTTTGTGAGATCTCTGAATTCAAATTGTCGCTAAATTTTGATGATTAGCAACAAAGTCAATAATCCTGCTGATATGTAGGCCTATTCCACCCAGCTTGAGAACATGATCACACAAAGTATCATTTTTTCAAGTACTATTTTCCTTGTGACTGATATGAGCAGTTGCACTATTGTCTGGGGTATTCTGTGTGTGAATCACGGGTCTGCACAATACATCACTGCACATACTGCACTATGCAGCAAGAGAGCACATGTACTTTTTGTGAGGTGAGGTGAAATAGGGTTTAACATTATACACTCTTATAGCGAAACACAGGCATGCACATGTGTGTCATTAGTGTTTGCCAACTGAAAAAAACATGCCGCAGTTATATAGAAACTCTACACTGACCACTCCTTGTTTTATTCCCTCAATCCTCAGTACCAGGCAGGGTAACAACAATTGCAAGTACAATCTTTACGACCTTCCATCGCCCGGGCAGACACTCTACCGCTAGACCACGGAGGCAATCTTATAGTTTTTGGGTCAGTCAGTCAATATTTCACTTGTTATGGAATATCTTCTACATAAGGTCTACATAAACATTTAATTCTCTCTGCAAAAATAACAATCACCTCAGTAACAATTACTTTTCAAAATGGCACAGGTGATTTTATTTCTTTTCATGAGAAAATGTGACCACAGGACCATGTTACTAATAATAATAACAAGTTTTCTCCAAGTGTTTTGGTACTGTTATTAGTTTCATGGCCCTGTGATGTGACCTACTCGGATGACAGAATTCAAAATCGTAAAAATAATTTTTTACTAATTTGTTATTTGTTAGCACATTTGATGTAAAAATTCAATACAAAATAATGAATGAATACTTTGTTACAACCAATTACAATTTTAGGTTTCACTTTAGATGTTCATCTGTTGGAAATCTGTAGTCACAGCCAATAAATAATAATCTCATTGAAAACACCTGTCATAAAATCTCATCTGCTTAATGACAAAGCTCTGCAGATGACAGAGTGTACATTGATATAACTAGAGTGTCAGTCAAATCAAATTAAAATACTTTGCATAACCTCTGCTAGGTCAGTCAGTTGGACAATAAACAGACATTAACTCATCTATCCTGTCAGTGCTGATTAGTGACTGGTCACACATCATAACGGATGTGGGTGTGTGTGGGGTGTGTGGATGTGTGTGGGGGTGTGTGGGGGGTGGGGGTTGGGGGTTGGGGGTGCAGGGGGTGCAGGGGGTGCATTCGGATTGGTCTTAGGACTGTATCATATTTTGACAATCTCTCACTTCATGTAACATTTTTTCATACCTCCAATACACATAACAATCTATCATGACCCCTTCCCCTAATAAATTACAAGTCCGTTACTATACATGTTCAAATTTATGATTTTCATATTTGGAAAAATCCAATTGTGTCATATTATCGTGACCCTCTTGACCTCTTGAGTTGTGATAAATTTTGTCTCTTTCACTTTCACTGTGTCATTTTTCATGCCCCCCCCCCCCCCCCCCCCCCCCCCATCTCTTTTTCTCTCCCAAGCCCATGCCCTGACACCCCCACCCCCCAATCCCCAGCACCCCCCTCCCCTAACCCCAACCCTGACACACACACCCCAAATATATGACCAGTCCCTAACATATTCCAGTACATAATAATCGTTAAGAAGTTCTGTCTCTCAAAGTGTTTGCTTGAGATGGATGAGCTCCGTCTTCCAGCAGCTATCTTCTGGGGTATTACTGAGGGGTTAACATTGCTTAATCATGCTGATGATCTTGAACAAACAGATGAGCATGCAATATTTTATCACTAAATCTATAGGCAGAGACATTAAAACAAACAGATGTAAAAAAGTGAAGAACAAAACTAAACAAATGAATTTCAATCAATATTTAAACATTTCTCAAATTACACAAATTTCAACAAAGACAAAATTGATTATATCAAGATGACTGTGAAAATATGGTGATAGGACAAGATGATAATGTGGCATTAATTTCTATGTTTAGCCCCACACAGGATATATCACATATAGTTTTTTAATTTAATCCAAATCAAATGTGAATATCAGATGTGTTTACAGCAAGGGCATCATGAGCCCATGCTTTCGGAAGTAATTGTTTATGCAAAGAAGACACACCGAAAAAAACTTTGGAAATATTCCGAGCTCAATCCCTGCAGACTTCTAAATATGGCTGATATTTGCAGGATGGATTCTTGGTAAATATCAGAACCATTCCGCTGTGAAAAGGATGCTATAGGTACCTCCTGAGAATGTGATAATGATCTGGTACTGGTGAGATATTGATTGTGGAAAACATACATACACCTTGCTGAACCTAAGGCAATAACAATTATCAATACAACTGCAGAAAAACTAAAAACAACAGAATGGGTTCAAGTTTTAGTCTAAAAAGGGAATTTTCGGTAAACCTTTTACATGTTAAAATAGATGAGGATGTTTGCAGAAATAGCTAGGGATGAAGGAAAACTAGCGGTTACCACAGTAACAGTGTTTTATGTTATTTTTATCTTTCTGCTCAAACCGGAGACCAGATTTACTTTATTGTCAAAGCCTGGTGTGATGATTGTGATGATGATGATGATGATGATGATGATGATGATGATAATGATGATGATGGTGGTGGTGGTGGTAGTGGTGATGGTGGTGACGACGATGACAATGAAGTTGATGATGATGATGATGATGATGATGATGATGATGGTGGTGGTGGTGGTGGTGGTAGTGGTGATGGTGGTGACGACGATGACAATTAAGTTGATGATGATGATGATGATGATGATAATGATGATGATGGTGGTGGTGGTGGTAGTGGTGATGCTGGTGACGACGATGACAATTAAGTTGATGATGATGATGATGATGATGATGATGATGGTGGTGGTGGTGGTGGTAGTGGTGATGGTAGTGACGACGATGACGATGAAGTTGATGATGATGATGATGGTGGTGATGGTGATGATGATGATGGTGGTGGTGGTAGTGGTGATGGTGGTGATTACGATGAAGTTGATGATGATGATGATGATGGTGGTGATGGTGATGATGATGATGGTGGTGATGGTTGTGATGACGACGATTATAATAAATATATAAGTGGAACTTTATGTTTTTTTCACCTACCTGAAGCATCATCACAAATTTTACACTTTATAATTCATTATAAATACAATATTAATTCGCTTTGTAGCTTACATTACACCAGATCATTGTATCAACTATAGACCTCGGAGTCAAACTGCTGTTAGCAATTTAGTCAAGATGGCTGATAGTGGCCATATCTAATTAACAATACACTTTCACCTGACCAGTATCTCTCCAGTTTAAGGGCGGTCAGGTAGCCTAGTGGTTAAAGCATTCGCTCGTCACGCTGAAGACCCGGGTTCGATTCCCGACATAGGTACAATGTGTAAAGCCCATTTTTGGTGTCCCCCGCTGTGATATTGCTGGAATATTGCTAAAAGCGGCGTAAAACCATATACTCACTCACTCTAGTTTAAAAAAGTTCATTTGACCAATATCTCTCCACTTTAACACCACCCCATCACTTAACAATAAACTTCACTTTATCAATATTCTTTCCACTTTAACAGCACTTTTTCAGTTTCTATAACATGCAGTCTTAAGCATCTCTCAGTTTGCCAAAACAGACTTCCGGGTACATGCTCTTTTCAGTGCGTAAGACCGTATAGATTTCGATGTCCTCAACCTTGTATGTTAAACATACCCACATCCACCATCTATGTACACCAGTCCTGCATGACAGTTCAATACTGTTATCAATACTGTTATGTCCCTCAGCAAGCACCTGTTGTGTCCCTGGTCAGCTGTTATAAACATGAGGAGAACAAAGACAGCTGACCAAGACCGTCCACTAACTGTGTATATCCAATCACAATGCCAGGTGTTGTATTCCACAGTTGTCCTATGCTCCAGACTTCAACAGTTTCAGTGGCAGGTTATCATATGTTTTCCAGGTCAATTTATTCAAACTGTCATTTTCAGGCATAAAATATATGCGTTTGTTTTCTAATTTTGTCCAATGTGAAGCTGTTTGAATACATGTGTTAAATCATTATTACATGTGACATATATGCAAGAACATCTACAGTTATCAAAGGAATAACAGCCAATGTTACACTTCACTGTTCTGCTGTCTAATGTAAGAACATTTACATCGTTTAATTGAATAACCTCCAATATTACACTTCATTGTTCTGCTGTCTAATGCAAGAACATCTACAGCCTTCAAGGGAATTACAGCCAATATTACACTTCATTGTTCTGCTGTCTAATGCAAGAACATCTACAGCCTTCCTGGGAATAACAGCCAATATTACACTTCACTGTTCTGCTGTCTAATGTAAGAACATTTACAGCCTTCATGGGAATAACAGCCAATATTACACTTCACTGTTCTGCTGTCTAATGTAAGAACATTTACAGCCTTCATGGGAATAACAGCCAATATTACACTTCATTGTTCTGCTGTCTAATGCAAGAACATCTACAGCCTTCCTGGGAATAACAGCCAATATTACACTTCACTGTTCTGCTGTCTAATGTAAGAACATTTACAGCCTTCCTGGGAATAACAGCCAATATTACACTTCACTGTTGTGCAGTCTAATGCAAGAACATCTACAGCCTTCAAGGGAATAACACCCAATATTACACTTCACTGTTCTGCTGTCTAATGACAGTCATCAATAACGCCAGTGTCAGTCAGATGGCTCTGATTTCTGATAGTACTATCTACACACAAAGTAACCATCAAACAATATTTAGAAATAGAATTGGAAACAAGATTCCTCACTTATTACACCTGGTACAGTACACTAGTTCTGAATTACTACGGTATATTGTTTCCAGTAGAGTATCCTGAATAATGAAGGATCATACATTTGCTTTGATACTATGAAACCTGAGCTCCTCACGGAAAACACAGATGTATATATTTGCTTTTACTTATTGGCATTTGATAATGAGCTGTTTCGAAACAGGATATTTTTTATTATTAATAATTTACACAATGTACCATTTACAAAGGATGGTGATTACTAAAACCAGTGGTTTTGATTTTTCTTTGACTTTATATTGATACAATGTTCCAATGTGTACTCGTCTGTTTGTGCTCTGGTTGGACATACTCGCCTTATAGCTGGTTGATTTAAGTGATAGAATAGCCAGCAGCCAGATTACCTTGTCCTCACATCACACACAAACACCGACAGTCATAATCACGGCATATACCTATTCAATTCCTGCACCATTGTGGTCATGCATCTTCAGACAAGACGAGATTACTACAGACGAGGCATGCAGTGAGATAATCAATAAAATTTAATTAAGTGTGATGAAATTTGTACAGTTGAAATTGAATGCAGTGTATAATCTCCATGTATGTATGGTCGCGACAGAAAGTATCAAAAGATGCAGATGACTAAAACTGTCTTTGATAAAAAGTGTTTATTTAGTTCGATGAAAGGACGTAAATGCCACTCTGTGTAAAACATGGTATGTAATCTTTCAGCAAGCCCCCAGACCAGGGCTCATTGAAATACCAGTATTCATAATCTGAAAATAACCTTAAGCTGAGAGGCTGTGGAGTTTCTGAGTTGTAATTTTTCTATTCATGACCTTTATATGCAGTGAATTTATTTTCCACATTAATATCTAGTATTATTTCTTTTGACTCCTCAACTGAATTATGAACCTGATTAATACCCCGTGAAGCTGATAACCGTTTTGAGTTGAGCAGTTTATTCAAATATACATATACAAGAGGCTGATTATTTTATATTCTACATGATAAGAAAACAGAAAGTAGCAAAATACACATGCATAAGTGTGTCTATGTATTATAAATGTTGTTCAAGGGCACCAGCATGTGAATGCATAGTGTCAGCTGTTCCGACACATCCCACTTCATGCATAGTGTCAGCTGTTCAGACACAACCCACTTCATGCATAGTGTCAGCTGTTCAGACATAGTGTCAGCTGTTCCGACACATCCCACTTCATGCATAGTGTCAGCTGTTCAGACACATCCCACTTCATGCATAGTGTCAGCTGTTCAGACACATCCCACTTCATGCATAGTGTCAGCTGTTCAGACACAACCCACTTCATGCATAGTGTCAGCTGTTCAGACATAGTGTAAGCTGTTCCCACTTCATGCATAGTGTCAGCTGTTCAGACACAACCCACTTCATGCATAGTGTCAGCTGTTCAGACACAACCCACTTCATGCATAGTGTCAGCTGTTCAGACATAGTGTCAGCTGTTCCGACACATCCCACTTCATGCATAGTGTCAGCTGTTCAGACACATCCCACTTCATGCATAGTGTCAGCTGTTCAGACACATCCCACTTCATGCATAGTGTCAGCTGTTCAGACACAACCCACTTCATGCATAGTGTCAGCTGTTCAGACACATTCCACTTCATGCATATAGTGTCAGCTATTCAGACATAGTGTCAGCTGTTCCCACTTCATGCATACTGTCAGCTGTTCCCACTTCATGCATACTGTCAGCTGTTCCGACACATCCCACTTCAGGCATAGTGTCAGCTGTTCAGACACATCCCACTTCATGCATACTGTCAGCTGTTCCCACTTCATGCATACTGTCAGCTGTTCAGACACATTCCACTTCATGCATATAGTGTCAGCTATTCAGACATAGTGTCAGCTGTTCCCACTTCATGCATACTGTCAGCTGTTCCCACTTCATGCATACTGTCAGCTGTTCCGACACATCCCACTTCAGGCATAGTGTCAGCTGTTCAGACACATCCCACTTCATGCATACTGTCAGCTGTTCCCACTTCATGCATACTGTCAGCTGTTCAGACACATTCCACTTCATGCATATAGTGTCAGCTGTTCAGACATAGTGTCAGCTGTTCCCACTTCATGCATATGGTCAGCTGTTCCCACTTCATGCATACTGTCAGCTGTTCCGACACATCCCACTTCAGGCATAGTGTCAGCTGTTCAGACACATCCCACTTCATGCATACTGTCAGCTGTTCCCACTTCATGCATACTGTCAGCTGTTCAGACACATTCCACTTCATGCATATAGTGTCAGCTATTCAGACATAGTGTCAGCTGTTCCCACTTCATGCATACTGTCAGCTGTTCCCACTTCATGCATACTGTCAGCTGTTCCGACACATCCCACTTCAGGCATAGTGTCAGCTGTTCAGACACATCCCACTTCATGCATACTGTCAGCTGTTCCCACTTCATGCATACTGTCAGCTGTTCAGACACATTCCACTTCATGCATATAGTGTCAGCTGTTCAGACATAGTGTCAGCTGTTCCCACTTCATGCATATGGTCAGCTGTTCCCACTTCATGCATACTGTCAGCTGTTCCGACACATCCCACTTCAGGCATAGTGTCAGCTGTTCAGACACATCCCACTTCATGCATACTGTCAGCTGTTCCCACTTCATGCATACTGTCAGCTGTTCAGACACATTCCACTTCATGCATATAGTGTCAGCTATTCAGACATAGTGTCAGCTGTTCCCACTTCATGCATACGGTCAGCTGTTTCCACTTCATGCATACTGTCAGCTGTTCCGACACATCCCACTTCAGGCATAGTGTCAGCTGTTCAGACACATCCCACTTCATGCATACTGTCAGCTGTTCCCACTTCATGCATACTGTCAGCTGTTCAGACACATTCCACTTCATGCATATAGTGTCAGCTATTCAGACATAGTGTCAGCTGTTCCCACTTCATGCATACTGTCAGCTGTTCCCACTTCATGCACACTGTCAGCTGTTCCGACACATCCCACTTCAGGCATATACCAGTAAAACTGTCTGAGCTTATGTTCATGCACATGTATAAAGAAGTGTTTTGATGTGCATATGCATGTTTATGTTAGTAGCAATACATATATATGCTAATATTAGGGCTGGAAAAGCAAAAGAGTACTGGGAGCTTATCTGTGACGATCTGGGTTAGAATAGGTCATCAGCAACCCATGCTTGCCATAAAAGGCGACTATGCTTGTCGTAAGACGCGACTAACGGGATCAGGTGATCAGACTCGCTGACTTGGTTGATGCATCTCATAGTAAGCCAATTGTGTGGATCGATGCTCATGATGTCAATCACTGGATTATCTTGTCCAGACTCCATTATTATCAGACCGCCGTTATATAGTTGAAATATTGCTGAGTGCGGTGTTAAACAACAAACAACAACAAACAATATTGTGGTGATGTATAATTATGCTCCCACATATTCCTACTCAGTGATGATCTATAAGGAAACAGATGACAGTTTGTTTCAAGGTGTTCAAATGCTCAGAAATCTGTGAACACTCTCTTGGAAAATATAGAATCATATTTTTAAAAGAATCAATTATGAAATATTTGATTCATTAATAAACAGATTAATGCTTTTTTAAGACCAAAAGTTCAATTTTAGTTCTAACAACTCTAGTTAGATGTGCAAAACAGGCAATGTTCAGGTATTTAAGAATTGATTTCAATATATTTTGTATTTTGGAGGTATCAACAGAAAAATAATGATGTCTATAACATGAGAACACCAGCTTATACATTTAGAGTGAGTGAGTTGGGTTTAACGCCGCTTTTAACAGTATTCCAGTTATATCCCAGCATGTCAGCTTAATGTGGGAGGAAAGCCCAAAGTGATGCAGGTCTCAGACGTTTACCACTTATACATTTAGAACCTCATATACGCAAACAACATATTGGAGCCAATTAAATAAATATGTCAACAATAACAACTTCACAGACTGACGACACAATCACTAACAATGTATGCAGACAACAGTTCAAAATCAGTAAAATCTTCAGCACAATAATGGAACACAAACCACACCCATTCTATTATCAGCCAATCAAGAAAACGGTAGTCTATTAGGGGCGTAGGCTAAAATAAATAATTGCTTGGTTGGCCAATCAAATGCCACAGAATCACTTGCAATTTATGTATTTAAAAAAGAATATACTCCTATAAATTTCTTTGTGACTTGCAATAACTGCTGAACAAATCTCACTTTAAACTGTTACCTTAGTCTGATGGCTGCCTTTGATGTTCAGCTGCAAAAGTTAAAGTTCATCTGCCAGACACTCCACTTCCTGTGACATTCTGTCCCAGGGTTCATCAGTCCCCTGTCTCTCCTGCAGGGGCAATAGCAGCAAATAGCATGGATATCACACTGATGAAACATAACTGTAATGTTGTTTGGCTGAAAGAGGGTTTTGATGCAAATTTTGATTCCACAGACAACAATATTTTGATTGAAATTCATAAACCACGGAGATCAGTGAGACTGTAGTGAATAAGATCTGCGAAAGAAGATAAATAAATTACACAGATCTTAATGTTTGGTTTGTCTCCACAGAGGTGTGTATGTGGTAAGCAAAGCAGAAGAAATGGCCATAAGTGTCCCTTTTTTTACTCCACACCGCTGCACTGATTGTGTGATATGACTGTTGATGGCTCTTTGCCATCTTCACTAGCCGTATATCACCAACTTCATAACTGGGGCTTGCTGCCTCTGAAACTTTGCCAGATAGCTCAAGGAATGGTCAACAGAAGCGTCACATCCCTCAGCAAGCCGTAGGAAGAACAGTGAGTGAGTGAGTGAGTGAGTGAGTGAGTGAGTGAGTGAGTGAGTGAGTGAGTGAGCAGGGATTGATTGGTTGGTCGGTTAGTTGTTTGGTTGGTTGGCTGGTGAGTGAGTGAGTGAGTGAGTGAGTGAGTGAGTGAGTGAGTGAGTGAGTGAGTGAGTGAGTGAGTGAGTGAGTGAGTGAGTGAGTGGGGATTGATTGGTTGATTGATTGATTGATTGATTGATTGATTGATTGATCATAGTGGGCAGGCAGGTGGGTACAGGTGTCAGGTCGGATAGCCTATGGGCCTGGTAGTATTTTCACAACCTTCTCACAATGAGAAACTCACTGAATCAATGCAGACAAGGCAGTGAAGCAGGTGCTGGTTCCACAAAGCAATACCACCACAACATTCCTGATTTTACTTTACATAGATTTATGACAGTCACAAAGATTGTTTTTGGGATGCAGATCCTTTCCTTTTCAAGCCTACAAGACATTGGGATGCCATTATACCCTCATCTTATCAATTAACTCAATGGTAATGAAACGTTAAAATCAAATAAGGTTTTGTTTACTTTACACAAGCTCATTAACAAAAGTTCACTCCACAAATTACATTTCCGAGTTAACATAACTCTCGTGAGATGCTCAACAGAAGCGTGAAGTAGAAAAGGTTTGATCTTCATTTTAAATTGTTATATTTCTGAATGTCATTGTTAGACAAGTTCTGTGTATATGTATGCTGTATGTATGTCTGTATGGAGCATGATGACAGTGCTGGTGACGGATGCCCCGCTGAACGTGTCATGCAAAATAATTCTACATTATCTTCTCCTCAAGCTCACAGCATCCCGTGTATTAGATGTCAGTGTAGGAAATTGATGGTTACTTTCACTACCTAGAGATTTCCTCCAGGAGAATTTTTGTACGTTTCCATGGTTACCTAATAATGAAAACGCGGCAGAGACACGCTGGTCTGACAAGAGCTTGGACTGGCGACTAAACGGATAAAAGGACAGCGTTAATGTGCACTAGGCAAGCTTGATCGCGGAAAATGACTACTCGTCCTAGGTAAATCAGCCTCTCTGATAAGTGTTGTCCACAGAGTTATCACTCAATAATCACAGGGAAAGGCCGACAAGGTATGCGTTGCTTCTGTCGCTCCGTGTGTACCTTCTTCGTCAAGAGGCGGCCATCTTGCTTCAGTCATTACAAGCTATCACCAATTCCAATTACTGGTGTGGCCAAGTCTTCGACACATGGTGGCTTGCCATGGTGGCTTTAAATTCCGGGAATGAACAGTTGATTACTGAAGCTGACATTTCCCAATAAAAGCTCAGTTCAATATTTCCCCGGTGCAGTGTGTTGGAATGGTGTTATGATACACAATGGTGGCAAGAGGATGACTAGCGAGCTGGTGAGGGGACAGAAGCAATAAGAGAGGCATAAATCATCCACAATCTCATTTTATCCAAATGAAAAGTATGAGATGGTCAGTTGAGAATGAGCCAGGGCAAACACTATAGCATAAACGGATAGAAAAACATTTTTCTGCTGAACTCATAAACCACAAGAATTGAATATAACCTCAGGATTTCTAATAAACTAAATCTTCGGGGATGTTTGGAAATTGTGAGAAATATTTATGTTTACTAAAAGGAATGTTTTAAGAGCCTAGACTCTAATATGCATTTTCAACCAGCAGCAGTATTTAGCCATCAAAAATATTCCATATAGTAAAAGTAAAAAAATCTTCCTAAATGAGTGTATAGGCACTTCTGTTAATAAAAGCGATGAAACCATTTCCATAATCACAAAAAACTCCATTGTACGATACTGACCATATCATAAGCTTGTGTTTGTGAACCCCTACCAAATAGTGATGATACTATGTGTATGCGGAAAGGTGAGCATATCCTGCATAAATGGTGGTGTCCATCACAAACACATGCAAAGGCAAGCCAATTGTTCATGTGAAAAAACACAGGAACATATTGTATAAGTCAAAACTGGGAAGAGCATTGGGCATCAATTTTGTCACTGATGTCTCAAACAACTTTTGAGCAAGAGTCATATGAGAACGTGTGGTACAAGGTTCATAAAACAAATAGCTTATAATTTCATACTGTGCTTAAAGCATTGGACACCAGGGAGATGCTGAATCACACAGGAAGAGCTTTATCATATCTTGAACATTATTCACTCTTGACTAACATCAATTTGGGTGATTAGCCCTACTTTTCAGCCAAAGAGTCAGGACAGAAAAGAGTAGATTTAAACCTGTACCTTGTGTGACAATGTTGACAGGTACACCACTGGGCTAACGTATGTTAGTTATTATTCAGCGAGTATAAATTAACTTTCAATTATCGTCATATCAAAAACAACTGGCTCAAAAAAATAAATGATATTTTTCACAGGGATTCTTGCAAGATTCAGTTTTTGACTCAGTCTTAATCAATAACACAATAATATTTCTTCTACGATTCTTAGACTGTTAAAAAGAATATGTTAATAATCGATGCTGGAAACTGTGGACAAAAAATTACCTCAATCATCAATATTCTTGTCACTTTCCGCCCTTTACACAGTGTCATATTTCTCCTGCAAGACAGTAAATAATTAGTCATGAGGAATGTACGCAATGTTCGACAAGCCAGCAGGCTGCTAATCACCAGATATCCTGACATATTACAGACATGGATAGGAAAGTGTAAATTCAATTCTATGTCTTAAAAAAAAGCATTGTTTTGCTTTCAAGTCACGCCAGTACAGTCTTTATCAATGCCATAAAAAGGAATCATCCAATTTCCTTTTAATCTAATAGTGATACAACTTTAACATCGGCAGCTTAACAGATGAGTGATTTTATAGCCTATGATATCAGAATTAAAATCACTTTGTGGAACTCTACTCCTTATGCAAAGCGTCACCCCGATTACCCAAAACCATGTGGATTAAGTCCAATTTCATTTTTTATCCCAGTGATGGCGCCAAAATTTGACAATTTGACCTTCCTCTATTCGGAAAGATTTCGGAAGAGTCGTGTGACACTGACTTCGAGCAACAGTATCACCGACTGGCTGCATTAGCAACTTGTTCATATCAAATATCTCCACAACAAAACTCGGAGGTGAAATCCCCTTAGAAATTGGTGACCTCTGAAATCTCTCAAGGCGAAACATGCTAATATTAATGCCTACCAGACACGCGAACTACAAGTGATTAATTGAAACCCTGATACAAACATATCAAGCTACCAGACTTGCCAAAATATCCGATTTCTATCAATGCCAAAAATCTGAAATGAAATCAAGTGAGGTGCTAACGGATGGAGCACGACACAAAACAATGGCTAATTTATCTTGGCAGATCATGCGAGGAGCTCGCTTATATTAAGAAGCAAACCCAAACGTATGACACGGGTCATGAAAAGATGATTCCGGTAATCTTAGAATTCCAAAACTAATTTGGTGACATTACCAATCACATGAGTCCCTCAAACGTCCAAATTACAATTCCCCTTTATAACACAAACTTTGGAAGATAGGACATGACTTCCCCAATGTCGTACTTTCTTCATCTCTATATTTTCCCAGTGTGCAATATCATATATATCTGTTAAGTAAATTGACATTAATGTGCCATTATACAATGCATGCATCATCATCAATCACTGTATAATGAGGCGCAACTTGCAAATAGTGGTGTTGTTTACACCCGTTCTACCTTGACTGTGATTGGATGACAATATGTCAAAGTAAGAACAATAACTCTCTTTCAGGAATCAAGTATTGAACAATGTAATCGCGGACTGCTCCCCACCATGAGAACTATCACATTCAGTAGCAATAAACGTGTTAGTGAAGCGGTGTGTTTGCCCAGCGATGCTAACATCTACCTCCTCCTCCCCAGTCCTATGGAGACAGAAATGTCGCTGATAGTAGCAGGCCAGGTGTCGGAATACCACTGATTAATGAAAGTATTGCTGTCAGTCAGTGTTGCAGGTACTCACTATTGCCTTGACAGCCACTCTTTGATCTGGCTTAATTAGATCTTCTACTGGCTAGTGATACAGTAACTATTGAAATATTGTTGGCTTGTTCACAGTCAGTGTTTATTGTTGTATTGTTGTTAAACACTGCACTCAGAAATTTTACTGCTATGTGATGGTGGCTTGTAAATAATCAGACGATCCAGTGATTGATATCATGAGCAACAATCAATGTCGTCGGGGTATGATGACATTTATTAACCCAAAACTTTAATTCACCTCTTATGATAAAATAGGTAGGTAGGGACCATTTCAAACCCAGAATCCCTAAGGGGTCGCTTCTAATGACCAGCATCGGTTGCTAGGAACCATTTCAAACCAAGAATTCCAAAGGGGTCACTTCTTATGACCAGCATAGGTAGCTAGGGACCATTTCAAACCAAGAATCCCTAAGGGGTCACTTCTTATGACCAGCATAGGTAGTAAGGGACCATTTCAAACCCAGGATCCCAAAGGAGTCGCTTCTTATGACCAGCATCGGTTGCTAGGAACCATTTTAATCCCAGAATCCCAAAGGAGTCGCTTCTTATGACCAGCATAGGTTGCTAGGGACCATTTCAAACCCAGGATCCGAAAGGGGTCACTTCTTATGACCAGCATAGGTAGCTAGGGACCATTTCAAACCCAGGATCCGAAAGGGGTCACTTCTTATGACCAGCATAGGTAGCTAGGGACCATTTCAAACCAAGAATTCCAAAGGGGTCACTTCTTATGACCAGCATCGATTGCTAGGGACCATTTCATAATTCTGGTTTAAGTGGGCTAGCACTATAAAACTGGCATAAATCTTGACTAGTACAAGCATCCACAGATACAGACACACAGACACATGCACATCACTAAATATATATATATATATATATATATATATGCAATAACATAGAGGGTAGGTTGGTATTACAGAAACCAGGTGAGAAGTCTCCTCTGTAGGTATTACAATACCCAGGTCATCAGACCCCCATGTAGGTATTACAATACCCAGGTCATCAGGCCCCCATAAAGACTACATTACACTATAACAACACATGCGTCTTCCCATCAATGCCACACAGAGGGCACACTGAAATCCAATCACTTCAATAAAAAATAAGTCAAATCCGACTGGAACAATAAAAGCTTTTATCTACCTATAGTCTACACTCAGTCAATACGCACGTATCACCCGACAATGAACGCTGATGAACAAAGACGGAGAGTATGTCAGTACGGTGGCTTGTCACTCTGATGCATTAAGTAATGAATGTGGATGCAGCGCCACCTGTCTAATGGCTAACACTTTGTATGCTTATTACATAACTGTGACATGGAACCTTCGCCGCCGCCAGACAGATGGCACACAGGTAAACACGAACACTTTCATGATCACATTAGCTTCACGCTGGCAATCCACATGCAATGATCACAACAAACAACTAGGGAATAACCAATTTTTTTTCCTTTTCTGAATGAATTCTATAATCTTGCAGTGATTTGATGTTTGGATAATGAAAATGCTGAATCAGCGTTTTTGGGAAGAGGAATCTGGTCGTGATCATTTTGTTAATGGAAAACACTTTTTTCAGCGAAAATAGTGAAACGAGAATGAGAATAATAAGTCATATTATTTGTTATTTCAAGCCCAGTCATCAAAATATTGATATGTGGAGACTGCAAGGTGCTGTATATAATCACTGTCTTGTCAAATACAGTGATCATCTTAACATGTCTTATTCACAAGATAAACAGTATGTTGCAATAGTGTGAATATTTCATGTTATACATACGTGGCAATATTCTACAGCAGCCGTTGATTTCAGTGCATTGTGTGGAGCTTTTCTTGAAACAAATGCTTGTTGTCAAGGCAGTGGTATCAACTGTTTAATGCTTACTATCAGAGTGAGTGAGTGAGTGAGTGAGTGAGTGAGTGAGTGAGTGAGTGAGTGACTGAGTGAGTGAGTGAGTGAGTGAGTTTGGTTTAATGCTGTTTAGAACAGTATTCCAGTCATATCATGGCATGTCAGCTTAATGTGGGAGGAAAACCTGCAGGTAATGCAGGTCTCAGACATTTACCACTTTGATAAGACTCAGGAGCATGGGTATGGTGCAGACAAACCTTGAAACATAATCAGGGCAAGTTGGGATTCAAACTCAAATCAAAGGTTTCTGGCTTGCCCAAGGGATGAGTGAGTGAGTGAGTATATCACTACGACAGTCTGTACTAAAAAACAGTTAATCCACTCGTCAGACACTTTTACTGCCAATTAAAAAAATAGCTTTTAAATTGTCACATCCTGTGAAGCACACTGTGTGATCCATACTTGACAACTCATATATACTCTACATCAATAGAAATGCAACCCATAGAAAAATATAGAGAAGTATGTTCGTTAAGAAGAAATGTTTCCAATGAGATCCATTTAATGACGAAACTAACAACCAGTCAAACGTTACCACAGTGTGTTTATTTTCATCACGATATGCTGCATGTGATTTCCAAACCTAACACGCTAATCCTGCACGAGACAAATGGTGCATCTCGAATCATGGATCTATGACATCACGTGATGTGTTCATGAGTGCTGGTTCACACAGCATACCAGTATGTTCGTTTGTGCATCGAACCAATCTAATATCTCTTGAAAATGAGTAATTCTTCAAATATTAACCAACTTGTATGGTATTTGCGTTTCTTTTTGTCAGTGAGTATAGTACTGAAGATATGTGATGTGTTGTGCTGCCGGTATTCTTGGCGGGGACCAAATAAATATTGTTCCTTCTTCAGTCATGACATGTTTTCAATAAAAATTACAAAATAGTTTTACCTCCCAATTTTAACACAGCCTAAATGTCCATACATCTTCCTGAGGCACGGGAGTTAAATGACTGTAAAAAGTCCAGTTTCAATCCTTGCCAAACAAGGCTGGAATTATTGAGTTATATTTGGGCTGGAATAACGAGTCTATGCATAGTACAATCATGTTATGAAATCAACATCGGATTCGTAAACAACATGGACTTCAACTTGCAGATTTCAGTTGACTGCTGGTTTTGCAGAGCATGTGTACCGTCAACTGGGAGTCGACTGATATTTTCCCAATATTTCCATGTTTTTAATCAAGGTAATCACGTAATTTGATGCACTTCATGAGGTGGCGCTACGATTGAGCCCAGAATTTCCCGCTTAGAGCGGCAAGGGTGGAACTGGACTGTTTTAGAGTCAGTTAACTCCCTTGCCTCAGTTAGATGATGTCAATACTACAAGAGCCGACCGTGTAAATACCGTCAAACCTCCAAAAAAGGTAAGTCGTGCTGTTTAATCACTGACTTGGCCTCTTTATGAGGCGCCATTGTTATTTTCAGTTGCATAAATTATCTTGCATACATGATCAACATATAACAAGATCATTGTTTGCTATCTAAATACAAATGTCAACACCAGAAAACAATTACTCTCGAAACAGATTCCATTGGTCGTACAGACAAAATAGCAGGGAAAATTATATGAATTGGTCAGTGAAATCAGTGAAGACACCAGGTGTTCGAGAAAAGGGTAAGCTTGCCCTGCGCAACTGGTAGCACACACCACTCACACAGTTGGCATAATAAAGTACCGTATTCGACGTAATAAGCGCCCGGGCTGCTCTCAAAATTAGAAATAGGGGGCTCTTATTAGAAAATAATTTTGGTGAGGAAAAAAATACAGAGTTGAAAGATTGTAAATTTCGTAGTTTATGCTGACAGCCTGAAATGATACAAACAAAAGTATCATACACGACAGATATATTTTCCAGAAATTAATTGCTCATAATTAAGGGGTCATATAACACACGAGTGCGTATTATACACGAATAAATAAGTCTTGTGAACATTGATCAATCGGAAGGGGTGCTAACTTGGAGTGTTCACTAGCCAATATATATTAGCAAACATCGCCGTGGGCGCTTATCGGAGCAGGGCGCTTATTACGTCGAATACGGTAAGTGTTTGCTTGTTGCCTGATCACACTGTAATAATCTGAACCCTGTAGTTTCACAGCAAGCCCTTTATGAGGATGTATTGTACAGTGAGTTTTAATATACATATAAGATAGGCTTATATCACAGCATCAGTTCTGCAGTCTACGTCAGTTCAAATCAAATTGTCTTCAATACAAACTGGTCAAATTACATGTAATATCCCTTGTGAAATCAGACTTAAAGAGTAATATTGCCCCGGGCAGCCATGTGGTGAGAGTATGGAAGAGTCACAATAGTTGATTTCAACCAGTGTCCCAATGTGTTATGTGAGTATTTGATCTACTTTAACCATAGATAACAGTTGATTTCAACCAGTCTCCCAATGTGTTATGTGAGTGATTGATCTAGTTTAACCATAGACAACAGATGTAACTTCAAACAATATATATTTTATATGATAAGGCAAGACTGATTTTGTTCTTTTGTTTCATGCAAAATCCTTTTGTAAAAATTTGCAAAAGTACAAAATAGATCAAGATAAAATGGTGAATTTGATGGAAAATAGTATTTTGTATTTTTGTCAAAACATTTGATTCAAAAATTGTGTTCAGGTATTAATCTTTATTAATTAATCAAAGTTATTATTTTACTTTTATATTTTGCATTTCGTCTCTAAGCATATTGACCAATAAAACAAGGACTAATTGACCTGGCCTCCTCAGTAAGAGAAGCGAAGCACATTGGAGACAAGAGTTCCTGACTGAATATTAGAAAAATATTGCCTGAAAGCACACAAATACCTCTTTACAGAATAATGATTGAATAACTAGGTTTTAAATTTGTTATTTGTATATATATCAATAGGTAATAGAAAGAAAAGCTGTACAATAATTGAAATTTGACCAGAAACTGTTCAAGTACATAAAGTACAATAGCTCTCTGGTCTGCACTGTAGTTTCAATCTCCCCCTGACTCGGAAGCTATTTTCCTTAGCAATTCCATCACGTCTGCTGACATTGTGTGGCTGTTAATAATACTCCACAAGATTCCGTCATTATAAAAATAATTCATCACTGATAAATGACAAAGTCTATAAAGTTACCATCTTGTCATGTGAGCGGTAATCAAAAGCCGCCATCAACGATGCATCGACTAACACTTGATGGCATCGTTATGATAGCAGGGACATATACACCCATGTATGGTGATGCTTTCCTGACCACATATCATACTGGTGGAATCATGAAAGCTTTTAACTGTTCTTCAAAAACTATCAAGCACCAGTTGAGGATAAAAAATTAAACACCTTGAAATGACCTTCAGTAAACTTCTGCTGTTACAAAGAATCCTGGGAGACGTGTCGTACATATTTCATTGTAAACACCTACCATCTATATTTCCCGGTAATCTGATTAGACAGTGTGCAAGCTGTTGTATATTGATAGTGTTATGCCAAATAGTACAACATTGTCTCCAGAGGTTTTCGATGCACTGATCAGCATCAATATTAATGTATTCCGAGACAGATTTAGACGGATGGTGTAAGAATCTCACGTCTCAAAGGTCAACAGATTTGCTATGGCTATATATTGAGAATCCAGAAATCAATAACAAAACCTAAAATTTGGTACGAGTGAGTGCGTCAGTGAGTAGCGGTTTTATGTCACTTTCAGCAATTTCCATCTGTTTCAAGGAGAGGACACCACAAATTGGGTTTCACACATGCGTTCCACTTGAGAATCAAATTGGGGCCTAATAAGCGAAGACACAATCCTGAAGACTATGTCACTGTTCTGTAAAAGGATTAAATGTAATTAAGAAATAATTTGCATATACTTCATATTTTTATTTGCAATCCCTTGTGTTTCTAGTGGCTATGACATGACCCAGTCGTATGGAGTTTTATTTTTAAAATGTGGGTCAGATCCCTGTTCCTCAGTTTTTACCTGCAAAAAGTACCAAATTTATGGGTTTTTTTAAAGAGAACAAATATAAGTGATGATGAAGTAAGGTGTTCCGAACCTGCCTCGGAATCGCCATGGTGATGAAGTTGAGAAATGAATCTCGGAATCCCCATGAGGATGTAGTTGAGAATTGGAATCTCGGAATCCCCATGGTACGTGATGAAGTTGAGTATTGGAATCTTGGAATCCCTATGATGATGTAGTTGAGAATTGGAATCTCGGAATCCCCATGATGGTGATGAAGTTGAGAATTGGAATCTCGCAATCTCCATGGTGATGAAGTAGAGAATTGGAATCTCAGAATCCCCATGGTGATGATGTTGAGTATTAGAATCTCGGAATCCCTATGGTGATGATATAGTTGAGTATTGGAATCTCGCAATCTCCATGGTGATGATGTTGAGTATTCGAACTCGCAATCCCCATGGTGATGAAGTTGAGAACTGGAATCTTGGAATCTCCATGGTGATGATGAAGTTAAGGTTTGGAAGATGGAATCTCCATGGGGATAAAGTTAAGTATTGGAACTCGGTATCCCCATAGTGATGAAGTTGAGTATTGGCACCTTGTAATCTACACAGTAACATGCAGTTGACTATTTGGAACCCAGCTGAACGGAATCAACACTGTTGATATTTTGTTGATGAAGATAACACTTCGGGATGAAGATTTCTGTCTTAATTCTTCACATATGGCTATCTGAGGATCTTGTGTATAAAGAAATTAATAACAGCTTTTTGACACAGAGAAGATGTCAGATATGTTGACATCACTGAAATATAGCAGCAGGGGCCACTGTAGGACCTTCAGTTTCACACCACAGACAATGAACATTCCTCCGAATTAGAAAACAGCATTACCATGGAAAGATTGAACAAGATTTGCCTTCTGGAACTGTTGCTAGTGCATGTCATAGATTGTTCTGCCATTTGTCTCCAGCAAACTGAATCACAGGCGTATATTGCACTGATATAATACACAGGAGGAGGAAAATCGATGCAATCAAAAGTTATAAATGAGTTTTAGTCAAATTTGAGATATGTAAAACGATAAGACAGGCCTGTGTCAGCCTCAGATAATGCCTGGTTGACGTTTACTGCCTTGCCATTAATGTGGAAGATGAACAAGTCAGAAGCACTTTAAGACCGAGTCAGCATATTTGTAATATGATCTATTGCATTACAGAACACACTCGGTGTCAGTACGGATGCACAACCCTTCATTTGCAACATCGCCGCCACAGCATATGCAGCCACAGCATGGGATGTCACGGAGCACATGGCCGTGTCGCCACACGACAAGCAGCTCGCAACACTTTCCTCCTGTCTAAGTGGCTAGCAGTGCTACCTGGGTAATGCACGGAAATGGGGTCTAAGAGAGGAAAATATGGGATCAAACGGTTAAAAGCGGTGGAATGTAAACGATGGCGCTCAATTACAAGGCGTTATGTCATTCCCGATGGCCTGACCTAATCAGGTGAAACAAGTCATGAGGAAGAATCTGTTTGTATAGCCAAAGGGGGAGGTTTTATAGCAATGTTGCCTCAACCAGAAGAATGGTGCTCCTAACATGCTGGTTGTGGGCAACAAGTCCGGATCTGGCAGGATATTGCTGGTAATGGTGATGGTTGCTTCAGGAATGATGGCGCGGGGAAACCACAAAACTGGAATGGTTCTTAAAGTTTGACGTTCATCTTCTTGGTCACATGACAGCTGAATTATTTCATCCGATTTGTTGCTTCTGTTCGGTGGTCGCTATATGACTGTGGTTGCCCCTCCATGTCCGACCCTGTGGAGGGGTTGATGCCAGATGGTCAGAGTTTCAACCAACCATGTCGCTGGGTTCTGTCAGCTGGTCAGAGTTTCAACCAATCACGTGGCTGGGTTGATGTCAGCTGGTCATTTCGATGGGTCAGCAGGGTATTGGTATATTTATTGTTCAGCAGATCATGTGATAAAAGCCAGAGTGGGGGAGGTACTTTCAGTTTAAGGAAATACCAAGGATGGCATATTTTTATCACTAAGGCATGCCCAAATCACATTTAGTATTTAATTTTAAACAACTGTACAATAACTGAGTTATATACTACCGATAGATAATAATGGAACTAATTATTTGAACGTAGCTATCATTGAGGTGTACATTTACGTCTGAACGCCTCTAATCACAATGAAATTTCACATCATGCATGAACAGCATGTGCACATAGTAGCCAAAGTGCGAAAAGATTTTCATAAAGGTCTCGCCTTTAGTTTGACTTGCCTATATTCGTATTTGCAGATACACTTGACTCACTTGGTCAGCTTAGCTATACACATATTAGCCTCACAGGAACAATGTACATAAATACAGGTCAGGTTAGCTATACACATATTAGCCTCACAGGAACAATGTACATAAATACAGGTCAGGTTAGCTATACATGTATTAGCCTCACAGGAACAATGTACATACATACAGGTCAGGTTAGCTATACATGTATTAGCCTCACAGGAACAATGTACATAAATACAGGTCAGGTTAGCTATACACATATTAGCCTCACAGGAACAATGTACATACATACAGGTCAGGTTAGCTATACACATATTAGCCTCACAGGAACAATGTACATACATACAGGTCAGGTTAGCTATACATGTATTAACCTCACAGGAACAATGTACATACATACAGGTCAGGTTAGCTATACACATATTAGCCTCACAGGAACAATGTACATACATACAGGTCAGGTTAGCTATACATGTATTAACCTCACAGGAACAATGTACATAAATACAGGTCAGGTTAGCTATACACATATTAGCCTCACAGGAACAATGTACATACATACAGGTCAGGTTAGCTATACATGTATTAGCCTCACAGGAACAATGTACATACATACAGGTCAGGTTAGCTATACACATATTAGCCTTACAGGAACAATGTATACATACAGGTCAGGTTAGCTATACACATATTAGCCTCACAGGAACAATGTATACATACAGGTCAGGTTAGCTATACACATATTAGCCTTACAGGAACAATGTATACATACAGGTCAGGTTAGCTATACACATATTAGCCTTACAGGAACAATGTATACTTACAGGTCAGGTTAGCTATACACATATTAGCCTCACAGGAACAATGTATACATACAGGTCAGGTTAGCTATACACATATTAGCCTTACAGGAACAATGTATACATACAGGTCAGGTTAGCTATACACATATTAGCCTTACAGGAACAATGTATACTTACAGGTCAGGTTAGCTATACACGTATTAGCATCACAGAAGCAATGTATACATACAGGTCAGGTTAGCTATACACATATTAGCCTCACAGGAACAATGTACATACATACAGGTCAGGTTAGCTATACACATCTTAGCCTCACAGGGACAATGTACATACATACAGGTCAGGTTAGCTATACACATATTAGCCTCACAGGAGCTTTAACTGCTGCATTGATATTCCATTTTTTAAAGACACACAATGAGAGTCATTACACAAAGAAACTTGCATGCAGAGCCACAAAGTTTTGGAATTAGAATTCTTTGTAATATTCATGACCTATCAGAAAGCAATTGGAAGACTGAAAGAAGATTTCCTGATATTTTGGAGGTAACACTGATATATTGTCATGATTAGGATATTAAAGATGCAGATTGTAGCAATGACCTTGATGATGCTAATATATTAATTGCCCTCAATGTTACCAAGGGATGCAAAACCAGCTAGAATCTGTCAATTCAGTTAACAAAATCTCTACCATGGATGACATATTGGATGCAACAATTTTTTTAATTTCCATTATTGATAAAAGATGGTGTGTCTATTGTTTAAAGTGATGGCTTGTCACACAGAACTTCAGAGTTTGATTCAGCACAATATGTGAACCACTTAATTGTGAGTTATGGCTGGGATATTGCCAATGTAGCAGGGCGTGGAGTCATCCCACAGATGACATCTTTACCTTGTCAGTGTAGCAGGGTGTGGAGTCATACCACAGATGACATCCTAACCTTGTCAGTGTAGCAGGGTGTGGAGTCATCCCACAGAGGACATCCTAACCTTGTCAGTGTAGCAGGGCATGGAGTCATCCCACAGATGACATCTTTACCTTGTCAGTGTAGCTGGGTGTGGAGTCAACCCACAGATGACATCCTTACCTTGTCAGTGTAGCAGGGCGTGGAGTCAACCCACAGATGACATCTTTACCTTGTCAGTGTAGCAGGGCGTGGAGTCATCCCACAGATGACATCTTTACCTTGTCAGTGTAGCTGGGTGTGGAGTCATCCCTAAGATGACATCCTTACCTTGTCAGTGTAGCAGGGCGTGGAGTCAACCCACAGATGACATCTTTAGCTTGTCAGTGTAGCAGGGTGTTGAGTCATCCCACAGATGACATCCTTACCTTGTCAGTGTAGCAGGGCGTGGAGTCATCCCACAGATGACATCCTTACCTTGTCAGTGTAGCAGGGCGTGGAGTCATCCCACAGATGACATCTTTACCTTGTCAGTGTAGCAGGGCGTGGAGTCATCCCACAGATGACATCCTTACCATGTCGGTGTAGCAGGGTGTTGAGTCATCCCACAGATCACATCCTTACTTTGTCAGCTTGCTGATGAGGTTAACCTCTTTGGTCATGTGGACAAGGTGTCTGACCATAGATCAGGTCTATGGTTTGAATCCCATTATGGGACTCAGAAATTTTATTCCCACAACACTAGACTGGCACGAAACCATGCAAATTCATAATGGAAACTCAATCAGGAAGTATGAAGGACAAACCACTAAGTATAGAGCCTCATCATTCGAAGGCTTTAACAACTTTTGCTCACAAATTTCATCGGCTTATTCATAATCCACAGATGTCAAATTTCTCAAAATATTAATTTCTTTCAGTGTTGCTTTAATTCTTGTGATAAATTCATAAATGCATAGAAACGTAACTCTGCCTTGATGGCAGTTGTCAGTAATGCAGCTTAGAATCTGTGAATAATACGAAGATGCAAATGAAGAAAAGAAGACTCTCCAATTGTCACCAATCAGTGTTAACACAACAGACAAGAGGATGTCAATGAAGAAATGTCAAATGTTTGAGTTAGGTCCAAGTCGTGCATGTTTGCGCACAGGAATTTCCCCGGCAACAATAACATTGTCATTATACTGCAGCTGCATTGAACATCAACTGTTTTCTTCTACGATAAAATACACAAGTAGTGATGCGAACTGACACTTTAATCAGTCCGAGCAGGCTTCTTGCATCTGTGCCTGCTCAGGAGAAGGCAGAGTAAAATAGGATGTGTGCATGTCAACCTGTAACATGTCACTACATTTTCAGTTACTCTCACAAAGTTTGAAATATTTCCATGAAAGGTGAACAAAATAATGATTATTACATGTCAGAGCGTGTTAAGTCCTCTTATGCAAATTGTGAAATATTTCTGTGATAGGTGAGACCAAATACGAAATATGTCAAAATCATTTAGCTTTGCCACTGAATTTGTTTTTTTTTAATGCGAATAATATAAAAATGTATCAATGCATTAGGAAAACATGCAGTTTGAACAGACAAACACACTTCTCTGTCAAATATTGCCATGAATTATTGACATTACAGAAAGGTCAAGTGAGGTCAGTGAAAAGGAGAAAATATAATTTGACATAAATTTTCGGATAAAAAGAAGCTAATTATTATTGATGATATTATCTCAGCTGCGGAGCATGTGGTTGCTGGTGCAGAGGATAAGCAAGCTGACTCCTAAACCTTGCCGTGTTTTCAGGAAGGACAGACATGTTGTGTCAGCTTATGAAGATGTATGTGAGTAAGGAGTGTGCTGGTCTTCACCATCAATACACAACAGGCTTTCAGGGAAGGCAGACTGAGCCAGCACTGCATGGCATACCTATGAGGTAATCAAAGGGTCGTACATCCTAGCTGTGTTCTCTTTGTGTGTAACTGCTGGAGGTGGGAGGGGGCCTCATGCTGACACGGTGTCTTGAGTTGTAAGAGTGAGTGAGTGAGTGAGTTGTGTTTAACGCCGCTTTTAACAGTATTCCTGTTATATCACGGCGTGTCAGCTTAATGTGGGAGGAAAGCCCAAAGTGATGCAGGTCTCAGACGTTTACCACTTCGGCGAAACCCACGAGCACGGGTATGGTGCTGACAAACCTAGAAACATAATTGGGGCGAACAGGGATTCGAACCCAAAATCATAGGTTTCTGGCGTGTTCAAGGGACGCAACTCTGCACAGCGAATCACGGCGCCTTAGACGACTGGGCCACCCGTGCCCCCCTTGAGTTGTAGGAAGTAGCCAGGATCAGTTGATCAAGAAAACATGCCTTCCTCCTCCCTGATTTGTCCCCATCTTCTTCCTCCCCACAACACTCCTCATCCAGACAAGACCACAGCCATGTTAATGTAACCTCCAGCCTATTCAACTGCACAAGGATAAAGTCCTGCAAATCTTGCTGATTTAAAAAACAAATATGAATTTCTCTTCTAACTTATCTATGATTGATTACGCAGAATGATTCATGCCTGTCATTTCAGACACAAGTCTACTACAGCCAATTAACAACATGATAAAAGTGGTATTGTTTACAAAAATTATCAAGTAGACAAATTTCCACCCCCACACCTTCCCCAACATGTAATGAAGAGCTACTCAACAAGTCCTTGAAATAGTGCCCCTCAAATCACCAGGTATCCCCAAATAACTGACGTTTATAAACAGTGAACCAGCACAAATGTATCATAGCCACTGTTAAGATAAAACTTAAACAACCAAAACATAAATAAACTAGCATAAGCATAAAGCAGTCTCTTGGCACATAGAAAAGTGAAATACATGCTCAAAGAAACGGATACAAAAGCACAAAGCAAAAATAGATACGCCTACTTATCAGACAATACAGAAATAACCAAATAATCTTTACATAATTGACCGATACGCAGATCTTTACAGCCCACATGACATGACCTAACACAAGTCTTAGACTTCAAAAAGAGTCTGAAAAAGTATTTACTGACTAAAGTTCTTTGAGACAAGTTAATCAAGAGATCTCTATCTGCTTAGTGTTGTGAGGTGTTCTGCCATCAGGGAAAGCTTGTCGTTGTCTAGACAACAGGTGTCTTGGAAAGTGTTGACCTGCAGGCATATTTACAACTGACAACTCTCCATACTGCTACATCTACTCTATATATCCAGCCATCACCGCTAGATTAACTGTTAGCAAGAGGTCATTTGGTTTGATGTACCATTGGGTTCATGCCCTGTTAGCATGAGGTCATTGGTTTGATGTACCATTGGGTTCATGCCTTGTTAGCAAGAGGTCATTTGGTTTGATGTACCATTGGGTTCATGCCCTGTTAGCAAGAGGTCATTTGGTTGATGTACCAGTCACTTCATGTTTCGTTAGCAAGAGGTCATTTGGTTGATGTACCATTGGGTTCATGCCCTGTTAGCAAGAGGTCATTTGGTTGATGTACCAGTCACTTCATGTTTCGTTAGCAAGAGGTCATTTGGTTTGATGTACCAGTCACTTCATGTTTCGTTAGCAAGAGGTCATTTGGTTTGTTGTACCAGTCACTTCATGTTTCGTTAGCAAGAGGTCATTTGGTTTGATGTACCATTGGGTTCATGCCCTGTTAGCAAGAGGTCATTTGGTTGATGTACCAGTCACTTCATGTTTCGTTAGCAAGAGGTCATTTGGTTTGATGTACCAGTCACTTCATGTTTCGTTAGCAAGAGGTCATTTGGTTTGTTGTACCAGTCACTTCATGTTTCGTTAGCAAGAGGTCATTTGGTTGATGTACCATGGGTTCATGCCCTGTTAGCAAGAGGTCATTTGGTTTGATGTACCAGTCACTTCATGTTTCGTTAGCAAGAGGTCATTTGGTTTGTTGTACCAGTCACTTCATGTTTCGTTAGCAAGAGGTCATTTGGTTGATGTACCATGGGTTCATGCCTTGTTAGCATGAGGTCATTTGGTTTGATGTACCATTCACTTCATGTCTTGTTAGCATGAGGTCATTTGGTTTGACTGACTGTTGGGTTTTGGCCTTGTTAGCATGAGGTCATTGGTTTGACTTACCACTGGGTTCATGTCTTGTTAGCAAGAGGTCATTTGGTTTGATGTACCATTCACTTCATGTCTTGTTAGCATGAGGTCATTTGGTTTGACTTACCACTGGGTTCATGCCTTGTTAGCAAGAGGTCATTTGGTTTGATGTACCATTCACTTCATGTCTTGTTAGCATGAGGTCATTTGGTTTGACTGACTGTTGGGTTTTGGCCTTGTTAGCATGAGGTCATTGGTTTGACTTACCACTGGGTTCATGTCTTGTTAGCAAGAGGTCATTTGGTTTGATGTACCATTCACTTCATGTCTTGTTAGCATGAGGTCATTTGGTTTGACTGACCATTGGGTTTTGGCCTTGTTAGCATGAGGTCATTGGTTTGACTTACCAATTAGGTTCGTGCCTTGTTGGTTATCGGTTCAATTCAGTTAGCAAGAGGTCATATGGTATTCTGTTCAATTTGGTTCAAGCATAGGTAGCAAGTAGTCATATGGTTTCTGTACAATGCGGTTTATGGACTGTCAGCAACATGACATTGTACATCTGGATCATGCTTTGTGAGCAGGATGACATTAAGATTTGACATACAATTCGGTCCATGTACAATTTGGTTCAAGCAGTGTTAACAAGTTAACATTTGATTTGCTCTGCCAATTGGTTTACTAATTATCTGCATGAGGTCATTTAATGTGAGTTACCAATTGGTTCACTCATTGTTACCAAGATGGTCAGAATTAATGTGATGTATAACTGGGTTCACACATTTCTGTCAGCAAGATGATACCCCATGATCCACTGCATCACCTGGCTTCATATGTTCAATTAGCTTATCAAGCCAACTAATTGCCACTGCAGGGGGTCTGAATTAAGCTTGTGTTGGGCTGTACCCAGTTTGCTGTGGATAGCAGGCTCCTCTGCCCACAGCATTTCCTCATCTAGTTTCATGAACAATATGTGCAGTTGCTGAGTCTGTCAAGTCGATCTGTAGACTCAGTGAAATAGTCTCCAGTTCTGTCGCTAATTCTGTCAAGTCAATCTGTAGATTCAGTGAAATAGTCTCCAGTTCTGTTGCTAATTTTGTCAAGTTGATCTACAGATTCAGTGAAATAGTCTCCAGTTCTGTAGCTAATTTTGTCAAGTCAATCTATAGATTCATTGAAATAGTCCCCAGTTCTGTCTCTAATTCTGTCAAGTCAATCTATAGATTCAGTGAAATAGTCTCCAGTTCTGTCACTAATTCTGTCAAGTCGATCCATAGATTCAGTGGAATAGTCTCCAGTTCTGTCACTAATTCTGTCAAGCCAATCTATAGATTCAGTGGAATAGTCTCCAGTTCTGTCACTAATTCTGTCAAGCCAATCTATAGATTCAGTGGAATAGTCTCCAGTTCGGTCACTAATTCTGTCAAGCCAATCTATAGATTCAGAGGAATAGTCTTAAGTTCTGTCTCTAATTCTGTCAAGTCAATCTATAGATTTAGTGAAATAGTCTCCAGTTCTGTCTCTAATTCTGTCAAGTCAATCTATAGATTCAGTAAAATAGTCTCCAGTTCTGTCTCTTATTCTGTCAAGTCAATCTATAGATTTAGTGAAATAGTCTCCAGTTCTGTCACTAATTCTGTCAATCCAATCTATAGATTTAGTGAAATAGTCTCCAGTTCTGTCTCTAATTCTGTCAAGTCAATCTATAGATTTAGTGAAATAGTCTCCAGTTCTGTCTCTAATTTTGTCAAGTCAATCTATAGATTCAGTAAAATAGTCTCCAGTTCTGTCTCTTATTCTGTCAAGTCAATCTATAGATTTAGTGAAATAGTCTCCAGTTCTGTCACTAATTCTGTCAATCCAATCTATAGATTTAGTGAAATAGTCTCCAGTTCTGTCTCTAATTCTGTCAAGTCAGTCCACAGATTCATTGAAATAGTCTCCAGTTCTGTCACTAATTCTGTCAAGTCGATCTATAGATTCAGTGAAATAGTCTCCAGTTCTGTCACTAATTCTGTCAAGTCAATCTATAGATTTAGTGAAATAGTCTCCAGTTCTGTCTCTAATTCTGTCAAGTCAATCTATAGATTTAGTGAAATAGTCTCCAGTTCTGTCACTAATTCTGTCAAGTCTGTAGAGAGAAAGTCTCCAATTTCCCAGACTCTACTACAGAGTCATCAGGAACACTGTACAACTTTAACACCTGGGTGATACCAGGAACTTGGTGGCTGCATGATGAAGGCTACCTGAGACACCTCCAGCACAGCAGTCCCATGTATCCTGTCAGTAGTACAAACAAACTAACAGACACATCTTATGATTTATTGCAGTCATTGTTGCCATTTTCTTCATTTGTGTGTGTGTTTATTTTACATTATTACTGGCTGGATATTGACTTAACACAAGGGCAGACAACTCCAGGACTCTAAACACGAATGCTATGGAGTAACCTTTTCAACAGCTAATAAAACTTGTCTTAATGTTTGTTGAAAGTTACCTGGTACCACAGAGTGCAAAATGTCAGGGAAAAATAAACACGAGATAATTATTGACAAGACAAGCATGGAACAGGTCCATCATTGTCAGCCATTCTGTATACTGTACAGAATAATTGAAACACAACTGTTGAGTGAGTGAGAGATTTTAACCTGGTTTCACAGCGACTGGTTTCACTGGGCTAGCCCATTTCCGCTGACACAGAAGTCTTTAAACAAATACTGATTATCGGAAGGTTTTATCATTATCTCATGTCTAATTCACAAAAGCAAAATGTACTTAACAAATGTCAACCAAACAGGTGTCAGCTGGTAAGACATTCAACAGAATACATGGACAAAGATTGTATATGCCATCTAGCCAGGAAACAACCAGGAACAGTCAGGAACCAGCAATGACCCAACCAGAAAACAACCATGAATAACAAGGAGACAGCCACGATCCAATCAGAAACAGCAATAATAACAAACCAATATCCATCCAGGAACAGTCAGGAACAAGCCACAATCCAACCAGGAACAGCCAAGAACAAGCCATGACCCAACCAGGAACAGCCAGGAACCAGCCACGACCCAACCAGGAACAGTCAGGAACCAGCTACGACCCAACCAGGAACAGTCAGGATCCAGCCACGACCCAACCTGGAACAGTCAGGAACCAGCCACGACCCAACCAGGAACAGTCAGGAACCAGCCACGATTCAACCAGGAACAGTCAAGAAAAGCCATGACCCACCAAGGAACTGCCAGGAACCAGCCACGACCCAACCAGGAACAGTCAGGAACAAGCCAGGAGCCAACCTGGAACAGTCAAGAACAAGCCATGACCCAACCAGGAAATGTCAGGAACCAGCCACCACAAAACCAGGAACAGACAGGAACCAGCCACCACAAAACCAGGAACAGTCAAGAAAAGCCATGACCCAACCAGGAAATGTCAGGAACCAGCCATGACCCAACCAGAAACAGTCAGGAACCAGCCACCACCCAACCAGGAACAGTCAAGAAAAGCCATGACCCAACCAGGAACAGTCTGGAACCAGCCACGACCCAACCAGTAACAGTCAGGAACCAGCCACGACCCAACCAGGAAATGCCAGGAACAAGCCACGACCCAAACAGGAACAGTCAGGAACCAGCCAGAATCCAACCAGGAAAAGTCAGGAACAAGCCACGACCCAACCAGGAACAGTCAGGAACCAGCCATGATCCAACCAGGAACCAGCCACAAACCAGCCAAGAGCCAATCAGGAACAGTCAGGAACAAGCCACGAGCCAACCAGGAACAGTCAGGAACAAGCCAGGAGCCAACCAGGAACCAGCCAAGAGCCAGCCAGGAACAGTCAGGAACCAGCCAAGAGCCAGCCAGGAAATGCCAGGAACAAGCCAAGAGCCAGCCAGGAAATGCCAGGAACAAGCCAGGAGCCAACCAGGAACCAGCCAGGAACCAACCAAGAGCCAGCCAGGAACCAGCCAAGAGCCAGCCAGGAACCAGCCAAGAGCCAGCCAGGAAATGCCAGGAACAAGCCAAGAGCCAGCCAGGAAATGCCAGGAACAAGCCAGGGGCCAACCAGGAACCAGCCAGGAACCAGCCAAGAGCCAGCCAGAAATGCCAGGAACAAGCCAGCCAGGAAATGCCAGGAACAAGCCAGGAGCCAACCAAGAGCCAGCCAGGAACCAGCCAGGAACCAGCCAAGAGCCAGCCAGGAACCAGCCAAGAGCCAGCCAGGAAATGCCAGGAACAAGCCAAGAGCCAGCCAGGAAATGCCAGGAACAAGCCAGGAGCCAACCAGGAACCAGCCAGGAACCAGCCAAGAGCCAGCCAGGAAATGCCAGGAACAAGCCAGGAGCCAACCAAGAGCCAGCCAGGAAACAGCCAGGAACCAGCCAAGAGCCAGCCAGGAAACAGCCAGCATGTCACGTAGTTCTTCACAATCAATATGCACATAAATGTGATGTAACTTATGTATGCCATACATGGATACAGCAAGTAGTAGCAACTTTAACTTACTCTCAAGTCACTATATCTTTGTGTAGACAAGAAAATATTTTTTGAACTTGCAAACATGAAACAGACCATAAATAAAATATCCCTTCCAGTGCAAATTTTTGCAGATATGAACCTATCATATGTGTTCATCTGGCATAACTTGGATCTACTTTCTTCACATTCATTGCAAATCTTTTATTTTTCAGTTTCATACACTTGAGATAGCTGATCTAATAGTTAGAGAGAGTGGGTAAGTGAGTTCGGCTAAACGCCACTTTGAACAATATTCCAGTTATATCATGGCATGTCAGCTTAATGTGGGATGAAAGCCTGAATTAATGCAGTTCTTAGACGTTTACCACTTCGGTGACACCCACGAGCACAGGGTATGGTGCTGACAAACCTAGAAACATAAGAGGGGCTAACCCGGATTCGAACCAATGATTACAGGTTTCTGGTATGCC
This sequence comes from Haliotis rufescens, assembly GCF_023055435.1. Lineage (NCBI taxonomy): Eukaryota > Metazoa > Mollusca > Gastropoda > Lepetellida > Haliotidae > Haliotis > Haliotis rufescens. The sequence continues at coordinate 35,461,303 of NW_025964372.1, read as the reverse complement.
CAAGGGACACAACTCTCATGCAGAATTCCAGTGCCTTAGACGACTGGGCCACCTGTGCCCCTCTAATGGTTACAGACCCATTTAACTCCAAGAAGTAATGTCAAAAACCCATTATGTTTTGCAATAAAATAGGTTTAAGTCCATATTTCTGTATTAGGCTAAATTAAAAATTGTAGCGGAATCTGTTTTGACAAGACTGGCAGTTGTCGTCAATGCAGGCTGCCAGACTGAGAGTAGCGCTGGGCTGGCAAAATGCACACATACATGCGACGTCTTGGAGTTGATGGTACCGATATTAGTGCCATATGGCAACAAACGGTAACACATGGAAAAAACAACTAAATTGAAATGTGATGCTAATTTTGAATTAATATATAAATCATATTTGAGTTCTCCATGCTGATTTGGCTGACAAAGTGTTAAGGAAATTACATTTCCTCATCATTTATACAGGAAATGTTTCATGAAGATTTTTTTTCTTTCATGTACAGATAAACTAGCATTCGAGCGTGTCATGTTTGATATTCTTCTGAATCTCTTTGCGTTCTAAATATGAAAGATGATTTTCTTTTATATCAAACAGGTTTTTTTCAAGATTGTTAAAAAAGGATTTATTTACTTCAAGTTCACATGACACTGTGACCTTTTAGGCATTAAATGTTGTTCACAAAAGGGCTACATTATTGTCAAAACAAAACAATAATTGGTCAATCCTAATTTGTCATAATAAGAAGTTGACGATTTCCATGTTGCATATTTCATTAATTTGTGCAATTTAATTCTGACATTGTATGCTCCTCATTGTAAAAAAATCTAAAAACTGGGAATGCTTGCATGTGTGGCATGCTCTTAAACTGAAGTCTCCAATTAAAACATCCAAAAAGTGATTAAAGTTTTTTTTATATTTTCTGTTAAAAGTTTCCACATTTTACGGACTTGCCTGGTAATAACGCTTGGACAGGAAATGTACTCTCAATGCTGGATTAGCGACACGAGGGATCCGCTACAGTTCCGGAAACTTGACAACATGGGGGAAGGACATCCTGAAATTAAAACATAATTATTAACAAGTTATTTCCACGGGGTATCTTCATTTTAGCTCCATAAATATCAGCCGTTTTTGTCTATGATGAATTAAATGGTATAATTCCACCGCTATGCGCTAACAACATCTGCTGATTCTACACATCAGACGTGTTTTTCATTAAATCAGAACAGCTTTTTTCAGTGGTGAAATAAGATTGGAATATGTTGAATTGCAGAAAAAGAGCAGGATCAATTTCAGTGATGCTTACGACGAGGTCCACACATCAACTATTAACATATAGTACATTACACTTTGCAGTTAATATAATTACTTTGCTAATTTGAAGCAGTTAGATATCTAAACAACAAATGTTATCTCCCTTTTTCTACCAAATATGTGAACACACCCAATTTTGATGAGATTTAACTTTAATATCTTTTCTTTTAAGAGAAAAGGCTTCATACTACTCAAAAAAAGTTAAGAAGTGAAGTAACAGATTAACAATAGTAACATGAAAGAATCGGGTGTTCTTTAACTTCTTTTGAGAAGTATAGTTAGTACAGAATGTATGGGAATAAAGCACTTATACTCCACTCCAGGATCGCCAATTACAATCCACCTTGATGCAAATACGGAATACCTTAAACAATGAACATGCTCGAACTCCTTACTGCACAGCAACTCTGTCATATACAGTGTATGTCTGTGACTACAGGCAAACCATGCTTGCCGTCAAAGGCAACTATGCATGTCCTAAGAAGGTGAATAATGGGATCAGGTGGTCAGACTCACTGACTTGGTTGATGCATGTCATTGATCCCAATTGCGTGGATCGATGCTCATGACATTAATCACTGGATTGTCTGGTCCAGACTCGATTATGTACAGACCGCCGTCATATAGCTGGAATATTGCTGAGTGCGGCGTTCAACAACAAACCAACCAACCAACAGGCAAACTTTCTAAGAATAGAAGCCACAAGAAAAAATGGATAAGTAGATAATTTTGTTTGGTACCAAGTCTTTCTGTATTTATCATCATCTGAAACAAGAATATCTTGAATCTTGTGATGAAGAACATTTCCTTGCTGCAGAGTAATTTTATATAGGCAAATTAACAGTTTAACTTGGAAGGAATTATAATGCAGACATTCCATTTGTGGACGTCAGCGCATAGCAACTGAAGAGCTTATCTAACCATTCGGGAGACAATACATGTACCACAGTGACACTGATTGGTAACGGACATCAGCCCTCATCATTACCTACAGTGCAAACTACTCATTAATAGGATTATCTCTTTAGTAAATGGTGTTTGAATATATGTCAGTGATAAAAAAAGTTGGAAACACCCTTATCGGAGAAGTGGAACCAGACAAGTACCTACGTTTGGCTCAGTCCCATAGCTGTCATTCAATTCAATCTAAATCTCTCTTATACTGTGTATTCCTGCACCGATTTAAATCCCAGCCCACCTGTACAGTATCTGTCATGTACCATGTATGCCTGCACCTATTTAAATCCCAGTCCATCTGTACAGTAACTGTCATATACCATGTATGCCTGCACCTATTTATATCCCAGCCCACCTGTACAGTAACTGTCATATACCATGTTGCCTGCACCTATTTATATCCCAGCCCACCTGTACAGTAACTGTCATATACCATGTATGCCTGCACCTATTTATACCCCAGCCCACCTGTACAGTAACTGCCATATACCATGTATGCCTGCACCTATTTATATCCCAGCCCACCTGTACAGTAACTGTCATATACCATGTATGCCTGCACCTATTTATATCCCAGCCCACCTGTACAGTAACTGTCATATACCATGTATGCCTGCACCTATTTATACCCCAGCCCACCTGTACAGTAACTGTCATATACCATGTATGCCTGCACCTATTTATATCCCAGTCCATCTGTACAGTAACTGTCATATACCATGTATGCCTGCACCTATTTATACTCCAGCCCACCTGTACAGTAACTATCATATACCATGTATTCCTGCACCGATTTATACCCCAGCCCACCTGTACAGTAACTGCCATATACCATGTATGCCTGCACCTATTTATATCCCAGCCCACCTGTACAGTATCTGTCATGTACCAAGTATGCCTGCACCTATTTAAATCCCATTCCATCTGTACAGTAACTGTCATATACCATGTATGCCTGCACCTATTTAAATCCCAGTCCACCTGTACAGTAACTGTCATATACCATGTATGCCTGCACCTATTTAAATCCCAGCACACCTGTATAATAACTGTCATATACCATGTATGCCTGCACCTATTTAAATCCAAGCACACCTGTATAATAACTGTCATATACCATGTATGCCTGCACCTATTTAAATCCCAGTCCATCTGTACAGTAACTGTCATATACCATGTATGCCTGCACCTATTTATATCCCAGGCCACCTGTACAGTAACTGTCATATACCATGTATTCCTGCACCTATTTATATCCCAGCCCACCTGTACAGTAACTTTCATATACCATGTATGCCTGCACCTATTTAAATCCAAACCCACCTGTACAGTAACTGTCATATACCATGTATGCCTGCACCTATTTAAATCCCAGCACACCTGTACAGTAACTGTCATATACCACGTATGCCTGCACCTATTTATATCCCAGGCCACCTGTACAGTAACTGTCATATACCATGATAAGAATCAAACACCACTCAAGAACCAGTGACATAAGTTCTACATTCTTGCCATGTTCTAACAATGTTACATTATTACATATTACTTGTGACAGTGAGATGACATGAATACAGTTGTGATTGGAGAAACTAGTTGAGTTTTTCCATAAACAGTCATATTTGAAGGTGACTTCAAAGAGCCATAAATTTATTTAATATAATAAGATTTTGAAAATCACAACGGTAAATAATACTTGGGGCCACATACAGCCAACAGAAACTTTACCTCTAAACATCAAACAAAATAATTATTCAGTATACATCACATTATTTTGTAAAACCTCCTTAAAAGACACTTTAAAAATGGAAATGTCTAGGAAAAGTGTCTAAAAAACCTGTTAACCATTTCAACTGATTATTTTTTATTGTCTTTAAAGTGTTGACCTAATCACGTTTTCATCAAGTGGTAAAATTTGAGAAAAAGAACACAAATTAACATCTGAGAAATATTTTCTCACATTTTTTGTGGAAAAGCATAATCTGAGTCATCTCTCTTGAGACACCAATATGGCCTATTTCCTGAGAGTCTCCAAACCTAGTTTGATAGCCCACAATGTCGCAAACCGGACATACTTACTGAATATATACAGTAAAAACAGCCATTTAGCAACTAGTTTCAGAAAAAAATATTTAATTACAATATTTTTTGGCATACACTCAATCTCTTTAATCTTTAATGACAAGATGACAGACTCTGGGGTTTTATTAGCAAGAGCTGATCTCGCAAGCGGAGACTATCGTCCAAATTGTGACATCCTCCGCCTCATTTTGATTGTCATTGTAATCCTCGGATGGTTTAACCATCGGAGCACGTAAAGAGAAATTAAACTTTCTCGACTGAATATCAACCCTGTAAAACCCGCAACCCTTCTTCAAAGTTACAGCTAGTTTCCATAATTCAGCTTTGTGTTCCCCACTCCAGGCTGAACCTAGCATTGCACTTCTGAAAATTAGTTTACAAAGTGATGGTATTAAAATTTCATGAGTTCTCCATGGAATAGGGATTTCTGCTCTCAGAATTCCAATAAAAAGTGGCCCTCCACTGAAAACTGCATGATGAAACTCACAATTATTCATGAGACTTTGGCTTCGACTCGATGCAATAACAGCAGCAAGGGAGTGTAAGGGGAGACAACTACGTGCACAAACTGAAGGTGACGAGGCGTCGGATGGATGGTGCTTTTTTGTTGCTTGGGCACTTGTGAAACTTTGTGAATAATATATGATCGCCATGTACGCACACATCGAAAATAACAGTATCCTAATAATAGACTGCATTAATAACGTATGTGGTGTCTTTTCGTTTCAACCTCAATACTGCCATATTAGTACTGACGTCAAACGCTAACCTGGCACATCATTTGCTTAATCAATTTACAAATTAGATTATCCGTTATGTTCTTTTAGGTTACACATTCCTAAGAAGACGCAATTACAGTAATCTAATGAAAATAATCAACATCATCACATCTAGATTTTTGAAAAAATATGGATTCAAAATTAAAATTTGTAGATGGTTCATGACCACATAAAGTAGGGAATTCTAGTCGTGATGGTAACGATGCGAAAAATGTCAGAGTAAACATGCCTGGAATACAATTTATTTGAAAGTACCGAAGAGATAGGTTTCAATATGCATTGCGGAGGAAAAGATACAAGTATACACTGAAATAACCACAATAAAGAATACCTGATAAAATCTAACAGACAATGGTATAAGTTCAGCAATCATTCCCATAACGGGTAAAGCTTTTCTCAATGTCACATATATTATTTCGACATTATTCTTCATTTAGTTTGGTTCTGAAAATGCACGACTACGTGAAATCTGTTTATTCATGCAGATACACAAATGCCATCATGGCTGAAAGGACTTTGAAATTAATTGAATGGTACAAGATAGAGTTGCATCCCCTTGTCGTCCTGGTGCACTTATGGGATGTGCTGCCATCTAGTGAGCCGTACATGAAACATGTGGTGTCTGTGAGTTCACACAACAGGATTATTTTCCAAAATTAATGGGGTTTTTAAGCAATGAACAAAAATATGTGTCTCTTTATGATGCTACTCATCTTCTTAAAGCTTCAGGGGCGGTTGGGTAGCCTGATGGTTAAAGCATTCGCTCGTCACCCCGAAGACCCGGTTTCGATTTCCGACATGGGTACAATTTGTGTGAAGCCTATTTGTGGTGTCCCCCGCTGTGATATTGCTGGAATATTGCTAAAAGCGGCGTAAAACCTCACTAACTCACTCACTCACTCTTAAAGCTTCAGGCTCAACTCATTGTCATGTTACAGTTAAAGTCTAAAGAATGAGAAACAACAGACAACTTGCCATGCCTTTGCATGTGTTTGAGATGGATGATATTGGTGGACAGGATACGCTCACCTTTTCACAAAAAAACCCCCAGTATCATCCCTATTTCATAGCGATTCATGGACACATGCTAATGAAATAATCAAAATTGTGCAATGGTCTGTGCTTATAGCAGAGATTTCTTATGATAATGTAAATGTCTTATGTCGCTTATATTTCACTCTTTAACCCCACTTAAGTCCACACCATAAGAATGGTGTAAGGCAACAGTCTCCAAGAGCATCCATCCCTTGACATAAGAAGCAGCAGCAGCAGCAGCAACAGCAACAGCAACAGCAACAGCAGCAGCAGCAGCAGTACATCCGCCATGCTACAGGTTCATGCTGGTGTTACATCTTTATAATGTGGGTACTACACATCTTTGATGGGAGTTTTACAAGTTGGAGTAGGTAATCACTGGCAATGCATGAATGGTTCGCAACTTTCTTTACTGTTTTTTGAGATCTTTTAGTGGTAATACTGAATACTATTCTCACAGCCTATCCACACATACCATCCTGCTGGTATTGATATACAGAGAGATACAGCCTTGTTACCTAGACATGAAGAGTGCTGTGCTAGTTGTGGTTCCAATAGACACATAATGGTCCTAGCCTTTAGTCAACTGTTTGATTGGCATTCCAGATGTTGGTGAGTCTTCAAGAAACCATACAACTTCATAAATAACATCTTGCAATAAACCAGAGATTGTTGTCCATAATCTTGTAAGTGTTCTCAATTATAAGCAAACACCAAATATGAACGAAGTCATCTAAGTGCTACTGATGTAAATCCTGAACTTAATATAGTTTTTAAAATGGAATGGTGGATTTATTACATACTATACGGTTTCTGGAGTTGAGAAAAGTGATATTTTCATGGCAGTGAACATAACACTTGATATTCACTGCTATGAACATAACACTTGAAGGTGCTTTCTCTCATTCTCACAAAATTTATTGTGAGATTCCAAGTGGATGGCACATTCTCACACTAACTTTCTCTCATTCTCACACTAACTTTTTCTCATTCTCACACTTTCTCATTCACTTTCTCTCATTCTCACATTAAATTTATATCATTCTCACATAAAATTTCTCACATTCTCACACTTTCTCTTATTTTCCCACTTGCTGTTTCATGTTCTCTCATTCTCACACTTTCTCTGATTCCCACACAAACTTTCTCTCATTTTCCTACTTGCTACTTTATGCTCTCTCATTCTCACACTAACTTTCACTCACTGTCTCCATCTCTCTCACTCTGTCACCTCGAATACATCACAATGTTAAAACCTAAAGGGATCAAATTATGACACAATCTGAGAGTGAAACGCGATGACATCATGCCTTCAACAAGCTCTCTGCCTGCACAGTTATCACCAGTTGTCGGTGCCAGTCTCTACCCTGATGCGTCCTCTGTGACAATATCACAGAAAATACAAAAAAAACCTTGTATCATGAATCCGCCTTTGTCAAGATGCAGTGCACTCCTGCAAGCCGTGTCTGTGCTGGCTGCATTCCAAGAATTGCTGATGAATAACACACATTATCTACTGGATGGGTGACAATTAAGGCCATTGGAGTGGTGTCAGAGAGCTAGCGGAGGGTATAACACTCTCATTCCTGCCCCTCACAGCCATTGTTCTCACTCTCTGGAATACATATCACACATTCAGGTCACATCAAGAACTATCTCACCCCTGTATCGCATGGTACGATGTCAATAAGGGTATCTTCTCCTACATTGTTTTATCTTCTCCTACATTGTTTTATCTTCTCCTACATTGTTTTATCTTCTCCTACATTGTGGTATCTTCTCCTACATTGTGGTATCGTCTCCTACATTGTGGTATCTTTTCATACATTGTTTATCTTCTCATACATCGTGGTACCTTCTCATACATTGTGGTATCTTCTCCTACATTGTGGTATCTTCTCCTACATTGTGGTATCTTTTCATACATTGTTTATCTTCTCCCCAAATTGTGGTATCTTCTCCTACATTGCCGTATCTTCTCCTACATTGTGGTATCTTTTCATACATTGTTTATCTTCTCATACATTGTGGTACCTTCTCATACATTGTTTTATCTTCTCATACATTGTATTTTCTCATACATTGTATCTTCTCCTACATTGTTTTATCTTCTCCTACATTGTATTTTCTCATACATTGTACCTTCTCATACATTGTTTTATCTTCTCATACATTGTATCTTCTCATACATTGTTTTTCTTCTCATACATCGTGGTCTCTTCTCCTACATTGTGGTACCTTCTCATACAGTGTTTTTCTTTTCATACATTGTGGTACCTTCTCATACAGTGTTTTTCTTTTCATACATTGTGGTACCTTCTCATACATTGTGGTACATTCTCATACATTATTTTTCTTTTCATACATTGTGGTACCTTCTCATACATTGTGGTACCTTCTCAAACATTGTTTTTCTTTTCATACATCGTGGTACCTTCTCATACATTGTGGTACCTTCTCATACATTGTTTTTCTTTTCATACATTGTTTATCTTCTCCCCAAATTGTGGTATCTTCTCATACATTGTGGTATCTTCTCCTACATTGTGGTATCTTCTCCTACATTGTGGTATCTTTTCATACATTGTTTATCTTCTCATACATCGTGGTACCTTCTCATACATTGTTTTATCTTCTCATACATTGTATTTTCTCATACATTGTATCTTCTCCTACATTGTTTTATCTTCTCTTACATTGTATTTTCTCATAAATTGTACCTTCTCATACATTGTTTTTCTTCTCATACATCGTGGTCTCTTCTCCTACATTGTGGTACCTTCTCATACAGTGTTTTTCTTTTCATACATTGTGGTACCTTCTCATACATTGTTTTTCTTTTCATACATCGTGGTACCTTCTCATACATTATGGTACCTTCTCATACATTATTTTTCTTTTCATACATTGTGGTACCTTCTCATACATTGTGGTACCTTCTCATACATTGTTTTTCTTTTCATACATTGTGGTACCTTCTCATACATTGTGGTACCTTCTCAAACATTGTTTTTCTTTTCATACATCGTGGTACCTTCTCATACATTGTGGTACCTTCTCATACATTGTGGTACCTTCTCATACATTGTTTTTCTTCTCACACATTGTTTGTTTTGTTTATTGTTTAATGCCACACTCAGCAATTTTCAAGCTGTATGATAGCAGCCTGTAAAAAATTGAGTCTGGACCAGATAATCCAGTGATTGGTTGCTTCTCATGACCAGCATAGGTTGCTAGGGACTAATTCTAATCTTACTCCCTTACACTTAATGCAGTTGATACAGTTGATGCTATGACTACATGTGTGTGTGTGTGTGTGTGTGTGTGTGTGTGTGTGTGTGTGTGTGTGTGTGTCTGCTTGTACTAGTCCGGACTGATGCCAATTTATAGTGTTAGCCCACTGAGATACCATGCCGCAGTTTAACATGAATACCCCACTCAGACACAGTATAGAGACTCTGAGCCAACTAGCCCTTGTTTTAGCCCCTTAATGCTGGGCGCCAGACAGGGTAACAACAAGTACCACCTCTTCGGGCAGACACTCTACCATTAAACCATGGAGGCGGTCCTTTCATTACTAAGAAGAGCAACAAGTCTGTATTCTATTCACAAAGGCAGATCCACTATTTTTAAAAAGGTGCTCACTACTCTGGTCACTATTATAAGTGAACACACAGATAATAGTGAGTGAGTGAGTGAGTGAGTATGGTTTTATGCTGCTTTTAGCAATACTCCAGCAATATCATGGCGGGGGACACCAGAAATGGGCTTCACCCATTGTACCCATGTCGGGAATCGAACCCGAGTCTTCGGCGTGACGAGCGACCACTTTAACCCCTTGGCTACCCGACCACACCACTCACATAATGAAGAGACAGACACAAAAATTACACATCAGGTGTCTGAAAAACCCGATGTCAACGCTGGTCAGTTCCACGTGGAATTAGTGCCAACCGGAACAACTACTGCCAGTGTAAATGTATTGTGGAAAACATTTCCTTGCAAAAACTGTTCCATGAGAATAATTCCCCAAGAGAAATAAAGAACAAAGGAACAATTTCACTACAGGAACAGATACTCTTTTGACACATGGACCCTGAATCCTTCCTTTGACATCCAACACCCTCAACCCATCTCCCTCCCTGTCCACAAGTGATTCATTAAATTGTATCCGAGCAGTGAATATTTTTATTTATTTTTAGGTATGTGCTGAAAAGACAGGAAGCGGTATTGTCTTCCTGTTGTTTTGTTGTCAAGAGAACCATCACAAAACAGCAATGTGGGAAGTGTGAAGGTCGGTGTTACAGACAGGTACGTGATGCAGATTACTGTAACAAGCTGGCTTCCTGTACCCTTCTGATGGTGGAACTAAAGTACGCCGGAAACAAACTGCTGTCTGTGAGTGAAAGAGTGCATGGACGTTGTGTTACACCACAGTCAGCAATATTCTAGCACTGTGGCCTGTACACAACAGTCAGCAATATTCCAGTAATGTGGCCTGTACACAACAGTCAGCAAGATTCTAGCACTGTGGCCCAGAACTGTGGCTTGTACACCACAGTCAGCAATATTCTAGCACTGTGGCCTGTACACAACAGTCAGCAATATTCTAGCACTGTGGCCCAGCACTGTGGTTTGTACACCACAGTCAGCAATATTCTAGCACTGTGGCCTGTACACAACAGTCAGCAATATTCTAGCACTGTGGCCTGTACACAACAGTCAGCAATATTCCAGCACTGTGGCCTGTACACAACAGTCAGCAATATTCTAGCACTGTGGCCTGTACACAACAGTCAGCAATATTCTAGCACTGTGGCCTGTATACAACAGTCAGCAATATTCTAGCACTGTGGCCTGTACACAACAGTCAGCAATATTCTAGCACTGTGGCCTGTACACAACAGTCAGCAATATTCCAGCACTGTGGCCTGTACACAACAGTCAGCAATATTCCAGCACTGTGGCCTGTACACAACAGTCAGCAATATTCCAGCACTGTGGCCTGTACACAACAGTCAGCAATATTCCAGCACTGTGGCCTGTATACAACAGTCAGCAATATTCCAGCACTGTGGCCTGTACACAACAGTCAGCAATATTCCAGCACTGTGGCCTGTACACAACAGTCAGCAATATTCAAGCACTGTGGCCTGTAAACAACAGTCAGCAATATTCCAGCACTGTGGCCTGTAAACAACAGTCAGCAATATTCCAGCACTGTGGCCTGTACACAACAGTCAGCAATATTCAAGCACTGTGGCCTGTAAACAACAGTCAGCAATATTCCAGCACTGTGGCCTGTACACAACAGTCTGGACCAGACAAACCAAGACTAACAGCATGATCAGCAGTCCACACAATTGGGCAAATGACAGAGTTTGACCATACATTTCCTTGTCAGTCAGTTCTTACAGCAAGCATGGCACCATACTCTACTAGGGCTGGGACGGGTAACTCAGGTACTGGGGTTGGGTGGGTCCTGAGTAGGACCTGGGTACCTGAAGTACTACCCAGACCCATGGTTAGTCACGTGATGTATTGTTTAATGACAAAAACTCACTAAGTCACTAATGTTCAAATTTCTTTCTGAAGATGCGCACATTCCTTTTGACTTGAATATGTTTGAGTAAATATAAAGCTTTAGCCAATTTCAGTGTTCACATGATCTGATCATTTGATACATGTACATGTGTCTGAAATTTTTTTTGCCAGGGCTGTGGTAAAACAATTCCAAGTAAGACATCTTGTCCCCAACTCTTGAGGCCTACAGTGGGTACCCGGGTACATCAACCCTCGACCCCAATATCAGCCCGAGGGCCGAAGTCTAAATAAACACATGCTCAAGATATAGTCCCAATCGTACAATTTACATCACTGGAGCCATACTGGACCCAACAAATACTATAAGCTGAATCTTGTCATCAAAGCATGATGTCCTGCACATGGCTGGTCCATCCACTCGCTGCAGGCTGGTCCACCTGACCTGGGGCGGTCGGGTAGCCTGGTGGTTAAAGCGTTCGCTCGTCATGCCGAGGACCCGGGTTCGATTCCCGACATGTACAATGTGTGAAGCCCATTTCTGGTGTCCCCCACCGTGATATTGCTGGAATATTGCTAAAAGCGGCGTAAAATCATATTCACTCACTCCACTTGACCTGCTTCTATCATTAGTTAGCTTGCACAAATGTCCCGAAATAAAAGACGATTGCTGTGCTAGATTTGAGCATAATCCTCCTTGTTGTTTGCAGTTTTGTTCTCAGGACCTTTATAAGGAAAATAAAAACAAGACGTTCATGAACATGCTGATTCAACACCTGAATTCATATTTCCTGGTTTCACAAAACTGTCATAGAGGAAATAAAATCAGTCTGGCTTTAAAATAAAATACTCGCCAAAAAGATTATTTTTCTGCTGTAAGACAGTGCTTGGACATTCTACTACCTGGAGATCACCTCTTGACAACACAAGACTGCCCTCCCTAATCACTTTTCAAAACAAATCAGGGAATTGTACACAGGTGTCTTGGGTCTTTGGAAAAACGTTCCCGTTCCACAAAGTGATCTTAGCGCTACGACTATCCTAAACCTTTATTAAAGTATGGGAGTTACGATCACCTTAGCGGTACCTATGGTAAAGTATGGGAGTTACAATCACCTTAGCCGTACCTATGGTAAAGTATGGGAGTTACAATCATGACACCTTAGCGCTAAGATCGCTTATTTGAACGGGGCCCTGGAAAATAAACAAATTAAACTATTTTAAAATTTCTTGGGTATGTTTAATCAGTCCCATGAAAAAACAAGGAAACTATGCAACTTGGAGTTGGTGTATTATGATGAAGGCAGCTCCAGAAAGGTGATATGTCTCATCCTGCAACACCAACAGTCTGGGTGGGCTGTGTCTCGGGGGGGCAACACACTATAATATTATCAATATGCAGTTTGGTTGGCATATGTCGAATAGTTGTGCATTGTGGCATACTCATCTCAATGCACCGAAACTTGAAACACAAAGAAAATGCAACATCCATGTTGGTGGCGGCTGTGAAAAACTCATGCAGACTTTGATAAGGTGATCAACGTACAATAAATCCCCCTTTCTGCAAGAACACTGCACATACCAGTCATTTACTACTTCAAAATGTGGCCTGAGATTGTGTCACCCCGTACAAGTCCAACACTATCTGGTGCAGTGGAAGCAAGGCAGGACCACCATAGACATGCAGGCGATGTGGTATGCAGCAAAGAGGAATAACTCCGCCGTGCACTTGATGAGACATTCCTCATACAATTAATCTTGTATCATTTGGTGTCAGATTTATGTCCTTTTCCTTGATACTTTCATGGAATGCCACCTTAACAGCATTTTTTCCTTGCAAAATCATAATACCTAGTAATTTTTCATCATGTTCTGTTTTTAACTGTTTTTTATTTGTCTTTCGACATCCTGTACATTGAGATTATATAGTCATTACACTTAACAGTCACATTCTGATCAGTGTTGTTTTTTTAACTTGTAGGATAAAATCAACAACTGTGTGGTGAGCAAGATCCTGCTTATCATTAATGGCGTGATGAGTACTCTTGTCTTGTTTTAGTGTTCAGTATATACACCAGTCATGTGTTACGGACATGTCAAACATCACCATTGGTGCTTACCAAACTTTCAGGCACATAAACAGTTCCTTTGCATTTTCAGCCATTTGTTCTCATTATCTGTTGATCCTAGACTCTGTATGACAGAGCATGAAGGAGTCATATTGCTCATAGAAGTAATTTTTTGTGTAACAACCAACCAAAATAAACCAGAAGTACATGGGTATATGGTACTTTGCTTCATGAAACACAACCTAATCAGCCTGACCTTACGCCTAAATCCACATGAATGTTGTTTTGCTTTGGTAAGGATGATATCAGGTACTCAGAACTTTCTAATGTCCCATTGGGTATAACTTTAACATAGCCTTATGTGTGCCCCAAGCCTATGTGCTATTTATTCTCGGACTCAACTCTGTCTCCAGGATGTGGGTCTTAGTTTTTTGTAATTTCCGGCAAATTTTCTTTTTAGCATAACTATAGTTCATGAAAAGTATTGCTACCCACAGGACCATGTAACTAATAATAATAACAAACAAACTCGCAGACGAGGCCAAGTTTTTTGCAAGTTTGTTTATTATTACTTTTTATGAGTTACATGGTCCTGTGGGCTACCACATGAAATGTCAGAAGATGCTGCTGTGAAGGAGTGAGTGAGTTGGGTTTAAGGCCACTTTTAAGAGTATTCCAGGTGCATTACAGCATGCAGCTTGATGCGGATGGTGGTCACAAGGACCTGCGTAGGTGGTGGTGTTGGTGTGTGAAGGAGTTGAGTGAGTTGGGTTTAACACCGCTTTTAAGAGTATTCCAGGTATATCACAGCCTGCAGCTTGATGCGAATGGTGGTCACAAGGACCTGTGTAGGTGGTGGTGTTGGTGTGTGAAGGAGTGAGTGAGTTTGGTTTAACACCGCTTTTAAGAGTATTCCAGGTACATCACAGCCTGCAGCTTGATGTGGATGGTGGTCACAAGGACCTGTGTAGGTCAGTAGACTGATGGTGGAGGTGGCCCTGGTTACATCAACCTTATCCTTGTCTTCATCCAACTCAAACAATGACCCTGACAGTGACAGGGCTCTGAAACCTATATGCAAGACAACAGTTCTTCTAGAACTGGGCTGTTCCTGTGGGAACCCAAAGGATTTGAGACAAGTCTGGGGCTCTAAGGTCATGAGAAATCAGTATGAAATTATTTCATTTAATGTTTCAAGACATTATGACAAAGCATATAACCCTTCAGGCCTACCAGACAGTAAACATTGGAAGGAGCTGGAGGTAACAGTGGACATGTACAAATCCCTGCATGACATGTTGTTGAGACATACAATCAAGTTGGAGGAACAAAATGTTGACGATCAGAGAAGGCTCTACTTACTCCTAACAATCCTGTCAGCATGTCAACACAATGTGGAGATGATTGATGACACACTTGATTAGGTTCAAAAGCTGATTAACAAGGCACACACAACATACCAACTTGCTACATAGCCTGGTGCTGATAACACACATGACTGGTAGAAATGTGGCTATATTTATCATTTCATGTTGTGGATTGCTCTCCTATACTACTCAAATCAAGTTAAAGAACCCCCATTTCTTTCATATAACTATAGTTAATTGGTCATGAGTAGTATATATTATGAATTACATCTAGAATCAAGATTTTTTATCATGCAGAACACCCTCGTACAAACTATCTACATATGGGAATAAATATACTTATAGACATGTGAGTGAGTGAGTGAGTGAGTGAGTATAGTTGCACGCCACTTTTAGCAATATTGCAGCAATATCACAGCGGGGGACACCAGAAATGGGCTTCACACATTGTACCCATGTCGGGAATCGAACCCGGGCTTTCGGCGTGATGAGCTAACGCTTTAACCACTAGGCTACCTGACATGGGAGGTAGATATACATAATGTTCATTATATATAGAGATATTATTATTAGTTTCATTCATGGTATATAAACATTTATGTATATCATGAGGTGGCTGGCAGCGTACACTTAGTGTAGATACTGTACCGATAGGTCACAATAGTTGTAGTAAAGATTTAACGTCATATATGGTCTATATGATACATGGTACATCTGTAGGACTCAGATCGAAGTGTGTTTTTCCATCTATTGGATAGTTTTTTGCTAAGGTAGATGGCACAGCCACAATATCATAATGAATAAGTGAAATATGAGATCATTTTTTTCTATCCCCACCTTTACCCTTTGACTGAACTGATCTGAAGCTTAAGAAGTGTGAGTGAGTGAGTGAGTGAGTGAGTGAGTGAGTGAGTGAGTGGTACTCCAGTTATATCACAGCATCTCAGGTTAATATCCAACTAAAGGATAGTGAAGGGGGCTAAATTAAGGGTTATCAAAGAGACAAACAAGAACATTACACACACATATATATAAACATTTAATAATAATAATAATAATAATAATAATAATAATAATAATAATAATAATAATTCTGTCCCTTTTGACAGTAATGTGATTAAAAAGGTTCAGGAAAAACATAGCAAATATGCGGACCTCGCTCTCGAAATGTCACGATTGCATCCCAAGTACCAAGTTGTCGGACTCCCCATTGTTCTCGGAACCTTAGGTTCTCTTAAATCTGTTGACTGACATTGGGAGAGTAGCTGGGTTTGCTACCAGGAACACAGCCCTTTTGACAATCTAAGTAAAGCCCATTCCCCCCGAAAAGTTCTGGGTGAGTTCGACTAGGCAGCGCTTTCTGGGAGAAGTCCCATTCGCTGTCTGGGCTGCGTGAAGAGGGGGCAAGGGCCCTGAGCTGATGATGAGCCTAACCAGCCTGACTGTGCCAGGATCACCCAAACCCTCTTTGCTGCATTTATTTATTTTAATCTGTAAATATTAATAAAAATAATAACATCTTATGTCTGCAATTAATTTACACACAAATGTAGCTAGTTTGTACCCTGTCCTACGAGGGTGTTCTTTACACTTAAATTCTTGATTCATTGTTGATGTGATGGCTGGATTGACAATATCTAGGAAATTATCTCAGCCACGGCATGAACTGAGATTGTAACATTGACTGGGCATCAGGGACTTACCACAGTCTATCTATTTTCCAGTTGTGGGGACTCAGTTATCATTTTGACAGGTCCAGATGGGTACAATGTGTACCATTTTCTGTTGTCCCTTGCTGTCACATTCCTGGCACATTATCTAAATCAGCCTAAAAACCTCTCACTCACTCACTCACTCACTCACTCACTCACTCACTCACTTACTCACTCACTCCAAGAAGTTTACTGATATGGTTGCAGAAGCCTTTGGCTATTCTAGCTAGGATTTCAATGTTAGATTGAAAAAACCCAACCCTGACATTCTGAACTTTGGATTTCTTACCAGGATATAATACCATTTATATCTTACAAGTGCAATCAACAATTTTGATTAATTGTATTTGACTAAACTAGCCAAACCTTCTTGCATTCCCCATGTTCTTGCCTTGTAAAATATTTGTATCCATTCTATGATTTGTATGCGCATAGGATGCCACATTTTGTATCAGTAGAACCCTGAGACGTCTGCCACAGGTAAGCCAGTGTCCTACTGGTGCACTGATCCTGCTTAGACACAAGACACAGCACATGACGCATTCTACTTCAGAAAGAATGTCCAAAAACGGTATTTGTTGGGAGACAATATGACAAAGAGAGCCTGAAGTGAAACTGAGAAATCCTGACTGTTTGCTCCGGCGAATGTGTCAACACTCAAGCCCCAGTAATACAGATTCACTCGCAATCGGTGATTCATCATAGAGAAACAGACAGTTTTTGAGGACATTATGTAATTCATATTGCAGGAGTAATTTTGATTCAAGAAATATTTTGGAACGCATTTGCAATGCAAATCTTTAATGGCAATTTTAATTTTTTGAAATGTCATTTACAATTAACTGTTAAAGACAAAAGAGTAAACATGATTGTCTAAACTCTGAATGGGTTATTTTGAAAGAGGGATCAGAGTAATGCTGTTTATTTCTGCATGGGGACTAGAATAGGCAAGAATATAAACTTGATTTGCAAGACAACGGCAAAGTGCCACTTTCAAGTTTTCCCAATTCCTACATACAAATTAATGATGCTGGAATGATGTTCTGTGAACAACATCTTAATTTCAGGTTCTAGTGGTAGGCATTAAGATTCTGAAAGAAGGTACTTTATTACATTTGAGAATCCAGGCTTCGCACACACAAAAAAGCACTTTAAAATGGGAGGTTCAAGTTGACGAGCAAATTGCGCACACATTTATTGATTAAGTATCAGAAGCACTGTCCATCACCTGCATTGGGCGCTGCTTGACATTTTTCATGCAGGTCAGGGGAAAAATTTGACCTTCACCTTCAAGAAGATACCAGGATCAGAAGTAGGAAAGGTTCATCATAATCATCATCATCATCATCATCATCATCATGACTTGAAATTTATTATGAATCAAATTGTTTTGAACATTTGTGAATATTTGTATGATATAATTACAAACTGTGAGAGCTCCCAAAATGTCTGTCACACTAGATACATGAAGATCATCATCAGCTGCAGCATCCACAGCAGCATTATTTTATAAGTTCTGTAGCAGCAGCAACAGCAGCAACATTTTAATTGTCTGTATCAGCAGCACCAGCACTATTTTTTGTGAGCATCAGCATCAGCATTGTTTTAATTTTGTCTGTATCATCAACAGTAGCATTATTTTAATTGTGTCTGTATCATCAACAGTAGCATTATTTCAATTGTGTCTGTATCATCAACAGTAGCATTATTCCATTTGTGTCTGTATCATCAACAGTAGCGTCATTTTAATTTTGTCTGTATCATCAACAGTAGCATTATTTTAATTGTGTCTGTATCATCAACAGTAGCATTATTTTAATTGTGTCTGTATCATCGACAGTAGCATTATTTTAATTGTGTCTGTATCATCAACAGCAGCATTATTTTAATTGTGTCTGTATCATCAACAGCAGCATTATTTTAATTGTGTCTGTACAATCAACAGTAGCATTATTTTAATTGTGTCTGTATCATCAACATCAGCATTATTTTAATTGTGTCTGCATCATCAACATCAGCATTATTTTAATTGTGTCTGTATCATCAACATCAGCATTATTTTAATTGTGTCTTCATCATCAACAGCAGCATTATTTTAATTGTGTCTGCATCCTCAACTGCAGCAACATTATCTAATTGTGTTGTGTTGGTCATTTCTATCACCAAATTTTAATTGTGTCTGCATCATCAACACCAATAGCTTTAGTTTATTTGTCTGTATCAACAGTCAGCAACAGCAATATTTTAATTGTCTGTATCAACAGCAGCAGCAAAAATGTTCTAATTTCTTGTATCCTCAGCCGCAGCCACAGCAGTATTATTTTAATGGTCTGCATCTTCATCACCAACAGCATTATTTTATTTGTCTGTATCTACCCCAGCAACAGCATTATTTTGATTGTCTGTATCAACAGCAACAGAATTTTTTTAATTGTTTGTATCAACACCAGCAACAGCATTATTTTAATTGTCTGTATCAACAGCAATAGAATTTTTTTAATTGTGTCTATCAACAGCAGCAGCCACAGCAGCATTTTTTTAATTGTCTGCATCTTCATCACCAACAGCATTATTTTAATTGTGTCTATCAACAACAGCAGCAGCAGCCACAGCAGCATTATTTTAATTGTCTGCATCTTCATCACCAACAGCATTATTTTAATTGTGTCTATCAACAGCAGCAGCAGCCACAGCAGCATTATTTTTATTGTCTGCATCTTCATCACAACAGCATTATTCGATTGTGTCTATCAACAGCAGCAGCAGCCACAGCAGCATTATTTTAATTGTCTGTATCTTCATCACAACAGCATTATTCAATTGTGTCTATCAACAGCATCAGCCACAGCAGCATTATTTTAATTGTCTGCATCTTCATCACCAACAGCATTATTCAATTGTGTCTATCAACAGCATCAGCCACAGCAGCATTATTTTAATTGTCTGCATCTTCATCACCAACAGCATTATTTTAATTGCCTGTATCAAGAGCAACAGAATTATTTTAATTGTCTGTAGCAACAGCATTATTCAATTGTGTCAATCAACAGCAGCAGCCACAGCAGTATTATTTTAATTGTCTGCATCTTCATCACAACAGCATTATTCAATTGTGTTCATCAACAGCAGCAGCCACAGCAGTATTATTTTAATTGTCTGCATCTTCATCACAACAGCATCATTCAATTGTGTCCATCAACAGCAGCAGCCACAGCAGTATTATTTTAATTGTCTGCATCTTCATCACCAACAGCATTTATTATATTGTCCATATCAACAGCAGCAACAGCATTATTTTAATTGTCTGTATCAACAGCAGCACCATTATTTTAATTGTGTCTTCATCATCAACGGCACCATTATTTTAATTGTGTCTGCATCATCACCAAAAGCATTATTTTAATTGTCTGTATCAACAGCAACAGCATTATGTGATTGTGTCTGTTATGGTTATAAAACTTGAAATAAAGCTTAAATACCTTTAACAATACAAATACATGAGTACATGTGACCAACATTCAGTGCACATTGATCAACTATTCTAGATAAGATTCAAATTCCTGTCATAATTTATGACAAGTTGAGGAGAGTTTTATGGCCCTGTTACCGAAGCATGAAGCTGACACTAGAAGCACACTATGTCTGGCTCCTGAACAGCAGGAGATATTGTATTACCTAGACACAGATCCTGAGTAATGTCACACCACTGCGCACAGATTAGATCAAATGGATTATTTCTGTGTTTCATATGATGCTGCACACCACTGATTATCTCAGAATTATACACAGAATTCAACGAGTAGAAAACATCCAAATGTCACATCAATATTGCGTTAGAATTTCAGTCTCTACATTAACATGTCTATGTTCACCAATCTTGATATAGACTGCACAAATGGCAGGGGTCTGTATATCACGATCTTCGAAGTAATTACAACATTGTCATCAATATGTCAGCTGCAAAGAAATCAGGTACATGTTCATGACTTCTAAAATCCCTTCTTCCTTTTTAAATCAGCCACTGAAATAACCTTGACCTTTAAAAGACAATCAATCGTAGATAACAGAATTATTGTTGTTTTCTGAAAAAATGTTTCAGTTGGAAATGTTTCTTTTAGTTTCGTAACATCTAAAATTCCGTCCTTCTTTTTAAATCAGCCACTGAAATGACCTTGACCTTTAAAAGACAACCAGGCAGGAGTTTCCCTGAAGGATTGTCTTGAATCTACAAGAATTCATCGGCTAAATTCAATTAGTGGTCACTGCGGGCAGCTCTGGTGGCCAAGAGGGCCAAAACTCCCAACGAAAAATATCACACTTCCCCAGTGGCGATCTCCTGATGACAGATTTTTCCGTTTCTGTGCCATCTTAGTTTCATTCCCCACAATGAGTATTGATCGAACCCCATTGGCTGATTTTCCTCATTTTTTTTGCCCAGCATTACAGTGAAGTACGTGCTGAGGCTGGCCCTAATCTGGTGTTATTAGGCTCCTCACGACGCGGAAGTAACAGCCCGTCCACCGTTGCCACTCGGCCTCGCGTTCACGTCACACCGCTATTTCACGCTAATTGTTTTTCCAATGTGTTAGCAAGAAAAATCTAATCAATTTCACCTGATTTGAAAGTATATTCTATTATAAGGCTTTGATACATGTTTTCAGTGTCAAGAAAGTTTTGGGTAACATATGCCCATTTTTCAATGCAATTTGCTCAAGAAAATGTCTATGCCGCCTCACGCTTGATTAAATAATCATGCAAATGAATGCAAAATGCACATCCTGTTGTTTTTTTCCTGAAACTCAACCAAAGCAGAATATCGTTTGTTGTTTAGTGCCGCACTCAGCAATAAACCAGCATTATGATAAATAGCCAAGTCTGGACCAGACAATCCAGAGACTGACATCATGAACATCGATCCACACAACTGAGATATGATGGCATGCAGTCAACCAAACCAGACCACCTGATCCATTTAGTCACCTATATTCTTACCCAGCATCACCACAGGTTCTAAGGGGGCGGTCGGGTAGCCTAGTGGTTAAAGCGTTCGCTCGTCACGCCGAAGACCCGGGTTCGATTCCCGACATGGGTACAATGTGTGAAGCCCATTTCTGGTGTCCCCCGCCGTGATATTGCTGGAATATTGCTAAAAGCGGCGTAAAACCATACTCACTCACTCACTCACACGTTCTAAGCAGAACTTACTGGAAACAATCAGCACCAGAGAATAATCAGTCTTGATAATCTGCTGAAACAGATCCCGTTTGGCGTAAAAGGTAAAATAGAATCGAAAATTATAGGAATAGATCACTGATAATCAGTGAGTGAGTGAGTGAGTTTGTTTTTATGCCGCTTTTAGCAATATTCCAGCAATATCACGGCGGGTGACACCAGAAATGGGCTTCACACATTGTACCCATGTCGGGAATCGGACCTGGGTCTTCGGCGTGACGAGCGAACGCTTTCACCACTGGGCTACCCAACTGCCCTTCTGATAATCAGTGATGACACTTGGTGTTCCAGGGAAGTGTGTGATGCCCTAGCAGTAGACAAACACACAGAACAAGGAACAGAACATAGGAGGAGATGATGCAGGACTTGACTGTTGACTGCATGTCACTGTACTCAGGCATCATGGATGGTCACTCCTGATATCAATCACTGGATTATTTACAGCAGCTGGAATATAGCTGATTGCAGAGTTAAACAACAAACAAACAAATCTAAATGTGAAGCTTTGAAATGTGCAGCTTCCGACTGTTCAGCTTCTAAAGGTGTAGCTTCCAACAGTTCAGCTAGCTTCTAAATGTGTAGCTTCCAACTGTTCAGCTTCTAAATGGGTAGCTTCCAACTGTTCAGCTTCTAAATGTGTAGCTTCCAAACGTTCAGCTTCTAAACATGTAGCTTCCAACTGTTCAGCTTCTAAAGGTGTAGCTTCCAACTGTTCAGCTAGTTTCTAAACGTGTAGCTTCCAACTGTTCAGCTAGTTTCTAAACATGTAGCTTCCAACAGTTCAGCTAGTTTCTAAACATGTAGCTTCCAACTGTTAAGCTTCTAAACGTGTTGCTTCCAACTGTTCAGCTTCAAAATGTGTAGCTTCCAAATGTTCAGCTTCTAAACATGCAGCTTCCAACTATTCAGCTTCTAAACATGTATCTTCCAACTGTTAAGCTTCTAAACATGTAGCTTCCAACTGTTCAGCTTCAAAATGTGTAGCTTCCAACTGTTCAGCTTCTAAATGTGTAGCTTCCAACTGTTCAGCTTCTAAATGTGTAGCTTCCAACTGTTAAGCTTCTAAATGTGTAGCTTCCAACTGTTCAGCTTCTGAACATGTAGCTTCCAACTGTTCAGCTTCTAAATGTGTAGCTTCCAACTGTTCAGCTTCAAAATGTGTAGCTTCCAAATGTTCAGCTTCTAAACATGCAGCTTCCAACTATTCAGCTTCTAAACATGTATCTTCCAACTGTTAAGCTTCTAAACATGTAGCTTCCAACTGTTCAGCTTCAAAATGTGTAGCTTCCAACTGTTCCGCTAGTTTCTAAACATGTAGCTTCCAACAGTTCAGCTAGTTTCTAAACATGTAGCTTCCAACTGTTAAGCTTCTAAATGTGTAGCTTTCAACTGTTAAGCTTCTAAATGTGTAGCTTCCAACTGTTCAGCTAGCTTCTAAACATGTAGCTTCCAACTGTTAAGCTTCTAAACGTGTTGCTTCCAACTGTTCAGCTTCAAAATGTGTAGCTTCCAAATGTTCAGCTTCTAAACATGCAGCTTCCAACTATTCAGCTTCTAAACATGTATCTTCCAACTGTTAAGCTTCTAAACATGTAGCTTCCAACTGTTCAGCTTCAAAATGTGTAGCTTCCAACTGTTCAGCTTCTAAATGTGTAGCTTCCAACTGTTCAGCTTCTAAATGTGTAGCTTCCAACTGTTAAGCTTCTAAATGTGTAGCTTCCAACTGTTCAGCTTCTGAACATGTAGCTTCCAACTGTTCAGCTTCTAAATGTGTAGCTTCCAACTGTTCAGCTTCTAAATGTGTAGCTTCCAACTGATCAGCTTCTAAACGTGTAGCTTCTGTGTATATATATTTGAAACTTCCAAACATGCAGTTTCTTAATGTTAAGCTTCTAAATGCCTACAATTGTGTGTTTAGCTTCTACATAACTTGTTTCTAAATGTTTAGTTCATAACTGTTTATGGCGTGCCTACGAGAGGGTGTAGTTTGTAAATGCCAACATGAATGTTTAGCTTCTAAATATAAAAATGAACTGTTAACTTCTAAATTCCGACATTTGTCATCAACTGCTGCAAAGTGCTATATTATGTTACAATATGAAGGCGCCAAAACTTTATCACTGGCCTAGTCTTTAAAGATATATATATGATCAGGTACAAAATACTTAAGTAACCTTCAAAACTGTCTGAACAAGAAACTCGAAAAAATATATTCAACAGCAATTCTTGCATGGATTTACAATCCAGGGCTAATACAACCATAGGGCGACTTCAAAACATTTTTGATAAAATATATTATCTGCTTTATTTGTGTTGATTGCGCCTACAAAGGTATATAAACAATTGTGGATTAAGAGATTTCTAGAATGTTTTCACTGAGGAACAGTAAGGATAAAATCTGGTATTTTAAAGAGAGACATATATGTCATGAAAATATATCCGTCAAAACTCATAGCAATAAACAAATCACCCTGAAGACCTCATTGAATCCCTTCTGGGGCTTATCATTACTCATTGCTCCTAAAACATCATTTTTCAAACTGGCATTTCTCATAAGAATGTTAAACAAACTGACCCCGGTGGAGCCGTTGAGCTATGTCTACCTGTGGTGTGTGTGTGTCACCTTCACAACTAAGATGACATAACTCGACAGAGGGGCATTACAGGGGAGTTAGCCATCTGTGAAATACTCCGTCTTCCATTTAGAGACCACAGACAGTTGAAACGGCGCGTAATCCCGGCAATTTAGTATAACGGTGGATTATGACATTTGGACGTCACAGGTGAGCGCCACGAGATGTTTATCTTGGTAACGACAAGCGTCAGAGGGACAGGTGGGAGGCATAAACCCCAGAGCTGGTGTCTTACAGCTTAGTCTCTCAGTGGGGAGTACACACCCACATCTGTAATACACACAACAGTTTAGTTCAAAATTGATCTGAGACGATTTCTCACCTGGTACATTCTCCATAGGTCGTATTGTAATTACTGGAAACATATGTTCACCACTTTGGTCGTACCGTAATTACTGGAAACCACTTTGGATACATAAAACCACAACTGTTTTATATCTGGTCACTTTCTAATCTGATTGGTGATTTAATCGTTTCATATGAAATTGATTTAAATATTACACATATCCTCTGCAGCTCCAGGAATAGAACATAACCTTGTATACATGATTACTTAACATGTCTATATTTACAACCGCTTCCATGGTCTAGTGGGAGAGTGTCATACCAAAAGACGTTAAAAGATGGTACTTGTTGTTACCCTGTCTGGCGCTCAGCATTAAGGGGCTAAAACAAGGACTGGTGGGCTCGGAGTCAGTATACTGTGTCTGAGTGGGGTATTCATGTTAAACTGCGGCAGGATATCTCAGTGGGCTAGCACTATAAATCGTCATCAGTCCTAGTACAAACAGCCCCACACACGTGCATCCACGTCGCTATATTAGTACGATAATCTTAAACTTGACGTTAAACCCCATTCACCTCACCTCTGTATTTACATTTGGTGTTATCTTAATATAATAAATTTCTAATAATTTCCATGAGATTGTTTAATCATATTGGTATCAAGCAACACTGCTGTAAAAAGTGAATATACTTAGATTCATCGTTGCGGTTTAAAAATATTAAAAATCAATTTGAATACCTGGAATAAAATATCTCACAGAATTGTTAAACAGATTTCAATCAAAAAGGTTATTTGTTATCATTTGAATGCTTTGAGTGAGCGAGTGAGTGTGGTTTTTACGCACTTTTAGCAATATTCCAACAATATCAAGGCGGGGGACACCAGAAATGGGCTTCACACATTGTACCCATGTCGGGAATCGAACCGGGATTTTCGGCGTGACAAGCGAACGCTTTAACCACAAGGCTACACGACCTCCCCTGAAGTATTCATACAAAGCCAAAATTTCTTATCTCGCTATAACAGACTGTTGTTTACACACAAATACTTTTGCAATCACCATTCAGTCACTGTTCATGCTAGCATAAGATAATGTCGATATTATCCCGCCATCTTGAAGCATGTTAGGATTTCTTTCATCCAACGCTAAGCGAATCTTGAATGCATACTACCATTTTAAGAAAAATTAAGATTACTTCTTTTCAAGGAACAAAACTTTATTTATCATTTTGGTTTGTTTTCTTTTCAAATGTGTATTTTCTCATGCAATCCTATCTGAACATCTGTATTTGTAGACAAAAACATGTTTTAAAATAATCAATGTTTACTTTTTTCATTTGTAACGTTTACACGTAATCTCTTCATGTTTAATCTACTGCCGTCTGAACAGAACTAATGAGAATACCAATCTGAAAATGTTAATAGGGAAAAGAGGTAGAACCGATTTTTTGTTTTCATTTTTTTCACTGTCCAACTGATAATAATGTGACTGCCAATCGAACAAAAAGAAAGTTATGTTTATTTTTGTTGATACAACCTCAGACTGTCAGACTTAAAGAAGTGTAGCTGATTATGAAAATAACCTTGTGGGATACAAGGATTAAAAGATTGTCCCTAGCTTGAAACTGCTGGCTATCAAACTTGACTCAACAAGGTGAAGAGGTCTGGGAAACACTGACAAAAGGTTCTGTTTATATGAGGGGCGGTCGGGTAGCCTAGTGGATAATGCGTTCACTCGTCACGCTGAAGACCCGGTTTGATTCCCAAAATGGGTACAATGTGTGAAGCCCATTTCTGGTGTCTCCTGCCGTGATATTGCTGGAATATTGCTAAAAGCAGCGTAAAACTATACTCACTCTGTTTATATGATATTTTCATTTCTGACTGATTCTCGGACACAAGTTCATATCCTGATGAAGGATTTCATTAAACACACAACAAAGACTGACCTTTAGTCCATCACGCAGACCATGAAACAAATATATCCAATACTGACTGACTGACTGAGATGACTCCATGCCCTGCTACACTGACAAGGTAAAGATGTCATCTGTGGGATGACTCCATGCCCTGCTACACTGACAAGGTAAGGATGTCATCTGTGGGATGACTCTACGCCCTGCTACACTGACAAGGTAAAGATGTCATCTGTGGGATGACTCCATGCCCTGCTACACTGACAAGGTAAGGATGTCATCTGTGGGATGACTCCATGCCCTGCTACACTGACAAGGTAAAGATGTCATCTGTGGGATGACTCCATGCCCTGCTACACTGACAAGGTAAAGATGTCATCTGTGGGATGACTCCATGCCCTGCTACACTGACAAGGTAAGGATGTCATCTGTGGGATGACTCCATGCCCTGCTACACTGACAAGGTAAGGATGTCATCTGTGGGATGATTCCGTAACCTGCTACACTGACAAGGTAAGGATGTCATCTGTGGGATGACTCCACGCCCTGCTACACTGACAAGGTAAAGACGTCATTTGTGGGATGACTCCACACTCTGCTTCATTGACAAGGTAAGGATGTCATCTGTGGGATGACTCCACACCCTGCTACACTGACAAGGTAAGGATGTCATCTGTGGGATGACTCCGTAACCTGCTACACTGACAAGGTAAAGATGTCATCTGTGGGATGACTCCACACCCTGCTACACTGACAAGGTAAGGATGTCATCTGTGGGATGACTCCACGCCCTGCTACACTGACAAGGTAAAGACGTCATTTGTGGGATGACTCCACACCCTGCTTCATTGACAAGGTTAGGATGTCATCTGTGGGATGACTCCGTAACCTGCTACAATAACGTGAAATATAACAATACTTTTATATGTAAAACAGCTTCAAGACTCTCTCTTATGCCTTGTCAAAAGGCTTTGATTTGTTGATGTGTAAAGTGTGTATTGCTTGCAGTAACATGTTACACGACAAGGCTTCACACACGGAGCCTGTGTTTACCATTATGCAAAACGGCGGCAGACAAATAGAGGGATATCACTCCCAGCTTACAAAATGTTACAGCAAAAACTAAGAAAAATGTTTTGACAGATGGTAAAAATATTCTAATATTATGCCACCCAGTGTCCTTCAGGGGACCAGACATTTCCCATGATGCCATGCTGTATAGGAAACAGCTCTGCGATTCTTATCTTGCTGAAATTGCTGGTTAGGTAGAGTGGAGTGTGATGTTCAAACTGTAATGTATGGTCCATTTATCCCACAGTTAAACACTCGTATCTCACGGTTAAGAAGTATTCTCTTTGATGCCATATTATAATAATAATAATAATAAAAGTTTCTGTTGTTTTGTTTTCAGGGGAACTCTGATATATTGGTTTTAATTTGGATTTGAAGATTCTGTCAGAACGGTTTGGCTTTTGATATTTGTTATGAATAACATGAATATTGTATGTCGCTATGCAGCCTTATCTCGCTCCAGAGGGGCTGTTAGGGCAGAAATGGTCTCCAGTGCCAATGATTTTTATACTTGATGCTCTAAGTGGTCCCACAGTATGACGAGTACAGGGACCTGTGACTGACACGGCATGAACACCGATTCTAGGCCCTGACCTCACCAATTGTGCAATTGTACAGATGACAGGGATTGTGTCAATGTACAGATGTCAGGGATTGTGTCAATGTACAGATGTCAGAGATTGTGTCAATGTACAGATGTCAGGGATTGTGTCAATGTATAGATGTCAGTGATTGTGTCGATATACAGATGTCAGGGATTGTGTCAATGTATAGATGTCAGGGATTGTATCAATGTACAGATGTCAGGGATTGTGTCAATGTATAGATGTCAGAGATTGTGTCGATGTACAGATATCAGGGATTGTGTCGATGTACAGATGTCAGGGATTGTGTCGATGTACAGATGTCAGGGATTATGTCGATGTACAGATGTCAGGGATTATGTCGATGTACAGATGTCAGGAATTGTGTCGATGTACAGATGTCAGGGATTGTGTCGATGTATAGATTTCAGAGATTGTGTCATTGTACAGATCTCAGCACATTGTCATTGTACAGATTTCTGTGATTGTGTCATTGTACAGATCTCAGCACATTGTGTCAATGTACAGATCTCAGCAAATAGTGTCATTGTATAGATTCAGAGATTGTGTCATTGTACAGAGGTCAGAGATTGTGTCATTGTACTGATTTCTGTGATTGTGTCAATATATTTTAACTGTAGGCTGTGGCTGAAGCGATTTTAAACCACACCGCAGTGAGTGTGTCATTGTACTTCAACACACCTGAGTGATTGTGTTATTGTACTTGAACATACCTCACTGGTTGTGTCATTGAACTTTAACAATGTTTATGATGTCCTAAGATTGCTGTAAGGGATCTACTGGATGCAAAATCCTGCATCCTATATGCCATTCGGACTGAGAAAATCTGTATGTATGTTTAGGAATGAATACTGTTATTATTAATTTGGTAACACTTAAAAAATTAATTTTCATACATAATCATTTAAAAAATTCAATACACAATCAAATTCTTCACTATCTTTTGGTGCAAGCACTTGTTGTTTCAGTCGGAAAATTTAAAATCTGTTTAAAACTAAAGGCATCTGAACATGCACAATTTTTAAATCACTTGTTGTAGAGGTCTGTCTCAGTATTGATTGGGGATCTGGTATGTGCTTCAAAGCATTGCAAACCAACCAGATTTTCAAAAGTTTTTGGTGGGGCAAGTTTGAGTATGTCTTTAAGTACTACTTCAACAAAAAAACATGAGTTAAATTTATATGTGATAGTACAACCAAGGAATAAAGCTGTTTTATTTGACTAAACCTTGTTATATTCAAGTTTTGACATTTCTCGGGGAACGCCATTTTGAAGCATGAGACCCCAATTTCTCTACCCTCCTTTCTTCGGACTCCTGCAATTAAAGGTTGCGAGTCCCTGGACCCCCAAAATAAATAGCCCATGAGAAATCAAGTGCCACACCTCAGTGACTGAGATGAACCAATCTGATTAAAATCAGATCTTAATTCTAGCTACCGCTAAACAAACATCTGACGACACCCCATTACAGGTCACGTCAGACCGACCTTGCACAAACTTTGAACGACCAATGGAATGACTGACAAGAAGTCGACATTAGCCAATCAGAAGGCAGCTTTCTTGTGCTTTACGGCACTAATTTCAAATTGGCGACTAGGCTTTGAAACATATTTTGACAAATTCTCATTAAATTTTTTATACCTGAACAGAAGAACAATCTGGAATGGCTAACAGATGGTCCAGATTGTGTGGATTCAGTCGTTAAGCCCCTAATTATCGTTCGGAATTCCTCGTGTTAACGTTTTCGAGGTTGCATGATTTGAAATCCCATTCCGACTGTCACTTTCATGATCTGGTAAGCGACACTGTGATTGGTCGGATGAAAGGTCGTTCTGATGTGACCTGTAAATGGGTGTCCTCAGATCTTTGTTTAGCAGCTGCGAGAACTAAGGTCTGATTTGAATGACAATGGAGATGAGCATGAAACAAAGTCAATGATAGTTCCACTGTACTGGGTGGAAGGATGGAACATGTAAGCAGGCTATGGCAGGCTGAACTGTTAACAAACATAAATAAAATATAAACTTTTCCCTGTCCCTACAAAGGTATAGTACTAACCCTACTTGTTTGTTTGTTTGTTGTAATAATATTCCAATATTCCAGCTATATGAAGGCAGTCTGTAAATAATCGAGTCTGGACCAGACAATCCAGTGATTGACATCATGAGCATCGATCCACGCAACTGTTTGTTTGTTTGTTGTTTAACGCCGCACTCAGCAATAATCCCGCTATATGATGGCACTTTGTAAATAATTGACTCTGGACCAGACAATTCAGTGATTGACATCATGAGCATCAATCTATACAATTGGGATATGATGACATGCATCAACTCAGATCTTCACAGGTCACTATACCAACAGGACCAACCATTTAATATTCTGGGCTGGGGATGGGGTGGTTGTTTTTTGGGGCTGGGGATGGGGTGGTAGGTGTTTTGGGCTGGGGATGGGGTGGTTGGTTTTTGGGGGGTGGGGTGATGGGTGCTAGATTTTTTCAGGAAATAATCATTTGTTCTCAGGTCTTACAATAATATCAGTTGTTCACTGCATATACCTGATGTCCTGAAAAACGAAATTGTGAAACGATAAATTCAACTGTTCGGCTCTGCCTTTCATGAGAAAATAAAGAAAACAATTTAAAGCTTCAGTGTCATCATTCCATGTGGTAGGTGTTTTTGGGTGGGGATGGGGTGGTTGTTTTTAGGGGCTAGGGATGGGGTGGTAGGTGTTTTGGGGTGGGGATGGGGTGGTAGGTGTTTTGAGCTGGGGATGGGGTGGTAGGTTTTTTGGGATGGGGATGGGGTGGTAGGTGTTTTGGGCTGGGGATGGGGTGGTAGGTGTTTTGGGGTTGGGGATGGGGTGGTAGGTGTTTTGGGCTGGGGATGGGGTGGTAGGTGTTTTGGGCTGGGGATGGGGTGGTAGGTGTTTTGGGGTTGGGGATGGGGTGGTTGTTTTTAGGGGCTGGGTCGGGTGGTAGGTGTTTTGGGCTGGGGATGGGGTGGTAGGTGTTTTGGACTGGGGATGGGGTGGTAGGTGTTTTGGGGGTGGGGATGGGGTGGTAGGTGTTTTTGGGGTGGGGATGGGGTGGTAGGTGTTTTGGGCTGGGGATGGGGTGGTAGGTGTTTTGGGCTGGGGATGGGGTGGTAGGTGTTTTGAGCTGGGAATGGGGTGGTAGGTGTTTTGGGCTGGGGATGGGGTGGTAGGTGTTTTGGGCTGGGGATGGGGTGGTAGGTGTTTTGGCTGGGGATGGGGTGGTAGGTGTTTTGGGGGTGGGGATGGGGTGGTAGGTGTTTTGGGGGTGGGGATGGGGTGGTAGGTGTTTTGGGGGTGGGGATGGGGTGGTAGGTGTTTTGGGGGTGGGGATGGGGTGGTAGGTGTTTTGGGCTGGGGATGGGGTGGTAGGTGTTTTGGGCTGGGGATGGGGTGGTAGGTGTTTTGGGGGTGGGGATGGGGTGGTAGGTGTTTTGGGGGTGGGGATGGGGTGGTAGGTGTTTTGGGGGTGGGGATGGGGTGGTAGGTGTTTTGGGCTGGGGATGGGGTGGTAGGTGTTTTGGGCTGGGGATGGGGTGGTAGGTGTTTTGGGCTGGGGATGGGGTGGTAGGTGTTTTGGGGGTGGGGATGGGGTGGTAGGTGTTTTGGGCTGGGGATGGGGTGGTAGGTGTTTTGGGCTGGGGATGGGGTGGTAGGTGTTTTGGGCTGGGGATGGGGTGGTTGATGTTTTGGGCTGGGGATGGGGTGGTAGGTGTTTTGGGGGTGGGGATGGGGTGGTTGGTGTTTGGGGTGGGGATGGGGTGGTAGGTGTTTTGGGCTGGGGATGGGGTGGTAGGTGTTTTGGGCTGGGGATAGGGTGGTTGGTTTTTTTGGCTGGGGATGGGGTGGTAGGTGTTTTGGGCTGGGGATGGGGTGGTAGGTGTTTTGGGCTGGGGATGGGGTGGTAGGTGTTTTGGGGGTGGGGATGGGGTGGTTGGTGTTTTGGGCTGGGGATAGGGTGGTAGGTGTTTTGGGCTGGGGATGGGGTGGTAGGTGTTTTGGGCTGGGGATGGGGTGGTAGGTGTTTTGGGCTGGGGATGGGGTGGTTGGTTTTTTTGGCTGGGGATGGGGTGGTAGGTGTTTTGGGCTGGGAATGGGGTGGTAGGTGTTTTTGGCTGGGGATGGGGTGGTTGTTTTTTTGGGGGGTGGAGTGATGGGGTGATTTTTTCAGGAAATAATTATTTGTTCTCAGGTCTTACAATAATATCAGTTGTTCACTGCATATATTTGATGTCCTGAAAAACGAAATTGTGAAAAGAAAAATTCAACTGTTCGGCTCTGCCTTTCATGAGAAAATAAAGAAAACAATTTAAAGCTTCAGTGTCATCATTCCATGTTTGGGTACAAGGAGACTGTGATGTTATTTTGGGCACAATTACCTCACATCTACCTTTATTATCATCACATGTTTTTTTCTCAAGCAGGCAAAGATAAAATGATTTGATACTTCTGATGTGAGTTCTCTCATTGCCTACATCAAACAAAACATCCAAATAAACCCATACACAATGTGTTTCTGATTTCAAAGCTCTTTTGGAAAGGTGAATGTGATCTTGTATAAAAGATTAAATATTAGCTATCTTTAGATCTACGGTAAGTTTATTGCAAAGAATGTTCTTGCAGATCTTGTTCCTGACTTCATCGTTTGTACATGACATCAAAAAGCAAACCAACGCAGATAAAACAACAGCATCTACCATAAGGTTCTTTTATTTTTTTATCTGATGGCTACAAGTTTTTTGATGTAGGAATACTATCTGTCATAAGAAATGAGGGTTGATGGTGAACTTAACTCTTATTGTGTAATTGCAGAAAATTGATGCATTTCTCCTCACACCTAATGGCGGTAGGTAGGAAAATATATCAAAACACACCCAGACTCGGACAGTTTCTCACTCGTCTGTTTGAAGCGAGTCAGAAATACAAAATATTCTTCTTTGATATAGGTCCAACGTCTGACCCAGCTCTGCAGTTGTAATTATTTTCTAACTAACTTTGAATATTTATGTTTTGAGATCAGAATCCTCTTTGATGTTCCTCCAGAATAGACCAGTGCCCATGTCATAGACCAACTCGTGATGTCTTCTGTCCACAAATTACAATAGGAAATGTTGCTTGGCCTAAATAGGGTATCAGCTGCTGGAATGGGTCTACAGGATCCTATGAAGTAATTGATAATGATATTAAAGCATCTAAGACTGAACACAAAACTGGTGTTACTGACTAATTAAGACTTCTTGGTAAGTGAGTGTCATTAGACTGGAAATATTTCTGAAAGTCTTGGGGCATGTGTGGTGTGGTGTGGTGTGTAAGGGTGTGGCATCGAAGGGTGATGTGCGGAATGATGTGGTGTGGTGTGGTGTGGTGTGGTGTGGAAGGATGTAGTGTGGTGTGAAAGGATGTGTTGTGTTGTGTTGTGTTGTGTTGTGGTGTGGTGTGGAAGGATGTAGTGTGGTGTGGTGTGGTGTGGTGTGGTGTGGTGTGGTGTGGTGTGGTGTGGTGTGGTATGGTGTGGTGTGGAAGGATGTAGTGTGGTGTGGTGTGGTGTGGTGTGGTGTGGTGTGGTGTGGTGTGGTATGGTGTGGTGTGGAAGGATGTAGTGTGGTGTGGTGTGGTGTGGTGTGGAAGGATGTAGTGTGGTGTGGTGTGGTGTGGTGTGGTGTGGTGTGGTGTGGTGTGGTGTGGAAGGATGTAGTGTGGTGTGGTGTGGTGTGGTGTGGTGTGGTGTGGTGTGGTGTGGTATGGTGTGGTGTGGAAGGATGTAGTGTGGTGTGGTGTGGTGTGGTGTGGAAGGATGTAGTGTGGTGTGGTGTGGTGTGGTGTGGTGTGGTGTGGTGTGGTGTGGAAGGATGTAGTGTGGTGTGGTGTGGAAGGATGTAGTGTGGTGTGGTGTGGTGTGGTGTGGTGTGGTGTGGTGTGGTGTGGAAGGATGTAGTGTGGTGTGGTGTGGAAGGATGTAGTGTGGTGTGGTGTGGTGTGGTGTGGTGTGGTGTGGTGTGGTGTGGTGTGGTGTGGAAGGATGTAGTGTGGTGTGGTGTGGAAGGATGTAGTGTGGTGTGGTGTGGTGTGGTGTGGTGTGGTGTGGTGTGGAAGGATGTAGTGTGGTGTGGTGTGGTGTGGTGTGGTGTGGTGTGGTGTGGTGTGGTGTGGTGTGGAAGGATGTAGTGTGGTGTGGTGTGGAAGGATGTAGTGTGGTGTGGTGTGGTGTGGTGTGGTGTGGTGTGGTGTGGTGTGGTGTGGTGTGGTG
Source organism: Haliotis rufescens (assembly GCF_023055435.1). NCBI lineage: Eukaryota > Metazoa > Mollusca > Gastropoda > Lepetellida > Haliotidae > Haliotis > Haliotis rufescens. Next base: position 35,426,435 of record NW_025964372.1, on the reverse strand, counting down.
TGGAAGGATGTAGTGTGGTGTGGTGTGGTGTGGTATGATGTGGTGTGGTGTGGTGTGGTGTGGTGTGGTGTGGTGTGGAAGGATGTAGTGTGGTGTGGTGTGGTGTGGTGTGGTGTGGTGTGGAAGGATGTAGTGTAGTGTGGTGTGGTGTGGAAGGATGTAGTGTGGTGTGGTGTGGTGTGGTGTGGTGTGGAAGGATGTAGTGTAGTGTGGTGTGGTGTGGAAGGATGTAGTGTGGTGTGGTGTGGTGTGGTGTGGTGTGGTGTGGAAGGATGTAGTGTGGTGTGGTGTGGTGTGGTGTGGAAGGATGTAGTGTAGTGTGGTGTGGTGTGGTGTGGAAGGATGTAGTGTGGTGTGGTGTGGTGTGGTGTGGTGTGGTGTGGTGTGGAAGGATGTAGTGTGGTGTGGTGTGGTGTGGTGTGGTGTGGTGTGGTGTGGAAGGATGTAGTGTGGTGTGGTGTGGTGTGGTGTGGTGTGGAAGGATGTAGTGTGGTGTGGTGTGGTGTGGTGTGGTGTGGAAGGATGTAGTGTGGTGTGGTGTGGTGTGGTGTGGTGTGGTGTGGTGTGGTGTGGAAGGATGTAGTGTGGTGTGGTGTGGAAGGATGTAGTGTGGTGTGGTGTGGTGTGGTGTGGTGTGGTGTGGTGTGGTGTGGTGTGGTGTGGTGTGGTGTGGAAGGATGTAGTGTGGTGTGGTGTGGTGTGGTATGATGTGGTGTGGTGTGGTGTGGTGTGGTGTGGTGTGGTGTGGAAGGATGTAGTGTGGTGTGGTGTGGTGTGGTGTGGTGTGGTGTGGAAGGATGTAGTGTGGTGTGGTGTGGTGTGGTGTGGTGTGGTGTGGTGTGGTGTGGTGTGGAAGGATGTAGTGTGGTGTGGTGTGGTGTGGTGTGGAAGGATGTAGTGTGGTGTGGTGTGGTGTGGTGTGGTGTGGTGTGGTGTGGAAGGATGTAGTGTGGTGTGGTGTGGTGTGGTGTGGTGTGGTGTGGAAGGATGTAGTGTGGTGTGGTGTGGTGTGGTGTGGTGTGGTGTGGTGTGGTGTGGTGTGGTGTGGAAGGATGTAGTGTGGTGTGGTGTGGAAGGATGTAGTGTGGTGTGGTGTGGTGTGGTGTGGTGTGGTGTGGTGTGGAAGGATGTAGTGTGGTGTGGTGTGGTGTGGTGTGGTGTGGTGTGGTGTGGTGTGGTGTGGTGTGGTGTGGTGTGGTGTGGAAGGATGTAGTGTGGTGTGGTGTGGAAGGATGTAGTGTGGTGTGGTGTGGTGTGGTGTGGTGTGGTGTGGTGTGGTGTGGTGTGGTGTGGTGTGGTGTGGTGTGGAAGGATGTAGTGTGGTGTGGTGTGGAAGGATGTAGTGTGGTGTGGTGTGGTGTGGTGTGGTGTGGTGTGGTGTGGTGTGGTGTGGAAGGATGTAGTGTGGTGTGGTGTGGTGTGGTGTGGTGTGGTGTGGTGTGGTGTGGTGTGGTGTGGTGTGGTGTGGTGTGGTGTGGTGTGGTGTGGTGTGGAAGGATGTGGTGTGGTGTGGTGTGGAAGGATGTAGTGTGGTGTGGTGTGGTGTGGTGTGGTGTGGAAGGATGTAGTGTGGTGTGGTGTGGTGTGGTGTGGTGTGGTGTGGTGTGGTGTGGTGTGGAAGGATGTAGTGTGGTGTGGTATGGTGTGGTGTGGAAGGATGTAGTGTGGTGTGGTGTGGTGTGGTGTGGTGTGGTGTGGTGTGGAAGGATGTAGTGTGGTGTGGTGTGGTGTGGTGTGGTGTGGTGTGGTGTGGTGTGGTGTGGTGTGGTGTGGTGTGGAAGGATGTAGTGTGGTGTGGTGTGGAAGGATGTAGTGTGGTGTGGTGTGGTGTGGTGTGGTGTGGTGTGGTGTGGTGTGGTGTGTGTGGTGTGGTGTGGTGTGGTGTGGTGTGGTGTGGTGTGGTGTGGTGTGGTGTGGTGTGGTGTGGAAGGATGTTGTGTGGTGTAGAAGGATGTGGTGTGGAAGGGTGGTGTAGGCTTGTGAATGAGGAAGTCAAAGACCCATGGTGCATTGAAAATGTCCATCGGAGAAATAGTTTGGAATATTGCTATCAACATTCTGCCTCTTGGTACTGATGTCTTCTTTTTCATAATAATTTAGGCAGCAATAAAAATGTACCATTCACTAACTCCATATCACATCATATAGAGTACCCAATCACATCATGTAGAGTACCCATTCACATCATATAGAGTACCCATTCACTAACTCCATATCACATCATATAGAGTACCCAATCACATCATACAGAGTACCCAATCACATCATATAGAGTACTCAATCACATCATATAGAGTACCCATTCACATTATATAGAGTACCTATTCACTAACTCCATATCACAACATATAGAGAACGACCACCTCCTTGGCCTAGTGGAAGTGCGTCCGCCGGGGAGCAGAAGGTCTAGGGTTCGATCCCCAGGCAGCTTCATACCAAAAGACATGGAAAGATGGGACTTGTTGTTACCCTGTCTGGCGCTCGGCTTTAAGGGGCTAAAACAAGGACTGATCAGCTTGGAGTCAGAAAGCTGTGTCTGAGTCGGGTATTCATGTTAAACTGCGGCATGGTATCTCAGTGAGCTAGCACTATAAGCAGCCACACGCACGCACGCACGCATGCACGCACGCACGCACGCACGCACGCACACACGCACGTGCAATAATCTTGGAAGTTAAACCCCATTTCACCTCACCTCATCTCATATAGAGTATCCTTTCACTGACAGGCATGATTTATTAACGATAGTAATATGGAATAATCGGGTGATCCTTCACAGTTTTTGAGTGGTATATTATATTGGGTACTCCAGTGGACCAACGCACTGTTTCACTGTTTAGGGGGTGGTGGGGTGTCCTTGAGCTCTGTTTCCCATGTCGTTTGTCTGTTTTCTCCATTTTGAGGAGTTCGTTCTTGTACTTATCGCCAGCAAATCAACTGTAACAGTATTTAAAACAATGTGAAGGCTAAATTCCCTCCATGCAACATCCAAGGGGAAGTCGGTGAGATTACAATGCCACATGCAAAACCTTCCAGAAACACAAATATCTGGACTTACAATTCAAAATGAAACACCCAAACAGCATAATCGTGCATGAAGCTATCAGTAATCAAGTCGAAACAATGCACGCTGGAAACTACAAAATGCATTGTTGGAGTCTGCAACTACACTTAGAGCTGTTGTAGCCCCCTCTAATGGTGGGCCTAGCCTGGTAGTCGCTAGTACTCAGATGCTAATGATGTGCTTCTCTCCACTGATACTTGCGTCTTGTCCTGCTCAAAAACATGGATGCTACCTGTTAAAACAATCACAATTGTTGTTTTTTCCTTTTCGCAAATTGAAGTCTCGTCAACCCACGTCATTCAGCGGGGAAACCTTTCTATATGTGCTAAAAAGAAAATACAAATTAGGTACTATATCCCAGCTACAATTTGTGCTATAAAAACAACAACAGTAATGTTTATTTGTAGAATGGCCAAGCGGAAGAACACTGACTTGATCTCGTCAACAGATGCAGATTTGTAACACTTTGTGTTTCTTCAACCAATGACAAAAATGCCGAAGACAGCAGATATTATGCAGATAGCTCCTTGGTGTTTGGTAGAATGTATTCCTGGCAGATCTCTGTCCCACCCAGGCATACCGAGACCACCTGAACACACATCTGACACTGCCAAATGAGGTCTCTTGCATGATAAGTAGCATGACAGATAGGGAAATAGTATTTGCTCAACATCAAAACATAGGTAGCATTCTGACCCAGCATCGGTTCTTACTTCACCTCAAACCTGTATAGGCCAACCAAGTGCAAAGTTTACTTCCAAACTTTTTTCTCGATTCATTTAATGTCAAAGACATCCACACTACCTAAAACATATGTGAAGTCTCTGTTATTCTTTACAGTTTGACTTCAATCGGATTGAGGTCTGCAGCAGGTTCCAGCATGACCTCAAATGTTGATATGTTTACAACGTATGCATGATTGAGTAATTTACTCCATCACTAAAGTCAGTTTTTCCCAAATGATTGTAGGTTATAGTTGGGAAAAATCTTGTGAACATACATATAAATATATAACCTTTCTCAAATGATACTTTGAAACCTTAAATCTCGAGGAATTTAGATTAGTTTTAAAATTGTTTCATCTTCACAGTCTCTTTCTGTTTTTGTCAATATCTATTTATGACTTAATTGGAATTAGAAAACTCAGCAAATCCAGAACCTGACTGTTAACATCCAACTTGTGGAGTGGCCTAATGGTTAAAGTGTTATCTTGTCATACTGAAGACTGGGGTTCAATTCCCACATGGGCAACATAGGTGGGAGACCAATCTTGGGTTCATCCACTGTGATATGTATTGAATATTGCTGCAATGTCCATTATTGATGTTTGTTTGTTGTTTGTTAATGTGTTGTTTAAGTCAACAAACCTGACCTACCGATCCCATTAGTCACCTCTTACGACAAGCATATTGCCTTTTACAGCAAGCATGGGTTGCTGAAGAGGTATTCTAATCCTGATCTTCATGGGTGTGACCATTATCTAAATGTTAAAACTAAACAAATATGTCCTCAACAGATGCTCCCCCGAAATGCAAATCTGGTCGGAACCACCCCCATGCAGAATCTGGGTAACAATGTCGTCAGCAGCCTATGCTGGTCGTAAGAGGTGACCAGTTGGATCAGTGGTCAGCCTTGGTTGATATACCATGTTAATGTACCCTGATGGGTGGATCATTGCTCATAACAGGATCAGGTGGTCAGCCTTGGTTGATATACCATATTAATGTACCCTGATGGGTGGATCATTGCACATAACAGAATCAGGTGGTCAGCCTTGGTTGATATACCATATTAATGTACCCTGATGGGTAGATCATTGCACATAACAGAATCAGGTGGTCAGCCTTGGTTGATATACCATATTAATGTACCCTGATGGGTAGATCATTGCTCATAACAGAATCGGGTCGTCAGCCTCGGTTGATATACCATATTAATGTACCCTAATGGGTAGATCATTGCACATAACAGAATCAGGTGGTCAGGCTTGCTGACTTGGTTGATGCATGTCATCATATCCCATTTGAAGCTCATGATGTCAATCACTGAATTGTCTGGTCCAGACTTGATTATTTACAGGTCGCCATCATATAGCTGGAATATTGCTGAGTCTTGCGCTAAACAACAATCCAAGAAAAAAAGGTTGGTTATATTAAGGAAGATGATGTTTTCATGGCGCTGTAGGAAGAAGTAAATGATGCCTGGCCTTGAGGTGAGGGAGTCAGTGATATACACAACACCCTCTTGTATCTCTCGGTCCCCACTCACTCCTGTAGACATAAACAGCCTTTCAAAGACTATCTCCTACCAAAAAAAACAGGCAACATTGGATAGAGCACCTCCAGTGGAGGAGATTGACTATGAAGTTTATTGGAACGGTTTCAAAGAACACGTCTAATGTTCCTTCCAGACACCTTGCAAAGGTAGACCATGTTTCACCTGGAAGCTCGTCAAGGTGAGATGAAAGGGAAAGATATAAGTAGTGTTGATAGACAAATGAAGCAATACTTTAGTCAGGCTTTTATCCTTTTTTTATCCATCCTCCCACGCCCATGAAGAGGTTTTTACAGCCGAAATAGCTTGACATATTGTGAATGTGGAGGAATTTCTCTGAACCAAAACATATTCATACACTGTTTGAACAAGAATACCTCTTTGCAAAGCTATCAACATACTCTGTGATTGGTGGTCTGTCAGTTGGTTCCACCAATCAGATGCAACACAATGAGTATTGGCTGGTGATAATACCATACACTACTCTATATGTTGACATCCATCTTGTTGGCCATAAACTTGGTGTGTAGTTTCCCTTGGCTGGGAACCAGTTGTCTGACTCAATGTATGCCTCTAACAGTTGCGACAGATATGCATCATTTCAAGGTGCTAGTCAGTTTACATCCTAAACTAGTTCATGGCATGGTGCCGAGTTTTAAACAATTTTATTCAAGTATGCATCTTATTTTCAATCCCAAACTAGTTCATTTAAAGATGCAAATCTATTTAAATCCAAGATCAGCTTATTTTCCGATGTTTATTCAATCCCAAACTAGCTCATTGAATGATGCAATTTTGCTTGAATCTAAAACTAGTGACTGAGAGTTTGAGCGTTTATTTGTTTGTTTGTTGCTTACACTGAACTCAGCAATATTACAGCTATATGATGGCAGTCTGTAAATAATCTGGACCAGACAGTCCAGTGATTGACATCATGAGAATTGATCTATGCAATTGAGTTACAATGACATGCATGAACAAAATCAGCGAGTCTGACCACCCAATCCCGTTAGTTGCCTATCACGACAAACATGGGATTCTGAAGACCTATTCTCTACCTGAATCTTCAGTGAGTGAGTGAGTGAGTGAGTGAGTGGGTGGTTGAGTGAGTGGTTGAGTGAGTGAGTGAGTGAGTGAGTGAGTGAGTGAGTGAGTGAGTGAGTGAGTGAGTGAGTGAGTGAGTGAGTGAGTAATACCAGGGTTTTATTCCAATATGGATATGCACCATCTAAATACATCAATACCAATACTGTCTTTCTCCAGTTACAAATATCATTATGAAAATATATACTCACTGACACCACTGATTACAAAATCAATTTTACAATTACAAGTTATTCAAGAGTAATTTTCTGAGAAACACAACCTATTCCTTTCCCCCACCCATCTCAAAATTCCTCTTTTTATGGATGTAATCTTATTCCCAACGTTACAAATCCATCATTCTCCAGTATCACCTGAGGGTATTTTCTTTTCTGCTACATGGCCCATATCTCACCATAAATACATCTCCAAGCCTGCTTAGTTTGCTTTACTGTCTCTTCTGTTCCCCAACATCCAATAATGAGCCAGGTCTTTTGTTTTTTTCCTTGACCCTACACCATCTCAATATCCTCCAAGTGTCCTTGACCTGAGCTTGAAAGGTCTTCGCTATGTTTCATTTGAATCGTGAACATCTACCAGCTATCATCAGCAACTTGGCAGTGTAATGTTCCCTGCATGGGATTCTGTTTCCCCCTTAACTTACAGTATAGTTGTCTTCCTTTACCAACTGACTGTGTGTTCATCCTGTTTTTATTGCTCACAGTGGGGCATGGTTGGTTTGTGGTTTTACACCCGCACTTACCACCATATGGTTGCCACTCGGAGAGTTCCTGACTCAGCTTGAGCCACTGTGCTGCAGCAACACACCCAGGCAAGACAATGAACACGATGTCCTTGGTAAAGTAAGACTGGTGCGATCTTGTGAATGATGTCCTTGGTAAAGTAAGACTGGTGCGATCTTGTGTATGTCACCTTGGTAAAGTAAGACTGGTCATATACTGTGGATGTCACCTTGGTAAACTAAGACTGGTGTGATCTTGTGTATGTCACCTCGTAAACTAAGACTGGTGTGATCTTGTGTATGTCACCTTGGTAAAGTAAGACTGGTCATATACTGTGGATGTCACCTTGGTAAAGTAAGACTGGTCATATACTGTGGATGTCACCTTGGTAAAGTAAGACTGGTCATAGACTGTGGATGATGTCCTTGGTAAACTAAGCCTGGTGCAATCTTGTGTATGTCACCTTGGTAAAGTAAGACTGGTCCTATCCTGATGATGTCCTTGGTAAAGTAAGACTGGTCATATACTGTGGATGATGTCCTTGGTAAAGTAAGACTGGTCATAGACTGTGGATGATGTCCTTGGTAAACTAAACCTGGTGCAATCTTGTGTATGTCACCTTGGTAAAGTAAGACTGGTCCTATCCTGATGATGTCCTTGGTAAAGTAAGACTGGTCATATACTGTGGATGATGTCCTTGGTAAACTAAGAATGGTCCTATCCTGCAGAGGATGTCCTTGATAAACTAAGACTGGTCCTATCCTGCACATCGACATCCTTGATAAACTAAGACTGGTGCTATCCGGCAGATGATGTCATTGATAAATTCATCCCATCCATTAGATGACATCATTGATAAAGAAAAACCATCATTTCCAATATTTGAATGAAAATTCTAAAGATACTTTTCATGATATAAAGATATATATAACATTGAAAAGAAGGTGGAACTTTAAGAATGATAGATGTATAGATGTCGAAAGGCACTTTAACATTTTCAGATGAGCATAAATTTGATAAAAGGTTCTCAATATCTATGTAACATTTTCCTCGTATACATGTTCCTTGAGGAAATATGAGCACACATTTCCGACATGTGATGTAATAAAAACATGCTGTATCTACATCCACACCTCCATTATCAGGAGAGTCAGCCAAGGTGAGATAACTCTGATTGCAACATGTAACAGATACAATGACAGACCTCCTACAAAGCCTCCAGATCAAGTTGCACGGACTCAAAGACGACATGTCAACACATTTGTATCAAATAAAATAAAGGCTGATTTAAACTTGGGAATTGGGAGAAAAACATGTACATGCAATTATCTTTGTTACCTCAATAAAATAAAAAAAAGGATAAATAATTTCAATCGATATTCATGCAATAAAAGACCTTTCTTTGGTGATATATGCTTCCAAACTAATCTTTTGGAACAAAACAACACATTTCGCTATTGCAAATGATATAAATATGACTTTTAAGAGAAAAGGTATATTATTTTTTATGGAAGAGTTAGTGTATAGTAATGTTCATTGTGAGAAAATATTTCCTCATTAACGAGCCATGAGGTATGGTGTTATGGCTCTTGTGTGCCATAGTGTTCGTGTATGGTTTTGTTTGTTTGTTTGTTGTTTAACGATGCACTCAGCAATATTCCAGCTATATGATGATAGCCTGCAAATAATCGAGTCCAGATCAGACAATCCAGTGATTGACATCACAAGCATCAATCCACGCAATTGGGATGCGATGACATGCATCAACCAAGTCAGCAAGCCTTACCACCCGATCCTGTTAGTCACCTCTTTAGACAAACATAGTCACCCTTTACAACAAGTATGGGTTGCTGAAGACTTATTCTAGTGTGGATCTTCACGAGTGGTTGTGTGTCCAGGTCCATGGCACTATCTGAGTTATCAACATAAGGGGGTGGGCTTTATTCCACGAATGACCCATCTGTGGATGTTCCTGAGAGTATGACTGACTAAGATAGAGTCAGGGAAGCTGGACAAATGGAGCAATATTGTGACTATACCAGACTATACTGAGACTCAAGGGAGTCTGGACTAAAAGGGGGTTCATAATAGACTCAGGTGTCTGGACTAAATAGGTTTATAATAGACTCAGGTGTCTGGACCATTCGGTTTATAATAGACTCAGGTGTCTGGACCATTGGGTTTATAATAGACTCAGGTGTCTGGACTAAATAGGTTTATAATCGACTCAGAGGTATCTGGGACCCGTGAAGATTCCGGGGTAGAATAGGCCTTCAGCAAGCCATGCTTGCTGCAAAAGGCGACTCTGCTTGTCGTAAAAGGCGACTAATGGGATCAGGTGGTCAGGCTCGCTGACTTGGTTGATGCATGTCATCGATCCCAATTGCATGGATCGATGCTCATGATATTAATCACTGGATTGTCTGGTCCAGACTTGATTATTTACAGACTGCCATCATATAGCTGGAATATTGCTGAGTGTGGCGTTAAACAACAAACCAACCAACCAACCAGAGGTGTCTGGACTAAAGGGGGTTTATAATAGATTCTGTGGTGTCTGGACTAAAGGGGGTTTATAATAGACTCTGTGGTGTCTGGACTAAAGGGGGTTTATAATAGACTCAGGGTGTCTGGACTAAAGGGGGTTTATAATAGACTCAGGTGTCTGGACTAAAGGGGGTTTATAACAGACTCAGGGTGTCTGGACTAAAGGGGGTTTATAATAGACTCAGGGTGTCTGGACTAAAGGGGGTTTATAATAGACTCAGTTTGGTTTTTTTTACTAATGGGGGTTTATATTTTCGATAATAGATTCTTTCACCATTGTCAGCAAGTGCGTACACATATATACACTGTACAGTACACACATATACCACACTGTACAGTACATTATAAACCCCCTTTAGTTCAGAAACCCTGAGTCTATTATAAACCCCCTTTAGTCCAGACACCCTGAGTCTATTATAAACCCCCTTTAGTCCAGACACCCTGAGTCTATTATAAACCCCCTTTAGTCCAGACACCTGAGTCTATTATAAACCCCCTTTAGTCCAGACACCCTGAGTCTATTATAAACCCCCTTTAGTCCAGACACCCTGAGTCTGTTATAAACCCCCTTTAGTCCAGACACCTGAGTCTATTATAAACCCCCTTTAGTCCAGACACCCTGAGTCTATTATAAACCCCCTTTAGTCCAGACACCACAGAGTCTATTATAAACCCCCTTTAGTCCAGACACCACAGAATCTATTATAAACCCCCTTTAGTCCAGACACCTCTGGTTGGTTGGTTGGTTTGTTGTTTAACGCCACACTCAGCAATATTCCAGCTATATGATGGCAGTCTGTAAATAATCAAGTCTGGACCAGACAATCCAGTGATTAATATCATGAGCATCGATCCATGCAATTGGGATCGATGACATGCATCAACCAAGTCAGCGAGCCTGACCACCTGATCCCATTAGTCGCCTTTTACGACAAGCAGAGTCGCCTTTTGCAGCAAGCATGGCTTGCTGAAGGCCTATTCTACCCCGGAATCTTCACGGGTCCCAGATACCTCTGAGTCGATTATAAACCTATTTAGTCCAGACACCTGAGTCTATTATAAACCCAATGGTCCAGACACCTGAGTCTATTATAAACCGAATGGTCCAGACACCTGAGTCTATTATAAACCTATTTAGTCCAGACACCTGAGTCTATTATGAACCCCCTTTTAGTGTGGTATATATGTACTGTACAGTGTCATATATGAGTACTGTACAGTGTAGTATATATGTGCTGTACAGAGTGGTATATATGTACTGTACAGTGTGGTATATGTGTACTGTACAGTATGGTAAATGTGTGTACTGTACAGTGGTATATATGCACTGTACAGTGTGGTACATGTGTGTACTGTACAGTGTAGTATATGTGTACTGTACAGTGTAGTATATGTGTACTGTACAGTGTGGTATATATGTACTGTACAGTGTGGTATATGTGTGTACTGTACAGTGTGGTATAGACAGTACACATATACCACACTGTACAGTACATATATACCACTCTGTACAGCACATATATACTACACTGTACAGTACTCATATATGACACTGTACAGTACATATATACCACACTGTACAGTACACATATATACCACAGTGCACGGTACAGTACACATATATCTCACTGAACAGTACACATATACCACACTGTGCAGTACATATATACCACAGTGCACTGTACAGTACACACATATACCTCACTGTACAGTACACATATACCTCACTGAACAGTACACATATACCACCCTGTACAGTACACATATATATACCACAGTGCACGGTACAGTACACATATATCTCACTGAACAGTACACATATACCACACTGTACAGTAAATATATACCACACTGTACTGTACACATATATAACACAGTGCACGGTACAGTACACATATATCTCACTGAACAGTACACATATACCACACTGTACAGTACATATACATCACACTGTACAGTAACATATACCACAGCACACTGTACAGTACACACATATACCTCACTGTACAGTACACATATACCTCACTGTACAGTACACATATACCTCACTGTACAGTACACATACCGTATATGACCGCGTATAAGCCGAATTTTGAGGACCAGAAAAAAGATTCTGTAGAAAGGGGTCGGCTTATCCACGGGATACACTTTCATGATAGTATTTTTCAGATCGTGATCTGTCAGAAACATCGCCTGAATGACGGTCCGATAGATTACAACTTCCCGAAAGTTTGGAAGTTGCCATGACTAGAGCCATTTTTGTTATAAATTATCAATAAAGTTATTATTATACACCAATATTGTCATTAATAAAAAAATGTTATGCATGTTACTACTTCCGATAATAAGTTTTCAATTGAATGTTCAAAGTTTATCGTTCTTCGTAAACTCCACAATCTTTACATGTAACAATATATGTAATTCACAGCTATAATATATAATCTCCAGATAAAATCGCCAATAGCTATTACGTACATTTTGCAAAGTTCATAAACTGATAGTGAACAAGTGTCTACCTTTATTGAAAGAGGCAAATAAACAACTGTATCGGCGAGTTATTCCGTTTGCCATTTGCAAAAACATGTGATCAGCTGTTTCCTGTGACGTCACAAACGGTGACCACTGTGATTGCTTCCTGTTGTTTAAAGCAACACGGTACACAAGGAAATGAGCATTGATAATAACGGGCCGATTGGTATTGTCAGGTTGTTTACACAAACATTTTCAAGTTGTGGGTGCTTAGCGATCGTGTTGGGAGTAGGGGCTTAATTCCTTTGTTTTCGAGAGATTAGTTTAATAAACTGGAAAAGCCTGTGAGTAAGTGATGGTCATTCAATGTGTTCATAGTATGATAGTTTATTTAATTCAATTGGATTAACATACAATAGTGGTGTAAAGGGGGTTATAAAAGTTGGTATATTTTTACTGACTGACGCTTTCATCATGAGTTTTAAACGAAAACGCCATGCTTACGATGCTGAATTCAAACTGCGAGTCTTCGCTCCAGCTGATATATTTTCTCACGGGTTCATAATTCTATATACACCGACTCACAAAATGGCGCTTGGTTGTTGATGGTAACATATAACGATCATTATGAGATTAAAAAAACCCACGAGAAACAGCTTCCCACATTATGAAAGAGGATGACTGGTTTGTTAAATCTTTATTAGAAATAATAATGACTTTTTCAATATAATTACAACATTTTTCATCTTATATTTTTGAATATCTGCGAGTACCGGCACATGTCTTTCAGTCCAACTTCGCAGTGTTTTTTGTCTTTCAATTCCTGATTCGGCTTATCTGCGGGTCATATCATTTTCTTTCGTATTTCAATGGTCAAATTAACACCTTGGCTTATCGACGGGGTCGGCTTATCCGCGGTCATATACGGTATACCACACTGTACAGTACATATATATCACACTGTACAGTACACATATACCACACTGTACAGTACATATATACCACAGTGCACTGTACAGCTCTCAATCCAGGATCAGATGAACAATGAGATGAGTCTGACAATGATTATTGCCAAGTTTTGGGAATACACTCATAGCTGCACTGTTCTCAAGTCCTTCATGACGAGCAGCCATTGTTCACGCCTGGGCCCACATGCACAAAGTGATCTTAGCACTAAGATTATCGTAAGTCTATGTTACAGTATCAGTGTTACTATCAACATGGCACTAAGATCGCTTTGTACAACTGCACCCTGATCTCCATTTACGCTCCTCTGATGTGAAGTGTGAGGCAAGGAACCCACTTCACAAACACCGTTCATCAAAGGAGTGCCAAAGGTGGACCCTCAGTTCCGACCTTGGATCCTGTGAAGTGCTTGAACTTAGATCAGACACACTACAATGTGTAAAACAATGACACACAATCAGGCACGTCACAGATGATTCGTTGTCTTCTGATATTGTCACCCATACAAAAGCTTACTCAGCAGACATTGTGACCAACCGATCCCCCTTCTTAATTGTCTTTATACCAATATAGAAGAAACTATCATTACAGTCATAGCAATCAAACTGTAAAGATCCAGGTTAGAATTGGTCTTCACCAACCAATGCTTGTAGTAAGAGGTAACTAACGGGATCGGGTGGTGAGGCTCGCTGACTTGGTTGATGCATGTCATCATATCCAAATTGCGTGGATCGATTATCATGATCTCAATCACTGGATTGTCTGTCCATAGAGCTGGAATATTGCTGAGTATGGAGTTAAACAACAAACAAACAAACAAACAAACAAAGAAAGTTATAGCAATCAAATGTGGTAGTGGGATAACATTGATTGATCTAGATTTTTAACTTCTTGATACAAGTATCAATAACAATCACACACTAAGTAAAAAGTATCGATTCTTACCTTAAACTCATTCTTTAATGAATGGTACACCAAACATTAAATACAAGTGAAAAAGAGTAGTGAAAACGTAAATATTTTCATCCATTGCACCGTACTTGGCACTGCCAACTGTAAATCATCAGTGTGCCAGATATTTAGCCAACCTGTCTATGATTGATTGTGATTGTTTGTTGTTTAACACCGCACTCAGCAATATTCCAGCTGTATGAGGGCGGTCTGTAAAATAATCGAGTCTGGACCAGACAATCCAGAGATTGACATCATGAGCATCAATCCACGCCATTGAGATCGATGACATGCATCAACCAAGTCAACGCGCCTGACCACCCAATCCCGTTAGTCGCCTCGTACGATGAGCATAGCTGCCTTTCACGGCAAGCATGGGTTGCTGAAGACCTATTCTTCCCCGGATCTTCACGGGTCACCTGTCTATGAAAAAGATGGCTATGAAACAGATAAGAGCACATGCAAGTATCGTGATACGTATCGGATCGTGAGCAAGGTATATCGCACAGTTGGTGTATCATCCCTGCCCTAATCAAATCTAGAAAAGATAATTATCCAAAACCTTCTAAAAATTATTCGTCATAAGTGCAGAAAACATCAAATCAATATCAACATCTCACCCACAAAAAAACTGTTTTCCCCTGTGAATTATGCAGCCATGATTTGGAAGAGGGGAAATAATATTATGGTTAAATATTTGATTCTTAGGGAAATCATATCCATTGAAGTAGAAGCACTCTCCAAGATAATCACAAGCAAAAACATAGAAATACAATCCCCAACTAGGCCTGTCACCTAATGAGTAAGTGTTCTACGTCTTGGCATCATGCGTCTAGATTTCAGAATGAACAAAGAAGATTATGTTAGACGGTTGCTGTTTTACTGGGCTACAAATCAAAAGAGATTGTATGAAACACATCAAATGATTAACGAAACCCATCTAGTGGTAACTGTAGAAGATTAAAGTCAGGAAACAGAATCAAGGTTTCACAGCAATTATGACAGCCATCAGTCAGTACCCAATCCTACAGGTGTGTACCTAATACTGCAAATATATAGCCTGCTACAGATGTGTACCCAATGCTATGGATGTCTACCCAATGCTACGGATGTGTACCCAATGCTGTGGATGTGTACCCAATGCTGTGGATGTGTACCCAATGCTATGGATGTGTACCAAATGCTATGGATGTGTACCCAATGCTATGGATGTGTACCCAATGCTATGGATGTGTACCCAATGCTATGGATGTCTTCCCAATGCTTTAGATGTCTACCCAATGCTATAGATGTCTACCCAATGCTATAGATGTCTACCCAATGCTATAGATGTCTACCCAATGCTATAGATGTCTACCAAATGCTATGGATGTCTACCCAATGCTTTAGATGTCTACCCAATGCTATGGATGTCTACCCAATGCTATGGATGTGTACATAACAATATAGATGTCTACCAAAAGCTATAGATGTGTATCCAATGCTATGTACACCACTGTCAGACACCTTGGTACAACATTGTAACAAAGCCTGGTACAACACTGTCAGACACCTTGCTACAACACTGTCAGACACCTTGGTACAATACTGTCACAAAGCCTGGTACACCACTGTCAGACACCTTGGTACAACACTGTCAGACACCTTGGTACAATACTGTCAGACACCTTGATACAACACTGTCAGACATCATGGTATAACACTGTCAGACACCTTGGTACAACACTGTCAGACACCTTGGTACACCACTGTCAGATACCTTGGGACAACACTGTCAGACACCTTGGTACAATACTGTCAGACACCTTGGTACATCACTGTCAGATACCTTGGTACACCACTGTCAGATACCTTGGTACACCACTGTCAGACACCTTGGTACAATACTGTCAGACACCTTGGTACATCACTGTCAGATACCTTGGTACAACACTGTCAGATACCTTGGTACAACACTGTCAGTTACCTTGGTACAAATCTGTCAGACACCTTGGTACACCACCTTTTTAGACACCTTGGTACAACATTGTAACAAAGCCTGGTACAACACCATCAGACACCTTGCTACAACACTGTCAGACGCCTTGGTACAATACTGTCACAAAGCCTGGTACACCACTGTCAGACACCTTGGTACAACACTGTCAGACACCTTGGTACAATACTGTCAGACACCTTGATACAACACTGTCAGACACATGGTATAACACTGTCAGACACCTTGGTACACCACTGTCAGACACCTTGGTACACCACTGTCAGATACCTTGGTACAACACTGTCAGACACCTTGGTACAATACTGTCAGACACCTTGGTACATCACTGTCAGATACCTTGGTACACCACTGTCAGATACCTTGGTACACCACTGTCAGACACCTTGGTACAATACTGTCAGACACCTTGGTACATCACTGTCAGATACCTTGGTACACCACTGTCAGATACCTTGGTACAACACTGTCAGACACCTTGGTACAATTCTGTCAGACACCTTGGTACAATACTGTCAGATACCTTGGTACACCACTGTCAGATACCTTGGTACACCACTGTCAGACACCTTGGTACACCACTGTCAGATACCTTGGTACAACACTGTCAGACACCTTGGTACTACACTGTCAGACACCTTGGTACAATACTGTCAGACACCTTGGTACAACACTGTCAGACACCTTGGTACAACACTGTCAGACATCATGGTACAATACTGTCAGACACCTTGATACAACACTATCAGACACCTTGGTACAACACTGTCAGATACCTTGGTATAATACTGTCAGACACCTTGGTACACCACTGTCAGACACCTTGGTACAACACTGTCAGACACCTTGGTACAATACTGTCAGATACCTTGGTACACCACTGTCAGACACCTTGGTACAACACTGTCACAAAGCCTGGTACAACACTGTCAGACACCTTGATACAACACTGTCAGACACCTTGGTACAATACTGTCAGACACCTTGGTACAATACTGTCAGACACCTTGGTACATCACTGTCAGATACCTTGGTACACCACTGTCAGATACCTTGGTACAACACTGTCAGACACCTTGGTACAATTCTGTCAGACACCTTGGTACAATACTGTCAGATACCTTGGTACACCACTGTCAGATACCTTGGTACACCACTGTCAGACACCTTGGTACACCACTGTCAGATACCTTTGTACACCACTGTCAGACACCTTGGTACAACACTGTCAGATACCTTGGTACAATACTGTCAGACACCTCGGTACAACACTGTCAGACACCTTGGTACACCACTGTCACAAAGCCTGGTACACCACTGTCAGACACCTTGGTACAACTCTGTCAGACACCTTGGTACACCACTGTCACAAAGCCTGGTACAACACTGTCAGACACCTTGGTACACCACTGTCAGACACCTTGGTACAACACTGTCAGACACCTTGGTACACCACTGTCACAAAGCCTGGTACAACACTGTCATTAATCCTTGCCTATCCTGTCCTCAAGTCTCAATCAGACAAGTGGAATTAACCCAATATTGGATGTGACAGTAATACGGTCAGTTCATGTCAGCACCGATTAGAAGCAACATCTTCCACCTTGACCTTTACCGACTGACCACAACAGATCACCTAACCATGGCGTGTGATACTGGACTAGATCACCTGTGAAGGAATAAGCTGTGATTAACACCCACCTGACTGGGAGTGAGTGATTGGATGATGTGTAAACCCTGCAAGGAAGATTCCACCTGTTTCCCTGATAGTAGTGGAGGATTGGTCTGATTAATTACTGGGGGGATATAAATCTCATCAGATTATTTCACCACACTCATCATCTGACGAATCAGAAAGATATCACCCTGCAGCCTTGTCAAGTTTCTAACATTTTTATTTTACTATCCAAACTTTGATTACTTATTAGATTCAGGACATAAAAGAATGTTGGTTGATTTAAAATTAATTTCCTAAAAACTCAGAATCTGTATATTTTCAATCAAACATTTTATATTTGAATATATTTTCACTTCTGCAAAGCAGTGAGAAACCATATGGGTACAAAGGGTGAAGCCCATTTCTGGTGTACCACGCCATGATATTTCTGAAATATTGGTACAGTAGCATAAAACCCGCCTCACTCACTAACTCACAAAGGGCAAGTTTGTTGGTATCACACCACTCCTCTGGACTTAGTGGAAAATGCAAGATGGTAAATACACAAACAAATTTTAAAAATATCAATGCATTAGACATTTCACAGAGCAGAGAGGAACTAAGACTAACACACAGTCTATGAAATCTTCTATTACACAATACAATTCTCTCCTCTAAAGTTTCTTTTTCCGCTGCTGATTTCATCGCGGATCCTGGTAATGGGGCCATTGACATTCACACCCAGGTCTTGCTAACTGGTGACAACCACACACACATACCATCAAGTCTCAGTACTTTTTAACACTGTTATCTTCTAATCATTATCAGGTTTTTTCCTTTTTTACCAATCAATATTTTTATCACATGGTTAGTGTTATCAATGTTATCCATGCAATAAACCAATATGGTATCATAAGGAGATAAATATGCAAATGATGTCGCCGAGCAGGAACTACTTTCAAGTCCCATACATCAACGCGATGCCTTCTTTCTCAATACACTATTGACTAAAGTTACCAATATGCTTAGAAAGGACTTTCCCAATGTGTCACTGAAAGAGGGCGAGGAATTGGATTGCAAGTCATTCAGCACTATAGAATGAATTGGGCAGTTCACTCAAAAATTGTGTTCGTACGTGGATTCCATAGCTACTTCTTTGAGTGAAATGACATCTTAAACATCCATTAAGACAAAGAGATTATAACCCTTGTGTGTTTCCATATCATAAATATCATATACATATATCAGGAATAAACAATATGCATAATGCTTGGCAAAGGCTCGCATAACAATTTTCTTATTCTAATATATGATATTTACAATACGGAACACTAAACTAGGAATCTCTATGAATACACAATACCATTTAGAAAGTGGTCAAATGTAACATACGTTATATTTGGGATAACACTTACTTAGTAAAGTACAGATTCTAGTACTTATTTTGGGTTGAGTCCCGTCCGGGATTCTACCCACACTGCCAGAGTGAGGCACCTAATCGCCAGCACACAAAGTCAGCGATCTAACCAACTCAGCCATCGAGGCTTCCACAAAAATGAAAGTCCGACAACTGGTAGTCTAGATCACATACTTTGAGTACCCCCCTGACAAGTGTAACAGGAATCTCTAATTATCTTTGTCTTAAAACTACAATATTGTTGGGTTTATTCATACCTATTTCTTCACTTGTTGAAGGAGGTAAACCACAAATAAACAAACAAATAAAATATCAGGATTGCTTAGAAGATAATTTTCTGAAAAATATATTTACTAATGTTAGTTAAATTGTCCATTGAACAAGAAAGCGTATTGATCTGGCCTTACCAAAAGGAGAATATGATCTGCACATTGAAAACAATCAGATTGTTCTTTGTCAACATGTCTTATTCATCCAAACTAACAACAGAACGCCATTCTTCATCCCAAGCCTCGTATGTTGCCAGGTAGAGACAGATAGCGAATGTCAGGTATTTAAATAAATTGTACATTTTCTCAATTTTCACACAAATTAGTTTCAGTTTTTAATTAAAATATCACATTTTACATGGGAAGACCATAAATCTAAATGAATTTCCAATGTGCAAAAAAAGACGAAGAAAGAAAGCTGCCAAGCCTGTCATATTCTAGAAGTCCCTCGTTGTACGCAGTACTTGGTAGCGGAGATTCATGTTGGGTTATCAAATTATTTTATTTCATAAATCTAAATTTTGACATTTTGTTCCTTGCTGAGATACAGAACCAGGAATGTCAAATGTATTAGTCACATTCAAAGCTTCTCTCAAAGACCTTATCTTTGTTTTTCCTAAAAAGAGAAAATTTGAGACATTATTGCAAGAAGATATGTTTTATTCTCTTAATATTAGATAGCACTCTGTCATCTCTGATATGGCCATTAGCATATCTGCTGGCGATAACATATCATGTCTGGATAAGCCATAAATCTGCACAGATTCATATATTTCATCTGTGTGTAATATGAAACAAACAAACAAAAATGTAAAAAATTCTTTTGTTTTCAGACTGCCACGTTAGACATGTTTTTTTAGTAAATCGTTAAAAAACTAAAACTAACATCAGGATGAACCCAATTATGAATCATAAAAAATTATGTATTACTTCACCACACTTTAATCCAGCACAATAAAAACAGTGAAAGGTTAGTGTAACCGCATTACAACTTTTTGTGAGCCATTGTTCTTGAATTTAAGATGTGAGACTTTTTGTAAAAGTGTTTTTTAAAGTATTAGGTCACCAGCAGATTTTAAGAAACCATCTGTTAAGCTCATAATTTTCAATTTGAACCTTTGATGGAATTTCCATATGGACAGTGTTGTGGGCAAACCAATGCAAAAGTAATGACAACATGTCCTAAAAATGTCAAACTGTTTTTCTGTAAATTTCAGAGATTTGCAGTCATAAATTTCCCAAATGTCCCCAGCTTCTGTTGAACCAATCAAGCTGCCCTTGGTTCCACACCATTCAATCTCTCCCCCCTCTTAACAGTGACAGTATCAGGGCTCCCTTTTTTATCTGACAGATTTTGTTGTTAAACCTTGGGTGTGAAACAATGAATCAGATAATAAATAAAACACATGTCTCCAGAAATCCTGACAGATATGTGGAGTCGACAAAAACCAGCTTTTCATTGATATGAAGACATTTAGCCAGCAAAGCTGTTTGTCATGGACACACACCAGAAATAAATCATCAAAGTTCCGTTTGTTGCAGCAGATATAAATTTGGTAATTCAGTGCATGCGATGGTCAAAGTGGTATTAGTTTTAAAGTACATTTCATCGTTTTATTTGTTGTATAAATTTTGCACTCTGCCCTTTGAGGGTGTTTTGAACAATAAAAAATCTTGTGTCTTGTATCGCAATGACCTTGTGATGAATTGAACTTCAATCATGTTTGAAAGGGCAGGTCAGCAAACTTATTGTCTAGATTCTCACAATTCGCACCTTTAAAAAAACATTTATGCTGGGATAAAAAATGTATGAAAGAGTATCATTTAAACATTAAACTATGATGGTATGAATATTATTGCACATTCAGCACTATTCCAGCTGTATCACAGCGACCTGTAAATAATCAAGTCTGGGTCAGAAAGGCTGATTATTAGCATGAGAAACGGTCCACACAATTTGAGCACATTGTTACACAGCCATGCACATACCTCATTACTGTATTTCTGCGTGTATAATGCATTTTTACAAACGGATAACATAGGGGTGTGCATAACATATTCCCTGTCTCTGTATTTTATATTTTATGAGTTGGTTTACAAAACATTGGGCCTAAAACTCAATCTAGGTGGTCAAAGAAATATGAAAACAATAATTTCAGATTAGTATTCCCAGATTAGAACTGCTATTAATGAATGAAAAAGAAACAACTTAACATGGCAACATACTAAAAGATAAAAGATACATCTTTTCTATTGGAATAAAGATTTGTGAGTGAGTGAGTGAGTGAGTGAGTGAGTGAGTGAGTGAGTGAGTGAGTGAGTGAGTGAGTGAGTGAGTGAGTGAGTGAGTTTGGTTTTACGCCCTTTTAGCAATATTCCAGCCATATCACGGCAGGGGACACCAGAAATGGACTTCACACATTGTACCCATGTCGGGATTTGAACCCGGGTCTTCAGCGTGACGAGCGAACACTTTAATCACTAGGCTACCCAACCGCCCCCGATTTGTATGTAAAAAGTTCACTGGTCTTGCCGATTTTTTTATTTCACCTGAGTCAGACAATTTTCAGAGGTTTTTTTGACAGTCAGTCTCGTAACCATCTCAAAATAAATATGAAGCCTAATGATTATAACGCTGTACGTGGCATGTCAACAAATCTCCAGTTTGATAAATTTTATTCAATATTTTGCATATAAATTTTGGGGGAAATTGTATGTGACCTCATCGGTAGAGCAGAGAAACTCAAAATTACCACGATTTGCTCCTTAAAACAAACCTTTAAAAAAAGCAGCCACAGAAGGAACAAATATATCACAAATGATAAATTTGACTTCTGAAAGGTCTTAGCTATAGTTATTTGACTATTTGTTTTGTTTTCATTCACAGGACTTTGGGCGTGAGTTATTTGTTTGTTTTATGAACACTGATTGGTAAATCTCAAACTGTGACTCTTCACTGCAAGATACAATCAGGATTATTATTATATTTAAAGTTTTATAAATCAGCAGCTATAGTAAAATGTCAGAATATTTGTGGTACAATCGTTTCAAATAAAGGAAAATTTCATGTCATTCATTCTAAATCATTGGAGCTACGATATAGGGTATTTTTACTATATCACAGGTAGTTCATATAGGTTAACTATACCTATAGCAGGTGATTGCTATTTCCGGGTTGTCTTATGAGAAAATTATGAAGGACACTATTGATTGTTGATTAACATCTGGTCTCTGAAATAAAAATATCTAATGACAATTTTTTTTTATCTTAATTTAATTTATTAAAAAGGAGCCCAGAGACTCTCTTCATTTTCAGAAACTGCAGTAATCTAGACTTGACAACTATTATAGACTTGCATGGGCTGTATTGAATATATTTGTTCCAGGGTCAGAAAGGCTGTATTGATTGTTGCTTATAAAAATATACCTTGTGTATCCTAAAATACAAATAATATTTTATATATCAGTGTGACGTCCCCTTTCATTTCACTGACATAAGCTAACCTGGTTTTGACTAAAGTACAAGTAAACAGTAAGAGGCAACTAACGGGATCGGGGGGTCAGGTTCGCTGACTTGGTTGATGCATGTCATTGTATCCCAGCTACGTGGATCGATGCTCATGATGTCAATCACTGGAATGTCTGGCCCAGACTCGATTATTCACTGACCGTCATCATATAGCTGGAATATTGCTGAGTGCGGCATCAAACAACAAACCAACAAACAAAACAAGTAAACAAACAAACAAACAAACAAACAAACAAAACAAGTAAACAATGTCATTTTCAGACCACTTACATTCTTGGATTGAAAAAATCCTCAACATTCCCCAACAGCTTGGAAATTTGGCTTTACAAAAAGGTTTAAAAAACATGTCTTGGAATCAAATCTATTTCAGTTCCTACAGCAAAAAAAATATAATTTTGTATTTAGAGCTTCATAAAAACCATGTGAAACCTCATCCAAGTCACGTAAAAGCCACAAAACACAATCTTTCAATATTTTACATTTTTAACCTACCATTAAGTGATTATTAACCAAAGGAGTCATGAGATTTACCAAACTAAACTTTTAGTGTAAGCATAAAGAAACAGTGTTTGCAAGGCACACTTTTCCCACCAAATGTGACATCACCTTTTGTCAGCAGTATGTTTCCTTACCAAATCCATGGGCTGAATTAGGTGACAAATGTCTAACCCGACTGCCAACCACGGATATTACCCAGAATGCAACGTAGCCAGGTATAATGCTCATTAGAGCAGGTCTGTCAATGTAGGCTAATAACACGCTCTCTCAGTAAGGAGGGGAGATAATCCGCCTCCACGCTGGACCCGTGATTGCAACCTACGTTTACGCCTTGTGACGGAAATATGTCAGTTAAGGAGACGGATGTGGCTGAAACTCACTCTGATGTACGACCCCACGAATAGGACGGACATTGATTTTCATGTCAACTTTTCTTTGTGTAACATATAGGCTAGAGGTCTCAGTGGACAAGTAATGCTTCTTTGAACTTGCACAACATCCAAACTGTGGCCGAGGCGGGGTGGCATGGACGCAGTTGGCGAGGAATCTAGGGCTGGGACGAGTAACTCGGGTACCCTGGTCAGGTGGGTACTGAGTAGGACCCGGGTACCCACAGGACTACCCAGACCCGTGGTTACTCACGTGATATATTGTTTAATGACAAAAATTATCTAGAACCCTATGGTTACACTAAAGTCACTAATGTTCGCATTTCTTTCTGACTATGAACCCATTCCTTCTGATTTTTCATAAGGTTGAATAAAGGAATAACTTAATTCAACTTCAGTGCATGAATGACCAGATTGTTTAATACGTGTATCTAAATACATTTTGCCAGGGCTATGCTAAAAATGTTCCCAATCAAACATTTTGAGACATCTCCTGAGATCTACAGCGGGAAATTTGGCTTTACAAAAAGGTTTAAAAAACATGTCTTGGAATCAAATCTATTTCAGTTCCTACAGCAAAAAAACTATAATTTTGTATTTAGAGCTTCATAAAAACCATGTGAAACCTCATCCAAGTCACGTAAAAGCCACAAAACACAATCTTTCAATATTTTACATTTTCAACCTACCATTAAGTGATTATTAACCAAAGGACCCTCAGAGTCATGAGATTTACCAACTAAACTTTGAGTGTAAGCATAAAGAAACAGTGTTTGCAAGGCACACTTTTCCTACCAAATGTGACATCACCTTTTGTCAGCAGTATTTTTCCTTACCAAATCCATGGGCTGAATTAGGTGACAAATGTCTAACCCGACTGCCAACCAAGGATATTACCCAGAATGCAACGTAGCCAGGTATAATGCTCATTAGAGCAGGTCTGTCAATGTAGGCTAATAACACGCTCTCTCAGTAAGGAGGGGAGATAATCCGCCTCCACGCTGGACCCGTGATTGCAACCTACGTTTACGCCTTGTGACGGAAATATGTCAGTTAAGGAGACGGATGTGGCTGAAACTCACTCTGATGTACGACCCCACGAATAGGACGGACATTGATTTTCATGTCAACTTTTCTTTGTGTGACATATAGGCTAGAGGTCTCAGTGGACAAGTAATGCTTCTTTGAACTTGCACAACATCCAAACTGTGGCCGAGGCGGGGTGGCATGGACGCAACTGTTGGCGAGGAATCTAGGGGTGGGACGAGTAAATCGTGTACTGTGGGTACTGAGTAGGACCCGGGTACCCACAGGACTACCCAGACCCGTGGTTACTCACGTGATATATTGTTTAATGACAAAAATTATCTAGAACTCTATGGTTACACTAAAGTCACTAATGTTCGCATTTCTTTCTGACTATGAACCCATTCCTTCTGATTTTTCATAAGGTTGAATAAAGGTATAACTTAATTCAACTTCAGTGCATGAATGACCAGATTGTTTATTACATGTATGTAAATACATTTTGCCAGGGCTATGCTAAAAATGTTCCCAATCTAACATTTTGAGACATCTCCTGAGGCCTAAAGCGGGTACCCGGGTAGGGTCGGGTAATAGGGTGGTGGGTACCGGGTAGTAAATTTGGACTCGTCCCAGCCCCAGAGGAATCATACCCACTCTGCAGAACAACTTACGCTTAATGCTGGGAAACAAGAGCTGTAATTCTAATCTATTGTAATCAGGTTATGAAAAGTTGAGGAATACTAGACGTTCCATTTCTGAAAAAGATTTATATAGTTTTAATAACCGAACAGCCATTCTGTACCTCAATGGCGTAACCTAGCTCTCACAGTCCTGTTGATGATATCGTGAATGTAACCGAATCTCCGAGTACATGCACAGAGGGAGGCAACTCCCATCAACTCATGCATAATTTCACATTCCACATTTTTCTATACATCAGGGTGTTGTGTCATGTTCACACTGTCAAACAGATTGAAGGTGAGGTAAAATGGGGTTTAACGTCGCGTCCAAGATTATTGCACTTATATAGCGACGTGCATGCACGTGTGTGTGTTTGTAGCTGCTTGTACTAGTCCCGACTGATGCCGATTTATAGTGCTAGCTCGTTGAGATACCATGCTGCAGTTTAACATGAATACCCCACTCAGACACAGTATACTGACTCCGAGCCGACCAGTCCTTGTTTTAGCCCATTAATGCCGAGCGCCAGACAGGGTAACAACAAGTACCATCTTTTAATGTCTTTTGGTATGACGCGGTCGGGGATCGAACCCCGGACCTTCCGCTCTCCGTGCGGACGCTCTACCACTAGACCACGGAGGGCCGAGATTTAAGTGCCGACCACAAATACAAGCCACAGTTTTATACAATTCTCCTCTCCATTTTTAATTATTAATTTGATGTTTCTGTTCAGAAATAATTATATTTACATGTTTTTGTTGCTGGTTGATTATGACACCACTAAAGCAATTTTCAACACAAAACTGTGATATCTGTTTGTTGGTTTAATGTGCACTCAGCAATTTTCCAGCTATATGATGGCAGCCTGTAAATAATTAAGTCTAGACCAGACAATCCAGTGATTAATATTGTGAGCAACAATCCATGAAATGAAAGATGGTACATGTTGTACTTTGCACTTGGAATGGTATCTAATAGGGCCAGATCTAGCACCAGCCTAGCACACACATACACACACACACACACGCACACACACACACACGCGCGCACACACACACAAAAACACGACACTCACACACACACACACACACACACACACACACACACACACACACACACACACACACACACACACACACACACACACGACACTCACTCACACACAAAAACACGACACTCACTCACACACACACACACACACACACACACTCTCTCTCTCTCTCTCTCTCTGCTGATGGAAATGAATAAGGGAACATTCAGTTTTTGACACAGTAAAATGATATGCTATCATGGGTTCCCAGCCTTGACTCCCAAATACGCGTTGGAAACAACGCACACAAACACATCTCAACATTTGATTCTGCCATGTGTTGAATTTGTATGCATGCTATTTCAAATGTACTGCCAGTAAGCAGACCTCCATCAATGACTGTAACAATGCAGATGGAACTAAAATAACTGAAGCAAGTGTTTACAATCACTGATTCTTCAACGTACAATTTATTCGACTGCGTCACCTAGAGGTCCATCCAGTAACCTTACCATCTTTCATTGGTTTCCATTTGTGAGAAACATTTCCAAGTCATCCCAGGCTAACTGAGTGATCCCCTGTTATACTTCCCCTGCCTCTCTAAGTCAGGAATCTGTGTTTCCAACACGAAAAAAAGAGCCAGTTTTTTACACTTTTTTCAAGTTACTATATTTACAGTAATACCCTTCTTCCTTGCAAGCTGATATTTTTCAGACTTATGACGGCTTGTTCTTATTGTTGTAGTTGGAACAGGAAAATAAACAAGAAAGTGTCAAATAAACAGACCATTCTAAATGCTCAACCCAAATGACAAGAGAATCACAAGCAGTTGTGCCCCGCATGTTTCTACAATCAAACACTTACAAATCCCCCGAATCATAAAACATGCCCGCACAAATATGAAACATTAATCACCCCTTTGATGTTTTACGCCAAGCACCTGACCTGTGGTCAGTAACCGACATCATTCTGGTCAGGGGCGACACTCATCACATTTACAGGGTGTTAGTGACCACAAATGTGCCTTCTATAGGTCCATTTGAAGGAGGACCTGCACAGGAATCTCAATGTCGGACTACAAATAGCTTTATTATGTCCACTGTGGTTTACTGGAGTCTTCCATGTCCCGATGTCCGCATGATGACCTCCTCGTCTTGTACAGGTTTATGGTGCACTCCGTGTTGCTTGGACAGTCAGGGGTTGTAAACAGCCAGGGGGGTCTGTGCAGATCAATATTGTGGATTGATACTTCTTATATGCAGGGAAGTAATGAGATCTGGATATTCAGTGTGCTGTTCACTGAAATCTCTATGGAGACATGAACACTTCCAATAGGTATAGCTTTTTCAGAAAGGTCACTTTGTGGTGGACGTGCTTGTACACTTGTTCGCAATCCTGTAGACTAACATTTAGTCTCTGAAATCTTATATTACACAATATCCTTCTTGACTCTAAAAAAAAAAAATTTTCACTATGCTGATTTCAGGAATAGAGCTAGCTTGAGCTGGCTAGACTTGCTTTTTGCTTTTTCTAGATTATTATTTTTTCATAAAATAAATATATTCCACGGTCATGGTGCAGGACTAGCAATCCTGTAACAAGTGCAGATCTACCATTCATAAAAAGGGAGGGATCCAAAATATCAAAATCTTCTCTGCCTATCAAAGTAGACACAATTTATGGATACAACTTCTTTAATTACTGTAAAGGCAATGTTTCAGTATAGATCCTTATACTGATTTTAATTTCCATTCTCAAGCAAGGCTGATTAAAGAAGTTGTTATCCATAAATTGTGTCTACTTTGTAATCCAGTGATTGATATTGTGAGCAACAATCCATGAAATTAAAGATGGTACATGTTGTTACTCTGCACTTGGTATGGTATCTCAGTGGTCTCTCTTTAAATTAAAGAAGTTGTCCAAAATATCAAAATCTTCTCTGCCTATCAAAGTAGACACAATTTATGGATAACAACTTCTTTAATTACTGTAAAGGCAATGTTTCAGTATAGATCCTTATACTGATTTTAATTTCCATTGTCAAGCAAGGCTGATTAAAGAAGTTGTTATCCATAAATTGTGTCTACTTTGTAATCTGTCAACTTCTAAGCAATGCCTATCAAACAATTCATCCTCTCCACCTATAGCATTGTACTTCCTACAACAACCTGCATTTGGTTTACAAAAGGAGGGGTGGGTGGTCCCGGATCCCCTGGACCCCCTCTGGATCCACCTAACGGGATCCGGCAGGCAGGCTTGCTGACTTAGTTAATGCATGTCATTGTATCCCAACTGCGTGGATCGATGCTCATGATTTTAATCACGGGATTGTCTGAGACTCGATTATTTACAGACCACCATCATATGGCTGGAATATTGCTGAGAGTGGCTTTTTTTAGAATATTGCTGAGTGTGGCGTTAAACAACAAACAAACAAACAAACCTAGGTAGTGGTTCAAACACTGTCAAAACCATGAACTTGAAAGTATGTAATCTGATTTTGTGTTTTGAGGAAGCTTCACAAAATTTACACCTTGTTCATTTTACTCATAGCACTGCAACAAGAAGTGAGTGAGTGAGTGAGTGAGTTGGGTTCAACACCGACTTGATCAGTATTACCATTATACCATGGCATGTCAGCTTAGGAGGTGAGGTGAAATAGGGTTTAAAGTTGAATCCAAGATTATGGCACTTATATAGTGACATGCATGCACGTGTGTGTGTGTGTGTGTGTCTACTTGTACAAGTTCGAACTAATGCCGATTTATAGTGCTAGCCTAGAGATACCATGCCGCAAGTTAACATGAATGCCCCACTGAGACACAGTAAACTGATTCCGAGATGACCAGTCCTTTTTTTATAGCCCCTTAATCCTGAGCACCAGGCAGGGTAACAACAGGTACCATCTTTTATTGTCGCAGACAGGGAAGAAAGCCTGATGTGATGAAGGTCTTAGATGATTTTGTTTGTTTGTTGTTTAACTTCACAATGTTCCAGCTATATGACGGCGGTCTGTAAATAATCCAGTCATGACCAGACAAACCAGTGATTGATATCATGAGCATCGATCAGCGCAATTGGGATTGATGACATGCATCAACCAAGTCAGTGAGCCTGACCACCCGATCCCATTAGTGGCCTCTTACGACAAGCATAGTCACCTTTTACGGCAAGCACGAGTTGCTGAAGACCTATTCTAGTCCGGATCTTCACGGGTCTTAGATGAGAAACAGTTTGTGACACCAGCAAGATGTGGTACTGAGAAATCAGGGAAAATCTGAGATTTGGAAGCCGGAGTATGGGATTCTGGTCTAGTCTGACAATTACTCCTGTCAACAAGGATGGTAGTTTGGGGTGTTCTACTACGAATATAGTCCTGAGTCAAATCGTAAATGTTTACTTTACCACCTACGAGGATAGGCAAGGTTCTAATAGACCAAAATTCATTATTAAGTATAGACCACCACCATTCCCCTGATGATAAAAGGACTTCACACACAGAGCTTCAGGGTACACGGATGAGCTCAGTTGATAGAACAACAATCCATGCTGCGGGGTACAGGGATACAGGGATGAGCTCAGTTGATAGAACAACGATCCATGCTTCATACATACAAGGTTGCAGCCATGAGCTCAGTTGATAGAACAACGATCCATGCTTCAGGGTACAAGGTTGCAGCCATGAGCTCAGTTGATAGAACAATGGTCCATGCTTCATACATACAAGGTTGCAGCCATGAGCTCAGTTGATAGAACAACGATCCATGCTTCAGGGTATAAGGTTGCAGCCATGAGCTCAGTTGATAGAACAACGATCCATGCTTCAGGGTATAAGGTTGCAGCCATGAGCTCAGTTGATAGAACAACAATCCATGCTGCGGGGTACAGGGATACAGGGATGAGCTCAGTTGATAGAACAACGATCCATGCTTCATACATACAAGGTTGCAGCCATGAGCTCAGTTGATAGAACAACGATCCAGGCTTCGGGGTATAAGGTTGCAGCCATGAGCTCAGCTGATAATCGCTGGTCGGCACCAATCAAGTTTAAGTTCATACTCAGCAGCTATATTAACTACCATATAGACTTTCCAATAAACTTTTACTGGTCCTGGGGAGTTATTTTGAACCAGGAATCCCCGGGTATGACTTTGTACATGGCTATAAAGGTGGGCAGACAAGCTGTTAAAGCCTTTGTCTCATTAGCAGAAAGACCTGGGCATTATTGAATGAAGAGATCTTAGCGTTAAAACAATCATTGCTCCCATACTTTAACATAGACTTACAACAATCTCAGCGCTAAGATCGTTTGGTGGTGTGACCCTAGAGAAAGTCAGTACAATGTGTGAATCCTATTCTTGATGTCCCAACAGTGGGGGACATGTCTGTTTCATATTGTGGTCAGAATATTGTTATAAAGCAGCAGAAACCAAACTCACTCTTGACATTCAGATACATGACATACTGCATCTCTAAGGAGTGGCTCAACTTGTAAATCACACCTTCTGCATGGCAAAACATTCACTAACAGCCTATCCAGAACTAATGGTTCATACATGGCTGCAGCTAGATCTTCTATGGCTTCAACAAATTGTGAAGCTGTTCCTTGGAACATTTGCAGTATGTCAGTTGTCAACAAGATGGCCGCCTTTGTCAATCATATAACAAAGATGCAACAAGTGAGTGAGTGAGTTTGGTTTTATGGTGCTTTTAGCAATATTCCGGCAATATCACAGCAGGAGTCACCTGAAATGGGCTTCACACATTGTACCCATGCTGGGTCCTCGGTGTGACGAGTGAATGCTTTAACTACTAGGCTACCCGACCGCCCTACAACAAAGCTCAGCTGTTAGATCAGGCTGCCAGTTCTCATACCATCCCGAGACAAGGATAAGCACTTCTGTACATGTGCAAAAAAGCGACAAATCAAATAGTAATGACACCATGTGTTCGCGAAAAGCTGAGCATATATCCTGCCCCATCAGTGGCACCATCACAAATACATGCAAAGGCAGGTCAATTGTTCACCTGAAAAAACATGGGAACATATGGCACAAGTCAAAATAGGGAATTGCATCGGAAATAATTTTTGTCACTGATGCGTCAAAGACATCATATTGGAATTCTCTGATCACATACAGGAGACCGCCTCCGTGGTCTAGTGGTAGAGCGTCCGCCCGGAGAGCGGAAGGTCAAGGGTTCGATCCCGGGCCGCGTCATACAAAAAGACGTTAAAAGATTGTACTTGTTGTTACCCTGTCTGGCGCTCGGCAATAAGGGGCTAAAACAAGGACTGGTCGGCTCGGAGTCAGTATACTGTGTCTGAGTGGGGTATTCATGTTAAACTGCGGCATGGTATCTCAGTGAGCTAGCACTATAAATCGGCATCAGTCCGGGCTAGTACAAGCAGCCACACACACACATACACGTGCATGCACGTCGCTATATAAGTGCAATAATCTTGGACGCGACGTTAAACCCAATTTCACCTCACCTCACATACAGGACTTGTGTCAGATGGAAAAACATACCACAGATTGTATTGCATAAAACTAAGCCACGATATTACCCATGGGGGCAAGTATACCGGTGAAATTATTGTCAGTAACTTTCCCTGAACATTGTCATGTTGGCTTGATGCTGATTGGTTCGTTCATGCCAGTTGTGCCACTGTGTCTCATTGTTAGCGGAGCAGACGAGAGGGATGGCACATCACAACATCGTCACAAATTAAAGTTGGCATCTTCCACAGTTCATGATATCACAGTCAGTTTTATGTGTCATCGTTCCAGAAAAACATTGACTGAGCTGATGTCTCTGATGAGGAAATACATTTCTTTCTTCATTTTCTCAGGACAAGAGACTATCGGTAAAAATATACAACAACCTACACGTAACTGGGAATTATGGGCGATCTGTCACTCGTGAAATATTGTTGAAAGTCAATTGCCAAGACAAAAGCAATTCATTCCGTAGAAATTACTACTCACTCACTCACTCGGAATATTGTAGCCATAGAAAGTGAACAACAAGACTCACAATCACTGAACAAGACTGAGTTGTTTATTACTACACAGAAGGCCTGGTTGGGCAATACATAACCTGAGGGTTAGGTCCAGGTATCCCATGTTTGTTTTTCGCATAATCAAATTAGGATTGGCTGTATATTTGTAAGTTGATGGCACATGGTCCTGTGTACAGCTTGAAGGGCACAAATCAGGAGAAGTTAAGCAACGTTTGCCACGGAGAGTCCATCGAGTGAGTGAGTGAGTGAGTGAGTGAGTGAGTGAGTGAGTGAGAGTGAGTATGCTTTTACGCCGCTTTTAGCAATATTCCAGCAATATCACGGCGGGGGACACCAGAAATGGGCTTCACATATTGTACCCATGTCGAGAATCGAACCCGGGTCTACGGTGTGACAAGCGAACGCTTTAACCACCAGGCTACCCGACCGCCCCTGAGAGTCCATGGAAGGGAGACCATGTTCAACAGCTTGGCTCCTGAGAGATTCTTTGGCTTTGGTCCTGCCCTTCACTGAAGAAGCACATGTGTTGTCTACTTGGGCAAGTCACTTTGTTCAAAATGTGCCTCTGTTCACCCAGTGGGGGTGGTCGGGAAGCCTAGTGGTTAAAGCTTTCGCTCGTCACGCCGAAGACCTGGGTTCGATTCCCGACATCGGTACAATGTGTGAAGCCCACTTCTGGTGTCCCCCTGCCGTGATATTGCTGGAATAGTGCTAAAAGCGGCGTAAAACCGTACTCACTCACTGTTCACCCAGCAGTGACAGGGTACCCGGTAGGATGATACGGTAATGTAACCTTCTAAGGCCTCACAGGCAGCATGGGTTGTATATATTCCCAGGGAGCTGTTCACCCAGCAGTGACAGGGTACCCGGTAGGATGATACGGTAATGTAACCTTCTAAGGCCTCACAGGCAGCATGGGTTGTATATATTCCCAGGGAGCTGTTCACCCAGCAGTGACAGGGTACCCGGTAGGATGAGATGGTGATGTAACCTTCTAAGACCTCACAGGCAGCATGGGTTGTATATAATCCCAGGGAGCTGTTCACCCAGCAGTGACAGGGTACCCGGTAGGATGAGATGGTGATGTAACCTTCTAAGGCCTCACAGGCAGCATGGGTTGTATATATTCCCAGGGAGCTGTTCACCAAGCAGTGACAGGGTACCCGGTAGGATGAGATGGTGATGTAACCTTCTAAGGCCTCACAGGCAGCATGGGTTGTATATAATCCCAGGGAGCTGTTCACCCAGCAGTGACAGGGTACCCGGTAGGATGAGACGGTAATGTAACCTTCTAAGGCCTCACAGGCAGCATGGGTTGTATATAATCCCAGGGAGCTGTTCACCCAGCAGTGACAGGGTACCCGGTAGGATGAGATGGTAATGTGACCTTCTAAGGCCTTATAGGGAGCATGGGTTGTATATATTCCCAGGGAGCTGAGAATGAATAATCGAATGCACACCAGTCTTGAAGTTGACCTGATTATGTGTCATCTTAACCTTGCTGCATGGATCATCCCTGGTCTCCCTTGGCTCCATTATCTAGGGCCACACATTTTTTATTTTTCATATCATGGGCCTGCTGCCCTTACTGAAAAGCAGCTGGAAAAGAAAAAAAGTAAACATAAAAATATTTATTTTTATTATGTCTCCCGCTAGTAATATGAACCCTCTTATACAATATAAAATGTTATATATAAATTCCATGTGTACATCACTATCAGTGATTCAAGAAGCCAGCTGCAGTTTTAACTCCACAGCAGAACGACTTTCATATAAATAAATAAAAAAATTATTGACATATGTATTTATTTTTATTTTTACTTTGAAAGACCTTGAGTGGAAAAGCTGGAATATATCTATGGTACATAGAATGTGAAAAGGGTGGCCTAGAGGCTGCAGGGATAGAGCTGCATTAATAGCATATGTGGCACAAAACAACATTCACTCTTCTTTCATTCCATCACATGATCTGACAGAACTCACACAGCTAATTAGAGGACATGTCAACTTACCTGCACACATCCTAATATTAACAAAACCTCACGAAATGACCAGTTATCACAATACCACAAATCACGTTCACTCAGAGACTGCAAGTTGCATAAACCTCTTAACTTCAGCCAATCGAAATGCTGGGACAGAGTTCTTTAATCTCCGTACATTTTACACTGATCTGAATTTCCTCCTATAAATCCCCAAAGAGGAGAATTTGACAGGATATGATTATGTTTGCACTTTGCTGACGAGCCAGAGACAGGGAGAGATGCTATATTCCTCATCACTTATCAAATGTAAAGGGAAGCGATTAGGACACTATATTCCTCAAAACTGATTGTATATAAGATCAAACGTTGGTCGGACAGACTTAATCTCATGAAATAATGACGAATTGTTACAGAGATGAAAGCTTCATATAATAAATGGAATGATAACTGTTTCCACGCTTCAGAAGCTGGACACATAAGGTTACTGGGTTTGGTAAGTTGCGAAAACATCAATCAACACTGACACTGTCTCCAATACATTCCAATAAACAATGGTGATTTGGGGTGTCATGAGGCAAAACAACTTTCTGTAACAAGCAAAGTATCGAGAAAATTCTACTTTTTCTGGTGGAGCATTGTGTTTTTTAGGCCTCCTTACTGACATAGTCACTAAGTGCATGGCCAACATTGTGTTTCACCTCTGTCAGTTCTCGGTGAAGCACTGAAGAGAAGGCGGCCGATGAACTGTTTCGAGAGGTTGTTAAGTTTTTCAAATTCTTAGAATGACATAAACTTCATCACGTCTAGAGTTGTTTATAAATTGCCTTCATTATCAGAATTCTTCCAAAAATTGGAAAAATTCATGAAACTTCAAGCATTCTGCGATCATGTGTTTGCACGGCTTGAAATAGAACTGACTTTCATTCCACGATGTCTTCCTAACAACTTTGATTGTATTCAGTTAATAAAGAATTACCTAGCTTACTTTCAGTTCTGAGTTTACTTTAGGAGTCAAACACATATAACCATACATCCTCCTGACAATATATTTGTGCTATTTTCTTTACAACTACACAATACTCTAATAGTTCATACAACTAAAAACGTGGACTGTTGTGTCATTTAAGTTACAAACTATTATTTATAGTAGGCAATTTAGCTGATATATTCCTAATGACATGAAAATAGACAATAAACAGCTGTCAGAAGTATTTGGCAAAGGGAAGGTGTCGACAAAACTGATGTAATATCTCTGTTTTCTGTGCGTCTGTAGTTCCGCTCATGCTGGAACAATAAATAGGCTCTGTTAAGTTCTGGGAGGCATTTCTAGTTCTGCATTTCAAACAGAAATAGATGATCTTCAGCATAGTTCTGGAGACTTGTTACATTGTCAGAAGGATATATTTTCTATGGTTTTTCTATGGATAATTCTATGGTTGACAAATATTTTAAATATATTATCTTTGGAATGTTGAAATGAAAATAGTTTGTTCCCATTTTTTTAATTTCGTACAACATTGAGTTGGTTCGCTTTTAATACCATTTAATATCTGACAGGGCATGCTTACCCTTTTCAGGAACACCTGGCGTCAGTACTGATTGTAAGTGATCCATTCGTATAATTTTCACCTCTATTTTGCCATTTACGCCCAATGGAATCTGTTTTGTAGGATAATTGAGACTGGTTATTACCTAACATTGTGTGGGGTTGCTTTTAGTTTGCTTTTAACACCGTCATATGACAGTACATGCTTACCCTTTTCACGAACACCTGGTGTCACCACTGTTTTTCAGTGATTCATTTATATAATGTTCAACTCTATTTTGCCATTTACACCCAATGGAATCTGTTTCGTGAGATAGTGGAGACCGGCTATTCCCTGGTGATTACGTATTATATTTGTATGTATAGCAGGGGGAAAATAAATGATGAAGGGTAAGAACTGGGTGTTTACTGTCGATGCAGTAACGAGACGTACTTCTGTCAGAGAATGGTTTGTTCTCCTTATCAAGTGTTTTCAGTTGCCCAACTCAACTAAGCTTTTGATCATATGTTATTAAAAAAAACAATCGGTTATTTTATGTAGTCGTATATTTCTATTTATCTAATCCATATATAGAGAGATAGGATGGGCCAGTCCAAATAAATTTGAATTATCTTTTATTTATTTTTTCTTGTTGGCTCCAGATTGTGGTCAGTTGAAGTAAGCCAAACAAATTTGCCTGCCGAAATATGTCTGCCTATTAGCACTGTACTGACTGTTTAGTTATTGATGCGAAACTATTGTCCGTGGCCAAATGAGAGACTGTCTCCATGGTGTTGTGGATAGAGCGTCTGCCTGGAGAGCAGAAGTTTGATGGTTTGATTACTGTCTGTGTCAAACCAAAAGACATTGAAAGATGTACTTGTTGTTTCCCTGCCTGGCATTTGCTTTTAAAAGATGACACAAGCACTGGTCAGCTTGGAGTCAGAGCCAGTAAAAACAGGCATAAGTCCAGGCCAGTAAAGCACACAAATGCACTTCTGTACATGTTCAAATATAGCAATAAGACCCATTTCCATATCCAACAGAAATCTCTGCAGAAAGCAGAGTTGACACCCATCACAAATACATGCAAAGGCAAGTCAATTGTTCACCTGAAAAAACATGGGAACATATGGTACAAGTCAAAATAGGGAATTGCATCAGACACATAGAGACACACACATACACACGCACACAGACAGACACACACACACACACACAGACACACACAGCACACAGAAACACAAACACACACAGAAACACACACACACACACACACACACACACACACACACACACACACACACACACACACACACACACACACACACACACACACACACACACACACACACACACACACTGCTTATTGTACTAACTTTTCACAACAAAACAACTGACTCCAGCTTGTGGGGAGATACCTCTATGACATCCTGTGGTGTCCACAACAAAAGATTTCACTATTCCACAATTACCTCTATGTGATGATTAGTATAAGGGTAAAGCTATTTTCAGGACATTATCACTTGCAGACTTACAGCAGTACTGCCACAGTGTTTTCAACGTTGCCAATAACTTTAAAACTTGTAAATATCATACATATGGATAGGGTTCTATCACCTGTATTTCCATTTCCATCATGTTTTCATGCATTTATGTTATGTTTATGTAGTGGCCATTAAAAAAATTTCCCATGGGATGGGACCTTCTGATCCGACGTCGGACACCTTGTGCACATGACCAAAGAGGTTAACCCCATCAGCATGCTGACAAGGTAAGGATGTCATCTGTGGGATGACTCCATGCCCTGCTATATATATATAGCCTCGGAATTTTTCCACTTTTATCAACGAGTGTTATGTATTTGATAGCAAATGACACTCGGGTGAGATTCTCTCTATATATATACCATGATGTACCATATGAATGCCCAAGTGGGCATTTTTGTAAAATAAATTTTTTTTATTCTTGATTCAAAACTACTA
This sequence comes from Haliotis rufescens, assembly GCF_023055435.1. Taxonomy (NCBI): domain Eukaryota; kingdom Metazoa; phylum Mollusca; class Gastropoda; order Lepetellida; family Haliotidae; genus Haliotis; species Haliotis rufescens. Next base: position 35,388,325 of record NW_025964372.1, on the reverse strand, counting down.
CAAAAGTACAGATCGAGACATTTGATGTTCTATTCCACCCTTCTGCCTCCCTCCATCATGGAATAGAGAAATGCACTAATTTCATCTAAAGCAGCAGATTTGGTCAACAGTGACCAATAGATATTCCCACAATGATGACGAAGGGTTAATCAAATAATATCTATTACAACATGGAATATTTAAGCCAATCAGCAGGTGGTGCTTAGTGGTAATCGCAAGAGGTGGATAATTTTACCACTTTTCTCCCGATATCTCGCCCACTGTGAGAAGAATGATTATCCGAATCAGCCATGTGTATTGACCCGGCTATGACCCGGGGTAGGGCGAGATAAACACTCCTCCCAGGATGCACCTCCTGGGGGGTCAGGGTGTCAGTACTCAGGTAATTAACTAATTAGTGACCTTGACCATCAGCCACTTGGACATTCACAGAGTGCAACGTATCCCACAATTCCAAGTGAAGAGTCGGTTTACCTCTCCAGAGTAGTGACTACATTCCTCTTGTTCAATATCAATTTGTGTTGAAACGGCTGAATTATTCAGAATTAATTATTTATATTGTTTATGAAAAATCAGTAGCGCTCTTCAGTTCAATAAAAATGCCAGGTAAAAGAAAGCATATACTTGAAAATTGGACTTGATAAAAAAAATTACAAATGTTATCAAATGTTTCATCAAAACATTGCAAAGTAAGGTCCAAAATAAAACATGTTTCTGATATCATAGACATCAGCATCGAACAACCATTTCTTGTTTGTTTCATTTTGAGCATCATGCATTGGTGTATATTTTCTTTTGCCTGACAGTTTATATAAATGGTTTAAATTATATCAAAAACGGTCAGATTTCAGCAGGCGTCTGTGAGTATGTATCAAGGCAATGCAATCGGTCAGACCTATGATAATCCTTAGCCTTGCTCCAAGTCTGCACTGAATGATAAGTCCATAGATGTACAGCAACTCTATCCTTATAATCGGCCAGTCTAGATAAGCAGTCAGTACACAGACGCCAGTCTTTCATAAGGACCACTTGTTATAAATATAATCTAGGAATTATGACTTAAACTAATACTATTTCCTTAGAGACTTATGCAAGTCTAGGTAGTCCTGAACAGTTCATGCTTGTTTAGATGCTTAAACAATATTTTTTGCATAGATAAGGCAGGGATTGCTCGACAGAAGACCTGTTGAATGTAACCTTAATCTTTTGATTATAATTACTGTTTGTCTTTTTAAATCCTCGTTACATGAACTACAAATAGACTTCAGGTGTATATAACTGCCAGGGTTCCATCAGCCTGGAGAAACTAACACTGAACACTGCCTTCTCCAGAGACAAAATGGCCGACTTTGTCACTGATGCTGTTTCACATCAACTCCTTTATCATCGCACATTATTCTAAAGTTTGACATATGCATCATATAATATTCTATACCTAATAACAATTTTAATAAATAATGACTCGTATAATATTCCTGTGGTATCCATAACTGTTAAGGCACTGGTAAGGAACACATGAATGTTACCCTAATACTGCAGAGGAAGAATACACTCAGTTATAGTCAGATCATTCCAAGGCGTATCTCCACTCATTTGTATAAAACTTCGCTCTGGCATCTGACCGCCTTGGCACCAGCGTGGATTATTAGATTAAATACAGAGTGTGTATTAAATATGCATGTAAATTGAGCAGTAATTCATCTTGAAGAAAGTCAACTCGACTGGTGCCAGGGCTCCTGCTATCTATATCTCCGTGGCAATCGGATGCCATTAATCAGTTTAATTACTCCACACCTGAATTTATCGGGAACTAAATACAGCAGTTCCAGCCCTGAAACCATTTCTCATCTAATGTTGCAAAGATGTCAGAAATGGTTGACTTACCAACAGCGCTGACCACCATTGGAATCAATTTGGAATGTCATTTGCTCTACATGGATCTATCAGTGGTGACTTCCACTCTCAGATACCGCTATCTAAATGTTGAATTAACGCACCGGAGACAAAAGATTTATTTCTCCTGAGTGAGAGACTGTCTGATTTAGCTGATGGTGAGGCCATAAAATGTGATTATGACAGGCGAGATGTTTGCACCTCCTGGTATCAGATGATAGCATCCTGGTTGCCTGGTCTATATACATAGATATCGATGTTCCTACCAGGATGTGCTGCCATTATCAAGGCTGCATTATCTGTGGTGATATAGTCGCCATAAATATTCTTTATTCATACACTTGTTTATTTTTTTTCATTTTCATTGTTTCAATCCATTTACCAGATTCATTCATTTTAATTTTTATAAATTTACCAATACAAATAATGCAGTAAAGCTTTTTGGATGACTCAGTTAAAATATATTGATGTCTTGATTTAATAGTTTTAGCTGATATGTTTTTCAAGATTATGTTGTTTATCATGTCGATACAAATCTTTTTAACCAAACATGCCAACGGGAAATATTTATGACATCCTTCTAAATTTGAATAAAAAAGTACACAGCTCATGGGAAAGAAGGTGTTGGAGGAAACATGAGCAATGGGAAATGCCAACATGCACCTAAAATGTATTTACAAAATTGAAATTGAAATTGGATTTGGACTATTAATTATGTGTTTGGGACTTTTTAAAGAATTTTCTATGAAGTTTATCTGTGAGGAATCCTGGCAGAATGTACCTCTGAACCTCATGCGTGTCATAAAAGTCAGTTCACAGTCAGTTCGGACACCGTGGTTTGTCTGGACATCACAGTCAGTTGAGACATCATGGATGGTCAGTTGTGACATCAAGGCAGGACAGACATCACAGTTTCCAGACACCTCAGTCAGACCAGACATTCAGTCAGACCAGACATTCAGTCAGACCAGACATTCAGTCAGACCAGACACCTCAGTCAAACCAGACATTCAGTCAAACCAGACATTCAGTCAGACCAGACATTCAGTCAGACCAGACACCTCAGTCAAACCAGACATTCAGTCAAACCAGACATTCAGTCAAACCAGACATTCAGTCAAACCAGACATTCAGTCAGACCAGACATTCAGTCAGACCAGACACCTCAGTCAAACCAGACATTCAGTCAAACCAGACATTCAGTCAAACCAGACATTCAGTCAAACCAGACATTCAGTCAGACCAGACATTCAGTCAGACCAGACACCTCAGTCAAACCAGACATTCAGTCAAACCAGACATTCAGTCAAACCAGACATTCAGTCAGACCAGACACCTCAGTCAGACCAGACACCTCAGTCAAACCAGACATTCAGTCAGACCAGACATCCCAATCAGACCAGACACTTCAGTCAGACCAGATATTCAGTACAGACAGACATTCAGTCAGACCAGACACTTCAGTCAGACCAGATATTCAGTACAGACAGACATTCAGTCAGACCAGACATTCAGTCAGACCAGATATTCAGTCAGACCAGATATTCAGTACAGACCAGACATCATAGTCAGACAAGACACCTCAGTCAAACCAGACACCTCAGTACAGACCAGATATTCAGTACAGACCAGACATCATAGTCAGACAAGACACCTCAGTCAGACCAGACATCTCAGTCTGACCAGACACCTCAGTCTGACCAGAAACCTCAATCAGAGCAGACACCTCAGCTAGACCAGACACCTCAGTCAGAACAGACACCTCAGCTAGACCAGACACATCAGTACAGACCAGACACCTCAGTCAGACCAGACACATCAGTACAGACCAGACACCTCAGTCAGACCAGACACCTCAGTCAGACCAGACACCTCAGTCATTTGGACCAGACACCTCAGTCGGACAAGACACCTCAGTTGGACCAGACATCCCAGTCAGACCAGACACCTCAGTCAGACAAGACACCTCAGTACAGACCAGACACCTCAGTCAGACCAGACACCTTAGTACAGACCAGACACCTCAGTCAGACCAGACACCTTAGTACAGACCAGACACCTTAGTACAGACCAGACACCTGTCAGACCAGACACCTCAGTCAGACCAGACACCTCAGTCAGACCAGACACCTCAGTCAGACCAGACACCTTAGTACAGACCAGACACCTCAGTACAGACCAGACACCTTAGTACAGACCAGACACCTCAGTCAGACCAGACACCTTAGTACAGACCAGACACCTCAGTCAGACAAGACATTCAGTCAGACCAGACACCTCAGTCAGACAAGACATTCAGTCAGACCAGACACCTCAATCAGACCAGACACCTCAGTAAGACAAGCCATCCACACTGAGATCCAATCCCCATGTATAATGAGCTCCCATCTACCACGGTGTCATCGACATGATGCACAATCTCATATCACTCTTCCTGTTATTTTAACTGACAAACAAATGAGCAGCATCACCCAGCTCACACAAGACTCTCCCATATCGCAGCTCACTTTCTTGTACCTCGTCAGTTTCCACAAAAAATCCTGCAAACATCTGATGAGACGTTTTCCCGATTCTTAAAGAGATTAATCAGTAAGTGAAAAGCATCTCCTTGATGAATGTATCATTAGATTGTTTTGGAACCGATAAAATGTACAATTGTTTTGGTTTGGTCAAAAAAGTCTATTTTCTTCACAAACTGTTTCAACCTGTTCTGAGAGATACCAAGAGCAGATGATATAAACGTATCAGACAGTGTTGTTGCCATGAAACAGGTTCCCTCTGGCCTGGAACTAGAGCTACACTTCAGAATGAACTCCTTCATTGGGGGTGTAAATGTCAGGGTCCTTGGACAACATCGTTTATGAGTCTGTCATCAGAACATCAACACAAGGCACAGGTCAACCTTCCGGAGGTAGCTCCAGGTACATGGTTGTGTGACTGTATGTCATGGTAAGAGTGAGTGAGTTGGGTTTAACGCTGCTTTTAACATTATTCCAGTTATATCCCAGCATGTCAGCTTAATGTGGGAGGAAAGCCTGAAGTGATGCAGGTCTCAGACGTTTACCACTTTGGTGAAACCCACGAGCACGGGTATGGTCCTGACAAACCTAGAAACAAAATCGGGGCGAACCTGGATTCGAACCCACAATCATAGGTTTCTGGCGTGCCCAAGGGACGCAACTCTGCACAGCGAATTGCGGCGCCTTAGACGACTGGGCCACCCATGCCCCTGTCATGGTAAGAACACAGAATAGGCCCTCATTGTAATCAACGGCTAATGGGTAACTTGCAAGCTGTTCATGCATGTCTCCTGTCAAACTTTACATTGATCATGTTTTTATGAAGAGAAGCGGAAGACAGAATCCTGACATTGCCCAGGTTAACAATCCCTATTGACTGGATTAACTGTTAATACAAGAATACCTCTATAACAGCAACTCACAAGTTTTATTTGTTTGTTGTTTAACGCCGCACTCAGCAATATTCCAGCTATATGATGATGGTTTGTTAAATAATCGAGTAAATAATCGGATAGGTAAGCCAAGTCTACCCAAAAGCCTGTCATCATCAGGCCAAGTAAGAGGCATACAGCATAAATCCCATTGTACATCTGATAACAACATGGTTGGTCGGAAGTAGTACTGTTGATGTTCCAGAGAATAATTATTTTTTTAATTTAAAATACCATATTTTCTTGAGTATAGTGCACACTTTTTTCAAAAAAACATAGCTGTGTAGAAGGGGTGCACATGATATACGCAATAATGAGTTTTGATGGTTTTTTTCCCCAACAGAAAGACATAACTGTGAGTACGGAACACCGGAAATAACATGTCAACAAATCCATACAGAAGTATGCAAATTAATCATTAATTACACAGTCTGGCTATAAAAAGTGTTCTATGTATACCTGGACTTATGTTTGTAACTTATTTCAAAAAATTTATTAAAAATTTGTTTTAATATTGTTATAATTAATTTTGACGAAATTCTGTGTGAAGTGATTGGAAGATCGCATAACTCACCGTTATTAACAGCAACCACGGTCAGATTACAGCTTTTGACCTGTTTACCGGAATTCTCTGAAGGGGTACAGTGTAATTTTTTCTGTGCATAATATTCCAATTTTTTTTTCGAAACTACTGAATCTGCTAGAGGGGGGTGCACATTTTACTTGGGTGTGCACTATACTCAAGAAAACATGGTATATATATATGTCATATGACATGACCAGAAAGGCACAGTCTCCAGCCAGAACCATGTAAACTGGCATGCACACACGATCTTCTCTGATAATATATACTTAATACAGTTAGCACATCCGCATCACCCTCCTACTACCTTGTCTTACACAGAAACTCAGTAATCATTTCCTTCTAGATTTCCGAAAAAAAGAAATCTGCCCAAAGGAAAATAAATACAGCTTATCTGCACACCTAGTAAGAGAGAGAAGGTAACCTATTTCCTCGCCAGCTATCCTTCCTGACGATTAAGCAACAATTAACTTGATCAAACCTCTTGATATTTGAATGGCCTGTTTTCCTACATAGTATTCCACGGTCCCATCATAAACAAAAATCTAGCTCACCTCCAATTGATGCGAGTCCTCAGCTTGTATGTCCCTTATTTTAGCAGCAGACCATCTTTATCTTCAAAGTGAGTCTTGATGATTATTTGTGTTCAGTCTTATCAAGAACTATACACTTCTCTACATAACATATACATTCTTTCCGAACGGTAAAACACATGCTTCCCCATGTAATTGTTTAGTCTAACCCTGTTGTATCTCAAAATCACTGCTCCATCTAAAATAGTTAAAATACTGAGTTGTGCAAGCAAAATATACAGACCCCCCGAGTGAAATTACAAAACACTGAAGGCGAAAATATAAGAACATTGACAGTTTTGTCCCGTGAAAAAATGTCAATATTTTTTTTCTGTCAATAAGGCTAATCTCAATGAGACTGTTGCCTAGTAGAGTGTCAGGGAACTATATTTTTATTGTGATTTTATCTTAAGTTCCACACAATAACATCCGACAAACAGCAGCAGTTCTCATGTACGGGTCTTGTTTTCATGTCCTGTAGAGTGAGTGAGTGACTGGAGACATCGCCAGACCTCCTACAGTGTGTGGTGATCGGGTTGCACTGTCTCTATCTCTCTGTCAACACATTGCTTAATCTCAAAGAAAAGGGCACAAAGGTTTCAAGTTCTAATAAAATAAAGACTGATTTCAACGGAAATATGCACACCAAAACATTTCGTCTTAGTTTTTGTGAAAACCAGTCCGCCGCCCATGACAACCAATCAAACACAACTTCCGACAGTTTTTGTTCAATAACACTCATTATCATGTGACGAACTATGACATATTAAGATTATTACCCGAGTATATTACCAATGAGGACAATTACGCCTTACATTTTTTTGCTTGGATTGCGGATCCACTGACCTTAAAAATAGAAAAATCAGAAGAAGAAAAAATCAGAATGAAAGGTATTCTTTATACTGCTGATGGTAAAGATCGCTTTGACAATAAATATAACAATGGAAGACTTTAGATTTATCAATTTTGTAAGGATTCAAACCAGGCCATGATTATTTTTGTAATTTTATCACCTACTGATCCAAATCAAACTTTAAGATGATAAAAAAGATCCCATACAACACATTTTATTTTTTATATTTTTTGACCTACTGACTCAATTTTTCTCAAAATACATAAACCAAGAAAAAAAAGAAAAGAAATTTGATCTTATTGTTGGCTTCATGCTGATTGGCTTGTCAATATCGATTGTTATCAATGTTTGGGAGACAGCCAATAGCAACTTGACAGCACATCAACCCATTATCGCATTATTCGTGACATCACAGTAGGTTCGCTGTATGTGACATCATTCCACTAGATTGGCTGAGCTTATGTGTCTACTTGTGATCAGTATACCACTTTTTTTCTTCATTTTCCGAGAAAAAATTAATGGTTAGTACACAGTGATTGATATCATGAGCATCGATCCATGCAGTTGGGATCGATGACATGCTTCAACCAGGTCAGGGAGCCTCACCGCCTGATCCCCTTAGTCGCCTCTTGTCGTAATATAGGAGGAACTATCAGTACAGTTATAGCAATCAAACTGTGAAGATCCAGGTTAGAATTGGTCTTCACCAACCAATGCTTGTAGTAAGAGGTAACCAACAGGATCCGTCGGTCAGGTTCGCTGACTTGGTTGATGCATGTCATCGTATCCGAATTGCGTGGATCAATGCTCATGATATCAATTGTGGATTGTCTGGTCCAGATTTGATTATTTACAGACTGCCGTCATATAGCTGGAATATTGCTGAGTGTGGCATAAAACAACAAACGAACCAACTAACCAACATAAAATAACGTACACAAGCTAAAGATAAGGCATTATCTGTTTCTTCTGAAATGATGTCGCGAGACCTTGGATAGACTCCAAGACTGACATTTAGTCTCTGAAATGAACATATTTTACAGAAAAATAAGTTGTTAAACTAAAGTTATAAAATATTATAAAAAGGAGTCCAGAGACTTTCTTCATTTTCAGATACTGCAGTAATCCAGACCTGCCAAACATTATAGACTTGCACGGGCTGTAGTGGATATATTTATTTCAGGGTCTGTATGACAGACTATAAGGTTCCTCCCCAAGGCTCCCTGAGGCTCAGGATCTACAACATTATTGCACTTAGGGAGTTCCTTGTAGATCATAAATTATTTCCTATGTGTATGTGTCATACTAGACTAACATCTAGTCTCTGAAATGAACATATTTAAAAAAAAAACACAGTTAAATTACAGTTATGAAATATAATATAAAGGAGCCCAGAGACTCTCTTCATTTATAGACATGATACTGCAGTAATCTAGAGTTGCTAAATATTATAGACTTGCATGGGCTGTATTGGATATATTTGTTCCAGGGTCTATATGACTACTGGGGTCATACTGACTTCATCACACAAGGGTCTGTGGATTTCTAGGCTAGGTGTTGATGATACACACTCAAATGTATGGATCTCTGAAGGATCCACACTTTAGCGGTCCAAGCCAAATCTTCTCATTCTTCTTGCCGAACTTGTATTTTGGCATTATTTTCTGTAGATGATAGTCTCAGTATGTGGACAAGTACAAGCTGATCTTACTGGACCACAAGAAATTTTACTAGCGAGGGACTTCGGAAGTTTTCATCACAAACACACATACACATACACACACACACACACACACACACACACACACACACACACACACACACACACACACAGAGAAACAGACACACACACACAGAGACACACATGCACAGACAGACAGACAGACAGACAGACACACACACACACACTCACAGACACACACACACACACAGAAACAGACACACACAGACAGACAGACACACACACACACACACACACACACACACACACACACACACACACACACACACACACACACACACACACACACACACACACACACACACACACACACACACACGTCACCAGCCCCCTCCCCACATACGTCACCAGCCCCCTCCCTTATAATAAATGACAAGTCCCTTATGGGCTGGTGTGTCATATCAAGACTGGTGTTTAGTCTGCTGATAAATCCTACATATTGGTCACCAAGTGTTTCATCACGGAAGGATGAGCAATACAATGCAATGTCTGGTTTCAAATACAATAATAAAAGAGAATCATTTTTCCAAATAATCCTCAAATCATGATAAAAAAAATTTGTACACTGAGCTAAGTATATTTCATGTAGCTGATGATGATCCCCCTCATGGTGATGCTGATGCTGTCACTGTCGCCGACTCCCACATAGCATGTCACAAGGCTTTGTGACAGTACTCTCTACTGCCACGAAGCCTCTTGTTTACACTCTGCTCCAGCCTTGGCTATTTTCAGAGTAAATGTCACCAATATTCATTACTGAGTGACAGAGACACCTTCCCCGTTTGGGGGCTTGTTGTGAAAAGCAACACCGCCTGTCTCAACACTGCCTACATAACCCAAGCTAAATAACAGTATAAAAAGGTTTTTAACACACTCTTGTGACCATCTGACAGGGACAATGCAGCATTACAGCCGCAGTCTTTATTCACGACGCCTGCAAGTCTGGCATGGTCGTTGACTCTCTCAGCAGCCATGGTGTGAATCCCTCACCTGTGCCTAGACAAGAATAAGTCACTCGCGTATGGAAATCCCCCTATTTAGAGCTGAATAAAGGGTATTCTGTAGGCATTAGTTCCCAGGCTCAGTCTCAAAGGCTCGTGCGTGTATCCTGCCCTAGTCCTGTCACCTAGCTCGGCATGGCTACATCTACATGGAAAATTATCCCCTTTCAAATTCAGCTTTGATGAATGATAATTTATTTGCACTTTCACAGTGAGAGTCCCCTATATTCAGTGAAGTCAGTGGCCCTGGGTCAAAGCTTCAATACATCTGCTAATCCATGTGTATTCGGGGCCATCTTGTTGGAGCAATAAAGCTGACACTACACGATTTCACTCACTATTGTTGGAAATCAAAGTCATGTTCACCAAGCTGTAAACTCGATATTCCATACTCATCAAAATCTACTCAACAACATTTAAGCAGTATGTGTTTTTTTAGACATTGTTGGAGTTAGGAGGACTTGCACTTTTTAATTCAGTTTCCTGGCAGTCCTGTGGATTACCGAATAATATGACATACAGGCGTTATAATAGTCCTGCACCATGACCGTGGAATATATTTATTTTATGAAAAAATAATAATCTAGAAAAAGCAAAAAGCAAGTCTAGCCAGCTCAAGCTAGCTCTATTCCACAAATTCCTGAAATCAGCATAGGGAAATTTTTTTATTTTTAGAGTCAAGAAGGATATTGTGTAATATAAGATTTCAGAGACTAAATGTTAGTCTAGCGTTATAACTGTAGTTCGTTATAAGCATACATACAGAATATAGACCTCAAATGGACGGGACCAAAAAGAAGTTTGTTATATCATTATAAGCATGTTCACAGCAAACATAGTTTGCAGTACAGTGAAAACAATGCCACAGAACTCACAGGGTGTACTGAAATGTCAAACTTGACTCATGACTTTGTTGTTTAACGCTGCTCTCAGCAATATTCCAGCTATATGACGACGGTCTGTAAATAATCGAGTCTGGACCAGACAATCAAGTGATTGATATCACGAGCATCGATCCACGCAATTGGGATCGATGACATGTATTAACCAAGTCAGTGAGCCTGACCACCCGATCCCATTAGTCGCCTCTTACGACAAGCATAGTCACCTTTTACGGCAAGCACGGGTTGCTGAAGACCTATTCTACCCCGGATCTTCACGTGTCAGATGGACAAACGGACAATGTGCCATTACTCGTGCCACTTGACCTCCAGTAAGGAGGGGTATAAATTGGATGACAATCTATAAATTTATTATATTTGTCGAAGTAAAATAGATGTCTCATAATTTACATAACAATGAATTATTTGTACCATGTAATACATGGACTGGGACCTGTGTGCCGTTTCCACTTTGTCATCATCAGTGTTCATATGAAGCGATGTGTTATTGATGTTTTGTCAAACATGGTCATCGACACGAAGTAGCAGCAGCTGCTACTAGACACGACAACTCCTTAAGACTCTTCTTGAACCTGAAAGATGCTAATCTACTGTTATAATAGGAAATAATATCAGTCAGTGCTATAATGACACGACACCTGGAGCTAAACAATCTTGACATACATTGTGAGTGAGTGAGTGAGTGAGTGAGTGAGTGAGTGAGTGAGTGAGTGAGTGAGTGAGTGAGTGAGTGAGTGAGTGAGTGAGTGAGTGAGTGAGTGAGTGAGTCACACATATTACCCAAGTTAGGAATCGAACCCAGAACTGCCGCGTTCCAGGAAATACCCCACCACCACAACTGCATTATAAAACAACAAACAAAAAAGTAAACCAATTATACAGCATTAAGTAGTCAATAATGATATTCCGAACTCTAAATATAACAAGTATTTGTCACAGAGTGACGAAATATCCCCCGCCTGTACACCATAGTACAAAATATGAAGACAATCCAGCGATTAGTTCTTGAGATATTGTGGCAACACCGTTTTCCAACTCCAAAAACAGATTTGCCTGCTGTGACCTTGAAAATGGGGTCAAGGTCACCAAATCTGACAGGTGTATGCGGTGTCTGTATATACACCATAGTTCCAAATATGAAGACAATCCAGTGTTTAGTTCTTGAGATATCGCGGCAACACTGTTTTCCAACTCCAAAAGCAGATATGCCTGCTGTGACCTTTAAAATGGGATCAAGGTCACCAAAACCGACTGGTGTCTGCGGAGTCTGTATATACACCATAGTTCCAAATATGAAGACAATCCAGTGTTTAGTTCTTGAGATATCGCGGCAACACCGTTTTCCAACTCTAAAAGCAGATTTGTCTGCTGTGACCTTGAAAATGGGATCAAGGTCACCAAAACCGACTGGTGTCTGTGGAGTCTGTATATACACCATAGTTCCAAATATGAAGACAATCCAGTGTTTAGTTCTTGAGATATCGCGGCAACACCGTTTTCCAACTCTAAAAGCAGATTTGTCTGCTGTGACCTTGAAAATGGGATCAAGGTCACCAAAACCGACTGGTGTCTGCGGAGTCTGTATATACACCATAGTTCCAAATATGAAGACAATCCAGTGTTTAGTTCTTGAGATATCGCGGCAACACCGTTTTCCAACTCCAAAAGCAGATATGCCTGCTGTGACCTTGAAAATGGGGTCAAGGTCACCAAAACCGACTGGTGTCTGCGGAGTCTGTATATACACCATAGTTCCAAATATGAAGACAATCCAGTGTTTAGTTCTTGAGATATCGCGGCAACAAACAGGTGGGACGTACGGACGGACGTACGGACGGACGGATGGACGGACGGACGGTCGTGAATACTATATCCCCCGCTTCGCGCTTTCGTGCGGCGGGGGATAACAAAACAATTTAATCCATTCAAGTCATGGTGAAGTACTTGAGAAGACATCTGTCTGTCTATACACTGGAGGGTACGTCACTAATGTGAAGAACATTTTTTCTAAAAGAAAATTAGGTTCATTAACCTCCAATAGTGAATTTATTCCCATCAATTTACATAAGCATCCTGCAGCCATGTTGTCCCCTATTCCTGAACCCAAACCACGTTTATGACTGGAGGATAGTGGTAAGACTGTCCACTAAAGGCCTACCCAAGGTGGCTAAGACACATGGATGAACAAGGGATGAAGAGGACATTTTGGTCAGAACCTTCATTAGATAAACACCCTAAAGCAGTGTCTGAGGGCTCCGTAATGAATCCGAATTAAGACACCTTTCTTCCAATTAGCAACCAGACATTAACGGACAAATTGGCCGTCTTCATCCTGGGGAATCGTCTGCTGCCTATGGCCAAAAATTGACGACAGGCCCATTGACATATTTTTTACTTCACTTGGGATTTCAATAGTGTCATTGTGAGGGTAGCGAACATGATCCTTGTCTTACTTCCTGTATGCCGGACATTAAATTAAATTGTCTCATACGAGGAAAAAATCTGTTACGGATAACTGGCAAATTGTCATGTTTCAAGACCAACTTGTCAATCATGTCGGACATGTTGTTGGGCAGCCATGAGAGTGACAGGCCAGACGACAATACCATGCAGGGCAGAATAATAGGTAGCCCACAGCTGTGACAATATGACCATAACGCATGCTCTGCTATTAATCCAGTGGACAATGGTACGGAGCACCTTGTTGACACTGTTGACAGTGATCAGACGTCCACATCCATACTGGACACACTCCAGGTTGCTGTTTTGACCTGTGCGACCTGGCCAGATTTAGGCTGGAGATCGGGACAGATGGGATGGTAGGCTTGTTCCTCAGGGCCATTGAAACTGATAACAAATGGAACGAAAATAAACAAACTTGTTTGCACAGGAATTAGCATTGAATGATTTATTATAATGGTTTGAATCTTAATTAGCAGAAGGCGTGAATGGAAAGTTCATGAAAATGACGTTATCTGTGTCCACTAAGTGGTCATTCTGAGGTCAACCTTGACAGTTTGGACAGGCTACACATCTGATTATTGCCTTTGATCACTCTTAATTTCAATTTCAGCAAAGTTTACATCTTGCTGAGAAGTTTAATGAAAGAAGAAAAACAAGAATTCATTCACTAATCAATTTCCATTTATTCAAGTCTTCAAGATTTAATCTCTGGAGCTAATTAAATAAGTTAGTTAAGATAATTATTAACTACTTAGACCCGTGAAGATTCCGGGGTAGAATAGGTTCCATGCTTGCCGTAAAAGGTGACTATGCTTGTCGTAAAAGGCGACTAACAGGATCGGGTGGTCAGGCTCGCTGACTTGGTTGATGATTGTCTGGTCCAGACTCGATTATTTACAGACCGCCGTCATATAGCTGGAATATTGCTGAGTGCGGCGTTAAACAACAAACCAACCAACCAACCAATGTTAACTACTTAAAAAAAGCTAAAGAACATCCAATTCTTTCATATTACTGTAACTAATCTGTCGTGGCTTTCTTCCATATTACTATAGTTAGCTAATCTGTTATGACAGATAACCATAGTAATATGACAGAACCAGGTGTTTTTTAACTTCTTTTGAGTAATATACTTATACTTGCAAGAAGAAAGAAAAAATAAGGTCAAATACAATGAAACACAGCATATGACCTTGTTTCGTGTTTATATGTCATTCTTCATCAATATCACAGTAAATGATTCTGTGTAAACCTAGTTACTGCAAGGATTCCCACTCAGATTCTCTATATTCTGTATTCATCAAGCAGAACTGATGAGGCTACAACTACCTGTGCCCAAGTCGGTCTCCCAGACTTTAGCGAATAAATTAAAACTGAATCCAACACAAGTTTAAATTGTAAAAAATAAGTATTGTTCTGAGCTTTATTTGGATTATACTTTTTATTTTGTAGCTATATATTTTTCGATAAGATAACTTTATTTCTGGGACTAAATGTTAGTCCACCTGTTAGTCCACCTATGTCCTTGTTGCTGGTTAAAGGGGGGAATGCAGCTTGTTAAAGGGGGAATACAGCTGTTAAAGGGGGGAATGCAGCTTGTTAAAGGGGCAAATGCAGCTTGTTAAAGGGAGGAATACAGCTTGTTAAAGGGGGAAATACTGCTTGTTAAAGGGGGAAATACAGCTTGTTAAAGGGGAAATACAGCTTGTTAAAGGGGGGAATGCAGCTTGTTAAAGGGGGGAATGCAGCTTGTTAAAGGGGGGAATACATCTTGTTAAAGGGGGAAATGCAGCTTGTTAAAGGGGGGAATGCAGCTTGTTAAAGGGGGGAATGCAGCTTGTTAAAGGGGGGAATACAGCTTGTTAAAGGGGGGAATGCAGCTTGTTAAAGGGAGGAATGCAGCTTGTTAAAGGGGGGAATACAGCTTGTTAAAGGGGGAAATGCAGCTTGTTAAAGGGGGGAATGCAGCTTGTTAAAGGGGGGAATACAGCTTGTTAAAGGGGGAATGCAGCTTGTTAAAGGGGGGAATACAACTTGTTAAAGGGAGGAATGCAGCTTGTTAAAGGGGGGAATGCAGCTTGTTAAAGGGGGGAAAACAGCTTGTTAAAGGGGGGAATGCGGCTTGTTAAAGGGGGGAATGCAGCTTGTTAAAGGGAGGAATGCAGCTTGTTAACGGGGGAATGCAGCTTGTTAAAGGGGGAATGCAGCTTGTTAAAGGGGGAAATGCAGCTTGTTGAAGGGGGGAATGCAGCTTGTTAAAGGGGGGAATGCAGCTTGTTAAAGGGGGAAATGCAGCTTGTTAAAGGGGGGAATGCAGCTTGTTAAAGGGGGGAATACAGCTTGTTAAAGGGGGGAATACATCTTGTTAAAGGGGGGAATGCAGCTTGTTAAAGGGGGAAATGCAGCTTGTTAAAGGGGGGAATGCAGCTTGTTAAAGGGGGGAATGCAGCTTGTTAAAGGGGGGAATACAGCTTGTTAAAGGGGGTATGGGGTTCATGATTGGTAATATCTAGTATTTATATTTATTAGTTGACATGGATGAATTCTGATATGGTAAGTCCCTCAAGCTGCTTAAACAATATATGTTCAGGACATGTGGTTGAAACTCACTGGATTTATCTGCAAATTTCATCCTATCAAGTTAAAGAAAGTAGGGATTATCATTCAACCTTCTTCACCAAAACTGGTCAAGTGTATAGTAGTAATAAATTCAGTTTATAATCCACCATACTTACACAATGAACTCTTATGTCAACCTGTCAAACAATTCTGTGTTTGTTTGTTTGTTGTTTAACGCCACACTCAGCAATATTCCAGCTACATGACAGCGGTCAATAAATAATGGAGTCTAGACCAGACAATCCTTTGATTGACATCATGAGCATCAATCCATGCAATTTGGATACGATGAGGTGCATCAACCAAGTCATTGAGCCTGACCCTGCAATCCCTTTAGTTGCCTCTTACGGCAAGCATAGTCGCCTCTTACGCCAAGCATAGTCGCCTCTTACGCCAAGCATGGGTTCCTGCAGCAGTGAGACCGCCTCATCTGTTTCATATCTATAAAGATTCAGAGTGACAAAACACTCTCCACAAGACTGTATGACAAGAGGGATGACTTCAACTTTCCAATACAAACTTTCATCCTTCCCTTCATGTCGAGCAATTTTCCATCAACTCTGGTCTTTGGTGTTTTCCATCTCACAACTTTCGAGATACAATCGAGCATGCTCTTTCTACCAAGATTTCAAAGAGCGTCATACAACTCCTGCTAAGAAGTTGTTTGATCATGGTCTCAGTAAAGATTTCAAAAAGTTCCATGGTAGACATGTGGAGGACATTTACAGACCACCTTCTTATAGCTAGAATATTGCTGAGTGTGGTGTTAATAAAAAAAACAAAAAACAAACAGCTACCATTATCAGTGACGCATAAAAATGGATATGATGTCAGATGCAATTCCCTATTTTGAAATGTACCCATTGTTCCCATGTTTTTTCAGGTGAACAATTGACTTGTCTTTGCATGTGTTTGTGATGGGTGCCACCAATATGATCACCTGTTCTTGAACATCTATTATTCTCACTGTTTAATAATGATTCATAAGCACATGCTTGGGCACGCCAGAAACCTATGATTGTGGGTTCGAATCACGGTTCGCCACGATTATGTTTCTAGGTTTGTCAGCACCATACCCATGCTCGTGGGTTTCAACGAAGTGGTAAACGTCTGAGACCTGCATCACTTCGGACTTTCCTCCCACATTAAGCTGACATGCCATGATATAACTGGAATACTGTTAAAAGCGGCGTTAAACCAAACTCACTCACTCACTCAGTGCTTTTAGTATCAATTTTTTATGAATATGGAAAGGGTTTTATCTCTTTTATTTACCACTGTCAGCCTCTTACCACCCCTCATTAAAAAACATAGCTAAAATGTGTAATGTTTATTAAACATGTTAATTATAAAAAACATTATAATGTTTGTTTTTCGTGAAAAATAACAAGTGTATCTCATCGAGTGACCTCTTAAGTGAGTTTTTTCAAAAGTGGCACAGCCATGAATGAAAATGCCTATTTTGTCAGGTCCTTGTGATTTGTGATTTGACAAGGACGACAAATGTTCTATTTATCACATATTCTCTTAGCGATTACTCTGAAAACAAGTTTCACTGACGCGGATTGAAAGTAGTTTAGTCATAAATTATTTCATTTCAATTTGATATCAATTATATATTTTGATAGAAAATAGCATTTTATCACTTAATACATGATAAATGATGGCACTTTTCTACTACAATGAAAACGTTAAAACTGATGTCTCCAGACCTGGAAATACAGGCTGCAAACTGAACATTAGTTCAGTCGAGTGACGCAAGCAATCAGACTTACAGCATGTCAAGTGTGCAGGTTTAATCAGCTAGGATCTGGATGCTAAAAACTGATCTGTATTTCTGAACTGCCATTAAGACATGAATGGGAGACAAATACATAACTTCCTTATCCTCGAGATTGTTTATCAAATTAGCCTAAGCTAGACAAATTTCTACTGCTACCAACGATACTGTGACATTTGTAAATAGATGCAGTGAAAAAATCAGGGAAGTACAAAATAATGGATTTTTTGTGATAGATCATTGTTAAAGAAGACTGAAGGAGACAGTTGGTTAGATCAGAGAGATGCTAGGTCATCAATCTCACACAGAGGGGGCAGAGATCTTCTCCATGGTATGGCTACTTATAATCAGTCTCAATATACCGTATTCGACGTAAGCGCCACGCTCCAATAAGCGACCAGGGCGATATTTGTTAATATATTGGCAAGTGAACAATCCCAATTAGCACCCCTTCCAACTGATCAATGTACCCAAGACTTATTTATTCGCGTATAATACACACTCGTGTGTTATATGCACCCTTAATTATGGGCAATTTAATTCTGGAAAAATATATCTGTCGTACATAAACATTTCAGGATGTCAGCATAAACCACGAAATTTATCTTTCAACTCTGTTTTTTTTCCACCAAAATAATATTCTGATAACAGCCCCCTATTCCTAATTTTGAGAGCGCCTTGGCGCTTATTACGTCAAATACGGTAAGTGGGAAACGGCTGGCCCAGTCACCTAAGGTGCTGCATTTTGCTGTGAACAGTTGGTCTCTTGGGTAAACCAGAAACCCATGATCATGGGTTCGAATTCCAATCTGCCTCAATTATGTTTCTAGGTTTGTCAGTCCCATACTCGTGGGTTAAATCAAGGTTTGTAAACGTCTGAGACTTGTATCATGTTATGATAGTTTTGACTCTGTGAAAGACAAGATTTTCTCATCTGGTCAATCTATATTCTCTTAGAACTAAGCAAATTGTTTTATTTGCCTTCAATTCAAACCTTTTGCAGTCATCTCATTAAGAGGCGAAGAGCCCACACCAAGCTGACACGCCTTGATATAACTGGAATACTGTTCAAAGCAGTGTTAAACCCAACTCACTCACTCTAGATAAAAGAACAGAAGAACAATAGGTTCTCAGCTGTTCCTATCACTGAGTGAGTGAGTAAATGCTGGTATATGCCATGGTCAGCAAGCTAGTATCACCCTGTACATATGCACATCTGGACCAGGCAAACCCATGGTTGATAGTGCGAGCACCAAACCATACATTGACAGGTCACACATTCTGAACTTTTCTGTCCCATAATCCCCCTTGTGTTATCAAAAACAATGTGTTTTCTCACACAGAGTCCAATATAAACTATTCTAACAAGGTAAGGTTTATCATGGTTCTGATTTTAGCAGAGATTTCTTATGATTATGGGAAATGGTTTTTGTCGCCTTTAATTATAAATGTAGTACAAAAACAACAAAACAGTAAAAGTCTCCAAACAAAACCAAGCCATTTGGATATGTCCACTAAATAAGACTCATACGTATTAATAAAATACTTTCCACAAAATATATATCTTCATATGACAATCTACCTTCATATATTATAATAATTAATTTTCATAAAACCATAGGTACTTGTCTAATGGGTTCTATACTTGATACAAACTCATTTCAGTCATAACAAATATAGATAGTGCCAATTATTAGCATAAGTAATTAAAATGCATTACGCCCATAAAGATGGTCAGAAATCATATTTGTTTAAAAACTTTAAAAAAAAACACTGATGGGACAGTTTTATTAACATTTACCGAGCAAGGTCTCTTTACAAATATTTTAAATGTCGCATATTAAAACATACCAAAGGATGTGATATAGAACAATATCTCCCAGAGTGAACCTAATTCCTTTGAAGTGATATCAACTCTTTAATCTTCAGGACAAGTGTTATGATAGTTTTGACTCTGTAAAAGACAAGATTCTCTCATCTGGTCAATCTTTATTCTCTTAGAACTCAGTAAAGAGCAGTTTTATTTGCCTTCAATTCAAACTTTTTGCAGTCATCTCATTAAGAGGCGGACAACCCACCTCTCGGCAGCTGACCCGTGTAATTCATAATTAGCCAAGGGACCCAATGCCTCTCAACCATGAAATCAGTGATTTTGTTGACATGTTTTCTTTTAAGTGTTTTCTTGAAACTGGAGCTTGGACACCTGTGTGTTGGTCTGATGGGAATGTCCTCAGATGAATACTTTGACTGTGTCAGCTAGCCAGGCGTTAATATTTAATTCAGTCAGGATGTGACTGCTCTGTTACCAATGTTTCAACAACCACCTGCTAGTTGGCAGTGAGATTGATGGCTTACACCATGCCTTGTCTTTAACGGTTTGACTTAACAATGGATTTGATAAAGCAGATATGAGAGAGGGATAGATGGATTGATAAGAAGACAGGGAAGGAAGGAAGGATAGTAGTAGGAGAGAATAGATGGATTGAGTAGAAGAGAGGGATAGAGGAAAAGAGGATGGAGAGAGGGATAGATAGATAGATTGAGTAGAAGACAGTGAAGGAAAGAAGGATAGGAGGAGAGGGATAGAAGAAAAGAGGATGGAGAGAGGGATAGATGGATTGATTAGGAGCAAGGAAAGGAGGGAAAGAAGGTGAGAATAGATGATTGATAAGGAGAGAAGAAAGGAAGGAAAGGAG
Organism: Haliotis rufescens; assembly: GCF_023055435.1. Classification (NCBI taxonomy): domain Eukaryota; kingdom Metazoa; phylum Mollusca; class Gastropoda; order Lepetellida; family Haliotidae; genus Haliotis; species Haliotis rufescens. Next base: position 35,367,771 of record NW_025964372.1, on the reverse strand, counting down.
GAGAGAGGATAGATGGATTGAAGATAGAGGATAGGAGAGAGACAGGAAAGGAAGGATAGGTCTTGTTTTCCCTCATCTTCCCGGGTCTTCGGCGTGACCAGCGAGCGCGTTAATCACTAGGCTACCCGACCGCCCCCCCTTCATCACAGAGTCAGGCCTCATGTTGTAAACACCAGACCCCTGGTTAGGTCCCTCTCATGACATGCATAAAGGTCCTCTGTTCAGCCCATTCCGCCCCCAAATTCCCACCTGAACACATGAAATGGCAGACGTTTAATGATAACAACAGGTCCAGCTGGATTATGTCCCTTTTGAGATTGGGATTAAAAAATACGAACTTTCATATTGCATCAGCAGTATTATAGCAATCCCTCTGAGACGCACAAAGTTACTGTAGTGATGGGTACACCTCAATGAGGTAGTTGCCCTTCAAAAGAATAACAAAATCGGAGAACTAAAATCAAATTAAAACATTTAACCGAACACACTCCTTCAAAGTTCTTTCCACTAAAAGGAAAGATGCAATCTTTCTTTGCTTGAAAACAGCTTTTTAAAGACGTCTTAAAATCATTAGTCAAAATCAAGTTATCAATTTCTCTGCAGGCTTCTGGCTGGCTAAATGAGAGTGCGAGTAATTCTTCCAACATTTTATTACGAAGCAAGGCATCTTATCGAAGGTTTCCCAATCGATTTTCCCAGGAATCTCGCAGTCTTCGTGTTACATAAGACACTAATGGATGTTGAACTTTCAGGAAATTATGACTTACCGTTTTTGTCTGTGACAATATCTCAAGAGGAAACGCTTGATAAAATCAATTCTAATTCTGTTACAAGTTCATAGTTTCAAAGCATTTCTGAAGGTCTGTTTTCTCTCAGCCTTCAGAACATTATACCCATCACATACCCTGGCAACTAAACATACAATTAAATGTACATAAAATTGTTCAAACTGGCAAAATATTGTGTTTTGCGATGTATAAAAAGTCTCCCGTTGTTGGAGCGTATTTTATGTCACATTATCTTTGCCAAGATACTGAATGTATTAAGCATAAAACCGCTTGGAAATGGGCAATTTTAGACAATGTCACAAATGTCAGGTGATAACGTTTACTGAAACATGTAACAACAGTCATTTAACTCGTGGTGTAATATTGGCTGTGACAACTTTTGCGCAGTAGTAAGCATTATGTGTATTTATGATCTATGGGTTTTTTGTTGTTGAATGCCACATTAAACGAGTGTTGAATCTGGACCAGACAGTCCAGTGATTGACGTCATGAGCACCAATCTATGTAATTGGGATATATTGATCAAGTCAGGGCCTAACCATCAAATCAGGTCATGAGGAAAAGACAGACAGTGACGAAGATGTTGATGTTGTTGTGGATGTTGAGAACGATGCCTGGTTGTCATGAGGAAGAGACAGGCAGTGATGAAGTCAGTGACGAAGATGTTGATGTTGTTGTGGATGTTGAGAACGATGCCTGGTTGTCATGAGGAAGAGACAATGATGAAGATGTTGATGTTGTTGTTGTGGATGTGTTGTGGATGTTGAGAATGATGCCTGGTTGTCATGAGGAAGAGACAGGCAGTGATGAAGTCAGTGACGAAGATGGTGTTGTGGATGTTAAGAACGATGCCTGGTTGTCATGAGGAAGAGACAATGATGAAGATGTTGATGTTGTTGTTGTGGATGTGTTGTGGATGTTGAGAATGATGCCTGGTTGTCATAAGGAAGAGACAGGCAGTGATGAAGTCAGTGACGAAGATGGTGACGTTGTTGTTGTGGATGTTAGAATGATGCCATGGAATTCTTTTTCAGTCCATCAGTATTGATTTGTCTGCATCAACAGTGACTGATACACTGATACAAAATGATGGTGATGATGATGATGATGATGATGATGATGATGATGATGATGAAGATAACGAAAATCTGCCAAAGTTATAACATTAAAAAACCCACTAAACAAATCCATCAATCTGAAAAATCTGAAGTCTTTCAAACCTTGGCTGAAATATTGAGGTTATATCATTTGGGTCCAGCCAGAAAAATAATATCTCACCATATCCAGACATGATAATATCTTTGTCAATATTGTTGATGACCAAGTTAAAAACTTTCTTTAAGTGTCATTCCCAACCAATGCAGCCATGTTTTCGGTAACATTATCAGCACCAGCCAGTTCAACTCAGGCCTTGATTGTAGACTTCAAACTCTCTAGTGAGTGATACACTAAAAAACCCAGCACCATTATCGTGATTCAATCTTTGACTGGGCTACCTACATGGCAATTAAACGTGCGCTAATCTGTGCCCCAATCCCCACAACACTCGTTGTCTTTGCAACAGTGATATACTTTTTCTGATCAGGTCAATAAAATCGAAACACAAAGTTGAAGGTGTCAGACAATTTAATCCATGTAAACTTTTCCTTCCATCAATCCATCCCATGCTGGCTGAAGCACTATGTTCAAATGTTGTTCCGTCACCCCCTACCCCCCCTTAGCGACAGACCAGGAGGGTATTATTGATGAAATCACGATTTTCCAAGCTTTCCTTGGATCAAAACCATCTGTTTTATTCTCTGCGGAACATTGGAGAGGTGTCCAATTGATTTCTGGTAATTCACACAGCCCCATGTTCTGCCTTCCGAAGAATTCCCAGTCTGCTCCAACCATTGACCTCCCTCCTTCAGCTTCCATTTTAAGACCCTTTCAATAAACGTCATCAAATTGTAGACATAGGACCTTCTCTTCAACTTTCTAAATCTGTTTACAGTGTGCAACTAATTTCCAATGTAGTGTATGATATCTCCCGGTCCCTTAATTAAGATGTAGTTTTCTTCTTGTAAGAAGTAATAGAGACTGATCAAATGCTTACCGAAATTCTGTTCAAATAATTGTTGAAAGATTCTAATATTTTTTTATTAATACATTGTGGTTTGGGATTCAAGTTAAAAAATACTGAACTATTTTAAGTTTTTAACATACAGCACACAATGGCTGAATGAAATATTGGCAAAATTAAATCATTGGTAACAAAATTCAATGCAGAACCAATATTTACTAAGTTTGAGGATTCTTATTGACTCGAATCTGAATTAAACTCTGCCATAGGAATATCAGGCCAACTGGCGTGCTGGAATCAAATGAGGATTGCAGTCAGTTGAACACTCAGACACCTTGTCCATTGAGCCATGAGGTGTTCAGCAGTTGTCGTCAGGGTAGTCCAGTGGTTTAGGCATTGCCTTGTCACCTAAAGAGCTGGGTTCGATTCCAACGTGCACACAATTTAAGCGTCATTGCCATGATATAACTGGAATATTGTTCAAGCAACATAAAGCACAGGAATCTAAGTGTTGCAACTATCATAAGGCTAGGTTAAAGTATGGGAGTTAAGAGCTAAGATCACCCTGGGTGCCATTGTACGAAAAAACCCTCAGTGCTATGACTGTCGTAAGTCTATGCTAAGGTATGTGAGTTAAGATCACCGTAGCCCTAAGATCACTTTGTGGAACAGGGCCCTGGGTGCCATTGTACAAAATAACCTCAGTGCTATAACTGTCACAACTTTATGTTAAGGAATGTAAGATCCGATCACCTTAGCACTAAGATCACTTTGTAGAGCAGGGCCCTGGGTGCCATTGTACAAAAAAACCTCAGTGCTATAACTGTCATAAGTCTATGTTAAGGAATGTAAGATCCGATCACCTTAGCACTAAGATCACTTTGTAGAACAGGGCCCTGGGTGCCATTGTACAAAAAACCCTCAGTGCTATAACTGTCATAGGTCTATGTTAAGGAATGTAAGATCCGATCACCTTAGCACTAAGATCACTTTGTAGAACAGGGCCCTGGGTGCCATTGTACAAAAAACCCTCAGTGCTATAACTGTCATAAGTCTATGTTAAGGAATGTAAGATCCGATCACCTTAGCACTAAGATCACTTTGTAGAACAGGGCCCTGGGTGCCATTGTACAAAAAACCCTCAGTGCTATAACTGTCATAAGTCTATGTTAAGGAATGTAAGATCCGATCACCTTAGCACTAAGATCACTTTGTAGAACAGGGCCCTGGGTGCCATTGTACAAAAAACCCTCAGTGCTATAACTGTCATAAGTCTATGTTAAGGAATGTAAGATCCGATCACCTTAGCACTGAGATCACTTTGTAGAACAGGGCCCTGGGTGCCATTGTACAAAAAACCTCAGTGCTATAACTGTCATAAGTCTATGTTAAGGAATGTAAGATCCGATCACCTTAGCACTAAGATCACTTTGTAGAACAGGGCCCTGGGTGCCATTGTACAAAAAACCCTCAGTGCTATAACTGTCATAAGTCTATGTTAAGGAATGTAAGATCCGATCACCTTAGCACTAAGATCACTTTGTAGAACAGGGCCCTGGGTGCCATTGTACAAAAAACCCTCAGTGCTATAACTGTCATAAGTCTATGTTAAGGAATGTAAGATCCGATCACCTTAGCACTAAGATCACTTTGTAGAACAGGGCCCTGGGTGCCATTGTACAAAAAACCCTCAGTGCTATAACTGTCATAAGTCTATGTTAAGGAATGTAAGATCCGATCACCTTAGCACTAAGATCACTTTGTAGAACAGGGCCCTGGGTGCCATTGTACAAAAAACCCTCAGTGCTATAACTGTCATAAGTCTATGTTAAGGAATGTAAGATCCGATCACCTTAGCACTAAGATCACTTTGTAGAACAGGGCCCTGGGTGCCATTGTACAAAAAAACCTCAGTGCTATAACTGTCATAAGTCTATGTTAAGGAATGTAAGATCCGATCACCTTAGCACTAAGATCACTTTGTAGAACAGGGCCCTGGGTGCCATTGTACAAAAAACCCTCAGTGCTATAACTGTCATAAGTCTATGTTAAGGAATGTAAGATCCGATCACCTTAGCACTAAGATCACTTTGTAGAACAGGGCCCTGGGTGCCATTGTACAAAAAAACCTCAGTGCTATAACTGTCATAAGTCTATGTTAAGGAATGTAAGATCCGATCACCTTAGCACTAAGATCACTTTGTAGAACAGGGCCCTGGGTGCCATTGTACAAAAAACCCTCAGTGCTATAACTGTCCTAGGTCTATGTTAAGGAATGTAAGATCCGATCACCTTAGCACTAAGATCACTTTGTAGAACAGGGCCCTGGGTGCCATTGTACAAAAAACCCTCAGTGCTATAACTGTCATAAGTCTATGTTAAGGAATGTAAGATCCGATCACCTTAGCACTGAGATCACTTTGTAGAACGGGCCCAGGTGTTCGATACATTGCAGGATAATTGCACAACGACACTCAAGCCCTCAGATTCTGCATGTATCAATACATTTATGAAAGTAAATATTATTATAATGACTTTGTGTTCGTAAGGAGTAAAAAATCATACCGATACACAGCTAGAGAATGTCTTTAGTCAGCTTATCAATCAATTCTGGTTTAGGTTTTCTTGCAGCCAAAATTATCCTTCATTGTCAATTAACTTCACATGATTTAGTGAGATTCAAATATACAGGATAATGTCATAATCTTATCACGATACGTATGGTGATCATTTGAGTTGATCGTAAGTACTGCAAAATGAACCATAAATGAATTAAATGGGACACTCCAAATGGATGTGCTTTGTCTATATCTGCGCTGTATTGTGTGAGTTTCCATAAGCAAAATTCAACTGAACAGTATTTCAGGCCATGTTTTTGAGGAGTGACAAAAATGATGTCTGATGCAATTCCTTTTCTTGACTTGTACCATATGTTCCCATGTCTTTTCAGGTAAACAATTGACTTGGCTTTGCATGTGTTTGTGATGGGTGCCACCAGTGGGGCAGGATACGCTTACCTTTTCGCAAACACCTGATATCATTACTGTATATTAGTGATTCATGAACACATGCTCCTGATATAGTCGGAATTGTACAATCGACTCTGCTTTATGCAGAGATTTTTATTGGATATGGAAAGGGTTTTGTCACTTTATTTATTTGAGGAAATATAAGATAGAAACAGGGATTGGAACCGTCCACCAGCTGATCCTGGCATAGCAAGGGCATGCAACTCAGTACTGCAAATTGTGGTGTGGTGGACAATTGGGGCACCTAGCTCTGGTATATTCAGAAAGTTAATTGGTACCAGAGTAAAGAACCTTTAAGTGGATAAGAGTAGACTTTAGATTTTGGGCTGAAATTAAAATTGCAAAATGTATTTCTTGGTCACCGGATCCAAAACATTTTCAAAATAGTTTTCTTAAAGGGGCTAACCATCTGACATTCTTGAGGAGGGTTTGGTCTTTTCTCAGACACAAAACATTCAATCACTGCTTTAAGATATACAATTACTTCTCTGAAAGGATAAACCGAAAAGTTTTTCTTCAAAACATGTTTCTTCAGGACGCCAAGCATATCCAAAAGAACAGTGCTTTTTTTCTCTGAATATTTAGGAAAGAATTATTTTTGTGAAACAATCATAGCCACCCTCACACCCAGAATATCAAACGGTGAGTCCATAAGCCGATCAGAATTTCTCATCAAACAAAAAAAACCAGATGGGTTATATTTTATCTGAAATGAAGTAACTATAAAGAGCAACAAAGTATCATCTGTTTTTTTCTGACTCTTTCAAAAATTATATCTGCCCTCTCACGCAGAATATCAAATGGTGTCCTTGGTCTGTATGTAAACCAATCAGAATTTCTCATCATGCAACAAAAAACAGATGGGTTATATTTTATCTGAAAGCAAGATACTATGAGAAGGAACAAAGTATCCTCTGAAAAGAAAGCCGTTTTTATCTGTCAGCCCATCCTGAGAACCAGAGACGTGAGCAGCGAGTCGGTGGCTGGACTGAACAGGAACGCACCAAACCTCCCATCATCTGTCAAAGTTTACACAATAGGGAAGGTAGTGTATGTTTTTGTCTTAATGGCTGGTTCTTCCTCATGTAGGGTGTCATGTTATCTCCCTCACAGCGGTGTAGATGACTAATGAGAGCCGTGTACCTGGTACATAATTGCATGATCGTCTTGTCACAATATCCCCTCTACCCAGAAATGCTCACTGCATATTGTTTTCCTTGAAGTAAAAAGACTTGGAGGGCCCACCATTAATCTCCATTTTTAATTCAAAGCCAGCTATTTTTTCGGTGTGGTACAAAGCCTGGCTTAATGTTCGTTTGATACTCGTTCTCTTTATAATAAAGATCAAATAACCTATTTGACCGGGAGTTCATTTGGGACCTCTCATCTTCTCCACCTCACACAGCAGGTTAGGATGTGTACAAACACCTTGCAGTGTGGAGACGCTTTGATCTTCCAACTGTTGTCCCGGCCAATCCTTCTCCTGCAGCCAGACAATGGAAGCTGTTGACACATAGTGATGTACAAACCTGGGTGTCTCCAGCTTGCCTTAAATCTACAACTGCATATATCCATGTAGAGCCAGCCTAGCAAGCATGGGACTGTCACACTGTGTTTCTGATTACACCGGAACCCTGCCTTTCCAGGCCCTAGGTACCCGGAACCTTGCTTACAGGACTAATTTTAGGTGGGACAAAACAAATCACCTTACTGCTTTGATCACTTTGTGGAACTGACTCAAGGGTCTGGTTTCAGAAAGGATTCTTAGTGTTACAAGGCTAGGTTAAAGTATGGGAGTTATGATGACCTTAGAGCTAAGATCACTTTGTGGAATAGGGCCCTGGGTGCCATTGTACAAACATGCTATGACTGTCGTAAGTCTATGTTAAGGTATGTGAGTTATGATAAATTACCACTAAATCTACAACTGCATATATATCCATATAGAGCCAGCCCAGCAAGCATGGGACTGTCACACTGTGTTTCTGATTACACCGGAACCCTGCCTTTCCAGACCCCAGGTACCCGGAACCTTGCTTACAGGACTAATTTTAGGTGGGACGAAACAAATCACCTTACTGCTTTGAGCACTTTGTGGAACTGACCCCATGGCCAGGTTACCCAAAGGGCGGTCGGTTAGCCTAGTGGTTAAAGCGTTCGCTCTTCAAGCTGAAGACCCGGGTTCAATTCCCGACATGGGTACAATGTGTGAAGCCCATTTCTAAATTAATTCAGTCAGTGAGAATTACAAGTCCTGCATATTGTTTCACTGTTTTGATTGTTTGAGATACAATCCTCAGTAACATGATGTTGTACCAGTGTTAATACCAGAAGAAAATGTCCGAATGCTCAGGACCCCAAACAACACACTGACGGAGATGATATCACTGAAAAACCCACAGTATCCTAACTGCCTTTATTTAATTTTGAAAGTCCCTCAGCTCAGGACTTACAAAAAATCATTCACTCCAGATAATCCACAATCCCTCGTAACTCACAGGTGATTCTGTTAGAAAATATTGATTGAAGGTTCTCGTGATACGGTCCTGATCCGACTCTGGAAATAATCATATATCGCATCCAACAAAACATTTTTCTTCTTTTCTACTTTTGTAAAAATTAGGAAGGCTTACCAGTGAAGCAGGAAAAAAATCTGGAGTTATAAAATCTGTTAAGACCTGGGTATTTCATTAAGTATTTATGGTATATAAAAAACGAAGAGAATAATTTAAGTGATGGAAGATGCGGCAGCTGATGGTAGAGCTGAGAGCTGGTCCAGAAAAAAACATCATTCTTGCTCATTCTTGCTATATGTCTGACACAATAGCACTCACCATTGCCTGAATGGAAGGGATTGCAAAGCTCATAGTTATACAAACTAAAAAAAACACCACCCTAAAAACACTTCCATGTAAAAATTAGCTAATGGACTACTATTATCTAGAGTTCTTATCAAACTGAAATTGCCCTTCCGATCCATTTAGGAATTAAACCTAAAATTATGCTGTCCAATGTACAAGACTGAAATATGCCTGAAAACAAGGACATCTTATAGGCCCACTATGTACTAAAAAAAATGTGGGAGCAAGAACCACCCCATCATCTAAGGCCCCGCAATCCACAGTGCAGAGTTGTGTTCCTTAGCTGTGCCAGGAACCTATGATTTGGGTTTGAATCCTAGATTTATTTGAAGTTTGTCAGCACGATAACCATGCATGTGGTTATTGAGTGGTAAACATCTGAAATTTTCATCGGGCTTTCCTCCCACACCGAGCCAACATACTTAGGAGATGCACCTACTGTGTTTTGAATATGAGGTAGTCCCACTGTAGATTAGACACCTCTTATTTTAATTTGGAACCGAGCACTTCACCAATGTTACCAAGGAATGAAACCTTGGCGATCACTGCCATTTTATGCTGCAGACGACGACAAGACAGAGACTGAATTTTTGTAATCGTTCTTCTTAATTCTGTGGGTTCTGAAAATGGATGTCATCATGTTTGATAAGCTGTTGTTCTGATATCAAATGTATACACTATTCTAATTGGTTACCTGCAGCCATTGCTATACATCTCGATGTGAAGGTTGTCAAAAGATCAATGTTTTCATACGCAAGTTTTTTGTGTGAAAAGGCTTAATTTAAAAGAGGTATCAGTAGGATAAAGGATAACCAATCAGATTCAAGCATTCTTCAATGTCACGGTAGAATGCAATATCACCAAAATACTGTTTAAAGCGGCATAAACTTAACTCACTTACAAGCAAAAATTTCACTAACTGTTCACATATTCTTTCAATACAGTAGTTCATTCTTCAACAGACAACCAGTAGTGATTCCCTCTGCCACTGAAAATAGGTGCAACCCATGCTTGCTGCAAAAGGTGACTATGCTTGTTGTAAGAGATGACTAATGGGTCGGGTGATCAGGCTAGCTGACTTGGTTGATGCATGTCATCGTATGCCACTGATCGATGCTCATGATGTAAGTCACTGGATTGTCTGGTCCAGTTTCAATTATTTACAGACCGCCATAATATAGCTGTAATATTGCTAGTGGAACGTTTCACTACAAACAAACAAAAAGTGCAGCTGGACTTCCCCAGGAAACTTCCCCAGCCCACAGCCGTATTTCCCTCCCTTGTATGATGAAATGCATGTATTTCTAACTTTACTTGGGAGAAGTACCAATCAAGTTAGGACAGATTCACCCTGTGTATATTTCCGACTTATATATGTCTCCTTGTATATATTAGACTAGGGGTGGGAGCAGTCTACATGGATTTCTTGCCGTCAGGTCAGCTCGAACTCATGATTCACAGCCAGGTATTTGCTGTCTATATGATCTGCTCATATACATGGATAACAGCCCTCGGTCGGTCGGTCGTATCCCTACTCAGTGCAGTGTAGACGTCCAGGTGGAGGTGTTTATTTATATCGGCTTGATCCGTTCTCCTCCCAGCTTGATGGAATAAACTGTGGATTCCACTTAGCCCTCCGGACATTGTGGCCGAGGACCATCAAGTGTAGGTCATGGTTTCCATGGCAGTGGAATAAAACCCAGACTTCTACATCTGTTCTCCTACACAGAATCCTCCTGTTGGTTGGTTGGTTGGTTGGTTTGTTTGTTGTTGAACACCACACTCAGCAATATTCCAGCTATATTTTCTACCTCTGTTCGCCTGTAAATAATCGAGTCTGGACCAGACAATCCAGTGATTGATATCATGAGCATCGATCCACTCAGATGGGACCGATGACATGCATCAACCATTAGTCGCCTCTTACGACAAGCATAGTCGGCTTTTACGGACATTGGTGTTGAAGGATCATCAAGAGTAGGCACTACATCTGCCCTCTTACTCTGAACCCTCCTGACATTGTGGGAGGGGACCATCAAATAATGACCTTGGTTGCCATGGCAGTGGGATTAAACTCAGACTTCCACCTCTGTTTGCCTTAACTGAATCCTCTGGTAACATTGGTGTTGAAGGACCATCAAGAGTAGGCTATGGTTGCCATGGCAGTGGAATAAAACTGAGGCACTACATCTGCCCTCTTTCTCTGAACCCTCCTGACATTGTGGCAGAGGACCAACAAATAATGACCTTGGTTGCCATGGCAGTGGGATTAAACTCAGTCTTCTACCTCTGTTCGCCTTAACTGAATCCTCTGGGAACATTGGTGTTGAAGGACCATCACGAGAAAGCTATGGTTGCCATGGCAATAGAATAAAACCCAGACTTCTACCTCTGTTCTCCTTAACTGAACCCTCTGGACATTGGTGTTGGAGGACCATCGAATATTGACCTTGGTTGCCATGGCAATGGAAAGAAACAAGACATGTCCAAAGAACCAATGTTTGTCAAGTCACAGAACTAACCAATATTACCAAAGAATGAAACCTTGCTTTCCTCTGTGAATACTGCAGTAAATAACCAATACCCCTTGATTATTCAAGTGTCCTTCAAGAATTTTTTTTTATGGAATATGAACTGGGGTGTATAAACATATAGGAGGTGTACAGTCCTTCCTTCTAAAAATCCAGGCTTATAGTGCCTGTCTACACAGACATGTGGTGAAGTGCACACCATTGAAAAAACACATTGTGATAAAAAAAGAAGTCATCCTCTAACACGTGTGTATTTGATATGATAATTCTTTATACCATTGACACAATAAATACTGTCTGACAGTCAGTGATGTTCTCAAGCAGGACAATGTTGTATATGTAGACAAGCCTAGATGTGGCGAAGATCACACAATTACCCATAACACATGTTTATTTAATATGATAATTCTTTATACCATTGACACAATAAATACTTTCTTATAGACAGTGATGTTCTCAAGCAGGACAAAGTTGTATATGTAGACAAGCTTAGATGTTGTGAGGATCACACAATTATGCATACTAGGCAAGCTGACAAGATCACACCTTTAGTGTTTAATGTTCTTTAATGCTTTACGAGGCTTGCTGACTTGGTTGACACATGTAATCCTATCCCCATTACGTCAATCGATGCTCATGACATCAATCACTGGATTGTTGGTCCAGAATGGATTATATCCAGACCGTTTCCATAAAGCTGGAGTAATGCCAAGTGTGGCGTTAAATAAGAAACAAACAAACAAAACACTTTACATGTACATTTAATATGATAATTCTTTAAATCATTCATGCAATGAATACTTTCTTACTAGTGCAGGGGCGGGCAACTCGGGTACTCGGGTCGGGTGGATACTGAGTAGGACCTAGGTACCCACAGGACTACCCGGACCCGTGGTTAGTCACGTGATATATTGTTTCATGACAAAAATTCACTTTATAACTGCATGGTTACACCACAATTTTAAGTCTCTAATGTTCGCATTTCTTCATGGCTATGAACACGTTCCTTCTGATTTATATATGTTTGAACAAAGCTTAAACGTCAGTCAACCTCAGTGTATGCATGACCACATCATTTTATACGTGTATCTAAATATATTTTGCCAGGGCTACTGTCAAACTATTCCCAATTGAACATTTTGTACCTATCTCTTGACACCAACAGCGGGTACCCGGGTAGGGTCTAGTATAGGGGTGTGGGTACCCAGGTAGTAAATTGCACTCGTCCCAGCCCTATTTCTTACAGTCAATGATGTTCCTAAACAGGCTCCACCTTCAACCAAGCATGAACAGGAGCACCCATGTGTGGGCTGAAGCTCCAGCAAAACCTGCCCTCACCACAACCTGTAATAACAAACGCCAAACAAACCATGCATCCTTCAACTTGCTTTCACATTGCTTTTATTTGCACTGAATAAAAATTTACAGAGAAAGCTATAAAAGTGTTTATTTTATCCAAAAGCCATGTCTACCTAAGAAAACATGCTCCCATAAACAATAAGATGAAAGCAGATTGGATGAAACATACATTTCCTTTCACATCCTTGGGAACTGCAGTGGAGAACATATGTGCGATATCCAGCTTATTATATGTGTATTTTACAGTAACTTGAATTTTAGTGCCAAGACGTAAACAACGCCTGCATCATCTCCACCCTGCTACCTACATAACAAATACCGCAGTAAAACGGCAGCTATATATAACACAATTGTTCTTCCCTTGATTACAGCCATATGCCATGTCTTATAATTACAATGACAGACGTTTCTGGATGGGAGGTTATTTTTGACAGGCACTGTTCTTCATGGTCCACATGTGGGCGTGAACTCAAAAGCTGTTTTACTGTTGCAAATTTTATTCTCATAACATACACAATCTTTTTGTTCGATTGGCATAAACATAGTGTATTACTGCGAACATTATGCATAATCAAGTGAATGGCACTAACTGTGTAGTATTTCTGCAGTTCAAAGCTGAAGCCCTGACTATGCTAAGGACATCAATTGTATTATGTTCTGTGGTGAAATGTGTTTAAGTGTGTTCGAAGTGTATGATCATCATTAATCTCTGAAATGAGTGCTCCTTGAAACAGCTGTTGCAAATGAAGTTTCAACCTACAGCCATTTTTAAAGAATTATAAAGTATTTTTACTGTTCTTGAAGCAGATTCGCCCCTATCCTGTGTCCTCATTAAGACGAGAAGTGTAACCATTAACCTATAATATTTTTTATTAGTGCTGCATGTGTCATATTTCATATTGACTACCGGAGCTTTCTTATCATCTTTCGTATCAATTCCATTTATCAGTATTTAGATAAATGTTCTGAGACATACATCAGTGTCATAAACGTTGTCTAAACATTCCATTATGACAATATAGTTGCAAGATATTTGTTAGTTAAAGCAATATGCTTTTTCAGCCAACATAAAAAACACCCTAACATGTCAATTACAGTAAACAACGGTTATGACGAACTCAAAGGGACCACTAATTTCAGTTCTTCATAACCGTAATTCGTTGTAAGCATATATACAGCATAACTACAGCATACAGTCGGGACTAATAAGTTAGTTCGTTATATCCGTTAGTTCGTTATAAGCGTGTTCGTTATAACCGTAGTTTACTGTAGTAATGAGGAAAATAGTATTTTTTCAAGAACCCAAACTCACATGTTCCAACTTTCTTAAGTTTCTCTATTACCTTTTAGGATTGAGCACACCTATGACACACTGAACAACCAATCAACAAGGCATTCCCTATACCTAGCAACGTCTAATGACCACCAAGGGGCATAACTCTCATACCTTTACCATTTACATTTCTCGCTGGGATTATGCCTAATGTCCCTTTCAAAATTCCTCATACTGGTATCAATCGGCACCCAAGAGAGACTATTTTCCTTCCCCTACCATACTAGCAAGACTTATGTCCTTTCAGTGAGAGTGCAATAAATGCCCCCTGACCACATCCCGGCCGTAGAGGAATAAGTGCAAGTTCTTGGGGAAATATCTATCATACCGGTGATGGTCGGACATACACTGGATGCCGACGTCTTCCTCGCCTTTGGTGCCGAGCTTGTGGGGAAAGAGCACTATTGTGGAGCAAACTGCTACCACGTGTAGATGTCAGAGCAGATGTGATCCAGAGGTGATTTCAGTAGAAAACAAATAGCTCGATTAGGCCAACATTCTTGTAAAAAATCATAATAAATATCTGTAAATGAAATAAGATGTCACCCTCTGCTTTACTTGTAGACAAAGGGGCGAAAGGTCAAGGATCATGTTTATAACATTGTTGTGTATCAGATTGAAATTGGAGAATACTTTCTGTACAACTTGGCATGGAAAAGAGACTGATATTGTTCTAAAAAAAGGACATTCAATAATATCATTTTCCAACACATAAGCAAAGAGATCTTTGAACTCTTTCCAATCATTTGCGGACTCTTTATACGCTATAGATCTTTTATACGTAATTACTGGCTCATACCAGTAGGGTATATACAAATATATACAGCTATTTTGGTAAAAAACAAAGTCAGTTGAAGGGAAATAGGATATCCCTAGCTTAAGGATACACTTTGATAGTGAATTATCCTCACAGCTGATACGAGGTAGGGATTCTTAAGATGGGGAGGAAACTGATTCAATGACATTGTAATTGATTAATGATCATAACACACAGAGAATGGATGAAATATCGCTTCGCTAAATGTTGAACAATTGTTCTGGGCAATACGATCACAAGATACGAACAGAGTAGCCCTGGTGCCACATAGTGGGGAGATAGGATCTGTTGGAATATTTAAGTAAGAAGACTTCATACAACTATGAGCCATTAAGCACTGATTCCTTGAACACTCCTCTTGCTGGGCGACGGAAAACTCATACAGTCAATCTGCACCTTTTGGAACATATTAAATCAACATCATGAGGATCCAATTATTTGCAAAATATTTTCCTAACCCAATACTTTTACTTATACCAAAAGGTAATTTATTTATTTTTAAATTCTACTTTGTATAATCACTAGACACACCTGACAAGGATCTATTTAAAAATAACAAAATATTGATTTTCATTTCACGTCAGCTCAAATTACCATTCTCCATTTAGCATTCACCTTTGGGAAGATATGATTAATAATTACTTTTCCTGTTATTACTTATGTATCTAGTCAATGATAGAAAATGAAGCGATTTCAAAATAATTGACCTGAAAGTATAACTTTTTATCACACATTTTTTGTGGAAGCCTCGATGGCTCCGTGGGTTGCAATCAAGACTCAACCCCCAAAAGCACTAGAATATGTACTTTACTGAGAAAGTGTTATCCCACATATAACATTTGTGACAGTTGTACATGGTCTTTGCTATGTAATCTATACTTACTTTAAGACCCAGCCTCGTCATACCAAAAGATGATAAAAAATGGTACTTGTTGGTACCCTTTCTTGTGCTCACCATAAAGAGGGTAAAACAAGGACTTGTCAGCTCAAAATTTGTTTGTTTGTTTATTTGCCTCACTCAGCAATATTCCAACTATATGACAGCTTTCTGTATGTAATCAAGTCTGGACCAGACAATCCAGTGATTGACAACATAAGCATGGATCCACGCAATTGGGATCGATGACATGTATCAACCAAGTCAGCGAGTCTGACCACCTCATACTGTTAGTTGCCTCTTGCGACAAGCGTAGTCACCTTTTACAGCAAGCATGGGTTGCTATTCTACCCCGGATCTTCAAGGGCCTTGGCTCAAAGTCAGCATACTGTGTCTTAGTAGGGTATCCATGTTAAACTGTGGTATAGCATCTAAAACACCAGTATTAGTCTGGACTAGTACAAGCAGCCACACACACACACATATGCATGCATGTCGCTATGGAAGTGCAGCAATCTTGAATATGATGCTAAACCCCATTTCACCATCCTTATTCTTACTTCAAGAATCAAATATTTCCGACCCAAAAAAAGCCTGTCTGTACTTTTAAGACGGCATATTTCTTAGAAGGAAGATGAACCCCTGCAGATCTTCCATGAGTATTCAAAGGCCATCTTTGTATGTCGGAGTATGCAGCGTCAAGCAACATCAGAGGAAACACACATCGAACACGCATTGTAGAAAACAAACAGGACAACACGTGCACTGCATTTAAGAGGAAATGCATTG
This sequence comes from Haliotis rufescens, assembly GCF_023055435.1. Lineage (NCBI taxonomy): Eukaryota > Metazoa > Mollusca > Gastropoda > Lepetellida > Haliotidae > Haliotis > Haliotis rufescens. Next base: position 35,351,325 of record NW_025964372.1, on the reverse strand, counting down.
CAGTGCACGCATGTTGCAGTCTTCAATGTCTAATTACCCCAGCCATAAACATGCACATGCAACTCAACATGCGCCAGCGTGTGCATGCATGAGCACATATATAAACAGGAGCAACGAGAGGACCACATACCACACGCTGCTTTTACAATTCTTGTAGTTTCAAAAATGTTTCCCAGGCATGTTACACAAAGGGTGATGCTGGTCCCAGCACCCGCTGGTCTCCTAGCTGCAAGTTTTAGTGGCAAGGAGTTGTATGACAAATACTGACTGTATCTCTTCTCTGCCAGGTTGAATTATACCAAGTCACTCCCTAATCAGACTGATACCATGCCTCCCCATCAATGTAGCTGTCTGACTGATACCATACCACTCCACCATCAATACAGTTGTCTGACTGATACCATACCACTCCACCATCAATACAGTTGTCTGACTGATACCATGCCTCTCCACCATCAATACAGTTGTCTGACTGATACCATACCACTCCACCATCAATACAGTTGTCTGACTGATACCATGCCTCTCCACCATCAATACAGTTGTCTGACTGATACCATGCCTCTCCACCATCAATACAGTTGTCTGACTGATACCATACCACTCCACCATCAATACAGTTGTCTGACTGATACCATGCCTCTCCACCATCAATACAGTTGTCTGACTGATACCATACCACTCCACCATCAATACAGTTGTCTGACTGATACCATGCCTCCCCCATCAATGTAGGTGTGTGACTGATACCATGCCTCTCCACCATCAATACAGTTGTCTGACTGATACCATACCACTCCACCATCAATACAGTTGTCTGACTGATACCATGCCTCCCCCATCAATGTAGGTGTGTGACTGATACCATGCCTCTCCACCATCAATACAGTTGTCTGACTGATACCATGCCACTCCTCCATCAATACAGTTGTCTGACTGATACCATGCCTCCACCATCAATACAGTTGTCTGACTGATACCATGCCTCTCCACCATCAATACAGTTGTCTGACTGATACCATGCCTCCCCCATCAATGTAGGTGTGTGACTGATACCATGCCTCTCCACCATCAATACAGTTGTCTGACTGATACCATACCACTCCACCATCAATACAGATGTTTGACTGATACCATGCCTCTCCACCATCAATACAGTTGTCTGACTGATACCATGCCTCCACCATCAATACTGTTGTCTGACTGATACCATGCCACTCTCCCATCAATACAGTTGTCTGACTGATACCATACCACTCTCCCATCAATACAGTTGTCTGACTGATACCATGCCACTCCACCATCAATACAGTTGTCTGACTGATACCATGCCTCCACCATCAATACAGTTGTCTGACTGATACCATGCCTCCACCATCAATACAGATGTTTGACTGATACCATGCCTCCACCATCAATACTGTTGTCTGACGATACCATGCCTTCACCATCAATACAGTTGTCTGACTGATACCATGCCGCCCCGACATCAATACAGTTGTCTGACTGATACCATGCCACTCCACCATCAATACAGTTGTCTGACTGATACCATGCCTCTCCCCCATCAATACAGTTGTGTGACTGATACCATGCCACTCCACCATCAATACAGTTGTCTGACTGATACCATGCCACTCTCCCATCAATACAGTTGTCTGACTGATACCATGCCACTCCACCATCAATACAGTTGTCTGACTGATACCATGCCTTCACCATCAATACAGTTGTCTGACTGATACCATGCCTCCACCATCAATACAGTTGTCTGACTGATACCATGCCTCCACCATCAATACAGATGTTTGACTGATACCATGCCTCCACCATCAATACTGTTGTCTGACTGATATCATGCCTTCACCATCAATACAGTTGTCTGACTGATACCATGCCACTCCACCATCAATACTGTTGTCTGACTGATACCATGCCTCCCCCATCAATACAGATGTTTGACTGATACCATGCCACTCTCCCATCAATACAGTTGTCTGACTGATACCATGCCTCTCCACCATCAATACAGTTGTCTGACTGATACCATGCCGCTCTACCATCAATACAGTTGTCTGACTGATACCATGCCTCTCCCCCATCAATACTGTTGTCTGACTGATACCATGCCACTCTCCCATCAATACAGTTGTCTAACTGATACCATGCCTCCCCCATCAATACAGTTGTCTGACTGATACCATGCCACTCCACCATCAATACAGTTGTCTGACTGATACCATGCCTCCACCATCAATACAGATGTTTGACTGATACCATGCCTCCACCATCAATACTGTTGTCTGACGATACCATGCCTTCACCATCAATACAGTTGTCTGACTGATACCATACCACTCCACCATCAATACAGTTGTCTGACTGATACCATGCCACTCCACCATCAATACAGTTGTCTGACTGATACCATGCCACTCCACCATCAATACAGTTGCCTGACTGATACCATGCCTCTCCACCATCAATACAGTTGTCTGACTGATACCATGCCACTCTCCCATCAATACAGTTGTCTGACTGATACCATGCCTCTCCCCCATCAATACAGTTGTCTGACTGATACCATGCCGCTCTACCATCAATACAGTTGTCTGACTGATACCATGCCACTCTCCCATCAATACAGTTGTCTGACTGATACCATGCCTCTCCACCATCAATACTGTTGTCTGACTGATACCATGCCTCTCCACCATCAATACAGTTGTCTGACTGATACCATGCCTCTCCACCAACAATACAGTTGTCTGACTGATACCATGCCTCCACCATCAATACAGTTGTCTGACTGATACCATACCACTCCACCATCAATACTGTTGTCTGACTGATACCATGCCTCTCCACCATCAATACTGTTGTCTGACTGATACCATGCCTCTCCACCAACAATACAGTTGTCTGACTGATACCATGCCTCCACCATCAATACAGTTGTCTGACTGATACCATACCACTCCACCATCAATACTGTTGTCTGACTGATACCATGCCTCCACCATCAATACAGTTGTCTGACTGATACCATGCCTCTCCACCAACAATACAGTTGTCTGACTGATACCATGCCTCTCCACCATCAATACAGTTGTCTGACTGATACCATGCCACTCCACCATCAATACAGTTGTCTGACTGATACCATGCCACTCCACCAACAATACAGTTGTCTGACTGATACCATGCCTCCACCATCAATACAGTTGTCTGACTGATACCATACCACTCCACCATCAATACTGTTGTCTGACTGATACCATGCCTCCACCATCAATACAGTTGTCTGACTGATACCATGCCTCTCCACCAACAATACAGTTGTCTGACTGATACCATGCCACTCCACCATCAATACAGTTGTCTGACTGATACCATGCCTCTCCACCATCAATACAGTTGTCTGACTGATACCATGCCACTCCACCATCAATACAGTTGTCTGACTGATACCATGCCTCTCCACCATCAATACAGTTGTCTGACTGATACCATGCCGCTCCACCATTTGGCAAACCTCTTATGACCAGTATAGGTTGCTTGGGACCAATCTAATCCCTTCAGATAAGATGCAAGACAGAATTTATTGTCAAAGCTATATATATTTCAGAACACAGACAAAATACTGTCTAACTGCACCCAAAACTGACCTCACCTGAAAACAAAATAAGGATTTAAAAAACCCAATGAAATGAAAAGTTTTGCTTCCTTGTGATGAAGACATCCGCACCTGTGACCAGCACTTCCACCATATATGAGAAGGAACTTTAAACCAGGCATTAAGTAAGCTTTCAGTTTTTTACTTGTTTTTTTAATTCCATACCATTCTGAAGTCTGCTTCATGAAACTAAGAGTCATAAGAAACACACTGATGTCCTTCACCTCCTGTCACATAGCTAATAATGACTACCTATTCCTTCACCCTACGACCCGTGAAGATTCCGGGATAGAATAGGTCTTCAGCAACCCATGCTTGCCGTAAAAGGTGACTATGCTTGTCGTAAAACGTGACTAACGGGATCGGGTGGTCAGACTCGCTGACTTGGTTGATGCATGTCATTGATCCCAATGGCGTGGATCGATGCTCATGACATTAGTCACTGGATTGTCTGGTCCAGACTTGATTATTTACAGACCGCTGTCATATAGCTGAAATATATCTGCTGAGTGTGGCGTAAAACAACAAACCAACCAACCTTCACCCTACACAATAGCAATTGTATTCAGCAAGCATGCTGCATACTCTGGTGACATTTTAGTGGCAGCACTTAAATTCTGACTTTTTAAAACTTCACTGAGTACCCTCAAAATTTATCTTCATATATTTAGATGTGAAATAGAGTAGATTCAACATAAGTGCAATGATAAATTCCTGTTTTCATGGCGAGGATGATCAATTTCCTATCGGAAATCCTTGTGTAAAGCCAGGTCAGTCTCTTGTTTTGCTGATTGAGACAGAACGGCCTTCAGATTGGGTGATGGGGTGTGGGATAAATCTGTGCCTAGAAATCACTTCAAGATGTCAAGTGAAGAATTCAATTTGATATTTTCAATTTTTTAAGTTTCAAATTTGGACTTCAAAATGAGAAAGCTTTGAGATTCATTATCAAACACATCCATCAACTATAATTAAAAAACAATTAAACTGTAATTGCCAGACTCTTGGCTGGTCGCACGCAGAATTCATGATTTGCATTTTGAAGAAAAAAAGTTTGTGATGTTGTTGACTATTCAAATGTCATGTGCACACTTTCAAAACGACGTCAAGAATTTATCGCATCTCATTTCTCCATTAAAATTGTTTCATTTTCTTGTTTAATTCTAAATTAAAAATCTTCCTATAACTGCTAGCTGACAATGAAGTAGGAACGTGTCACATTTGAAACACTGATTATAAAGATTGGGATATTTTTAAAGATTATTTTGCAAGAGAAGGGGTGGTAAAATTCATAATCAAGAAAGAGTTGAAGGGCATGTAATATAATTAGTGCTTCCAAATCATTTCGAAAACATTTGTTTTCATAATACCTTTGTAAATCTTATTTTATACTGCTCAAAAGAAGTTAAAGAACACCTGATTTTATCTTATGACTTTCAGTGACTCAAAAGAAGATTCGGTGTTCCTTGACGTCTTTTGAGTAGATTATCACTGGACTTTGTTCAATAATTCAAAAGCAAACTTCATGACTGATCACAGAGAAGTATTAACAAAACATTTCAAAAGTCTTAATATCAACTGTGGAGAGCCGTATAATTTTTCTTGTTATATCTGTGTGTTTGTATTGATGATACTGGATGCTATCACGGAACAGGAGCTATTGTCATAATCACCATCACGCCATGTTCGTTGTTTTCATCAACGTGAACATCAAGCTGATGTTACTACCATACTGGGCCCTATTTCACAAAGTGATCTTATTGCTAAGGCGATGGTAATGCCAATGCTTCAATATAGACTTACGATCATCGTAGCACTAAGATTGCTTTGTAGAATGGGGCCCTGGTTTTAGAGTCAGTACGCCGCTTTGAGCAATATTCCAGCAACCTCACGGTGGGGGACACCAGAAAAGGGCTTCACACATTGCACCCAAGTGGAGAATCAAACCCGGATATTCGGCATGACGAGTGAATGCTTTAACCACTAGGCTACCTCACCGCTCCCCCCCTGGTTTTCGAATTCACACTGGACATACACACCACATGTGATACACAGCATCTAATTCTATTTCCTAGTGTAACCCATAGTGCTGAGAAGCCAGTGATCTCCATTGTATCATATCCGTCTCAATCAATGACTTAAAATACGATGTCTGTATTACATAATTTATCCCCTCGGCTCAAACCATGTGTGGGAATTCGCAGCAAATCAAAGCTCGCTACAGATCTGTAACACGCAAACGCTCAAATTAAAGATAAAACACAATTTCTGCTACAAACACATTAAAAAACTAATACCCCTTCCTCCCTAATGATCTCCAATCTTAATATGTTACATCCCTTGTATGTGATCAAAGTAGGGGCTGACACCCGTGTACGACCCCTGTTGACCCCAAGAGCTCTCGGAGACCTTCCTGCTATTCTTCCTGGCTAATAATATCATCCATACGTCTGACTTCACTTAACTTACATCCAATTACAGCTCGGATTCCTTCAGGAATCTCCCTCCAATTGTGATAATGGTTGGAACATGTAATTAATGAAGTAATAGCTGCTCCCTTTGTTCGCTAATGATTCTGGTTAATATGCCATGATTGTGGTTTGTAAGCACATCCATTAACACGCTGGAGGGAAATTTATGTGGGAAATCAGGATTTCTGAGTTTCATTTACACCCATAATAAGAACTACATCCTCCCTCGCTCACTCTTTAGCGTAAATTGTCATGATGTATGAATCTGAAGGTCAACCCAGTGCATTTTTTACCCGTTGACCACGGACAGATACAACATAAAGCGATGTCATTTTAATTCTTGAAAACACAAAAAGTAGTTCATTCCAATATATGCAAATTTTGAGAATAAAAATTTTCCCAAAAAATAATGAGTTCTTAAAAAGCTTAAAAAAAAGAAGTCTGTAAATGCTGTTCGTGTCTACCACTGCTATATCTTTCTCGCTGACTGATTTCAAACATAACAGCTCTCTCTTGTGAAAAGAAAACAACTTAAATACAATTTCTATTTCTGCAAGTTGCTGACACTCAGATTTTACAATAAAAACCTTATCACAACAACCAAACCTCAAGCGCAAATTATGCCGTTACAAAAGTAGCAATAAGGCTGTTTACAATAAAACATTAAGGGAATTATCCCTGCATACAGTTTCCCTGACAACAAAAAATAACAGATGAGAAAAACTTGAAGTTTGTTTTTCGTAAACATTTTTCTTATACATATGCTTGTACTTGTTAATAAAATATTGGGCATCGGTCACAAAGCATTTATGCATGGTCACAATACAAATGGGTGATAAGTTTGTTTAATGTCAGGCTATTTGTGGAGAGGTTGTTTATAATGGCTGCTGTATTACAGCTGATGACCATATCGGCAGTTAGTGTTGCCAGGGGCACCAGAAACATGTGGGGGGAACAGCTGACATACCATTCTACATTCAAACATCTCCTCGCTGGTTCATTCATAAAGGTATAGCTCACCTGCATAGTCATTCTACTACATTCTAATTTAAGTCACCAGATACCATAGAAAGTCCACTCGTTTGGTTAAAATGGTATCTTACGAGAATGAGTGTAGTATTCTCTGTTGACATCTACAGCCTACCTGTAGTAATATATGGGGCGGTCGGGTAGCCTAGTGGTTAAAGCATCCGCTCGTCACGCCGAAGACCCTTGTTCGATTCCAGACATGAGTACAATGTGTGAAGCCCATTTCTGGTGTCCCCCGCCTTGATATTGCTGGAATATTGCTAAAAGCGGCATAAAATCAAACTCACTCACTCACTCACTTTAGTAATATTGTTGTCTGATAATCACAACATTCTGGCTTAAATGTCTGGCAAATGCTGTCTTTTCCAGCAGGTAAATTTAAACAAACAGTGTTGAGATAGAACTTTGGTGAATCATATATATCTTTCTTTTTATAAAAAAATACATTTACAATTCCAGATATAATTGTACTGACTTACATATGACGCATCTTACAAATACAATAGGGTACAAATTTAATCTTGAAAAATACAGTTTTGGAGAAAACTGCATGAAATTCTGTAATAAATGGCAATGTCTTAAATTACACGAATCAAGTATTTATTACCAGCCCCACCCATGCCTGCCTCCTCTCTACCGATCAACTTTCCACTGTCCACGCTGTGCAGAGTTGCGTCCCTTGGGCACGCCAGAAACCCATGATTGTGGGTTCGAATTCCGGTTCACCCCGATTATGTTTCTAGGTTTGTCAGTACCATACCTGTGCTTGTGGGTTTCACTGAAGTGGTAAACATCTAAGACCTGCATCACTTGGGGCTTTCCTCCCACATTAAGCTAACACGCCATGATATGACTGGAATGCTGTTAAAAACGGTGTTAAGCCCAACTCACTCACTCACTCTCCTGTCCACTCTTCTCTTTTCTTCCTCCTTACACTTCACAGTTCTTTTTATTGCTATTTAATCCCTCACAAAACAGCGTCAACCGTTTCTGTATTACAATATTGCATTAAGAAAAAAAAATAAAGAAAATAAAAAATATATATATATAAAAAAACAGCATTGAGAAGATGTAACTGAACATCAACTGAAATTCTTGTTAAGAAAGATACAGAAAGATATAAAAAATGCTACACATGCAATCATACAAACTTTGACATTTAATGGTAAGGAAAACAGCGTTGTTTCAAAACAATACCATATATGGTGGTATCCATACATTTGAATGATATCTGTAAGGAATGGAAGCAGAAAGGTTGTAAAGCCAGCCCACTCACTGGCTCATGACATACAGACAATAGGTTGTCTTGCTCAATACAGATAGTTACCATGGAGATTTCATGTAAGTAATTTCACACCAGTAAGACAATATAGTTCTACAGACAGAACATCAAGAATGTACAGAAAGATTAAATCAATATTTAAAGACTTTGCTGTTTTAGGTATAGGAGTCTGTGATAAAATCTAAATTAATAACGCAAAAGGGCAAAGGCCAAAAAAAGATCACTTGGAACAAATATGTTTTGGTATACTCATATGCCTTCTAATAATAACCCCAAAGGTTTAGAGTTTGAATAATTAAAGCAAGACTAGCCAGCTCTATTGCACAGCATCAGGACAATCATTTGTTTAAAATTCAGAGGAAAGAAATGTATTGCGTAATGGAAGATTTCACAGACTATATGTTAGTCTCACATACCTGATACTGGATAGAGCAACTGCGGAGAACAGAAGTCTGTTCGATCTCAGCAGCGTCACTACGACCTTAAAAGACGTCCTTATGATATCACTTTGCTTTTCAAACCATTTTACATGGTCTTTCCTATGTAACTTATTCTTACTTCAATCCCCAGCCATGTCATACCTAAAGATATTAAATAATGGTAACTGTTGTTTCCCTGCCTGGTGCAATAGGGGATAAAACAAGGACTGGACAACAACTCGGAGTCTGTATACTGTATGGTATCTCAGTGGGCTTGTAATATACACATGCGCCCGCCTGCCTGCACACATGTATGCATCTTGCCATATAAGAGCAATAATCCTAAAAATCGACATGAAACTCCATGCCACCTGACCTTACACACATATTGACACTGTTACTTTTAAGTGAGTGAGTTGGATGTTACGTCGATTTTAGCAATATTCCAGCAATATCATGGCGGGGGACACCAGAAATAGGCCTCACACATTGTACCCATGTCGGGAATTGAACCCGGGTCTTCAGCATGACGAGCGAACACTTTAACCACCAGGCTACCCGACCGCTCCTGTTATTTTTGAATCCCCTACAACAGTGCAAGTTGAGTGCCCATCAACAACGCCTCAAATCATCCTGAAATATGATGATCATTCAGAAACAAACACCCTGTGCTTTCACGGATGAGGTTTCAAGTGTTAAATGTAGTGTTGATAAATCTATCGGTAACCAGAGATCACTTATACAGAACTCTAAGACTGAAAACACAGAAAACACAGATTGCTTGCCTACATTCTACTACGAAAAAAATAAATATGTACTCTTTCGTATTAGCAAATATAACGAGTGAGGCGGCATTGTTTGATTCCAATTTATGTTTGTTTGTTTATTAAACGCCGCACTCAGCAATATTCCAGTTATGTGATGGCAGTCTGTAAACAATTGAGTCTGGACCAGAGAATCCGGTGATTGACATCATGAGCATCGATCTACGCAATTGGGATGCGATGACATGCATCAACCAAGGCAGCGAGCCTGACCACCCGATCCCGTTAGTCACCTCTTGAGACAAGCATTGTTGCCATTTATGGCAAGCATGGGTTGCTGAAGACCTATTCTACCCCGGATCTTCACGGGTACAATGGTGTCAATGACATCTGTTATACTGATTCTGGTGTCCCCTGCCGTGATATTACTGGAATGTTGCTAAAAGCGGCGTAAAACCATACTCACTCACTGTTATACTGAAGAGCAACACAACAGCAGGGCTTTGATCTTCAGACATAATTGGCTAAAAACAAATGTGAACCACTTGCAAACCACAAAAAAACATGCTTTAAATGTGACCAGTGACTTTAATTGTAAAAAGGGGTGAACACATTATACCACAAGGGACTGAAAATCAATAATTCCAAATGAAATGTTGTCCTAATTACCAATATTCCTTTTCAACATTAAATTTATAAACAGAAACATTTAAATCATTGAATTAATAATGACTAATGAATTGTGTGAATGCCATCAGGTTCAACAGATGAACGGTGTCTGTTCCATATTAAACCCATCTAACCTTCACCATGGAAGTATGCACTCCTCTCTGGTATAGCCAGAGCCATATAGCCATATGTACAAACTTCGGCAAGAGAGACATTTGGCTCAAGTAATAACATTGCACATGCATTATATATATATACTACTCAAAAGAAGTTAACGAACATCCGTACATATATATATATATAATGCATGAACATGTGCAATGTTAGCTAGACTTGAGCCATATGGCTCTCTCTGCCTGATATCAATGTGAAGATCTGGGTTAGAATTGGTCTTTAGCACTTGCTTGATAACGGTGATGAAACCTACACCGAAATGTCGCTCATAATTGTAATAAAGAAGTTGTTCATCCATAAATCTTATCTTTACTTGGTCTTCAGTAGCCCAGCAACCCATGCTTGACAATATATATATATGTGCATGTGCGTGTGCGTTGGCGTGCGTGTGTGTGTGCACGTGTGCAAGTGTGTGTGTGCACGTGTGTGTGTGTGTGTGTGTGTGTGTGTGTGCATATGTACGTGTGTGTGCGTAAAACAGGGTAAGGGTATAAATGGAAGTCACATTTGTGAGACCTTTGGACTTTTGTATTTTATATATCTATATATCAACGTATCTATATATCTATGTAATTTAATAAAACCATCACCCCTATTCCATCACCACACTATTCTCATCTCTACCAGACCCAACACATCCCATTTTCAGTTTCTTCCAAAAAGACACTTGAAGGTTAATTCTTAATACTTGAGTGTTCCCTTGCAGAATTATTTTTATTTAAGCTTATACATAACTTTATTTCAGGGACTGCATCAGTCGAATGTAAGCGTTGATGTGTAGGTTACAAGGCAACTGCAATAGATCACGGGATCCTCTGCACAGATCTACAGTGTAGGCTAAGTGTTAGAAATGATCCATGCAATTAACATGGGGTGACATTGATGGATATCAGCAATGCTACAGCAGTGGGGGAGGTGATAACATCAGCAGCAGGTGCTTGTGAGAAAGCAACATCCTGCTGTTCCGGTGTCCCCCCTGAAGGAGCATGCATTGATATGCAGATAAGCCCTGTTTACAGGAGAAACAACACAAGCAGTTGTTATTGACAAGTTCAGCAACAAAAACAATAGAAGGTATTTGTACTTTGGTGGGGAATGGCAAACATCCCTGGACATTAATACATCAGTTTAGCGAGGGGTTTTGTGTTCTACTTAAAATACTATGTGTTGAAACAATACATACTGAAATAAACAGAGTTTATGTACTCGTAACATGCTCTTGTAACATTAGCTAATAGTGTTCTTCTGTCAGCTGAAACATCCATCACTCTAAAGAACAATCCTAAACTTGTTCTGAATAAATATGTCACAAATAATTACTTATTTTTCAATGTATTACACAACACATAAGTAACTGCATAAACAAACAAGTTTGTTTGTTTTCTCGTTTAATGCTGCACTCAGAAATATTCCAGCTATATCACGGAGGTCTGTAAATAAAGGAGTCTGGACCGGACAATCGATTGATTGACATCATGAGCATCGATCCACACAATTGGGATACGATGACATGCATCAACCAAGTCAGCAAATCTGACCACCCAATCCCGTTAGTCGCCTCTTATGACAAGCTTAGTCGCCTTTTACGGCAAGCATGGGTTGCTGAAGACCTATTCTACCCTGGATCCTCATGGGACTCATAAACAAACAGCTACAACTAGCACGTTTATGGTATTTTCACACAAAGTCTGTGAACTATGTAATAGAGTGTTCAAACCTCCTGAATATTGGCTCCACAGGAAATGTATCTGAAGTATTAACTGATCTGCATGAACCGATATTACCAGATATATCTTACCAGAGAAGTTATTAACTAGTTAGATCTATATCTATTCCTGCCCTGAACTGATCATTGTTTACAACTTGACATCCTGAGGAAAATACAGACATAAAATAAAAGACCTAGCAAAAACATATGGGTGTATCACATGACCAGAACTCTACAGCATTATACAGGTATAAGATGGGATGTCATCTAGGGCAAAAAATACTCAATTACGATACAGAAGAAAAACTGAAATGAGGTCTTTGAATGGCATTTTGAGGTGGGTGAGAGAGAAAATGTTTTGTCATTTCAATTATGAAGGAAGAGAATTTATGGATGTTAACTTCTTTATTGTGAGGAACGCTATGTTTCGGAGTATATGCTTACTCCTTCATCAGGTGAATGATGAAGGAGTAAGTATATCTTCTGAAACGTTGTGTTCCTCACAGTAAAGAAGTTGACATCCATAAATTCTCTTCCTTCATAATTGAAATGACAAAACATTTTCTCTCTCACCCACCCACTCACACACACTCATCAACACCCACATTCACAACCACACCCACACACAAAGCATTTACAGAAAACATCAATATTACAGTACTGATGACATTATACCGGGTACATTAAATAACATAGGTTAATTATGAACAATGAGTACCCACATATTTATTGCTTGAAATAAATCATAAACATTGAAACATACAAATTATTTTGATGATGACATTATTTGAGAGGATGTTGTGAAATGATTTACACTATGTGAGGATTATTTTTCAAAATTATATATGTCTTCCTGTGTTTGCAGGTACAGTGAAGTAGGTGATGTTTGTCATCATCAATAGTTGAACTTCTATAGAAGAAGAAGAAGAAGAAGAAGAAGAAGAAGAAGAAGAAAATGTATTGTACATACACACCCACAGGGGGTAGAGTACAAAACATGAACATGACTTGTTGTAATGGAAAGTTATAAACATTGACATACACAATGGAATACAAATATTGCTATGATTATGGTCTAGAGAAGATATGCAGATTTTCTTTGCATGAACATTTTGTAAATGAAATAGGAGATGATTTTTGTAAAAGTCATTTGTTGATTATAAGTATTTTCAGTGATATTGGATGCATAGATAAGGCGGGTGATGAATTCCAGTTCCAGTCTCAGATCTTTGTAGAGAGGGCATTGTAACAGGAAGTGTTCCTCATCTACTATTTCATCAATATCACAGAAGGTACATAATCGTTCTTCTGTTGGAGTGTTAAGTATCTTCCTCTCTCAATTTGAAGGTCGGGAGCACTGAGTCTTAGCCTTGTGACTGTTTTGTGGTATTCTAATGCAGTGGTTACTTTCAGATGAGAACAAAACACAAACGTACTGACAAAACACAACTGTTCACAGAAACCATTTGTCTTCATTTTATCCCACAACCAAGCATGAAATAGTCAAATATTACACATGGAGCAGATCTCTCTCAAGCATCCCCATCCCTAACTAGTCTGCCTATACCCAGCCACCTGCACAAGAGGAAGCTCGGAGGCTAGGAGGCTCGGAGGCTCGGAGGCTCGGAGGCTCGGAAGTGGGCTGACTACCATGTGTTAGTGATGGGTTGAGTTTCAACACTCTGTGCCAATATGCTGGTTCTGTTCTTGTAGAGAAACACTGGGTCCCACACCTCTGCTAACAACATGCATGCCAGCCAATTATAAGTAACAAGTTATCATGTTATGAGTGATGAAAGGCAGGCCTGTGTACATAACACGCACATTGCTGTGTCAATATCAGTGATACTACTCCCTATGAACAGAGTGGATATCTGTCAATCATATTTTACGTCAAAGAACACCTCTGGTGCTTATATCCCTGTATCTCCTAGCTGTGTTATGTATGTAGATGTCCTGTGTTTCCTAACACAGACATATACCTCTGGTGCTTATATATCTGTATCACCTAGCTGTCTTATGTATGTAGATGTCCTGTGTTTCCTAACACTGACATACACCTCCCTGTACACCTAGCGGAGTGTCATGTATGTAGATGTCCTGTGTTTCCTAACACAGACATACACCTCTGGTGCTTATATCCCTGTATCACCTAGCGGAGTGTCATGTATGTAGATGTCCTGTGTTTCCTAACAAAGACATATACCTCTGGTGCTTATATCCCTGTACCACCTAGCGGAGTGGTGAATAGTTATGGTATACTCTACCTGCAGATTCTCAGGCATCCAACACTGACATGTATAGATATCTGACAATACTATTAACATCCTGAAATACAGCATATTGTATCGCACAGCTGGTCACTACTACTGAAAATGTACTGGTGTCAATATCACTAACATCACCCTGTTAATCTGTCAATCATGATCTGTCATCAAGTGTCATAACTGTCCTGTCACACAGCTGAGCACCATTGCTGTATATGAACTGGTGTCAATATCACAAATATCACCCTGTTTATCTGTCAATCATGATCTGACACAGACTGTCATAACTATCGTATCACACAGCTGAACATTATTGCTATATATGTCCTGGTGTCAATATCACAAACATCACCTGTATATCTGTCAATCATGATTTGACACAGTCTGTCATAACTAACGTATCACACAGCTGAGCACTATTGCTGTATATGTCCTGGTGTCAATATCACCAACATCACCTGTATATTTGTCAATCACAATCGGACACAGACTGTCACAACAAAATCATATCACACAGCTCAGCACTATTGCTGTATATGTACTGGTGTCAATATCAACAACATCACCCATGTATCTGTCAATCAATCGGACACAGACTGTCACAAGAAAATCACATCACACAGCTGGGTGTTATGACAATGTTAGTCTGTCTTACAGACCCTGATACAAATATATATCAAATACAGCCCATGCAAGTCTATAATGTTGCGAAGTCTAGATTACTGCAGTATCTGAAAATGAAGAGAGTCACTGGGCTCCCTTTTATTATATTTTTATTAAGATAACTGAACAACTGTTTTTTCTGTACGATATGGTTATTTTAGAGACTAGATGTTAGTCTATGACAATGTTTGTACCTCAATTAGTTTACTGATTAGTTCAACAACATACAAATTGAAATGGACAAAAAGTTCCAGTTTTTGCCTTGCTGAGCCTGACTGAAAGTAATTACAACATGGTATGTGAACTCCTTAGAAGACACACTACATGACAACCTGTTCCGCTCACTGCAACTGTTGCCAAATGTTCTTGATTTACAATACATTCTGCTGCACTGATCATCCCAGTTAACCCCCTAACTCTAACACATGGTTCCAATAAATTGATATGAATGACAAATGTTGTTTCTTTTTATCTATCAGCAGGACACAGGAACCCTCTGATAGTAAAACACTCTACAGTAACCAGAATCAAGTGAATGGCACTGGGAAGGGATTACGTTTGAGTGAATGAATAGTAATCTTGTCTTCTGTGTGATCCTGCAAGACCTTCCAGATCACACTGACCTGTAAACTTTGTACAATGAAACCTTGATAATCTGGACAATGTTACTTTATATATGTCTACAGGCAAATAAAGTTAGAGAGACATTATCTATACTCCAAATTTTGTTAACATGAATATCTATTTAATAAACTCTATACACTGAAACCTTGCTAATCTGGACAAAGTTACTCTGGAACCGTGGTAATCTGGACAATGTTATTCTGGTACCCTGCTAATCTGAACAATGTTACTCTGGAACCCTGCTAATCTGGACAATGTTACTTTGAAACCCTGCTAATCTGGACAATGTTATTTTGGAACCTTGCCAATCTGGATAATGTTACTTTGGAACCCTGCTAATCTGGACAATGTTACTCTGCAACCCTGCTAATCTGGACAATGTTACTTTGGAACCCTGCTAATCTGGACAATGTTACTCTGCAACCCTGCTAATCAGGACGATGCATCTTCCAGGAAATGCAGTTAGTGACAAATTACCTATACTCCTAGAGTTAACATGGTAACCTGTTCATCAGAAAAAACAACCATCTGCAATAGGAATTCAGGTTCAATGTGAAGTTTTACTTATGTAATATAGTGTTACTTGTTGGTGCATGCATGAAGCACACAGTATTGTGGAGTGGGCGTAGGAAGAAATCTGTTTGATATGTACACCTCCCAGGTGTGCAGTACAGCATCGACTGATGGCCACCTCTGCTTGCATCCAGCCCATCTGGGGGTCATTACCACGCATATCACCTGTCTTGGAGGAATCCCACCAATCACAGACCAGACACTGATACAAGGGCTGATAACTCCAAAAACAGGTGCTTCCTTTATAAACCAGACATGCATATCCCATGTTTACAATGGTGCTTCCATTCCTATTGTACCAATTACATATTGTGCTGAACATAAACACATCCTACCAGCTAATCACTCTCCAAGGAAAGAAGAACTTTTGCTTATGGTATTCAGGGACAAGGAATTCACAGTGATGGGGATTATAGACACATGGTTTTAAAAGATTAGTTACAGAAATAAACCTGCACTTTCTTCCAATTCCCAGATGGCACTTTACGGTCATCTCTCTGTGGTGGATTTGTCAGAGTGCGAGGAAAGCTTCTGTAAAACAGGGAGACCAACTTTAAATAGTTCTTCTGCTTTTTCCAGGAAGCTTAAGGAAAACACAAATACATCTTCACCGATAATGGAAGTTTCCAGAAGAATGCTTTACAGCTCGCTAATCACGCCATTATAGACACATCTTTTTGTGCAGCGAATATATAGTGTTCCAGTGTTCATGGGTGTAAATATGAGGGCATTTGCTTCATTTCAAAAGGAATATAAATAAACAGCATTTCTTTGGAACCGCAAATGTTCAATGTGTATATAAGTAGCAACTGACTGAAAAATAGGTTTGGTATGTTAGGCAATTAACTTGCCAAGCTAGGCCTACATAACATGGACGCAACACGGAACACCAGGCGAGAAGAAGGCAGTAATTAGTCATGGTATCGTGCAGAGAAGAAAACAATGATTGTTCACGTTCAGAAGCACCTTACGAACGTATGTTATCTATCTCGGTATGTTAGTTTCAATTTCAATGCCATATTTCAAAATCTTGTGTCACATGAAACCACGTTTACCAGAAATGGTAGACAAATGTCTCATACTGTCAAACACGAAGAACTGCCTGGGAGTGATGACACGCCGCGAGTTATCTTGTGTCTCGGCATGTCAAGAACGGGTATGATAAGGGCCCTCTTTGACCCCATAAAATTGGCAAATTTCAAAGTCATGGAAAACTTTGTAAAGTGTCATGAAATTCAACAAAAGTGTTAAGATGATTGACATCTCGCATTTGTTGTTTAGAAAATAAGATGAGATTTATTGCTTAAAATTCATGAAAAGGCAGACTTTTTAACCTCATTGCTCTTAAAGAAAAATCAAATTTCGAACATAAAAGGAACAAAAATTACATAAGACAATAGTTATTACTCAACCAGATGTTCCTGAAATTGGCAAAAATGTACCAGTGGAAGGTACGGGCATACATAACCCATGCTTGTCATAAGAGGTGAGGGTGGTCGGGTAGCCTAGTGGTTAAAGCGTTCGCTCGTCACGCCGAAGACCCGGGTTCGACTTCCGACATGGGCACAATGTGTGAAGCCCATTTCTGGTGTCCCTCGCCGTGGATATTGCTGGAATATTGCTAAAAGCGGCGTAAAACCATACTCACTCATAAGAGGTGACAATGCTTGTCATAAAAACCAATAACAGGATCTGGTGGTCAGTCTCACTAACTTGTTTGATGCATATCATTGTATCCGAATTGCAAAGATTGATGCTCATGATGTCAATCACTAGATTGTCTGGTCCAGACTATTATTTACAGACCACCATCATATAGCTGGAATATTGCTGAGTGTGGCATTAAACAACAAACAAACAAAACAAACAACAGGCAACACTAAGGAATCAACAAAGATGACATCACCATGTATACATAGCCTGATAGGTATGGGAAACTTGTCAAACACTTCGAGTAATGTGAAATGGATTACAAAAAGTAAGGTGGTGTCAAGATTACAGATACTATACTTTCACTTTGTTTGTTGTTTAATGCCACACTCAGCAATATTCCAGCTATATGACGGCGGTCTGTAAATAATCAAATCTGGACCAGACAATCCAGTGATTGATATCATGAGCATCGATCCACCCAATTGGGTTACGATGACATGCATCAACCAAGCAAGCGAACCTGACCACCCGATCCTGTTAGTCACCTCTTATGAAAATCCATTTGCTCGTCACGCCGAAGACCCAGGTTCGAATCCCGACGTGGGTACAATATGTGAAGCCCATTTCTGGTGTCCCCCGCCGTGATATTGCTGGAATATTGCTAAAAGTGGCGTAAAACCAAACTCACTCACTCTTATGACAATCATAGCATGGGTTGCTGAAGACCTATTCTAACATGGATCTTCGCGGCATATTTTCACTTTGATCAATGCTGTCAACAACAAGTTTACAGTAGGATCCCTGTTGACTGCTATCTGAAATGAGGCTCAATGCATGCTGACATGAAGCAGAGACCTCTTTATCCTTGAACACTTAATATTTACTGTGGAATAAATAAGTCAGTTCTGTTACTTCTTTTGTGTTCTTGTATCATGTTGGCTCGTAAATGTTGATGAAGGTGTAGTGTATCAGATGCTGTTCCCCAGCAGGAGATGATTTTGCCAGCATCAACGCGCTCAAAGTATCAGGGAATCAGTTTTTAAGATCAACAGATGAAACACAGCTCGTAAAAAAAATCAAAGTTATGATATGGGAAAAGAAAAATGACCATTTTTCAAGTCCTTTACAATTTAACAGTATGGGAAGTTGTTTTTTTCTCCCTCTCAAATTTGTGTTTATCTTGTGCACATGCTATGTAGAGTCTGATTGGACCAAGCTTTACAGGAATGAAGTAGCACCTAGCTGATGCCATCTCTCAACACACGAGGGTATACGGGATTTATACCATGCTTATATATAGGCACCTGTTGCTATGGATATTACACATCAAAGTCAGATTGAGGTAAAAACTGGCTTCGGCAGGTGCTGGCCAACAGATGGCATAAGACATGGCATTTACCAGAAAATCCATGTGTGTCATTTTGGTAGGATCAAGTGAAAAAACATTTCTGTCAGCTGAAAGTGTTCATATTTTTTCCATATATTTGATGGATTAGGAACATCTGGTATGATCGTTGAGGGAGCTCAGGTGCTGTTTGAGGTGTTCCAGGGCACCAGTGTGAGATAGATGGATGAGACATTCGTAATGTCATCTGAGACACTTGCAATGCCATCTCAGTGTTATTGTTGTAACATGGCACCTTCATACTTGTAAAGTGTGTGCATGCATGTGTGTTGAAAAATGCACACTCAGCAATATTCCAGTATATGATGGTGGCCTATAACAATCGAGTCTGGACCAGACAATCCAGTGATTGATGTTATAAGCAGCGATCCACTCTGTAACACACAATACAGTGAGAGTCACTGAGCCGGATCACCCAGTCCATTGGGTCAGTCGCCTATTATGACCAGTAGGTGTATTTCTTCATTTGCCCAGCTTAGTGACAAGGATTTTTCACACAAAAGAAACATAAATGTAGACGATGTTGTGTAAAATGATAAATACAAAATTCTTTGGAAAAGGACTGTATACAGTCTCAGACGTATCAGGCCAACAAAACTCTGATCTTGTCATTATCCATAAATCCATGCAATCATTTATATTATCAAACTTTCTGTCCCTTTTGACACTAATGTGATCAACAAGATTCTGGAAATACATTGCAAACACACGGACCTCGCTTTCGAAATGTCACGCTTGCATCCCAAGTACCAAGATGTTCGACTCCCCATTGTTCTCGGTGCCTTAGGTTTGGTACCTCCCAATCTGTTGACTAACATTGGGAGAGCACCCATGTTTGCTGCCAGGAATACAGCCCTTATGGCAATCTGCGCAATGCAGAAGGCTGCAGTGTTTGGGAGTCTTCACATTTTCAAAATGCTCTAGGTGGGTTTGACTAGGAAGCGCTTCCTGGGAGAAGTCCCATTCGCTGTCTGGGCTGCGTGTAGAGGGGGCAAGGGCCCTGAGCTGATGATGAGCCTAACCAGCCTGACTGTGCCAGGATCACCTTAACCTTCTTTGCTGCACATATTTATATAATCTGTATATAATAATAATTTTATTAATAAAGTTCATAATGCATGCTTGAAGCACTGCATTAGTATTACCCCAGTCTAATTGGATCAGAGTGCAGTCAATGTTTCATTCTCAGCTCCCTTGGAGTATACATATTCTAATCAACAACTTCTCTTTGATTGCTACAATAATGCATCCAAATGATGTTCAAGCCAGCGGAGTATCCAGTAGCTAGAGACAGCAGTACGGGGCACCTGTTCCATCACAATGACCATCACTGGTTGTAATTGACAGGGAGAAACTAATCAGTTACACAAGCCCATCAAACCAATGACAGATTGGCTAACAAATTATCAACACTTCTAGTTCCAATCCATTCAAATTACTTCATCCACATTTTGGAGGTTTCAAATGCCTCATCAATACGTATTCACATTGAACATGGAGAAAAGTAATTCTTACAAATCTTATGTATTTAGAATTCAAAAGTACATATGTTTTTCCTTGAAATGCTGGTCGACACTTATGTTGCATTTTTTTGTATGTTTTGTATTTTGTCAGTAAGACATTTTGGCTTGATATTTTTTTTCGTGATTGAGTTCTGTATAAGATTACCAGTGCCTTTTTTGTGGTAAGGGCGCCGGGGTAGCCTTATGCAGAAGACCCAATACTAAGTATCACAGGGTACCAGGATATACAATACACAATATCACCAGGGTACCAGAATATACAATACTTAATATCACAGGGAACCAGGATATACAATACACAATATCACATGGTACCAGGATATACAATACTCATTATAGCTAAAATGGATAGAATTATCAGTAAACCCCCTGCATGTTATCAAGAATCAGCGGGCCACTGTAACTTGATAATGCCCTCATATGGCTTGACGACGGGCCATTATCACGCCCGTTGTTGGGTGACGTCATAGGGTAGGCATAGGTGACATCACGTTAAATAGTGACGTCATATGGTTTGTTCTATGACGTTTCCATATTTGTAAAAGTGGGTCAGTGACATTTGTGTTGATTCCAGTAAATGTTTCAAAACCGATATTATTGTTTCTTTTTATTTGATACAAAATTCCATCCATTTTAGCTATAATAACGGTAACGCTATTTTTCAGGGCATTATCATTTGCAGAAGCCCTCTGTCTTTTCAACTGCCCTCCTTCGTCAGGCAGTTAATGGAAGACCTCGGGCTTCTGCAAATGATAATGCCCTGAAAAATAGCGTTACCCTTATAATATCACAGGGTACCAGGATATACAATACTTAATATCACAGGGAACCAGGATATACAATACTGAATATCACAGGGAACCAGGATATACAATACTTAATATCACAGGGTACCAGGATATACAATACTTGATATCACCATGATACCTGGATATACAATACTTAATATCACAGGGTACCAGGATATACAATACTCAATATCACCAGGGTACCAGGATATACAATACTTAATATCACAGGGAACCAGGATATACAATACTTAATATCACAGGGAACCAGGATATACAATACTTAATATCACAGGGAACCAGGATATACAATACTTAATATCACAGGGAACCAAGATATACAATACTCAATATCACCAGGGTACCAAGATATACAATACTTAATATCAAAGGGTACCAGGATATACAATACTAAAAATCACCAGGGTACCAGGAAATAAAATACTTAATATCACAGGGTACAAGGATATACAATACTCAATATCACTAGGGTACCAGGAAATAAAATACTCAATATCACAGGGTACCAGGATATACAATACTTAATATCACAGGGAACCAGGATATACAATACTCAATACCACAGGGTACCAGGATATACAATACTCAATATCACCAGGATACCAGGATATACAATACTCAATATAACAGGGTACCATGATATACAATACTTAATATCACTAGGGTACCAAGATATACAATACTCAATTTCACCAGGGTACCAGGATATACAATACTTAATATCACCAGGGTACTAAGATATACAATACTCAATATCACCAGGGTACCAGGATATACAATACTTAATATCACCAAGGTACCAAGATATACAATACTCAATATCACCAGGGTACCAGGATATGTACAATATTCAATATCACCAGGGTACCAGGATATACAATACTTAATATCACAGGGTACCTTGATATACAATACTCAATATCACCAGGGTACCAAGATATACAATACTCAATATCACCAGGGTACCAGGATATATAATACTTAATATCACAGGGTACCAAGATATACAATACTCAATATCACCAAAGTACCAGGATATACAATACTTAATATCACCAGGGTACCAAGATATACAATACTCAATATCACCAGGGTACCAGGATATACAATACTTAATATCACAGGGAACCAGGATATACAATACTCAATATCACCAGGGTACCAGGATATACAATACTTAATATCACAGGGAACCAGGATATACAATACTCAATACCACAGGGTACCAGGATATACAATACTCAATATCACCAGGATACCAGGATATACAATACTCAATATAACAGGGTACCATGATATACAATACTTAATATCACTAGGGTACCAAGATATACAATACTCAATTTCACCAGGGTACCAGGATATACAATACTTAATATCACCAGGGTACTAAGATATACAATACTCAATATCACCAGGGTACCAGGATATACAATACTTAATATCACCAAGGTACCAAGATATACAATACTCAATATCACCAGGGTACCAGGATATGTACAATATTCAATATCACCAGGGTACCAGGATATACAATACTTAATATCACAGGGTACCTTGATATACAATACTCAATATCACCAGGGTACCAAGATATACAATACTCAATATCACCAGGGTACCAGGATATATAATACTTAATATCACAGGGTACCAAGATATACAATACTCAATATCACCAAAGTACCAGGATATACAATACTTAATATCACCAGGGTACCAAGATATACAATACTCAATATCACCAGGGTACCAGGATATACAATACTTAATATCACAGGGTACCTTGACATACAATACTCAATATCACCAGGGTACCAGGATATACAATACTTAATATCACCTGGATACCAAGATATACAATACTCAATATCACCAGGGTACCAGGATATACAATACTTAACATCACCAGGATACCAAGATATACAATACTCAATATCACCAAGGCAGCAGGATATACAATACTCGATATCACTGAAACCATTAGTTGCAGAGCTGCATCCCTTAGACATGCTAGGATCCTGTGATTAAGGGTTTTAATCCCAGATACACTCTGCTTACACTGCTTGGGTTGTTGGCACCATACCCGTGCTCACTGGTATCTCTAAAGCAGCAAATATCTACATGCAGGATTTTGAGTTATTTCAACTTGAAAATCTGTGATATCATTGATCTGCAGTTCAAACCAGCATTAAACCCAACTCACAAACTCAGTACAATGCTGTCATATAACTGAAATATTGTTGAGTGTGGCATTAAACAACAGTCAGACCACAAACAAAGGTATTGGAGCACGCAGGTAGTCCCGGCCATATCATCATGGAAGCTAGGTGTGTATGTGTATGCTGGGAATGTGACTGATGCAGATAAGCAGGTCTTTGTAGTGTGTCCGGGCTGCTGTAATACACATGCGCTGACAGTGATGGATGCACTTGCAGAGCCCCTGCGGACAGAATGCAGCCCTGCACTGATCAAGTGGCCATGTTTGGCTCATGGAGACAGGTGTCATTGTGTTTCATGTGCACTCTGGCTTGATTCACAGAACTCATTCATTGATGCACTGGAATGCAGTTTTAAGCTGCCTTTAACACCTCCACAACATCTTTGCTGAAAGAACATCAACCTTGAAATACTCATTTTTTTTAAAATAACAGTTCCATTACATCAATTCTTCCAAACACCAAAATTTCTTAACACTAAAACAATTTGTCAAAAAAGCATCTAAACCACCTTAATTGCTCAGAAATTAAACCCATTTCCTTGCCTGAAGCCACCGATACTATTTTAGACATGGTAGAGTTCCCAAATACACAGGCCCAGGTCAATCCTGGAATCTCTTGAATAGGGCAGGAATCAGCTGATCTGAGTGTTCCTGCTGGAAAGATATTCTGTATCGGTGAGCTCACCAGTATCTCGCTGCGAACTGTTGTCATAAAGTTTCCTTCTATTTTGAAATGATGTGATAATGTCTGTCCAGCATACATTATGATGCCTACAGCCAGCTTAGTCATGGCGTCTTTTGATCTCTGAACAGTCACTGTCTCCAGGACCATGGTGTCATTCACAATATTGTGTGTTAGTGTTAACCTTCTGTCTGGGAAATTTCAGAAGAATTAATGTTTACTGACTTCTAATCTATAGAAATCATTCCAATATATGTGGTAGGTTTTCCCTTGCAAGCATGTTTGTTTGTTTGTTGTTTACCACTGCACTCAGCAATATTCCAGCTATATGACATCAGTCTGTAAATAATCAAGTCTGGACCAGATAATCCAGACCTTCTGATCAGAGGTCAGGCGCCCTGTCCACATGACCAAAGAGGTTAACCCTGTCAGCAAGCTGTCATCTGTGGGATGACTCTACGCCCTGCTACATACTCCCCCATCAACAGAAGGCACATCCCGAGCCGCATAGTAGGGTACTGAGGCTTATTTTGCGCCAATGTAGCGGCCATAAAATTTCCGAGTAATGTGATGGGATTCAAACCATGGACCTTCTGATCCTAGGTAGGACACCTTGTCCATATGACCAAAGAGGTTCACCCCGTCAGCAAGCTGACAAGGTAAGGATGTCATCTGTGGGATGACTCCATGCCCTGCTACACTTACATGTACACGACTTGCAAGGGTGATAGGACGCTATCGTCAACATCAATTACCACAGGTAGGTGACACTGATTGGAGTCATAGCTCAAAGGTTAATTGAAGTGAGTTGTGTGAGTGAAGCTTGTCAACTGAGTGAGGCTTGTCAACACGTGGCAACATGTACCCTGCTTCATGCAGTTAGCAATATCACAATTAACATACCGTATTCGACGTAATTCGCCCAGGGCACTCTCAAAATTAGAAATAGGGGGCTCTTTTTAGAATATTATTTTGGTGAAAAAAAAACAGACCTGAAAGATCGGAAATTTCGTGGTTTATGCTGACAGGCTGAAATGTTGACATACGACAGATATATTTTTCCAGAATTTAATTGCCCATAATTAAGGGTGCATATAACACACAAGTGCATATTATACACGAATACATTAGTCTTGTGTACATTGATCCATCAGAAGGGGTGCTGATTGGGATTGTTCACCAGCCAATATATTAGCAAATATCGCCTGGGCGCTTATTAGAGCGGGGCGCTTATTACGTCGAATACGGTAATACAAACATAATAAACTGGGAGACCAAGAAACTGTTATTTGAGGGACATGGATTAAATTTGACTACCAATTTGCTGAGTCCAGTCTCCTTTTAATTGTGTTTGTCAAATCATCTGTGAGGTGCACCAAAGTACACTGTTGTTGTGCTCCTCAATATGTGTTAGTCAGAGAGTATCGGCAATGATATATATGATAAAAACTCATCAAAATTGAATACGGACAGCCTGTTTGATGAACAAGAATAAGATGCCATAAAAAGAATTCACATATCTTCAATCAATGAAAGTATTTCTTATCATGGTCCCTTACCTCCATCTTGAAACAGAGTTTTCTCCCCTGTAGTGTGGTTATCTCCCTTATCTTGAGGTCCTCCATCAAATGCCCTGACCGACACAGAACAGAACATGGTGAGAAGATGCAGAACCTTGTTCCAGGGGGTTTAGGAGGGCATTACAGGGTGTAGTCAGCTCCTGGAGGATAACATATATCTCTTATTGCATGGTTGGACAGGAAATATTTGTCATTGGGAACATGACCTCTACGTTATGATAGACCAGAGTATGTAGAGACTGGGTGTACATGAGGATTGGGGGGTGGTGGGTGGTGGGTGGTGGGTGGTGGGTGGTGGGTGGTGGGTGGGGTGGGGTTGGGTGCGGTGGGGGTGGGGGGGTAGGGTGGAGGAGCAGCCACAGTACATATCCTAGGGAGAAGTAATTTGTTTAGAGGTTTGGGTGTTGTGGACGGTGGGTAGGGTGTTGGTGAAGGATGGGCTAGAGAGGTTTGGGTTGGCATTGGGTCGGTTTGGATGGGATGTTATGAACTGTCTATGTTGGGATGTGATGGCATGAACTGTCTACGTTGGGATGGGATGGTATGAACTGTCTATATTGGGATTGGTTGTTTACAACTATCTAGGTCTAAACAAGTACACATGATACAACAGTCCACATATTATTTATCCTTTCATGAAGGGACTTGACACTACATGAAACCACAGGACATTGTAGGACACTACATGACACTGCAGGACACTACATGATGCTGCAGGACACTACATGACACTGCAGGACACTACATGACACTGCAGGACACTACATGACACTGCAGGACACTACATGACACTGAAGGACACTACATGACACTGAAGGACACTACATGACACTGCAGGACACTGCAGGACACTACATGACACTGAAGGACACTACATGACACTGCAGGACACTACAGGACACTACATGACACTGACACAATATGGAAGTCTTTTTGAGATAAGCTTTCCTTTCCATTTCACAAACAGCCTCAACAGATACATCAGGATTATTCATCTCTGTAAAACAGCATACCCAGTAAGCTGTGTCTATACATACAACCAAGAGCAATCATCCTCTGTAAGCACCTATAGCTCTTTCTCCAGCACTTCCAATCAGCACAATAAGCACACTCAGGGGAACTGTACATGGACATCCTCGGTGCTTATCCTATGTACAGTAGATCTTTAAACTGGTTTACTTTACAGTAAGTAAGAATTAATTTAGATGTAACTCAAATATAAATCCCAACAATCAAAACAGTTCTATGATAAAAAATCCCAGATTTTTATGCATTATTCAAGTACACATCCAGGCATTGATGAAATGAGGTTCCTAATTTCTTTTTTAGTGTTTCGTAGTGTTAATTTTTTTTATAACAAAACAAAACCTCAGTCAAAGAACATTTGACATTTTGAAAAAAGACACTTGCTATACTGAAGAACCCATTGAGACATGGAAGGACAATCAAAACTTGTGACTCTTTGACATTTTTAACAGAAGATATTAAGGAAATGCTCAACACTACTTGGATTCATTAAAGGCATACTAGAATGCTTTACAACCAATTAAAATATCCTATAAATGTCAAGCTGCCAGGTCCCATCTCTGAGGCACTCATGAGCCCCGACCTCAAGGAGGTCATAGAGCAAGATGGCCTCGAGACGAACCCCTGATCTCCACAACCCACAAGATGCACAGATGGAAAATATTAACACAACTTCATTAACCAATTCCAAACATGAAACCATCTATTAGGGATCATTAGTAAAATGTCAAATATGTTCAATATGCACTGCAGTGATCTATTTACCATCAAACTGGCTGAGCCCCAGTTGAGGGAGCCATAAAGGTACCCATTACCAGCTCCACAACCTTTGGTAGGCGGAACTTTAATAACTTTTCCATTAGAGAGTACAGCATTGAAGGATGCTGCCATTTAATGATTACAAACTGTAGGCCAGGCACTTCCTTATCATGAGGAGCAAAATGCACTCAGCTATCTCTGCTTCTCATTGATATCAAGTCCCTGTTAATTCCCTATTTGGGGGAAGATTATCGGAACAACTGAAGCGATGTCAACATGTACGTTGCCAGGTCGCCAGCAGTCATGATCAACCAGTGGCCTCTCCTTGACCTCACATCGTAGATGCACTACCTGAAGACACTCAACCTGAAGACACTCTACCTGCAGACGCTCTACCTGTAGACACTCTACCTGAAGACACCCTACCTGCAGACACTCTACCTGCAGACACTCTACCTGAAGACGCTCTACCTGCAGACACTCTAACTGCAGACACTCTACCTGCAGACACTCTACCTGTAGACACTCTACCTGAAGACACCCTACCTGAAGACACTGTACCTGCAGACACTCTAACTGCAGACGCTCTACCTGAAGACACTCTACCTGCAGACACTCTAACTGCAGACACCGTACCTGCAGACGCTCTACCTCCAACCCGTGAAAACCCGGTTTAGATTTGGTCTTCAGCAACCCATGCTTGTAATAAGAGTTGACTAACAGGATCAGGTGGTCAGGCTCACTGATTTGGTTGATGCATGTCATCTTATCCCAGTTGCAAGGATCGATGCTCATGATGGATTGTCTGGTCGAGATTTGATTATTTACAGACCGGCGTCATATAGCTGGAATATTGCTGAGTGCGACGTGAAACAACAAACAAACAACGTCTACCTGCAGACACTCTACCTGCAGACTCTCTACCTGAAGACGCTCTACCTGCAGACACTCGACATGAAGACGCTCTACCTGCAGACGCTCTACCTGCAGACACTCTACCTGCAGACACTCGACATGAAGACGCTCTACCTGCAGACACTCTACCCACAGACACTCTACCCACAGACACTCTACCTGCAGACACTCTACCTGCATACACTCGACGTGAAGACACTCCACCTGCAGACGCTCTACCTGCAGACGCTCTACCCACAGACACTCTACCCGCAGACGCTCTACATGCAGACACTCTATGGTTTGATGAAGCTAACCAAACTACTTGACTTCCACAGACTTTTTGTTAAATTTGCAGAACTTTAATGGGAGTGTTATTTTTAGTTTGGTGTGAAGGTGGAATGTAAGTAGAATGCCTAACCCCGCTGTCATCAGGATTTCCGTTTGAGTTGAATTCAAGAGATTGCTTAATCACCAGGACAGTTTGCACATGATCCTCATCAGTTAGTCGAATGATGAATTAAAATACAGCTGAGTAAATGCGAGTGAGTGAGTGAGTGAGTGAGTGAGTGAGTGAGTGAGTGAGTGAGTGAGTGAGTTGTTTGTTGTTTCACGCTGCACTCAGCAATATTCCAGCTATATGACGGCAGTCTGTAAATAATCAAGTCTGGACCAGACAATCATGTGATTGATATCATCAGCATCAATCCACGCAATTGAGATACGATGACATGCATCAACCAAGTCAAATCCTGACCACCGGATCATGGTAATTGGCTCTTATGACAAGCATAGTCACCTTTTATGGCAAGCATGGGTTAATGAAGATCTAATCTACCCCGAATCTTAACGGGTAGATAATGTGTGACTGGTAGTGTGGTTGAGTGATTGGTAGTGAGTGCTTGGTAGTGAGTGTTTGGTAGTAAGTGCTTGGTAGTGAGTGATTGGTAGTGAGTGATTGGTAGTGTGGTTGAGTGATTGGTAGTGAGTGATTGGTAGTGTGGTTGAGTGATTGGTAGTGAGTGATTTGTAGCGTGGTTGAGTGATTGGTAGTGAGTGATTGATAGTGTGGTTGAGTGATTGGTAGTGTGGTTGAGTGATTGGTAGTGAGTGATTGGTAGTGTGGTTGAGTG
The DNA here is from genome assembly GCF_023055435.1 of Haliotis rufescens. Classification (NCBI taxonomy): domain Eukaryota; kingdom Metazoa; phylum Mollusca; class Gastropoda; order Lepetellida; family Haliotidae; genus Haliotis; species Haliotis rufescens. The sequence goes on along the minus strand of NW_025964372.1, from coordinate 35,321,321 downwards.
ATTGGTAGTGAGTGATTGGTAGTGTGGTTGAGTGATTGGTAGTGTGGTTGAGTGATTGGTAGTGAGTGATTGGTAGTGAGTGACTGGTAGTGTGGTTGAGTGATTGGTAGTGAGTGACTGGTAGTGTGAGTGAGTGACTGGTAGTGTGAGTGAGTGAATGGTACTGTGAGTTATAACATAATATTAACATTTTCATTTCTCTGTATCCACCCTCCAAGTAGTCATGCCCCACTTTCAAGGTCTGCTACACCTTCTGTGCTGAAACTTAAGTAGAACATGAAGTGAAACATATCAGGCATAAGTACATACGAGGGGTGTTCATTAAAGATTTCCCCTGACCCACTTCCGATGGACCTAGTGGAATGAAACTTGGCATAGGTATTAGTCTTTCTCCACATAGGAACCACCAAGAGTTACACACTTCTCCCATCGTTTTATGCAACTATGGAGACTTCGCTTGTAAAAGCCCTCATTTTGCGTCTCAAACCAGGACTTGACTTCAGAAATCAGTGTTTCATCATCTGTGAAACGTTTTCCCTTCAAAAATGACTTCATGGTTGGAAAGAGGTGGAAGTCAGATGGTGCAAGGTCAGGAGAGTAAGGAGGATGTGGAAGGATTTCATAGCCATAGGACCGCGCTTCTGTCTGGACAACATGAGAGTTGTGTACTGGAGCATTGTCTTGCAGGAGACGGACACCCTTGGTCAGCATGCCACGCCTCTTAAGCTTGATAGCGTCCCGCAATTTTCGCAGTAGTGAAGCATAATAAGCTCCTGTAATTGTGGTACCCTTTGCCAAGAAATCCATCATCACTACTCCGTGCTGGTCCCAAAACACTGTGAGCATGACCTTGCCTGCAGAGGGTTGGACACGTGCCTTCTTTGGGGGTGGTGACTCCACATGCTTCCATTGCATCGACTGAACTTTAGTCTCAGGATCATAGTGATGGACCCATGTTTCATCCTGTGTGATAAGTCTGTCAAAAAAGTTTGCCTGTTTTTTTGGCACATGTCCAAAAGACCCTTTGAGCAATTGACTCGTTCCTGTGTGTGAGCAACCTGGGAATCCATCGTGCAGACACCTTATGCATGTTCAAAATGTCATGGATGATTTTTTCCACCTACCCTACACTGATCTTGACATCTTGTGCTAACTGGCAAAAAGGTATACGTCGGTCTGCCAAAATTTCGGTCTCCACTTGATGGATAGTGTCCTCATCAATGGCTGAATGGGGGCGACCAGGAATGGCAGCTGTTTCCACAGATGTCCGACCACACTTGAACTGGCGATGCCAGTGTTTAACAACGTCATATGATGGGGCATCTTCCCCATAAGTTGCTTTCATTTCATCGAAAGTTTCTTTTGGTGTGCGACCTTTCAAATATAAAAACCTTATCACTGCTCGGTATTCTACTGGCTCCATTGTCACACCCTACTCGATCATAACACCTGTAAAAGTAGTAAGATTAATAGTTCGGTGCTGCAAATTCAGACATAACCCATAGATACATGTATCATTACACATGTGAAATTTCAACCAAATATGATAACCCTAAGTGGTTTCGGGGAAATCTTTAATGAACACCCCTCGTACCATTCCAGCAACATGACACAAGAACTAAAACACCATGAAATATCCTGGACTGAAATCCAAACCTTTGATGAAGACATCTTCTACAAAATGTCACTCTCGTTATCTGAATTGTGATCAAATCAGCCAACTGATCATAACAACTACCTGCTAATGGCCATGAATATGTCATTTGTAACTGACAACCTTTGAATGGTAAAGTTGGTTGGTTTGTTGTGAAGCTATAAGATGGCGGTATGTAAATAATCCAGTCTGGACTAGACAATTCAGTGATTGACATCATGAGGATCCACGCAATTGGATGCATCAACAAAGGCAGCGAGTCTGACCACCCGATCCTGTTAGTCGCCTCTTATGACAAGCATAATCCCCTTTTATGGCAAGCATGGGTTGCTGAAGATCTATTCTATCCCAGATCTTCACAGGTCGAATGTAGAAGTGGAAGGCAGGTTTCATGATAGAGTATCAGTTCTCCTGTTTCAACAAACATCACAGATATCAGTTTTCAAGAAGCTGGCTATACACCATCATGCCCTTTGTAGAAGATACTGCTAATCTGAGTCTTCCGCTTTCATGATTTAATTTTTCTTGTTGTCCATGTCACAGAATGAAGGATTGTGAAGCCAATGTTATCCAATGGAGAATTACAGTGTCAGTCGGTATAGCACAGTGTCCAAGTGGGTTATCCTATACTACCCAAAACAAGTTAAGGATAATTCCACCATTAATTTTTTAATTTTTTAAATTTAAATTATTATTGTTCCCAGAGTTGATTTAATCGGGATTCATCACTGAAGACAACTTGATCCCAATTCCTCTGAGTCCATCGTAAGTGTCGCTGTGCCCACAATTGACGTTGACGTCTGTGTAATTGAATTAGAATAGGCCCGCAGTATGGCTGTCGTGCTTGAAGGTGAGCAGTTCTCAGGCGGTTTCGAACAGTTTGCGCACTCAGTCTACCCCTAAACAGTTCATTTCTGGTTGATGTAGCCGTCAAAAATCGGTTATGGAGATGACGTAAGACAATCTGACGATCCTCTGCATGTGACGTCACACGTGGTCGACCTGCAGACACTCTACCTGCAGACGCTCTACCTGCAGACGCTCTACCTGCCACTTTAGTGATCGATTCACCTGCACAACAATGGGTGTTATCTGAAGACAATGCGTGGCCATTACTGTTTAAATACACAATAAGGGCCCACAATGATAACTGGTCAAAATATTAAAATTTCTTTTTTTGTTAATGACTGCTAACAAGTATGGCTGAAAACACGTGCGGTATTATGGCCACATGACCAGTTGCACGTGAAAAAACACTTTTGCCACTATAGTGCTGTGCACATGATTTTGATCGATTCACCTGCACAAAAACGGGTGTTATCTGAAGACAATGCGTGGCCATTACTGTTTAAATACACAATAAGGGCCCACCATGATAGCTGGTCAAAATGTTAAAATTTTAGGATTGTGAAGTTTTTAATTTGGTTCAGTATATATTTTCTGTTGCCAAAGTCACCATTACATGAGAACTAATTGTTGCCCATCTAAAACTCAACACAGAAGATGGAAGTACTTCTTACATAGAGATTCTGAAAAAGCAATTTCCACCATGAGTGTCTATGTGACGATTAATTAATTTCCCACAACACCAAACTACTAAAACATGTCTACCAATCATCAGAGAAAAGTCATCTCTAGGCACCGACGTCCCTGTCTTTAAACTAAAAACATTCAGTTCATCAGCTGCATCTCTTTGGAATTCTCTCCCGCTGACCCTGAAGAGTGCTCCCTCTTTTTCTGATTTTAAATCTGGATTGAAAACTTTCATGAATGCCACTGACTTTCTTACTCTTCATGTATGCGCTTAGAGCATGTCCTCTGTGATGAGGAATATTGCGCTATATAAAAGACGTTATTATTGTAATTATTATTATTTACAGATCAAAATTAAAAAAAGGGTTTGGGTGATCCTGGCACAGTCAGGCTGGTGAGGCTCATCATCAACTCAGGGCCCTTGCCCCCTCTTCATGCAGCCCAGACAGCGAATGGGACTTCTCCCAGGAAGCGCTGCCTAGTCAAACCCACCCAGAACTTTTCAGAGAAGGTGAAGACTCCCCAACACAGCAGCCTTCTGCATTACCCAAATTGTCAGAAGGGCTGTATTCCTGGTAGCAAACCCGGAATTATTATTATTATTATTATTATTATTGATACTGATACTAATACATAAAATGTTCACAGCCAATTTGAACCAGTTGACTTGATATTTAAGGAACTGATTTACAAAATGTACAAAATGTGCCCAATAACTAAAGCTGACAGCTAATCCTGCTGCCCAGAACAAACTTTAGAACAAACTTAACTTGGAGTTTGATGCCTTCAACAAACCTGAATCCCCTCAGGAATGTCTACAAAAAGATTCAGGTCATCCCATCAAGCAGTTCATGCTCCAGGAGAAGTCAGAAATAGATGGTGGCCATTATCGGTTTTCCAATTTTAATGCCATGAACAAATTGCCCCACTGTGGTGCTAGGCATTCTGCAAAAGTTTTAGTTTTATCTGTGTAGCTGTTTTGCAGAAGAAATCCTCAGTGAGAATTAACAGTCCGACACCGACAGAAGCAGACGAGGCATCACATCCTGCACTGACATCTTAGGTCTACAACTGTTAATAGTGTTTGTTTGTATACTACTCAAAAGAAGTTAAGGACCACTCAATTCTTTCATATAACAATAGGTAATCTGACAGATTAACTATATGTGCAAGTGAGTGAGTGAGTGAGTGAGTGAGTGAGAGTGTGGGTGAGTGAGTGGGTGGGTGGGTGGGTGGGTGGGTGGGTGAGTGGGTGAGTGAGTGAGTGAGTGAGTGAGTGAGTGAGTGAGTGAATGAGTGAGTGTGTTGGGTTTAAGCCACTTTGAACAGTATTCAAGTCATATCAGCTTACTGTGGGAGGAAGGCCTGGAATGATGCAGGTCTCAGACGTTTACTACTTTGGGGAAACCCACGAGCACGGGTATGGTGCTGACAAACCTTAGAAACAAAATCGGGGTGAAACACGCTTTGAACCCACAATGATAGGTTTCTGGCGTGTCCAAGGGACGCAACTCTGCACAGCAATTACATGCCAGGTCATAGTATCATTTTTGTTGATGGTGACATTGATGACAACAGAAAAGTGTGTAGCTACGCAAAACATTGCAAAGAACAATGAAGAACGAAGCATGGTTTATTTCATGATAAAACATTGTTCTACAATGACGTCATTTCTGGAGATTGGACAACATTATTTTTGAGAGGGGAGTGTATAGTGAGGTGTTCCCTATAGATGTAGCTGGGCAACACAGATAAACACAAAGGCGGAATGATCGCATTCAAAATTTTGAGAGATATAGCAATCTGTATTTGGAGAACAGGCTAAGGTAACTGACATTGTGAAATTGTGATAATATCTGGGAAATACCAAACTTAACCCCCCTGTTCATAAAATCGACTTGCACCCCACATGGTCTATTCCCCCTGCAGTGTTTTGTACGATAAACAACTCCCACTTGTCGTTTATTTCTTCATTGATGTTGTGTTCTTATGTTACAGAGGTATGAGTTGGTAATGATCCGTGGTACTGACACTGAATCTACAAAAACAGACTTGAAGCTCATTTAACTTTTCACCTTCTGTGCCACCTCATTGGGTGCCTGGCCTAAAACTATGTCATTGGTGTGTTTGTTGTTTAACACTGCACTCAGCAATATTCCAGGTATACAACGACAGTCTGTAAGTACCGGTAATCAAATCTGGACGGGACAATCCAGTGATTGACATCATAAGCATTGATCTACACAATTGGGTATCAACAAAGTTAGCCAGCCTGACAACCTGATCCCATCAGTCACCTCTTACGACAAGCATGGGTTGCTGAAGATCAACTGTAATCCGAATCTTCACAGGTCTATAAAACTACAATATCAGTGTCAGAGAGAAATATAGAATTTGACTACTGTGTTATGAACTGTCTTGAAGAAAGTATCTATATTCAATCATTGTATTTCCAATACATATAGGCCACAGGCCTTTGTGTTCAAAAGTTAAGTACAGACAGGTTTTAAACATTCAGTTTTGCATTTCTTACTTCATTTGCATAATATAGATATTTTGCTAGATTTGTAATAATACATGTATATGGATATGGTGATGACAGAAGCATATTAAATTTATGAATGTTAGGATGACAATAGAACCTTGCTTTGAGATATAGTTGCCGTAACTTGACATACGATGGACAAATAAGCCGAAAGTGGTACTCGGTTTCAACACAGTCTAATTTACAAAGTTTGCATTTACTCAAATTTCTCGGGATTTTATAATGACATCCATTCTCAATTTCCAAAGTATGACAACTCAGTCTGAATCTCGTGAGGGTTGTTTTCATATTTTGCGAATTTAAGAATGACAAATAAGGTTCACATTTAACATAAGTTATAAAACAAGCATAATATGACATTTTTGAACTTGCAAGAAGTTCGCTATGCCAGATCTGCTGAAAATTGTCTTTCGAACATTGTTTAACCATATTGTATATATTATCTATATCAATATTGAAACATGGAAGGGATATATCATCCTTTCAAGTATGGGTATTGGAGGTTTAAAGTGTATCACAATATTTTGCGATGCACAAGGCTGTATTGCGATACCTGTCACAATATATTGTATAATTCTAAATTTTGAATTCTGAAGCAATCTGATACATTAAGGTTTGAACTGAAGTTCATAAATGGAACAAAACAAGATGCTGGTACAACATAATGTTTACTCAGTCAATAAATGCGCGGCCATCTTGGGACCCTGGATGCATGATCCGGGGCAGCGAAGGCATTTGGCATGTATATGACAGTAAACACATGATAAAAATCGCTATTTGAAATCACCCATTATGTCGAGCATGAAAAAATGATATTGTTGTACATATCATGGAAAGAATGAACCTCAATTTATCAATATATCAATAATACCACACACCCTTACATCATGACAAGATAAATCTGACTGAATGAGAAATCAGTCATTTGATATCAATAACACTTGCCTATACTTGCCCCCACACATTGTGGCACTCACTCAGAAAATGATAACAACCCCATTATTGCATAGTGAATTAGGATCAGTATCAATAACGCCATCATTACTCCCGGCAACCTTTATCTCGCCGATTACTTATATTACTTATCATGATATATCACAAAAGCATCACGTAGGCTCTAGGTGATGAGAATGCTCTAGAGGCTGTCAATGTCATGTAAAGGTGTCGATGTGTCAGAGGGATTATCTGTCTGAACACCTTCTGACAGACATAGCCCTGCTCTCCTTCTCCCGGGACACCAGTGGTGAATAAAACATCATATCGCCTGTCATATATAATACCATATACACCGGCAACTCCACTCACAGAATAATCCTCATTGTGATGACTGACCCAAAACCATGTCCGCTTGACATTTTGTCGTGACATAAACCCTCCATGACAGCCTTGACAATTCTCAATTCTCAGACAATAAACATTGTTTTTTGATTGAGCATCAATAAATTTCTTTGTCACTATCTTGTGCTGACATTATGAAACAGACAACATGTATATCTAATGTGTACAAGGTTCTGCAGACTATGACAAAGAGGCAGACGTTGCATATTAAGAATCAATGGCCTCATGACCTAGTGCAAACTGGAAGATTGAATCATTTGTGCACGCATATTTATTATTATACATTTAAATTCCTTTCTAAGAAGCTGGATGAAGCACATTTAGTTGGATGTACAAGGTAATGGGTAGGAATATACTATTGTCTACTTTCTGTATAATACAGGCACCCAACAGAAAGTGATATTTGTCTTCTGTGTGAGTGTATTTACATCTGCAATAAATCATTTCACAATGGTCAATTAGGATTATAATAACTTCTCTGTACCTTAAACATTGTTCTTCCTACACACTATAGGTTGGCAAGTTCATTGTACTGTTTAGGTTCAAGAATTAATTGATACGAAAAGCACATGTAAAGAAATGAAGACTCATTAATTATTTTGTGCCATATCATCATACATTTTCAACATATTACAGCAAGCATTTGCAAAATGAAATGAACCAATTCCATGTAATCTACACCATCATTAATTTAAAATGCCAAAAGTTATTTATACAAGGATGATATCAACCTAGTTCTCAAAACACAGTGCTTGATGATACTCTTTTACCGATACTAGGAAGCCTTTTGAAAATGAATCTTTGGACACTTTCAATATTCTTTGGTTTCTGAACATAAATCCACAAACTTTAGATCCAAGTTTGAATATTTGAGTAATCTTTATATCATGAATGTGTCAAACATATAACAAAAATTAAATCTGTGAAGAAACTCCAGCTTCCTCATTGAAAGACTATGTTTTATATGTTTAATGCCACACCCAGCAATATTCCATCTTCCCGAGGCAAGAGAGTTAACTGACTTTAAAAGTCCAGTTTCAACCCTTGCCGAACTAGGCTGATATAATGGAGTTACATTTTGGCTGGGCTAACGAGTCTATGCATGGTCCAATCAAAATCGCACACCGAAATCGAAATCCGATTCGTACACTGTCGTGCAGATTTCGGTCGGTTGCAGGATTTGCAAAGCATGTGCACCGCCGACTCGTTGTCAGCAGATATTTTCCAAATCTTTTCATGTTTTTAATCAAGGTGCTCACGTGATTTGATGCATTTCGCGATGTAAGACCCGTTTTATCACAATATAGATCTTTATTATCGATCAGATTGTCCTGACTGGGCGCCACCATTTTGTGTGAAGCAAACACAAGTGATACGAGAAGTGGAATCTGATCGGTCCATAGGAGAGGCTTAGAAGGGATATAACTGGTAATAGCCACTGGTGACGCTACGATCGAGCCCAGTAATTCAAGCCTAGTTCGGTAAGGGTGGAAACTGGACTTTTAAAGTCAGTTAACTCTCTTGCCTTGGGAAGATGGCAATATTCCAGCTTCCTCATTGAAAGACTACGGTTTATATGTTTGTTGTTTAAAGCCGCACCCAGCTATATGACAGCGGTCAGTAAAATAATCGAGTCTGGACCAGACAATCCAGTGATTGACATCATGAGCATCGATCCACGCAATTGAGATCGATGACATGCATCAACCAAGTCAGCGAGCCTGACCACCCGATGACATGCATCAACCAAGTCAGCGAGTCTGACCACCCGATCCTGTTAGTTGCCTCCTACGACAAGCATAGTCGCCTTTTACGGCAAGCATGGGTTGCAGAAGACCTTTTCTACCCCAGATCTTCAAGGGTCCATTGAAAGACTAACATCTAGTCCCAGAAATAAAGTTATCTATTTTAAAATTATATATTTGAAAAATCCAAACCAAATGGAGCCCCTGAACAAAGCTTCATTTCAGGAGCAGAGGCAATCTAGCTTTGCCAAGTCCTTATAGACTCCTTTTTTAATATGCTCTCAGTTCTGGGACACAGACTCAGTCAGAGGAAGTTAATGCAGGAGTTTAAATATCACCAGATTTGCCACATATGTTCATTACCCGCAGTTCAGTTGGCCTTACCTATTAGTGCCTTCTTAATGTTTAATTTTTTTACATGAAACAACTCAATTCCAGTATCAGCACATGTATACATATGAACACTAAAACCCTTTCTTCAGCATTACACACCTTGCGCTCGTCCTAATGAGGGAGCAATTAGACCAGTTTACGATCCCTATCAGCAGATTCCAGTTACAAGACGTTCATACTCTGCTGCAATTACTGCAACTAATTTTTCGAAACAGATTCCATCATTTCATTCAGACTGCATCAATTACACTTTAAGTCTCTGGTACTTTCATGTGGTTCATTGCTGTAAGCAGTACCATGTGAGTCAGCCTGCAATGAAGGGGCCTTCCCCATTGAGGTGCACATCTTGGAGGAATGTAATGCAGTCTGTTTGCTGTCAGGATTTAACCTGAACACACTGCAAACTTCCATTAACATTAACTCTGCTGAGACTGTGTTGTCTTGGTAGTACAAATTTATACACAATGTGACACATTAATTACATCACCTGTAGCTGCTTGCCGTAAAAGGCGACTACCCCCGTATGCTTGCTGTAAGAGGCGACTATGCTTGTCATAAGAGGCGACTATGCTTGTCATAAGAGGCGACTATGCTTGTCATAAGAGGCGACTATGCTTGTCGTAAGAGGCGTCTATGCTTGTCGTAAGAGGCGACTATGCTTGTCGTAAGAGGCGACTATGCTTGTCGTAAGAGGCGACTATGCTTGTCGTAAGAGGCAACTCATGGGAACAGGTGGTCAGGCTCACTGGCTTGGTTGATGCATGTCATCGTATCCCAATTGTGTGGATCGATGCTTATGTTATCAATCACTGGATTGTCTGGTCCAGACTCGAATATTTACAGACTGCTGTCATTTAGCTGTAATATTGCTGAGTGCTGCGTTAAACAACAAACAAACAAAACAAACAAATGGTAGCTTGGACTGTTTTGTCTTGGAGTACAGATCTACCTGTGTGACACATTAATTACATCACCTGTAGCTGAGGCTATGTTGTCTTGGAGTACAGATTTACCTGTGTGACACAGTAATTACATCACCTGTAGCTGGGACTGTGTTGTCTTTGGTGTAGTTTAAAAATCATGAATATTACTTTAAAATTAGATCTAGCAAAGGGGAAAGCAGATGACTGAACTGTATTCATATTATTATTTCAAAATTATACGTATAACAAACACAGAAGGGGCGGTCAGGTAGCCTTGTGGTTAAAGCATTCGCTTGTCATGCCGAAGAACCTGGTTTGATTCCCGACATGGGTACAATGAGTGAAGCCCATTTTTGGTGTCCCCCGCCATGATATTGCTGGAATATTGCTAAAAGCGGCGTAAAACCATACTCACTCACTCACTCAAATGCAGGTTGAAATTAAACCTTACCACATGTTTGTAATTCTGGAGTGGCACTGTTTATTTTTAAAAGTATTCTTAGCCTTGGATTAGAATTTATAGCTTTGGGAACTCTGAAGCATGTAGAGTTAAAAAGCCGACCCATTACTCCAGCAGGTGCTTTTTACACTGAAACAAAAACTATGTGATGAGCAAAACCGCCAGCATCAAGCTATCACATTATAAATTGAGATCTCAGCAAAACCAGCTCAAACAACAGTTAGATTGATGTCTTCCACATAGGTTCCGAATACTGTCAAATTCATCGATAACTTCGTGTCAATTATGTGTCAATGAGGCCGGGCCCGTAAAGGACAAATGTCAGGAAAATTGGAAGCAGATTCAAATTATAAAATGTTCTGTCACTCGCCATACGGAGCACTTCATCTTCACCACATGTTTTTAAGAAAGAACATCTATCTCCCATCAATCATAGTCCCAGCTAATTTACATAACCAAGTGTCCAGTATTTTTTTATAATACATATTCATTGATATAAGGTTAATAGATTTGATAATATCAGAGTAATCACATGGTCCTGAGCTAAAGTGCTATCATCAAGCCATCACATTATAAATTGAGATTTCAATAAAAACAGCTCAAATAATGATTGATGTACCACATACAAAACTGTATTGACAATATCAGAGTAATATGAGTTGGCACGTGGTCCTGTGTACAGTGTACAGACCACAATCAGGTTAAGCAAGTAAGACAAGTTCTATGAATGAACAACTTTTTTATTACAATTAGTGCGCTGTTTCGGTGTAGATCCTAACACCTTTATCAAGCAAGTGATCATCACTTGCTTGATAAAGGTGTTAGGATCTACACCGAAACGTCGCACTAATTGTAATAAAGAAGTTGTTCATCCATAGAACTTGTCTTACTTCATCACACCAACTTCTAAATGCCACTTAAGTTAAGGTTAAGCAAGGTTGGTCACAGAGAGCAGTTGGGTGGGTGATGGCAGCTTGGCTCCTGAGTGTTTCTTGAGCTTTGGTTCTGCCTTACAAGGTAGCTACAGGTTCTACTACACCAAATCAGAACCAGTTGGGACAGTGCGGTTTTCATAGGGAGCCTTCAGTGCAGATCGAGAGATATCTGCAGGCTGTGATTGGAGGATATTCTGTAAGATTTTTATGTCTTTTAAATGTACATCTATCCAGTTATTAAAACTGACCATGGTTTTCTATATTTAGTACTGTCTTTTTCAACATGATGACTTATGCTGAATGTGACCACAGCTATTTTCAAGTAGGTGACATTTGGTGCGAAACTGGGGGTGGTGTGTTTAGCTTCCTGTACTCGGAAAGGGAGCTGGCTAAGCTAGTCATTTTTTTTGTTTTTATTGCTGCTCTAAGGCCAAACTGAGCACACACTTACAGGTAATAGCTGTTGAGTGCTTAGTTATTTTTAAATAAAATATAATGTTACTATAGAAGTCTATGGGAAAACATTTGGTTGTGTGTAACCTATAGCACATGTGGTGTCTCCTCAGGCAAGTGAGTTTGTTAGTGAGGAAATATGCCAGTGTTCACCCAGCAGTGAATGGGTACCCAGTAGGATGAGATCATGATGTGAACCAGAACCATGAACCTTCTAGCACCTCACAAGGCAACTTTGTTTGGATACTCCTCAGGGAGCTGAGAGTGATTTAAGTGCACACTGATCCATTGTTGTTGCTGTTTAAACGCCGCACTCAGCAATATTGCAGCTATATGACGGCAGTCTGAAAATAATCGAGTCTGGACCAGACAATCCAGTGATTGACATCATGAGCAACAATCCACACAATTGGGATACGATGACATGCATCAACCAAGTCAGCGAACCTGACCACCCGATCCCGTTAGTCACCTCTTACAACAAGCTTAGTCGCTTTTTGCTGAAGGCCTATTCTACCCCGGATCTTCTTGGGTCCACTGATCCATTGACTGGGGTAATTGTAATGCAGCACTTCGAGGATACATTGTGTATGCAGTTATGCACTAGTCAGCTTTTACAAGCAGCCCTCAATTTTTTTATAATAGCAGTAAAAGAAAAAAATATCCACATGATTGCAATTTATTAAAAACTGTTTGAATTTGATGAGTTTTGAAATTACATACTTATTAAGTATCACTTATTTGAATTTATATTTATTAAAATAGAACAGCAAAATATATAAATATTTCTCAAAGTACTGATTGAAGAGAATTTGTAATTGAATAAAATCAAACTAAGATAAAACTGCAATGAAAAAGCAAATCAGAACTTGTCGGAAATGAAATTAATATATGCAGAATATATTTCTGTTAGTTGACATTAAATTTGTACTTTCAATGTATGATATCCTTCCCATTATTTTAATAACCATGTTCCTATGATGCCATACAACTAGTCAATCTCCAAGATCCTAGAGAATAAATTTCAAAATGAATCCAACTTAAGTCTAGAATTAATTTTGGAAGTCTAGATTGCCTCAGCTCTAGAATATATATATATATATATACATTGTATAGCATTGTATAGCATTGCCTTGGGCTACATTTGGATATTATTTGTTATTTTGCAGAAATATTTTTTTAAATAAGAGAACTTTATTTCTCTGACCTCATGTTTGACACCCGTACAAACTGTTCCCTTTTATGAATGAGCACATCTCACATTGGCCAAGTCTGGACAAGCACAAGCGCCAGCCAGGTCATACGCAGAAACCACTCAATCCCCTGAAAGTCTGCTAATACAACATGGTCCCCCTCAAATAAAGCCCACAGCCCTGTGTTGGATGGCTTTTTCATAAACCAATACATGGGTCCTGACAGGGACACCACTGACTGTTTTTTAACATTACCACTGATTGTGACTTTCCCCTCCTTACAAAAGTCAGCGTTTGTCAGCACCATACCCGTGCTTGTGGGTTTCTCCGAAGTGGTAAACGTCTGAGACCTGCATCACATGGGGCTTTCCTCCCACATTAAGCTGACACGCTGTGATATAACTGGGATACTGTTAAAAGCGTTGTTAAACCCAACTCACTCACTACAAAAGGCAGCAATTTTCAGACTTTGCTAATATCCTCACTTTGGCAAATTGGAGACAATATGGGGCTGATAGTGCATAATTTGACATATTGGAGTATATAGTGTTTATTGCATTAGCTAGCTACAAACTGGATCGTGTCCAAATTACTCTTTTTTCTCTGATGTACCATGGACAAAACTGTTCTAACCAACCCACCCAGGGAAATGGAAGTGTGACTATGTTAAATACATGAGTGTGTGTGTGAGTCATTAGTGAGTGAGTGTGAGTGAGTGAGTGAGTGAGTGAGTGAGTGAGTGAGTGAGTGAGTGAGTGGATGAGACATGTTATCCTGTGTCCTCAAAATGACATTTATGACAAGTATTCCATCTTTGATTCAGGTGAGTGAGCCAGTGAGTGAGTGAGTGAGTGAGTGAGTGATACATGTTATCCTGTGTCCTCAAAATGACCTTTATGACCAGTATTCCATCTTTGATTCAGGTGAGTGAGCCAGTGAGTGTGTGAGTGAGTGAGTGAGTGAGTGAGTGAGTGAGTGAGTGAGTGAGTGATACATGTTATACTGTGTCCTCAAAGTGTGAGTGTGTTTGGTTTAGTACCACTTTGAGCAGTATTTCAGGTATATCTGGGCCTGTCAGCTGAATGTGGGAGGAAAGCCCGAAGTGATATGTTTTACACTGCTTTTGCAACGTTCCAGCTTTATAATGGCTGAACACATGCCTAAAAATCGCTTCTTTAAAATGTGGGGAATTTGACAGAGAGATGGGCAAAGCTCTACCACTAGGCTATGACTTGTTCTAGCGGTGTATTCCTTAGACCAGTGAGTGAGTGAGTATGGTTTTTAAGACCCTTATATTGCAGCAAATCATGGGGAACCCGGGTCTTTTGGCATGACGAGCAAACACTTTAACCACTAGACTACCCCACCGTCCCTTTAAATACAGGAGATACTTGACAGTGAGTTGTTATCAATTACATCTCAGGCAATACACTGACAAATAGTAATACTCAAAAACAGAGACATGATTCGAATAATTTTCATCTGCTTTAAATAAAACTGTTTTATTAACATTCTGCTCAGACAGCACCTTTCATGTGTGGATACAGGCAGCTAAAGCCAGGTACTTAAGTTCCTCTGATGCACCATGGCCAGACGCTCATCTTTGTCCAATTTCTTGTGTGTCCAGTAATGAGGTGAAGAGATTCCCTGATGAACTGACCAGCACTGACCAGCACTGGCCCACAAAGTCCCCCCATGGGTCTGCCAGGCCTAGTTCGATCTAGCAGTCGAGGAAGTGGATGTGAAGGGCCTCATTGCAGTCATGGCCTCTGGGAGGCCGACCTCCTGCATGGGGTCAGCAAGTAACAACACACATCTCCATGATGGTTTTTGGGGTACAACCAGTCATGAAAGACACAAATCAATCAGGAATAGTTGGTTACACATGATGTCCACATGCCCAGGACGAGTGAGACTATCAACTGGGGACTCAACCCCAAAAAGTACTAGAATCTGTAGTTTATTAAGAAAGCAGGCGTCAAAGTTTAAATTTTTACCAAGTAGCCATATGGCTGCAAGTATTTTTTTTTCCAGGTAGCCAGTGGTAAATTCAAGAAGTCAAGCCAATATTGTTGGCAGCCAAGAGCATTTGAAATTATCTTTATCAAATAACAGGTTACAAATTACAGCACAAGTCTTGAAATTGTATCTTAATAGAAACTGTACTTGAATTTTGTTACTTGTGACTTGAACAACGATGCAATTTATGTTACTAGATCATATAGGTATATCCACACTTATCCAATGAGCATTGTCAGCTAAAATAGAGTACAAATTACATTAATTTTTATGTATTTTGGTTCATTGTCGACTTTAGAATGAATTATTTGCGGGTACAATTATTAGCAGACAAGTTTTCCAATATCAGCTGTTATTTTTGTGTCTACAGATGTGTAGCAATAGAATTTAGTCGCCACAAGATGTTTTACTAGGTAGTCATGTGGCTACCTCTTAATTTTAGACAGTAGACAAACTGATATTTAGGTCGCATTGGCTACTGTTTTAGTCGCAACTTTGAGGCCTGGAAAGTGTTATCCCAAATATAACATTTGTTACTTTTGACCACTTTCTCAATGGCAGTGTGTGTTCAAACAACTATGTTCATTCATTAGTTAAAAAACCATAAAATTCATTATTTTGTCAAATCATGTCACAATGTCTTATTAAATCTAAAACATTTCCAATACACTTTTCCTCATTCATTAAAGCTTCACAACTAATATAAACATTCATCTAGTAATCCAGGTAGGTAGTAAACCAGAAGCCAGATTCAAGATTCAAGATTCAATATATTTTATCTCACAAAAAAACCCTCAGAGGCCATGGTACAAACTGGATACTACACATATAACTTATAACATAACTCAACATTGTAGAACTACATAATTGTACACAGTAGTTAAAAGGTACTGATAACACCATTTATTACCCATAGGGTTGGAAATAACTGGACCTGGGTTAGAATAGGTCTTCAGCAACCCATGCTTGCCGTAAAAGGCATCTATGCTTGTCAAAAGAGGCAACTAACAGGATCGGTTGTCAGGCTCACTGACTTGGTGGATGCATGTCATCGTATCACAATATTGCTGAGTGCGACCTTTAACAACAAACAAACAAAACAAATAACCAAGTTCATAACAATTGTATGTGCACTAGCGCAAATATCACTTCAAGCACCCCAGTGTATTGATTATGTCATCCTGACAGCATTGTTGACGTCATTCCAATCTTAATGTGATGTAAGGTCGGAATGACATCACACGAGAAACGACAGCAAAGCTGAAGATTTGTCATTCAACAAATTGTGGTTTTCCAGAACAGCGAAGGTGATCACTGCCTTTTTCTTAAGGGGAGCTCATAAGAAATAATGGGCAATAAAGAAATTTTACACTCACATATGTGTCATACTGATTTTACAAAACTTGTGTGAGAATTCATCTATTACCCTCACTCTCGCTCAGGAAATACATGAATTCTGAGACTCTTTTCTTAAAATCAGTGTGATGCACATACTCATATAATAATCTCTATTTATATTTATAATCTCAACAGTTTATGAATTAATAGATGTAGACCTTCTCTAATAAAACAGATCAAGTAATACTGGTCCAAACTGCTATATCTTATCAAAATATCTTAAAATCTATTGGAGATTATGACAAAACAAATCAAGAAGGTCTAATGAATTCTTAAAGTGTTAATTGTGTTTTTGGTCAATATTTATTTCTGGCTCATAAAACAGTATTATTACCCTTAATAGACTTGAGGTGCCAAGGCGGCTGCCTTAACACCTGAAATAGCATTTTCCTCACCACTGACCACCAGTGATAAAACATCTGATGGTCATCTCAATTATGTTCTTTATCTTTGCGGGGAAATCAGATCAAGGGGTAGTGACCCTTAATTCCCAGTTGACCAGTTCAGATGGTCAGTTAGCTATTCGTGTGGTCAGTTTTCCAGACATTAGTACTTTAGTGTTGAGAGGGACAGAAGCTGTTTTGATCATTAGATCATAACAGATCTGGAGAGTAGTTTTCAGGAAAAGAGGATCCTTTGAGATTATTCCTTTGGGAGTTTTTGATAATCTGAGTATATTGATGTATTTGAGGATGTATTGTTGCCATTTATCTGGAAAATCACGGCAACCCTTAGGGATTTGCCGTGTTGATACTTACACCAGTGTTGAAATTGTGGTGTCCATGTTCAAAGACTTTCTTCAATGGCTGATTGAAAAACAAGCCTGTCAGCTTTAGAGAATGTCTTTAAACAATAAACAGGAATTTCTGTATAAGCTTTAACACAGTCTTTGATGTCTGTAAAATTAATGTGGTTGAAATGTTTTTCTCAAATATATGTATGTCTTGTTGAATAGAGTCTAGTTAGGAAGAAAATATTTTTTCACACAATTAGCAGCATGGCAACCAACATTTTCTCAAAATCATCTGTGGCAGACATCTCCTCAACTCAATAAAAAAATCTTCAAAGTTGGCATGCTCAGTAACAACACATTCACAAGGTTTTACTTTTTGATGAAGAATAAAATGACACTTTGGCTACCTTTTCTTCTATGACAGAAAGTAAATTTGAGTTCACACAACACAATGGTGTTACATATAGACAAAACACACAAGCTCTCTTGGAAACTCATTTAAAAGTTATCCAAGTCAGTATTGCTGGGTGGGAGAGTGGTTGTGGCAGATGTTTGGGCAAGGGCCTGGCCATAGAGTAGTTAGGTGCTTGGTCTAAGTTGAAGGGTGGGTTGGTAGATGGGTGGATGGGTAGACAAGAGGGTGGTTTTGGTTGCTAGGTTGGTGGGTATAAGGTTTCAGTGGGAGGGTGGGTTGGTAGATGGGTAGATGGGAAGGTGGTTTTGGTTGCTAGGTGGGTGGGTATAAGGTTTCAGTGGGAGGGTGGGTCGGTAGATGGGAAGGTGGTTTTGGTTGCTGGGTGGGTGGGTATAAGGTTTCAGTAGAAGGGTGGGTTGGTAGATGGGAAGGTGGTTTTGGTTGCTAGGTTGGTGGGTATAAGGTTCCAGTAGAAGGGTGGGTTGGTAGATGGGTAGATGGGAAGGTGGTTTTGGTTGCTAGGTGGGTGGGTATAAGGTTTCAGTAGAAGGGTGGGTATGTAGATGGGTAGATGGGAAGGTGGTTTTGGTTGCTAGGTTGGTGGGTATAAGGTTTCAGTAGAAGGGTGGGTTGGTAGATGGGTAGATGGGAAGGTGGTTTTGGTTGCTGGGTGGGTGGGTATAAGGTTTCAGTAGCAGAGTGGGTATGTAGATGGGTAGATGGGAAGGTGGTTTTGGTTGCTAGGTGGGTGGGTATAAGGTTCCAGTAGAAGGGTGGGTATGTAGATAGGTAGATGGGAAGGTGGTTTTGGTTGCTAGGTGGGTGGGTATAAGGTTTCAGTAGCAGAGTGGGTATGTAGATGGGTAGATGGGAAGGTGATATTGGTTGCTGGGTGGGTGGGTATAAGGTTTCAGTAGAAGGGTGGGTATGTAGATAGGTAGATGGGAAGGTGGTTTTGGTTGCTAGGTGGGTGGGTATAAGGTTTCAGTAGAAGGGTGGGTCGGTAGATGGGTAGATGGGAAGGTGATATTGGTTGCTGGGTGGGTGGGTATAAGGTTTCAGTAGAAGGGTGGGTATGTAGATAGGTAGATGGGAAGGTGGTTTTGGTTGCTAGGTGGGTGGGTATAAGGTTTCAGTGGGAGGGTGGGTTGGTAGATGGGTAGATGGGAAGGTGATATTGGTTGCTGGGTGGGTGGGTATAAGGTTTCAGTAGAAGGGTGGGTATGTAGATAGGTAGATGGGAAGGTGGTTTTGGTTGCTAGGTGGGTGGGTATAAGGTTTCAGTGGGAGGGTGGGTCGGTAGATGGGAAGGTGGTTTTGGTTGCTAGGTGGGTGGGTATAAGGTTCCAGTAGAAGGGTTGGTTGGTAGATGGGTAGATGGGAAGGTGGTTTTGGTTGCTAGGTGGGTGGGTATAAGGTTCCAGTAGAAGGGTGGGTTGGTAGATGGGTAGATGGGAAGGTGGTTTTGGTTGCTAGGTGGGTGGGTATAAGGTTTCAGTAGCAGAGTGGGTATGTAGATGGGTAGATGGGAAGGTGGTTTTGGTTGCTAGGTGGGTGGGTATAAGGTTTCAGTAGAAGGGTGGGTATGTAGATGGGTAGATGGGAAGGTGGTTTTGGTTGCTAGGTGGGTGGGTATAAGGTTTCAGTGGGAGGGTGGGTCGGTAGATTGGTAGATGGGAAGGTGGTTTTGGTTGCTAGGTGGGTGGGTATAAGGTTTCAGTGGGAGGGTGGGTTGGTAGATTGGTAGATGGGAAGGTGGTTTTGGTTGCTAGGTTGGTTTTGTATAAGGTTTCAGTGGGAGGGTGGGTTGGTAGATTGGTAGATGGGAAGGTGGTTTTGGTTGCTAGGTGGGTGGGTATAAGGTTTCAGTGGGAGGGTGGGTTGGTAGATTGGTAGATGGGAAGGTGGTTTTGGTTGCTAGGTGGGTGGGTATAAGGTTCCAGTAGAAGGGTGGGTATGTAGATAGGTAGATGGGAAGGTGGTTTTGGTTGCTAGGTGGGTGGGTATAAGGTTTCGGTGGGAGGGTGGGTTGGTAGATTGGTAGATGGGAAGGTGGTTTTGGTTGCTAGGTGGGTGGGTATAAGGTTTCAGTGGGAGGGTGGGTTGGTAGATTGGTAGATGGGAAGGTGGTTTTGGTTGCTAGGTTGGTTTTGTATAAGGTTTCAGTGGGAGGGTGGGTTGGTAGATTGGTAGATGGGAAGGTGGTTTTGGTTGCTAGGTGGGTGGGTATAAGGTTTCAGTGGGAGGGTGGGTTGGTAGATTGGTAGATGGGAAGGTGGTTTTGGTTGCTAGGTGGGTGGGTATAAGGTTCCAGTAGAAGGGTGGGTATGTAGATAGGTAGATGGGAAGGTGGTTTTGGTTGCTAGGTGGGTGGGTATAAGGTTTCAGTGGGAGGGTGGGTTGGTAGATTGGTAGATGGGAAGGTGGTTTTGGTTGCTAGGTGGGTGGGTATAAGGTTCCAATTGAAAGGTTGGTGAGTAGATAGGTACATGGCTAGATTGTTTGGTTGCTAGGTGGGTTGGTAGATGGTTTGGTTGCTAGGTAGTTTGGTAGATTGGTTTAGTTAGTTGGGTGGGTAGATAGGTGGCTAGGTGTACTGGTAGTTTCAGAAGAGAGGTTGTTCAGTCTCAGAAGCTACCTCAACATTGTCCTCAAGATGACATACACAAAAGAAGTCCAAGCGAATGTTAGTAATTTCCACTAGTCTTGTGGCTACTGCAACTTCTTCTTGTTGTTGCCGTTGCTGCTGCTGCTCTTGTTGTTTAACCCCACACTCAGCCATATTGCAGGATGATGTCTGTCTGCAATAATCAAGTCTGGACAAGACAATCCAGTGATTGACATCATGAGCATCGATCCAAGCAATTGGGATACGATGACATACATCAACCAAGTCTGTAAGCCTGACCACCAAAAGCATAGCCGGCTTTTACGGCAAGCATGGGTTGCTGAAGACCTTTTCTATCCCGGATCTTCATGGGTACTGCAACTATCTAACTATTCTCACTGGTATTGGTTTGTAAAGCTGGTAGGGGGAGAGTTGCTGGGTGTATATCTGATGAAGTTTACTGTAGTTTTTAATGTGTTGAGTTCAGGGCCCATCTGCACAAAGTGATCTCAGAACTACGATGATTGGTACTCTAACACATACTCAAGATAGCTGTAGCGCTAAGATCATGCGTGCATGTGACACTTTCACATAGACTAAAACAAATTTTCACAATTCAATACATCTTCTCTCAACACCCCCATTACCTCAAAACTCACATTAAACTGATATAACTCCATTAAATCCCATCTGTGAAGTAAAGCACACGTCCTAACAGCACCACATAATGGTCTATGTATTCAGAATGTACCGGCCCAGGTAATTCAGACAGCGCTAAGTAGCCCCCCCGATATTAGCTATATCTCCTGCGTCTGATTGTGTTTGTTTGGATCTCTCCCACCAGATAAGGGGTCCCGGCAATTGCGAGGTGTAGACTATCTGTCTGTCTATTAAAGATGAACAAACACCATGTGACAGGCCTGAGACGGGATCAGTGGATTATGAATCCACATTGTGCCTTATCTCCCCCTGCCTTGTTGAGAGAATTATAGAAGGCTGTCGGTATTGTGCCTTATCTGGTCTTGGCCAATCAAATAGATAGTTGGCATATTTTGGCCAATCAGTGTGTATATTTGGACAGGTAGCAGGGCTGTGTCTACAGACCTTGTTTGTATACACTTGATAGAGTAAGTTAAGCAGGTGTTACAGTGATGAGACTTATAACACTGTTGCACCTCACACCCAAGAAGTGTCAAAGTTTTTCAATTAAGGAACAGAACACTATCACATAAATGTGATATATTTCTTTTACAATGGTGGTTCTACTTTTAAGGGAAAAATCATGTTGACTTAATTTAGAGGTATATTTGTATGAGGAAAGTCAAAGCTTTCCAAAAATAAGAAAAGTGGTTTGTGTGATCTAAGTAAAGAGATTTACTTCTTTTGAGTTTCAAACCAAGTGGTAGAGAATTTACCGTGCACAGCTGGGAAAGTCGTGATTGTTCATTTTATCCTATACAAGGAACGACGCCTACATGTCTTAAAAACAATAAATCTTTTAGGTATGTGCTTTGTGATTTCAGCTTTTGGGGAAATCATACCACTTGATTTCATCTTAAGTTTCGGTCAGTTCTTAATAGATAAGCTCTTGGAGATATTTTCTTGCATGAAAAACTGTATAAATATTCCAAATCTGCTCTGTTAATCATGTATGAATACATTTACACAAGACAGGTGAGCTACAGTCAACATAAGGACACACTGTTTCCCCATTTATTGATGGCCATACGAGGTACATAGAAAATCTGAAGATTCTATTAAGGATCAAACATGCTCTGCATCTGTAATTCCTAAAACTGGAACTCAAATGTGTCTAAAAGGAGCCTCCCCTGTTGAATTCTTAATTCTACTTTGATGATACATTATGCTCTGTATGCTTATCTCTGTGTCTAATCAGCTGTTATATATTATTGCTTGTTGATAGTAGTTTTTAGAAAATTTTCCCATGAGGGTTTTTGTGCAAATAAAAGGATCTGATCCTACCAGTTAAAAAAAAGTGAATGCTAGATTAATTCAACAAAATATGATTTGTCTATGGCAGGTATTTGTCATTTATGACAAGTATTCCATCTTTGATTCAGTGAGTGAGTGAGTGAGTGAGTGAGTGAGTGAGTGGGTGGGTGGGTTGGTGGCTGAGTGAGTGAGTGGGTGAGTGAGTGAGTGAGTGAGTGAGTGAGTGAGTGAGTGAGTGAGTGAGTGAGTGAGTGAGTGAGTGAGTGAGTGAGTGAGTTTTTGTTAGTTTGTTGTTTACGCCGCACTCAGCAATATTCCAGCTATATGACGGCGGTCTGTAAATAATCAAGTCTGGACCAGACAATCCAGTGATTGACATCATGAACATCGATCCACACAATTGAGATCGATGACATGCATCAACCAAGTCAGCGAGCCTGACCACCCGATCCCATTAGTTGCCTTTTACGGCAAGCATGGGTTGCTTAAGACCTATTCTACCCCGGATCTTCACAGGCAGAGTGAGTGATTGGGTGGGTGGGTGGGTGAGTGATTGGTTGGGTGGATGAGTGAGTGAGTGAGTGAGTGAGTGAGTGAGTGAGTGAGTGAGTGAGTGAGTGAGTGAGTGAGTGAGTGAGTGAGTGAGTGAGTGAGCGAGCGAGCGAGCGAGTGCGTGATACATGTTATCCTGTGTCCTCAAAGTGTGAGTGTGTTTGGTTTAGTACCACTTTGAGCAGTATTTCAGGTATATCTGGGCCTGTCAGCTGAATGTGGGAGGAAAGCCTGAAGTGATTTACTCTTTTTTCTCTGATGTACCATGGACAAAACTGTTCTAACCAACCCACCCAGGAAAATGGAAGTGTGACTATGTTAAATACATGAGTGTGTGTGTGTGTGTGTGAGTCATTAGTGAGTGAGTGAGTGAGTGAGTGAGTGAGTGATACATGTTATACTGTGTCCTCAAAATGTGAGTGTGTTTGGTTTAGTACCACTTTGAGCAGTATTTCAGGTATATCTGGGCCTGTCAGCTGAATGTGGGAGGAAAGCCCGAAGTGATATGTTTTACACTGCTTTTGCAGCGTTCCAGCTTTATAATGGCAGAACACAGGGATAAAAATTGCTTCTTTAAAATGTGGGGAATTTGACAGAGAGATGGGCAAAGCTCTACCACTAGGCTATGACACTTCCCTTGATTTAAGAACTTGTTCTAGCAGTGTATTCCTAAGACCAATGCTTAGCCTCTGAAAATATATAATTTAATTGAAACAAGCAACTACATTTAAATTGAAAAGCAGCCCCAGTAAGATTGGTGATTCAGAACCTGTGGAAAAATCTAGACTTGCTTCATTTAGGGCTATAGCATTACAGTAAGGGCTGGGTGGAAGGGAACATAGTATGGTTCAGGGATTGTGAGATAGAGTGTGGCAAATCTAGACTTGCTTCATTTAGGGCTATAGCATTACAGTAAGGGCTGGGTGGAAGGGAACATAGTATGGTTCAGGGACTGTGAGATAGACTGTGGCAAATCTAGACTTGCTTCGTTTAGGGCTATAGCATTACAGTAAGGGCTGGGTGGAAGGGAACATAATATGGTTCAGGAGCTGTGAGATAGAGTGTGGAAAATCTAGACTTGCTTCATTTAGGGCTATAGCATTACAGTAAGGGCTGGGTAGTAGGGAACATAGTATGGTTCAGGGACTGTGAGATAGAGTGTGGCAAATCTAGACTCGCTTCATTTAGGGCTATAGCATTACAGTAAGGGCTGGGTGGAAGGGAACATACCTGGGTAATATGATTCAGGGACTGTGAGACAGACTACACATGCCTGTCAGTATGTGCATGAAGGGTCAAGAGTCAGGTCCAGACAGCTACCTGTCTGTGTTGAGGTGAGCTAGGAGCGGCTCCATCAATGCCCCCATCCACACAGGGAGCACAGGGGTATAGAGTTCTCCAGGAATTACCGATACTGTGCAGTTATTTGTTGTGATACACCTGATACCAGTTGGGTCCGACAGGGACAAATGGTCAAGTAAATAATCACACACTGACCACAGTAAACCACACGATCAGATTCTCAATGCCTCGGTGAGCTTCCCTCCATCGATAAAGGGCAAGGAATGGGAGATGGACCGCCGGATGTGGACCACAATCTCCTACTTCGGAAATCAATGGGTAGCTTTTGTTCTTATAGATAGAAGCTATAATTATAGGCGAGGAATTGTTCCTTGCAGGCATTAGAGGGTAAGTGGATCGGATTCCTGCGGTTCAAACAGGGTGTTTAGATTACCATGGGTTGGTGGGTAATCTGAAGACGCGTAACAGGTTCCCTGATGTTTCTGTGATATAGGTGAGGAATCGTAAAACGACCATCAACCATGAAAACATGATCCTCTTTAAACACACAAGATCTATTAGTGAGTGAACCAGTGGGGTGTTTGGGTGAGTGAGAAACCGATTGGGCGGCAGAGTGTGTGTGCAACCAACCGACCGAGTGGAGTGAGCAAGCGAATGAGTGAGTGGTTGGGTGTTTGGGTAAGTGAGCAATTGAGCGAGCGAGGCGAGCACTCGAGTGGGTGGGTGTTTGGGTGAATGAGCAAATGAACAAGCGGGTGTGAGGGGCGAACGAGTTAGTTTGGGTGAGTGAGTAATTTAGCAGGCGGGCAAGAGTATGATGTCAATACTTTTGTAATATTATTGATGGTTTGGTGTTTAACGCCCCACTCAGCAATATTCCAGCTATATGACTGCAATCTGTAAATAACCGAGTCTGGACCAGACATTCCAGTGATTGACATCGTGAGCATCGATCCACGCAATTGGTATCGATGACATGCATCAACCAAGTCAGCGAGTCTGACAACCCGATCCCATTAGTCGCCTCTTACAACAAGCATGGGTAGCTGAAGATCTATTCTAACCCGGATCTTCACGGGTCTTTTGTAATATTTACATAGCCATGAACAGCTGCTAGGATGCTGATGCGTCCTTATGTTATGATAACTCACTCACTCTTATATTAACAACTATTAACATTCTACTCATTACAAGTCATTTTGATTGATGAAAGAACTATACAAATAGAAATGATATGATTCATTGAAAGTATTCAAATTTGAACATATATTTCTATATTTAAAATTAATGTTTCTGTTAGCTTGAAACAGTGAGAAAATGTGGTTTTAAGCTAGTTTTAATAATATTGCAGCATTTTCATGCTTAGGTTCACAAGTTTTACTGAGAAGAGAGAAGACAGAACCCATCAGTAGAACATAGGACCTTCTGTCAATATGTAGAACCTGCATTTCAAAGGAACATGCTGACATACAATATATAGGATATCTCGCACTCAGACATACAATATTAAAGAATACATCACTCAGACATACAATATATGGAATACATTACCATATTTTCTTGAGTATAGTGCACACCCAAGAATAATGCACAACCCCTCTAGCGGATTCAGTATTTTTGAGAAAAACAATTCGCAGAAAAAATTTACGGGTGATAAGAAACTTGGTGAGCACACAAATCTGAAATTTGATTTTAAAAATCACCAGACATGTTGATTTACCATTTAAATTGTATTTTTTGTTCTACTAGGCATTGTTTTACATCCAGGGATTAAGATTACCTATATATACAGACATACAATATATAGAATATATAATATCATTCATTTACTACAGTACCCATGAACATCCGGGGTAGAATAGGTCTTCAGCAACCCATGCTTCCCGTTAAAGGCGACTAGGCTTGTCTTAAGATGCGACTAATGGGATCGGTTGGTCAGGCTCGCTGACTGTCATCGTATCCCAATTGCAAAGATCAATGCTGACGTAGTAAATCACTGGAATGTCTGGTCCAGACTCAATAATTTACAGACCGCCGCCATATAGCTGCAATATTGCTGAGTGCAGCATTAAACAACAACATTTACGACAGACAAAGATATGGGTTGTTAAGACCTGATGTAAACGAGTGCCTAGGGGTCACAACATACTCCAATAATCCCTTATCCCAAGTGTGCAGTATTTAGTGCTGTGAGTGACAGAGTGGCTAAATGCTCATAAATACCATCCCCTCATCAAACAATTACTAACATATGACAATTTTACTAGACGGTTTGATAGCCCTGAAAGTGTCATAATTGTTATCCATGAAAACAAACATTACTAAGGACACTAACACTGGCTTTGCCATCCTTTCTTTGTCTTCCCTAGGGAGAGCTGGTTTGTTTAGATGACAACCCCTAGCTCCACTTGACCCCTGCTGTGAAAATATGGCTGTGTAGAGAGTCAACTTCACATTCATTCCCTGTAACCCATGGGAGACTCTCCAGACTGCACTGTCAGCAATCAGCCGGAATACTGGTCAGCTTGGAGGCCTTATTATGTAGTAACTACCATCAAGTGACTGTCTAACTTGGCATTTCACACCGGATGAGATTATGAAGTAGTGGTATGAAGGGAAGTAGTATATATACTTAGCAGTGTTCAAACTAGTAGCTAGGGAAAGAGTACATATATTTAGCAGTGTTCAAGCTTGTAGCTAGGGAAGTAGTATATATACTAAGTGTTCAAGCTTGTAGCTAGGGAAGTAGTATATATTCGTAGTGTTCAAACTTGTAGCTAGGGAATTAGTATATATACTTAGTGTTCAAGCTTGTAGCTAGGGAAGCAGTATATATACTTAGCAGTGTTCAAGCTTCTCATTTCAATGCAAAAGTGCAAAAGCAAGCTGCAGTTATTTACCATTGCTGGTACTATTTGATATTGCAAAAAACAACCAGCATAATAATTGGCCTCAAACAGGTACTTTAGTCTTGCCAAACTGTCTTTAATATAGTATCAAGGGAGCAAGGGTGGCAGACATATCAAGATTTAACAGAAATAGGACTCACTCATTCCTAAGATGTGTTAGTACCAAGGGGCGGTCGGGTAGCCTAGTGGTTAAAGCGTTCGCTCGTCACGCCGAAGACCCGGGTTCAATTCCCGACATGGGTACAATGTGTGAAGCCCATTTCTGGTGTCCCCTGCCGTGATATTGCTGGAATATTGCTAAAAGCGGCGTAAAACCATACTCACTCACTCACTCCTAGTACCAAGCAAGAGGGGAATCCTTAGATTGCAAGCTCCATCGCAGTGTGTGACACACCACCCACACGGTTTATGTGAACTGTAATGAATGAAGTATTGGTGCGAGGAGCTTCAGGAATGTCAAGTCACATTCTGCTGGAACTGCCGATAATTGAGTGTGTGTGTTCAGGTTTATTTCAACATACTTTGCAGTTTTCAAAAATATTTCAAAAGTGTCAACATTAACATTTCTTTAGCAGAATCCACAAACACTTTACAGGCCATTGAGGAACTATTCTCTTATATAATTCTGGCCTTGTGCATTTAACATGATGGTGAGCAATTTTGGTTTTATGTACTATGAATGTACTCATTGAGGGAATTGAACCTTGGTCTTCAGCCTAGCAGGCCAATGCTTTAACCACTAGACTACCCTTCTCTCATTATTCAATGAAATGGAACTAGATTATTGTGAGAAGCTGACAAAAAGATGTGGAAAGATGGACACCATCATATAAAAGTTATTATTAGTTGTACATAGATTTCTTGACATAAAGAGGGGGCACGGGTAGCCAAGTCATCTAAGGCGCCGCGATTCACTGTGTAAAAGCGGCATTAAACCCAACTCACTCACTCACTTAACATCAAGTGATAAGCAGACATGCCATCAACATAAACAAAAATCATATTTCTTAATTTCATAATGTTTGATTTACGTGAAAATGTACTTTAAATTTGGCAGAGGAATACAGTCAGGTCCAAGTGAAATGACAACAATTAATATGATGTGAAAGTACTTTACTGTCATCAACCAAACATCCTGTGTTACCAAGATGCGATCTCGGTTGAATAATTAGCAGAGAAACCCTATGTTTTTTTAATACTGAGGGGTGGTGGGGTAGCCTAGTGGTTAAAGTGTTCAATCGTCATGCCTAAGGCACAGGTTTGTTTCCCTTCATGGGTACAATACAAACTGTGAAGCCCATTTCTGGTGTCCCTCGGCGTGATACGGCTGGAATATTGCTAAAAACAGCATAAAACCATACTCACTCATTCACTTTAATACTGATGTTCATAAAATAAGAATATTTGATTTATGTTGTCAAACTGAGTGGTCTGACAAAGCATATATCTTTAAGAATGGTGCAGCCAAGATAGACAAATATCCTTCATATCATTTATAGTGTTTGTATGCATAGGACATGACTGTTGTTGCTGTTGGTGTCTTTAATTAATGGCTTGATGAAAATAAGATGTATGGAACACGAATCAAAGGGCTAATAGAACAACAAATGACAATCACTCCAGACATCTCTGTGAATTAGAAATCTATAAAACCCTCATCAACTTCATTCCTGATTTTCTCTGTGTCTAAATGATGTTTGACAGATTATGTTGGTATCACAACAAGCATGTACTAATTGCCCCACCATATGTCCAGAAAGCCATATTGCTGTCCCAAGGGAAACGTGTGGTTGCCATCTGGCCTGCTCCGGGTAATTGACCAGTGATAAAGATGCCACCTGATAGTCATTATGCTGTTTAAATGTTTAGAAATCTGTTGAAATGCAGCAACATGTACGACCTCAGGCTAATGGTTCTGTTAACCTGGAACTGATTTACTCAAACCTCATGACAGCTCGGCAGGTATTCTGGTCTTTGTTTTCTTACAGAAATACCTGTTTTTCTCATTGTGACTTTTAAAGATTAGCAGGGATAACGAAAAACACATGGGACTACAGAAATAAAAACATCTAACTCCTTGACATCTCAAATGATAGCTATTATTCTGTTATTGTTCTCTCTTTACATACAGACCGCCTCCCACACGTTCAGGACCGTCATCGTGGTCTAGTGGTAGAGCATCCGCCCGGAGAGCAGAAGGTCCAGGGTTCGATCCCCGGCTGCGTCATACCAAAAGACGTTAAAAGATGGTACTTGTTGTTACCCTGTCTGGCGCTCGGCATTAAGGGGCTAAAACAAGGACTAGTCGGCTCGGAGTCAGTATACTGTGTCTGAGTGGGGTATTCATGTTAAAAACTGGGGCATGGTATCTCAGTGAGCTAGCACTATAAATCAGCATCAGTCCAGACTAGTACAAGCAGCCACACACACACACACATACACACATACACACACACACGTGCATGCACATCGCTATATAAGTGCAATAATCTTGGACGCGATGTTAAACCCAATTTCACCTCACCTCACCTCACCTCACCTCACCTCATTACATACAAGTCTTTGACACCCTCTGTGCATGGTTCCAGAACAAGACAACAGTTTTGAATGTCCATGTTGATAGACATTTTCTTCAGACAGTTTCTTGAGTATTTTACAGAATTGACGTAGGGATAGTATTTGGTGACTCCTAGCCCTCAAAATCCAACCCTTTTATCTTTAACTTTGGTATCCAGAATGTACTGATATTTTTTACCTTGTCATTAATCCTGACAGTGCTATAATAGGTTTATACTCAAAGGAGATTTGTTTGAAATTTGAGCTATAGACATATAACCTGCGATTATTATTTTCATAATTGTGTTTTTTGTCTCTGACAATCCAATTATGTAGAGACAGATTACAGATCTTAGGTCAGGTCACTTCCATTGTGACTTTTGGGTTGAGAAAAACATCTTTGAAATATTGATATGAAAAATATCAGACATGTTCTGGCTACTGACAACTACCAGTAGCTTTTTTACTTCTTAAAATGTCGACTTCTGACATGATGAACACAATACAATATGATACGATACTACGATATGTTTATTCATGTGAACGTCATACACAGTTAGTTATTGTTAGTTGGTTGGTTTGTTGTTTAACGCCGCACTCAGCAATATTCCAGCTATATGACGGCGGTCTGTAAATAATCAAGTCTGGACCAGACAATCCAGTGATTGATATCATGAGCATCGATCCACGCAATTGGGATAAATGACATGCATTAACCAAGTCAGTGAGCCTGACCACCCGATCCCGTTTGTCGCCTTTTACGACAAGCATAGTCGCCTTTTACGGCAAGCATGGGTTGCTGAAGACCTATTCTACCCCGGAATCTTCACGGGTCATACAGTTAGTTCTTGTGACAACAATGACATGTGTGGGTGAACAGCATATACATACCTCTGATCTCATCTTTCTGATTTACTATTACTATTAATACTTTTATGTTTGTGGAAATCTTCTAAGCTCAAAACCTGAATCAATATGTATAGCTACTTTTGTATAACAGACTGTGATTTACTATCAAGGAAATGAATCATATGTCTATTTTTTTGGTAATTTATTAAGGTTTAAGGTTTCTCGTTCATTGAGCACATTTACAATACCTGTCTGATTTTCTAGGGTTATGATATTTAACAGTTCCAATTTCAAGTTTATGAGCACACAACATAGTGTGGATACTCTGGCTTGTACTGACTTTATTGAAAGTAGGTCCAAATAGGGTCTTTTAGGGTAGCCATTGTTATTAAGTGTTTTAAAAGTTTATGTTCTGGTGAGAAGAGGATAATTCTTCCCTCTTTTGTAAATGGAATAATACAATACACACATACAGCCAAAAGGATTGAAAACTTTTTTCAAATATCAAGTGAAAATGTAACTATGAGCAAGTCTATGATTCAACGGGAACTTTTTATCATGTTTGTATGTACGTTTCCTAAGAACACCATCTCGGTTCAAAGACTTGCTGATGATGAAATATCAAATTCAGGTCGCCCCGATTATGTTTCTAGGTTTGTCAGCACCATATCCGTGCTCATGGGTTTCACCGAAGTGGTAAACGTCTTAGACCTGCATCACTTCGGGCTTTCCTCCCACATTAAGCTGACACGCCGCGATATAACTGGAATACTTGCAGTGGAGCATGGTCCATAATTTGGGGGTGTTAATGGGGGAAGCCATCAGATTTTAACAAATTTGTGGTCACTAAAATGCGAGGAAATTCACAGATCCACGGATGATTCTGACCCCTGAACATTAGAAAAAGGTTTCCTAAAAACACTTTCTTGGTAAAGTACAGATTCTTGTACTTTTTTGGGTTGAGTCCCGTCCGGGATTCGAACCCACACTGCCAGAGTGAGGCACCCAATCCACAGCATACAAAGTCAGCGATCTAACCCACACAGCCACCGAGGCTTCCACAAAATGAAAGTCCGACAACTGGTAGTCTAGATCACATACTTTGTGTACCCCTCTGACAAGTGTAAATTGGCACGGCTCCCATGACCGAAAGCAATGAATACACAATGAAATTTAGAAAAGGGTCAAAAGTAACATTTGTTATATTTGGGATAACACTTGAATACAATAAATAGAATACCCGAGATGAACACAATAGTGTTTTTTTTTCCAATTTGCCTGCTTAGAAAATGGGCTTCACACATTGTACCCATGTGGGGAATCGAAACAGGGTCTTCAGCATGACGAGCCAACATTAACCACCAGGCAACCCCACTGCCCCCCTCATTTCTTAAATTATGTGTATCTGATGGGTCAAAGAGCAGCTTATCACACCTCATCCTTTATTGAGTCCTATTCTTATGGGGGTGGTGGGGTAGTCTTGTGGTTAAAGTGTTCGCTCGTCATGCTGAAGACCTGGGCTTGAGTCCCCACATGGGTACAGTGAGCGAAGCCCTTTTCTGGAATATTTCTAAAAGCTGTGATATTGCTAGAATATTGCTAAAACGGCGTAAAACCATACTCACTCACTCCTATTCTTATGCTGTCACTATAAGAGACAAAAGAGACAAAAGAGAAATGTGTGGAAACATATTTGGACAGAACAATCTAAAGCAGCATATTTAGAAAATCTCTGTTACAATAGCATTAGATGCAAAGGTAATACTTTCCTAATGACACCACTTGATATGTCACAAGATGGAGTAGATGCAGCGACAGCAGAGCTATCAAACCTTCTCATGGATGCTATCCAAGGCGCTGTCAAACTGGTGAAAGTTAAGCATAAGCCATCCAGAAAAAAGAAATGGTTCAACTCCAACTGCAAAGTACTCAAACAACATATGGAACAAATTCGGCTAAAGCATGCCAAAAATCCTACAGACAAAAGCATACAATTGAAGTATCATGAATCTAAAAAGAAGTATAAAAGAGCTGTTAAATGGGCATCCAAGAAACACACTGAAGACATACTAAGAAAACTGGAAGGACTATCCAAAGGAATATTGGAAACTAGTAAACGATCTAACAGGAAAAAAATATGTGGACCAAAATGATGAAATTCCTTTAAAAGACTGGGAAGAGCACTTAACTGATCTGAACACAGACCCCCCTAATACTACTAACTTCCATCAGCATGTGTCCTCAGTGGTCACTTCAACAACATCAACCATTTCTGCAGAGCATGATAAAAATCTCAATCAATGCATCACCGCTGAAGAGCTATGGACAGCTATAAGAAAACTGAAACATGGAAAGTCAGGTGGGCCCGACCTCATCATAAATGATATGATGCGTGCTTCAACCAGTTTCTATACAGATCACTACGTGAAATTATTTAATCTTATTTTGGACAGCGGAAAATATCCCACCCAGTGGCACTGCTCCTACATTGTACCAATTTATAAGAAAGGCGACAAAGGTGACCCAAGTAACTATAGAGGAATTGCCCTAGGTAGCTGCCTCTCAAAACTGTTATTATCCATAATCAACTCACGGATTATATCATCCATCGAACTAAATGATGTCAATGCTTTAACTAGTCATGTTCATGTTTTGTACCCTGCCCCCTGTGGGTGTTTATGTACAATAAATATTCTTCTTCTTCTTCTTCTTCTATAAAAGGGGTCACTGCCATTGTGTAGTGGATAGAGCATCAGTCCCGAGGTCGATCCCCGTCCACATCACTCCATATATACAAGAAAGTGCCTTTTTTCCAAAAGTGGTGGTGAGGTGAAAAAAATGTCTCGATCAAGATTATTGCACTTACTTAGTGACTTATGTGTGTGGCTGCTTGTACTAGTCCTGACTAATGCTGTTTTATAGTACTAGCCCACTGCCACAGTTTAACATGAATACCCCACTCAGACACAGTATACTGACTCTGAGCTGACCAGTCCTTGTTTTAGCCCCTTAATGATGAGCACCAGGCAGGGTAACAATGTCTCTTGGAGTGATGTGGACGGGGATCGACCTCGGGACTGATGCTCTATCCACTACACAACGGCAGTGACCCCTTTTTCATAAGCATGTAAATATAAAGCATCCATGCAAGAAAACAACCTGTCTTGATTATTCGCCGAAACAGATTCCGTTTGGAGTAAAGGGCAAAATAGCTGTGAAAATTATATAAATGGATCACTGAAAATCAGTGATAACACCAGAGACCATATAATTGACCTATTATGGTCTCTGGTGACACCAAGTTTTGTTTGTTTGTTTGTTTGTTGTTTAACGCCGCACTCAGCAATATTCCAGCTATATGACGGCGGTCTGTAAAAAAATCAAGTCTGGACCAGACAATCCAGTGATTGACATCATGTGCATCGATCCACGCAATTGGGATCGATGACATGTATCAACCAAGTCAGCAAGCCTGACCACCCGATCCCGTTAGTCGCCTTTTATGACAAGCATAGTCGCCTTTTACGATGACACAAAGTGTTGGCAAAAAGGGTAAGCATGTCCTTTCCTAAAAGTAGGACCCACCATCCACACAATTTGCATAAAAAAGTAAGTATTCATTGTCTTGCACGACATGGCACTATTCCTGCCGTGCCATGGCAGCCTGTAACGCATCTGGTTGGCTGATGGTGCTGCTTGTTTACGACAAATGTTCTTTATCTATCCGTATACCATCATTGGGTCAGGTGCGTCATAATGAGGTTCGACCTTGTAACCAGTTGCCTGAAGAGCTATCATAATCCTGAAGACTTGTAATTATTTATAGAGCAATTTTAGCCTTTGAGTGAATTAATTGTCACAGGCTGACATTTAGAGTTGACTATTTAGCTGAGCAGATGTGATTTGCTGAGACAGTAACAAACAACTTTATTAAGGGTTTAAGGGAATGTAAATCATCAAGTTTTGGTTGGGTTTGTTGTTTAACGCTGCACTCAGCAATATTCCAGCTATATGACAGCGGTCTGTAAGAAATCGAGTCTGGACCAGACAATCCAGTGATTGACAACATGAGCATCGATCCACACAATTAGGATCGATGACATGCATCAACAAAGTCAGCGAGCCTGACCAACCGATCCCATTAGACGCCTCTTACGACAAGCATAGTCGCCTTTTACGGCAAGCATGGGATCTTCACGGGTCTAACTCATCAAGTCTGGACCAGACAATCCAGTGATTGACATCATGAGCATCAATCCACACAATTTGGAAATGGTGACATGCAAACAACCAAGTTCGAAAGCCTGATCACCCCAGCTATTTTGTTGCCTCTTGTGACAAGCAATAGCTTGCTGAGGACCTATATTTTACCCAGAATTCCCACTGGAAGTACCCTTGTAGACCTTACCATCATGATGCTAATTCTTGGAAATGTCAGTCAAGATACCCCACTCAGACATAGGATACTGACTCTGAGCCAACCCATCCAGGCTGGGTAATAAGAAGTACCATTTTTAACCTCTTTTGGTATGACACGTCCGGGGATCAAACCATCCAACCTTCCACTCTCAAGGCAGACGCTCGATCCACTAGACCACAGAGGCGGTCCAGTCATACACGACACACGAGCATGTATTCTGCAAAACAGTGCATGACTAGGCATAAACGTTTAACGAAATCATATCAAAGACATCTATCATGATCAGCCCCGGAGCTGCCATTAAATGCAACACCGCAAGAGGAAATAAATGTCAGACGGTAATGGAAGGGCACCTTTATCATTTTAATCCGAGATTATAGATCAGACTTATAATTCCTCCATAGGGATGGTTTCTGTGTTTGGCAGTATCATCTCAGCTCAGAAAGCAAGATAACCTCGTCATGTCCAAATGTCAACAAGACAGAGCTCTAAATAGCACATCCAGCATTAGGGCTCCATGCCTGCATTAACACTGACAGATTTTGAGATCTCCAACTCTACATTGTGCCATATCTCCCTTTCAAAGGCAACTGTCAACTGATCCTAAATCTGCCTAAATCCTTATCTAAACTTAACAGGTTTAGCAGGGACAAGGGTGGAGGCGGAGGGTGTAGCCATTAGATTGCTATCATTGATGGGACGGTGGCAGTTCGAGCCAATTACTGTCCATATGTCACTCTCACTCCAGCCCCAGGTGGGGGTTTAAGGGGGTTCTTTGATGTCATATGTGTTTTATAAATTTAGCATTTCAATAATATCTTGAGAGTAAAATGTTGATTATTTTTCACTTTCGATGCAGATGCAAATGCAAATGCAGTTAATATTTTTATATTTATCATTTTGTGGTTCTTGAGATGGAAATAATGTTATATCCATCAGGGGCCCACTGAAATGTATTTGGTTTGAGATAGACCTTTGGTAACTTAATAACTAAACCACAAATTCAAAGAAAAACTATTCCTAATGGATATTGATTTAGAACTTCAGTGTATAACAATTCTCTTAATATAAAGTAAAAAAAGAAGCAATTATGATCTCATTTCCGTATTAAGCTTAATCATAATCTGAGTTAATGCAGTACAAACCGTTGCAATATGCAACACAATACATGTGTCTAAGGTGCAGTGTTCCAGTTGTATGACCACGGCCTGTACATAGTCCTGGCCAGATAAACCAGTGATTGATATTATGAGTGGTTTCCCACACTGTCATGTGGTACAATGACACACAGTCAATTAAATCATCCAGTCTGACCACTGATCCTTTCATTGACGTCTTTTTATATTGTTTGTTTGTTGTTTAACGCAGCACTAAGCAATTTTCCAGTGATATGATGGCAGTCTGTGAATAATCGCATATGGACCAGACAATCCAGTGATTGATATCATGAGCATCGATCCACGTAATTGAGATACTATGACATGCATTGCCTCTTACGAAAAGCATAGTTGCCTTTTATGGGAAGAATGGGTTGCCGTAGACCTATTCTACCCATGTTCTTCACAGGTCAGTGACCACTTATAACGAGCAAAGGTTTCCGGGGATCTTTTCTAACTTGGAAGTTCCACAAGTTTGCTACAAAACTTAAAGAATGGTCAGATCCATGGTTGGACTCACAACCACAGAGCATCAGTTTCTCCGATCTGCAAAATACATCTATGGTCGATCTTACCATGCACATCTATCTACACACACTCTACAAACCACAGGGGTCAGGGGGATTGGTACTCGTGTGGTCATCCTCCCCCACCTCCCCCCTCCACCTTACTGAGATAAGGCACCCCTGAACTGTTGACAATGATCAGATTAATGATTGAGCACTGATTTTAGACACGATTATTTATCATCCAAAACTGTCTCCTACAGGAGATATCGCTTGGGTGAGATCAAGCAATATCTGCAATGTACTTATCTCTGCAATGAAATTGTATCAGAATGCTTTGCAGACCATTGTGACGTCATTGGTTACCATGATGTCACAATCAAATGACATCACTAATGGCTCTGCTACTTAAGCTGTTAGCAGTACCTTTTACACTTAAGACACTGCTTATTACTGTCTACAAACTGAAAAAGTTGGAAGAATGATGTTGGATCAAAAGACACTCGGGAGCGATTCTCTATTGCTATATAAAAATGAACAAGTATTTGGTATAACATAAAATTTCTTACATGCTACATGAGCATGATTGACCTAGTCGTCTAAGGCGCCGCAATTTTGCTGTGCAGAGTTGTGTCCCTTGGGCATGCCAGAAACCAGTGTTAGTTTGTCGGAATCTCGAATCGCCACAATTATGTTTCTAGGTATATCAGCACCATAACTGTGATATTAGAGACCAATACTTCCCTGGGATTCCCACAAGGGAGGAGTACATGTTGTGGGGGATTAACCTGATACAATGCTAGTGTACTGGCCATAAAATTTCCGGGTCCCATGATGGGATTCGAGCCACGGACCTTCTGATCAGAGGTTGGACGCCTTGTCCACATGACCAAAGAGGTTAACCCCGTTAGCAAGCTGACAAGGTAAGGATGTCAACTGGGGGATGACACCACGCCCTTCTAAAAGCTTCCCCATCAACAGAAGGCATGTCCTTGGCTGCATAGTAGGATACTGAGACTTATTTTGCTCAAATCAAATATGAACGCGCCCAGCCCTACGTTGGGCGCCAATGTAGCAGCCATAAAATTTCCGTGTCCCGTGATGGGATTCGAACCATGGACCTTCTGATCAGAGGTTGAACGCCTTGTCCACATGACCAAAGGGGTAAACCCCATCAGCAAGCTGACAAGGTAAGGATGTCAACTGTGGGAAGACACCACGCCCTGTCCCGTGATGGGATTCGAACCACGGACCTTCTGATCAGAGGTCGGACGCCTTGTCCACATGACCAAAGGGGTTAACCCCGTCAGCAAGTTGACAAGGTAAGGATGACATCTGTGGGATGAGTCCATCTCCTGCTACACTAGAGTTACATGGGGTGGGGGGAGTACATGAGTCAGGGAGGGATACATGAGGAGGGGGGAAGGATGGAAGATGCCTACGTTGGGAATATTCTGGGAGGCAAATCAAAGCCATTGAAAAGTTTGATATTTTTTCATTACAATCCTTCTGATAATATTCTCAGAGTGTTTTGATTGTATTCCACAAACATGAACTACCAAACATTACATTGCATTATCCTGCAAAGCACACATGAGCTTGTAGGCCTCTCTCATTGTAACATCAGCATGGAATTGTCTTACCTCTCTAGAACAAATAACACTCTCCTGAAAGGAATACGAACACCATTGACAGAGCTTTTATTAGAAACAAATAGTAGTATTTGACAAGCCATTAGCACCAGGAATAGGTACAACACAGCCAGTTAGTAGCCATGTCATTGTATCACACTTGCGCTTGCAAACATACAGGTGAGCAAATACACCTGTAGTGGAGCAAATACTTCCTGTAGAAATATGTTTTCAATTCTACCAACTCTTGTAAGAAGTGCACACAGATCTGAAACATACTTTGAGGCCCTGAATCAATAGATACCAGGTCCTTACAGTCGGTTCTTTTTAAAGTGAAATAGGATTTTTGATGCATTAGTACAGCTTTGTGTAGTGTTATAGGTACAGCCTTAGCAGTTCTTTGGTGTACCTCAACACAACAGGCTGATCTCGTTGAGAACTTAGAACTTCTCCATCACTGAAAGACCAAAGTGATCATAAATACACATACACTATATCCCTGTATTGGTTTTTGGTTTTGTAAAAAACATTCATAGATTTCTCTCTAATCACATAAACAACTGTAAAACATCCTTTTCTCTTATGAAAGAGAGCTTTCTTTTTAAGAGAAGCCATCATCTTAGTATTAAAAATGTCTGTGTGATACTACCCTATTATAGCATGAGTAATTGTAATCGCGAAAAACATGAGCGTCTGAAAACGTATGATGTCCGAACACCGACGATAACTGAATCTGAACTGAACCTGAACTGAACCCGAACTGAGCTATACAGTGACAGTGGAAGGGTGGGGGGAACGCCAGGATACATCGCCGGGAACGCCTGTAACATAAAAGGGATATAAGGAGCTCCCCTACCTAACAATAATCAGTCCAATGTGAGCCAGCCAGCTTGAAACTAGTCACTGATACTAGAGAGTACTCTTGGGTTTACCCGAACACTCCTTAAAACTATACAGAGGCAACTTCAGAGTAACATACCCTGATACACCATGCACCCTGATACACCATGCACCCTGATACACCATGCACCCTGATACACCATGCACCCTTTATAAATAGTACCATGACTACAGTTACATTATCTGCCTAACCAGTTTAGTTTAGATTGAAGAGAAAACAATTTTAATTGTTAAGTAAGCATAAAAAGCTGAGTTAACAAGATTTGTTTGTTTGTTGTTTAACGCCACACTCAGCAATATTAGAGCTATATGACAGCGGTCTGTAAATAATCAAGTCTGGACCAGACAATCCAGTGATCGACATCCTGAGCATCGATCCATTCAATTGGAATATGATGACATGCATTAAACAAGTCTGACCACCCAATCCCGTTAGTCGCCTCTTACGACAAGCATAGTCGAATTTTACAGCAAGCATGGATTGCTGAAGACCTATTCTACCCTGGATCTTCACAGGTAGAGGTAATAAGAATGCTTATTTTAATCCTTTACATACAAGTAAGTGAGTTAAAAGTTAACGTCTCATTGGCATTATTTCAGCATGTAGCGACGGAAACAAACTGATGTATCTACATACAAGTAGATTTGTCTGTTAAGAATCAAGAATATGATTGGCTGAATGCAAGTCGAAGAGTATTAGTCATACAGACCCTGAAACAATTATACCCAATACAGTCTATTAAAGTTGGATGTGTGAAGCCCATTTCTGGTGTGCCCCGCCGTGATATTGCTGGAATATTTCGAAAAGCAGCATAAAACCACTCACTCATTCACTCACTATAACAGTTTGCAAGTCTAAATTACTGCAGTTATTGGAAATGAAGAGAGTCCGGGACCTTTTTATTACATTTTATTAAGATAACAATTGTTTTTATGTAAAATAGTTTCATGTCCGAGACTGGATGTTAGTCTAGTGTCAGCAGTCTGTGGACAGCTTCAGTTAATGTCAGATGCTGTATCCCATCAGTACAATGAGGGAGAGGACAGTGAGTTCAAGCCACATACAACAGGATTACCAGCTAATTGGGAAATATGCCACAAATGATGATAGTACTATTAGATAGTTGTAACTGTCAGCAAGTTAAAAGGTAATTTGTCGTTAATGATCGGAGCAAATGTTGGAAAGGTCAACTAACTACACTTCGGTCTGAACCTGACCAAAACAAAGACAAATTTTAAAATGTGATTGATCACCAGGATTGGGTAACAGCTCCAGCAACACTTGTCAAAAGGTCAGACAACTTGCTTGTTAATTCAATACTGAAACACAATGAAAATGCATAATCAACTTGAATTCAGAAAAGATGTCATTTTGTGCTCGTGTCCATCTCTAAACACATCGTAGACAGTCGAACCCGACCACGACATTGTTGCGTTTGGTTATCTCATGCCTACTAGGCTAGGATGAGTCCTAATTTACTACCCGGGTACCCATCTCCCTATTACCCAACCCTACTTGGGTACCCGCTGTAAGTCACAAGAGATAGGTACAAACTGTCCGTTTGACCATAGCCCTGGTAAAATGTATACAGATACATGTATAAAATGATCAGGTATACACTGAAAAGTTGACTGAAGTTTTATCTTTATTCAAACATATAAAAGTCAGAAGGAATGGGTGCATAGTGAGTGAGTGAGTGAGTGAGTGAGTGAGTGAGTGAGTGAGTTAGATTTAGCGCCGATTTTAACAGTATTCTAGTTATATCATGGCGTGCTAGCTTAATTTTTGGAGGAAAGCCCAAAGTGATGCAGGTCTCAGACGTTTACCACTTCGGTAAGACCCACGAGCACGGTTATGGTGCTGACAAACCTTGAAACATAATTGGGGCGAACCGGGATTCGAACCCACAATCATAGGTTTCTGGGGAGCCCAAGGCACAGTGCATAGTCAGAAAGAAATGCGAACATTAGTGACTTGTAGTGTAACCATAGAGTTTAAATACTTCTTGTCATTTAACAATATATCATGTGACTAATCACTGGTCTGGGTAGTCCTGTTGGTACCCGGGTCCTACTCAGTACCCACCCAACCCGAGTACCCGAGTTACCCGTCCCAGAGCGAATGCCTACCCATAAGTTCCCAGAACAACTTAATTTGATTTTTGTGGCCATTTTGTCAAATATTACAAGAAATTGACTATGCGTTTTCAATGTGTGTCAGTTTAAATAGCTTTCTTTAGTTTCAAGCTTCACACAATGTTAAATACACAGAACAAAGCACACAAAGCTCAATAACATTTGTACTTCATATCTCTGAAATTACATCAATAATAAATACAGATTATTAGCTGAGTGTGTTTCCTTATCGTAAATAACATATTTTAGGAATAAAAAATGTATTATGTGAACCTTTGGGTTGAAAGTAGTTCCTCATTTTCATATTTATCGGAACATGATACCAAGTTTATTGGGTTGGTTTATCACATCGATAACACAAGCCTTTATATGATAATATAGAAAATTATGATGCTTGTATTTCTCATAAATCATAAGAACATTGAATGCATCAAAGCGATGCTCTTGAATGTAAATTCACATCAACACGAACAAATGTTATCACAAATGACTGTATGCATCCTGAATCCCAAATGTATTTCAACACACTGTTTTATTTCTGTGAGAAATGAATGACTTTTTCCCATTCCGACATCCTGACAACTAATCCTACATAAATGATTGTTTCCCTGGAAAAACGCTGAAACCTGAATGCAATACAAAGCTATCAAACTTGAAACCATATTTTTGCTTGCAAAGAAACTATCTCTTGATTACGAGGAACACAAACAGAGAGGATTGACACTCCAAAAACCTTTTGTGATTGATAATGATAGATTTTAAAGATTTCTGAATGTTTCAAAAGCCACCATCGAATTAAGATGTGCTTTTTTTATAAAGGTCATTTTTTCTGAAGCAGGATAATGTGACATTTCGTTTGAAAAAAAAAATATCCAAAAAAACATCCAAACCATATATGCTGTACAACATTTATGAAAATTTATGTCTCAATTCAATTTTTTAAAAAGCGATTTACATTGTTAAAAAACTCTGATGTAATTACCATATTGGACATTTGTTCTTCAAGCGCTGTGATAAAACACATTAAAATACAATCAACTGACTTATTAGCCATGACAATGATGAAAAAATGTAAATTTTTTGAGAACTAGTTTGTTTTTAATGGGTTGTTGGAGTGGAGGTCGTGGCAGGCTGACTTTGTACATGTCGTGTTAAACATGGCAGTGTTAGACACTGACAGGGCATCACATCATCAACAGCAGGCAGACAGACACAGGATCAAAGCAAGCTGATAAGGAGATCTTAATTTCATTATGAATTTTACAACAAGATTCATTAAGCGAGGATGGTGGGGTAGCCTAGTTGATAAATTGTTTGCTCGTCTAGCCAAAGAATCGGGTTCGAATCCTAAAATGGGTACAATGTGTGAAGCCCATTTCCGGTGTCCCCTGCCGTGATATTGCTGGGATTAGCTAAATGCGGCGTAAAACCATACTCACTCACTCTATATACCATGTTACCTTATGTTCTTTTAAGCCAGGCTGATCTTGTTTCTTTCCTTTTCTGAGACTGTCAATTTTGGATTAATTAACACTTAGTCACTGAAAATATTTAATATTGACAAAAACAAACAACTCCATTTAAATTGAAAAGGAGCTAGAGTGAGATAAGAGGTTCAGAACCTGTCGAAAATCTAGACTTGCTTCATTTAGGGCTATAGTATTACAGAAAGGGCTGGGCAGAAGGGAAAATAAAATGGTTCAGGGACTCTGAGCCAGACTAAGGCAAATTGGATTTGAGTAAAAAAACTGTGATAATACATGAAGTTGTCTGCTTAATTATTTACAGACCACCGTCATATCGCTGGAATATTGCTGAGTACGGTTTT
Source organism: Haliotis rufescens (assembly GCF_023055435.1). NCBI lineage: Eukaryota > Metazoa > Mollusca > Gastropoda > Lepetellida > Haliotidae > Haliotis > Haliotis rufescens. The sequence continues at coordinate 35,278,277 of NW_025964372.1, read as the reverse complement.
AAACAACAAACAAAACAAACAGTAACACTGGCACAAGTCTGGACTAGTGCAAGCACCCACACATACATGAGTAATATAGGGATATATTTTTTGGGCAATGATACATGCCTTCAGGGTATGATGGCACGTAATCAACCAAATTACTGAGCTGACCCCCTGATCCATTTAGTAGCCTCTTATGACCAGCTGGAGACCTATTCTTTGAGGAATCCACACTGGGGGACAAGCATGGGTACTGGGGACCTATTCTTCCAGGAATCCACACTGGGGGACAATCATTGGTACTGGGGACCTATTCTTTGAGGAATCCACACTAGGGGACAAGCATTGGTACTGGGGACCTATTCTTCGAGGAATCCACACTGGGAGACAAGCATGGGTACTGGGGACCTATTCTTCCAGGAATCCACACTGGGAGACAATCATGGGTACTGGGGACCTATTCTTTGAGGAGTCCACACTGGGAGACAAGCATTGGTACTGGTGACCTATTCTTTCCAGGAATCCACACAGGTAGACAAGCATGGGTACTGGTGACCTATTCTTTCCAGGAATCCACACAGGTAGACAAGCATGGTTACTGGTGACCTATTCTTTCCAGGAATCCACAATGGGAGACAATCATTGGTACTGGGGACCTATTCTTTGAGGAGTCCACACAGGGAGACAAGCATGGGTACTGGAGACCTATTCTTTGAGGAGTCCACACTGGGAGACAGGCATTGGTACTGGGGACCTATTCTTTGAAGAATCCACACTGGGAGACAGGCATTGGTACTGGGGACCTATTCTTTGAAGAATCCACACTGGGAGACAGGCATTGGTACTGGGGACCTATTCTTTGAGGAGTCCACACTGGGAGACAATCATTGGTACTGGGGACCTATTCTTTGAGGAATCCACAATGGGAGACAGGCATGGGTACTGGGGACCTATTCTTTGAGGAGTCCACACTGGGAGACAATCATTGGTACTGGGGACCTATTCTTTGAGGAATCCACACTGGGAGACAGGCATGGGTACTGGGGACCTATTCTTTGAGGAGTCCACACTGGGAGACAATCATTGGTACTGGGGACCTATTCTTTGAGGAATCCACACTGGGAGACAGGCATGGGTACTGGGGACCTATTCTTTGAGGAATCCACACTGGGAGACAAGCATTGGTACTGGGGGCCTTTTCTTCTAGGAATCCACACTGGGAGACAAGCATTGGTACTGGGGGCCTTTTCTTCTAGGAATCCACACTGGGAGACAAGCATTGGTACTGGGGGCCTTTTCTTCTAGGAATCCACACAGGGAGACAAGCATTGGTACTGGGGGCCTATTTTTTCCAGGAATCCACAATGGGAGACAAGCATTGGTACTGGTGACCTATTCTTTCCAGGAATACATACAGGGAGACGAGCATTGGTACTGGGGACCTATCCTTTCCAGGAATCTAAACAGGGAGATAAGCATGGGTACTGGGGGCCTTTTCTTCTAGGAATCCACACTGGGAGACAAGCATGGGTAACAGGAAATATTCTTTCCAGGAGTCCACACTGGGAGACAAGCATGGGTACTGGGGACCTATTCTTTCCAGGAATACACACAGGGAGACAAGCATTGGTACTGGGGACCTATCCTTTCCAGGAATCTAAACAGGGAGATAAGCATGGGTACTTTGGGTCTACTGTTCCAAGGAATCCATACAGGGACACAAGCATGATTACTACCACTTGGGATATTCGCCTGGAATCTAGACATGGTTTCCATAGTGAATGAGTATTTGAAATTTGTGAACATAAGATTGAGGATGTGACACATTACATGCTCCTCTTCCTCAGCCTCTTTCATCATGGACAGGAAGAAATACAGCCATACTAAAATCACTTATTTCAGAACTGATGGTCTTGCAGCCAATTGTGCCCCGGTTTAACACCTGTCAAATCATCATAGGCTGTCAATTGACCCTCATCTTTAAATCTGACCTATGGTGAAGGAAATAGCATTGCAAGATGTGTGGGAAAAAAGCCACTGCAAACAGATATCTTGTCATTGCCCTCTATTCCTGTAGGTCAAGTCTAATTACACCTGTGTTAATTTGGCGGATACAGACACCACCATTTCCTTCTCCTCTTGTGGAATTTTAGCTGAACTTTTCTTTCTGATACTTTTCCATTTTCATGAAACTGAAGAACAGTCGTTAATGCAAGGTGACCAAAGTGACATATATATACATATACTGTTTGATTGTGTGTTGTTTAATGCTGCACTCAGGATTATTTTAGCTATATGATGGTAGTCAGTGAATAATCGAGTCTGGACCAGACAATCCCGTGATTGATATCATGAGCATCAATTCATCCAATTGGGATACAATGACTGCATCAACCAAGTCAGCGAGCCCGAACACCCGATCCTGTTAGTCGCCTCTTACGACAAGCATAGTCACCTGTTTTTATGGACACCACCTCAGCACTCTATGTCCTAGCTATCCGTGCCCTCTTTTATCTGCACTTGAATATGACATACCCCTGCCCTAAACAACTCACCTACACTTGCCCCCAAATCTCTGCACAGGGAATAGGACATACCTGGGGCTGAAAAACTGAGCCACATGTGCCCCCACTCTCTGCACAGTGAATACAACATACCTGTGGCCTAGGCAACTGAGCCACACATGCCCCAAATCTGTGCACAGCGAATACGACATACCCTTGGCCTAAACAACTGAGCCACACGTGCCCCAAATCTCCAAATACGACATACCTGTGGCCTAGACAATTGAGCCACACGTGCCCCAAATCTGTGCACAGCGAATATGACATACCTGTGGCCTAGACAACTGAGCCACACGTGCCCCAAATCTCCAAATACGACATACCTGTGGCCTAGACAACTGAGCCACACATGCCCCAAATCTCCAAATACGACATACCTTTGGCCTAGACAACTGAGCCACACATGCCCCAAATCTGTGCACAGCGAATACGACATACCTGTGGCCTAGACAACTGAGCCACACATGCCCCAAATCTCCAAATACGACAAACCTGTGGCCTAGACAACTGAGCCACACGTGCCCCAAATCTCTGCACAGTGAATACGACATACCTGTGGCCTAGACAACTGAGCCACACGTGCCCCAAATCTCTGCACAGTGAATATGACATACACGTGGCCTAAACAACTGAGCCACATGTGCCCCAAATCTCTGCACAGCGAATATGACATACCTGTGGCCTAGACAACAGAGCCACACGTGCCCCAAATCTGTGCACATCGAATATGACATACCCTTGGCCTAGACAACTGAGCCACACCTGCCCCAAATCTGTGCACAGTGAATATGACATACCCCTGGTCTAGACAACTGAGCCACACATGCCCCCACTCTCTGCACAGTAAATACGACATACCTGTGGCCTAGGCAACTGAGCCACACATGCCCCAAATCTCTGCACAGTGAATACGACATACCCGTGGCCTAAACAACTGAGCCACACGTGCCCCAAATCTCTGCACAGTGTATATGACATACCCGTGGCCTAGACAACTCAGCCACATGTGCCCCAAATCTCTGCACAGTGAATATGACATACCCGTGGCCTAGACAACTGAGCCACACGTGCCCCAAATCTGTGCACAGCGAATACGACATACCCGTGGCCTAGACAACTGAGCCACATGTGCCCCAAATCTCTGCACAGCGAATACGACATACCTGTGCCCTAGACAACTGAGCCACACATGCCCCAAATCTCTGCACAGTGTATATGACATACCCGTGGCCTAAACAACTGAGCCACACATGCCCCAAATCTCTGCACAGTGAATACGACATACCCGTGGCCTAAACAACTGAGCCACACGTGCCCCAAATCTCTGCACAGTGAATACGACATACCTGTGCCCTAAACAACTGAGCCACACGTGCCCCAAATCTCTGCACTGTGAATACGACATACCTGTGGCCCAGACAACTGAGCCACACGTGCCCCAAATATCTGCACAGCGAATACGACATACCCGTGCCCTAAACAACTGAGCCTCACGTGCCCCAATCTCTGCACAGCGAATACGACATACCCGTGGCCTAGACAACTGAGCCACACGTGCCCCAAATCTCTGCACAGTGAATACAACATACCTGTGGCCTAGACAACTGAGCCACACATGCCCCAAATCTCTGCACAGTGAATACAACATACCTGTGGCCTAGACAACTGAGCCTCACGTGCCCCAATCTCTGCACAGAAGCAGGATTCCGATACCAATAATAAATGACATACATGTTTCAAAGAGTTTCTTGTGACTATGATATCAGTAGAACAGCATGTAGGGAGTACTTAATATTGAAGTAATATATTGAAAAGAAACAACAAATTATGGGAATGATTGTGCATATCACAGGGGTTTATTTGAATAATTGGATTCATTTTTTATTAAGACTTGTTTACATGTACACATTTGATAAAAAACAACTAAATTAAAGTTTAACAATCAATTTATTGATGACTTGACATGGCTTATTTCAAGTTTTCATTGTACCTGATTACTATCTGTAAATATTGATAAACAAAAAACAATTAGCATGTTTGACTTAATGTACTTGATGTTAAGTTCTTTGATCGAAAGGCAAATGTCATTTTTTCAACTATACCAATCATGATCAAACAAAGCCGAAACTACTTACTTTCATTGTTGTTTTCTAAAAGATTTTTTGTTTTGTTTTTCGAAGAAGGATATAGTTAACCATCCTTTTTTTTTATTTGAAGTTTTCAATTTAAAAGAAAAAGACCCAAACTTTCAATTTTGATGCCCCGAAGACACCTGAGCCCTCCTATCACCAGGAATAAAAACGTTTAAACTTAATCTATCAAATTCCATCAAAGAAGTTAAAATGTTGTTTTTTGCAACATGGTTCCCAACAGCTGAAGCTGATTGGTGGCAATGACGCTTTGATAAAATCTGAACATTGTGCATAGTCATTATCATCAATACGAACCCTCCCTTTCAGAGCCTTGTGGTTCATTTCAACACGAATAAATTATTTTTTGTATAAATTTAGCCAAAACTAACTACTCAGTTTTTATTCCCCTCACGACCAGGAAAAATGAAAAAATCAGCTCTACCTGGTCGTCTAACAAGAAGAAGACGTAAGTCCTGCACCATTACTGTGGAATATATATTTATTTAAATAATTTTTAACCAAAAGCAATGGCAAGTCGAGATCAAACTAATCCAAGTCTAGTTTCTGTAGGAGAGTAGGACAGGTCCGTTTGAAAAAAACAAATTATAATTATATTAAAGAAATGTTTTCATAGACTAAGCCTTAGTCTATAAAGAAGTGGTAAATGAACATTGATAGACATGATAATATATCCTTGTGCCAGATTGACATTTCCCAGATGGAAGTTGATATCAAAATGAAAGTATTTTTTTCCAGGCAGTGGTCAAAGCTCACAGCACACTTATAACCATTGCTGGGCACTACAACAACTATGACAGCAACTTTACAATCATTGACAGGCGACAAAACACTACTGGGTGACTGATGTTTTACACCTCTTTAAGAAGGGCCATCTTCACACACTGAATCCACATGGGAAAACTGAACCGCTGCATATCTTCACAAACACTTTAACCACTGGGCTACCCTACCAGCTGAACACACCCAGGAAGATCCGGGTTAGAATTGATCTTCAGTAACCTATGCTTGTCATAAGTGGCTACTATAACTGTCGTAAGAGGCGACTATACTTGTCCTAAGAGGCGACTATGTTTGTCGTAAGAGGCGATTAACAGGATTAAGTGGTCAGGCTAGCTGACATGGTTGATGCATGTCATCATATCCCAATTGTGTTGATCGATGCTCATGATGTCAATCACTGGATTATCTGGTCCAGACTCGATTATTTATACACCGCCGTCATGTAGCTGGAATATTGCTAAGTGTGGCGTTAATAAACAAACAAACCAGTTGAACACCAGTGAGCGAGAGACTGAGGTTTAACAACTCCTTAAACAAGAGCCACTGAATCCATGGGAGGACTGAACCACTGTCTCCTGCATGATGGGCAAGCACTTTAACAACTGAGCTACCCTACCAACCAAACAGTCCCTGAAGATCCGGGGTGGAATTGGTCTTCAGGAACCGATGCTTGCCGTAAAAGGCGACTATGCTTGTCGTAAGAGGCAACTAACAAGATCAGGTGGTCAGGCTAGCTGACATGGTTGAAGCATATCATCGTATCCCAATTGCGGGGATTTGATGCTCATGATATCAATCACTGGATTGTCTGGTCCAGACTTGATTACTCACAGACGGCTGTCATTAAGCTTGCATATTGCTGAGTGTGGCGTTAAACAACAAACAAACAAACAAACAAAACAAAAACCAACCAAACAACTGCAGCAGCAGTTGTTCAGATGACTCGAGCAACTTGGCCTTTTTGCAGTCATGAATACATATTCATCAAGTGAGGATTACCTTCCCTGATAGTTGACCCCATACACTAAATTGTCTATGTGTAGGATCATCAAATTCACTGCATTCAAGATTTCAAGATATAAAACTCCATCAGCTCCGATAAATGATGAGTATTCTCCCCTGATGAGACTTCACCATGCTTTGCACATAGGGGGCTCTGTTACCTATCAACAGATTAATGGCTTTCTGAGCTAAAACATGTCCAGTTTGACAAATGATTAATTGACAACATACTCTGTCGTCTCATTAATACTTAATCAACACATTTGCTGGATGTGGTGTTGAAAGGCCACCTGTAAAGAAAGATTAATGATAACTTACAGATATCAAGCAGTTTACTGCTGCCAGTTTATCTATCATATTTACTTTAATATCTATAAATATACAGCAAAACATATTTTCACTTCAGTCTCTAAAGAGAGCTAAAATGTTTTTTATACTGTGTTGAGCAATATTTCTCAATACACACAAATGCGTACACCATTAATATGTTATATTAATTTTAGGTATAAATTCATAAAAAAAAGTATATCTATCAAGTTTAATTAATGAAAAGTGATGTTGCCTTAAGGTTCTTTAACACTGCACACTATTAAAGCTATATTTAATTTTTGTTTGTTTGTTGTTTAACATTCCAGCTATATGATGGCGGTCTGTAAATAATTGAGTCTGGATCACATAATCCAGTGATTGATGTCATAAGCATTGGTTCCCACAATTGGGATACAATAACATGCATCAACCAAGTCAGCGAGCCAGACCACCTGATCCCCCTACTTGCCTCTTACAACATGCATAGTCGCCATTAACAACAAGCATGGGTTGCTGAAGACCTATTCTACCCAGGATCTTCATAGGTGTCCAGCTATATGAGGGCGGCCTTGAGATAATAGAGTCTGGATCAGACAATCCAGTGATCGATACTGTGAGCAATTGAACAACGCCGTAGGGGTATGATGACACGTAAATCAGCCAAGTTACAGAGCCTGACAACTTGATCCTTTAAGTTGCTTCCTACAACCAGCATGGCATCTTCCCGAGGCAAGTGAGTTAACTGACTATAAAAGTCCAGTTTCCACCCTTGCCGAACTAGGCTGGTATTATGGAGTTACATTTTGGCTGGACTAACGAGTCTATGCATAGTCCAATCAAAATCGCGCACCGAAATCGAAATCCGGTTCGTAGAGTGCCATGCAGATTCAGTCGACTGCAGGATTTGCAAAGCATGTGCATCACTAACTCGTTGTCAACAGATATTTTCTAAATCTTTTCATGCTTTTAATCAAGGTGCTCACATGATTTGATGCACTTCGCGATGTAAGACTCGTTTTATCACAATATAGATCTTGATTATCGATCAGATCATCTTGACTGGGCGCCACCGTTTTGTTTGAAACAAATGCAAGTGATACGAGAGGTTGAATCTGATTGGTCAATAGGAGAGGCATAGAAAGGACATAACTCGTAATAGCCACTGGTGGCGCTACGATCGAGCCCAGGAATTCCAGCCTAGTTCGGCAAGGGTGGAAACTGGACTTTCAAGGTCAGTTAACTCTCTTGCCTCGGGAAGATGCCAGCATGGTGGAATGCCCACAGGGTTGTTGCATTAAGAACACTTCATGTCTTAACTAAACATAAAACATTACTTTTGAAGCATTGGAAAGTCTGTATTTGGTATAAAAATAACATTATAACTAAAGTTTGAAAACAGAGAAATTCTCCATGCTAAAGTTTCACTACCCGGTACATTCAAACTCCAGTTTAATATTTATCACTCTCACTAATGCCAGTTTTGAGTTACGGCTGAACCTGATACTCCTGTAAACTTTGCAAAAAGGAAATAATATTCTGATTTAAGACATGCTTATTTTAAACTCATAAATTTTAAGAATTTGTCTCATTTAACTTTAGTAAAATAAAATGGGAACTTTGAAATAATATCCTCAATTCATATACAAATGGTTGAGCTCACCTCAACCGTAGGATGATATCATCGTGAAATTACCAGGAAAAGTGTAATACCACAGGAACACTTATAACTTGTTAATGATACTTTGGCTCAAAGATTTTATTTCCTATTTCTGGTGCACATACGTCTGTATACAACGCGTGTGTACAACTGATAACATATTTATGATGCTGAAGCTCACCTGTCATCAAAGATTATATTCTTTATCTCTGGTGCACATACGTCCATATACAACACATGTGTACAATTGATCAAACATTATTGATACTGAAGCTCACCTGTCATCAAAAATGTTATTCCCAATCTCAACTGCACATATTTCAGAATACAACACAGGTATATAAAACAGATCACCCATTAATGATGCTGAAGCTCACCTGTCATCAAGAATGTTATTCCTTATCTCTGGTGCACATGTTTCAGAATACAACACAGGTATATATATACAACAGATCACCCATTATTGATGCTGAAGCTCACCTGTCATCAAAAATGCTATGCCTTATCTCTGGTGCACATGTTTCAAAATACAACACCGGTATATACAACAGATCAAACATTAATGATGCTGAAGCTCACCTGTCATCAAAAATGCTATTCCTTATCTCTAGTGCATATATTTCAGAATACAACACAGGTATATACAACTGATCAAACATTAATGATGCTGAAGCTCACCTTTCACAGAGAATTTATCCCTAACTCTGGTGCACATACTTTATATACAATACTGACAAAATTACAATAAACATGACAGAAGCATGACAAACTAAAAACTGAAAGCTGCCTCAAAGCACCATAATGCTTCCTGACTATTATGGGTGTGCGGTATGGCCAAGTGTCCTCACATGCCAAACTGTTGCCTAGGTTACATAACTTACTCAACCTAATCAAGACGCAGACACATAGATAACACTAAGAGCTGGCGCGCCACCTGGTGGGCAGGATGGAATAAATCACTCCCGTTTGGGAGCTGAAATTCTCTGACTCCAATGAATTAGTTATAAGTTTTCTTGTAAGTTTATCAAAATAGAGATAACCTTGTACATGGAGCACAGATTAATGGTGGCGGGCTGTCAGTAATGTCAGAAGTGGGGGCAAACCATTCTGTACTTTGCCTAGAAACACGTAACACACATCTAGTCTATGAACCCATGGACACTGTTGGACAAGTTATTATATATAATTACCCAATACCATAACTTCCTTTAAGACATGGAAACATGGACACACAGTGACTGGCCCCATGGACACTGTTGAACAAGTTGTGACATATAATTACCCAATACCATAACTTCCTTTAAGACATGGACTCACAGTGACTGGCCCTGTGGACACTGTTGAACAAGTTATTATATATAATTACCCAATACCATAACTTCCTTTAAGACATGGAAACATGGACACACAGTGACTGGCCCCATGGACACTGTTGAACAAGTTGTGACATATAATTACCCAATACCATAACTTCCTTTAAGACATGGACTCACAGTGACTGGCCCTGTGGACACTGTTGAACAAGTTATTATATATAGTTACCCAATACCATAACTTCCTTTAAGACATGGAAACATGGACACACAGTGACTGGCCCCATGGACACTGTTGAACAAGTTGTGACATATAATTACCCAATACCATAACTTCCTTTAAGACATGGACTCACAGTGACTGGCCCTGTGGACACTGTTGAACAAGTTATTATATATAATTACCCAATACCATAACTTCCTTTAAGACATGGAAACATGGACTCACAGTGACTGGCCCTGTGGACACTGTTGAACAAGTTGTGACATATAATTACCCAATACCATAACTTCCTTTAAGACATGGAAACATGGACTCACAGTGACTCGCCCCATGGACACTGTTGAACAAGTTATTATATATAATTACCCAATACCATAACTTCCTTTAAGACATGGAAACATGGACTCACAGTGACTCGACCCATGGACACTGTTGAACAAGTTGTGACATATAATTACCTAATACCATAACTTCCTTTAAGACATGGAAACATGGACTCACAGTGACTGGCCCTGTGGACACTGTTGAACAAGTTATTACATATCAAATCAATCTGGAATTCAAATTAGTCTTGCTCAATTGATAAAACATCAAGGCAATCATACTAGCCAAGACACATACCTAGAAAGAGATGTTTCCCTGACCTACATCAGACATCATCCGTAGCAATTATTTACCCCAAGATTGACACATACCTAGACAGATGTTTCTCTGACCAACACCAGACATCATCCGTAGCAATTATTTAGACCGTGATGACACAGATTGGACTCCACAGGAGATAATGCTAGTAGAATGAAATTGCATCACAAAGCTTATCAGACCATTCTGATGTCATCGGTTACCATGATGTCACAATCAAACGACATCACCCCACTGCCTCTGAAAAAGTTGGCAGAATGATTTTGGGTGATAAATAGAATTGTACCTTGGTATATATATATCAATACTCTTTAATATAAACTTAAATCTACATAAGGGCAAAGCAAGCTGTGAACCAGAAACATAAACCACAATGAGGATTGGGTGAGTTTGACGTTGTAACCAAGGGAGACAACTCCCGAAAAGCTTTGACCTTGCTGATTGTGTCTTGCTGGTTCAGGTCCACAAGTCACTGTGCAGAGTTGCGTCCCTTAGGCATGTGATAATACTGTAATCATGGATTTAAAATCCCTGATTCTCTGCCATTATGATCACCGATTGTCAGCACCATACCCATGCTTGTGTGATAATTGAAATACAGTTCAAAGAGCCACAAAACACAACTCACTCACTCAGGACCTATTTATTTCCTCACTCATCATACAGTAATACTGCGACCATCACTGATTCATTGTGATTCAGTCTGAATGTCTGCATGCTGACTGAAAGGTATAGGATGATAGAATCTCATGAAGGAAGACTAAACATAAAACTGGGACAACTATGGCTAAATGTGTTTATCAATTCTCAACACACATCATAACGTTATCATTACTGTCAAATTTCAAAACACTGGGATTTAATTGTTAAAAAACTAATTTGTCCTAAAGTTTGTTCATCTCCTTTTATTCAGTGATACTATCTTATGTAGGAATATATCTTGTTATAAGCCAAACCAAACTTATGACATAGCTTTTAGCATTATCCTCATTGCAGCTTGATAAATCTGTATTTGTCGACTTCCTGGAATCTCTGTGAATACAGAAGAAGGATTTCAGACAAAACAGCCATGAATAAACCGGACTTAATCAGCCTCCCACAGAAACATCTTCCCATTCAAATTCATAACAGACATCTCATAAAAACTAGCTTTATGCACTTTAGCATAAGATTACAGTTATTTGTGTTAGCCACTGTCTACTTGACCACAGCTAATTTGGGTGGCAGACACATACATCGTGTGTCATCAATATTTGATGTTAATCTCACACTCACTGAGAGTAATCAAGGTCTAGATACTATTTCACTGGCCCCTGTGACTACTGACATGGTTTCACGCTGTATATTGCTCCGTACTCACTTCCGATATTAGCCATGCTTAATATTGTATTAGTATTCCCTTGTTCTCATTCACAGGTTGTAAATTGCCAATAACACGAATATCATCAATGGTCAATAATAATTTAGTATTCTCCAATTCACTTGTACATGCCATACTCTGCTTAGAAGTCATCACAGATCATCAGTAGTCAATAATAGACTAATAATTCACGTACTCACTGTCTGATGTGCAGTGCTCTGCCATTAAGGCTCATCATTGCATAGGGACCCAATGGTGAGCAGGATATAGCATAGGTGTCCTGATAAGCAGAGGATATAACACAGATGTCCTCATGAGCAGAGGATATAGCATTGATGTCTGGACAGCAGGATATAACATTGATGTCCTCATCAACAAGATATAGCCCCGATGTCCTGGTCAGCAGGATATAGCAGTGATGTCCTGGTCAGCATGTTGTAGCATTTATGTCCTGGTCAGCAGGATATGGCCCTGATGTCCTGGTCAGCAGGATATAGAATTGATGTCCTGGTCAGCAGGATATAGAATTGATGTCCTGGTCAGCAGGATATAGCAGTGATGTCCTAGTCTGCATGATGTAGCATTTATGTCCTGGTGAGAAGGATATGGTATTGATGTCCTCATCAGCAAAATATAGCCCTGATGTCCTGGTCAGCAGGATATAGCAATGATGTCCTAGTCAGCATGATGTAGCATTTATGTCCTGGTGAGAAGGATATGGTATTGATGTCCTCATCAGCAAAATATAGCCCTGATGTCCTGGTCAGCAGGATATAGCAATGATGTCCTAGTCTGCATGATGTAGCATTTATGTCCTGGTGAGCAGGATATGGTATTGATGTCCTCATCAGCAAAATATAGCCCTGATGTCCTGGTCAGCAGGATATAGCAATGATGTCCTAGTCTGCATGATGTAGCATTTATGTCCTGGTGAGCAGGATATGGTATTGATGTCCTCATCAGCAAAATATAGCCCTGATGTCCTGGTCAGCAGGATACAGCATTTATGTCCTGGTCAGCAGGATATAGAATTGATGTCCTGGTCAGCAGGATATAGAATTGATGTCCTGGTCAGCAGGATATAGCAGTGATGTCCTGGTCAGCATGATGTAGCATTTATGTCCTGGTGAGCAGGATATGGTATTGATGTCCTCATCAGCAAAATATAGCCCTGATGTCCTGGTCAGCAGGATACAGCATTTATGTCCTGGTCAGCAGGATATAGAATTGATGTCCTGGTCAGCAGGATATAGAATTGATGTCCTGGTCAGCAGGATATAGAATTGATGTCCTGGTCAGCAGGATATAGCAATGATGTCCTAGTCTGCATGATGTAGCATTTATGTCCTGGTGAGCAGGATATGGTATTGATGTCCTCATCAGCAAAATATAGCCCTGATGTCCTGGTCAGCAGGATACAGCATTTATGTCCTGGTCAGCAGGATATAGAATTGATGTCCTGGTCAGCAGGATATAGAATTGATGTCCTGGTCCGCAGGATATGGCATTGATGTCCTGATGAGCAGGATATAGCATCCATGTTATGAATGGATAATTGACAATCAGCAATGTAATTAATCATGTCCTGCTCATTAGCACCCGCCACTCACTCAATTGCTAGTGAACAAGGTGGCGTGAAATCCATGTAGAGGTCATAGTATGGGTTGGCTTGTTTTTTACTGTATTTTAGTCACAGCATGTCACCTTGATATGGAAGGAAAGATCAAAGGGATGCAGGTCTTAGACATTTACACAATTACCAGAAAATATCAATAGCATGAAAGATTACAGTGAGTTGGTATCACAAATAGTTCTGTGTCACAAAAATATCTTTGAAATAATGGTCTGCACGCCATGCATAACAAATATAGAGTAAATATTTCCAGTCTACTTGCTGCCGCCTTCACTGATCAGTTAATGCCTGTCTCCAAGGTGAACAATATTTCACTTAAATGACTTGTGTCAGGTTTAAGATGTTTACCATATTTTTGAAACACATGAGTATATGTATGGTGCTGACAAACCAAGAAATATAAACAGGGCAAATCTAGAATTTGAAACCACAAATCATAGGTTTCAGGCAAGTATAAGTCTGGACAGAAAATTGCAGTGCCTGAGATAACATGGCCACCGATGACTTCCCTGCAAGAGGGTGAATGATGTTTGATGCTGCAGACATCATTTTTACAGCCATGGAACAGCGGTCTGAGTTTTGGACCACACAAACCAGTGATGATCCTTGCCATCTTGGTACAGTGTCACATGGCAAACCAGTCACACTTGGTAGCCATCAAATCCTGTCATGTGCATTAGTAAGGGATTGTCCATTTGATATTATTGGAGGTATTATTCCAGAAAATACTGGGAAAGAGAATTTGGCCTCATGTTTTACCAAAACAATTATTAACTGGATGTTCTAAATTAAATGTGCTGTTGTTGTTTAAAAAGGTTGTTTGGGATCCTTTCATGTTTAATCAAACTCACTCACTCAACTTAGCTCACTTGACTCACTCATCCACCCACTCAACTCACTCATTCATGAAAACACTACCACAATGTGGCATAATTTGGGGAGCTAATGAAAGAAACGGACATATGTTTGGGAAGGGGTGCCAAAAGGTGTTAAAAGAAAACAAAACATATAGTTGGTGAAGGTTATTGTTTTTGTTGTTGACTCATTGTAAAAAACCTCAGCACACACCAAACTCCTTTCAATTAATGGCAGATCCCAGAAGTAGGAGGTCAATCTCAGCATACATATTTATCACATGAGATGCATAATATTGAGCACATTGCAATTTCACTTCCAAACTTTCCCATTATTGTAAATCACTTGCTGATAACGATAAATGTTTTCTTTAGGTCTCAACACAGTACTCCTACATTACTCATGATGAGGCAAGCTTTTATCTCATTTTTTCCCACTCATATTGCCCACATAACATCACTTTTGATCAATGAAATAAAATACATTAATGTAAGGTTCCATCTGAAAGGATTGAAATTTCAATTCCTCATAATCATGAACATTGAGGGCCATTTAAAGCCATTTCTGTGCTTGATTTTGAAAAATAAACAAAACTGGCAAGAAAACATACTCATGTCTTCACCAAGATAAAGCACTAAATCTTTGGAACAAATATGGCTTATCTGAAGCAGCCAATGAACAATAAAAGACACACAATGTCTGAGCAGTATCACAATTTATACCACTTGGGAGTTCCAGCCAGTGTATATAGCATTATCTCACGATGGAGATGATGGCAGTTTGGGCATCAAATGTCCGTAATCTGCCGTAACAATGAAGGAAACATTTGTTCACTCGCCTATGTCCGTCTAACAATACTCTTGGCAGCACTGACGGTGGCTCGATCGGATGGGAAATATCATACTAACACGAACACTGTCAAGGAGAGTTGCGAGAAACATCAATATCAGATTTATTTCATCAAAAACCTGTTTAGCAGTAAATAAGTATTGAGGTGTAATTGGTCTGACGCCAGGAATCCCTGAAGAGTCTGTCGACAAGTTGTTCCAATCTCTGGCGAGGTCATCAATGACCTTCATTTGACCTTGGAGACAGGCATTAACCGATCAGTGAAGGCGGCAGCAAGTAGACTGGAAATATTTACTCTATATTTGTTATGCATGGCGTGCAGAGCATTAATTCAAAGATACTTTTGTGACACAGAACCATTAGCAGAATAGAGGATGACTGTGTAGCACTCATTTACAAGAAACGTTTCACTGATGAAAGGGACATCAAAATTACATTTTTTATGGCCATTTTTTTTCAGTTAATAATCTAGCCAAGCTGATAGAGAAACAGACATTATGTTTAATACAGTTGTTTTGCAAATACAAAGCATGTTTAATGGTGAACACCCCCCTCCCTTCATTCACTCATCCTAAGCTTCACACAGTGATATAATATTCCCTACTTGAAGCGTAACACATGTGTCATGCCCTGCAGTGAAGTTCTTAACAGACATCATCTCTTCACTTTGTCACACCAATCTGCATTGTGTAATACTGACAGTTAATTATTATTTCCTGTCAGGGATGCAAATGTCAACAATAAGCAGTTTGCATCTACCTTAATTATACTGCAGGATGTCTCTCTGGAGTGAGTGAGTGAGTTGGGTATTTCAGTTATTTCATCATGCTGTAGGAGGAAAAGTGATTCAGGTCCTACACACTTCCCACTCGAAACACATGAGCATGTCTGAGGTGCTGCTAAACCAAGAATTTTTAATCTGGTCAAATCTGTAATTCAACCCAAAATCATAGGATTCTGTCACACCTAAGGGATGCAACTCTGCACATCAAATTGCAGCGCTGGGCACCTGTGCACCTTTCTGACACCTTAATGTGCTGACACCTGACAGCCCTAACGAGGGCATTAACTTGAAACCTCAGGTACAGGTGTGCTGCTTGTTATTGGTTCTCTTGTTCAAGAGAGCCCACGTGTGAAAACTCTACACAACATGTCCAGATTGTGACATAATTATAGTGATGAACACACCTGACCATGCCTTATCAGCGTCAGCTTCCTGACTACCTGAAAATTTGGGTACAGGATAAAATTAGCTGCCTGTCTGTTAAGCAGCATCTGTCATATTTCAGGCGAACAAACAATTATTCAAATCTCCTATCCCATCTGTCTTGTTATATCAGTGTTACAATCACTTGTGAATCTATCTGAATTTCAAATTCATTTTTTCACAGCTGTTACTCGCAGACAGCTGCCTTTGGGATCTGTTAGTTCAGTTATGGTTTCCAAAGTAGCAATTAGAGTGGGGATTGTTTGGCCACAATGGCTCTTGATTATAGAAAGTGTTGATTACAGAAATTACTTCAGGGGATTCAGGGTCCCAGTACCATCTGCTTGTTGTCTTGATTGTTTGTTTGTTGTTTAACACTGCACACTGCAAATTACAGCTATATGACGGTGTTCTGTAAATAATCGAGTCCAGACAATCCAGTGATTGATGTCATGAGCATCAATCTGGCAATTGGGGTACGATGACATGCATCAAACAAGTTAGTATGCCTGACCAACCGATCCCGTTTAGTCGCCTCATACAACAAGCATAATCGCCTCTGCTTGTTGAAAGAGCCTACAAATGATATAACATGTTTTAACCACTGGGTTTTCCCTGTCTGATGGGTAGTGAGTATGGTTTACACTGCTTTAGGAGAACTTAACTGTGAAACAGAGATACTTTCAGCACTCAGAATGGATGATGGTATGATAAAATGGAGATACGTGCCCTGTAGCTGACTAACCAGTCTCCCTTCTTGAGAGACCCGTGAAGAATCCGGGGTAGAATAGGTCTTCTTCAAAAACCCATGCTTGCCATAAAAGGTGATCATGTTTGTCGTAAAAGGCGACTAATGGGATCGGGTGGTCTGGCTCGCTGACTTGGTTGATACATGTCATCGATCCCAATTGCTTGGATCGATGCTCATGATACCAATCACTGGATTGTCTGGTCCAGACTTGATTATTTACAGACCGCGGTCATATAGCTGGAATACTGCTGAGTGCGGCGTTAAACAAAAAAACAAACAAACCCTTCTTCAGAGCAGTTCATAGCTTCTTGATTGATTCCATCTGGAACTGTGTAATGGTACTAGGTAGTCTTTGTTGAAGATATTCAGGTCGATGATCATACACATCTCTGATGTATTCTTCTTCGGCACTTGGAATAATGGAGAACAGGACCTCTGCTGGTATCCAAGCTGGCAAGTGCGTGAATTGCAACCTTCTTTGGTAGCATCTGGACGGCCAAGTTCACAGCAGCCAAATTGGTCCCTCACAGAAGGTACCGGTGACCTGTAGGGTGGGATACAAGTGCTGGACGCTGATGGAAGTGCAGCTTGTACTCAGTTCAAATCATGTCAGATAGAGCCGTCCCCCTACTGGTCCCAGGGATGGTGATAGAATGAAGTCATTTAGCCAGTATTCGAGATCCAAGGACAAAAACCTGGTGGATAGGGTTGGGTTGATGTTGAGCAGCACCCTCCTGCACCCCTAGTGGCAGTCCTACTTCCCCCTTGATGGTGTTGGTAGGTACGTACATCATAAACGACCAAGGGGAGAGAGGTGAGGAACTAGGAAGAACACAAAGAGAATCTCAACCCGAAGCAACATATCTCCTCTTGGGTGTATGTCGAGGATGACGAGGCGGTCGTCAGGCCACTTGTGAGCTGTCACCACGAGGTTGATGGTAGACTTCTTGAATCGATCTGTTTTGTCCAGACACATCTTGTTGATGATCTGGTGTAACCTCTGATGAAACAGCAGCAGAGCTTTGATGGTCTGTGTGAGCACAGACTTCTTGATGGGAGCGGATATCTGAAAACGGACCTGGAATAAGAGGTTTTGTCTCTGGAGCTGACTCAACATACACATCTGCGCCGAGAGAAGATCCCCCTGCATTTTCAAAATGCTCTCCTGCGCAGAGTGAATGAAGACCACCTGGACCAGTTGTATGTCCATCTGAGCATCTTCTGGTAGTCTTTTAAATGACTCACAGAGAGGAGGCATGACCTGACAAACACCGGAAGCAAACCAATTTATGTAAGCTGCGATGTCCATCGTCAGGCAATTGACACCCTCCATCTCCTTGAACTTCACCATAGAGACACTCATGTTGGTAGAAGGAGACTTGAACAGACTGTAGAAGTCATCATCAATAGTTGGTATAATGGCAGCTTGTCACCCGTCTTGGTACAGGTAAGAGTATCATTGCTCAGCGAACAATCTTATTTCTGCATGACCGCCAAGGCGGAGTGTTGAAAATAGGTGCTGGGGACATTGTGTACATGAACTCATGGCACAGTTGACAAGTGCTGATCCATCATGGCTGTGATTGACGAGGTGATGGATGCCTTCAACTCCACAGTGGACTGGGTCAGCTGCTGAAACATGCTGACGGTGAGAAAGGACAACCCCAACCCACATGACAGCTTGCTTCCTTCCTGTCTGGGTGGGAAACAGATCAAGGTCATCGCTGTCCCTGTGCATCACCAAGTCCTCAGATGACCTGTTCTTAGTCTTGGACGACTTGGAGATGACTTCCCTGATGGCTGCATCTTTGGATGTTTTGATAAAGACGCAGGTGATTGTTGACAGTCCCAGGCTCCCCGCAGGATGCTGAATGATGAGTCGGAGACCTTGGACTGACATTTTGACCCAGAAATAAAGTTATCTTATAAAAAAATATATATATACAAAATAATAAAAAACAAAATCCCAAAGGAGCCCAGAACATATGTGCAGACCTCTACTCCACAGAGGATACATTGATAATGAGGGTCTCCTACGACCATGGCCTGGCTACATCCCAGGTAGAGGGCGAGTCCATTGTCCCAAATTCTTTTTACAAATACTACCTACATAATTCTTATGACAAAATAGTACAACCTATATATAGTTTGTCTTTAGTTGATAACCTATGATACTTTAGTACTGGATTTTAACACAAATACATCTGCTAAAATAACTGAAAGCATTTTAAGATGTTTGGCTGAGCACACACAAGAAAGTGATGTGTCTCCCGCTTTACACAAGTGCTGAGGCAATAGGCACGATATGAGGTATTCCTAACAACTGATTAGGAAGGCTGACAGTGAAGAGGACATCTGCACTGTCCTGTGATAGAGGCTGTGATGTAATAGAGGTAGGATATTCAAAGGAATTATGAACTTTACACATTGTACCCATGTGGGAAATCGAACCCGGGCCTTTGGCATACCTGACAAGTGAAAGCTTTTAACCACCAGGTTATACCTCACCACCTGGTACAGTCATGAAGTGAGTGGCGGAGTATATAACATATAACACATGGTTTCCCTGTCTCACTGGTAAAGTCATGAAGTGAGTGGTGGAGTATATAACATATAACACCTGGCCTCCCAGGATTGCTTGTTTAGAGGTCATTCTACCCAATAATGTTCATCTATCTTTCACTGTCAACCAGTCTCTAATCACGGTCTACCGATCAGAGAGATAGACTGATGATATTGTGTGCTACATACATCATAAAACCAATTTACACACTCAAACAGACCATCAGGGTGATCAGGTTTCACAGCTGGTGACTTTCATGGCACTGTCCTGGGGACAACTTGATACATTTGTTTCTGCATGATAAAAACAACAGATTCAACACATCACTGAAGTATTCTTAAAGAGAGACTCTAAATCCATGGACTAATGCCCAATTCAGTACTAGATCTGTATTGATGTTGTTAATGGTGCAATGTGTAAAACTTGTCATTGCCACTGTGTAATACAGGTAGTTGCTAAACTATAGGATTGATACTTATGATAAAAAGAACAGATATGGCATTTCTGCATAAGTGAGTGAGTGAGTGAGTGAGTGAGTGAGTGAGTGAGTGAGCTGACTTTTGGAAATCATTATGAAAATAAAAGCTAATAAAATGATTTTCATAATCAGAGTCTGTTGTACAATTCCAACTATATCCTATCTAACTTTCATAATAGAAGTCCTTTCTTGGTATCCTCTATACAGTGATGCTGGAAATGTTCTTCAAACAACATAAGACCCCACTCACTCACAATGAGTGAGTTAGTGAGTATGGTTTTATGCCACTTTTAGCAATATTCCAGCAATATCACAGCGGGAGACACCAGAAATGGGCTTCACACATAGTACCTATGTCGGGAATCGACTCAGGTCTTCAGCGTGACAAGGGAACGCTTTAACCACAAGGCTACCCGACTGCACACACCCCCCCCCCCCCCCACACACACACACACTCACAATGGAAAACACAATTGTGGTGAAGTGATACATCACAATCGGAGGTGGTTTGAAGCACCATAAACAATCAGCTCCCTAATGAGGATCCCTTGGTGACTTTCCTCCCCCCTCCTCCCCATCTATCTCCGGATACCACAGACAAAGGAGTAGGAATGTCATATTAGTGTCTCGATCCTTGTGTCATTTTAACCATGACAAAGCAACTACTCTACTGAAGTGGCTTTGCCCTTGGAATCACCTGTGACCAATTGTCTGCCTATTACTGCAAATTAACCACACACATTTGGTCACATCTTGGACATAGAGTTACACTCGACTCCCAATGGATCTGCAGGTGTCTAGACAAGCCTTTGACTAATGCTGCGCCGGATCAAGTGACCACGCTTCAACTTGACATGCAGTCTGCCTCCCTCATAGAAGTGCAGGTAGTAGGAATTATGTCTGTCCTTGAATATCCTCTCACAAGGAAGGACTACCATTAGCTGTGGACTAACATTTTTGTCTCTGAAATGAAACTAGTCTAAGGCTTCTTATTTATTGAATTATCTTTTAATATATATTCAACGACCAAAATGTGAATATCATATGTGTTGGTTAGTATATGAGGAATTACTCATATTCAAGAGATATTAGATTGGTTTGATGCACAAACGAGCATTCTGGTTTGTTGTGTGAATCGACTCTCATAAACGCATCACAAGTGATGTCATAGACCCATGACTCGAGATGCACCATTTGTCTTGTGCAGGATTAGAGTGTAAAGTTTGCAGCACATTGTGATAAGAATATGGACACTCTGTGGTGACACTTGGCTGATTGTTAGTTTTATCATTACGTGGTACACACTGGAAACATCTCTTCTTAACATACATACTTCTCTATGTTTCTATAGTTCACGTTTCTTTTGGCAGTGAGTATATAACAGAAAGAAACCCGGAGAATTTTTTCATCTAGACTTACCAAAGTATTGTCAATTTTGAGATATTTCTGTTTCAGGGTCTGAATGGAAGAGAATACAATCAATTAGGGTCTGCATGAGCGGTAAGGGAATCTGTTCAGGGTCTGCATGAGAGGTGAGGGAATCTGTGTCAGGGTCTGCATGAGAGGTGAGGGAATCTGTTTCAGGGTCTGCATGAGAGGTGAGGGAATCTGTGTCAGGGTCTGCATGAGAGGCTACAGAATCTGTTTCAGGGTCTGCATGAGAGGTGAGGGAATCTGTTTCAGGGTCTGCATGAGAGGCTAGGGAATCTGTTTCAGGGTCTGCATGAGAGGCTACAGAATCTGTGTCAGGGTCTGCATGAGAGGTGAGGGAATCTGTTTCAGGGTCTGCATGAGAGGTGAGGGAATCTGTTTCAGGGTCTGCATGAGAGTTGAGGGAATCTGTGTCAGGGTCTGCATGAGAGGTGAGGGAATCTGTGTCAGGGTCTGCATGAGAGGTGAGGGAATCTGTTTCAGGGTCTGCATGAGAGACTAGAATTGACTGTTTCATCACACTTCACCATACAGGATGACAATAAATAGCTGAACGATCACAGACATTATTAAAGTGAAAATCAAACACAAATCCGATCAGGAATAACATAGCAAACTTATCTGGGGATTAAGAACCATAACAAAATAAACAGGAGATGAGAGAATGGTTTGTAGCTTGTCTGTTTGAAGATTTAACGCCACATATAGTAATATTCCAGCTGAATGACTGCGGTTAAGAAATAATTGAGTCTGGACCAGACAATCCAGTGATTGACATCATAATCATTGATCCATGCAATTCACCCAGTGACTGAAAATGATAGGAAAGCAATAGTCAATATACACATTTTGATATTTTTTTGTCTTCTTTACCTAGCATAATTAAGACTATTGTGATGTTTTTAAGCCCTTTTGAACTTCTTAATAACTTTTAGTTAATCTGAAGGAATGATAATGATACTTTGGCATCTTGCAAATTAAAGTGAAAATTTCAGTCACTTTACACGTTGTACAGAAATATTACCGTACATATGTAACAGTCAATGTTCTGTTGAAGGGTGGCTCATGAAATATACAGACAACCTTTTAGGGAGGTTAGATTTGGAACAGATGGAATCCGTGTACATCCATCTTGCTTCCAACATCTACATCCACGGTGGACACTTATGATACTACTGTATTCTACATAATAAGCGCCCAGGGTGCTCTCAACATAATAAATAGGGGGCTCTTATTAGAATATTTTTTTGGTGAAAAACAACAGAGTTGAAAGATCATAAATTTCATGATTTATGCTGACAGCCTGAAATGTTTATATACGACAGATATATTTTTCCAGAATTTAATTGCCCATAATTAAGGATGTATATAACACACGTATTATACGCGAATAAATAAGTCTTGTGTTCATTGATCAATCAGAAGGGGTGCTAATTGGGATTGTTCACTTGCCAATATATATTAGCAAATATCGCAGTGGGCGCTTATTAGAGCAGGGCATTTATTATGTCGAATACGGCATTCTGAATTCCTATACCATGTTGCAAGTGACCCATCAATGACACAATCGTCTACTGCTGAGTGCTTCAATTTACCAGGTCTGATTGTACAAGACGGGAAGGTAACGTGTAAATGGGAATGTCTGTATCTTCAATGAAGCTGTAATCTGTTGATGAGATGTTTGTGCTTCTCAGTGTCTGTAGAACTGCTCCATCAGCATATATCCTCAGCAGACCCATTTTTGGGGGGGGATTGTCGAAATCTGAAAATTAGGTTCGTATTGGAAATACCCAGATGAATTTTTTGAAATTGCTCGAAATATATCCATAACATGTGGTATGGTTTCCAAAAGGGGTCATGTGATGCATTAAGGTCGAAAAATATGTCTGAACTTGGTTTGGATGTGCAGAGGATATGGTTTGTTTGTTTGTTGTTTAACGCCGCACTCAGCAATATTTCAGCTATATGACAGCGGGTGTAAATAATCGAGTCTGGACCAGACAATCCAGTGATTGACATCATGAGCATCAATCCACGCAATTGGGATACAATGACATGCATCAACCAAGTCAGCGAGGCTGACCACCCGATCCCGTAAGTGACCTTTTACGGCAAGCATGGGTTGCTGAAGACCTTTTCTACTCCGGATCTTCACGGGTCATTATTTCACTGGCCTTATTGTCATCACCTTCGGGAAATTCTGAAATTTATCAGAATAATTGCTGCTATTGCAGGTTGTAGTTACTACTACACAAAATCAGAATCAGTTATTCGGACAACCGTTGTCGTAGAGTGTAAATTGCGAAGTCTGGCAGCTTTGGATCATATTGTGTAAACGTTTTAAATTCATTACATGTACATCCAACCAGTAATTAAATCTGACCATGTGTTTCAATATTTTATGCTGTCTGTTCTACCATTATGATTTATGATGAATGTGACATATTTTCAAGCACATTTGGTGCAGAACAACTGGGGTCGGTGTGTTTAGTCTCCTGTACTCTGAAAAGGAGTCAGTGAGTGAGTTCGGTTTTACGCCGCACCATACTTATTTGACTTGAGATTTAATGCCACGTTCAATTATTGTGGGAGGAAACCCTGGGGCAGATGTTGTAGTAGTTGACCATGTGCACAGACATGGTGCAGACAAACCAAGCATTTTAAATCTGGGATTAAAACTTGGATTTTTCCTGAGAACTCATAAGAACACATGGCCTTTACTGTTTGTTTGTTGTTTAATGCCACACTCATCAATATTCTAGCTATATGACAGCGATCTGTAAAATAATCAAGTCTTGAACAGACAATCCAGTGATTGACATCATGAGGATCGATCCACGCAATTGGGATACGATGACATGCATCAACCAAGTCAGCGAGCCTGACCACCCGATCCCGTTAGTCGCCTTTTACGACAAGCATAGTCGCCTTTTACGGCAAGTATGGGTTGCTAAAGACCTATTCTAACCCGGAATCTTCACGGGTCCTCCTCATCAGGTGGGTCTGTCTACACGATATCTACATCACACATGGCTGCTCCATGTCAAGTTGTCTCCTCATCAGGTGTGTCTGTCTACACAATATCTACATCACACACGGCTGCTCCATGTCAAGTTGTCTCCTCATCAGGTGGGTCTGTCTACACAATATCTACATCACACACGGCTGCTCCATGTCAAGTTGTCTCCTCATCAGGTGGGTCTGTCTACACAATATCTACATCACACACGGCTGCTCCATGTCAAGTTGTCTCCTCATCAGGTGGGTCTGTCTACACAATATCTACATCACACATGGCTGCTCCATGTCAAGTTGTCTCCTCATCAGGTGTGTCTGTCTACACAATATCTACATCACACATGGCTGCTCCATGTCAAGTTGTCTCCTCATCAGGTGTGTCTGTCTACACAATATCTACATCACACATGGCTGCTCCATGTCAAGTTGTCTCCTCATCAGGTGGGTCTGTCTACACAATATCTACATCACACATGGCTGTTCCATGTCAAGTTGTCTCCTCATCAGGTGTGTCTGTCTACACAATATCTACATCACACATGGCTGCTCCATGTCAAGTTGTCTCCTCATCAGGTGTGTCTGTCTACACAATATCTACATCACACACAGCTGCTCCATGTCAAGTTGTCTCCTCATCAGGTGTGTCTGTCTACACAATATCTACATCACACACTGCTGCTCCATGTCAAGTTGTCTCCTCATCAGGTGGGTGTGTCTATCTACACAATATCTACATCACACATGGCTGCTCCATGTCAAGTTGTCTCCTCATCAGGTGTGTCTGTCTACACAATATCTACATCACGCATGGCTGCTCCATGTCAAGTTGTCTCCTCATCAGGTGGGTCTGTCTACACAATATCTACATCACACATGGCTGTTCCATGTCAAGTTGTCTCCTCATCAGGTGTGTCTGTCTACACAATATCTACATCACACATGGCTGCTCCATGTCAAGTTGTCTCCTCATCAGGTGTGTCTGTCTACACAATATCTACATCACGCATGGCTGCTCCATGTCAAGTTGTCTCCTCATCAGGTGTGTCTGTCTACACAATATCTACATCACACACAGCTGCTCCATGTCAAGTTGTCTCCTCATCAGGTGGGTCTATCTACACAATATCTACATCACACATGGCTGCTCCATGTCAAGTTGTCTCCTCATCAGGTGTGTCTGTCTACACAATATCTACATCACACACTGCTGCTCCATGTCAAGTTGTCTCCTCATCAGGTGTGTCTATCTACACAATATCTACATCACACATGGCTGCTCCATGTCAAGTTGTCTCCTCATCAGGTGTGTCTGTCTACACAATATCTACATCACACATGGCTGCTCCATGTCAAGTTGTCTCCTCATCAGGTGTGTCTATCTACACAATATCTACATCACACATGGCTGCTCCATGTCAAGTTGTCTCCCCATCAGGTGTGTCTGTCTACACAATATCTACATCACACATGGCTGTTCCATGTCAAGTTGTCTCCTCATCAGGTGTGTCTGTCTACACAATATCTACATCACACATGGCTGTTCCATGTCAAGTTGTCTCCTCATCAGGTGTGTCTGTCTACACAATATCTACATCACACATGGCTGCTCCATGTCAAGTTGTCTCCCCATCAGGTGTGTCTGTCTACACAATATCTACATCACACATGGCTGTTCCATGTCAAGTTGTCTCCTCATCAGGTGTGTCTGTCTACACAATATCTACATCACGCATGGCTGCTCCATGTCAAGTTGTCTCCTCATCAGGTGGGTCTGTCTACACAATATCTACATCACACATGGCTGCTCCATGTCAAGTTGTCTCCTCATCAGGTGTGTCTGTCTACACAATATCTACATCACACACTGCTGCTCCATGTCAAGTTGTCTCCTCATCAGGTGTGTCTGTCTACACAATATCTACATCACACACTGCTGCTCCATGTCAAGTTGTCTCCTCATCAGGTGTGTCTATCTACACAATATCTACATCACACATGGCTGCTCCATGTCAAGTTGTCTCCTCATCAGGTGTGTCTATCTACACGATATCTACATCACACAGTGGCCCAGTGTCAGAATTTACTTTGCAGAGTTGCTTCCCTTAGGCATCCAGAATCCTATGAATGTGGGTTTGAATCCCAAATCGTGATTCTTGGTTTGTTAGCACATTTAAATCTTCATGGGTTTCAGGAGATAAACATTCAAGACATGCTTCACTTCAGTTCCTTGTCACACATTAACCTGGGGCGGTGGGTACACTAGTGGTTAAAGCGTTCGCTCGTCACACTGAAGACCCGGGATCGATTCCCGACATGGGTACAATGTGAGAAGCCCATTTCTGGTGTCCCCCGCCATGATATTGCTGGAATATTGCTAAAAGCGGCGTAAAACCATACTCACTCACACATTAACCTGACATATAACACATGTGAAACACATTCAAAGTGGTGTTAAATCCAACTCACACACTTATCCATTAGAAAAGAACACTATAGGCAACAGTTGCTTCAACGTTAACATACCAACATTGAAATCTACCCTGTTTCCCCATGACAAATGAATGTGATGAGTTGGTGCTAATTATCTGTGAATGACATCATGGCGTGCATGAAAGACACCATTGTGTAATTATGGTATTTAATCAGATGAATTGATGGGGGAAACTTAACGGAAGCTGTGTCATCTGTTGAAATATTGCTTTAGGCATGAAAAAACATCCATTTTCAACTACCAAGACAGACATTAATAGCTTCATCACAAGTTCGGAAACAGTTTTATTCTGTTTGTATTAGAAATTAACTTGATGGGTGGGTAATGTGATTCCAAGATCATGTTTTTGGTTGCAATGATATAAAAAAATGGTTGAACTATATCAGACTGTTGCAGTAATAATTCACTGACCTTCAGTAACTGATTTGAAAATGATATAGCCTTGACCCGAAGGCGGAGTAGATTCGGATTTGCGTCATGAATTACTACTTAGAAATCAGGGATTGATTTCATTCGCGAACTACAGAAAATAGAATATCAATTAGTTGTCTGGAAAATATATCCCATCAATTACCGAACAGATACTTATATCTGTCCGTCCTTTATATCACTGTTTACGTTCAGAGAACTTTGGAGCTAATGAGAATATTTATCACAGAGATAGATTGAAAATGTGCTCCACAGACATTGTAAATGAAATAATCAGAGGATGGAACAAGTAATGTCAAAATGCGATGACGTGATTGCGGGGTGATCAACACAAAATTACAATTTACGTGTAATGGCCAGTCTAGAGAGGTGGTCGGTAACCGAGTTTAGTCTATTAGTCTGGAGGGCGGTCAAGATGTGAGGTTTAACTTTTCATTACCGTCCCCAGATAGGGTAATGGAGGGGTATTTGATGTGCCTCGTCTTCTCCGGCACAGCGGTCTACCAATCTTTCTGTCAGGTTGTACTTCATTTTGAGAAACATATTTGGAGGTTAATCTCCTGGTTGTGTTTAATTTGGAATTTCAAACCAGCTAAATTATTGACATGATGTTCAAATTTACCCAAATGTTACATATATAAAGATTAATTTTTCGTTTGCACTGGAATAACATTTTTTATCACGGAGTGACGTATAGTCCATCTGAGACAGAACCTAAAACCAACACAGACATGGAAGAGATGAAATTCCATTATTTCAATATTGATATATGAGCTTAAAGTTAAGAGGGTTAGGTTTAACACTGCTTTTAACAATATTTCAGTTATGTATATAGTTAGGTCAGTTGGCAAGTGAACATAAATGTTGGTCAACTGAAAAGTATATTCAGACTTGTATCCATGAAATAATTGGACACCCTGGATGTCAGTGCTAGTTCATTAAGTGTTCAGTGGGTCAGTGTTGCAAAGTATGGATAACAACTTCTTTATTTACCGTAAAGGCGACGTTTCGGTATAGATAGGCCTTGCTTGTAAAGTATAAGGATCTATACTGAAACATCGCCGTTACAGTATATAAAGAAGTAGTTATCATTAAATTGTGTCTACTTTGTCATCTGTTCTCTTCTAAGTAATGTAATCAAACGGTTGGTCAGTGTTGGTTAACAGAGGAGTTGCTGGTCACCATTGAAACAGTACTCTGTTCTTTGCTCTGGCATGTAGTCATTCACAACAACAGGAATGGTTTCTAACCTGGGCATTCCAGGTGAGATTGGTTGGTTGGTTTGTTGTTTAACGCCACACTCAGCAGTATTCCAGCCATATGATGGCGGTCTGTAAATAATCGAGTCTGGACCAGACAATCCAGTGATTGATATCATGAGCATCGATCCACACAATTGGAATCGATGACATGTATCAACCAAGTCAGCGAGCCTGACCACCCGATCCCGTTAGACGCCTTTTACGACAAGCCTAGTCACCTTTTACAGCAAGCATGGGTTGCGGAAGACCTATTCTGCCCCGGATCTTCACGGGTCCAGGTGAGAAGAGGTCCCAGCAACATATGCTGGTCGAAAGAGGCGACTTAATGGATCGAATGACTTTGTTGTATGCGTGTCATCATGCCCCAGAATCGTGGATTGTTGCTGATATTATCAATCACTGGATTGTCTGGTCCAAACTTGATCATTAAGAAGCCGCCATCATATGGCTAAAATTCTTTTGATTGATAAAATCAGCAATGTTGTGCCTTCCTTTGGCAAGTTCATAGTTTTCAAGGTATCGCCAGATGCAATCGGGGCGGTTGGGTAGCCCAGTGGTTAAAGCGTTTGTTCGTCACGCCGAAGACCCAAGTTCGATTCCTGACATGGGTACAATGTGTGAAGTCCATTTCTGGTGTCCCTTGTCATGATATTGCTGGAATATTGCTAAAAGCAGCATAAAACCACTCACCCAGATGCAATCACTTAACATCAAGTGGCACAATAGAGTTTTGCATATTTGTACCTTAAATGCTCTACTATCACATAAGATGGTGAATATATTCATCTGAACATGCTGCTAGATGATACAGCATCATTCAGCCTCACAAATACTGGTCCTTTCTGAAACGGAATATGCCCAAACTCAGCACCCTTCCTATTCATACCACATATAATTCTGAAACAATTATTTTCTTTTGTCAATCCAAACATTACCTTGTGCTCAAAAACAAACATATTATTAAACTAAATATTAAGCACACAATGGCTTATTTTCTGGAAAAAAATCCATTTGAACTGAGATTCACCTTCAAACAATAAAATTCAGACCTGGTATTTTTTCCCAAATCAAGCTGTTGCCATTAACGATTATGAATCATCAAGTGTCAATTAGAAGAAGTTTGCCAAAAAGAAAATAAAACCCTAGATTAGAAGCAATAACTATCTTTAATGACACTACAACCTACTCCGGTCATAACATAATTCAAGAGCCTTTGAATCTCTTTATCATCCCCTTTCCGTTTATTTGTCTTGTACAACTATCCCAAGAATCCGTAATGATTTGCCAATACATCAGTGCCATTAAAGCCATCTCACAAATAGCCAGGACAAACCAATGGAATGACACATTTGTCCCACTGGGAGATTACAGCAACAAGTGTTATGAAAAACCCACTCCGAGTGACAGGTCATTCACAGACATATCCCACAGCTAGCCGGGATGATATTGATTATAACATGTCCACCAGCGTTTACTGTACGTAACATTATGGAGGGAAAATGTCTTTTATGAGCCTTCAAATGGCTATTTCTTCTACCTCCTTTAAAGGATTGCCAATAATCATACAAATTATAGCATCTTTTTCAACAACTCATAACTCCTAATTAGGGAAATATTCCTTTGAGATTTTTTTTGTCAAAGAAATCAAATGTGTCTGACGGCGACATGATATAACACATATGTTGCTTTAGTCATTTGTTCAACACGATATTCCAGGATGAAGTGAATACGCTAACACTATTTCCAGATCTGCATAACCAATTATTCTGGAACAATGATGAATGGAAAAAAGGACCAAATATCTAGGCAATTATAAAAAATATGACATTTCGCGTCTTTCTTCGGTCTCAAATGAAGACATCAATATATTTTTATTGGTTTCATCATGCAACTCCGAGGATACATTCATTAAAAGATGTGTCATTGTGCTGCTGACAATGAAGCAAGACACACAACTGAGGGACTGGTGGGGCTGAATTGGCACTGAATGGGGACAGATTCAAGTCAGAATTGGAACAGAATTGGAACTCAGTTAGCACTGAATTGGGCCAGAATTGGTACTGAATGAAGGATTGGACTGGGACAGAAATGGGTACAAGCTAGCAATGACTTTGAAAGTTTCAGGTCAATATACTGAGATGACCAAACAACCATTGTCAGAGACGACTTGAGGGTCTTAAAGGTTGTTTTGGTGAATAATCGAGACTGGTTAATGACTGGCATTGACATTTTATGTTTGCAGAGAAGCAAATAAAAATAAAATCAATAATTGAAGTATCGGACTTATTGCTTAATAATAGCTGTTGATCATAACATGACATGATTATTTTCTTTAACCAATCTTAAAATAATGTTCTATAAATACTAACAAACATATCTAGGAGATACAAAGAGCATTTTTTGTCCCTTGCAAAACAATAATGCCACAGCATGGCCGATCATCTGTATATGTTTGTATTCATTTGTTTGTTGTTTAACACCGCATTCAGCAATATTCCAGCTATATGACGGCGGTCTGTAAATAATCAAGTCTGGACCATACAATCCAGTGATTCACATCATGAGCATCAATCCACACAAATGGGATAAGATGACATGCATCAACCAAGGCCAAGTCCATGACACCCCGACCCTTACGACAAGCATAGCTGCCTTTTATGGCAAGCATGGGTTGCCTGTATTTGTATGTCAACAAAGACTGCCACTTAACAAATGGTGTTATCAAATTGATATTCAAATATTTCCTGTATAAACTCCAAACAAATACTCAAAAAGTGTAATCATCTGAACAAGATACAATGTCAACATTAGAAGAAACATACATGCCAAAGTTTAGTTTCCGAAGTCAAAGATGTTTATAAATCCCAATACATGTATGCATTATGTGGTCTAAACACAAAGGTTAAAATAAGGTCAAAATGAAAGTATTGTTGAAACAGAACATATATGCTGAGTCCCACTACTGACTAAACAGACCCATGAAGATCCGGGGTAGAATAGGTCTTCAGCAACCCATGCTTGCCGTAAAAGGTGACTATGCTTATCGAAAGAGGCGACTAACTGGATCGGGTTGCTTGCCGTAAAAGGTGACTATGCTTATCGAAAGAGGCGACTAACTGGATCGGGTTGTCAGGCTCGCTGACATGGTTGATACATGTCATCGTATCCCAATTGCATGGATCGATGCTCATGATGTTAATCACTGGATTGTCTGGTCTGGACTGGATTATTTACAGACCACCATCATATAGCTGGAATATTGCTGAGTGCAGCATAAAACAACAAACAAACAACCAACTAACTAAACACATACCAAATGTCATTACATTTTGAACAAAAGTGGCCGAGTATATGACCAAAAATAGGTTTTTCAAAATTAACAGCCATATTGAAAATCAGTTTCAAACATTGGGTTTGTCATCATTCACCATCACTGGTATGATGGGAGGAAGTATGAAAGTTTCAGTTTCACTGGTCCAGTGATTTTGGGGGGAGACAATGTTTATGACAAATTAAGCACAACAGATGATGGACAAAAAGGCGACATGATGTCAGGTGAGCTAAAACTGTTCTGCTATGAACAAGTAAGTACCTTCACTATGATTAAAAACACAAATCTAAAATGTATCCTTTCCAACAAAATGACCCAGTCCTCACATACAAATGCTGTTCATTTTTATCAAAGGAAGCAAGGTGTATTTTCTGTCTGACCAGATCTTTGTTTCTACAGTTACAACATTTCAAATTGTATTCCATAAAAGTAAGAATGTCTATTATTTTTTGAATGAAGACTAAGATCTTGCCCTGGAGTGATAAAGCAAATCTATGAACTTGCCACTGTTTGGGATTAAATTTCATGTTTAAGAAGCAATACAATACATCTGAGACTATGCTTCATCAAAACCTGTTAATGGTCGATCCAATTGCGAAATGCTGCATTGATGTCTTCCGACAAGACAGTTTCTCTATTACCATCTCACGAACCACAATATGTCCATTTTACCTGACACTGCCAATACCATCCCTATGACCTCTATCTAACCTTCAGTAAGTAAATATGCAAGAACTGATTTTGGTCAAACAAGCATTGATGTTAATTGTATTGGAAACCAGAGGACAGCAGACGTATGATATTGACCGGGAAGACAATCCTCTTGTTTCACAACCACTCAAAGTCCACTCAACATTAATTCTTGTTGCCATCGGTATCAACCAGTCTGATCGGACATACTTAGTGCAATCAATTGCAGCAAAGCTTGGTCCGTCTGCTTCATTCTTCGTGCGTCTGCTGCACCATTGTGCGTCCACTACAACTTGTCTACAGCTTTCGGCGGCTTTGTCTAGCTAGATTGACATTCAAAGTTGATAAATGGTACCAGGCCATCCAGTTTGAATTCCAGCACAATAAAACTCATTAACTGGTGTAGATGCCTTGACAGAAATAGGAGAATACCTGTGACAAACCTGTATTGCTCCATGTCAGCCATCAGACTTCACATATGTAGGTTAAGTTGGGTATTGTCGTCTGTGAAGTCATTACCATCGGTTGTAATGGGGCTTTGCTCGACTAATATTAACTATTTGTCGGGGACTAGCTGCCGGCAAACATGGACAATTACATTTTCTAAAAGCGATGGACACAGATTTCTGTGAAATTGGTGGCAGTCCCTTCTTCGAGCATCCACAAAAATTCATCCCGGTTGCTTGCTGAGATGACAGTGGCAAGCGATGTTGCGTGAGATGGAGGTGGCAAGCGATGCTACGTGAGATGAAGGTGGAATAAATTGGTGGAGGTGTTTGGGGCGGATGGAAGGCCAAACTGTGGCCTAATTCAGGTGGATTGATGTAGATGGATGGATGGCTGGATGTTAGGCTGGATGTTAGGCAGGATGGTAGGCTGGATGGTAAGCTGGATGGTAGGTTAGATGGTGGTAGGTTGGATGTTAGGCTGGATGTTAGGCCGGATGGTAGGTTGGATGTTAGGCTGGATGTTAGGCTGGATGGTAGGTTGGATGGTAGGTTGGATGGTAGGTTGCATGGTATATTGGATGGTAGGCTGGGTGGTAGGCTGGGTGGTAGGCTGGATGGAAGGCTGGATGGTAGGCTGGATGGTAGGCTGGATGGTAGGCTGGATGGCAGGCTGGGTGGTAGGAAGGCTGGATGGTAGGCTGGATGGTAGGTTGGATGGTAGGCTGGATGGTAGGTTGGATGGATGGTAGGCTGGGTGGTAGGCTGGGTGGTAGGCTGGATGGTAGGTTGGATGTTAGGATGGATGTTAGGATGGGTGGTAGGCTGGGTGGTAGGCTGGATGGTAGGCTGGATGGTAGGTTGAATTGTAGGTTGGATGGTAGGCTAGATGGTAGGATGGATGGTAGGCTAGATGGTAGGATGGATGGTAGGATGGATGGTAAGTTGGATGATGGATTGGTGTTGTAGTAGGTTGGTGGTTAGGGTGGATGGTAGTTGGATGACGGATTGATGGTTAGGGAGGATGAATAGATGGATAATGGTTAGGGTAGATGGATGGATGTTTAGGAAGGATAGATGGTTAGGGCAGATAGATGGTTGGATGATGGTTAGGGTGGATGGTAGATGGATGGATAATGGTTAGGGTGGATGGATTGGTGGATGATTAGGAAGGATGGATGGTTAAGGTGGATGGTTAAGGTGGATGGATGGGTGGATAATGGTTTGGGTGGATGATTAGGAAGGATGGATGGTTAAGGTGGATGGTTAAGGTTGATGGATGGGTGGATAATGGTTAGGCTGGATAGATGGGTGGATAATGGTTAGGGTGGATGGATGGGTGGATAATGGTTAGGGTGGATAGATGGGTGGATAATGGTTAGGGTGGATGGATGGGTGGATGATTAGGAAGGATGGATGGTTAGGGTGGATGGATGGGTGGATAATGGTTAGGGTGGATGGATGGATGGACGGATAATGGTTAGGTTGGATGGATGAGTGGATGATTAGGAAGGATGGACGGTTAAGGTGGATAGATGGGTGGATAATGGTTAGGGTGGATGGTACATGGATGGAATGTCAGGAAGGATGGATGGTGGATGGATGGAGATGTATTATGGATAGGGTGGATGGATGGTAGATGACTGATTGATAGAGTGGATGTTAGATGACTGATTGATTGAGTGGATGGTAGATGACTGATTGATGGAGTGGATGGTAGATGACTGATTGATGGAGTGGATGGTGGATGACTGATTGATGGAGTGGATGATAGATGACTGATTGATGGGAGTAGATGGTAGATGACTGATTGATGGAGTGGATGGTAGATGACTGATCATTAGAGTGGATGGTAGATGACTGATTGATGGAGAGGATGGTAGATGACTGATTGGTGGAGTGGATGGTAGATGACTGATTGATGGAGTGGATGGTAGATGTATGGTAAGGGGGGATGATTGATGGTAGATGATGGACGGTGTGGATGTAGATTGATTGATGGCTGGGGTTGTTGGATGGATGGATGGATGGATGGTAGATGAATGGCTGGATAGATGGTAGATTGATTGATGGTTAGGGTTGATGGATGGTAGATTGATTGATGGTTAGGGTGGATTGATGGTAGATTGATTGATGGTTAGGGTGGATTGATGGTAGACGAATGGCTGGATGGATGGTAGATTGATTGATGGTTAGGGTTGATGGATGGTAGATTGATTGATGGTTAGGGTGGATTGATGGTAGATTGATTGATGGTTAGGGTGGATTGATGGTAGATGAATGGCTGGATGGATGGTAGATTGATTGATGGTTAGGGTAGATGGATGGTAGATCGATTGATGGTTAGGATGGATTGATGGCTGGGGTTGATGGATGGATGGATGGATGGATGGTAGATGAATGGCTGGATAGATGGTAGATTGATTGATGGTTAGGTTTGATTGATGGTAGATTGATTAATGGTTAGGGTGGATTGATGGTAGATTGATTGATAGTTAGGTTTGATGTATGGTAGATGAATGGCTGGATGGATGGTAGATTGATTGATGGTTAGGGTAGATGGATGGTAGATTGATTGATGGTTAGTGTGGATTGATGGCTGGAGTTGATGGCTGGATGGATGGATGGATGGTAGATGAATGGCTGGATGGATGGTAGATTGATTGATGGTAAGGGTAGATGGATGGTAGATTGATTGATGGTTAGGGTGGATTGATGGCTGGGGATGGATGGATGGATGGACGGATGGATGGTAGATGAATGGCTAGATAGATGGTAGATTGATTGATGGTTAGGGTAGATGGATGGTAGATTGATTGATGGCTGGGGTTGATGGATGGATTGATGGATGGTAGATGAATGGCTGGATAGATAGTAGATTGGTTGATGCTTAGGGTTGATGGATGGTAGATTGATTGATGGTTAGGGTGGATTGATGGCTGGGGTTGATGGATGGATGGATGGATGGTAGATGAATGGCTAGATAGATGGTAGATTGATTGATTGTTAGGGTTGATTGATGGTAGATTGATTTATGGTTAGGGTGGATTGATGGCTGGGGTTGATGGATGGATGGATGGATGGATGGATGGTAGATGAATGGCTAGATAGATGGTAGATTGGTTGATGGTTAGGGTTGATGGATGGTAGATTGATTGATGACTGGGGTTGATGGATGGATGGATGGATGGTAGATGAATGGCTGGATAGATGGTAGATTGGTTGATGGTTAGGGTTGATGGATGGTAGATTGATTGATGGTTAGGGTGGATTGATGGCTGGGGTTGATGGATGGATGGATGGATGGATGGTAGATGAATGGCTGGATAGATGGTAGATTGATTGATGGTTAGGGTTGATGGATGGTAGATTGATTGATGGTTAGGGGGGATTGATGGCTGGGGTTGATGGATGGATGGATAGATTGATGTATGGTAGATGAATGGCTTGATGGATGGTAGATTGATAGTTAAGGTTGATGGATGGCTGGATGGCTGGATGGTAGATGAATGGCTGGATGGATGGTAGATTGATTGATGGTTAAGGTTGATGGATGGATGGATGGTAGATGAATGGCTGGATGGATGGTAGATTGATTGATGGTTAAGGTTGATGGTTAAGGTTGATGGATGGATGGATGGATGAATGGGTGGATGGTAGATGAATGGCTGCATGGATGGTAGATTGATTTCTGGTTAGGGTGGATGGATGACAGATGGCTGGATGATTAAAGTGGACAGATTACTTGAACAAGTAGATGGACAGATGGTCATGACAATGGATGGATGGAAGATTAAAACATTGACCAAATTTGTCTCCAATGAAATAACAAAATGAAAGTTTCAAAAACTTGTAAATGGCAATGGTCATCATTTCATTACATGTGTTCAAATCTCTCTTTCTCTCTCACACACACACACACACACACACACTGACACACACAAATTCTCAATATGCCTGGCGTGTATGTGGACTAATATGATCAAGATAACCCAACACCTTATTGTGTTAGACACATTATTACCATTTCTTCAACTCGACATACATTATGAAACACGTGAAGACTCTGACGACCTGCTGGACTCACAGACAGATGGCTCCGGCTCCAGGCCACCTAGACAGAGCCTGCTCCGGTCACACTTGTGTCCCCTGGTGCTGCCACAATTGCGTTACCCTCTTGCCTAACGTTATTGCTGCAGTCCAGAGAGAGTCCAGAACCAGTCCGGTACCCTGCCAATAACAACTATAACAGCCAGCCACCAGGACAACACATTGTAATACAATGCCCATAAAAGACAGTTATTACAATTTGGAACATTAGTATGACAATGTTGGACAGTGTCAGGGAGAATAGGTCCCACATGCAACCCCTGGTGTCCATGAGGTTATTGTGTCAAGTCTTTGTCACACGATAACACCTTGTCACTCCTGGTTGGAATTAGAGATCCTTCTTTGTCACTTACAAAAAATTAACAAGTCAGTGTAACAGTCAGTTTGTACAAAATACATTCAAACGTCATGCAGGGATGATTTAATAAAATAATTACACCCAAAATTGATCGAATTCAGTTCATCAGATAGAAATTTTAAACAAAAAAATCAATCTCACTAGTTTGAAAATGCATTTTATCGACAAACCACCAATCAAACTATGCACATTAGACATTCAATAAACATGATTTAGTGGAGGAAGATTTCATGTTTTTTCCAATTTTATTTGTCAATTCAGCCGAAATTACCCAAAAAAGAATCCTATGAATATGTATAAAACATAAAAGTGATGATAAACTTGATAGGCTTGATGAAGGTGATGACACAAGCATTTATGCATCAGTCAACACGGGGAATAAGATGAGCTTAGAGATAGGGCTGTGACATGGCGCTGATTTATGTGGACTTTGTAGCCAATGTTATATCACTGGGTGGGATACATCAGATAAACCAGGGATTGAAAACATCATTTGAAGTGAGTGAATAGCCTTATACCATTGTGAGTATGTCGGAGAGTGAGTGGACAGGCGGGGTGGGTGGTGTGAGGTGAAATGGGGTTTAATGTTGTGTCCAAGATTATTGCACTTCTATAGCGACGTGCATGTACGTGTGTGTGTTTGTGTGGCTGCTTGTACTAGTCCGGACTGATTCCGATTTATAGTGCTAGCTCACTGAGATACCATGCCGCAGTTTAACATGAATACCCCACTCAG
Organism: Haliotis rufescens; assembly: GCF_023055435.1. Classification (NCBI taxonomy): domain Eukaryota; kingdom Metazoa; phylum Mollusca; class Gastropoda; order Lepetellida; family Haliotidae; genus Haliotis; species Haliotis rufescens. The sequence continues at coordinate 35,239,654 of NW_025964372.1, read as the reverse complement.
ACACAGTATACTGACTCCGAGCCGACCAGTCCTTGTTTTAGCCCCTTAATGCCGAGCGTCAGACAGGGTGACAACAAGTACCATCTTTTAACGTCTTTTGGTATGACGCGGCCGGGGATCGAACCCCGGACCTTCCGCTCTCCAGGCAGACGCTCTACCACTAGACCACTGAGGCGGTCCGCGGGTTGGGTGGATTTCTTTGGGTGGGTAGGGTGGTGTGAGTGAGTGAGTGAGTGAGTGAGTGAGTGAGTGAGTATTTCACCTATATCTGGGCATTTCTGCATAATGTGGGAAGAAAGCATGAAGTGATGGCATGTACCACTTTGGTGAAACCTTTGAGCAAGGGTATGGTGGTGACAAATCAAGTACCATACTCAGAGCTAATCCGGGATTCAAACCACAATCATAGGTTCCTGGCACACCGAAGGGATGCAACCCTGCACAGCAAACTGTGGTATTTTCGACTGGGGCACCTGTATGACAATAGACTTGATTGATTGGCAACAGAGAAACTAGGTGGAGTAGGCTTAAGTGGTTTCACGTTTGCAGGCCAGATCGACGACCCGGGTTTCGTTGCCTACATGTAAAGTCCATTTCTGGTGTCTCCAGACATGACATTGCTGAAATAATTGTAAATGCTGCAAAAAAAGCAGCTCACTCACTCATTTTAAAACAATTGTCCGACCAACATTAATGCTAATAGACAGAACACAGAGACTATCTCACCTAGGATTCTACACGGGCTCTATTCCACACATGGCTACAATGTGTGAAGCCTATTTCTGGTGTCCCCGACCATGAAATTGCCGGAATATTGCTTAAGGCGACCCTAAGACCATACTCACTCACTCACTATATTCATACAGCCATAGAGGGGTGGTCAGGTAGCCTAGTGGTTAAAGCGGTCAAAGCGTTGGAAAACCCGGGTTCGATTCAAGACATGGGTACAAGATGTGAAGCCCATTGCTGTAACCCAAAACTATACTCACTCACTCATTTTACTCACACAGCCATTGTGCCATAATGGGGGAGACACAAGGATGGCCAAAACTAAAACCTGAAATGGGTTATGACAGAAATAGTCAGCAACATAACTGGTAAGGTTACATCTGATTGGGTACTACCAGATACTGATGGGTTATAACATTTTGTCTGATGACTCTATAACGACCAGACGTCTATTGGAATTCCTGTCCTGCCCTTATATGGATGTCAATGCACTGTCACACTAACTATGCTAATATTGACATGGTGAGGTGTCTGTGAACAGAGCTGGTCTATAAACTACTCATCTTCGGTAGGATTGGGCTGTAGAACACTCAAGATGTTTCCCTACAACAGTCCCCAACATCAATATCCTGTTTGACCCAGTTTTTAAATCACGAAAAAACAGACATTAATTTGTTTGGACAATATCCTCTTCCCATGTCTTTATAGGTTAAATTTTACACAAATCCCATATTCAGGTGGGTCTCCTTAAAAATGAAAATTTATCGCGTGATACCATTTGCATGGTGTCTCTTGGTGCATGGCTCATCGGTGATCGGTGATTTTTTTTCCAGATAAGTATGAATTATTATTCAAGTATTACTCTTCAAGTATGAAAATTGGGAAATGACTGAAGCAAAATTGAGTATTTAGTTAATGAGTTGGCCCCTAGCCCTGAAGCGACTCCCTTCACTGCTGTAAGGCAGTGGATTGTCTATATGTCCTCGCACCACGACCCACACCTTCCTTCATTAATCTGTCAAATTATTGATCAAATTCAAATTTTCCAAATGCATGCAGTCTGTCCCTCCTGAAGGCATCTCTCATACTATTCCCCTGCAACTGGTTTAAACTGGCTGTCAAGAATACAATTTCCTTTCCACTGGTAAATTATGTCTGTCACTTACTAGATTTCTTCTTGATAGATTACCTGTTTCATAATTGAATACAATGTAAACAGGATTTCACATTGATTAATATTTTTTCCGATAAATGGAATGAGGTTCTATTTAACTTAAAAAAAGAATATTAGCAACAGAATAACCTTACAGAGCTTAACTTCAAGTCAGAAAGGGTGCATATAGAAACCATTACAGCCAGGAAGTGTATAAAAAGATACTGACACTGACAGTATAATATTGTAACATAATCGCCAAGCGGTCGGTCTATATATTCAAACTCTGATGGTGTACAAAGGGAAATAACTCTACATGAGCACTTTCATTTACTCAAGGGCTTGAAACATGGAGTTGTAAATAGGTGCATAATTGTGAAAATCCATCATCATCATCATCATAATTAATCATGTATTTGACAGAAGGTCACTGTTAATTATTTATTGGTTGACTTGCTGAAATATTTCAGGCATCTGACATTGTTTTCTTTTCAATTCAAATTATGTTGAACACTGTGTTAAAGAGCCAGAAATTCACTTTATTATTTGTTGGAAAAGAGGACATATAAAGAATTATACATAATTACCAGTTTATACAATGTTGTGGGTCATTGAAATGGGCCTTTGTGTTTAGGAGTTCATCCCTTTTGGTCTTTGTACAAAAGGGTTTTGTCATTTAATTTCTTAGTCCAAAGGGATTTAATCTCCTGGGGCCTTTGATTTATAGGGTTTTGTCTTATTAGGACCATTTTCATATTAACCATTGTTTTATGGGGCCTTTGTCATGTGGGATTTTGGCTTATTGGGCCAATTGTCTTATGTGGCCCCTATAATTTTATGGGATGTTGTCTTATGTGGCTTTGTCTTAAGGGGGCCATTGTCTGATTGGGCTTTGTCTTATAGGGACCATTGTTTTACAGGGTCATACAAGGTCCACTGTCTTATGTGGCTTGTCCTGTGGATGCCATTGTCTTTGTCTTATTGAGACCATTGTCTTATGTGGTTTTGTCTTATTGTGACCATTGTCTTATGTGGTTTTATCTTATAGGGCCTTTGTCTTATTGTAACCATTGTCTCATGTGGTTTTGTCTTATTGTGACCATTGTCTTGTGGTTTTATCTTATGGGGCCTTTGTCTTATTGAGACCATTGTCTTATGTGGTTTTGTCTTATTGTGACCATTGTCTTATGTGGTTTTATCTTATGGGGCCTTTGTCCTATTGTGACCATTGTCTTATAAGGACCATTGTCTTATGTGGTTTTATCTTATGGGGCCTTTGTCTTATTGTGACCATTGTCCTATGTGGTTTTATCTTATGGGGCCTTTGTCTTATAGGACCATTATCCTATGGGTGGGTGTGGGGCTTTGTCTTTGTGGACTTTGTTTTCTAGGCCTTTGTTCACAGGGGTTCGCCATGAAATCTATTTCAATATACAAACATCTCATCTGTCTAACATGTGCAATTGTTGATAGTTTGTTTGTATTTCAGGTCAATTTTCCCCTTTTTCCACGTCACAACAACAGACAGTGAGCTGAACATCTCCCCCATGGTGGCACTACATGACTTCAGCCGTAGTGAGTGATGACTGCGTGAAACTTAACACCTTCTACCTGTGCACCATGCAGGAAACTACCTGGCAATTACACCTGACAACATCGTTAATCACAGGTAACAAAACATCTTTCAGTTGTTGGGGCAGTCCAGACTCTATAAATAATGTTGCCAGTTGTCATTAGTTTACAAATTACATCACCAGTTTCAATAAACAAAGGCAGTTACAAGAAAGGTACATGTTATTGGCCAGCATAACAATTAATCAAACGTTCATGAACAAAGCAAAAAACATGGAGATAGGAATATAAATTACACATTAATTTGCATTTGTTGGAATTGCATATAGGTGTGTATGCAGGGTTTTGCACAGCCTTGAAAAATGGGAGTCATCATGACTCACCACATTTATTTAGGGGGGTGTCATTTTCTAAATTGCCTTTACATTCATACAGCTGAGTTCCTACTATTTTCCTAGTTCCTACTGAGTTATTTCAGTCTTATTTTATTCCATAAGTTTGTGGATTTGTTGTATCTTAAACAACTTGCGGAGTAGCAGTCAGTACTTTTTTTTTCAATATTGTAAATACTCAATCTGAATTAAGATTTCCTTAGTGAATTTACTGCATCTGTTAGGACTGGTGTCAAAAACGTTTGCGAGTATGTAAGGAAATAATTGCATTAAATATGCAGGAATTAAGCATGATGTAACCCTGGGTGTATGTGTGCACTGCCGGTGTTTAGTTTTCAAAGCAAACATTCATTTCCTTTCAAGTTACTGATCCAGCTTGTAAATCCTGTTTACAACCAACTTCTGACCTGAAGCAAGCATCACTTTATTAAAGCAGCATTTTGTATGACTTATTCAATAACTTACCTACAGTATTATCAAAGTGACATCTCACATGACTTATTCAATACTTAACCTACAGTATTATTTTATTAAAGCAACATATTGTATGACTTATTCAATACTTAACCTACAGTATTATTTTATTAAAGCAACATTTTGTATGACTTATTCAATACGTAACCTGCAGTATTATTTTATTAAAGCAACATTTTGTATGACTTATTCAATACGTAACCTACAGTATTATTTTATTAAAGTGACATTTCGTCTGACTCATTCAATACTTAGCTACCATATCATTTTATCAAAGGGGCATTTTGTAAGATATTTCCATTAGTAATGATGCCCAACTTGTCCCCATGCAGCGAACTAATTGGTACACAACTAATATTTTTCTTTGTCACAGTGATTTATTTTCTCTGGACAATTTCCAACATCGCTGCATCCAGTTCAAGTGTTTATTATCATCAAGGGCATTTTCTTTGACAAAATATCAATTCCCGAATGTCACAGTGAGATTATAATGAGACTGTCCCTCCCAGATCGGGTGGCAGCAAGACAAAGAGGGTGGTCAAGTGAAGTGGGCAGCGGTCAGGGCAAAACACAGTTGAAGGACAGAAGCCGAAGGGATAAAAAAATAGTCCATATAATGAGAGAAAATATTGACCAACCTTGGCTCTGATTGTCCACAACACTTGATGAGCATGGCTTGCTCACTTCTTAATTTGGCCTGACAGTGACACTGGGGAATCAGAAGTGGGCATGCATGCTGGATGGCAATGAAAAAAGGCAATCAGGGAACTGTGAGTGTGATAGTAACATAACACCATTAGGATGACTAAGCACATCACCATCATCACGACCACCACGAACCTGTAAAACCATCACCACCACCACCATGAACCTCTGAAACCATCACCAAAACCACCACTACTACAAACAACCACCATGATTCACCAACAAACACCGGCACCACCATCATCCAAACAGACTCTCACTACAATGCTCCATGTGGCACCACTACCACTCTACCCAAACACCTCCACCACTGTTCTACCCAAGCACCTCCACCACTACTCTACCCAAGCACCCCCACCACCACCACTACTCTACCCAAGCACCTCCACCACCACTACTCTACCCAAGCACCTCCACCACCACTACCCAAGCACCTCCACCACTACTCTACCCAATCACGTCCAGCACCACCACTACTCTACCCAAGCACCTCCACCACCACTACTCTACCAAAGCACCTCCACCACCACTACTACTCTACCCAAGCACCTCCACCACCACCACTACTCATACCAAGCACCTCCACCTCCACCACTACTCTACCCAAGCACCCCCACCACTTCTCTACCCAAACACCTCCACCACCACTACCCAAGCACCTCCACCACTACTCTACCCAAGCACCTCCAACTCCACTACCCAAGCACCCCCACCACTTCTCTACCCAAACACCTCCACCACCACTACCCAAGCACCTCCACCACTACTCTACCCAAGCACCTCCACCACCACTACCCAAGCACCCCCACCACTACTCTACCCAAGCACCTCCACCACCACTACCCAAGCACCTCCACCACTACTCTACCCAATCACGTCCACCACCACCACTACTCTACCCAAGCACCTCCACCACCACTACTCTACCCAAGCACCTCCACCACCACTACTACTCATACCAAGCACCTCCACCACCACCACTACTCATACCAAGCACCTCCACCACCACCACTACTCTACCCAAGCACCCCCACCACCACCACTACTCTACCCAAGCATCTCCACCACCACTACTCTACCCAAGCACCTCCACCACTACTCTACCCAAGCACCTCCACCACTACTCTACCCAATCACGTCCACCACCACCACTACTCTACCCAAGCACCTCCACCTCCACCACCACTACTCTACCCAAGCACCTCCACCACCACTACTACTCTACCCAAGCACCTCCACCACCACTACTCTACCCAAACACCTCCACCACCACAACTCTACCCAAGCACCTCCACCACTACTCTACCCAAGCACCTCCACCACCACCACTACTCTACCCAAGCACCTCCACAACTACTCTACCCAATCACCCCCACCACCACCACTACTCTACCCAAGCACCTCCACTACTCTACCCAAGCACCACCACCACTACTCTACCCACTCACCCCAACCACCACCACTACTCTACCCAAGCACCTCCACTACTCTACCCAAGCACCACCACCACTACTCTACCCACTCATCCCAACCACCACCACTACTCTACCCAAGCACCACCACCACTACTCTACCCACTCACCCCAACCACCACCACTACTCTACCCAAGCACCTCCACTACTCTACCCAAGCACCACCACCACTACTCTACCCACTCACCCCAACCACCACCACTACTCTACCCAAGCACCTCCATCACCTCTCTACCCAAGCACCTCCACCACCACCACTATTCTACCCAAACATCTCCACCACTTCTCTACCCAAGCACCTCCACCACCACCACTACTCTACCCAAACACCTCCACCGCCACCACTACTCTACCCAAGCACCACCACCACTACTCTACCCACTCACCCCAACCACCACCACTATTGTACCCAAGCACCACCACCACTACTCATACCAAGCACCTCCACCTCCACCACTCATACCAAGCACCTCCACCACCACTACTCTACCCAAGCACCTCCACCACTACTCTACCCAAGCACCTCCACCACTACTCTACCCAAGCACCTCCACCACCACCACTACTCTACCCAAGCACCTCCACCTCCACAACTACTCTACCCAATCACCCCCACCACCACCACTACTCTACCCAAGCACCTCCACTACTCTACCCAAGCACCACCACCACTACTCTACCCACTCACCCCAACCACCACCACTACTCTACCCAAGCACCTCCACTACTCTACCCAAGCACCACCACCACTACTCTACCCACTCATCCCAACCACCACCACTACTCTACCCAAGCACCACCACCACTACTCTACCCACTCACCCCAACCACCACCACTACTCTACCCAAGCACCTCCACTACTCTACCCAAGCACCACCACCACTACTCTACCCACTCACCCCAACCACCACCACTACTCTACCCAAGCACCTCCATCACCTCTCTACCCAAGCACCTCCACCACCACCACTATTCTACCCAAACATCTCCACCACTTCTCTACCCAAGCACCTCCACCACCACCACTACTCTACCCAAACACCTCCACCGCCACCACTACTCTACCCAAGCACCACCACCACTACTCTACCCACTCACCCCAACCACCACCACTATTGTACCCAAGCACCACCACCACTACTCATACCAAGCACCTCCACCTCCACCACTCATACCAAGCACCTCCACCACCACTACTCTACCCAAGCACCTCCACCACTACTCTACCCAAGCACCCCCACCACCACCACTACTCATACCAAGCACCTCTACCTCCACTACTACTCTACCCAAACACCTCCACCACTACTCTACCCAAGCACCCCCACCACCACCACTACTCTACCCAAGCACCACCACCACCACCACTACTCATACCAAGCACCTCCACCACCACTACCCAAGCACCCCCACCACTACTCTACCCAAGCACCTCCACCACCACTACCCAAGCACCCCCACCACTACTCTACCCAAGCACCTCCACCACCACTACCCAAGCACCTCCACCACTACTTTACCCAATCACGTCCACCACCACTACTCTACCCAAGCACCTCCACCACCACTACTACTCATACCAAGCACCTCCACCACCACCACTACTCATACCAAGCACCTCCACCACCACCACTACTCTACCCAAGCACCCCCACCACCACCACTACTCTACCCAAGCATCTCCAACACCACTACTCTACCCAAGCACCTCCACCACTACTCTACCCAAGCACCTCCAACACCACTACCCAAGCACCTCCACCACTACTCTACCCAATCACGTCCACCACCACCACTACTCTACCCAAGCACCTCCACCTCCACCACCAATACTCTACCCAAACACCTCCACCACCACAACTCTACCCAAGCACCTCCACCACTACTCTACCCAAGCACCTCCACCACCACCACTACTCTACCCAAGCACCTCCACCTCCACAACTACTCTACCCAATCACCCCCACCACCACCACTACTCTACCCAAACACCTCCACCACCACCACTACTCTACCCAAGCACCACCACCACTACTCTACCCACTCACCCCAACCACCACCACTATTGTACCCAAGCACCACCACCACTACTCATACCAAGCACCTCCACCACTCATACCAAGCACCTCCACCACCACTACTCTACCCAAGCACCTCCACCACTACTCTACCCAAGCACCCCCACCACCACCACTACTCATTACAAGCACCTCTACCTCCACTACTACTCTACCCAAACACCTCCACCACTACTCTACCCAAGCACCCCCACCACCACCACTACTCTACCCAAGCACCACCACCACCACCACTACTCATACCAAGCACCTCCACCACTACTCTACCCAAACACCTCCACCACTACTCTACCCAAACACCTCCACCACTATTCTACCCACTCACCCCCACCACTACTCTACCCAAACACCTCCACCACTACTCTACCTAAACACCTCCACCACTACTCTACCCAAGCACCCCCACCACCACCACTACTCATACCAAGCACCTCCACCTCCACCACTACTCTACCCAAACACCTCCACCACTACTCTACCCAAGCACCTCCACCTCCACCACTACTCTACCCAAGCACCTCCACCACCACCACTACTCTACCCAAGCACCTCCACTACTCTACCCAAGCACCTCCACCTCCACCACTACTCTACCCAAGCACCTCCACCACCACCACTACTCTACCCAAGCACCTCCACCACTACTCTACCCAAACACCTCCACCACTACTCTACCCAAGCACCTCCACCACCACCACTACTCTACCCAAGCACCTCCACTACTCTACCCAAGCACCTCCACCACTACTCTACCCAAGCACCTCCACCACTACTCTACCCAATCACCCCCACCACCACCACTACTCTACCCAAGCACCTCCACCACTACTCTACCCAAGCACCTCCACCACCACTACTACTCATACCAAGCACCTCCACCACCACCAATCTATTGAATCGTCCCCACCACCACTACTCTACCCAAGCACCTCCACCACCACCAATCTATCGAATCGCCTCCACCACCACTTTAACCAATCACCACCACCACCATTCTACCGAATCGTCCCCACCACCACCATCACCATGCACCACCTACACTACAATCAGAACAATTTTGAAAAAACCACATAACTTCAAACCAAAACATTGTTCAAATGTCAGATTAATTAATACATCCAAATATAGTGTGCATTAGGTTTTAGAGCTCACTGTGCTGTGTTCAGTAAAGCGTATATTCATCTTAAGATCCTTCATGTCAGTTGTGTTTTTTTTACTTTTAATTCAAAAACTAGTTTCACAAAAATAAACAAACAGCTCTAATGACAATCAATAACCATTTTGAATTCTTCAGCTGAACAAACTAAACGAGAATGATTTTTTTTGTAATTGATCTCCTGCATCTTGACATTTTGGCCTACAGCGCCTGCAAAACAACAAAACAAATTGGTCTGTCCATACCATATAAAAATGTTAAAATGCAAATAACTTGACAATAATTTAGAAAACCATATAACAATTTTCTTGAGGTCTGAACAAATGTTTTATGGCACCTTGATGAAGCACAATGGAGGAGGTGACATTTCCCATAAAGCATCTGCACTGACCTTGCTAGACCCCAGAGAACTATATACAGCCCTAGAAGCTGCTCAGTGACAGACACTGGCTCAAGGCACAAAGACCAGATGATCACGAATGGATTATCGACCAAATCGCGATGGCTTACTGACAAGTGTCTCTTTGGGCTAATAGACTGGTCAGTCCCCATGGACACAATGTCTGAGATGACTGCACACTGGTCACTTCCCTGGGGACAAGGGACAGATGTCCACAACAATGGCCATGTGGGCTAGGTCAATATTGATTTGTTATTCCACGCCATAAAAGGTCATATCAGCATCTATTGCAGGGCCTATGAAGTATAAAACTTATACCATACAGAACACGTTACATGATATTGCAGATCTTGTTTTACTTCAAGCACTCAAGAGTATTTTTATACAATGCCTTAGTGGTAGTGGATTTTATCATTTTCTGTTTCATTACAGTACAATATTTAAACTGTTGTTCACTGTGGCCTAAAAAACCCTGTTAACTCTCTTTGATTTTTCAAAATCATGATTAGGCAGATCTGATCGAAGTAATAAAAAAAACCTTTTCACTGCTACTAGTTTAATGTGTGACGATTTAGGAACTTGTGTATGCTATATTGTGGTTTTGGCAGATTCCTTGAAAACACCTTGTTGGGATTCTGGGGAAGAGCAGACCTCCACAAGCTTGAGATGAGTTTAGTTATCCAAATGTTGAGATATTGCTACGAACTGGACCACCTCATACTGCACCAGACACAGTATGAAATTCTTAGAACAAGCTCCAATGGACAATATATCAACTTCCTTACTCTCGTTACCTTGTCAGCCATTTTGGATTCGCCATCCTATTCCTATACACATCATTCAAGGTCTAGCTTGAAAAATCTTGGATTGAATATAAATCATGTTTTTTTAAAAGAACCATTCAATGTGGTAGAGATTGTGGACATTTTGGGTAATAAAGTTCACATCAATATATTCTCATAAACAGTTAAGAATAAAATTTGACAATCTTAGAAAAACATACTGCAGAGCTAGAAATGGTCCGAGCATTGAGACAGGTGACGTCACCTTCTGATTTTCTCAGTTCCTCCTTTTACAGAATTTATTAGTCTGCTTGCGAAATGATCTCTTTTAATATTGCTTTTTCAAAATTGTGCAAGTGAGATGAGGGAGTGAGTGAGTTGGGTTTAATGCCAATTTGAACAGTATTCCACTAATATCATGGCGTGTCAGCTTGACGTGGCATGAAAGCCCACAGGCGAGATGACAGTTGATAATTCGGAAATAGTTCTAGTGATCAAGATTGAACAGTGATTACTTTTAGCAACATACACGAGTGTTGCCACAGAACACTGCAACAATGTTGATACGCCGCTGATTGGTGAGAGTGTTGATTCACTACTGACTGTAACTTCTACGTATTGAGGTTCACTAATCTGTACGTGTACTGAAGTGACAATGGCAAAGTTATATCCATTGATTGATTCACAACTGATGGTGGCTGACGCTCTCTGACAGTGACCAGTTTGTCACTCACGTAAGAGTGAGTGAGTGAGTGAGTGAGTGAGTATGGTTTTACGCCACTTTTAGCAATATTCCAGCAATATCACGGCGGGGGACATCAGTAATGGGCATCACACAATGTACCTATGTCAGGAATCGAACCGGGTCTTTGGCGTGACGAGTGAACGCTTTAACCACGAGGCTACCCAACCGCCCCCACACACAAGTTTAATGTCTCCTTGGGGTGAAAATTCTGTAAAAGATAGCCATTCATTTGTTTTACAGTATTTGTTACTTGCATGTATTTTATATAATAATATGTAGTAAAGCAATCAGAACTCTGGAAATAGTTCATAATAATCAATCCTAATGTAATATCCTTGTTCGTTATATCCCGGTTCTACTGTATTTTATTATTACATTTATTATTGCACTGAACAATGTTGCTGGTTTCATATGAGTGTTTTTTGTGTGTTAATGATTACATAAGCAGTCTATAAAGGTAATATTGTTGAGGTATTTATTTGTAAGAATTGACTTCATTATTATTGCATTTATGGGGTTATAAACGTAAATAAATGGTGGACACTTTGCCCCGCAGCAGATTTACGCAGTAAGCATGCCAATTATATTCAATTCAAGTCACTTTTTAATCATCAACATTTATCAACATCCCCATAACATTAATAAGGAGTGATAGAAAGTGATCATATTATTGATATATTGCCTTAGAAAATTATTTGTCAAAACTACCAATGACCATTAAGTCTTGTGGTTGACCATTACTTATGGTAGTCAGGGCTGAATTTATACCTTGTAGTCACAATTTATAGTCTATCATACAGACACTGATACAAATATATCAATTACAGCCCATGCAAGTCTATAATGTTTGGCAAGTCTATAGATTTCTGCAGTATCAGGATGAAGAGACTCTCTGGGCTCCTTTTTATTAATTTTTTATTAAATGTTTATTAAGATAATTTAACAACTATTTTTTTTCTGTTCGATATGGTCATTTCAGAGACTAGATGTTAGTCTGAAAAAGAAGAGAGTCTCTGGGCTCTTTTTTATTACATTTTTAATAATATAATTTAACAACTATTTTTATTCTGTACGATATGGTCATTTCAGGGACTAGATGTTAGTCTATCACAATTTATTACCCATAGGGTTAGATAGAATAGATCCCCAGCAACTGATGCTGGTTGTAAGATGTTATCAAATGGATCAGCTTGGTGATTTGACCGAGTGTCATCATACTTGCTGAATGCTGTGCACCAGGCAGGGTACTCTATGTCTAGAAAAAAGGGGCCCCTGTTCCGTTATGGCATGTTTTTTGCAATAAATACATCTAATATCTAATGGGATGCAGTGCTTGCGAACATCTAGAGATACATAATGTTCTTGTACCAAGATGTACCAAAATGAGATCAGCATCATTCCTAGATGCTTCCAAAGGAAAGATGGAAGTGTGGGATATATGACAGAAAAGAAGAGGGGGTGCTCAACTTTTTTTCAAGGGCAGATATGAGACCAGCTAATCATGACCTTTCTAGAAGACAAATATAACTATAACTATTGACTATTGTAAGTGTATTTGGACGGTTTGTCTTCAACAAGCCATGGGAAATTGGGTCTTGTCAGACCTGGAATCTTTGGTTAGTTCCCCTTTTATTTATCATTTTCACCAGTTTTCACTTAAACAGCTTTTGAATATCTCCTGTTTATGTGTTATCCATCATTTTTTTCCTTATTTACATTAACAGCCCTCAAGAACAAGTTCTACATTCACTCTCAATATCAATGAACTTCCTTTCTGTCTGAAACAACAAAAATGGACCCCAAAAATACATGTTTTATTTTTTATCAAAATGTCATTTCTTGTGCTTCCATTTTCACACGAAAAGTTCTATCAAAATAAATAAGGTGTGATTCAGAAATCACATGTCAGAGTTTTGTCAGAACTTAACAACTTAATTGAAACGTTCATGTAAACACTGTAGCAGGTCTGTGGGGTCAATTAAAGCAGATGCCTGTAAAACCACATGCTTGTTAAGTTGGCACTGACAAAACGCTGCCTCCGAGTCTGCAATCTTGTAAACAGATGTCTCAGTTTGACACCGACATAGACGAACTCACAAATCGGCAGGCAAGCATCAGACCAATCAAACTCACATAGGATATTCCACAGGTGTGTATACAATTAAAATTCTTTAAATGAACTCTGAAATAGAAGCTATAAAGGGAAAATCTTACCATTATGGGCAAAACTTCGAGGATGTTCAGTGACTGGATTCTCTAAAATTGAATTAGGTTGATAAGAATCTTTGATAGCCTGCCAGAGCTGTAAAGCAAATTAAATTTGACATACTGCAAGTGTTGGTTCACAAGGAACAATAGACTTGCACAAGTTTCTAAGGCAATAAATATTAGTTTAAATCATAATTTCTAGATAATGTAAATAATAAGAACAAGTTGTCCCAAATAGAGACTGGAGTACATCCACATATCTAGTCTTGCCGATTAGGAGAATAGAATTACTACACATCCATGGACTTACCTTTCAGTATAGCCTTGGTGCAAGGATAATGGAACAATTTCAACTGTTTCATGCTTACCATTGTCCTGAGGAAATAAGTTTGTAAGCTCTGAGCGTTTGAACTTTCAACAGTAATTCACAAGGGGCAGATAATCTGTAAGTCCAGGTGGCTAGTAAGTTATTCTTAATATTACTCATAGTCTCTTTTTCAGAGAAAATACATATAGATAACATCAAGATGAGGCATCAGTCAAGGATCACTTCACATCATTTGTGACGTTATGAACAACGGATGACATCTTCTTCAATGACATCCCATAGATATCGACAAACAATGACAACAATGGGACTCACAGCTTTATTGCACTGAAAGGCGTTCAAAGAAGGCATAACACTGTAACCTTGATTGCACTGAAAGGTGTTTCAGGAACAAATAACACTGTAAGCTGTAATGCACTGAAAGGTGGTCATGGAAGACATAACACTGTAACCTTTATTGCACTGAAAGGTGTTCAAGGAACACATAACACTGAAACCTTTATTGCACTGAAAGGTGTTTCAGGAACACATTACACTGTAACCTTTATTGCACTGAAAGGTGTTTCAGGAACACATAACACTGTAACCTTTATTGCACTGAAAGGTGATCAAGGAAGACATAACACTGTAACCTTTATTGCACTGAAAGGTGTTTCAGGAACACATAACACTGTAACCTTTATTGCACTGAAAGGTGATCAAGGAAGACATAACACTGTAACCTTTAATGCACTGAAAGGCGTTCAAGGAAGACATAACACTGTAACCTTTATTGCACTGAAAAGTGTTTCAGGAACACATAACACTGGAACCTTTATTGCCCTGAAAGGTGTTCAAGGAACACATAACACTGGAATCTTTATTGCACTGAAAGGTGTTTTAGCTGCATACAACTCATAAATAGAAGAGTGTACGTAACTCAGACTTTCTTTTTCTTGGTTACCAACTATGACCCTGCCACTGAGGTAATTAACACCTGAAAGTTTCTGTAAAATCCAGTACACCGCGCTATTGACACAAAAAAATATTAATGACTCACAAGTTGACAAGATTTGTTTTTATGTGATAATTATATTATGTTCAACTAACTAGCACAGACTCAGGTACCTTGTAAAACAAGCGTCGAATGAAGTGCTGATTAAATCACATCACATCAATCATTAGGACATCATAACGACGAAACTGTCATCACAGTTTGAATGGGTTTCAATAAGATAGTCACTTCCCTCACAACTAGACTGTCTAATGAGCTATGATTAAAAACATTGTCTCTTTTGGTGAGGTGAAATGGGGTATAACATCACATTTAAGATCAGTAAACTTGAATGTGTGGTGAGTGTGTGTGTGTGTGTGTGTGTAAGTGTGTGAGTGTGAGGTGTGTGTGTGTGTGAGTGGTGTGTGTGTGTGAGTGTGTGTTGTGAGTGTGTGTGTGAGTGTTGTGAGTGTGTGAGTGTGAGTGTGAGTGTGTGTGTGTGTGTGAGTGTGAGTGTGTGTTTTATAGTTTGCTTGTTTGTTTATTTATTGTTTTACGCTGCACTCAGGAATATTCCAGCTATGTGACTGCGGTCTGTAAATAATCGAGTCTGGACAAGACAATCCAGTGCTTAATATCATGAGCATCGATCCACACAATTGGGATCGATGACATGCATCAACCAAGTCAGGGAGCCTGACCACCCGATCCCGTTAGTCGCCTCTTACGAGAAGCATGGGTTGCTGAAGACCTATTCTACCCCTAATCTTCACGGGTCTGTTATGTGTGTGTGTGTGTGTGTTTTCTAGTGCTTACCCTGAGATGCCATGTTGCAGCTTGACATGGATACCCTACTTTGACATTGGTACCAGTCTTGTTTTATACACATAGTACAAAGCATTAGGCAGAGAAATAATAAGTACCATCCTTCAACATCTTTCACTGTGACAAGAACGGGGAAGGAACCACCGACTCTCCGCTCTCCAGACAGATGCTGAATCCACTAGAACATGGAGGCAGTCAATGTCTATATAAGGAGAACATGACACAACATAAGGCAAGATGAACAGCAGCAATATCGAGAGAGAGTGAATAGTGATTGTACGTTGCCTTTATCAAAAATTAGGGCAAGGCACAACAGAAATGGGCTACACACATAGCACCTAGGTGGGAATTCAAACCTGGGCCTTCAGCGTGACAAGTTAACTATTTAACCACTAGGCTTCCCCACTGCCCCAGTAGCAAGATAGACAAAATAAACAGGATTACTGTATAAATAACAAACATTTACATAAACAGAGTATGCCAAAGTATCATACACCAACATGACCTAAATGGAATGTATCATATTTACATTTCACCTCATTCTATTGCTTAAAAATGTATATATGGAAACACATTGCGTGTGCTTTATGGTTATCGCTATTTGATAAAATACATATGAAGAGATTCTTATTCATGTATTCTACTGCTGCATTGTGGGAGGTCAGAAGCCATATTAATCATAATCATATTAGTCATAAGGCTTGCTGTCATTTGTTGTCAAGAAACCAATTCAGGCTTGCATTGCCTGTTCTGTTTCTCTCTCTTCCTCATGGAACTCTCTACACCTAAAATATATCCTGCTCAAAAGAACTTAAAGAATACCTGATTTCTTCATATTACTTCAGTAATCTGTCTTGCTCTTTAAATTATTTTTTGTAGTATACTCTTTCCAAGGTATGAAAATGGATTGTAAAATATGTTATCATAATTTTATATTTGTTGTTGTTTGTTGTTTAACGCCACACTCAGAAATAGTCCAGCTTTTTTACGGCAGTCTGTAAATAATCAACTCTGGTACGTGCAATCCAGTGATTCATATCATGAGCATCAGTCCACGCAATTGGGATACAATAACATGCATCAACCAAGTCTGCGAGCCTGACCACCCAATCCCATTAGTCGCCTCTTATAACAAGCATGGGTTGCTGAAGACCTATTCTAAGCTGGTGTTTTTGTTGAGAGACTGAATGGTTAAGATCTTTGTTGCATGAAGATTTCCCTTCTCGCCCGACAATCCTATCATTTGTTGAGTAGTATAGTTTAACCCTTTGTCAAAAAGACCATCTATAACAGCATGTTACACAGGGTGTTTGAAATGAGAAATGCCTCTACATAATACACCATAGTGACATTACTTAGTATAATATTTTTGTTAGGATCGTAATGTATGTTTCGCAGTAGAATGAAATTAAATGCTGAAGTTTACTATTCACCTTTTAATACCACACAATTACATTTTTATGGACAAACTAATTGAAATAGTAGTATTTCCTTTACGAAATCAGTCTGAATATGACTGAAGGTTAAACTATAAACAATGATATCATGCCGACTATGATGATCACCGTCTGTCTAACAATACATTCTAATAGCTAGTCACCACTATGGTTGAAGCTAGAATCCTTTAAAGATCAACCAGCATGCTAATATATGACAAACATTCAGGAAAAGCATGTGCATTTTAATGTTCTTTCTGCAAAGCTGAATGTGTTTGCGACAGTTCATTTCCTGAAAATGAATATATAAACAAACAGTCATTAAACACTTAACCTAAACATTCTTCCGATACACACTGAACTCACGTGCACCGTACAGTTCAAAGTATATGACATTGTTCTTGTGTTTGGACTACACAACCAACAATCCATGAACAGTTCTTCAGTCCATAGCACAAGTCTCATTTTATTTTATCATTTAAAATCAAAATATCAGTCTTACCTGTTTGTGCCAGGCCCTGTTCCACAAAGCAATCTTTGCACTTCAGCGACCGTAAACTCCCATACTTTAAAATAGACTTACAACAATCATAGCATTAAAAAGATCATAACTACCCCACTTCAAAATAGACTTACCACAATCGTAGCACTAAAAAGATTGTAACTCCCATACTTTGAAATAGACTTACCTCAATCGTAGCACTAAAAAGATCTTAACTCCCATACTTAAACACAGACATACAACAATCATAACAGAAAAAATATCGTAACTCTCATACTTTAACATAGACATACAAAAGTCACAGTGCTACACTTGTTTTGTGGAACAGGGTCCTGGCCCCACTGAGAAATGCATCAGGTCAAAAGACATTTAAATCTGGATATTTCAGTGGTAGAGTAATTAGCGTAAACAAACCATATTTAATTTGATCTCGAAAGTCCATCTAAGTCCACTAAACTATTTGACATCAATCATTCCCCTCATTTTGAGTGCCTGTTTGCGTGTCTCCTGTAGATGTCAGCTTGTGTTGTGTCAAGATCAGGGCTACTGCAACCTGTTTGCTCTGCCCAGGGAATGGTCCATCCTGCTTGATTTACCTCTTTCTCTTCACTGGAAACACCATTCCAAAGTATGGTTAAGGGTAATTCAAATTTAATTTGAGGAAGGTCCCTTAGGGGTGAGAATTGTGTCAAGATCATGCACAATGGTGCCAGACGAAATATACAAATGATATTCCTTGTAGGACTATTTCCCGCTCATTGCTCTTGAAAAATAAGAATGGTGAAAAGCTCGACATGGAATCATTGATCAAGGTATAAATTCTCCATCAAGCGTCTTCGCCTGGCACCGTTCCTTTGACGCACTCAAATTAAACGTACCAGATATAGCAGTGAAGCGATATTTGTATGACGATTTGGTTGCAATTCATCAATTTCATGGGCACGGTGCCTCCTCTGTGTATTGATGTCACCGGCCGTGCATGATTTGAAATAACATCGCTGTAGTGATAAAGCCATTAACTGCACACAGAATGGGATACACACCAATAAATTTTTCTCCTAAATTTTCTTTTTTCACAATCTATCAAAATTAAGGTGCACATTTTGTCATTAAATAGATTCATGAATGCTAGTGGTAGGCAAGAACAGCTATTCGTTCCTACTGCACAAAAAAGAAAATTCACATTCAAAAGAATCTTTTTCGCCCGTCGTCTCCCGCTAATCTTTATTTATATACCTTAGGGCTGTGGTATTGACCCCTAAATTTGAATCTAAGACTCACAGATTTTGTTTTTCAGCCTTAATTCCAACAAGTTGCTTTCCCTCACATCCCAGAAATTGGTAAAAGTGCCTTGTGTTATTGATATAGGCTCAACAGTCCTGTTTAACTTTCCGTTTTTCACAATTTTGGAAATGTAATTTAAGGGAGGATTAGATTGGTTGGTCGTTGGATTCCCTGGAGACGGTATGCTGAGTCAGGGGTTTGACCCTCAAGAACATGGCTGTATAAATCAGGGCTGATCACTTTTTTATAAGACACATTTGTGGGAGGTTGTGCCTGTCACAACAGCTGAAACCAAATCGGTCTTAAAGGCACTGTGGCAGATATAAACAACCCTTGTATAGGATATTGGATATTGTAAGCTGTTCCCGATTATTACAGTAATGTGCCATCTGTACACGAAGGTTAACATTACTCAAAAGGTAGCGAGTGTGGGTGTGAGGTTCGGGATTTTGCAGCTTGGAACAATAGTTCAGTTATATCGTTGAGTGGACTTGAGGGGGCGGAAACTAAAGAGCGTAGATGTTTACCACTTAAATCAATCTTGGTTTTTATGGGACACAACTCTGTACCAATGTGGGTTGTGAGTGTTTTTGTGACACCTAGATTTTTATAAATTGGTCTGATCACTATTTATCTGCATTAACACCAAGTCTGATCCATTCTTCTTTAGCAGTATGAGTTTACGGTGAGGAGTGTCCATGCATGCGTGCGTGGTCTGCGTGCGTGCGTGCGTGTCGTTCTGTCCTGTCTGTCTGTCTGTCTGTCTTTGTCTACTTGCACCAGTCTGGACCAATGCCCTTTTTTATAGTGCTAGTCAACCGAGACACCAAGCCGCAGTTTGGATACACCACACAGACACATAATACTTACTCCGAGCCATCCAGTCCTCATTTTATCCCCTAAATCCCGAGTGCAAGGCAGGGTAAACAACAAGTACCATCTTCTGCTATGACATGACCAGGGCTTGAACCACCAACCTTCCTCTCTCCAGACAGACACTCTATCCGATAGACCATAGAGGCAGTCTAAGTATCAGTTTAAACCCTAAACAGTATGTAAAGCAATCTCCATAAAAAAAACCGGAAAACTGAAAAAAGAGTCTTAAGACGTACAGTGCTACTAAAACCTTTAAGGTTCTTCTTCACAATACAGCCAGTACACGAAATCCTGTATAGCAATTTATTGATTCAAAAGCTTAGAATTACTTGTCATTACTCTTTTTTGTTCCACTGGATGAATTAATGTGTTAGTCACAACCACTTCTGGCATGGAATGTCTCTTTAACGATCATCATCGCCTACCCATAAACAACCATGGATTGCAGAGTCAAGTTCACACTCCCAGTGAGTCACGAAGTCATTTGCTTCATTCAATTAAAGGAATGTAACATTATACAAGTCCTAAGAACCTAATTATATTACACTAAGAATAAAAAAAAAATATCTCATTATTGCAATGTAGAAACGATGCTTTGCTTTCAGGAATGTTTGCTGCAAAGTTTTCTCCTACTCGGTAAATGCATCTACAGGTGGTGGGAGTGATCATGAGGTATATTAAGAAGCAAGTCAAATCTTACACTCCAAACAACAAACAAGCAAATTGGTTAGAGTTGTGTAGGGTATGAGGTGATTACCTCAGGCTGTAGGCCTTTTCATACATGTAGAAGAAGGAGGAGGAGAAGAAGAAGAAAAAGGAGAAGAAAAAGAAGAAATTAAGAAGTAGATGAAAAGGAGGAGAAGGAGAAGAAATTAAGGAGAAGTAGAAGAAAAGGTGAAGGATGAGGAGAAGAAATAAAGGAGAAGTAGAAGAAAAGGAGAAGGAAGAGAAGGAAAGAAGGAGAAGTAGAAGAAAAGGTGAAGGATGAGGAGAAGAAATAAAGGAGAAGTAGAAGAAAAGGAGAAGGAAAGAAGGAGAAGTAGAAGGAAAGGTGAAGGATGCGGAGAAGAAATAAAGGAGAAGTAGAAGAAAAGGAGAAGGAAGAGAAGGAAAGAAGGAGAAGTAGAAGGAAAGGAGAAGAAGAAGAAGATTTATTGTACATAAACACCCACAGGGGGCAGAGTACAAAGCATGAACATGACTAGTATGACAACACAAAAATCATCATTTTACATGTAAAAGTACCTTTTTAGGCTAATCACAGTGTCAGTTAGGATAGGCTAGATTAGGTAGGTTTGCAGTATTTTGATATATGCTATTTTCATAGCCCTCTGATTTGTATATATAAAAAATGAAGCCAAAAAAGCAATTTTTTTAGCATTTCCGACAGTACTTTATTTCTGCTGTTTACCTAGTACCTGTCTTAGAATTTTTTGCTTCAAATAATCTGTTTCCATAAGAGGTGGTTATTATCCCTGCCATGAAGTGGCGCGTGGATATAGCATGGTCAGTGAATATAGGAACCCTTAGTGGTACCAGCAGCCATTTATGATGTGTTTGAGTCCCCAAGTTTTGACTTGATTATGATCCAAGAGATTGTATAACCTGTGCTTGCATGTAACTGAGATATAAGTTGAATATTGTTCAAGCAACACTAAACCCAATCTTGTTTGTTTGGTGTTTAACACCGCACTCAGCAATATTCCAGCTATATGACGGCGGTCTGTAAATAATTGAGTCTGGACCAGAGTCACAGACAATCAAGTGATTGACATCATGAGCATCGATCCATGCAATTACCAACTGATGTTGACTCCAGAATCATGGACTGCATCACTTCTGTACATAGAGAGAATCTGACTAGTGTGTTTAAATCTCAAACATATCAACACTCCAAGGCTTGGGAACTTTTATCAACGAGTGTTGACATATGTGACTTCAAAAGACATGAGGGTCAGATTCTATTTATCATCCAAAATAATTCTTCCAACTTTTTCAGTTTCTAAACAGTAATAAGCAGTGTATTGAGGGTAAAAAGCACTGCTAACCAGCGTCAGTGGCAGCATTTAGTGATGTCAGTTGATTGTGACATCATGGTCACCAATGACATCACAATATATATGTCTGCAAAGCATTGTGATGTAAACTCATTGTGGCAATATCTGCTCTCACCCAAGGATATATCTCCTAAGGAAGCCAGGTGTGGATGTTAAATAACATTTCATAAACTGATGTTCAAACTATTACCGTATATGACCGCAGATAAGAAGACCCCGTAGATAAGCCGAGGTATTAACTTGACCATTGAAATATGAAAGAAAATGATATAACCCAGTATGCAGCATGACCACAAGGGGTTACTCTATGAGTAAATACTTCTGCCAACTCCAGCAGGAAATCACATTAAAAGAGGTACTAAAATACTGACAAAGTCATTTAGACACTATGTATATTCTCATCTCAAATTTATTATCAGAGCAACCATTAACTGCACTTGTTTGACACAAAAATGCACTCGAACAGGTCCTAGATTTTCAGTATATTCTCATTCAATATTTCAGTCGCAGTTTCCTCAGTAAATCCACGTTAACCTTTGACCTAACGGGACCACAAGAATCCGAGTAGCTAATTTGATGCTTTGATGACCACATGGATAAGTAGGCGCATCCTGTAGCCCCCTGGTGGCCAATTGCTAAAACAATCCCAAACAGAAACTCCCAACCATCAAACCAGTGTTTCCAACCAGGGGTGCAAGCGAGGTGTGGTAAATAAGATATATCACACTGCTCTGGTTGACATTTTACTCTTTTATTACCTGCCAAATAAAAGGCATAACCCTTTCCAAATCATGCTGTAAATACCCTGAGTGAAATTCAATACTTCAATAATTTGACAGTTTTAACCTACTGATGGGGGGTTAACTTACAGTAATTAAAGAGTTAATCCTGTTAAATTGTCTCCAATTTTACAAAGGTCAGTGGTACTTCCTGAAAAGAAAGCTCATCCCAGTTTATGGTGAGTTTCTAATATTGATGTGTTAGTATTTTCTGAATATCACATGGAAATTCCAATGCAGAATAACTACCCAGCTCCATGCTTTTCAAAAGATTTGCTTGTTTGTTGATTGGCGCCACACTCCAGTTCATACCACGACAATTGTTGAGTTTTCATGCAGCTTATCATGGACTTTATTGCAACCTTTATTATGGTTCTGTATCATAAATATCAAACATGAGAAACCTTCATAATATTTGTGCACATGTGTGCGTTTTGTTTAATGCTGCACTCAGCAATATTTCGGTTATATGACAGTAGTTTGTAAATAATCAAGCCTGGACCAGACAATCCAGTGATTGATAATAATCCACTTCATCTGGGTAAAATCACATGCTACCAACCAAGTCAGACCATCCGATCCAATTAGATGTCGCTTATGATCTGAGCATAGGTTGCTGAAGACCTCTTTTAATTGGATGGTTATAGTATGTGACCTGGATGATTGTTGCGCAGATTTAAGGGGATGTGGGGTGGGGGTGGGGGTGGGTGTGGGTTGGGTTGGGTTGGGTTGGTTTGGGTTGGGGTATGAATCACAGCTCTTGCTATCAACTACTGATTTGCCTATGATGAAGTTGGATTATTGCTGACTCAACAATTACTCACTCCACTCCAAACATTCTTTGTCTCCCCTCACCTAACTTTACCAACATGATCACGACTCTTTACTAAATTAACAAGTACTAAACAAAACAAAATTTGTCTCTTTATCTATTTGAAAAAATAATTTTTCTTTGGTGAAATTCACTTTCACTTGACACCATCCTCTAAACATCGACAACATCGAATTGCCGAAAATTCAATTTAAAAGTTCAAAACAATAGAAATACATTGGTCATAATATCTCTTTTGTCTCGAAACAAAAGCCATTATTTCTTTACATATCTAAAGGGTCATCAAACCCAAAGATTAATAACATGTATAAGAACACAAAACTTTATTAAGTCTTTTAACTGAGAAGAAAATTGAATGGGAAATGCCTTAAAGATGGATGGCAATGATCATTGTTTGCCTCTGAATTATTACCAAGCACTTCAGCTAGAAGAGACATCCACGTCTTTTAGCGTGATAAATTGACCACCCTTAGCAATAAAACTTATGAATTCATTCATAAACCATTAACGGCATCCTTGTAACGACCCACTACCTCCTAAAACAATCCATAACAAGTCTCACTTTTTATTTTCATCAGTGTTAACTCTTTACAAAGGCACCATAGTTTAATATTGTTTTCATCTTAGAAATCTTGAACTGTTAATCTATTTAACCCTATGTATACCATTGTTTCACAATGACAGAGCGAGACAAAATTTAATGCTGTTCAGTTTAACATGAATATCCCGCTCAGTCTGTATACGGGGGGCACGGGGGGGGCACGGTTTTGCTGTGCAGAGTTGCGTCCCTTGGACACGCCAAAAAACTTAGATTGTGTGTTCAAATTTTGTTTCTAGGTTTGTCAGCACCATACCCGTGCTCGTGGGTTCCACCAAAGTTGTAAACTTCTGAGACCTGCATCACTTGGGGCTTTCCTCCCACATTGAGCTGACATGCCGTGATATAACTGGAATACGGTTAAATGTGGCGTTAAAGCCAACTCACTCACTCACTCACTCAGTGTATATGGAGCTGACGAGTCCTTGTTTCATCCCCTTATGCCAGTCAGGGTCATAACATGTTTCTTTTAATGTCTTTTTGTTGGGATTGAACCACTGACCTTCTTTTCTCCAGGCAAACGCTCTATCCACTAGAGTGAGTGAGTGAGTGTTTACTTCATGTAGGAGGAAGTCTCAGAGTGACAAAGGTTGCAACACGTGTTTTTAATGTTTGTTTGTTGTTTAACCCCGCACACAGCAATATTCCAGCTATATGACAGCGGTCTGTAAATAATCGAGTCTTGACCAGACAATCCAGTGATTGACATCATGAGCATTGATCTACACAATTGAGTTCGATGACATGCATGAACCAAGTCAGCGAGCCTGACCACCCGATCCTGTTGGTCGCCTCTTACGACAAGCATAGTCGCCTTTTACGGCAAGCATGGGTTGCTGAAGACCTATTCTATCCTGGATCTTCACGGGTCGTGTTTTTAATGAATTGCACAAGCATGACCAAGAGTTGTCAACTAATAGTTAGTGACCTGGATGATTTTGTTGCACTGATTTAAGGGGATGTGGGATGGGTGTGGGTGGGGTTGGGGTTGGGGTTGGGGTTGGGGTATGAATCACAGCTCTTGCTATCAACCACTGATTTGCCTATGATGTAGTTGGATTATTGCTGACTCAACAATTACTCAAATATATCTATGGGACAGTGGACTTCATTGTAAATGGACCACCTGAAGAGTGAAGATTGGTTGTTCAATCCTCAGGCAGATCGTACTAAAAGACTTTACTAGTTGTTACCCTGCCTGGGATAAAAACAAGGTCTGGTCGCCTTGGAGTCAGTTTACTGAGTACACACACAAACACTCACACAAACACACACACATCGGTGAAATGTAGCTTAATGTCGTGTCCAAGATTATAGTGACGTGCATGGGTGTGTGTGTGGCTGCTTGTACTAGTTCAAACTAATGCTGATTTTAAAGTGCTAGCCCACTGAGGTACCATGCCGCAGGTTAACATGAATACACCACTCAGACACAGTATATGGACTGAGCTGACCAGTCCTTGTTTAACCCCTTAATTCTGAGTGCCAGGCAGGGTAACAACAAGTACCATCTTTTAACGTCTTTTGGTATGACACAGCCGGGGATCAAACCCCCAACCTTCCACTCTTGAGGGAGAGGCTTAACCCACACACACACTCACACCTCATTGTTCATGATAAGTGAATGTGACACCAAAAAAAAGACAACCATTTAGACCTCTTATTCCTCCCACATTAAGCTGACACATCACAATACAACGGGAATACTCTTAAAAGCGTAGTTAAACCCACTCACTCACTCTTATGAGAAGCATAGGTTATTAGTGTTTTCTTGAACATGTCACAGTAAATGGCAGAACTTTGTGGCCAAGATGAACACAATGCTGTCTCTAAATGAAATCATGTTGATCTCTTTAAAATATTTTAGCCAAAAATATAATCATAAAAAGAATTCCAAATTTAAATATTTTCTTTATGATGTTGGCCACAAGAGGACATTATGGAGTGAACATATGGAATTAACTCTTTAAAGCTCATAGAACGGAAAAAGTATTGAAATAATTGGCTGATATACACAACATGAAAGTTCAAGGGTTAATTAATCCCCCTTCCACCATGGCCGTCAAAACATTCCCATTGAAGCCCCTTTGACAAGTTGTACACAGTAAGTAGATCGAAATGGCAAAAGCCAGAAGTAATGGCGGCAATGGTCTTCTTGGCAACACAGGGAGTCATAGAAAGATACAGAATACTGTGTTTTTCTTGAAGGAAGAAAGTGATTAAATTCTGTATATATCAGGCATGAATCTGCATTTTCCATTTAGCACTTACAAAGTCTTGTTTATCCGCTGAGCACACCAGACAGAGGCTCCGATCTGGCGCTGGGAGACTTTTGCCCCTCCATGCATCGAAGAGCATCATTTACGATGGAAAAGCCAGGTCTTGGCAGGTCATTAAGGTGATCGCTAGTCAATCCCCGTTAATGAAATGTTGATTCAAAATGCTGTTTTTCAGGATTGCAATTGTTAGAAAAACAAGCTTAGAAAAGCAAAAAAAATAAACAAAAGAGGGCTGGCTTGGATTGTCCTTGTTTTTGTCGATACAGGAGACAATTTATAGTGAGATGCGTTTTCCGTTGCTCAACCCAGTGTGATTTGACATGAAGATTTGAGATTGAATTTCAATTCAAATATCAATTTAACAGTAAAGAATTTTCAGCTCGTGTTGCCAGTGAAAGCAGAGTGAAATAAAACCAAGACAGGCTTGTTAATGACATATAAATCACTGCATCTCAATTTTTATTTACTACCATTTTTTGGACACAGTGAGGCTGCAACTGATGGCTATTACCCTGGAGCATCAGGTTCATTTGTTTAAACATCAGCTTGGTTTCCAAGTTGTGATGTTTCCTGATCAAGATTTAGTCATACAGCCATTAATAAGGAGTGGTAGAATGGGGGAGGAAATACTTGAAGCACCATAAATGGAAGCATTTGCACAAAACATGACACTAATCCTGTGACAATCTCAGGAAAAAATCATTGTAATTGCAATTTACACATCCACTTGGATTATTAAGCATAAAACCAATATCCCAATATATCAGCCACTCAGTTATATCGTCCTTCATCACACAGCTATATGACAGACAACACTTGTGTTTTATAGACATTATTCTTGCTGCAGACAAACACTGTGTGTCATAGACATTATTCCTGGTGCAGACAAACCCTGGGTGTTTATAGACATTATTCCTGGTGCAGGTCCACCTGTGTTTTATAGACATTATTCCTGGTGCAGACAAACCTGGATTTAATGGATATTATTCCTGGTGCAGACAAACCTGGGTGGTATAGACATTATTCCTGGTGCAGACACACCAGTGTTTTATAGACATTATTCTTGCTGCAGACACACCCTAGGTGTCATTGACATTATTCCTGGTGCAGACAAACCTGGATTTAATTTTATATTATTACTGTTGCAGACAAAACCTGAGTGGTATAAATATTACTCCTGGTGCAGACAAAACCTGGGTGTTATAGACATTATTCTTGTTGAGACAAACCTGGATTTAATTTTATATTATTACTGTTGCAGACAAAACCTGAGTGGTATAGACATTACTCCTGGTGCAGACAAAACCTGGGTGTTATAGACATTATTCTTGGTGCAGACAAAACCTGGGTGTTATAGACATTATTCTTGGTGCAGACAAAACCTGGGTGTTAAAGACATTATTCTTGGTGCAGACAAACCCTGGGTGTTACCGCCATTATTCCTGGTGCAGACAAAACCTGGGTGTTAAAGACATTATTCTTGGTGCAGACAAACCCTGGGTGTTACCAACATTATTCCTGTTGCAGTCAAAACCTGGGTGTTACCGATATTATTCCTGGTGCAGACAAAACCTGGGTGTTATAGACATTATTCTTGGTGCAGACAAACCCTGGGTGTTACCGACATTATTCATGGTGCAGTCAAACCCTGGGTGTTACTGACATTATTCCTGGTGCAGTCAAACGCTGGGTGTTACCACCATTATTCCTGGTGCAGACAAAACCGGAGTGGTATAGACATTATTCTTGGTGCAGACAAACCCTGGGTGTTATAGACATTATTCTTGGTGCAGACAAACCCTGGGTTTTACCGCCATTATACCTGGTGCAGTCAAACACTGGGTGTTACCGCCATTATTCCTGGTGCCGACAAAACCTGGGTGTTACCGCCATTATTCTTGGTGCAGACAAACCCTGGGTGTTACCGACATTATTCTTGGTGCAGACAAAACCTGGGAGTTACCGCCATTATTCCTGGTGCTGACAAAACCTGGGTGTTATAGAGTTAGTGAAAAGGTTATCACAAGGTTAGAGAGTCATCGCTTTGCTGCATCACCAGTCCGTTTGTGAAATGTTCGTGGATAATCGGTTCATCCATCACCTTATCTGATGGGAAGAAGTTTCCCCTCCATGCATCAGAGAATGTCATCTAACATCCCCTAGCACCACACCAGTCAAAATGTTAAAAATGTCATTGATATTGTATCAAACAAGTTCTTAAAGAATGTCATTGTCATATTATCCATAATCTATAACATATAACATATGAAATTCTAAATGCCAAGAGGTACTTTATCCTCAAGTGAAATGGTGTGCCATGATTCATGAAGGTAACTGCAACTGCTTTGAGTTGTCCAGTCTTTTAACTTTAAAAGAAAAGAAAACTTATGGATGCAAGGGGAGATAACTACAGTATCTTGGGGATACATCAAACAAAACTGTTTCCATCAGTCATCAGAATCTGCTATGGTACATTTTCCATTGTCCCAGAAATAACATG
Organism: Haliotis rufescens; assembly: GCF_023055435.1. NCBI lineage: Eukaryota > Metazoa > Mollusca > Gastropoda > Lepetellida > Haliotidae > Haliotis > Haliotis rufescens. Next base: position 35,210,517 of record NW_025964372.1, on the reverse strand, counting down.
AAGAAAAACATCAAATCACCCTTCTGAAGAGTATAAGTGTTTGTTTGTTGTTCAACATGCACTCAGCAAAATCCGAATCATATGGTGGTGACCTGTAATTAATGAAGTCTGGACCAAGCAATCTAATGATTGATACAACGAGTAACAATCCACACTGTCAGGGTATGGTGACATGCTATCAACAAAGCTGGACAGACCTATGAAATCCAGGGTAGAATAGGTCTTCAGCAACCCATGCTTGCCGTAAAAGGCGACTATGCTTGTCGTAAGAGGTGACTAATAGGATTGGGTGGTCAGGTTCGCTGACTTAGTTGATGCATGTCATCGTATCCCAATTGTGTGGATCGATGCTCATGATGTCAATCACTGGATTGTCTGGTCAAGAATCCATTATTTACAGACCGCCGTCATATAGCTGGAGTATTGCTTAGTGCGGCGTTAAACAACAAACAAACAAAACCAAGTTGAGCCACATGATCCATTAAGTCCCCTCTTACGTCAAGCATAGGTTTCTGGGACCAATTCTAATACAGAATCCCCACACGGCTCCTTATGAACAAGAATCATCAGAAGATGACAAATCCCTCCAGCCCCCACAAATTCGAAAGAACAAAACATTTGACTGTTACTTGAAGTCCAACTTGATGAGAGAATTTCTATCTAAATAGCCTGAATACTATCTAAATACAAAAGAACTTATAGAGCTATCAAAACAATACCAGGGAAATTGGGATTCGTCATTTTGTATTCCAATGTCAGGTACACACCAATATGAACAGATTCAAACCCAAAAAATTAAACTTTAAAAAATCCTACATAGCAAAAGGCAGCACTGTTTAATACATGTACAAAGTTTGGATGAAAAATCTTTCAAGGATTTCAAGTTATGTTCTGGAAATGAAATACCGATGGACAGGCGGACGAGCAGACAGACCAGATGATGACTATATCCCCCCCGGCATATAATGTGGATCATGTCATAATGTATCGTTGAGAATCGCTAACATGTCAAAATATCAGAAAGTTTCTAACCTAAGGGTAAAATTAGGCAATATGACTGTCTGAAAAAGCTTCACTGAAGACCCTGTTGAATTTTCTAAACAACAGCCCCATAGCATGTGTAAATGGTTACATCAAAGTCCACAACGTAACGCCTGCATCAGTATTAAATAAGCCCACGGCAGGTCACTTGAACTAAAAAAAACATCGTAATTACAGACTGACTTGGTATCCTGAATCATCTGTATTCAGTCTTCAAATTAACACGGTGAAACTAGAGTCAAGAACGGCCTGTTAATGATTGGAAAGAGAACCTGTTCTTTTCATGCCCATTTGCCTCCCATTCCAAGCAACCACTTCACTCACTGGAATGACTTCGGTTGGGTTGTTCTGACTGACATCTCCCAGGGTCATTCTGACCTGCACCATGTCCCTGTATTTGCCATTGTAAAAAACCTGACAAATCGGATTCATTCATAACCGAAGTCCAGTTGCCAAGCATCTGTCCCTCAATGCATTATGCAAACAGCCAAGGTTGAGATTGAAGCATGATTTTTAATTTCACAAGGCCACTTTACGAGTTAATCTGCCACCATTCTGTGAACAAGAAATGGTTCTGGAGGTAATTCTGTCAGGATGAGATCTTTGAATTGTTGGTATTTAGAAATTTAATCCAATGAAGGCATCTTGAAAGTTGCGATCAAAGCTTGATGAAAGAGAACACTGAAGGCTTCAGAAGTACAGCCTTATCAAGAAATCATTAGCTCTACTGTTATTTATCAAAACAAGCCCCCAACTCTTCACAAATGCATTGATTATAATTAAGAGTTAGGAAAGAAAAACAAAATATTTTTCCTTAATTCTACTTGTTATTTTATCATCACCCTGTGAGTAGCTTTGATGTGATCATGAAAAACCAGTGATCAGTGAAAATTGTCCATTCAACATGTTTAAGATGAATCACCATTTTTCGAATGCTCAGCAAAAATGTCACCATTTCCCCCCCGATCCTGTTGTCCATTGATTACCCTATGACACAACTGAATTTAAACTTCTCACGAGTTCACATGTAAATTAGATTCTCATTTATTTTAAATCTCTAAATTTAAAATCTATTTAAAATCTATTTATCATTAAAAGAAGTTGTGAACTACAGGGTAATGGCTAATAGATAAAAGAAGATACGATTATCTGAATAATGCATGTCACGTTCTGGTGACGGGAGTCCAATAATCAGTTTCTTACCTCGACGTGCTCCTTGGCAATCCCCCCGGCACTTCTGCCTGTGGGGACTTGGACGACACATTAATATATAGACATCATTCCAAACAAATGACATTATTTTGAAAAATATAAATATTATCAAAATTCATTTTTCATGAAGTCATTCAGAGTGTTTTATCTGTGAAATGAATAAACATGTCTTCATGCTGCTATTTTTTAAGTTCATACACAGCAGTCATTCAGACTGCTGATGTCAGCGTTTATTGCAAGCAAATGAAATATTTTTAAATCTAAAAATATCTTGACAGCTGACAAAAGTATTTCGCTCCCCAATATCAAATTGAGGAAGTTATTTCAAGATAATTATATAGATGACTGTTTGTGAGAATTAGGAACTGCCAATCTGCCCCAAAGTACAATGTCATACATTGGAAGTAGGTTTTAGAGTGAGTGAGTTTGGTTTTGACGTCGCTTTGAACATTATTCCAGTTATATCACTGCATGTCAGCTTGTAGGAGGAAAACCTGAAGTGATGCAGATCTCAGACGTGAACCTTTAAGCACGATTGTAGTGATGACAAATCAAGGAACATAACCACAGCAAAACAGGATTCGAACTCATAGTTTCTTGCATGCCCAAAACATGCAACTTGCAGCAACTGGGCCACCCATGCCCCAGGTTTGATTTATACCCATTTCATTCACTAGGAAAAGGAAAGGGCCCTAGTTTTCACACCTTTTGTATCCCTCTCCCAAAATATTTACATGACTAGCATTATATGAAGACACAGGTTTTGGAGAAGTAGGTTTAAGTGCAAGTTGTATTAAGCAGCATTCAACAATATTCCAGGTATGTCACAGTGGTCTGTGAAAAAATGAGACTGGGTTGGATTCGATTGAGGGAGTCATCATCATTAAAATACAGGTAAATGTTTTTAGCTTGTACATTTTATCGTCATCCTTAAAGAGGCTGTACAAATTGTTGATATCGCACATAAAAAACAAGTGGTCGTTGTTTATTTCGCAATAAAACACTGCAAGGAGAATAAACCATAAAGGGCTGCACCCCTCATAGTTTATTCTCCCTGCAGTGTTTTATTGCACCCCTCATGGTTTATTATCCCTGCAGTGTTTTATTGCACCCCTCATGGTTTATTCTCCCTGCAGTGTTTTATCGCACCCCTCATGGTTTATAAACAACTCCCACTCATTGTTTATTTCTTTAACAGCACGAGCAATTTATCCATGATGTCGGGGTAGGATGACACATCAGCTCCGTCCCCCATTGTGACCAGCTGATCCCCATGTCTGTCAGCTCCTACTACGTATGTGGGACTGGGGAGGGGTTCTGAAATCTAAACTTGCCAGCACCGTATGTTTCACCAAAGTGGTACATGTCTAAGACCTGCATCACTTCGGGCTTTCCACCTACATCAAGCTGACATACTGTGATATAACTGGAACACTGCTACAACAAACCCAATAACTCATTCTATATATATCACTTAAAAGAAGTTGAAAGCAATGTTAAAGTACCTCCTAATTTGAGAGAAAAAACACTTTTACAAAATTCGAAGGTCTTTACCGGTTTAAGTAAGGATTAGATGGATGAACAACTTCTTTATTACAATTAGGAGTGATGTTTCGGTGTAGGTTCTAACACCGTTATCAAGCAAGTGATCTGTGTTAGAACCTACACCGACACATTGTTCCTCAATGTAATAAAAATGTTATTCATCCATAAACTAATCCTTACTTAGTATACCAACTTCTAAATGCCTCTCAAAAAGGCCTGGAATCCTAGATAAACCCTGTGTGTGTATGATCACATGTTCTGCACGAAGCATCATGTTTAACTGAACTAGGGCTAACAATGACAAAAGTATTTGTAAGTCCACATAGTTGTCTCATGTCTAAGGATTCATTCCCATCTTCACTTGACACTGCACTCATTGTCGATAATAGGCAAGAGAACATGGAACTTGGAAAAATAACTTTCACTTTATTTGATGTGAGGTGGTTAGTCGTGTCTAAACATTTCAAGATCAACATATCAATCCAGATTTTAATTTAGTATTTGTGTAAATCTAAACATGTTAGGATAACACGCAACCACATGACCAGAGGGAGCTTCCACCACTGAGAACCCATTCGTTATATTTGATTACCATCTCAACATCCTTAATATACCCTCAAATTTTCATTTGGTTATAACACATCCATGATTCCAGCCAACTTACGCCCTCTTCAATCAAACCCATTCTTTTCCAGTGTCCCGAGATACTGAGAATTATAGAGGATAAAACCGAATATACATTGACAGAAGTCTTCATTTCTGGCATCTTCCAGCAGCCTCAGACCGCAAGGAGCCATCAGCCCCTCTGGAGCCTTATCCTGGTTAACAAACTTCATGGCATGTCCAGATACAGTAGATCAGCAACTCTCAAGAGCTGACACTATTGACTGTACTAATACAAGAGAAGCTTGCTATGTGCTGCACATAAGCAAAAGGGATTTTCTTGTCTGAGTATGACAACGGATTGTCATTCAAAATGTACAAATCAGAAATGTGTGGAAATCAAGAGTCAGTGTGTGCGTGGGTGCGCACGTGCGAGCTGCAGTTTAACATAGATACCCCACTGAGACACAGTTTACTTTCTGTAGATCAGGGTGCCGTTGTACAAAACAGTGCTACTGTAGCAGCCATAACATTTCCAATTCCCGTGATGAGATTCGAACCACAGACCTTCTGATCAGAGGTCAGATGCCTTGTCCACATGACCAAAGAGGTCGTTGGTTGGTTGGTTGGTTGGTTTGTTGTTTAACGCCACACTCAGCAATATTGAAGCTATATGACAGCGGTCATCGAGTCTGGACCAGATAATCCAGTGATTGATATCATGAGCATCGATCCACGCAATTGGGATCGATGACATTTATCAACCAAGTCAGCGAGCCTGACCACCCAATCCTGTTAGTCACCTCTTACGACAAGCGTAGTCACCTTTTACGGCAAGCATGGGTTGCTGAAGACCTATTCTACCCCGGATCTTCACGGGGGTCCCAAAGAGGTCGTAAGTTTTTGTTAAGGTATGAGAGTTTCGATCATCTCCTCGCAAAGATCGTTTGTACATCGACACTTAAATCTTGTTTTATCCCCTTAATGTCAAGTGCCAGGCAGAGAAAGAACAAGTACCATATTTCAATGTCTTTTGGCATGATGTGGCCGGGGAACGAACCACCGACATAGCCGTCTGGTCAGATGCTGTATCCACTACACCACGGAGGTAGTAACATATCAGAAGTGAATGGTCAATATCTATCATTTCCTTGCACAGATTCCTCCTACAGAAAATATTAAACCATGGTGTTCTGACACCATGACATGGAATGTCTGACCGGCCTATCTTTAGAATACAGTACCACAAACTTTTCACACAGGTCACAATACCCTATGACTTAATTTGTAGCATTTTGTTGCCAGTCACACCAGAGAAACAATGCCCTGTGACATCAGGAATCATTGAGTGTGGATAAGCTCCTCTAAGTGATCCATCATCTCCACACGCAATGTCGTTGAATTAGCCCAGCGATGTTGACAGTTTTTAATATTTGTTTACTAAATATTGCCTGTGGCAGAACAATTAATAGCAAGCCCTAGTTTATGAAAATACTAATATTTTTAATATGTTTTTTATTTCATTTTTTTCTATTTCAAATTGCTAAAATGATTATAAATGGGAACTAATATACGTATATTATTTTTTCGATTCATTAATTTTCATTATTATGTACAGGAATGCAGTTTAGAAGGTATATTATATTGGCGCTGAACACATCCAAATGTCGCCGGCGTTTTGGTAGGTTACACTGAACTCTAACCTTAGTGGGGTAGCCTAGCTGTTAAAGTGTTCGCTTGTCATGGGTACAATGTGTGAAGCCCATTTCTGCTGTCCCCTGCGGTGATATTGCTGGAATATTGCTAAAAGCGGCATAAAACCATACTCACTCACTCACTATTCTTAGCCCTTGGATCCCCTTTATGATCAATCAAACCTAGCTTTACGATAATCAGGGTCATTCATGCTTACCCACAAGTCGACATCTGGTGCCTGATGCCTGGGACTGTTTTCTTTTCGCACCATATCGGCTCATTCCTCACCACTCGGTATCTTATAGATTATGGAATGGGACGAGTGTGCCAAATGGCATCAGAATCACTCATAAGCGTCCGAAGACTAAAGTCACGAGACACCATGCCAACCCTTGACCTTCATAAGTGTGTCACCTATTCAGCCCTTATCCTTCAGTTCCATAACGTCATAGGCATGGCTAGGTAAATTTGCACTTAGTTTCACAGTGTGGACATAGCTCTGTCAGTTAGCTGTCAGGCTAACAATCTGCAAGTTGCATGTCCAACGGATTCTCACAAAAACAGACATGTGATCTACAGCAGAGATTGTCCTCACAAATAGTTGTGGTACTGTATTCTAAAGGTGCTCCGTCTGACCATGTCTTGATAACAAATAATAGGTAAGCCTGACTAGAAATGAGCATTGGAAACAATCAACGATCATAATCCTTTCACCAAAGTGGATGAAGCATGACCTTCATTCTATTGCACTTCTGCCAGAGTCAAGTCGATAAAATGTCTGCCCGCTTCCTCAGTGGTTCAGTTGATAAAATGTCTGCCCGCTTCCTCCAGGGTCCAGTTGATAAAATGTCTGCCCGCTTCCTCCAGGGTCCATTCGATAAAATGTTTGCCCGCTTCCTCCAGGGTCCATTCGATAAAATGTCTGCCCGCTTCCTCCAGGGTCCAATTAATTAAAATGTCTGTCTCTTCCTCCAGGGTCCAGTCCATAAAATGTCAGCCTGCTTCCGCCATGGTCCAGTCGATAAAATGTCTGCCCGCTTCCTCCATGGTCCAGTCGATAAAATGTCTGCCCGCTTCCTCCAGGGTCCATTCGATAAAATATCTGCCCACTTCCTCCAGGGTCCAATTAATAAAATGTCTGCCCACTTCCTCCAGGGTCGAGTCCATAAAATGTCTGCCCACTTCCTCCATGGTCCAGTCGATAAAATGTCTGCCTGCTTCCTCCAGGGTCCAGTCGATAAAATGTCTGCCTGCTTCCTCCAGGGTCGAGTCCATAAAATGTCTGCCCACTTCCTCCATGGTCCAGTCGATAAAATGTCTGCCCGCTTCCTCATTGGTCCAGTCAGTAAAATGTCTGCCCACTTCCTCATTGGTCCAGTTGATAAAATGTCTGCCCACTTCCTCCAGGGTCCAGTCGATAAAATGTCTGCCCACTTCCTCAAGGGTCCAGTCGATAAAATGTCTGCCCACTTCCTCCATGGTCCAGTCGATAAAATGTCTGCCCGCTTCCTCATTGGTCCAGTCGGTAAAATGTCTGCCCACTTCCTCCAGGGTCCAGTCGATAAAATGTCTGCCCACTTCCTCCAGGGTCCAGTCGATAAAATGTCTGCCCACTTCCTCCATGGTCCAGTCGATAAAATGTCTGCCCGCTTCCTCATTGGTCCAGTCAGTAAAATGTCTGCCCGCTTCCTCATTGGTCCAGTTGATAAAATGTCTTCCTGCTTCCTCCAGGGTCCAGTCAGTAAAATGTCTGCCCGCTTCCTCCAGGGTCCAGTCGATAAAATGTCTGCCCACTTCCTCCATGGTCCAGTCGATAAAATGTCAGCCCGCTTCCTCCATGGTCCAGTCGATAAAATGTCAGCCCCATTCTCGATGGTCCAGTCGATAAAATGTCTGCCCGCTTCCTCATTGGTCCAGTCGGTAAAATGTCTGCCCACTTCCTCCAGGGTCCAGTCGATAAAATGTCTGCCCACTTCCTCCAGGGTCCAGTCGATAAAATGTCTGCCCACTTCCTCCATGGTCCAGTCGATAAAATGTCTGCCCGCTTCCTCATTGGTCCAGTCAGTAAAATGTCTGCCCGCTTCCTCATTGGTCCAGTTGATAAAATGTCTTCCTGCTTCCTCCAGGGTCCAGTCAGTAAAATGTCTGCCTGCTTCCTCCAGGGTCCAGTCGATAAAATGTCTGCCCACTTCCTCCATGGTCCAGTCGATAAAATGTCAGCCCGCTTCCTCCATGGTCCAGTCGATAAAATGTCAGCCCCATCCTCGATGGTCCAGTCGATAAAATGTCTGCCCGCTTCCTCATTGGTCCAGTCGATAAAATGTCTGCCCGCTTCCTCATTGGTCCAGTCGATAAAATGTATGCCGCTTCCTCATTGGTCCAGTCGATAAAATGTCTGCCCACTTCCTCATTGGTCCAGTCGATAAAATGTCTGCCCGCTTCCTCATTGGTCCAGTCAGTAAAATGTCTGCCCGCTTCCTCATTGGTCCAGTTGATAAAATGTCTGCCCACTTCCTCCAGGGTCCAGTCGATAAAATGTCTGCCCACTTCCTCCAGGGTCCAGTCGATAAAATGTCTGCCCACTTCCTCCATGGTCCAGTCGATAAAATGTCTGCCCGCTTCCTCATTGGTCCAGTCAGTAAAATGTCTGCCCGCTTCCTCATTGGTCCAGTTGATAAAATGTCTTCCTGCTTCCTCCAGGGTCCAGTCAGTAAAATGTCTGCCTGCTTCCTCCAGGGTCCAGTCGATAAAATGTCTGCCCACTTCCTCCATGGTCCAGTCGATAAAATGTCAGCCCGCTTCCTCCATGGTCCAGTCGATAAAATGTCAGCCCCATCCTCCATGGTCCAGTCGATAAAATGTCTGCCCGCTTCCTCATTGGTCCAGTCGATAAAATGTCTGCCCGCTTCCTCATTGGTCCAGTCGATAAAATGTCTGCCCGCTTCCTCATTGGTCCAGTCGATAAAATGTCTGCCCGCTTCCTCATTGGTCCAGTCGATAAAATGTCTGCCCGCTTCCTCATTGGTCCAGTCGATAAAATGTCTGTCCGCTTCCTCATTGGTCCAGTCAATAAAATGTCTGCCCGCTTCCTCATTGGTCCAGTCGATAAAATGTCAGCCCGCTTCCTCCAGGGTCGAGTCCATAAAATGTCTGCCCACTTCCTCCATGGTCCAGTCGATAAAATGTCTGCCTGCTTCCTCCAGGGTCCAGTCGATAAAATGTCTGCCTGCTTCCTCCAGGGTCGAGTCCATAAAATGTCTGCCCACTTCCTCCATGGTCCAGTCCATAAAATGTCTGCCCGCTTCCTCATTGGTCCAGTCAGTAAAATGTCTGCCCACTTCCTCATTGGTCCAGTTGATAAAATGTCTGCCCACTTCCTCCAGGGTCCAGTCGATAAAATGTCTGCCCACTTCCTCCATGGTCCAGTCGATAAAATGTCTGCCCGCTTCCTCATTGGTCCAGTCGGTAAAATGTCTGCCCACTTCCTCCAGGGTCCAGTCGATAAAATGTCTGCCCACTTCCTCCAGGGTCCAGTCGATAAAATGTCTGCCCACTTCCTCCATGGTCCAGTCGATAAAATGTCTGCCCGCTTCCTCATTGGTCCAATCAGTAAAATGTCTGTCCGCTTCCTCATTGGTCCAGTTGATAAAATGTCTTCCTGCTTCCTCCAGGGTCCAGTCAGTAAAATGTCTGCCTGCTTCCTCCAGGGTCCAGTCGATAAAATGTCTGCCCACTTCCTCCATGGTCCAGTCGATAAAATGTCAGCCCGCTTCCTCCATGGTCCAGTCGATAAAATGTCAGCCCCATCCTCGATGGTCCAGTCGATAAAATGTCTGCCCGCTTCCTCATTGGTCCAGTCGATAAAATGTCTGCCCGCTTCCTCATTGGTCCAGTCGATAAAATGTATGCCGCTTCCTCATTGGTCCAGTCGATAAAATGTCTGCCCGCTTCCTCATTGGTCCAGTCGATAAAATGTCTGCCCGCTTCCTCATTGGTCCAGTCAGTAAAATGTCTGCCCGCTTCCTCATTGGTCCAGTTGATAAAATGTCTGCCCACTTCCTCCAGGGTCCAGTCGATAAAATGTCTGCCCACTTCCTCCAGGGTCCAGTCGATAAAATGTCTGCCCACTTCCTCCATGGTCCAGTCGATAAAATGTCTGCCCGCTTCCTCATTGGTCCAGTCGGTAAAATGTCTGCCCACTTCCTCCAGGGTCCAGTCGATAAAATGTCTGCCCACTTCCTCCAGGGTCCAGTCGATAAAATGTCTGCCCACTTCCTCCATGGTCCAGTCGATAAAATGTCTGCCCGCTTCCTCATTGGTCCAGTCAGTAAAATGTCTGCCCGCTTCCTCATTGGTCCAGTTGATAAAATGTCTTCCTGCTTCCTCCAGGGTCCAGTCAGTAAAATGTCTGCCTGCTTCCTCCAGGGTCCAGTCGATAAAATGTCTGCCCACTTCCTCCATGGTCCAGTCGATAAAATGTCAGCCCGCTTCCTCCATGGTCCAGTCGATAAAATGTCAGCCCCATCCTCCATGGTCCAGTCGATAAAATGTCTGCCCGCTTCCTCATTGGTCCAGTCGATAAAATGTCTGCCCGCTTCCTCATTGGTCCAGTCGATAAAATGTCTGCCCGCTTCCTCATTGGTCCAGTCGATAAATTTGTCTGCCCGCTTCCTCATTGGTCCAGTCGATAAAATGTCTGCCCGCTTCCTCATTGGTCCAGTCGATAAAATGTCTGCCCGCTTCCTCATTGGTCCAGTCGATAAAATGTCTGCCCGCTTCCTCATTGGTCCAGTCGATAAAATGTCAGCCCGCTTCCTCCATGGTCCAGTCGATAAAATGTCTGCCCGCTTCCTCATTGGTCCAGTCGATAAAATGTCTGCCCGCTTCCTCATTGGTCCAGTCGATAAAATGTCTGCCCGCCTCCTCATTGGTCCAATCGATAAAATGTCTGCCCGCTTCCTCATTGGTCCAGTCGATAAAATGTCTGCCCACTTCTTCAAGGGTCCAGTTGATAAAATGTCTGCCCACTTCCTCCATGGTCCAGTCAATAAACTGTCTGCCTGCATTTCCAGGGTCCAGTCGATAAAATGTCTGCCTGCTTCCTCCATGGTCCAGTCGATAAAATGTCTGCCCGCTTCCTCATTGGTCCAGTCGATAAAATGTCTGCCCACTTCCTCCAGGGTCCAGTTGATAAAATGTCTGCCCACTTCCTCCATGGTCCAGTCAATAAACTGTCTGCCTGCATTTCCAGGGTCCAGTCGATAAATGCCCGCTTCCTCCATGGTCCAGTCAATAAAAAAAATGGTTATTAAACATTACAGATACGCTACAAAAATAAAACTTGTGCGTATCATCAAAATATTATGAAGTAACCCTGCGTATTCCAACAGCGAATCAGCAACTTATTTTGAAATTATAAACGGTCATTCCGTCAACCTTGCCAAACTCCACGATGACAGTTACATCAAGATCATTTGCCATCACACTTTCTTGTGGAAGTATCGTGGTATTTGCGAGTCCTATAAAGCTCTCTAACCCACATGACACCAGTTTGCAGGGACTAAATGAATAGTGTTGTTAAATATTTAACTTAAATACCCACATGTGTAAAAACTAGTGGGTTACAGAAATTTGAATACCCAGATAGAATTACTGATACTCAATGATTTTAAAATGCATGGGTAAAATACCCACAACACCAAAAACTTATCTGGAGCTCTGCATTGGGAACTCATTTTAACCATGCAATTATGATTTTAACCGTATCACTGGCACTCCATAATGGAATTTTGAATCCTGTGAAGTCTGGATGGTGCAAGAACAGGTGGCCATTTCAGATTATTACCTGCAGGAACATGAGTTTTCAGAAAACATTCACAACTTTACAATTCTAACCTGTCCTCGCCTTCTGGTACAGTCCCTCAAATGTCAAAGTTCACAGATATGTGAAAAACTATCTAAAGAAAGCTACTAGACAGATGGGATTTGGGTCCACGTAACTTAACATAGGTAACGTGCAGGCAGCTATTTTGAAGCGTGGTCTGACGCCGTAAAACCGATGTTTTCGATCCTATTAGTCTGTACTGAATAATAGCGGTTGAGTGAATTGACTTTTACTCTGTAGTCATTAGTTTTATAGCTGCGTCATGGCAGCCACAGGTGTAATTTGACCACACCAGACAAACCTGTGGTCAATAGAGAAGCCAAAAAACTATCGAAATGACACCCAATCAGCAGTCACAGATGATGGTGGGCTTCACTTGCGATGCCGGCACATCTAGGTACTATCAATATTCATCAAATACTTTGGCTGGTGATCCTGCTTTAGTTGCCAATCAATCTTTTATTTTTGGGACATATTGGCCACAGGCCTATTGATCATGGTTACGGTTTAATACATAGTAACTTTCTACAACAATTATTTGCAATTACTTCAAGTGATATATATCTAGGGCAACGATAAATTAATCATTTCATCCACTTTTTTTTTTAAATGTGAAGCAAGATGAATTATATTTTTTAGGCATAATTTCTTAAACAAACTGTTCAAGGCTGTCCATACAATATAACGGTTGCTGAATGTGATTCACATGAAGTATGAGTGAGTGAGTGAGTGAGTTGGGTTTAACACCGCTTTTAACAATATTCAAGTTATATTGCGGCGTGTCAGCTTCATGTGGGAGGAAAGCCCCAAGTGATGCAGGTCTCGGACGTTTACCACTTCGGTGAAACCCACGAGCACGGGTATGTCGCTGACAAACCTACAAACATAATCGGGGCGAACCGGGATTCGAACCCACAATCATAGGTTTCTGGCGTGCCCAAGGGACGCAACTCTGCACAGCGAATCGCGGCGCCTTAGACGACTGGGCCACCCGTGCCCCCCATGAAGTATGAGACCACCTTTGTGGTCAAGTGGATAATGGTCCTGCCTGGAGAGTGAAAGGTCTGATGCATTTGCATATTTTGACTTGAACTACATGGTCCCGTTGTTTTTCAAGTGAACAGTTGACTTGCCTTTGCATGTGTTTGTGACAGGTGCTGCCTATGGGGCAGGATAAGCTCACCTCTTCACAAAGACCTGCTATCATCACTAATTTATAGTGATTCATAATCACATGCTTATGATATAGTTATACAATGAACTCTTGCCATTAACAGAGATTTCTTAAGATTATTCAAATGGTTTTGTTGCTTTTATTTACATATTTAAAAGGGAGCATATCATAACACTGTATAAAGCATGTTTTTTACAACTTTTTGACTAAAAGTTGCCTTGTGTGTTGAATTTCCCAGATGCTACTTGTAGGACAACTATTAAGCACTCCCTCATGTCACAGCATGAATACAGGAATAGGGTAACAACTTTATCACAGGGATACATTTTTAGAATTCCTTCTTTGTCCCACACCATGAATCTGTCAGTAAAAAAGCTATAGATCTTGTTATATTTTATGATGATGATATTACATATCCAAGCCATCCATCTGGAATATATTATCAAACTTGGATGCCAGAAGCCCACTGTGAACCCACAGAGCAAGATGTAAACTTGCCTTCAAAAATGGCACCACTTGTTTAGTCAGAGGCATTCTGTATGTAACAGTTTGGTTCTTTTGGCAGAGTTGAGGATTTCACATTTGTCCCATCCTACACTGTGGTTTTGACATGGGACAGGATGGCATGAAGAGGCCACCCATTACGCTGTACAGGTTTACAGAGAAAACATCTCCATGCCTGCTGAGGAGTTGTAGGGGAAACAGCACCATTATCTGTAAAGAGTCTGTGCAACTTTCCTCGTTACCTGCCTCAGGTAACAGTGGGAAGCCATGTCGCTCTGCAGAAACAATTATCACCCGCAACTTTTTACACGTTTCTTTACTATGTTTCATATGAGTAAGGACATCTGTTTTGTTTTCATATGTAACACAGGAAACTTTCCGATCATTTAACCAACAGTAGCTGGTTATTTACACCCTATGGAATAAAAAACATGACCTGACTTGGTGGTCTAGCACCTAACTTATCAATAAGTTTCCCCATTGTGACTCTGCTTACGTGTATGTTCATCTTTGGGTGAGGTGAGGTGAAATGGGGTTTAACGTCGCGTCCAAGATTATTGCACTTATATAGCGACGTGCATGCACGTGTATGTGTGTGTGTGTGTGTATGTGGCTGCTTATACTAGTCTGGACTGATGCCGATTTATAGTGCTAGCACACTGAGATACCATGCCGCAGTTTAACATGAATACCCCACTCAGACACAGTATACTGACTCCCAGCCGACAAGTCCTTGCTTTAGCCCCTGAATGCCGAGCGCCAGACAGGGTAACAACAAGTACCATCTTTTAACGTCTTTGGGTATGACGAGGTCGGGGATCGAACCCCGGACGCTCTACCACTAGACCACGGAGGCGGTCTGTTCATCTTCGGAACACATGTGTTTGAGCTTATTTCTGTAACGGCTCAATTATAAATATGGAAGTGCTACTAAAAGGTTTATGTTACCATTTCTTCCACATGCAACCCTATATAGAGAGAAAAGGAAACAAGTAGTTATTGAGACCAAGAAAGATTTGGGCAGCCACAAGTATTTTGAGAGTAAAACTTAAGGACAAATTATGTTCCCAATATTTACAGGAACAAAGTTGAATATAAAATGTTGATGCCAGAGAATCCAGTCTTGATTATCCGACGAAACAAATCCATTGGGTGTAAAAGGAAAAAAAGTGGTGAGAATTATCAAATGGATCACTTACAATCAGTGACGACACCAGGTGCTCACGAAAAGGGTAAGCATGTCCTGCCCTACCAGTAGCACAGCAATTCACATAATTTGCATAAGAAATTATGTGTTTGTTGCCTGACACTGCACTGCTGCCAAGCAACACCACCATGGAAACAAACCAGACAAACAGATCCCACTGCCCCATCTGAATATCAAAGCTCTATTCTATATGGGGGCGGTCGGGTAGCCTAGTGGTTAAAGCGTTAGCTCGTCGCGCCGAAGGCCCGGGTTCGATTCCTGACATGGGTACAATGTGTGAAGCCCATTTCTGGTGTCCCCTGCCGTGATATTGCTGAAATATTGCTAAAAGCGGCGTAAAACCGAACTCAATCAATCAATCAATCTATTCTATATGACGGTTTGGTGTCATATCATCAGATAGGTTACTACCCCCACACATCCCCAAGAATCAATGAATGCTTAGTAAATTGAATTTATGTTCACAGTTTCCTTTCTAAAAAAACCTAAATGTCTCTCATCTCTCACCAAATTTACAATAATGTGTTCTGAATGAAAAACTTTAAAAGAAAACAATGATTTTACAACCTCTTCAAAATATTGATATAACAAAAAATAACAACAGTTAATTAACCTTCTAAGTTCTATCTTAAGTTCTGTACCGTCTGCTACGTGAAGCTTAACCCTTCCTCCCCAAGACCCCCCTGTCCTGCTCCCAGTGTCACCCTATGAAGTTATATAAAGGGGCTATGACTAACTGACAAACTTCGGATGTGATCCATGCCACACAAATGGTGCTAAACAGTGTTATAGCTGAAACAAAAATTGTCCATGCATGAAATCATTCACTGCTTGTATTGATACATGTGTTGAAATAAAGACTTAAAGATACACTGTACAACTCAGTCATTAGCAAGCTGTGAGCAGACGGCACCCAGCCCCAGTTTCCTGCCTCTTGACAAGAATCACCTCAAGGCTAGCAGTCACAGTCTCACGTAACTCTAAGTACAACAAAGACAAGGCAAGGCTCCCTGGGCCACAAAAGGAAGCCCCGCTGTTAAAACACGTTCATCTTCCACAGAAAACACGTCTGTCTGCAAAAGGTCACATGACTGTCTCCAAGAAACACCTCGGGCAGGCGGAGCTGATAACAATGACAATTTATAAAGATTACAGTGCTGTGATCAGCAGCGGCCATCATGTCTATTGTGATGAAGAAAATCTCTACATCGCATGCTCAAACACGCTTCATGTCTTAACTAAGGAAGCTTGTTTTTGTCTACTAGAAGTACCTTGTTATCTCGCGATTGCCTGTCACCACAAAATTGGTCAATCATAATGAGATCAGAATTAATTTCTAAGGATTAAATGTTTTCAACAAACGACTTTGGCACCACTAACATCATTCTCAGATTAACTTTTAATCCTAATTGGCTGGGGAGGGCATACAATACCAGTAATCGGTTCCTGCAAACGATTCCTCAGTCTTCTACTCAAATCTTATCAAACACGGAAAGCGAAAAGAACAACTTCGAAAAGCTGTCGTTGGTACAAAGTTCAGGGACAATACGTGAAATAAGCAGACATTTCACAAAGCTGTGATTGATTCATTTTCTTTCATTCGCCAGAAGTATTTTGGATACATATACTACACAAAAGAAGTGAAGGAACACCTGATTTTTTTCACATGACTATAGTTGATCTGTCATGACAGATGAACTATAGTCGTAAGAAAAAAATCAGATGTTCTTTAACTTCTTTTGAGTA
The DNA here is from genome assembly GCF_023055435.1 of Haliotis rufescens. Lineage (NCBI taxonomy): Eukaryota > Metazoa > Mollusca > Gastropoda > Lepetellida > Haliotidae > Haliotis > Haliotis rufescens. Next base: position 35,193,906 of record NW_025964372.1, on the reverse strand, counting down.
GTATAAATGTTCGCATCTAAAATAAGTAATTAAGGACTGGTATAAAAGTAAAGTGAATACAATTTGGTCTTTTATATGGAGCTGGATGATAATGCTCGACATCGGTATCATTACAAGGAACCATCATCTTGAATATTAGCTCTCCCGTACGCAGCAAAAGTTTCATAATTTGAGAAAATTTAACAGCCACATCAAAGTTTGCAAAAAATAATCATTAATACTTTTGATTTACCCAGCAATATCTATCTAAAGCTATCATGGCCATTTTGGCCTTTATTAAGAATATAACTGGTTTTTGGTAAAAGATAATTTGATCTTTTGCATAAGAGAGTGATTATATGCCTAACAACTTTGTCAAAGGACAGGGCATCATGAGAATGGTTTATAAATTATAGAATGTTAGGAATCAAACCCAGACCTGAAGGTCTGTTGAGTGAGGCACTTTTACCACTAGGCCACCTCATGGCACCACTGGACTACAGAAACACTGTTATAAGCAGCATGTAACGCAACTCACTGTTGTTATGAAGGATTCAATTCTTTGACAGTGAATTACATATTTTTTTTAAAACAGGTATTAACATTATTTGGTCAGGCCGATCATGCATATCTCATCCGATATGAGGCAAATGTGACAAACACTAGAAACAAGCAAGAGGCATAAACATATCCAGACTTCATGTTGATTCATAAGGCGGTCGTCTTCTTACACTTCTCTTCATTCACAACAAAGAGTGGAACAATGTCTCCAGATTCTTTCAAATCTTTCAACTGATTAAATTTGACAAAACAGAATCATAAAATGTCAAATAATTAAACATTTCAAAATTGATAAACCTCTGCATGACAAGACTATTGTGTTATTTTTCAAATTCTTTGTGTGTTTTAGGTTTATCGCAAAATGGGGAAATGTGCCCAGTCGTGAGGATGATATGATGTCAACTCAAGTGACCCTTAAAATGAGTTTTTATGAGATTCTGTAATAATATGACAAAATTTCCCAATTCTTTAAGATTAAAAACATCAATCACAAATTGGGAGGATCGTTGAAGATAATTTTGCTTATTAGGCGCATTCTCATGACTTTGTAGAAAAAAAGGACTTCCTTCAACCATGGCGCACACAATCTTTCAAGGCTCAGGTGGCTTGCCGTTAAGATGGCTGCAAGAGTACATGACAGATTCTGCATTTTAAAATCGTAAATTATGCTGCCTAGATGAGAATTTGATTAAAAAGTTGTGTCAGTCTTGTCATAAATTTTTCACCCCCTAAGAGGGGTGAAATGGTCTGAATTTTAAATTGATGGTCAGACAAACATTTGTAACTCTTGTGGCAGAGTTGCAATGAAGCGTTTTGACTGTGTCACACTGCAAACATTCATATTCCAAAGAGGATTTTCTTGTCTCCTTCAACAACAAGAGTGATAGAGATTCACTTATGCCTTATCACTTAAATCCTTTAACTAATTTTTCTTTTCCCTTCAAACCTTCCCATAATAACATTTCATGCTGACATATTCATGTGTCCACAAGTGTGTTCTAAAAGCCACAAGGCATCTTAGTTACAAAATTAAAAAATCAACACAAAACATAAAATTAAATTTAGAAATTTTTAAGACATTTACACTTCAGGGCAGAACTACCTACATAAGTCCAAACGTCTACATTATCAACCAATATTATCTTTAAAAATTATCTTAAAATTAAAAAAATATATCTGGATTGAAGGAGATATCTAATTATTTAATTGTTTTTACGTTCACTAAAGAATACTTTTATTGTAAAACAAAAAATCTCCTCTTCAAGCATATTCATGTACAATCAACTATGATAAATAGATTTATATATTTAAATGAAAAACAAAAATATTTTTGCAAATAAAAATTTAAAAAAAATAAGTCAAAAGAATTACATTGCAGTCAGTAAAGATAACTAATCAAATTATCTCCCTTTAATCAAACTTAACAATCATCTAAGAGGACGTACAACTGGTAATTACTGAGACTCTGATACTCATGACACTAAGTCCCCCCACAAGGTACAATTACCACAAACAATCCATCCCATCCTTGCAGTCAGACTTTATCTACAACTTCCATCTTCAAACGACCCACCTCCCCAAGTGACCATCTTGCTAAACCCAATTTCTCAGCTGCCTCGCAGCCATGTTTTCTAACCCAATAACACAGACCTGATTAGCCTAGATCTCGAGACCCACTCACCACCCCTATAATTAAGAGATCTTTTAGATTTTTCAAGCTGGTATTGTTATGTTAAAAGACAGGCTAGTTTCCTCTCTCTGTCACATCAGCCTCTGACAGGGCCATTCCAACAAAAATAAAGAAGTTCATGTCATCTTAATGACATCCTCTAATTATCAGAGGCGTTGACGAACTTGCTGACCTGTTTCATGTTTGGAAATTAAATTTGCTTAAAAGTTTGTCTCGTAACATTTTCCTTTTTTCTTTTCATTGAGAGATAAAAAAATTCCCATAAATGTTTAAAGCAAACTAATTTTGGTTTTATTTGTGTTTGTTCAAATTTGATGAGCTTTTTAAACCAATACAATTTTACACTTTTCACGGAAGGAGCACATTCACAAATTCATTAATCTCTATGAAGGAACACTAACAGGGATAAGAATAACAATGATAAAAGCAATAATGATAAACAACAGATAATGCCAATAACATTACCAGCTAGGACATAAAGAATGAAAGAATGAAAGACTTAAACAATGACACGTACAATAGCATGACATCAACAGTGATAACAATACTATGACATAAACAATGATAACCATACCTTGACATAAACAATGACACAACACCGTAACATAAACAATGACACAATAGCATAAACAATGACACAATAGCATGATATAAACAATTACACAATACCATGAAAAAAACAATGACGCTATATCTCGGCATAAACAATGACACAAAATCATGACATAAACAATGACACAATACCGTGATATAAACAATGGCAATAATACCATGAAAAAAACAATGACGCTATACCTCGACATAAACAATGAAGCAAAATCATGACATAAACATAATGACACAATACTTTGACATAAACAATCCTTTGTTTTTAACAAGGATTTTAAAAAATCACACACATATTGCTCCTAATTTTTTCTCTGATATGTCAGTATTTCAACAAAAATAAGTGACCCAATTTCCCTCAAAGCATAATTAAAACAAATAATCTTGCCCACTGTTATTTGCCAGTCCCTCCCCTCAGCATCTGTCAGGACAGCTGAGGGGGGTTAGAGGGAGGCAATTTGGGTTTCTATGGTAGCGTAATGTCACTCATTGTCTGCCTAATGACTCAACAAGCCTGTTATTCGCCAGAATATTTTGTAATTTCCACCGAAAATTAATACACATCACGGAACATGACAGAGGGCCCCATCCACAAATTTGGCCATTTCCATAGTACAATTACCGGTTTAGTTACTAAAAAATTATTTGCATATCTCATGCATAACATTAGCAATGATATTACAACGTAATTGTTAGCTTTCATTTTCATACAGATTTGTCTAATCATATAATGTTACATTTTATTAAACAGGAGAACTTTAAGATAATGCATTAGTCGTCACACACTGACTTGGGTGCTATTCATTTGTGACTATGACATGCTTATGTTACCATAGTTACAGTGTAGAAGCAGGGTGAGCTTTTTATTCAACAGGGAAATTTGAATTTTCTTTGGTCAAAATGTAGTCATCTGAAACCATATTACATAGGACATTCAAAGATACTGAAATTTAAAATGATAGTGGTAATTACATAGAGTTTTTTTTAGAAAATCTGCAAAATGAAAATAAATGATTTACAGTATTTAACTAGAACCTGTAACCAGAAGACTGCATTCAATAATCTGAAAGAATAATTCTCATATGATTATGTAAAACTTGTACGTGTCGAGGAAAAGACTGTATCCCACTCATCACTTCCGATTAAAGTATTATCAAAGGTAAATCAAATATTATTAGATAATTTAACAGTTTTGCATTTACCAAAGATACTTTTAAGAAATATGTCAATGTCTTTAAATTTTATCTCTCATCAAATGCTTTTGTGGAGTCATGAGATTGATTCATCAGTATTTTATCATCGTCAAATTGTCTGGCTCAAATAAATATATTGTTGCTATTCTTGAGAACTTCAATTTATATCTTCAAAAGGCAGGCCCATTAGGATCCATAGCTCACCTGAGGTTATTTGCTGTTTAATGCCACACTCAGCAATATTCCAGCTACATGACGGCGGTCTGTTAATAATCGAGTTTGGACCGGCAATCCAGTGATTGACATAATGAACATCAATCCAATTGGGATACAATGACATGCATCAACCAAGTCAGCGAGCCTGACCACCCGATCCCGTTAGTCGCCTCTTACGACAAGCACAGTCGCCTTTTACGGCAAGCATTGCTGAAGACCTATTCTACCCCAAATATTCACGGGTCCTGAGATTATTGATGAAAAGTCAGGAAGATCACTGACATTATCAGAAATGTCTGTCTATTTCTATATCATGTAACTATATAAGAAACACCCAATTGTAAATCCGATATAAAATGCACATGCATGATCGTGCTTTCGCATGAATTTAATTACTGAATAAAACAGTCTGTCTGAAATGACACTACCAGAATGGAAGATGTGATGGCAGTTTTGAGTTCCAAGAAATCAATGTGCCTTTATTAATGACACCCCTGGTAGGATCATATATTCATATTCTAGGCTTCAATAACCCAATTTATTACCTACGAGGGCAAACATATCGGTGTTCATAAAAATCATATGTGCCCTCGGGTCATATCACGTCACGAGACAACAGTGTATTGTTTCCGTCATCCAGACGGCATTGTTGACATCATTCAAATGTTTTTGTAACTTGAGATCGGAATGACGTCACACTAGAAACATGGTCATAGCTGAAGATTTTCGACAAATTGTGGTTTTGCTGCTGTTGCGACTTGCTGTCCTTATAGGTAAACACTATAATTCGTCTCTGTATGTAGACATCTTCTTCGATATTAAATAGAACATTATATTCATGCTCATGTCATACTATGTTATTTTCGGGGGCGGTCGGGTAGCCTAGTGGTCACGCCGAAGACCCGGGTTTGAATCCCGATATGGGTACAATGTGTGAAGCCCATTTCTGGTGTCCCCCGCCATGATATTGCTGGAACATTGCTAAAAGCGGCGTAAAACCATACTCACTCACTCACTCACTGTTATTTACGATACCCGTCCATAAATTCCAGAATCGCTCTCTCAAGGGAAATACCGGAATTTAGACATCGTATCATAAACATAGTATGACATGAAAACTCATATAATATCCTCTATGGATTCAAATGTTCAGTGGGTTCATAATCATTAGTTGAGGACATAAACTGCTGGGCTAAAGGAAGCGTACAATTGAAAATTGGATTTGACCAAAAATTTACAAACATTGTCAAAATGTTACTAGGCTGAAAACAGTTGCCGAAACACTGCAATTTAATGTCAAATCACAACCCGTTGTGAGATGCTCATTGATGTCTATGATACCCATATCACCATCAAACATGGGTGTATGCTTTCTGCTGCCGACAGTTTAGTTTCGATCACAGGTTGAAGTGGTTTCCACAGAGGAGCTAGAAGCGGTCGGGTAGCCCAGTGGTTAAACCGTTCGCTCGTCACGCCGAAGACCCGGGTTCGATTCCCGACATGGGTACAATGTGTGAAGCCCATTTCTGGTGACCCCGCCATGATATTGCTGGAATATTGCTAAAAGCGGCGTAAAATCAAACTCACTCACTCACTCACAAAGGAGCTAAGTCTGTTTGAATATCTCAGTTAATTCACAAAAGGCAATTTACATAATATATCTTGCACATCAAACCCCAAAAGAACTTGATCAATTAGCCAGAATGAAATAATTTCTTCACTAATCTTTTGACACACATCAAAAGGATCTTTAAAATTTTGAAAGGTGATTAAACCAATTTTGAAGAACCATCCACAGAACTGGCGCCATGACTGAAGAAAAAAACTGGACTTCAGCTCGTCAGCTGGAACAAAATGCAACATGTTAAGGGCACCAAAAAACAAAAAGGGAGATAATTGATTTTTCAGTTTAAATTCAAGGTGGAAATGAAAGTATTTACTCAGCTGAGGGCTGCATCCATCACAGGGGACACATGTTCCGAATCACACGACATCTCATCTCATTTCTACTAATTCATTTTGATTAATCACTATTTTCTCCAATGATAGATTTTAAATTCAAAATTTTCTCCCAATACTGTTTGTGGACTTGTCACTTATAACTTTTTCCACCAACACAAGTTATCTCCCTTAGAATGTTAACTTCAACTGTGTCTTAATTTGGTGCTATCATCCCAGTCTTGATTTTTATATGGGATTTGCTTTTTTAGATCTTTTAAATGGTTTCAGTTTCTTTAGCTATTAGGGGATCTTGGGATATCATGAATCTTTGATATGGGAAGCCCACATATTTACTCACACTACTTCAATATGACACTTCTCGCACATTAAGACCTACATGCTTTTAAACATTCTTGCATAGCTGATTTCAGGACTGATTGGTGAATATAGTATCAGAGTTAGTGAGTAGGATTTTTTAAGCTGCTTTAGGGAATCTTCCCACCATATGACAAAGGGGTATACACCAACAAGAGCTGATGTGTGTGTGTGCGTACGTGCGTGCATGTGTGATTGTGCAATATCTGCTTGTACTAGTCCAGTGGTAGGATTCAAACACACCATTATCAGATCCTGGCATGACTAAGGGGTGCAACTCAGATGACCATGCCAGTTGTGCCCTCTTCCTATTCCTTAAAGGGCAAGTTCACACGGAAATGAACCTATATTTCTTGTACTTTTTCCACATTAAAAGTGTTAACCTAGAAGTGTCATAGACAAAAATATAAAAATATCACAATTAATCAACATAGTTTTCGCATTAAAGCTATTTATATTTTTCACATTTACCAAGTGTTCTATTTCCATAACAAAAACACCATGGCTTATGCCCCTTGCAATATGACGTCATTGGTGCCAATTGATAAACATTATGACGTCATCATGCTTTGTTAGAGCCGCTTCACGTGGTGTAGGTACAGTTGTGTGATTCTTGCTTCTCAGATGCCAGCTAGCATAGTGTTATGCTGAGTCACCACTGCGCCGGAGTGTGTCGTAGGCCATGTTGTTTTACCGCAAACTGGTACTTGATATCTTTTGCGTTGAGAATAGACAGGGACCCAGTTGAATTGGCACCAATTACGTCATAATCTAAGGGGGATAACTCAGGCCTGTTTAGCTCGAATAACGAAGGCCTCATAACGGCATATCATTTTCACACTATTGTGAGCTTCCTACTTTCACTGTGAAAAAATGAGTGTATATTTTCAAACACAGATACTAACTAATTCTAAAATTGCATTTTGTTTAGAAAAAGAAAGAAAGTAACTTTTGCGTGTACACTTCCCCTTTAAGGAGGGTGGTACAGCTCACTGGCATAGCTTATCACACCAAAGAACCTGTTTCAAGCATGCAGAGTGGAACATAACATACTTTAAAGATATTTATTGGTTAATTATTAATTGAATCACCGGGAGATTCCAAGAAACGTGTGTACAGCTGATTGCTGAATCTGGTTTAGATTACGAGAAAATACACATGGTAATCTTAATCTCTGCATATAAAACAATGCCTATCAGAACAGGAAATACAATTTAAATGGTAAATCATCATTTGTATTGACCAAGTTTAATTGTTATGAACTGTTCGTTTACCTGAATTCGCTGAAGGGATACGATGTAATTCTTTTCTGCGGAAGACAAACACATTTTTAATGCAAATGTAGGGATTGTGTATGCACTGGTCACATGCTCCATTCCAATTCGCTTTATAGATGGGGTATATAAATTAGCATCGATTTTAAAGGTTTGTTCAGGGTGGTTTCCTTATACGTGGGGTCAGTTTATAGACGGCGATATGCGGTTATCCCTATTTCTGGGGTCCCCCTCATGATATTGCAGGAATAATGCCATCAAAGTTTGCCTGGAAATAAACAGACTCATGTTTGGAAATTTTCAGAAGCCTTATGTGATATAACAAATATTATTTGGGGGATAACACTTCCTTAGTAAAGCACAAATGGGAGTCGTGCCAATTACCGGTACCACTCAGAGGGGTACACAAAGTATGTGATTTAGAGCAACATTTGTCAGACCTCCATTTTGTGGAGGGGCGGTCAGGTAGCCTAGTGGTTAAAGCGTTAGCTCGTCACCCTGAAGACCCGGGTTCGATTCCCGACATGGGTACAATGTGTGAAGCCCATTTCTGGTGTCCCCCGCCGTGATATTGCTGGAATATTGCTAAAAGCGGCGTAAAACCTCACTCACTCACTCACTCACTCCATTTTGTGGAAGCCTCAGTGGCTGAGCAGGTTTATAAGGTCGCTGACTTTGAGTGCGGGTGATTAGGTGCCTCACTCTGAGAGTGTGGGTTCAAATCCTGGATGGGAATCAAGCCTAAAAAGTACTAGACTTTGTACTTCACTGAGAAAGTGTTATCCCAAATATGAAATTTGTTACATCAGACAGACCCATGAAGAGATCCAGTGTAGAATAGGTCTTCAGCAACCAATGCTTGCCGTAAAAGGTGACTATGCTTGTGATAAGAGGCGACTAACAGGATCGGGTGGTCAGACTCGCTGACATGGTTGATGCATGTCATCGTATCCCAATTACGTGGATCGATGCTCATGATGTCCATCACTGGATTGTCTGGTCAAGACTTGTCTATCAGAGACCACCGTCATATAACTGGAATATTGGCAAGTGCAGCGTTAATCAACAACAAACAAAACATTCGACAACTTTCTAAGAGGCATTGTGTAATCTATGTAACACTTCAGCATCTGTAAAATGAATGGCTTTTTTAAACAAAAGCAATAAAAGAAACAAAAACCCTTTCCTTATTTATAAGAAATCTCTGCTGAAGACTATTTTCACCACATAACCTGGCATCAGTGCATCTTATCTTCCAACAAGATCTTTGTTCAACATTTAACAACTTGATTATATTTCTAAGGAGCCAAGTGGCGAGTGAAAAGAACATGGTTGCCATTTTTAAAATTTTAAGCAAAATATGCAATCAATCTGGTACACATTCTGAGGCTTCAAATGGACATGAACATAGTACTTGTGCATGATGAGTGAACACCCTGTCCATTGTGCTACTCAAACTTCTATTTTCTTTTAGAAAATTAAATCTCATTGATGCTGTCTGGAATGATATATCAGTTGGTGTCAAGGGCATAATAGATCAAGCCTGTTATTGTGCATGCAACACTGACACAATCCATGTTTAGAAACCGGGAAAATGCAAACAATGTGAACACCACTACTTTGATGAAATCTGTGAAAAACTGGAACAGGAAAGAGTTCTTGATATTCTTTTAAGAGTGCAGCTCACATGGCCAGTGCATGGAGAACCCGATATTCCGACATCCTCTGTCTAAATACACACGTCATTAGTGCTGTGGTCATGTGACACTGAGTCACATCGATGTTTGCGGAACAGCTAAAAGGCGTGACAAGTCGTCTACCAAAGTCTTAAGATAGAACACCAAGCTAACTAAACACAAACAAGCTATTTCTCAAAGGATACCAAATTTGGAATATGTGTGAGGTCATTGGCGTTGGGGTTTAGAATGAGGATTAGAAGATCCATATCAAAATTGAAACAGGGCATTTTTTATTTTGGTAGCCTGAATGTATGTGAGACCCCCTTAACATCAAAAGATGCCCGAAATATCACAAACACAACATCATCAGAAAAGATTATGTCGTGTTTACAGCTGTTATCTCCAGCAAATAAAAGATGCCTTGGTCTTAATTCAATCTCAAACAGACATGTTATGCTACAGTTAATATAATTTCAATAATGTGGAAATCTAATTTCATAAAGGGTTCTAGACATCAACAAATCCAATGTACAAACGATGCATATTTATACAAAGAGGGCTGAAGTTTAATTCATTAAAGGAATCAAGAGATCTGAAGTTCGCCGAGATAGCCTTTCAAGAAAAATACTGAAGCTCACCTGAATAACAAAAAAATGTCTCATATACAAACATTGAATGTTTTATTACCCGTACATCCACAGTAGAGAGTTTTGTTTGTTTGTTTGTTTGTTTGTTAAACGTTGCACTCAGCAATATTCCAGCTATATGGCAGCGGTCTGTAAATAATCAAATCTGGACCAGACAATCCAGTGATTGACATCATGAGCATCAATCAATGCAAATGGGATATGATGACATGCATCAACCAACTTTGTTTTCCCAGAACTACAGATAAGCAGCACATCTGCGTAGCCCCCAAAAATATTCAAAACCTTTCAATAAACTTGCGTACAGAAACGCATGCATTAAATGAAAAACTCAAATATGTAATAAAAAGCTCATGAAAATTCACAATGAAGCTTTTTCAGCATGCGTACAAAGGAGCTAATTTCTGAAACACAATGACGAGCTAATTTACTTTCCGTGTAAAGCCTATTTATTTAGAACAGTTATATATATCTAAAACATTATTTTACTTTTTTTTTAAATCCTAAAATGTTCACTAATTTTGGGAAAAACCCAATAGATTGATGAGTGAAAAAATATTGGTTACCCAATGAAAAATGTAATAACCCAGAGTAAAAACTCAATTGCTCAGAAAGTTATCTGAAGCTCTGTTACCATAAGTAAACATTTTACAACATTGTAACTCACTAATTTGGAGATAGGTGTCATCGGTGGCTGAAATTCACTATGCAGAGTAGCCTTCCTTAGGCATGATCATGGGTTCAAATCCAGGGTCGCCCTGATTATGTTTCTGGTTGTCAGCACCATACCCATGCTTGAATGTTTCAGCAAAGCAGGGGTCCGGAAAATTTAAAATCCCAATCGGACATTTGCATTTAGGCCACGCCCCCTTCAAATAGCGTATTTTAGTACGACTTTTCACACACATTACAAGTTTACGTATTCATAATATGATGAATTATGAATTGTTTCAATTTAAATTGTTTAATTCACCGGACAATTAATAACAAATAATATCATTTTAGATTTACATGGAAAACATACGTTTGTTTCTTTTATAATAACGATCTGTTAACGTAGTGAACGGTCTAATTAATATTCATGAGTTATATTCATGAGTCTGCTCAAGTGTACGCGTTGTAACATTTGGATCAAGACTATTATCCCATATTTGGTTATCACGTGACCTCACGGGAATTTTTTTTTTTTAAACTAAAGATTTTTTTAAAAACAAGACAGATAATTTAATCACAAATACAAAAATATCGTTGATAGCAATAGTTATTGAATACTTTTTTCATCTGTACTTATTTATTGACCATAAAAAAATTGGATATCGATCGTCCGAGAAAGCAAAATGGCGGTCAATCAAGATTCAATATACGACTAGCTACTGAAAACAATAAAATCTGCAAATCCTCATTGTATGTCAACCAAGTGAAAGTTGTTAGCCACGACTTACAAAATGATCGTCCAGACTTTGAGGGTTTGGCAGATCCGCTCGACTGATCTGCATCGGTCGACTGGCTGTCGTCACGCTTTCGCTTCTTGTCTGAGGTTACGTATCGTAGCATTGTGAGGATAATGAGGTACATCGATGATGCAAGGTATTAATGTACAGTTGTAAACACCTTTCACTCAAATTAACAAGATGTTCTCAGTAATTAATCCTCGATTAATCAGTGTCAACTCAGTTTATTGCCTATTACAGTGATTGACCGATTGGACTATCATGTAGGTACGATGTATTTACAGCAATCAAAACAAACAAAGCTTGTCAGTGTAGTTAATCTTCATTGTGTTGCAACTGCAGACAGAAACTGCTCAGTCCTAACTGTTGATCATGTCCGGTCAAAATTTAAGAATGTCCGGACAATACTTTTTAAAATGTCCGGTAAGCAAGATTTTAAAACGGACATTTGAGATTCCCAATCGGACATGTCCGGCGCATATGATGGTTTCCGGACCCCTGCAGCAAAGTGATAAATGTCAAAGACATGCATGAATTAGGGCTTTCCTCCCACAAGCTGAAATATATAACTGAAATACTGTTCAATACAGCATGAAACTCACTCACTCATTCGGGGATTTATTATTAACAAAAGTACATGATCACTCCTCTGTGGGGATTCCAGGTTAGAATAGGTCCCCAGCAATCTATTCTGGTCATCAGAGGCGTCCCCGTGGGTATTCCGGGTATGAATAGGTCCCCAGCAACCTATGTTTTTCCTAAGAAGCAATTCAAATGGATCGGGTGGTCAGGCTCGTTGACTTAGTTATTGGCATCATCGTACGACGACATGGGTTGTTGTTCAGAATGTCAATCACTGGATTGTTTAGTCCTGATTTGATTATGTACAGACCCCATCATATAGCTTGAATATTGCTGAGTGTGACAATACACAACAAACAAACAAACAAACATGATCACTAAAAACCAATTGCCAAATCTCAAAATGCATGCCTGCTTCACAAAAGACCAATATCCACACCGGATCACTAAACCAAGTGGCTGCCTGTCCATGGATAGTTCAGGTAGTGTTCAGTGAAATCCATAGGTCTAGTAATATAATGCAAACATTTTTAACATAACTTATACCCGAAATTGCGAGCCTATCAGGCCTCAAATCTCACTTTTAACAGCTAACACTTGTCTATATGACTTGTGTTAGTAAGTCAAAGAATATCAAGTTTAACCATCAGGTCAACCCTTCTATTGTTTGGGATACAGACCTATTCAGGCAGGACCCACATCAGGGGGATGGGTTTACAAAAAACAACTGAGCTGGGAAACTGAATAAAGCCAATTAAATGTTAAGTTTTATTTACTGGACAAGATATTGGGCACATTAACACAAAGAGTAGTCCCACACACAGTCTAGGGGGATCCTATGTCACAACAAACAGAGGCATAAGCTCTAAGGTAACTCCCGTCACTGATCCAAGCGATGGCAGGCCACCCATGTTACTTGTCCAGAGCCCCGATTATGTTTCTAGGTTTGTCAGCACCATACCCGTGCTCGTGGGTTTCACTGAAGTGGTAAACGTCTGAGACCTGCATCACTTCGGGCTTTCCTCCCACATTAAGTTGACACGCCGCGATATAACTGGAATACTGTTAAAAGCGGCGTTAAACCCAACTCACTCACTCACTCACTTGTCCAGAGAATGAGTGAGGGAATCTTGTTTAATGATGCAGCAATACTCCAGCTATACTTCTCAAACCGTATTCGACATAATAAGCGCGCAGGGCGCTCTCAAAATTAGAAATAAGGAGCTCTTATTAGAATATAATTTTGGGAAAAAATCGTAAATTTTGTTGTTTATGCTGACAGCCTGAAATGATACAAAAGAAAAGTCTGTGCGTATTATACACGACAGTTATATTTTTCCAGAATTTAATTGCCCGTAATTAAGGGTGCATATAACACACAACTGCATATTATACACGAATAAAGTCTTGTGTACATTGATCAATCGGAAGGATGCTAATTGGGATTGTTCACTAGCCAATATATAAGAAAATATCGCCATGGACGCTTATTAGAGCGGGGCGCTTATTACGTCAAATAGGGTATTATAGTAATACTATACTATTCATAGCGGTGTGCATATACGTATGTGTGTGTGAGTGTGTGTGTGTGTGCATGCGCACCTCTGCTTGTACCAATGTCAATTTTAATGCCACTGAAATATCATACCACAGTTTAACATGAATACCCCTTAATGCCAAGTGCCAGGCAAGGCAAATACAAGTACTATCGTTTAACGTCTTTTGATATGCCATGGCCAAGGATCAAACCCCTGACCTTCCTCTCACTAGGCAGACACACTACCACTTGACCATACTAATATGAAAAATCAGGTTTCTTTAACTTCTTTTGAGTAGTATATATCACAAAGAAAGTAAAGAATTTAGTTTTGGTCAACACACCAGTGGTAAACGGCATAGACAACAAGTTATGTCAATGACATTGTAAGCATTTACAATAAGCATAGGGTACCCTGGACCTAAGTCATCCATAGGACAGACCCACCCACAGAACTGATCCAAGACAACGTACATCACCTACAGAACTGTTCAAAGACAACCTACATCACCCACAGAACTTATCCAAGACCACCTACATCACCCACAGACTGATCAAAGACAACCTACATCACCTACAGAACTGATCCAAGACAACCTACATCATCCACAGAACTGATCCAAGACAATATACATCACCTACAGAACTGATCCGAGACAACCAACATCGCCCACAGAACTGATCCAAGACAACCTACATCACCTACAGAACTGATCCGAGACAACCAACATCGCCCACAGAACTGATCCAAGACAACCTACATCGCCCACAGAACTGATCCAAGACAACCTACATCACCCACAGAACTGATCCAAGACAACGTACATCACCTACAGAACTGATCAAAGACAACCTACATCACCCACAGAACTGATCCAAGACAACCTACATCCACCACAGAACTGATCCAAGACAACCGACATCCACCACAGAGCTGATCCAAGACAACCTTCATCGCCAACAGAACTGATCCAAGACAACCGACATCCACCACAGAACTGATCCAAGACAACCTACATCGCCAACAGAACTGATCCAAGACAACCTACATCACCTACAGAACTGATCCAAGACAACCTACATCACCCACAGAACTGATCCAAGACAACCTACATCACCTACAGAACTGATCCAAGTGACAGATCCACCCACAGAACTGATCCAAGACAACCTACATCACCTACAGAACTGATCCAAGACAACCTACATCACCTACAGAACTGATCCAAGACAACCTACATCACCTACAGAACTGATCCAAGACAACCTACATCACCCACAGAACTGATCCAAGACAACCTACATCCACCACAGAACTGATCCAAGACAACCGACATCCACCACAGAACTGATCCAAGACAACCTACATCGCCCACAGAACTGATCCAAGACAACCGACATCCACCACAGAACTGATCCAAGACAACCTACATCGCCAACAGAACTGATCCAAGACAACCTACATCACCTACAGAACTGATCCAAGACAACCTACATCACCCACAGAACTGATCCAAGACAACCTACATCACCCACAGAACTGATCCAAGTGACAGATCCACCCACAGAACTGATCCAAGACAACCTACATCACCTACAGAACTGATCCAAGACAACCTACATCACCTACAGAACTGATCCAAGACAACCTACATCACCTACAGAACTGATCCAAGTGACAGATCCACCCACAGAACTGATCCAAGACAACCTACATCACCTACAGAACTGATCCAAGACAACCTACATCACCTACAGAACTGATCCAAGTGACAGATCCACCCACAGAACTGATCCAAGACAACCTACATCACCTACAGAACTGATCCAAGACAACCTACATCACCCACAGAACTGATCCAAGTGACAGATCCACCCACAGAACTGATCCAAGACAACCTACATCACCTACAGAACTGATCCAAGACAACCTACATCAACTACAGAACTGATCTTTTTATTATTAAAGTGAAGCAGGAGTTACTGTGATCCTATTTCAGCAGCCAAGGTTTGGTTTGGTTGAGGGTGGTTGAAAAGAGCACAAGGGACCATTGAGGAGGTTGGCATATCAGTTGAATCGATCTATACCTAGAAATGAATGACAGTATCTATGAAATAGGAAAGATTGACGATGATAAGGCTCTGTTTATCATCATGGTACTTGTCTATTTGCAGATCCTTTCACCGATTTGTTCAGCCATACCAGCAGAGATTTTCTGGAACATTTAGCATTGTGATAAAGAGAGTCCTTAACACTAGACCGATATCCTATCTTCATAGTCAGCTTGATATTTACATTGAAACCCTCCTCTGTCACCACTTGCTGGGGAATTATTTATACACCGACTGTGTGCTACAGTCAGATAGCATTACTATTGCTATCCTGCATCTCTGTGAGGTGATGCAACAACATTCCACCCAAAATACGCTGAAAAACCAACAAAGATGTGTCAAATTTACAATGATGAATTTACCATCAGAAACTCAATGAACCAAAAAGTGACCGATAAATTAAAATTCTTCTCTCTGAAATGGAGTACTTTTTATCCTGAACAAATATTCAAACAACAGCATTTGTTGTGATTTCGATTAGCTTGTGTACAAAGCTGTTCATCTATCGTATATTCAGTGATGAATCATCTCGCCATGTGATAACAATTCGTATCTCCTTCACTGCTATACAAAGCACTAACACCCAAGAAATAGCAGACAACTTTTTCTCAGCATGGTATTATGCAAATTTGAAAATTAAGATATTATTCTTCAATAATTAATCATCCACATACCAACAGATCAACAGATTATGACAAAGAAAGCCATAAAGATGTGTTTATTTTCCATCTATTTATTCCATTTTGGGAGGGGATTATGAAACAGATACTTCCTAAACCATGAACATTGTATAACTGTTCTTCTTATGTTGATTTATTCCATTTTTCTTTCATAGCCCATTTTGCCAAGACTAAATCTACTCTTGGAGCATGTTTAAGTCACATGAGATAAAGCATATAGTCTAAGAATAAGGCAACGTGATAAATGCTTTTTATTAAGTTCGCTGAAAAAAAGGTATTGCTTACAGTGGGATGTCGTTTTAAAGAAATTCAAACTGTTTTGTGTGGATGATTGAACAGATTACAAGCATATTATCGCTCCTATGTATAAACAGGCCTCATGGGGCCCTCACTGAGTGTGCAGCTCTCATGATAACGATCCTAACACTGCCGATTTGTAAAACAAGTCCATTTCAAAATCATGCTAATTCGGCAAAACGCAGAGTTGAGAGGAAGTGAATTCCCAATAGTATGATAGCCTTCCAAATACCCACAGACCACCCACAGCAATAAGCAAAAAATGGATAACGAAAAAATTTGAAATTCAAAGGTTATGACATTTACAACGTGGCTGCCATAAGGTTTATACATGCCATGAATTTAAATACATTGTTTCACCCTACAGTTTAAAACAAATCTGTTTATCGGAATGAAAATATGGGGTTGGAGTTGGCATGTTTGAGAAACTTCCTGTTCTAATTTCTGTGTCATAAATTTGATAAAACCCTGCATTGTTTGTCAAATTGTGACATGTGTTCGAAGAGAAATCAACTGCAAAGTTTGTTTCAAATGCACATATTTTATGCTTCCCAAAACTTGTTACTGGATGAAACATTTAGAACTGTTGAAACCTGTTATAACAAACAACATATCATGAGGACATTGGATATCTGACACACTTTTGTTTGTTTGTTTGTTGTTTAACACCGCACTGAGCAATATGACGGCGATCTGTAAATTATCAAGTTTGGACCAGACAATACAGTGATTGACATGATCATGAGCATCGATCCACGCAACTGGTGATATGATGCCATGCATCAACCAAGTCAGCGAGCCTGATCAACCGATCCCGCTAGTCGCCTCTTATGACACACATTGTTTGCTAAAGACCGATTCTAAACAAGATCTTCATGGGTAGAGACAACCATGGGATGGTAAAGGCCAATTCTAACCTGGATCTTCACGGGAGGCAAGCATGGGTTGCTGAAGCCATATTCTAACCTGGATCTTCATGGGGGGAGAGAAGCACAGGTTGCTGAAGACGTATTCTAACCTGGATCTTGAGCAAAGCGATCTTAGCGCTGAGATGATCATAACTCATATACTTTAACATGGACTTACAATAGTCGTAGCACTAAGATCGCTTTGTGCAAGTGGGCCCTGGACCTGCAAGGGGGAGACAGTGAGTAAATAAGGAACAAAAATTGCTTCCTGGCTTGTGGATGTCTCCTGGAATGAAACACAACACACTGACTTGAAACCAACTATGACTTTTGGTGAGACAGGTAATAACTCATTGCCTTTGCTTATAATACACATCAACCTCTACATAGGTGTATTAAGTTTTAATAAGTGTGAATTATACACAAGAACATATGCTATTCGTATCAATATAAGAATGCATAATATGTCTGCGCAGATGGAGTGGAAGGGTCTGGCAGCGGGAGCTGGGCTAGCCAGGTGGTTGGTTCAGATGGAGTGGAAGAGTCTGGCACGAGAGCTGTGCTAGCCAGGTGGTTGGTTCAGATGGAGTGGAAGAGTCTGGCAGCGGGAGCTGGGATAGCCAGGTGGTTGGTTCAGATGGAGTGGAAGGGTCTGGCAGCAGGAAATGGGCTAGCTAGGTGGTTGGTTCAGATGGAGTGGAAGAGTCTGGCACGAGAGCTGGGCTAGCTAGGTGGTTGGTTCAGATGGAGTGGAAGAGTCTGACAGCGGGAGCTGGGCTAGCCAGGTGGTTGGTTCAGATGGAGTGGAAGAGTCTGGCAGCAGGAAATGGGCTAGCTAGGTGGTTGGTTCAGATGGAGTGGAAGAGTCTGACAGCGGGAGCTGGGCTAGCCAGGTGGTTGGTTCAGATGGAGTGGAAGAGTCTGGCAGCAGGAAATGGGCTAGCTAGGTGGTTGGTTCAGATGGAGTGGAAGAGTCTGGCACGAGAGCTGGGCTAGCCAGGTGGTTGGTTCAGATGGAGTGGAAGAGTCTGGCAGCAGGAAATGGGCTAGCTAGGTGGTTGGTTCAGATGGAGTGGAAGAGTCTGGCACGAGAGCTGGGCTAGCCAGGTGGTTGGTTCAGATGGAGTGGAAGGGTCTGGCAGCTGGAGCTGGGCTAGCCAGGTGGTTGGTTCAGATGGAGTGGAAGGGTCTGGCAGCAGGAAATGGGCTAGCTAGGTGGTTGGTTCAGATGGAGTGGAAGAGTCTGGCACGAGAGCTGGGCTAGCCAGGTGTATGGTTCAGATGGAGTGGAAGAGTCTGGCACGAGAGCTGGGCTAGCCAGGTGTATGGTTCAGATGGAGTGGAAGAGTCTGGCAGCAGGAAATGGGCTAGCCAGGTGGTTGGTTCAGATGGAGTGGAAGAGTCTGGCAGCGGGAGCTGGGCTAGCCAGGTGGTTGGTTCAGATGGAGTGGAAGAGTCTGGCAGCAGGAAATGGGCTAGCCAGGTGGTTGGTTCAGATGGAGTGGAAGAGTCTGGCAGCAGGAAATGGGCTAGCTAGGTGGTTGGTTCAGATGGAGTGGAAGAGTCTGGCACGAGAGCTGGGCTAGCCAGGTGGTTGGTTCAGATGGAATGGAAGGGTCTGGGAGTGGGAGCTGGGCTAGCCAGGTGTTGGTTCAGATGGAGTGGAAGAGTCTGGCAGCAGGAAATGGGCTAGCTAGGTGGTTGGTTCAGATGGAGTGGAAGAGTCTGGCACGAGAGCTGGGCTAGCCAGGTGGTTGGTTCAGATGGAATGGAAGGGTCTGGCAGCGGGAGCTGGGCTAGCCAGGTGTTGGTTCAGATGGAGTGGAAGAGTCTGGCAGCAGGAAATGGGCTAGCTAGGTGGTTGGTTCAGATGGAGTGGAAGAGTCTGGCAGCGGGAGCTGGGCTAGCCAGGTGGTTGGTTCAGATGGAGTGGAAGAGTCTGGCAGCGGGAGCTGGGCTAGCCAGGTGGTTGGTTCAGTAGGAGTGGAAGGGTCTGGCAGCGGGAGCTGGGCTAGCCAGGTGGTTGGTTCAGATGGAGTGGAAGAGTCTGGCAGCAGGAAATGGGCTAGCCAGGTGGTTGGTTCAGATGGAGTGGAAGAGTCTGGCAGCGGGAGCTGGGCTATCCAGATGATTGGTTCAGATGGAGTGGAAGGGTCTGACAGCGGGAGCTGGTCTAGCCAGGTGGTTGGTTCAGATGGAGTGGAAGGGTCTGGCAGCGGGAGCTGGGCTAGCCAGGTGGTTGCTTCAGATGGAGTGGAAGGGTCTGGCAGCAGGAGATGGGCTAGCTAGGTGGTTGGTTGAGGTGGAGTGGAAGAGTCTGGCAGCGGGAGCTTGGCTAGCCAGGTGGTTGGTTCAGATGGAGTGGAAGAGTCTGGCAGTGAGAGCTGGGCTAGCCAGGTGGTTGATTCAGATGGAGTGGAAGGGCCTGGCAGCGAGAGCTGGGCTAGCCAGGTGGTTGGTTCAGATGGAGTGGAAGGGTCTGGCAGCTGGAGCTGGGCTAGCCAGGTGGTTGGTTCAGATGGAGTGGAAGAGTCTGGCAGCGGGAGCTGGGCTATCCAGATGATTGGTTCAGATGGAGTGGAAGGGTCTGACAGCGGGAGCTGGTCTAGCCAGGTGGTTGGTTCAGATGGAGTGGAAGGGTCTGTCAGCGAGAGCTGGGCTAGCTAGGTGGTTGGTTCAGATGGAGTGGAAGGGTCTGGCAGTGGGAGCTGGGCTAGCCAGGTGGTTGGTTCAGATGGAGTGGAAGGGTCTGGCAGCTGGAGCTGGGCTAGCCAGGTGGTTGGTTCAGATGGAGTGGAAGAGTCTGGCAGCGGGAGCTGGGCTATCCAGATGATTGGTTCAGATGGAGTGGAAGAGTCTGGCAGCGGGAGCTGGGCTATCCAGATGATTGGTTCAGATGGAGAGGAAGGGTCTGACAGCGGGAGCTGGGCTAGCCAGGTGGTTGGTTCAGATGGAGTGGAAGGATCTGGCAGTGAGAGCTGGGCTAGCTAGGTGGTTGGTTCAGATGGAGTGGAAGGGTCTGGCAGAGGGAGCTGGGCTAGCCAGGTGGTTGGTTCAGATGGAGTGGAAGGGTCTGGCAGCGGGAGCTGGGCTAGCCAGGTGGTTGGTTCAGATGGAGTGGAAGGGTCTGGCAACAAAGGCTGGGCTAGCTAGGTGGTTGGTTCAGATGGAGTGGAAGAGTCTGGCAGCGGGAGCTGGGCTATCCAGATGATTGGTTCAGATGGAGTGGAAGAGTCTGGCAGCGGGAGCTGGGCTATCCAGATGATTGGTTCAGATGGAGAGGAAGGGTCTGACAGCGGGAGCTGGGCTAGCCAGGTGGTTGGTTCAGATGGAGTGGAAGGATCTGGCAGTGAGAGCTGGGCTAGCCAGGTGGTTGGTTCAGATGGAGTGGAAGGGTCTGGCAGAGGGAGCTGGGCTAGCCAGGTGGTTGGTTCAGATGGAGTGGAAGGGTCTGGCAGCGGGAGGTGGGCTAGCCAGGTGGTTGGTTCAGATGGAGTGGAAGAGTCTGACAGCGAGAGATGGGGTAGCTAGGTGGTTGGTTCAGATGGAGTGGAAGGATCTGGCAGCGAGAGATGGGGTAGCTAGGTGGTTGGTTCAGATGGAGTGGAAGGGTCTGGGAGTGGGAGCTGGGCTAGCCAGGTGGTTGGTTCAGATGGAGTGGAAGAGTCTGGCAGTGAGAGCTGGGCTAGCTAGGTGGTTGGTTCAGATGGAGTGGAAGGGTCTGACAGCGGGAGCTGGGTTAGCCAGGTGGTTGGTTCAGATGGAGTGGAAGAGTCTGGCAGCGGGAGCTGGGCTATCCAGATGATTGGTTCAGATGGAGTGGAAGGGTCTGACAGCGGGAGCTGGGCTAGCCAGGTGGTTGGTTCAGGTGGAGTGGAAGAGTCTGGCAGTGGGAGCTGGGTTTGCTAGGTGGTTGGTTCAGGTGGAGTAGCATCTTGTCATCATCTTAGTTGCCTCTCAGGAAATACAGAAATCTACACCCTGTAATCCATGTACTAAACGATTGGAAAGCTAACACACAAAGACAAATAAAGCAAACAAGTTCACATTAAGAAAGAGTTTTTGTAGCTCATTCAGAAAGAATATCAGGCCAACCTGCAACAGACAAGACATACCAGGGAACTAACAACAACTTCACTTGGTAGGCAGTGTTGCAGATGTAGCAGGGCGTGGAGTCATCCCACAGATGACATCCTTACCTTGTCAGCTTGCTGACAGGGTTAACCTCTTTGGTCATGTGGACAAGGCGTCCGACCTCAGATCAGAAGGTCCGTGGTTCGAATCCCATCACGGGACTCGGAAATTTTATGGCCGCAACATTGGCGCCCAACGTGGGGTTGAGCATGTTCATATTAAATTTGAGCAAAATAAGCCTCAGTACCCTACTTTGCAGCCCAGGACGTGCCTTCTGTTGACGGGGAAGTATGTAGCAGGGCGTGGAGTCATCCCCCAGAAGACTTCCTTACCTTGTCAGCTTGCTGACGGGGTTAACCTCTTTGGTCATGTGGACAAGGTGTCCGACCTAGGATCAGAAGGTCTGTG
Organism: Haliotis rufescens; assembly: GCF_023055435.1. Lineage (NCBI taxonomy): Eukaryota > Metazoa > Mollusca > Gastropoda > Lepetellida > Haliotidae > Haliotis > Haliotis rufescens. The sequence continues at coordinate 35,171,636 of NW_025964372.1, read as the reverse complement.
GTTCAAATCCCATCACGGGACTCGGAAATTTTATGGATGCTACACAGACATAAAATATATTTTCCACAGAGGACAGGAATGGCTACTTGAAAATCTTACCAGTCCTTGTCAAATGTTGTCAGTTCCAATTTTATGTCTGTTACTTGAATTAGGGTTGTTTCTGTTCACAACAGACATCATGGAGATACGTATTACTAATTCACAGAAAAAATACGACCTCCATGGGTTATACCAACACTTAGTCAATGAAAACATGTCTTTAAAATAATAAAAATATTTTCTCAAAAGAACCTTTCCTCTTCTGCTGTTGAATTAAGCAAACTAGACTTGGTTAGTTTGATCTAGACTTGCCTAGGCATTTAGTAAAAAAATACCTAAAAATATAAATGCCACAGTCTTGGTGCAGGACTATGGACAGGAAGACTTTGTATTTCACGCGTCCTTCATGAAATTAACCTGTCATGGACGGTGGTACGGTCTAGTATTTGCAACTCTGTGGTATACATATTTTCCAGACTGTTGAAACCAACAAGCTGGAGCTGACAAACCAAGCATCATAATGGGGTAAATCTTGGATTCCAATGCATAATCCATGGTCCATGCTCATGACTAGACTAACATTTAGTCTATGAAATCTTATTTTACACAATACCTTTCTCGACTCTATAAAGAAAAATAATAATTTTCCCAATGCTGATTTCTTAGTGGAATAGAGCTAGCTAGAGCTGGCTAGATTTGCTTTTGTATACGTTTCTAGATTATTTTTTTTTCAAAAAATAAATATATACCAGTCATGGTGCAGGACTAGGTCATGACTAAATTGCCTTGACCAGCGAGTCCACTTCAGGGACAGAGCCGGGATGTTTTATAAAAAGGTTGGGGTGGGTGGGGAGGGGGTGTTTGTGTGTCCCACTTCCACTTTGGCCATTTCTACCTTCAGTAGGGGAGGGTCCATGCAAAAAATCACAAACATGATACAAAAACATTAATTTTACTTTAACAGCCAAATCAACATTTTATCCTGGTCAGTAACATTTGAAGGTGGTGGTGGATGGGATGTTGGGCGTTACATTTAAAAAAGGGGGGTGGCCATGCCCAGAACTCCCCCACCCCAATGGATCTGCCACAGTACCTCAGATAAACAGCATCTCACCATGGTGTCATGTGTCCACATACCGCAGATTTGTTTGACTTAGATTCGAAATGTGCATAGCTGAAGTCCAAACACAGGATGCATCTGACAGCCATAACTGTTTGCTATAAAGCTGCGGATGTGGCTATAATATCCTCAGCATAGGCGGAGGAAGTTCCAATCCTGGACAACACATGGAATTCAAAGTGGCCATGCCACGTCTCGGATACTCAATACTTCAAATGTCGAAATCAAGAGATAACTAATAATAAACCCCTTTGACAAGAAAAACAATAATTACCTAACGTTAACAGCATGGCTGAACCACATATAAACTGCACGTTTCATGATCAACCCTGCCTGATGGGAAATCGGACTGTCTCACCAAAGACTTAATGTATTTGCATTGTCCCACACACTATCTGGAGCATCAAATTCCAAAACACACACTGAACACCTCATTAGATGTTTCAAAAGAAATCAAAGTTCATATCAAAAGTTAATGAAAATTAGGGCTTACTTAATTTAGCAGACAAAACCAAAATGAACTACAAAAAGTTTCCATGAAAGATGAAAAAGGGATCCTTTGCTACAAGATCCAATTAAATCCAGCTATTACATGTGAGATTCAAACAATCCAAATCGTTTTCAGCCATTTTATATGACAAAGAAAAAACAGGACAATGTCATGAATGCTAAAAGATTTTCTTTGAAATATTAGTCACAGATGAATGATAAATATTTCCACTGCTTCGTCAGACACCATGTCGACGCTAACTTGGCCTTTTTGTCAATAGATTGTCACATCAAAGACAGGAAAACCTTAAAAATATTATTAATGATTTAACAATAGTCAACACGTTAAAAACAGTTATGTTCATATTCAGAGTCATGCCAACATGAGCGACTGCATATTAAAATCATAATTCATATTTTGGCAAACACTTCATTTTGATATATGATTTAAACATCTCCTGGGATCGATATTTCATAACACCATGATATAACTAAAAGAATCTTCAAAGCGGCAATAAACTCAATTCACTCACAGTATTTCATAAATCAATGGTGCTGGTATAACTTGATGGAAAACCCTCTGACCAAGGGTTCTTTATTACAATAAAAAGGCTGAGACGAATACAAAATAATTATAACTGTTAAATAAACAGACATAAGATTATCAACTGATACCTTTTGTGTATACTGTTATACACAAACGCACGCATATTATCTGTTAATATTCACAATTTGTGAAATATGGATTATTTTCGTCATTTTTCATTTGCTTGTCAAGAAGGTGACTTAATTGGCCTCCGGGTGTGTGCAAGACCATGCAAGCATTGTTACAGCCAAATCTATTGGAGGACGAACTAGGTCAAACATGGACAATGTGACCTGGAACATGTCATCATGATCTACACCTCTGACGTCTGCCCACCATTAAGAAAGGGCACGTTGAGCTCATCGAAGTTATTGTAGTGAGGGGCTGGATGAGGAATGTTTTCCTGCGTTGGAAATATTAATCTTTATCATGGCGGCCTGAAAATAATCCAATCCGCATCAGACGAACCAACAGTGGATAGCATGAACAAAGAACCATGGTGGATGATGACAATGGCACAGCACTATCACTCACCGGAGTGTGAGACAGATAATTAACATAAGCTGCTGTCAGAAGAAATTCTAATATTTTCTGCACAAATGCTGCAGACAAACTTACTGACAAACAGCAAACAACTACTACAATAAACCACAATATGTGATGCTGTAGAATATTGTTGCAACACATGACAGTGACACTATGTCTCAGACGTGTTAAGAGCAAAAAACAAATTTTGTTTGTTTGTTGTTTAGCGCTGCACTCAGCAGTATTCCAGCTATATGACAGCGGTCTGTAAGTACCGTATTTTCTTGAGTATAGTGCGCACCCATGTATAATGCGCACCCCCCTCTAGCGGGTTCAATATTTTGGAAAAAAAGAAATTTGAATATTCTGTGCAGAAAAAATTTACACCGTACCCTTTCAGCGAAGTCCGGCAAATTTCGTCAATACAAATTCGAAATTTGAGATAAAAAATCACCAGACATGTTTATTTAACGTTTAAATAGTATTTATTGTTCTGCTAGGAATTGTTTTATATCTAGGGATTAGGATTACCTTGTGTATTTTCTCGTAAACTAAGCCGGAAACAGCAATCAGCTGTACACACGTTGTCTTGGAATCGACCGGTGATTCGGTCAAGACACACCAAATGATATAACTTTATGGGATTTTCAATGCAAGGATCGGCAACAATTGTATCTGAAACTATTTTTTTTATCAGGAATAATATATTCCATTATTTTCTTAATTATATGCAGCCTTTACTAAATATATTTAAAATAATAATAACCCTAAGCAAAGCAGCTGATCGCTATTCCCGGGTATTATTTTTTACATGGAACCAGTCTGACCAGTCACCCTCAAGTCTCAAGAGCACGTGATCGCGTGATCGCCAGAATTTCATGTTGACATAGAATCGTCCAACAAAAACAAATATCACTTTTAACGAGTCAAAGTATGTCATTTATGATATATGTATCCATTCTCTGTCAACTAAAGTTCGTTTCAAGGCGTCAGTAGGGGTATTCTGACCGTGGTTGCTGTTAATAACGGTGAGTTGTGCGATCTTCCGATCGCTTCACACACGATTTCGCCAAAATTAATAAAAATAATATTATAAGGAATTTTGAATAAAATTAATGAAATAAGTTACAAACATAAGTCCAGATATACAAAGAACACTTTTTATAGCCAGACAGTGTAATTACATGATTATTTTGCGTACTTCAGTATGGATTTGTTGACATGGTATTTCCGGTGTTTCGTGCTTGCGGTAATGTCTTTCCATGGGGGAAAAAAACATCCAAACTCATAATTCGTGTATAATGCGCACCCCCTTCTACACAGCTGTGTTTTTTCGAAAAAAAGTGCGCACTATACTCAAGAAAATACGGTAATCGAGTCTGGACCCGACAATCCAGTGATTGACAACATGAGCATCGATCCACGCAATTGGGATACAATGACATGTATCAACCAAGTCAGCGAGACTGATCACCTGATCCCGTTAGTCGCCTCTTACAACAAGCATATTTGCTATTACGACAAGCATGGGTTGCTGAAGACCTATTCTACCCAGGATCTTCACAGACAGGCTCCTCAGGTAGTCGAGAATCATAACTAGAATAATCTGGCCGTCATATGGCTGGAATATTGATGACATAGGTCATAACTAGACATAACTAGAATGATCTGGCCGTCATATGGCTGGAATATTGATGACATAGGTCATAACTAGACATAACTAGAATGATCTGGCCTTCATATGACTGCAGCGTTAAACAAGTATTTGTCACAAAGTGACGAAATGTCCCCCGCCTGTATATACACCAAAGTACCAAATATGAAGACAATCCAGCGATTAGTTCTTGAGATATCGCGGCAATACCGTTTTCCAACTCCAAAAGCAGATTTGCCTGCTGTGACCTTGAAAATGCTGTCAAGGTCACCAAAACCGACTGGTGTCTGAGGTGTCTGTATATACACCATAGTTCCAAATATGAAGACAATCCAGCGATTAGTTCTTGAGATATCGCGGCAACACCGTTTTCCAACTCCAAAAGCAGATTTGCCTGCTTTGACCTTGAAAATTAGGTCAAGGTCACCAAAACCGACTGGTGTCTGCGGTGTCTATATATACACCATAGTTCCAAATATGAAGACAATCCAGCGATTAGTTCTTGAGATATCGCGGCAACACCGTTTTCCAACTCCAAAAGCAGATTTGCCTGCTGTGACCTTGCAAATGGGGTCAAGGTCACCAAAACCGACTGGTGTCTGCGGAGTCTGTATATACACCATAGTTCCAAATATGAAGACAATCCAGTGTTTAGTTCTTGAGATATCGCGGCAACACCGTTTTCCAACTCCAAAAGCAGTTTTGCCTGCGGTGACCTTGAAAATTAGGTCAAGGTCACCAAAACCGACTGGTGTCTGCGGTGTCTGTATATACACCATAGTTCCAAATATGAAGACAATCCAGCGATTAGTTCTTGAGATATCGCGGCAACACCGTTTTCCAACTCCAAAAGCAGATTTGCCTGCTTTGACCTTGAAAATGAGGTCAAGGTCACCAAAACCGACTGGTGTCTGCGGTGTCTATATATACACCATAGTTCCAAATATGAAGACAATCCAGCGATTAGTTCTTGAGATATCGCGGCAATACCGTTTTCCAACTCCAAAAGCAGATTTGCCTGCTGTGACCTTGAAAATGGGGTCAAGGTCACCAAAACCGACTGGTGTCTGCGGAGTCTGTATATACACCATAGTTCCAAATATGAAGACAATCCAGTGTTTAGTTCTTGAGATATCGCGGCAACACCGTTTTCCAACTCCAAAAGCAGATTTGCCTGCTTTGACCTTGAAAATGAGGTCAAGGTCACCAAAACCGACTGGTGTATGCGGTGTCTGTATATACACCATAGTTCCAAATATGAAGACAATCCAGCGATTAGTTCTTGAGATATCGCGGCAACACCGTTTTCCAACTCCAAAAGCAGATTTGCCTGCTGTGACCTTGAAAATGGGGGTCAAGGTCACCAAAACCGACTGGTGTCTGCGGAGTCTGTATATACACCATAGTTCCAAATATGAAGACAATCCAGTGTTTAGTTCTTGAGATATCGCGGCAACACCGTTTTCCAACTCCAAAAGCAGTTTTGCCTGCGGTGACCTTGAAAATTAGGTCAAGGTCACCAAAACCGACTGGTGTCTGCGGTGTCTGTATATACACCGTAGTTCCAAATATGAAGACAATCCAGCGATTAGTTCTTGAGATATCGCGGCAACACCGTTTTCCAACTCCAAAAGCAGATTTGCCTGCTTTGACCTTGAAAATGAGGTCAAGGTCACCAAAACCGACTGGTGTCTGCGGTGTCTATATATACACTATAGTTCCAAATATGAAGACAATCCAGCGATTAGTTCTTGAGATATCGCGGCAACACCGTTTTCCAACTCCAAAAGCAGATTTGCCTGCTGTGACCTTGCAAATGGGGTCAAGGTCACCAAAACCGACTGGTGTCTGCGGAGTCTGTATATACACCATAGTTACAAATATGAAGACAATCCAGTGTTTAGTTCTTGAGATATCGCGGCAACAAACAGGTGGGACGTACGGACATACAGACGTACGGATGGACGGACGTACAGACGTACGTACGGACGGTCGTGAATACTATATCTAAAAACAAATAGACATACTGATCCTTATTTGTGGAGGAACAAATAAACCACATTTGAGCAGATACTCTGAATAAATGTGGTATATAAATGTAAAACATAATAAAAATAAATATTAAAAAAATATGTGATTGGTGAGTGAGTGAGTGATTATATACAAATGGCAACTCTCTTCAGATGATCTAATCATGCCTTACTCATACTTTCATCAAGAAATAAACTCTTGGAAAACATGTAAATAATTTGGTATAAGTAGTGTCTGTGTCTGCTCGATCCAGTACCAAATGGCATCAAGTCATGCCAGCGATTCCACTGTATAAACACCAGCCTGTATGTCTCTCAAGCAACCATGAAAGAATCTATCTGTCTGACCAGTTTCTAGACAATCCCACATTAGTACATGCTATAATTATGTTGTCTCACTGAATAAAGCTGACAATATCTTGCAACCCGGGCAAAGCATGCACCATTTCACTATTTCAGTAACAAGAGCTCTACCGTCAATAATCCGCTCCAGTACTGCCTGCAAGATCCTGGCCATGCACACAAGAAACATCAGTCATTTCCAGAGGAAGATTGCGAAGGAGGTCTGTGTGTCTACATAGATGACTATTGTACACAAGAAAATAAGGTGTTTAATGTGAGAACACTTCAGTGCCGATATACCTGATCGGAAGATCTCAGCAACGTTTTCCATGTTCCGGGTTATCATACAATTTCAGCAACAAGAGCCCCACTGTTCCAGGTTATCATATGAGAAAATCACACACAACATTGATTACTGCGTAAAAGAAATGCTTACAAAATTGGAAATATGAATAAAGCTGTCAATACTCTTCTTTTAGTAACTATTATTGGAAATGTTTCAGTTTCCTTGACATTTAGTTCTCAACCTATTGGTCTACATCACAGTACTTTTGTTCTACAATTGTTCTACTGAAAGACTACTTTTATTCTATAGAAACAGCACTATTGGCCTACATCACAGTACTTTTGTTCTAGTGAAAAAGTAAATACTGCTTACCAACTGCAATTGTTCCACTGAAGTCGTTCTATTGTTCTACTGAAGTTGTATTGTTCTACTGAAGTCGTTCTATTGTTCTACTGAAGTCCTATTGTTCTACTGGAGTCCTTTTGTTCTACAGGAGTCCTTTTGTTCTACTGAAGTCCTTTTGTTCTACAGGAGTCCTATTGTTCTACTGAAGTTCCATTGTTCTACTCCAGGACTGCCATTGTTCTACTGAAGCCCATCTATTGTTCTGCTGAAGTTCTATTGTTCTACTCAAGTCATGCTATTGTTTCCCTGAAGTCCTACTGTTCTACTGAAACACTTCTATTGTCCTACAAAAGACCTGCTATTGTGTAACTGAGGTTCTTCTATTGTTCTACAGAAGCCCATGTAAAGTTCACTGAAGTCCTATCGTTCTACTCAAGTAATGCTATTGTTCTACTGAAGTCCTATTGTCCTACTGAAGCCTGTATAGTGGTCTACTGAGGTCCTATACCTTTGTCCTACAGAAGCCCATCTATTGTTCTGAAGTCCTATTGTTCTACTTAAGTCCTATTGTCCTACTGAAGCCTATATAGTGGTCTACTGAAGTCCTATCTTTGTCCTATCTTTGTCCTACTTTTGTCCTACAGTAGCCCATCTATTGTTCTACTCAAGTCATGCTATCGTTGTACTGAAGCCTTTCTATTGTTGTATTGAAGTACAGCAATTGTTCTACTGACAACCTGTTTTTGTTCTACTTGTGTATTGTTGAATTTTGAGTACAGCTAGCATGGCATATTATGAAACCAAAACCTATCTAGATTATGAAAAAGAAAGTAAAGCCAGATCTATTTAATCAGCATCAAGACAAAACCAAGAAGAGAGAATTGTTTTCAGAGATACACGATTTCATAGGGATTATATTTTATTCTAGTTTGTCTACTGTTGGTCATCTGAGACCTATTTTCTGCAAGGAGAAGGAACTCTAATATTTTTATTAATAAAAACGATTTCCTACTTTTGGTATCACCCTTTTTGGCAAATTGTGCAATTTCAGCTGCATCATGTGTTTGATTTTTTGGGGTAGTTTTTGGTTGATTTTTCTATATTAAATTAAGATGCTGATAATGAGGCTCTTTACAGATCTAAGAAGCTTCTCAGAAACAAATTGGCTCAGAGACCTGCAGTTGGTTTACACGAAACTTAAAAATATTTTTAAAAATACAGCTTTATCACTGAAATTGACAATGTTAAATATCCACTGATATGTTGACAAATATGGAAAATGCATGTTTTCGATCTTTCAGTTTAAAAAGATATAATTACAAGATATCAGTTTTGGTGACTTTCTAAAGAAAGTGGGGTGGTCGGGCAGCCGAAGACATGGGTACAATGTGTGAAGCCCATTTCTGGTGTCCCCTGATGTGATATTGCTGGAATATTGCTAAAACTGGTGTAAAACCATACTCATTCACTCACTGTAAGGAAACTGACCAGGAATGAGAAGCAGTGGTGTGCACCCTGACCATGCTGAGAGCCTCTGTCCCCTCCACCGGACCAAGTAGTTCACTAAATCTGTGCCAGGATGGTAATGACATCCAACAGCTGACAGCATGTGTTAATATCTTTTTCTCATTTCTTTCATTAGCAAGATTAAATTCTGTATTTTTCTAAAAATCCAGTGGGTGGAAATCTGATAAAGATTATCACCACAGAATTTTGACAAAACCTCGTCAGTTACATGTTTTGCCTCAGGCTTCACATCTGCGACTCGTGTAGTGACATCACAATTACAGGGGCCATCTCAAAACATAATTGCATCAAAATTACCTCAAGTTGTTAATGTCTTGAGGGTTTCATCATTTCCAATTTTACTTTCATTGTTGATGTACACTGACCATGAATAATGTCTAACTAAAATGATGAAACTAGGTAACAGGGAATAGGATCTAAGAGACCAACTATTTCATATTCAAGGTGTGCCGGCCCAGGGATTTTTTTAAAAAATTACTTTCAGAAAAAAATGGAAATATGTTATTTGTCCTCAGGTTTAAAGCTTAAATGAACAATTGTTTACACTGAACACACTCTATGCCCTCAAAATATGATGGGTTGAGAAAAAATAAAATATTTCGGATTCTCAATTGTATGTATCTAAGAAGTGACAAAACAATAGCCTGTCTCCAACAAGCCTCCCAGGACTCTCTCCATCACCCCCCCCCCCCCCACCCCTCCCAAATATTAAATGATTAGTCCTGAAGACATTTGTGGTAGATTAATAGAGAGTGCACCAAACTAATTATTATCCATAAGAAAATCTTGACAAGGGTATTGATTGTCATTGTGATATTCTTCAACCATATTTACACTTAGGTCTTAATCTTTCAGTTCATAGAAAACAATGTGCAAAAATAACATAGACTGACAATACTTTGACAGTTCTTCAGACATGATACAAGGTCCCTGTCATGAATGACTCATTTAAAACATCTCATAAAGAAACAACTTGAAATTGAAACTATAATTTCTTCCTTGTAACATCATCTCGTCTTTCTTTGAACTGTAAAAGGTTGCTTAAAGTATTTGAAAGTCCCTCCTTAAAACTCAAACAACCCTCCTTCACATTGTTTCATTTTGAAACATTTTCAAAGAAAAGGAAATATTTGAGAAACCAATTTATTCCTCAATTCAAAATTTCAAATCTCCCACTGTCTGATTCTAAGAGCAAGTGATTTAACAAACTAATAGAATGAACTTTCAACCATGAAATTAATGAATGAAAGTAATAGTTTTATTCTCAAGGGTTACACATCTTCTTTGAAGGTCACTGGAGGGCACCAAGTGCCATGGTGACCAGAAGACCTCTGCCTCGACCTATCTCAGACACCCCAGCCATCACCTCATGTCGAGCAACCTCTTGAGAACGGACCATGGCTTCACTGATGAAGACTGTAATGAGCTGTAATTAATTGCTATCAGCTGATCCAGGGCTTGGCTAGTGTCATTCATAAAGAATACAACTCCTTATGACAGAAAAACATTTGAGTATTAAATTTTAAGGAGGGCTGAAGTGGGTTTGGAAGCTTAACAGGGTATCCTGCGTGTTTGCGGACTGTCAATAGAGACAGATACTGTGACAATTTTGACAATGCAACTCAACACCGTATGCTAAATTTACAAGGATTTTGTTATCAATTCAAAGACATCTTGAAGTTGAGTTGGAGACAAAGGGTGAATTAGCTCATTGAGATTATGTTTTATTTACCACCTAAACACTATACAGATAAGACACTGAGTGGGTGTAAATACATCCTTATAGTTTGAGTGATTGATTGTTGTTTGACACACAATCACCTATATTCCAGCTGTATCACAGCAGCATGGAAGTAAACACATCTGGACCAGACAAACTAGTGGTTGATAGCTAGAGCAATGTCCCAGAGGGTACGATGACACACAATTGCGCACAACCAAATCAATCAGCATAATCAGTTTGTTTGTTGTTTAACGCAGCACTCAGCAATATTCCAGCTATAAATGTAAATAATCGAGTCTGGACCAGACAATCCAGTGATTGATATCATGAGCATCAATCTACACAATTGGGATACGATGACATGCATCAAGCAAGTCAGCAAGCCTGACCACCTGGTCCCGTTTGAGTGAGTAAGTGAGTGAGTATGGTTTTACGCCGCTTTTAGCAATATTCCAGCAATATCACGGCGGGGGACACCAGAAATGGGCTTCACACATTGTACCCATGTCGGGAATCGAACCCGGGTCTTCGGAGTGACTAGCGAACGTTTTAACCACTAGGCTACCCGACCGCCCCGGTCCCGTTAGTTGCCTCTTACGACAAGCATGGGTTGCTGAAGCACGATTATAACCCAGATATTCACAGGTTGTAAATGGACAGGAATGATTCAGAAGTATCTTTATTATATTCATTTTAGGGCGGTCGTGTAGCCTAGTGGTAAAAGCGTTCGCTCGTCATGCCAAAGACCCGGGTACAATGTGTGAAGCCCATTTCTGGTTCCCCGCCGTGATATTGCTTGAATATTGCTAAAAGCGGCGTACAACCATACTCACTCCCCTATCATTTTACTCATTACACAGTGTCACAATTAACACCATGAAAATATAACAATGTTATAAATATGTACACAGCATGTAAGAGAAAGTTTATTGCCAATTCAAATCAACAAAGGATGGAATCTAACTAACTGTCATGTTCTGAATGAAGCTGGTATACATCCAGCACTGTATTTGAAGACATTTCCAGCACTGTGTTTGCGGCCATATCCAACACTTTGTTAATCCCTACAGAAAACGTTTGATGAATGAGCCAGAGCATACAGAATTTGATAGCATCTATCCCGCAAGGCAAACCATACAATTCTGTCTACATGTGATTCGAAGAGTAGGAATTAAGATATAAAATATCCTATTATTAGCCTCCAGAGGTGGCGATTTCAAAATCCGATGTCTGGCAGAGTCTTTCAATTACAATGAGCCAATCTGTACACAATGGTCAGGATCAGAAGAACCTAAACAGGAATTTTCTTTGTGGATATATTCTTAGCTGACTGTAAGATCACTGATGATGGATTGGTTGGTTGGTTGGTTGGTTGGTTGTTTAACGCCACACTCAGCAATAGTCCAGCTATTTGACAATGGTCTGTAAATAATCAAGTCTGGACCAGACAATCCAGTGATTGACATCATGAGCATCAATCCACGCAATTCGGATTGATGACATGCATCAACTAGGTCAGCGAGCCTGACCACCCGATCCGGTTAGTCGCCTCTTACGACAAGCATAGTCGCCTTTTACGGCAAGCATGGGTTGCTGAAGACCTATTCTACGCCGGATCTTCACGGGTCACTGATGATGGAAGTGTAGTATAAATACTGAGCTGTGGGAGGGTTTGTCTGTGTTTCCTCTTTGAACGGCACTCAGCAATATTCCAACTTCATGACAGATCCCTGGAAATAATCATGTCCAGGCTAGACAATCCAGTGACGGATACTATGAGCAACGATCCATGCCGTCAGGGTATGATGACACTCAAGCAACCAAGTCACAGAGTCTGACCACCAATTTTATTGGATTGCAAAGGTCAACGATAAACTCAATAAGGTAACGCAAGAAATAAGCATTCTCCCACAAACATTATATTTGCAAAATTCTTTAATATATTTTTTATATATTTTGAAGAAAATCAATTATTGATGCTTTAACTTTACTCTGCCAGTTATTTGCAACATATAATTTACAATCTTGATTATTAGTTCTCACAATTAAAACAGCCAAACTAGTTAATGCAGCCACACATGATAATTATTTGGGTACATTTACATTTTGCCATAAGGACACAGCATATCATGTCCAGTAATCCAACGGCAGTATTATTTCTTACAATTTCAAATTGGCCTGGCCACCAAATTGTGTATTTTATTAACACAAAAAGCAAAAGGCATTTGTATATTTCTCATAACCAGATTATCTCCAGTGTCACATAATTATTAGCATACTAGATAAGCCTAAATGATTTACTCCAACACAACACTGTGATGTATGGAAGATAGCCCCCTTCCCACACCGGGAGGCTAAAAGCTTATGCTATCTTTATACACGCTATGATAAAGCACAGATGCAAATCAACATTTCAACAGGGGAGCAATTTAAGTTATGAGGATCCATTTAACATGCTCAAAATAGACCATGGTACAAAGATTAACATCCTTTATGTTGTTCAAAGGTTCAAGACAGCACTAAAAATAGAGTGCCCTGAATCTCCACACCCTAAAACATCACAACATGTTACAGGATTTCCTTTCTGCTTTATCACAAAGAAAAGTATATACTGGCTCCGTGGAAACACATTTTATCAAACTGATAAACATCAACCTTCCAATCTCCACTAATTGAATAAATTCTAGGTTAATGCATGAGAATGAATTGTTTTTACTTGTTCAACTTTCACATGTTAAAGGTAAGATAGTTTGATACAAGGTTGGTCTCAACTACAGTACTGTTAACACATAATGCCATTTAGAAAGAGGTCAAATGTAACAAATGTTATATTTGGGATAACACTTTCTTAACAAAGTACAAGAATCTGTACTTTACTGAGAAAGAGTTATCTCAAATATAACATTTGTTCATAGCTTTCAGCCATGGGAGCTGTCAGAGGAGTTTACACTTGTCAGAGGGGTACACAAAGTACGTGATCTAGACAACCAGTTGTCAGACTTTCATTTTGTGGAAGCCTCAGTGGCTGAGTGGGTTAGATCGATGACTTTGTGTGCTGGCGATTAGGTGCCTCACTCTGGCAGTGTGGGTAGAATCCCGGATGGGACTCAACTCGAAAAAATTACGAGAATATGTACTTTACTAAGAAAGTGTTATCCCAAATATAACATTTGTTACAACAGTACTGTGTTAACACCACTTTGAACCAGTGATGGATAGACTGAGCGCTAACCAGCTGGCCTAGACATTGGTGTTTGTTGTTTAACACTGCACTCAGCAATATTACAGCTATATGACGGCAGTATATAAATAATCAAATCTGGACCAGACAATCCAGTGATTGATATCATGAGCATTGATCCAGGCAATTGGGATCGACGATCAACCAAGTCAGCGAGCCTGACCAACCGATCTCATTAGTCGCCTCTTACAACAATCAAAGTCGCCTACCTCGACACTGACCCATGTTGTACTGATGGGGACAGGACTCCTTCTCCCTTTAACCAGTGGCGGAAAATGTGATCACTGACCCACACCATCTAGGTGAGATGACAAACCACTGTTGTCTATATATAATACATTTCTACCACAAAAAGCATGTTAGTACTAATGTCAGAACCCGACTCAGTAACCAGCGGCCAGAAGTGTGAATGACCATCTATGGCATCAGGCATGACTTACAAACAACCAGATAACATTTAACAACAGATCTTCCATGCATCATCCTTTCATATATCATCCTTCCATATACTATCCTTCCATGTATCATCCTTCCATAGATCATACTTCCATAGATCATCCTTCCATGTATCATCCTTCCATGTATCATCCCTCCATGTATCATCCTTCCATGTACCATCCTTCCATGTATCATCCTTTCATATTTCATCCTTCCATGTATCATCCTTCCATGTTTCATCCTTCCATGTATCATTCTTCCATGTACCATCCTTCCATATACCATCCTTCCATGTATCATCCATGTACCATCCTTCCATGTATCATCCTTCCATATACCATCCTTCCATGTATCATCCTTTCATATTTCATCCTTCCATAGATCATACTTCCATAGATCATCCTTCCATGTATCATCCTTCCATGTATCATCCCTCCATGTATCATCCTTCCATGTACCATCCTTCCATGTATCATCCCTCCATGTACCATCCTTCCATGTATCATCCTTTCATATTTCATCCTTCCATGTATCATTCATATTTCATCCTTCCATGTATCATCCTTTCATATTTCATCCTTCCATGTATCATCCTTCCATGTACCATCCTTTCATGTACCATCCTTCCATGTATCATCCTTCCATATACCATCCTTCCATGTATCATCCTTCCATATACCATCCTTCCATGTATCATCCTTTCATATTTCATCCTTCCATAGATCATACTTCCATAGATCATCCTTCCATGTATCATCCTTCCATGTATCATCCCTCCATGTATCATCCTTCCATGTACCATCCTTCCATGTATCATCCTTTCATATTTCATCCTTCCATGTATCATCCTTCCATGTTTCATCCTTCCATGTATCATTCTTCCATGTACCATCCTTCCATATACCATCCTTCCATGTATCATCCATGTACCATCCTTCCATGTATCATCCTTCCATATACCATCCTTCCATGTATCATCCTTTCATATTTCATCCTTCCATAGATCATACTTCCATAGATCATCCTTCCATGTATCATCCTTCCATGTATCATCCCTCCATGTATCATCCTTCCATGTACCATCCTTCCATGTATCATCCCTCCATGTACCATCCTTCCATGTATCATCCTTTCATATTTCATCCTTCCATGTATCATTCATATTTCATCCTTCCATGTATCATCCTTTCATATTTCATCCTTCCATGTATCATCCTTCCATGTACCATCCTTTCATGTACCATCCTTCCATGTATCATCCTTCCATATACCATCCTTCCATGTATCATCCTTCCATATACCATCCTTCCATGTATCATCCTTTCATATTTCATCCTTCCATAGATCATACTTCCATAGATCAGCCTTCCATGTATCATCCTTCCATGTATCATCCCTCCATGTATCATCCTTCCATGTACCATCCTTCCATGTATCATCCTTCCATGTATCATCCCTCCATGTATCATCCTTCCATGTATCATCCCTCCATGTATCATCCTTCCATGTACCATCCTTCCATGTATCATCCTTCCATGTATCATCCCTCCATGTATCATCCCTCCATGTATCATCCTTCCATGTACCATCCCTCCATGTATCATCCTTTCATATTTCATCCTTCCATGTATCATCCTTTCATATTTCATCCTTCCATGTATCATCCTTTCATATTTCATCCTTCCATGTATCATCCTTCCATGTACCATCCTTCCATGTACCATCCTTCCATGAATCATTCTTCCATATATCATCCTTCCATGTATCATTCTACCATTATCATCCTTCCATATATCATTCTTTCTTTCTTCATTCCATATCAGCCTTCCATGTATCATTCTACCATATATCATCCCTCCATGAAACATTCTACCATATAACATCTTACCATATATCATCCTACCATACATCATCCTTCCATTTATCATTCTACCATATATCATCCCTCCATGAATCCATGTACCATATATCATCTTACCATATATCATCCTACCATACATCTTCCTTCCATATATCATCCTTCTATTTATTATTCTTTCTTCCTTCCATATATCATCCTACCATATATCATACTTCCTTCCATACATCATCTTTCTTCCTTCCATATATCATCCTTCCATCTATCATTCTTTCTTCCTTCCATATATCATCCTTTCATATATTATTCTTTCTTCCTTCCATATATCATTCCATATATCATCCTTTCATATATTATTCTTTCTTCCTTCCATATATCATTCCATATATCATCCTTCCATATACCATACTTCCATATATCATCCTACCATACATAATTCTTTCTTCCTTCCATATATCACCCTTCCATATATCAATCTTTCTTCCTTCCATATATCATCCTTTCATATATTATTCTTTCTTCCTTCCATATATCATTATTCAATATATCATCCTTCTATATATCATCCTACCATACATAATTCTTTCTTCCTTCCATATACCGTCCTTCCATATATCATCCTTCCATATATCATCCTACCATATATCATTCTTTCTCCCTTCAGTATATCGTCCTACCATATATAATTCTTTCTGCCTTCTATATACCATCCTTCATTATATCATCCTTCAATACATAATTCTTTCTTCCATCAATAAACCATTCTTCCATATATCATTCTACCACATATCATTCCTTCTTACTTCCATATATCATCCTATCATATATACTTCTTTTTTCCTTTCACATATCATTCTTTCAATATATCATCCTACCATATATCATTCTTTCTTACTTCCATATAACATTCTTCCTTATATCATCCTATCATATATAATTCTTCCTTCGTTCCATATATCATCCTTCAATATATTATCATTCTTCCATATATCATCTTACCATATATCATTCTTTCTTACTTCCATATAACATCCTTCCTCATATCATCCTATCATATATAATTCTTCCTTCGTTCCATATATCATCCTTCAATATATTGTCATTCTTCCATATATCATTCTACCATATATCTTCCTACCATACATCATCCTTCTACATAACATCCTTCCATATAGCAATAAGCAGGCATCTTTGACCTGCCAATACCCCTTTCAATCCTCTTTTACAACAAGCTCAGGGAACAGCAGCATGTTCGGCCCTGGAATTTCTTCAATGTAGACTCAGTATCAGGAACAACATCATTGTGTAAATACATTGTCAAAAACGTAACACAAAATCCCCCAGCAAGATGTACTAGTGACCTCAAGGAGCAGAAATACAAGCCAATGCACTAGCGCCCTACTGTTTTGATTATACTTGCTTCATATTAAGGTTCTCCCACCTAAACAAAGACATGTTTTTACTCCATTTTTTCATCCACATACGAAATGAGATGAAATTCAAGAAATGGTCCGATTACTACTGAATGACACGTTTTGCACACAGCCCACCCTAACTCACACACTGGGCGACTGCCAACATTGGGGGACAACTCCCTAATCAAATGGCAGTCAGTCAGGATTTTCTGACACACAAAATGAGGAGAATATCAATAGCAAGATGAGACTTCCAAAAAGGTTCCATTCTTACAACAATGACAAGAGATTTGTGTATCAACACAAGCAATTACTTTCCACTTAGGGAGCTAACAAGCTCGGACATTCTCACTTGTAAATGCTTCTCCAGGCTGAATGTGAAATTCAAGATCTGGTAGACGTCATGTAGATCTCTGTCTGCAAGTCTGTACTGTAACTAGTTTGGCAGGAGTTTGTCATGATTGTACTGTTGAGTTATCACAACAACAAACTGCTTTTTCATAATACTCATAAAAACACACAGCACAACACCAGACTCAATGTAACTATAAGCAGGAAAGTTAGAACAATTTTATATCATAATAAATGCTATTTATTACTTGATAAAAAAATACAAGACAATATTGTTAACTTAAACATCTGTTCAATATTCTTTTCACTGAAAACCTTTAAATAATTAAGAGCAAAAATAATTTTCATATAATTTTATTAAAGGTTAAAATGTTAGAGTAGGCAGCCTAAGCTTAAGTGAGCGGGTTGTGCCTGATGCCACACTGAATAGTGCGTAAGTTAGAGAAGGGAAATGGAAACAATATTTCTAGCATGAATACAGTTCATCTGCATACACACAGGATCATCATTATAACTAACATCCTCTCAAGCAAAGAAAATCTGGAAAAAAAGAAAGATATTTTGTCCCACATTTTGCCTGTAAACTCCCATACTTGGTAAATAGCATAACGATTGCAAACTAATTATTGGGGCCTTCTTCTCTCTGAATAACTTGATAATCAAAGATAAAAGAAAATTGTTCTTAAATTAAGCTGTCTTAAACTTAAAATCAGGGCATGTTTGCTTGAATGCACATAAATTCTGGGTGTGACGATGTTACGTTAATCCTCATTAAACTCTCTCGGCTATATTTCTCAGAGATGGTGATTGAGGAAGTGCTTGTAATTCACAGAGAGACACGCACGTGATGAGGCCACCACACAGTGTCTACAGGGAGTTATAGCTCATAATTCCCGGTGTCACATCACATGACTTGTCACATGACACCCTCATTTCTCATGTCTCTTGAGGATCTGGTGCATTTCAAATGAACGTTAGCATTTGGAACAACTGTCAGGATTCATAGCTTTTGTGATTTTTTTCATGCTATTCTCTTAAAAATTTGGTTGGCGTTAATTTGAAATACATTTTTCTTTGTAATGCTAACCAAGTTTGAAGTACTTGTACTATTTGTTGTGAAATAGAAATCTGAAGAGGTTGCTTGCAATAAATAATTTGAGATTTAATTTCAAACTTTATTAAAAACATTTCTCTTTTAAACGTCAGTTGTATCAGTAATGGAATTTCTTGACAAAAAGAAGTAATTTCAATTACAAACAGTCAAGATTCATATAAAACCATTACAAAAGTGATTTCTATGTGACAGGACTGAAATGATGACAACCTTATTCACGTCAGCCACAGACACATGTCAGATATCAGCGACTAATTACTAAATCAGTCTCTGATTAAATATCCCATTGTAGTTCAATTAGCACAGGGTATTGGTCATACACTGGTCATCATTGATAGGCTCTGTATGAGAGTTATCACTCAGCTGCTCACACATGTGTGATACGGAGGATATGTTCTGGGTGATACGGGCCGCAGTTCATCCAATCTGGTCCTGCTGACCAATGATCCAAGAGATGCTGCACAAAGGAGAGGAAATAATGCCAATCACCAATATTGACATTCATTGTAAGGCGAGAGGGACTACGGTTTCAGACAGACAATGGTTCAAAACGATCACTTTATTCCTCGCTCTGTCCATGTAGCTCCAACACCAATCAGCAAGTTTGCAAACAGCTGAAAGCTTGGTCGGTCTTGCTAAGTCACGTAGTCATATAACCCCTACACCAAGTACTTTTTTGTTGTCTGGTGTTGTTAATCTTGTAGGTAATAATAGAAGCCGCCACCAATTGAGTACCCTTCTACACAAAGACTTCTGACATGTCGCTGTCATAGACATTTAATTATAGCTGTGTTATATCCAGATGGTGGAGAATATCAGCCCTAGGTGATCTGAGGGTGCTGGGGTGGGATACAGAACATTAATCACAACAGATGGGAGTTGTATAGGGATACCTGTAGGGAGGATGGAATAACAGTGTGGGATAAACAATACACTACACCACATGGGTACATCACTAGGGATAAGATGTGAACCTGAGAAATGGGATAACTGGGTGTGATATAAGATATATAAAGGACCACACATGGTTACATCACTAGGGATAAGATGTGAACCTGAGGAATGGGATAACAGGGTGTGATATAAGATATATAAAGGACCACACATGTGTACATCACTAGGGATAATATGTGAACCTGAGAAATGGGATGAAAGGGTGTGATATAAGATATATAAAGGACTACACATGGGTACATCACTAGGGATAAGATGTGAACCTGAGAAATGGGATAACAGGTCGTGATATAAAATATATACAGGACCACACATGGGTACATCACTAGGGATAATATGTGAATCTGAGAAATGGGATAAAGAGGATAGGGCTTTAATGCTTACATCATTGACCTGAATGCAATTTTAAAATACCTCCGAATTTAGGGAAATAAGAAATGTAAACAAAATAAAAAAAACATTTTCCTCAATTCCATGCCAAGAACACTTACTTTAAAATCCTAGAATTCTATGTAAAAATTAATAACTTAATTACTTGTATCTTTCCCATCCTATGAGAAACTTCAAATGATCCAAATATTTCATTGTTTCCTAAAAGTCTTACCTATTGCTAAACATAATGTTCAGTGTTAATCACAGTCTTCCAAATAGCAATGACACACAATAAGATAAGAATGCACCCATTTTCTAAAATTGTTTCATTTACAAAACAGCATACTCAGTACTGATGAATAAGGCATTTACGGTACTCTCATTTGTGTATTAAATGTAGCAAACAGCACCCCTGTGCCTCACACTAGATTCAAACTCTGATGCAATCTGTGGAAGCCATGGTGTTATGGGCAGTCAGTGCTGTGTCTGCCTAATGGCCCTGCTGTCTTCTCAATGATACACTGAAGCAATAGTTAATGACAGGCAAATGTGAGGCAAAAATGTTTTTCAATATCACTGAAATGAGATGGAGCTTTTTTTATAACACTAAAAACATGGTGTGATAGCAGCATGCACATTATAAGCCTATCATTTCTATGAAAAAACACCTTCCATGCCTGCATCCTTCATTGTATTGCCATGTTTTTCACACTCCACTTCTATTTGCCATGGTTTAGTAAACAATCACCTCCAACCTCTTTCTTATTTTTGCTGCACATTTCTGTTTTCAAAGGTTCGAATTGCGTAATTTTTTCATTATAAATGACAAATGTTGCCTTCAGTTCCTGAAACTTTTACGTTTCCCCTTTGCTAAATATTCCCAAGATGATTCACAAGTATTTTTTATTCAACAATTTTTTTATTATTATTTTACCCAGCAAGTAATGAGTGGATGGTATTGTGTTAGAATACCTCTCCCAGACAGGGGTCGGGTGCATGAAAGATGGTTTCTGGGAAAACAATTGCATTTGCTCTGAATACAATTCTCAGTGTACAAATCATGAATGACACAAAAACATTTGATACGCATAACCACACACGATGTTAGAGTAATTTGTGACTTTTTCTTCTCCCATTAAATCGAAAATCTGTTCTCCTTCACTGACATTCAAACAACGACATAAAACTGGGGACAAAGACGCACACATCGAAAAGAATTGCATAATAAAACAACAAAAACTACAAATGTGTTTCACAGGATGCATGATTTGCTAAAGATGGAATAATTCTAGAAGTATGCACCTATTTCTCCAAGATTAAAGCAAATTACTTTGAAAATAGTCTAATTCAAAGGAGAACAAACATTCATCAAATTTCTGCAAACAATGACTTCCTTTTATGCCCAAGATGCAAGAAATTTACGACACATGTAAAGTTATTAAAATCTGAAAAAGTTTAACATCTCACTTAATCTGCTTTGTTATTTTACAGTGTCACAGTGATGAAAATTCGAAGATATGAACAGTTTATTAGCTCACAAATTTAACTTAATGAACATGCATGTCAAAGCCGGCATACATTATTCAAATGATCTCAACAAAATCACAAAGGTAAACACACAAACTGTTATAATTGAACTGTTTAATGGAAATAAATGTCGCCAAGAGTCTGTGTCAACATCCACCAGTTTCTCTCTCGGTGTGCTGTATGGTTCAGTTGCTTGACCTTCGGTTTCATGTGGTAACGATTGATACAAATTTGTAGCTCCCCTGTTTCTCCCACTTAGTTTTTGGTAAGACTGTCGGACCTTCACTGTTTCTTGTGATAATATCTGAAGGTGAACGTGAAATGGGGTTTAACGTCGCATCCAAGATACTTGCACTTTTACAGCAACGTGCATGTATGTGTGGCTGCTTGTACTAGTCCGGACTAATGCCGATTTTATAGTGGAAGCCCAATGAGATACCATGCCACAGTTGAACATGAATACCCCACACAGACACAGTATACTGACGCCGAGCGGAACAGTCCTTGTTTTGGCCCCTTAATGCCAAGCGCCAGGCAGGGTATCAACAAGGTCTTTTAACATCTTTTGGTGTGACGTGCCCAGACATCGAACCCCCAACCTACCTCTCTCTACCTCTGTGGTCTACTACAAGGCCACGGAGGTGATCCAATAATGAATGAAACAAAGCTGTAGGTCATCTGGTTCTTAAAGAATGCTGTCTTGTGCAGTTGCTTGCCTGTTCAGTCATGATCGCATGAAACAGTGAAAAAGTTGTAGGTCATCTGGTTCTTGTGTCTTGCTGTCTTGTGCAGTTGCTTGACTTTCACTGTTTCATGTGATAATGACTGAAACAAAGCTGTAGGTCATCTGGTTCTTGTGTCTTGCTGTCTTGTGCAGTTGCCTGACTTCGCCTGTTTTAAGTGATGATGACAGAACAAAGCTGTAGATCATCTGGTTCTTGCAGAATACTGTTTTTTGTGCAGTTGCCTGACTTTCCCTGTTTCAAGTGAACAGAGCTGTAGGTCATCTGTTATTCCCACCTGGTTTAGTGTAAGGAAAAGCTGTTGGACCTACACTGTACCGTGTGATAATGACTGAAACAAAGCTGTAGGTCATCTGTTATTCCCACTTGGTTTAGTGTAAGGAACAGCTGTTGGACCTTACTGTTTCATGTGATAATGACGAAAACAAAGCTGTAGGTCATCTGTTATTCCCACCTGGTTTAGTGTAAGGAACAGCTGTTCTGGAACAGGAAAAGCTCTTAGTTCTTAGCATTGTGATTTGACAATGGTTAGTTGTCAGGAATGTATTACTATCTACTGTAAGCAGTGGTGTGGAAGTTACTTTATTCAGCTGCTTTTTGTGTAATCTGGAATCTTCTAGAACAGCGAGAACTGCATGGTATAGAACCTTCTAGAAGGGATTTATACTATATACAGTGGGCAAGAGCTTTCTTCTAACATCTCACAATACATCAAGACCAGCGGATGTATGAAGATCATTGTTTTCACCCCGGATATCCAACCTAGGCCAATTTTGGAAGTTTGACCACTGTTGCTGCAGTGATTATAATCACTGACTTTTCGCTATCACCACTATTGTATTCTATACTGCCATTGTAATTGAACTGCCATTGAATTTTGTACTGCCACTCTATTGTGCACTGCCAGTGTAATTACTTTGCAGTAATTTGTATTGATTTGTAAAACCTAAGGGACCTCAGAAAGGTATTTCATACTTTGAACCCATGCAGGGATTCAAACCTGGACTTTTGGCATTAGCAAATGCTTTAACCACTAGGCTACCTTACTGCCCCACAAGTCACAGTCTCACCAGTAGTTAGTGTATCATCAGTTGCATCATTGTCATTCACATCATAACCAGTTATCTCATGTCTCATGCCAAGGTTCTATCTAGTTTTGCTTTACTTATTGTAAGCATTATATTTTTATTTTATTTTATTATTTTTATTATTATTGGAATTCTCTACTTCAGTCTCATGCCAGTGTAACTCTGGTACATTGATAAATAATTCCTCAGGGTTCTTTTCAGACAACCTTGACATGAAATTGCCATACTAACATTGAAATGTCCTCTTGAAACAAAGCAAGGGTGACATATCCCAACTGCACATTTACCTCAAAGAAACCTGGTAATGAAAAACTTGCATTGTCAGCAGAATCTTTACAAGAGCTACATCAGCAGTGCAACTTCAGGCAAGTTGTGGTATATGTGGAACATTTATGAACCACACTTTGTTTGTCACTAGTCACAGCCTCCACAGACAGTCACCATGAAACACACGGCAGTAACCTGTCCGGGAAACCTGTCCGGGAAACCTGTCCAGGAAACAGCTGTTTATCGAAACAGTTCCTAATGGCAGTACATCAGTTAAAAAGTACATTTTCAAACTGTAGGTGACAGTGCAGTTAAGTGCATTTGCTTGTCTGATCTGGTGTATATAAACCATGGAATAAGTCATCATCATCATCATCATCAAACCAAATGCGATTTTATTTGTCCTCCGACCAGTGGATCCTTTTGCATTCCAGTTATCATTCTCAACTCCCTGGGGTGTATACACCCTAAGCTGCCTACAGGGGTGAACAGAGGCACATTTGAACAAAGTCACTTGCCCAGGATGGCACCACACATTTTGACACTTGTGTTTTGGGTATATGTACGTATTCGTGTTTTCTTTTGAGTGCACAGGGTGCATGTACTGTACACTAGGGGAAGTGACAACACTGTAATGTAAATATTGTTGGTCCCAAGGCTGAATAACAACCCGATCACTAGCAGGATACGATCTGAGCACCTGGCACTTGCTAGTCTGGCGCTTTTGACCACTTGCCCACTCCTCCCCCCTTGATGTGATCACTAGCAGGATACGATCTGAGCACCTGGCACTTGCTAGTCTGGCGCTTTTGACCACTTGCCCACTCCTCCCCCCTTGATGTGATCACTAGCAGGATACGATCTGAGCACCTGGCACTTGCTAGTCTGGCGCTTTTGACCACTTGCCCACTCCTCCCCCCTTGATGTGGGGGAATGCTTGGAGCAATGCAGCTCCTTGATGTCTATACCACTTTGGTATTAACAAACCTAACATAATTAGGGCGATGCTGGCATTCAAACCCATGATCATAGGTTTCTAGCATGCATAATCAAGGGATGTAACTCTGCACAGCAAATTGTGATGACAGGGCCACATAAAATGAGATGTATTAAAATAGTAGACTGCCTCCGTGGTCTAGAGGCAGAGCATCTGCAGGAGGTCCGGGGTATGATCCCCAGCTATGTCAAACCAAGAAGGTACTTGTTGGTACCCTGCTGGGCGCTCGGGATTTAAGGGGCTAAGATAAGGACTGGTTGGCTCGGAGTTGGTTTACTGTGTCTGAGTGGGGTATTCATGTTAAGCTGTGGCATGGTATATCAGTGGGTTGCACTTTACATCACACACACACACACACACACACACACACACACACACACACACACACACTGCACTGCTATATAAGAGAAAAAATCTTTGAGGCAACATTAAACCCCATGTCACCTTACCTCAACGGGATAGAGGCTGAAGTATTTTTAAATGTCTTAGTTTGTAGAATCTTGTCCACAGATGTGTTTTATGATAAAAATGGGCAAGAAATTGGTTTCACTTTTGTCTGTTCTCAGTGACACCATACCTTATTGACAATTTCCTATTCTTTTTCTAATACAAGAAAAACCTAACGGACAATAATAATAAATATGATACAAAAATGAAAATGACACAAAAGAGTGTGGAATTTGATGTAATACCCAACTATCACAGTAGGACCGCAGAAGCAAATCCACATGGAGTCACCAAAGGCATCCGCCTATTCACAAAGCCATTAATCAACTTGTCAAGACACGCCTTCATATCAAATTTATCTTGATCATCACAGAGTTATCTCCCCTTTTGGGAATCAAACCATTATATTACTAGATTCCCAGTGAAGCGTTTCCCATAATGTGAGTCACTTTGCTGGACCAATATGGCTCTCCGTGGCAAAAACAGTCCCAGGGTGCACCAGTCCATATTATGAAACGTAAAAGGTGTCAATACCAAAATTTTGTCGAGTTACAAATCAACATCTTCAGGGAATTGCAAAAGCTACACATAGCGTTTGTATTCCTTCATTAAAACATGACCTCACACTGAGCAATATCACAATTTTTTATCACCAGTGTCATGATTGGATACAGAAATAAAAAATGTAAAAATCAGAACTCTACCAGACAAAGGATTAGGGCAATTACTGATTCACATATTTGCACATAACCATTTCTAAAAGGAAACACATTGAATCAACACATTTGTTTAAAATAATTCTGTGTCAAACATTTTCAAAAGACTGAATAAAAATTTGTATAATTCAATTACAATATAGATTGAAGGTGTGTCAAATTAGAAGCAGCAACACAATTATCCTCTTCCTCAAGATAAACAACGTCGGCGTGGAGAGAGGAAGGTCAGGGGTTCCATCTCTGTTCACGTCATACAAAAAGATGTTAAATGGTGGTACTTGTTGGTACCCTGCCTGGTGCTCAGCATTAAAAGGATAAAACAAGGACAGGTTGGATCAGATCAGAGTCGGTATACTGTGTCTGAGTGGGATATTCATGTTAAACTGTGCCATGGTGTTTCAGTGGGCTAGCACTATAAAACCAGCAATAAGCCGGACTAGTTAGAAGACAGACAGACAGACAGACAGACGGTTGGTTGGTTTGTCGTTTAAGGCTACACTCAGCAATATTCCAGCTATATGACGGCGGTCTGTAAATAATCGAGTCTGGACCAGACAATCTGGTGATTGACAGACAGACAGACAGACAGACAGACAGACACTGAACTGATGTATTGGATATAAGTTTATCAAAATACATGTTCAGCAATTGAAACATTTTGAAAAAAAGTATACTGTACCCACCGCAAATGTACACTGACTTTTCACTTCAATTTCATTCAAATTCACTTGCCTTAATTTCATGATTTTAAAATTTCTTTGCTTCCTATCCAACCAACAAGGCAAACAAATCCTTCAAGGGTCTGTGTAATCTTTCTGTCGCATGAGCGAAACTGTCTGTTCATATCATGAACCAGTAACACACACCAAAACACATAAAAATTCACATAAAAATATATGTTAGAATAGGAACACTTATTTCATTAATAATTAACAAAATGAAAAGATTTTTGTCCATATATTCCTGAATGAATGACCGATGATGACTAGTCCATGGTCAATTACCAGCAAAGAAATGATGTGCCTGACCTGTAAACATTGATGTACACAGGCTTGGGGCAATGGTAATTTTACCCCCTGCATGTCCACTGATACACATAACCTGATGCAAATTGGCCCATTTACCTCGTCACTTTTTGTCCTGCCTCTGTCCATCAACTGACTTAATTTGCCAATCCCTTATCTCCTAGCCTGCATATAACCTGGTTTGTATGGTCGAGACTCAATTATTTATAGGCCGCTGTCATATAGCTGGAATATTGTTGAGTGCAGCCTTAAATAACAAAAGCAAAACAGAAAAAAATTCTCTTCCTCCAGCCATTTTGGAGAAGAAGTCATAAGTTAAAAGATGGACATACGACGGACCAACATCGTGCCACAAGCTCCGTTGGGACTTCAGGCCTGGTTAACTAAAAGGTAGTTTCGGATTTGTTTGTTGTTTGATGTTCACTCAGCAATATTCCAGCTACGTGACGGCAGTTTGTAAATAATCACATCTGGACCAGACAATCCAGTGATTGACATCATATGAGCTTCCATCAATGCAATATATTGACAAACATGGGTTGCTGAAGACAAATTCTAACATGGAATTTCATTGGTAAAAAAGTAGTACACTGGCATAAGGAAATAAAGGGTTTGTTACAGATGAAGGTTTTACATGTTTGGGATAGACAAACATAAAACACTTCCGATAATACTCGTACGAACATGAAAACATGTTGACATATTGAGTGGATTCCTAACATACCTGTAGCTGAGTTTGTGTTCAAGTTGGTGCTGAATATTTGTTCATGTTTTGTTTAACGCCACAGTCAGCAATATTTTAGCGGCGTCCTGTGAATAAATTTTGTAAGTCTGGACCAGCCAATATAGTAATTGATATTGTGAGCAACGATGCATGCCGTCAGGTACTATAACACTATATCAACCAAGTCTACAAACCTGACCACTCAATCCATTTGGTCACCTCTTACGACCAGCAAAGGTTGCTTCTGATCAATTCTAATCTGGATTCCCCATGGGCAGGTGTTTGATAAAAGATTGGAGAAATCTTCATACTGTCGGGATTCTTATAACATGCTTGGAACAATGTAAATACTTTTAATACAGACCAAAGTGCATCATTAGCCTAAAATGGCAGTGCTCATTATAAAACATGCAGTCACCTGCAAGTTTTTAGGCTGATTTCAATTAAAACAATCTTTATAAAAAAAATAATTGCAGAAAGAATGCTGTCAAGCTAATAATAACATTCTGTCATGGTGTTTCATGCAAATATCTCAAATAGATGGCCATTACCATCTCAGCTACGATAATGTGCCTGACAAAATTCATTATTCATCTGAACAATTCCAAGTCATATTAAGTCCATGGATTCATTAAAAAAATGTTTTAATGAAATTTGTGGTAAGATATCCAAAGCAAAAGCTCTTAAGCGTCTCTCCGAATTGGATACTTCAAAGACCCAGCTAAATTGTTGTCATCCATTTTTAGATTAATCACCATACGAAATCAAACGAGGATGTCATACGATTCCAGGAAAAAGAACCAATAGTCCAACATGGATATCATATTTCCTCATCAACAAAATAGAAACTTTCATTTATGCAGTAGCAAACATTATCCTGAAAATCTCCAAACCACCGGAGCTTTCAAAAAGACAATGCAAAGTACAAAACAATTATAATTCCACATTGACAGAATTAAGCTTGTCAAAGCACTTGTTTTTAATCGTCAATTTTTTATCATTACAAAGACACACATGGATGAAAAAGAAAATAGCAATATTTTTTAAAAGCTTTTTTTTTGACAACAGTCATTAATCTCTTTTGGCAGGTCAGTGAGGGTCAGTATTCTACACATTAGGCGTTACTTGGGATGAGAACCTCATTGCGACTTGACAAATTGCAATTGTTAACCAAATGTGTATAATCACAGGGAACCATTATGAATGTAATTTGCGTAGGCATGTTATAGCCAAGGCTGATAGCCCCGAGCATTCACAAATACAAAAGCACTCTCCTCTGATGAGGTAACATTGTAATTCTTCATCAGAGGAAGCAGGCAGATCCTTCTGAAGGCTCACCTGGGATTACACTGTACTTGTCTTAGTAATCGGGGGCACGTAAATATTGCCACAATCACATTACAAGTTGACAGGATCATTTGAAGGTCAATGCATGTCTGGTATTTCGATGTACTCTTTTTTTCGGAATGAAGGGTTCATGGGTACAATATTGAAACTGTTTTAAAGAAACCACTGAGAATACGTTGTTGTTCTGATGCCTTACAGTGCTCAACCCTTTAGGAAGTATAATGTGACCCTTGTATGGATCCCGGGTTAGAATTGGTCCATAACAACAAGTGCTTGTCTTACAAGGCAGCTTAATGGATCCAGTGGTCAGACTTCGTGACTTGGTTGATGTCATTGTACCCCTACAGCATAGTTCATATCAAACTGGTACAGACAGCGGCAGCCATCACACAGCTAGAACAGTAGTAGTTGTAGTAGTAGTAGTTGTAGTAGTAGTAGTAGTAGTAGTAGAAGTAATAGTAGTAGTAGCTAATATTTTCCATATGGTGAGGTGAGGTGAAATGGGGTTTAACATCACGTCCAAGATTATTGCACTTATATAGCGATGTGCATGCACATATGTGTGTGTGGCTGATGCCGATTTATAGTGATAGCACACTGAGATACCATGCCGCAGTTTAACATGAATACCCCACTCAGACACAGTATACTGACTCCGAGCCAACCAGTCCTTGTTTTAGCCCCTCAATGCTGAGGGCCAGACAGGGTAACAACAAGTACAATCTTTTAACCTCTTTTGGAATGACACGGCCAGGGATTGAACCCCGGACCTTCCGCTCTCCGGGCGGAGGCTCTACCACTAGACCACGGAGGAGGTCTTTCATATAGCATAAAGTTGTTTGGTTCTTTGGTTTCTATATTGTTTTGAGTGCAGGATGTACGGTATCTGTACAGTAACATGCATACATATTTACTTCTGAAAAGGCTTTGTTTTCTTAATAAGAGGTTTCATAGGCCAGTGACTACAATGAATTTAATCACTTATAATAACATGATAAAACAAAGTTATTTATTAATTAATTTTACATGATTTTCATAATCGTATCTTTTCATTTTTCAAATCAATCAAAGATCGAATGGCCAGCAAATACATACAAAAATAAAACTTCAAACTTTTTATTTATTTGTTATCTTAGGAATGTGAATTTTGCTGAAAATCGGAAAATACTGGAAATATATGTCATCTATAACAACTGACAATAGAAAACACTTTAACTCTGGTAACGTCTTGGTAATTTGTTTGCTAAGATAACTCTGTTTTCATTCATTTATTTGCTTTTAAGCCCTTTTACCTTTTATCAGTTGGTAAAATAATGTAAAATTTGACGTATGTGGTCTGATTTATTTATTCTTTTAAATTTCAACTTTAAAATTAGTACTGGTAGTAATGAATGAAAAAAAAAAGTTTTAAAAGGGCAAGATCACAAATAACAATAAAGATTGGAATAAAGATTTTTGTACAATTATTTTTACCATTTCTGACAAACAGCAGTATAAAAACTCATGTTTTTTTCACTTCACCAAATTGTAAAACAGTCAGCCAAAATCTTCTTTTTTTATTTGTTTTCTAATTTTAGCTCTTTGTTGTCGGGGTCTGGTAAACCAACATCAAAAAATATATAAGGTCTTAAACAACGCTTTGTTTTCATTCAGTATGACTAATTTTGAGAGCACAATCTTCTTAAAGAGCCTGTTCTGGGTTTCCAGTTAAAAAATATCGCCACCCATAAACAACAACAATCTTTTCATCAAAATGAACAACAGCCAAAGTAATGGTTTCATCAAGTAGCAGGCCTGGCTCAAAGTGAACACGTCACCTTAACAAGAACGACCAATCACAGATAATTACGCCACCGTCTCATTTCATTAACGAATGGAAATTGAAACAATTTCACGAAGACTACACAGACGAGCCCAATATGACAAAATTGTCAAAACACACAAATTAGCACTTTAAATATGGACCGATTGTCATCTATGGGGCAAAATCATGGGAAGTGACCAGCGTAGTCATGTGATGTAATTAAACGTAAATTCCTGGGATGGGATAAAAGGGTGCCTGTCTTTGTTGTTCGTCATATGGACGTGGTCCTGATGTGGCCAGCTCGTGGCAAGACTAGAACTCATCGAGGTCCAAGGCTCGGGTCCGGGGTCCCAAGCTTGAATATGTGAGTCAAAGGCTTGAATATTTGGGTCCAAGGCTTGAATATGGGGGTCCAAGGCTTGAATATGGGGGTCCAAGGCTTGAATATGGGGGTCAAAGACTTAAATATGGGGATCCAAGGCTTAAACGTGGGGGTCCAAGGCTTAAACGTGGGGGTCCCAGATTTGAATATGGGGGTCCCAGGCTTGAATATGGAGGTCCAAGGCATTAATATCGGGGTCCAAGGCTTGAATATCGGGGTCCAAGGCTGGCATTATGTAGCATTCTTCACTTCACAAGATTTTCTTGATGTCAACCCACTGGACATGATCAGAATCCTTTAGCCTGTTATAGATAGAGGTTCTAATGTTAAACTGAAGAAGTTTCCCACTCACACCTTGACCTTTTGAGTGTATTTCTTACTAGAAAAGAAATGTCAGTTATATGTCACATGCAATCTGCAATTTTGATCTGCGATTGGGATACATTGACATGTATCAACCAAGTCAGCAGAGCCTGACCACCCAATCTCATTAGTCGCCTCTTACAACAAACATGGATCTTCACAGCTACTGGAACTCCATTTGACATCTTTCAAACCACAAGAATTTCACTTTGATGTGGTCATTTCTATTTGTGGTATCTCATTTCAGCAATCTAGTTTTTCTTGATGAAAGTTAAATTTGCAGAACATCACTACCATACCTAAATATAGTGATCGAGTGAGTGTGTGAGTATGGTTTTATGCCACTTCCAGCAATATTTCAGCAATATTACAGATCACTAAAAATGGGCTCAACACATCGTACCCATGTGGGGAATTGAACCACAAGGTCTTCTACGGCGTGACAAGCTAACAATTTAACCACTAGGCTACCTTTCCCCGGCGTCCAAATACAGCGCCTAACAATATAATTATAGCACAAGGCATGATGGAGGAATTGGGTTCATTTCCTGTATATCTAAAAACATATTTTTCATACCAATTATAAAGAAATGGCAGTGTGTGCCGCAACCTGCTTTGTTGAAAAACGTTGCCAAATGGAATTGGAAACCTGGAAATATGGTTGACTTTCACGCGAATAAATACTTTTCTCTTTTTCCTAATCCCATATTTGAATTATAAAACATCAACACCAGAGAATAACCAGTCTTGATTATCTGCCAAAACAAAATTTAATTGTGCGTAAAAGGCAAAAAATATCAGTGAAAATTATATCAATGGATCACTGAAAATCTGTGCTGACACTAGGGGTTTGCGAACATGGAATGGCATTTGGCTTGGAAAAATTAAAACCATATTCATTAAATATTAATTTTGATCAATATTTATCAGGACAAGTTCAATTTTGTAGAATTTTCTTCATATTCTTCTGCTAGGTAGATTTAGTTGTCATGGAAACATGATGTCATTCATTGCCTCATAACACATCTCACAGCTGTGAGAACTTACACAGGTAGAAATTGTGACAAAAAAGTACTGATAGTTTTAGTATTTTCCATTGTCGATAAACAGCACATGCTTTGGGATTGGCAGTTGTAATGCATCGAAATTTTAACATTTAAACCAAAATGAGATTTTGGCCATCAAACACTCACTAACACCCACAAATCTGAAAAAAACCATGGTTTATCTCTCCTAGGAATATGTAGGAATTATGCAGGAATTGATAACTGTCTTGCAGATTATATTTTCAAAAGGTTGTAAAAATTCTCAACAGCTGGAATAAGTCTCAAAAACTTTGAATTTTAGATTAAATAAGCATGTTTTCAGCATGTCCTGGACATGAACATAAGATAAATACCAAAAGATATGAAGCCAAGAAATAAAAAATATATGTTGTCCGAGTCAGTTAATGCTTAATGTCTCTAAAAGAGCTCTTGAAATGAAGGAAAAGAAAAACACAAGCCAGATGTTCCAAATAAGTACAACATTTTACATTAAAATGGATATGAAACATCGATGACGCTGACACATAATTCACGTTCAAATAATATCTCAAAGCAGACCTCTTTTATATGCACAATTATGTAAAAACAGAAAAAAAAATACTGAGAAACTAAAGAGGAAAATACATTTCTTTCAATGTGGTTCCAATTGACTTACATGGGAAACTTTAAAACTTATGACATTCTGTGCCTTGTGATAGACATACCAGGACTAATGACATTCCAGGTGTTGTGACATCCCAGGACTAACGACATTATAGGTGCTGGGATATCCGAGGACTAACGACATTATAGGTGCTGGGATATCCCAGGACTAATGACATTTCAGGTGTTGTGACATCCCAGGACTAACGACATTATAGGTGCTGGGATATCCACGGACTAATGATATTCCAGGTGTTGTGACATCCCAGGACTAACGACATTATAGGTGCTGGGACATCCCAGGACTAATGACATTCCAGGTGTTGTGACATCCGAAGACTAACGACATTATAGGTGCTGGGATATCCCACTACTAACGACATTCCAGGTGTTGTGACATCCCAGGACTAACGACATTATAGGTGTTGTGACATCCCAGGAGTAATGACATTAGAGGTGCTGGGACATCCCAGGAGTAATGACATTATAGGTGTTGTGACATCCCAGGAGTAATGACATTAGAGGTGCTGGTACATCCCAGGAGTAATGACATTATAGGTGTTGTGACATCCCAGGAGTAATGACATTAGAGGTGCTGGGACATCCCAGGACTAACGACATTCCATGCCTTGTCATAAAACAGGACTAATGACATTAGAGGTGTTGTGACATCCCAAGACTAATGACATCATAGGAGCTGGGATATCCCAGGACTAATGACATTCCAGGTGTTGTGACATCCCAGGACTAACGACATTATAGGTGCTGGGACATTCCAGGCGTTGTCACATCCCAGGACTAAAGACATCATAGGAGCTGGGATATCCCAGGACTAATGACATTCTAGGTGTTGTGACATCCCAGGACTAATGACATTCTACGTGTTGAGACATCCAAAGACTAACGACATTCCAGGTGTTGTAACATCCCAGGACAAATGGCATTATAGGTGCTGGAATATCCCAGGACTAACGACATTATAGGTGCTGGGATATCCCAAAACTAATGACATTCCAGGTGTTGTGACATCCCAGGACTAACAACATTATAGGTGCTGGGATATCCAAGGACTAATGACATTCTAGGAATTGTAACATCCCAGGACTAACCACATTATAGGTGCTGGGATATCCCAGGACTAATGACATTCCAGGTGTTGTGACATCCCAGGACTAACGACATTATAGGTGCTTGGATATCCCAAGACTAACGACATTATAGGTGTTGTGACATCCCATGACTAACGACATAATAGGTGCTGGGATATCCCAACACTAATGACATTCCAGGTGTTGGGACATCCCAGGACTAACGACATTATAGGTGCTGGGTCATCCCAGGACTAACGACATTCCATAGCTTGTCATAATACAGGGCTAATGATATTCCTAGTCTGTCTATAGCCCAAAATAAAGCAAGTCTAGATTTCCCCTAGGTTCAGAATCTCCTATCTCACAGCAGCTGCTCTTCAATTGATATGTAGCTGCTTGTTTCCATCAAGCTGATATATTTTCAGCGACAAAGTGTTCATCTAATATTCCAGCAGTAATGATATTTGTGGCTGTATGATGGTCTAACCACAAAGAGAACCCAGACCCCAGCTATTCCTGCCCTCAAAGTATCTATAGTTTCAAAAGATTCCAATAGTTTTTCAGTACAATACAGATGCTCCCAGACAGAAAAGAATTCTGTCTGAAAAGTAAAATATTATGACATATTCATTTCTGATGCAAACTTATTGTAATGTTATCAAATTTATTCCCCAAATTAATGTGAGTGGCCAAGGCAGGAGCCTTAATATATCATAACACAAAGAAAGTCATCTTTTCATCTCGGAATATGTTCCCAATGTGATCACATAGCTCTTGTTCCTTAATTCAGTTCTTCCTCCAAATCCAATTATTCAATACAGCTATGCCAATATTTCAGCACCTATGATATTTGCAGTGGCGCTCAGACTCCCCACCAGCTTCAGAGTTGGCACATATTTCAGCATCCCACGTTAAGTGTCCGACGATAATCGCACAACAGACAAAATATGGACATCTTGTCACGCAATACTTTCACACCAATACGCTAACAATACAAAATGAGTTTTCATTAATAAAAGTTTTAAAAGTGAAATGATTAATTATTCAAAGTTAAATTTTTGTTTGTAATATTCTTTAGAAAAATACAGTATTTTGGTGAGATTATCATGGGAGTTATCTTATTGGCTCTAGCTCGTCATCATACAAAATTACAATGGACACTACTGCAGGGTTAGATAAAGTCTGTTAGTCCCTGACAAGAGGGAATATAAAGGGACAAGATGTTTTTCCATGAAATGCTTGTGTTTTGTGTGTTGCATAACGCCACACTAAGCAATATTCCAGTGTTATCATGGCAGTCTATAAAAAATCAAGTCTGGACATGACCATCCAGGGATTGACATGAGCACCAATCTACACCACAATGACATGCATCAACCAAGTCAGCGAGCTTAACCACCTCATCCCGTTGGTCACATCTTACGTCCATATACTACTAGTCCAAAATGACTTCTGGACATGTTGGTTATGGCGAATGGTGTCTACCCCTTTACTGCATAAGAAAGTTAAAAATATTTCTGACATTACAATTATTTCGATTTCTAACACCATGAAAGAGTTTGTGAGGCCTTCTGTGTTACATTGTTACACTGTCACATTGTTACATGGGCACATTGTTACATTGTTACACTGTCACATTGTTATATGGGCACATTGTTACACGGTCACATTGTTACATGGGTACATTGTTACATTCCCAAAACTGACAAGCACTGGCACCTAAGAAGATTTGCTCTATATATACCCCTGAATTAAGATCCAAGTCTCAGCAACCAATTCTTGTCTTAAAGAGGCGACAAAGCTTGTCATAAGAGGCAATCAACTGGATCACGTGGTCAGGCTCACAGACTTGGTTCATGATGCATGTCATCATATACCAATTGCGTTGATCGATGCTCATGATGTCAATCACTGAATTGCCCCTTCCAGACTCGATTATTTACAGACTGCCGTCAAATAGCTAAAAATCTGCTGATTGTGTCGTTAAACAACAAACAAACAAACCTGTCTTTATACTGTAAAAATCTTTAGGTACAGTTCACAAAAAATAAATCTTAAATTCAATAAAATATCCTCCAATAATCTAAAATGGCAACATTGTAACAGACAAATGAGTACAGAATCATTCCCCAAGCCTTGTGACACACAACTCATGTTACACACAGCCCGACTCGGATTATCGTGATGTACGATGATATTAACAAATCTTTGTCCAGCAGTTTTATTTCAGTCTTGTAGCTTTAAGTAGATCATTATGTCTTATTCTCGACTCTACCTAATGTACGGTTTTATTACACAGCAGACACAATCACCGACAGTTGTTCGCAAGACAGCGACGAATTCCAGTGTGTTTAATATCCAACTCATTTTTCAGGTTTCAGATTTGTATGAAATTGTGTTCAATTTGACAACAGTTAATAAAGATAAGATGCTTGACATTCATAGCAAACAGACACTAGCCAATATGTCTGGTAGGAAATAGGATCTAGGAAAATGGCCACGTTTGAATACACCTTCCCCAAAGCACAAAGCATAAGATGTCAGACATATGATTGGCGCTAATCTGCATTGTTGAAAATGTTGTTACGATATCATTATATCAAGTCTAGGTATTATAATTTGAATGTAATCAAAAAAGAAATGAAAAGCTTTTGAGGCTATCAAGTGTTGAAATAAAATTCTGGTCTGCGAGTATTGTCAGTCAGCTGTAAATTCAACCAATACATTTGTGAAGGTAGTTTTCAGTAAGTGCATTATTCCTATTTATTGCCCTAGTCCTGTGGGCCAATAGAAATATAAGAGTGTTGAGGTCACGTGGAATCGGGTTTAATCCCAACTCAGACACAGTATTGTGACTCAGAAATGACCAATCCGCGTCTTATCCCCTAAATGATGAGTACGAGCCAGGGTAACAACAAGTAGTTTCATTTAGTGTCTTAGGCACATTTAGTGTTGTGAGGCACTCTATCCACTACACCACGCAGGCAGTCTAGAAAAATAGTCGCCTTTTACGACAAGTATGGGTTACTGAAGACCTAATATACCCCAGATCTTCACGGGTCAGATTTAACTGGGGCAGGGTTGGATAAAGGATGGGATTTAACTGTTTGTTTAATGCCTCACACCTGTAATATTCCAGCTATACATATGATGGCAGTCCGTAAATAATCGAGTCTGGACCAGAAAATCCAGTGATTGACATGAGCATCGATCCACAAAATTGGGATACGATGACATGAATCAACCAAGTCAGCAAGCCTGACCACTCGATCCTATTAGTCACCTCTTACGACAAGAATAGTCGCCTTTTACGACAAGTATGGGTTGCTGAAGACCTAATATACCCCGGATCTTCATAGGTCGGATTTAACTGGGGCTGGGTTAGATAAAGGATGGGATTTAACAGAGGCAGAGTTGAATGGATTGAATTTAACTATGTAGGGTTGGATAAAAATGGGAGTTAACTGGGGTGAGTTGGATAAAGGATGGGATTGAACTGGGGCAGGGTTGGATAAAGGATGGGATTTAGCAAAGGGCAGGGTTGGAAAAAGGATGGGATTCAATTGGGGCAGGGTTTGATAAAAATGGGAGTTAACTGAGGTAGGGTTGAATAAAGGATGGGATTCAACTGGGGCAGGGTTTTATAAGAATGGGATTTAACAGGGGCAGGATTGGATAAAGGATGGGATTTAACTGGGGTAGGGTTGGATAAAGGATGGGATTCAACTGGGGTAGGGTTGGATAAAGGATGTGATTTAACTGGGGTAGGGTTGGATAAAGGATGTGATTCAACTGGGGCAGGACTAGATAAAAGATGGAATTTATCTGTGTAAGGTTGGATAAAGGATGGGATTTAACTTGGGCAGGGTTGGATGAAGGATGGATTTTAACTGGGGTGGGGGGAGGAATCAGATATAATCAGATATACTCTGATTGTGTAGGATTCTGTGGCATTGGGTGAGATAAGAGATAACATTTCACTGGGATTAGGAGTGATGAGGTTGACATTCAACTCGGATTGACTGGGATGGGATTTCACTATTATAGGTTGGAGTTTCACTTGGATTTCGGATGGTATTTGACCAACATCCCAGTGACATCCCCAGCCAGGCAATACACTGGTGGTTACAATGTGCAACCTGGCCCACTGCAGTGTCATTGGATACTGACTGAAACGATGCTGTTTGTTAGCCGAGACTTGATTATTTACAAACCAGCGTGATGCAGCCGGAATATTGCTGATTATCGTGTAAAAAACAACCCATCATTCATTCATATCATTCACGACTTTCTGCATCATTAGAAAAAAACAGCCCTCAAGTCAAGCTTTTGAAATGTATTGCCCTGTGATGAGAAAAAAACTTCTTACCATCAAAACCTGCATTATTTCGAAAAGAATTCCCTAATTAGATCATAAATAACATAGTTGCATTTACATTAAAACAGTCAGAGTTACAATCAGTGGATGGTTAAAAAGTGACCACAAGGAGCCTCTGTGGGACTTGGGTTTATACAGGCCAGCTTGTTCCCAGATAATTTCATCAGATTGTTCACCTTCCTTAAATGTCGCCTTGTTCTTCTGTGGAGTGAATCTGATAGCACTAATTGGTACAGCCTAACATTTTTACAATTATCTCGCAAAATCTGTTAAATTCATATGAAAACATGTAATGTCTTTCGAACTAGACATCTCTTTGAGTGAGTGAGTGAGTGAGTGAGTGGGTTTTGGGTGTGTGAGTGAGTGAGTGGCAGGAGTTTGAGAATGTTGTGATATTGCAGCCTTATGACAATTGAACCTTGACCAGACAAACCAGTGATCAATAACCAGGTGAACTTTACCATTTCAGCTAACCAAGTAGCCCAGACAGACTTTATACGCTCACTAATTTCTTTAATGTCAAAATAGGATTCTTGTCACATCTATCCACACCATGTAAAATAACATCAATCTTTGTACTCTAATGTAACCATAGCAACTAATTAACAGCTCATAGGATAAATGTTCTTAAAGCCTGTGAATCTGACGTATACACCCTACAGGGAAGTAAACAAGGAAATATACTGTTGCATTTTATGAAACACTGGTACCCTGTAGAACCTTTCATCATTTGATAGTGTGGAACAGAGTGTTATGAGTAATTTGGCCTGTTCCGGTGAGTGTGAGTTGTTGATAATAATGTCTATCTCGGAACAAATGACCAAGTGGCATTTTGTCACCCGTCAACAATCACTGACTGATAATGGTGTATTTACTCTCAGCGACATCCCCATCCCCACTCAATAGAGAGCTACACGTCTGCTCCCCAGGAAAGACAAAACTGAGGCTATTCCGAGATTGCGTCTAGCCAGAATTAGTAAAGTCTGAACGGTGTTTCCTAGGATCAGGAAATAAAACGAAAAAGGTCAGAGCAAAATTGCAAAGAAGGTGATTTCCATAAAACATCAAATTTCACACATAACTACATTCCTCGTCGGAGGAACTGGAGGAGTAGGAGGACTTTTGAGAAGAATTACAGTGACTTGATAATCAGAAATACAGGAAGGTCCTCCACATCCAGACAGACAAGGACGTAAATGACGTCAACGACGTCACTTCTTTCATTGCCGCGTGA
The DNA here is from genome assembly GCF_023055435.1 of Haliotis rufescens. Taxonomy (NCBI): domain Eukaryota; kingdom Metazoa; phylum Mollusca; class Gastropoda; order Lepetellida; family Haliotidae; genus Haliotis; species Haliotis rufescens. Next base: position 35,131,406 of record NW_025964372.1, on the reverse strand, counting down.
TGGATTCATGTATAGCCGTTACATTTACGTGACCAGGCTGTCAGCCTTAAAACTTAGCCAGGGACACAGGACATGCATGTAAACTTGTATATGGGTATGAGTTAGTAATTATTGCTTAGCGCAGCATCAGCAATCTTGTTGCTAGTCACGGTGATGTATGAGTATGAATAAGTGAGTTAAACTGTTATGCTGAATAAGCAGTTTTTTAGCTATATATCAACAAGGTTTTGGGAAAAAAACATAAAAAAATCAGCAAGGGACAATAAATGGTTAGCATGGTGTTTGGTAATGAAAAATAACCAGATAAGTATTTAGAAATAACTTAATAATAATATATGTCATTGCATCCGATTGCGTACATGGATGCTCATGATGTCACTCATTGGATTGTCTGGTCCAGACCACTGGAATATTGCTGAGTGCGGCGCTAACCAACAGACAAACATCTATGTATTCAAATAAAGGACTTAGGACCAGAAATCAAGGATAGACTGGCTCAAGAGGATTTTGTTCATTAACTTTAAGACAGGGGAATACAATACAACATGACACATACCTTAATTGATATAACTAGCAACCTGGGTGTGTAAGCAAGTCAGGGCAAAAGGGGCACCTGCTGAGAAAGCATCAGTGGAAGGTAGTATCTGAACATCATGCTGATGTTTCAGGGGAATACAATACAACATGACACATACTGTAATTGATATAACTAGCAACCTGGGTGTGTAAGCAAGTCAGGGCTCAAGGGGCACCTGCTGAGTTAGCATCACTGGAGGGTACTACCTGAACATCATGCCTGGACATGAGACACTATCAAATTGTTCATGCATAAACTTTTTACAAATACAGTAAACTATGTTCATAACGAACTCGCTTATAACTAACCGACAGATATAACAGTTTTTTGGTCCTGGCCTTTTGCTGTATATATGCTGTATGCAGCTTATAATGAGTGAGTGAGTGTTGTTTTATGCAGCTTTTAGCAATATTATGGCGGGGGAAACAAGAGAATTTAAGGGCTTCACTTATTGTACCCATGTGTGGAATCAAACCCGAGTCTTCAGCCTTTTGCTGTATATATGCTGTATGTATGCTTATAATGAGTGAGTGAGTGTTGTTTTATGCAGCTTTTAGCAATATTATGGCGGGGGAAACAAGAGAATTTAAGGGCTTCACTTATTGTACCAATGTGTGGAATCAAACCCGAGTCTTCAGCGTGACAAGTATGCTTATAATGAACTAGGGTTATTACTAACTAAACTTTCTAAACTAAACTTAACTAAAGTGTTCCTATGAGTTCATTATAAGTGTAGTTTACAGTTCTCTTAATTATTTATGACAACAACTACTGTACAAATAATGGCTTGATAGGGGTGGGATTCACATTTAAGTATCACAGTGATTGAGTTATTATTAGGCCAATCGCGTTACATGACATCTGACCGCCCCGTGTTCTAGTCTTAGAATGTTCGCCCGGAGAATGAAAGGTCAGGGTTTTGATCCCCAGGCATGTCATACCAAAACATGTTAAAAGAGGGTATTTGTTGTTACCCTGCCTGGCGCTCGGCATTAGGGGCTAAAACAAAGACTGGTTGGCTCGGAGTCAGTATACTGTGTCTGAGTGGAGTATTCATGTTAAACTGCGGCATGGCACCTCAATGGGTCAGCACTATAAAATTGGCATTGGTCCGGCTGGTACAAGCAGCCATGCACACACACATGCACATCACTATACAAGTGCAGTAATTTCACCTCACCTACACAAAATCCATTGCAGCGTTAGTGAGGGCCTACAGTTCAGTTGTTAACTTTAAGTAACTAAACCAGTTTCTTATTTTCAAAGCTAAAGTACTCAAGGTCTGAGTAGGAAAAAATATCTTCTGCAAGCTGAATTATGAGAATTGGACGGATACCATATATAGCATTGTAGAATTATATCATGACAGGCTTTTAACCGTTTTTCTTTCAGCTATGTTGTGGTTCATTTGGGTGTGTTTAACATAGGTTGATAATTAGGTGAGTGAGTGAGTGAGTTGGGTTTTAACAGTATTCCAGTTATATCACAGCGTGTCAGCTTAATGTGGGAGGAAAGCCCGAAGTGATGCAGGTCTCAGATGTTTACCACTTCGGTGAAACCCACGAGCACGGGTATGGTGCTGACAAACCTAGAAACATAATCGGGGCAAACTGGGATTCGAACCCACAAGGTTTCTGGCGCGACCAAGGGAGGCAATTCTGCACAGTGAATCGCGGCGCCTAAGACGACTTGGCCACCTGTGCCCCCTATTCCCTCAAGACAGCATTAAATATGAACATGTATTGATATACAATTCTGATGAAAATAATTGGGTTCACTGCAGAAACAAAATCCAACCTATACTGACCGCAACATGATTCAAGCACAACATAAAAACATTAGGAGATTTTTTAGAAGTAAACAAAACCACAATGTGGGTTTTTTTTAACAACCTTTTAAACTCATGAAAAACATTTTCCGAATACTTTTTATACCAGTGCAGACAATTTCAGGTTTCATATGTACTACTCAAAGGTAGTTAAAGAACACACGATTCTTTCATTTTAATATAGTTTGGTTTTTTTATAATTTTATGGCAAAACAGATTACCTATAGCAATAAGTTTAAGTTCTTTTATGGGCGTAACAGATTAACTATTGCATTAAAAAAGGAATTAGGTGTTCTTCAACATCTTTTGAGTAGAATAGCTGCCATATCTCCTATGCACTGGGATCAATCATCAGAGCTCCAGATAAGCTTTTGGTGTTGTGATATTTTACCCTTGCATTTTAAAATCACTGGGTATCAGTAATTCTATCTGGGTATTCAAATTTCTGTTACCCACTAGTTTTTACACATGTGCGTATTTAAGTTAAATATTTAAAAAATCTATTCATCTAGTCCCTGCAAACTGGTGTTGTGTGGGTTCGAGAGCTTTATAGGACTAAAAAATACCATGATACTTCCACAAGAAAGTGTGATGGCAAATGAACATGATGTAACTGTCATCGTGGAGTTTGGCAAGGTTGACAGAATGCCCGTTTATAATTTCAAAATAAGTTGCTGATTTGCCAATCCAATACGCAGGGTTACTTCACAATATTTTGATGATACGCACAAGTTTTATTTTTGTAGCGTATCTGTAATGTTCGTTGCATATTTGATACGCTTGGGTATTATTATACTGCGTATTTCTGCATTTCTGATGCGTATTTTACACAGATAGGCAGCTTATCTGGAGCTCTGATCATACACCATCACTGCATGCACCTGCATTATAACTGCATGATCCCCACTGCACATCAACAATGTAAGGGAAATAACTCTTTCAAAGTGGTTTAGTTACTTGGAACAAACCATTCACAGAATAATCATTTCAAAAATAATAATCCAAGTTAGTGTTTGATCAGAAAAAGGAATTTGCATCAATATGAATAATGAATGGAAAGTATGTTGAACAAATTAGTCCATTCAGAGTCAGCAATCAATACATTTCATTGCGTTTCTATTTAGTTTAATCTATTATTAATCATGTTATGGAAATAATGCCAGATATTTAAAAAATCTGCATCCATAAACATATGACATTCACTTTAATAAAATTAATAAACCTTGAACCCTAAATTCACGTTATATATTTTGTTTATTCCTAACTCCTTTCTAAGTTAATGTCAATTTTTTTTTTTAATTCTTGCCCTTTTCTTTGAGTTGCTAAGAAACTCATTACGAACTTAAATATTACACTAGTTCATAGCTGGAATAGTGCATAAAACAACCAACAAACAAAACGAAGTATACAGTATTTGAAGGACGATCCAATAAGAAGTAAGTTAATCAACAAGACAAGAATATAATAACTATTCACCATGTCTAGACAAGCAATTTCGGGCTTTTCACACAAGGACATCTATACAACCTTCAATAAAACACAATGGTGACGCATCTTATAACTAAATGACACCGCATCTTATAACCAGAATGTTTGTGCATTGTTTGCAATACCTCAGTAAGACATCAAAGGACAACAGCATCAATATTAGAACAATGGAGGGTTTAGACGAAGGTGACAGTTGAACAATTAGGGTTTATAATTACTGTCATATCACATTGATTAGTTCTCAAGCCCTGATTGGCTTGTCAATGAATTACACAAGCCGAACACTTAACGATTGTTCTCATCTAAAATCCAATATACCCGAATTTTGTCATTGACAGCTTCACAGCGCCTTGCCATGCTTGGAACACAACTGACAGCCAAACAATGGCGGTTTGACGTGGATAATCCTCATAGCTAGTAGCCCTGCTTCCACCACGGTTTATACATGATAACATCCCTCTGACAAGAGATGGAGTGTTTTTTAATTGTTCTCAATTGTTGGAAACATAATGATTAGGCAATATTAATCCGCCATCTCTATGTGGAAGCATGCTGCTCTCTGATCAGTCAACGCTAAGTTCCATTGTGACGCTGTAATCTATGAAATGTTGGAAATTGATCAAGTGGGATGGTATTGTACTCACTACTTCCTGTTCACTTCCTTCCTATCTGGTACAAGAAAACTATATTCACATGAGAGACTATACAACGTCATAGATAACAAGTTCTGGATTGCATCTAGATTTTCACACAATTGTCTAGCACCAGCTCCAGCTTCGTAACGGTGTAAGAATCTACATCAAAACATTGTCATCTATAAAGTTGTGTTTTCTTATTTACTCAACAACTTCTAGAACGTATGATAAATATGTTGTTTTATTACTACGGTTAAAAGGGACCTCTAATATTAGTTTGTAATAACCGTAGTTCGTTATAAGCATATATACAACATATATACCACAAATGTCCGGGACTAAAAAATAGGTTTGTTGTATCGGTCAGTTCGTTATAAGCATGTTTGTTATAAACGTAGTTAACTGTAGTACAAAAAGTCAAATTACTTGTTTACCAATCCAGATTTATTCATTGAATAAAAATATTTAAAACAACAACTTCTGAAATGATAATCAAACAGTTTCATTCACATGTTATAACAATGTTATAAAACGTTTGTCATAAATAATGCCTACTAGGTAGAGCCCGGACTCTGTGTATGAATGGCCTTTATGTTAGTCTTTCTACATTAAAATGTCCATATCTCTTTTATCTAACATCTCCAGGTGTCTCACTTCAGTTTATCGTTCCATTTATCGAAAAAATAATACCTAAAAACTTACTCATAACATTATTATAGTACTAAATATTAACATTCACTATTATTATTCATTTATTTTCACAAAAATATGAAAATGGATGGGTAAACAAGTGAGTGATTAAGTGAGTGAGTGAGTATGGTTTTTCGCCACTTTTAGCAATATTCCAGCAATATCACGGCAGGGGACACCAGAAATGGGCTTCACACATTGTACCCATGTCGGGAATCGAACCCGGGTCTTCAGCGTGAAGAGCGAACGCTTTAACCACTAGGCTACCCGACCGCCCTGGCTAAACAAGTGAATTGCTTAAGTAATACCACCCTATGGCACATCAGGCATGACACAATTAATACATCTGTGAAGGTTGAATGTAACAAATAAATTACACATGCCGAGCTAGGTGGGGTAGATATGATGAATGTATTTGCAGTTTATATGAAACAATTCATTTACTTAATTGAAAATTGGACAGTTTTTTCAATGAAGTTTTGAATACAATCCAGTATTTTGATTGGATCTTCCCCTGGACCTACATAACCGGTGATATAGGTCCATGATCACCCTTATAAATGTTTGTATAACACTGTTTGAAAAGAGTTAAGAGTTTTATAGTAAAGTTTTGAATACAATCCAGTATTTTGATTGGATCTTCCCCTGGACCTACATAACCGGTGATATAGGTCCATGATCACCCTTATAAATGTTCGTATAACACCGTTTGTAAAGAGTAACCAAGTCGGAAAAAATCTTTCGTTTCGAAGAATACAGTAATTTGTACACATAAAAACGAAATGTGAAGCATCTTCAGTGATACGTCCACAGGAAAAAAAGATATGGTAACCACAAACATGTCTATTATACTGATCTGTGTTAAGGTCACAGCAGCCAGGCCCGAGGTGACTGTGAATAAGAAGCGTTTCAGAAAAATTGGTTATTTCTGTGCAGTAGTCACAAGATTGATCAGTGTTAGTCAAGATGTGCAATTTCTTGAAAAAATTTGTGATTTTTTTATCAGAATAGCATTTGGTACTGAAAGTCCAAACACAGCTGGCCTTGCCATCTAAAAGCTGAAACATATTATTCCAGGCAAGTAGCCTTCCATTCTTGTGGACAAGAAGATTTAGCCAGATCACTGCTCCAAGGACCAGGAGAAATGTTTTTATTTCCCCACCCCTTGAAGTCTAAAGGAATAGCGTTTGTGTCTGTTTGCATATATTTGTGTCTGATGAATAAAACATAACACGTAACTTGTTAAATACTGCTTGGAATCCCATTTTCTTTTTCATCCTTCAACAGCAGACTCCCAACTAAATGAGTCTGTGCACCAAGAAACAAACACTTATTAACATGTGAATAATCACCACAGCTAAGTTGAATTGATGAGATTTAAATAATTTTCCATGATTTTCAAAAGTTGTTTGACCAGGGTTACAACATTCAAGGCCTCAGAAGATCTTGCACAATATCACGACTGTATTTTGTCATATAATGGGTAGGTTTTCCCGGCAGGACAAAGCCAATGGATAAATATGCAAAGATAAAAGTTCATGTTGTAACACTTTCAGTTGACTGATCATTTTCACAGGAAAATTACAGCTAAATCACAGTAGGGTTAGTGTTCGCAAAAAGGTGAGAACACCCTGACCCAACGATTGCACCTATCACAAACACATGCAAAGGCAAGTCAACTGTTAAACTACACATGAAAATCCGTGTGAGAATAGGTCTTCAGCAACCCATCCTTGCCGTAAAAGACAACTGTGGTTGCCTTAAGAGGCGTCGAACAGGATCTTGTGAACAGGCTCGCTGAATAGGTTGATGTATGTCAATTGTATAGATCAATGCGCATGTCAATCACTGGATTGTCTTGTCCAGACTTGATTATTTACAGACCGCAGTCATATAGCTGGAATATTGCTGAGTCCCTCATTAAACAACAAACAAACAAACAAACAACTGTTCACCTGAAAAACCATGGAAACATATGGTGCCAATGAAAATAAGTAATCGTATTGAACATCAAATTTGGAAATTTCCTTCACATGTCAAACATTAAAATGTTTGAAAGCTTTACTGAGGCCTGGATGTTTTAAACGAATTACTAAATAAAGACGTGCCTCAATGCCAAAGGTCGCAGTTGTGAAAGACTTGTCATCGATGGGTGCACAAAAAAGATGACCTCACCAAGTACTTGTCAGTTAAATTTATGACCCTCCCCAAGGATTCAAAATTTGACGAAGAGGTTTGTTATCATGAAAATCACGGCAATGCAATCAATTTTTAACCATATAATAACCATCAATTATTTTTAGGACCCCTTGAACCGGTAACGTTTTATAGTGATCATCCTGTTTATTTTCATCTTTCCCCACAGAAATCAATGACAGGGTATCTGACTGGATATGTAACTACCGAAATATAGACTCAAAAGTATCACAATATATCAATATACAATGAACTACGGTTATAACGAACTCAAAGGACCCACTAATCTTAGTTCATTATAACCGTAGTTCGTTATAAGCATATGAACAGCAAATGGCCGGGACAAAAAAATAACTTTGTCATATCCGTCAAATTGTTATAAGCATGTTCATTATAAACAAGGTGTACTTTTATGATTACAAATAAAATTCTGAAATTTACATCTATATGTCACAACTTTTTCCGACTGCTCAACAGACTGAATAGATGTATGTCTATAAAAGAACTATTTTATTTTATTAAATTAAATCTATCAAATCTATTAAATCTTTATAACAAGCAGGTCTTTATGTCTCTGATAGAATATTCTCCCACCTGCCACTATCTAATGATTTCTCTTCAAGACCACTTGAGGCAAACAAGACGACAAGCATGACGATGGTATAAGGATCTATACTGAAATCTCGCTATCACAGTACAACAAAGAAGTTGTTATCAACAAACTTTTGTCTACTTTGTCATCCATCAATTTCTATGAAATGCCTATCAAACAATAGGTTTCTGTAGTAGTGAGTGAGTGAGTATGGTTTTATGCCGCTTTAAGCAATATTCCAGCAATATCACGGTGGGGACACCAGAAATGGACTTCACACATTGTACCCATGTTGGGAATCGAACCCGGGTCTTTGGCGCGATGAGGGAACGCTTTAACCACTAGGCTGCCCGACCGCCCCAGTTTATGTAGTACTCGTAGATGTTTACCAATACAAATTTATCAATACATCAATATTGCAATATACAATGACATCCCTGGTAACTGGAACATGGTATGGTATGGCTATAAGGCAGAAATTAAGTCAAGGTGTTGTGCAATTACTTGGAGAAACAGGAGCTGCCTTTTTACCAACATTTCCTCAGAGCTCCTTAAATCTTCCAGTCCAGAAACATTACTTGCAGCCCTCAACTTCTCAAAATCCAACAATAACCAAGTATCTGGACTACATCAATAAAAGGGGGCGGTCGGGTAGACTAGTTGTTAAAATGTTCGCTTGTCACACCGAAGACCTGGGTTCGATTTCTGACATGGGTAGAATATGTGAAGCCCATTTCTGGTGTCCCCCAACATGATATTGCTGGAATATTGCTAAAAGCGGTGTAAAACCATACTCACAAACTACAAATGAAAGTGCAACAGTAACTGGCAATGAAAGATACAACCATGTTTCACAATAACCTCAAAGGTGACATTGAGCTTTGATGGACATGCCTTCAACAGTTTATGTATTTTGATTGGAACAGATAAATACAATCAAACTTTCATGCTTGCAAGAAGTAACCATGCCTCAGAAACAGACAAGGATTTAACCATGTTTTTTCAAGAGGCCTGGACACTGATCTCAGAGCTCGAGGAAAGCTGCGTATCTGCGTAAAATACGCATCAGAAATGCAGAAATATGCAGTAAAATATAATCCAAGCGTATCAAATACGCAACGAACATTACAGATACGCTACAAAAATAAAAATTGTGTGTATCATCAAAATATTGTGAAGTAACCCTGTGTATTTGATCAGCAAATCAGCAACTTATTTTGAAATTATAACGGGCATTCCGTCAACCTTGCCAAACTCCACGATGATAGTTACATCATGATCATTTGCCATCACACTTTCTTGTGGAAGTATCGTGGTATTTTTTAGTCCTATAAAGCTCTCGATCCAACACAACACCAGTTTGCAGGGACTAGATGATTAGTGTTTTTAAATATTTAACTTAAATACCCACATGTGTAAAAACTAGTGGGTAGCAGAAATTTGAATTCCCAGATAGAATTACTGATACCCAATGATTTTAAAATACATGGGTGAAATACCCACAACACCAAAAGCTTATCTGGAGCTCTGGATCTAGACCAAATCCTGTGTCATACTATGTTAAATAATAAATTATACTTTGAAAAACTATAACCAGAAACTGTTTTATCCTGTGACCTTGACCTTTAACCTTTTCATGACAGCTCTAATTCCAAAAGAATTCCTCAGGGCCATTTGGAATGAGTCCATGCAATAATGATCAACATCAATCTAACATCAATAATTTATTATAGTAGACCTGAGAACAATTAGGGGTAGTCAAATTCTGTCAAAACCATTTCCCATTTCTCAGGGCAGGTAATTACCTCACATATACTGAACACATTCCACCAATCAAGACAAAAATCAACAACAGTGGTACTTTCCAGTTAATTGCTCGAAATACCAAAGTTTACATTCTGTTAAAATACATAAATGCAGTCCTTCCATAGAATGCAGTCCTTCCATAGAGAGACCGCCTCCGTGGTCTAGTGGTAGAGCGTCCGCCCGGAGAGCGGAAGGTCCGGGGTTCGATCCCCGGCCGCGTCATACCAAAAGACGTTAAAAGATGGTACTTGTTGTTACCCTGTCTGGCGCTCGGCATTAAGGGGCTAAAACAAGGACTGGTCGACTCGGAGTCAGTATACTGTGTCTGAGTGGGGTATTCATGTTAAACTGCGGCATGGTATCTCAGTGAGCTAGCACTATAAATCGGCATCAGTCCGGACTAGTACAAGCAGCCACACAATTACACACACGTACATGCACATCGCTATATAAGTGCAATAATCTTGGACGGGACATTAAACCCCATTTCACCTCACCTCACCTTCCATAGAGTGTAGAATGGGAACAACATGGATCAAACTCAAGGGACACATGCCACAAGACAACCTATGCTAAGACAGTTGGAACTGCTATTCTGTACAATAGATGTGTTTTTGTTTGTTTAACGCCACACTCAGCAATATTCCAGCTATATGACATCAGCCTGTGCATAATCAAGTCTGGACCCAACAATATAGTGATTGATATCATGAGCATCGATATACCAAATTGGAACACGATGCAATGCATCAACCAATTAAGCGAGGCTAACCTCCCATTTCCATCAGTCGCCTCTTACGACAAGCATGGGTTACTGAAGACCAATTATAAGCCGGACCTTCATGAGGGACGATAGATGTATGGGACTACCGCATATTTCCAGTATGACCAGTACATATTTCCTTAAAACATATTAAAAGGCACTGCACACATTGTGAACTTGACTTGTATTTCACTAACAGGCACAATATAGAGGAAAATATACAAATTCTAATACTTGGTTTTACATTATTTTATTGAAGGCAATATTACGATTACCTTAATTAAATTCAAATAGTCTGGACATAATAAAGTTGATTCCTAAAAATTGGTAACACAGGTATTGAGGTGAAAGTATCAGACAATCCCTGCTTGAGTAAGGAATGTCCATCTATATGACATGGAATAAATACTATAACACACTTCCTGTGCTATATGGTTCCGTGTGTTACACTGTTACAACCAGATCACACATATCCAGTATGTTCAAAGCGAAGCCGCCAGAGTGGTTACTAGAAAGCATGTTCATATTATACATGCACTCATGCGACTACACTGGCTCCCAAATATAAAGCGCATTGAGTTCAAAATACTTAACAAATGTTATATTTGGGAAAACACATTTTTAGTCAAGTACAAAATTTTCAAGTACCTTTTCGGGTCCCATACAGGATTCGAACCCACTATGTCAAAGTGAGGTGCCTAATCGTCAGCACACACAGTCAGCGATCTAACCAACTCAGCCACCAATGCTTCCACAAAAATGGAATTCCAACAACTGGTAGTCTACATCACATACTTTGTGTAGAGCTCTGACAAGTGTACATTGGTTTGGCTCCCATGGCCAAAAGCTATGAACACACAATGCCATTTTGATATATTTGGGATAACACTTTCTTAGTTAAGTACAAATTCTAGTCCTGTTTCTGGTTCAGTCACACACAAGATTCATGATATTGGTCCACACTACATCAACGAGCTGATACAGCGCCGTATCTACCAGTGAGATCACTTTGGTCTCGTAACAATCAGCTCCACCTTGTTCCTCAAACCAGAACTAAATCGTTTGGTGACCAATGTTTTGCAAAGACCTGTCCAACACTTTTGAGCAACAGTACCAACCACATCAAGAGTGCCAAAGACAACAACGTATTGAAGCGACTGTTAAAACCACATCTGTTCCAATTCGCCTACAGATCTCAGTGACGCTCTGTTCACTACCAGACTCACGCAAAATCTTGATATTGGCACCACACAAATCTATGCAACTTATCAGAAGAGTCAAAATTGACATTACTACAGTGTAAATACCAACTTTTGCAGCTACTGGAAATACGCAAATTGTATTTACCTAGATAAAATACACAATTCAAATCGCAGCAAAAACTTGTATGGAAGCTCTATATACGACATTGGTCAAATGTATTCACATTTGAGCTGCTGGTATATATTCTGATAAAAAAAACATACGAGAAGGGTAGTTTGTGATTGACCAAGTCTGTTTCAGCTGATATTGTGATAAGCCGACTTCCATCTCCTCATACGCCCTCTGTGTCTGTGGGTTAACCAGACATGAAAAGATGTGTGTGTAGGGAGGGGCATTATACATTACTTCTTATAGTCGGTTTCCTTAACGGCATGGAACACGAATATAAACATTTAACAGCGCTGCTCGCTTACCTTGCTAAAGGGAAACGCCCGTCCTTGTCGATATGCACGTGCAGAATGTTCGGTACTACTTACTTAAGTACACATTACATTTAAATTGTATTTCAGTAACCCTCTGTTGAATAACTTAGGCATGGGCGTGGTGCACCACTGGTTCCAAAGTAGAGTGTGCGGTACGTTTCAAAACTCACACAGGAATTGGCGAAAATTGAACCCGGATTATGAGTGAGTGAGTTTTTAACAGTATTCTAGTCATATCACGGCGTTTCAGATAATGTGGGAGGAAAGTCCGACGTGATGCGGGTCTCACACGTTATCCACTTTGGTGAAAACTACGAGTACGGGTAAGGTGCTGGCAAACTTATAATCGGGACGAACTGGGACACATGCAATGAACTACTCAAACAATGTACTACATTGACTAGTTCACTTTGTTATGTTGAAAGTTAGTCAGGCTAGGAAGTTTTTGACCAGCCCTCGTACCACTTTGGTCAGCACCGGTATGGTGCTGACACACCTTGAAATAGAAACGGGGTGAACCATGATTAGAAACTATGATTCATAGGTTTCTGGCGTGCCAAAGGGACGTAACTCTGCACAGCGAATTGCGGCGCCTTAGGCCACTGGGCCACCCGTGACCCCTCCGGTTTATGAAAATATACATTGTACATACTCAGTTATATATGTTGCAAACAACGTCATTTCAGTCAACAAAAGACGAAATGGAACGATAAAGAATGACGGTGACAATAATTAACAATACTACTGCAAAGATGTTATCTTATTGTCAGGGAGTCTATCTTATATAATCTCTGTGATGTTGTAAAAATAAAGCACGGAGGTAGTAATCGTCCAACCACACCGCGTAAACTTTGTGCAAGTGAGTGAGTGAGTTGGGTTTAGCGCCGCTTTTAACAGTATTCCAGTTATATCCCGGCGTGTCAGCTTAATGTGGGAGGAAAGCCGATGCAGGTCTCAGACGTTTACCACTTCGGTGAAACCCACGAGCACGGGTATGGTGCTGACAAACCTAGAAACATAATCGGGGCGAACCGGGATTCAATTTTTCCCTCAAGTGAGTGGGTGAGTTGGGTTTTAACGCTGCTTTTAACAGTATTCCAGTTATATCACAGCGTGTCAGCTTAATGTGGGAGGAAAGCTCGAAGTGATGCAGGTCTCAGACGTTTACCACTCCGGTGAAACTCACGAGCACGGGTATGGTGCTGACAAACCTAGAAACATAATCGGGGCGAACCGGGATTCAAACCCACAATCATAGGTTTCTGGCGTGCCCAAGGGACGTAACTCAGCACAGCGAATCGCGGCGCCTTAGACGTCTGGGCCACCCGTGCCCCCCTTTGTAAGAGTTGAAGAAGGTAAATTATATACATACATCTGTGGATGGATACACATATCAGATGGTTGTTGCCCATTGTCAGTTTTGTAGTTTTCATTAATATTGCGGAACACGGCGTAAAATAACACCCCCTCATCCATGTGGGCCTGGCTTCCTATGATAAGAGTGAGTGAGTATGGTTTTACGACGCTTTTAGCAATATTCCAGCAATACCACGCCAGGGGACACAACAATTGGGCTTGCCTAGGATGATAGAGAGCAGCGTGTGTTATAATTAACAAACGCACAGATCAATGGAATACACCAAACTATATCAACGGAACACTACTAACACCAACTGATCATAACTTCAAGGCTTCATAATTCAAAAATACGTCGTTTGTAATAAAACGCGAAGGGCTTCACGCGACGCTGGCGTGACTCCAGTACTCAGCGCCACCTTCGTGCGATACGTGTGTAATAAATGAAGACTTTCAGCCTTTGAGACCAAGGGTCTGTTTCCCAACAATTCGGGTGCGGGAACTCGTTTAATCAACTCGGTAAACGTCAGATGTTAATGCCCCAAAAGCGACAATTTGCAAAATATTAAATACAACTGCCTTGATGTGAATGCCAGTAAACGATATTGGCGCCTCATGATATGTGACTATGACAAACCGAACGCCCGCTTTAAAGATATCAAACTTCTATGCTTGTACAAGTAATCCGTTCTGAAGGAAAACAACGTATTACATAGCGTGTGGCACGCCAACGGGTTATCAATCAGCACCACTGTAGATTGAAATTAGACATGGAGCTCACACAAGTAAGGTTTCCGTAAATGCACTAAAGTAATGTGATCAGGGAGTAAACCGCCCCTATTTACGTATTGCAACTGCCTGTAGGCGACCATACAAGCCAAGGAGAAATCTTTTGTTCATCATCAACTTGTATATTGTCAACGTCGGAAACCGCAATGTTTGTGAGTGAGTGATTTGGGGTTTAACGTCGCCTTGAACATTATTTTCAATCCTATCACGGCGTGTCAGAATAACCATGGACACAAAGTATAGAATTAAGTGTCCATGGGTTAACATGGCATGGCACGTAATTCTGACACGTTCGAGATGTTTACCGGGTTGGTGAAACCGACGACCGTTGGTAACGTTCTTGCAGACAATAAGTATTATTTGGTAATGTCTGTTTCGAACCCAAAATGAGAGGTCGGCGCAGCTGACGTGTGATCATGGCGTTGTCAAGAAGATTGCTTTCCGAATAACCATCTGATATTGAACATAGACGCCACGATGGATTACTTTATAATCTTTTTGACGCGTGTATTGAATAACTACGATACAGTTACAATTATTATGTAGAAAAGTAGTTTATTCAATTGGTTTTGTATTTAAAAACAACAAATATGGTCATGATCATTGACTTGATTCTAGGTGAGGTGAGGTGAAATGGGGTTTAACGTCGCGTCCAAGATTATTGCACTTATATAGCGACGTGCATATACGTCTGTGTGTTTGTGTGGCTGCTTGTACTAGTCCGGACTGATGCCGATTTATAGTGCTAGCTCACTGAGATACCATGCCGCAGTTTAACATGAATACCCCACCCAGACACAGTATACCGACTCCGAGCCGACCAGTCCTTGTTTTAGCCCCTCAATGCAGAGTGCCAGACAGGGTAACAACAAGTACCATCTTTGAACGTCTTTTGGTATGACGCGGCTGGGGATGGAACCCCGGACCTTCCGCTCTCCGGGCGGACGCTCTACCGCTAGACCACGGAGGCTGTCTTGATTCTAGAGATAATGCTTTTCCAACATATTCTTTGAAACCATTTGCAGTATAAAACTGAAAATGTATAGATATGATCCAACCCACCCTCGATTATCCAGTGTACGATGTACAGGGGAAGTAGGATACTCTTGAAAATCGAGTATGGGTTCCAACAATCGCGTTTATAAATATCAATGTTGAAATAATTCCACCAGACTCTAATTCGGGCATGTCTCTGTCACGGCCTCGTTATTGAATACAAACTTCTGTTTTTGTATGACACCAGTACCAGTCACTCACTCACTCACTCTCTGGCAAGAATTTACGTAAGGAGAAATACCTGACTTGTCGTCTTTCATTGTGCCCAGTCAAAATACACGGCAAAATATTTCGTCAATTAAATTGGTCAAATCAATTAAAAATGAAAATTGTTAGATGGGAAATTATTTGCGCTTACAGTAAACAACGGTTATTACGAACTAAAAGGGACCACTAATTTTAGTTCGTTATAACCGTAGTTCGTTTTATAAGCATATACACAGCATATCTACAGTAGTTGGCCGGGACCAAAAAATAAGTTCGTCATAGCGGTCAGTTCGTTATAAGCGTGTTCGTTATAAACGTAGTTTACTGTATTTCTTTGTTGACTATAGAAATACGTCATGAAGAAAGTAGCACTTTAACTGTACGAGAAGGATGAGTGCGAGGACATGCCGTAACTTTCAGCTTGGACCCCTTTTACAAAGCGATCTTAATATTGTCCTAAGTGTTTCCTGAAGTATGGGAGTTACGGTCTCAGCGTTACGGTCGCGTTGAGAAACGGGACCCGGTCGTTGGTGCCATGGTCACCGATTTCATTGAGCTGTATGTGCCTGGGTCAAGGCACGAAGGTACCAAGGTAAGACCATTCCAGACTCGTTGTTTCATGACGTTTTTGATGTGATTGACATTTGTGGAAATAATCAAACCTGGATTATCTTGTATACGGTTTCTAATCGAGTAAGTGGCGGTCAGTGGTTAAAGCGTTCGCTCGTCACGCCGAAGACCCGGGTTCGATTCCCGACATGGGTACAATGTGTGAAGCCCACTTCTGGTGTCCCCCGCCGTGATATTGCTGGAATATTGCTAAAGTGGGGTAAAACCAAACTCACTCACTCACTCACTCACTAATAGAGTAATACCTCACCGTTGACTGTCTCAAAGAACTAAGTGTTGCAAGAAGGGGTCATTCCACAGTACGCATTGTTTGAGCACTTTCATTAAGGATTGCGTGAAGTAGTCTCACTTGATTAACAGATATGGTAGCAGTTGTATGTACAAACCACTTGTCATTCAATTCTTTAGAGTGAGTGAGTATGGTTTTACGACACTTTTAGCAATATTCTAGCAACATCACGACAGGGGACACCAGAAATAGGATTTTCACATTGTACCCATTTGGGGAATCAAACCCGCGTCTTCATCGTGACGAGCAAACGCTTTAACCACTAGGCTACTCCACCGCCCCAATTCATTAGATGCAATGGATATGAAACCATTATTGTTGATGTTCATTTTCAATGGACGTTTATGGGCAGGTCAATATGATATGATTAATACCACTGCTGTTTGGAGCGTAATGTGTATCATATATCAGACTGTCTGTTGAATATTATTAATATAACTAATTCCACTTTATTCTCAAACAGGAGATATTCTTGTCTGTAACATTTGGTGCATTATACAAAACAAAAGTTTGAAATGTGAATCAACTGTGGTTGGAAACCTTAATATTGTCTTTGATTGTGGTGTATGTAAGTGAATATGATGTCTGATAGCCTGAAGCTGTCTCCTTGGCTGTAGCTTCCATTAATATAAATGGTTGATGAGTGATGTTGCTACCAGAGCCCTTTAGAGTCTGAAGACACCATCACTGTGCAGTGTGTTCCCAGCGTCTTGTCTTCCTGTAGACTGTGTTGTCCTGGCTCAAACTGGCCTGGGAATAAAGTTCTGTCCTCCTGGCTGGCTTTCCACTCTGGTGCCTGTGTTAGTCTTGACCTCCACTGTCTGGTGCCAGTGTCACTCTGGGTGTCTACTGTCTGGTGCCTGTGTTAGTCTTGACCTCCACTGTCTGGTGCCAGTGTCACTCTGGGTGTCTACTGTCTGGTGCCAGTGTAAGTCTTGGTGTCTACTGCCTGGTGCCAGTGTCTGTCTGGGTGTCCACTGTCTGGTGCCAGTGTCACTCTGGGTGTCTACTGTCTGGTGCCAGTGTCAGTCTGGGTGTCCACTGTCTGGTGCCAGTGTCAGTCTGGGTGTCCACTATCTGGTGCCAGTGTCAGTCTGGGTGTCTACTGTCCGGTGCCAGTGTCACTCTGGGTGTCTACTGCCTGGTGCCAGTGTCAGTCTGGGTGTCTACTGTTTGGTGCCAGTGTCAGTCTGGGTGTCCACTGTCTGGCGCCAGTGTAAGTCTGGGTGTCCACTGTCTGGTGCCAGTGTAAGTCTGGGTGTCTGCTGTCTGATGCCAGTGTCATTCTGGGTGTCCACTGTCTGGTGCCAGTGTCAGTTTAGATGTCTGCTGTCTGGTGCCAGTGTCAGTCTGGGTGTCCACTGTCTGGTGCCAGTGTCAGTCTAGGTGTCTACTGTCTGGTGCCAGTGTCAGTCTGGGTGTCCACTGTCTGGTGCCAGTGTCAGTCTGGGTGTCCACTGTCTGGTGCCAGTGTCAGTCTGGGTGTCTACTGCCTGGTGCCAGTGTCAGTCTGGGTGTCCACTGTCTGGTGCCAGTGTCAGTCTGGGTGTCCACTGTCTGGTGCCAGTGTCAGTCTGGGTGTCTACTGTTTGGTGCCAGTGTCAGTCTGGGTGTCCACTGTCTGGTGCCAGTGTCAGTCTTGGTGTCCA
The DNA here is from genome assembly GCF_023055435.1 of Haliotis rufescens. NCBI lineage: Eukaryota > Metazoa > Mollusca > Gastropoda > Lepetellida > Haliotidae > Haliotis > Haliotis rufescens. The sequence continues at coordinate 35,113,170 of NW_025964372.1, read as the reverse complement.
CTGTCTGGTGCCTGTGTCAGTCTGGGTGTCTACTGTCTGGTGCCTGTGTTAGTCTGGGTGTCTACTGCCTGTTGCCACTGTAAGTCTGGGTGTCTGCTGTCTAGTGCCAGTGTCGGTCTGGGTGTCTACTGCCTGGTGCCAGTGTCAGTCTGGGTGTCTACTGCCTGGTGCCAGTGTCAGTCTGGGTGTCCACTGTCTGGTGCCAGTGTCAGTCTGGGTGTCTACTGTCTGGTGCCAGTGTAAGTCTGGGTGTCCACTATCTGGTGCCAGTGTCAGTCTGGGTGTCTACTGTCTGGTGCCTGTGTCAGTCTGGGTGTCTACTGCCTGGTGCCAGTGTCTGTCTGGTCTGGGTGAAGCCTAGCTACTGTGTCCAGTCTGTGTCAAGAGTGTCTGGCTACTGTGTCCAGTCTGTGTCAGGAGTGTCTGGCTACTGTGTCCAGTCTGTGTCAAGACTGTCTGGCTACTGTGTCCAGTCTGTGTCAGGAGTGTCTTGCTACTGTGTCCAGTCTGTGTCAAGACTGTCTGGTTGCTGTGTCCAGTCTGTGTCAAGACTGTCTGTCTACTGTGTCAAGTCTGTGTCAAGACTGTCTGGTTGCTGTGTCCAGTCTGTGTCAAGACTGTCTGTCTACTGTGTCAAGTCTGTGTCAAGACTGTCTGGTTGCTGTGTCCAGTCTGTGTCAAGAGTGTCTGGCTACCGTGTCCAGTCTGTGTCAAGAGTGTCTGGCTACTGTGTCCAGTCTGTGTCAAGAGTGTCTGGCTACCGTGTCCAGTCTGTGTCAAGAGTGTCTGGCTACTGTGTCCAGTCTGTGTCAAGAGTGTCTGGCTACCGTGTCCAGTCTGTGTCAAGACTGTCTGGTTGCTGTGTCCAGTCTGTGTCAAGACTGTCTGTCTACTGTGTCAAGTCTGTGTCAAGACTGTCTGGTTGCTGTGTCCAGTCTGTGTCAAGACTGTCTGTCTACTGTGTCAAGTCTGTGTCAAGACTGTCTGGTTGCTGTGTCCAGTCTGTGTCAAGAGTGTCTGGCTACCGTGTCCAGTCTGTGTCAAGAGTGTCTGGCTACTGTGTCCAGTCTGTGTCAAGAGTGTCTGGCTACCGTGTCCAGTCTGTGTCAAGAGTGTCTGGCTACTGTGTCCAGTCTGTGTCAAGAGTGTCTGGCTACCGTGTCCAGTCTGTGTCAAGAGTGTCTGGTTGCTGTGTCTTGTCTGGTACTCCTGCACAGTGTTAAGCCAGTGTCCAGAGTCCCAACTATCACTTCCTGAACATATGTAGAAATCAAATCTGGTTGATAACGTAGGCCAAGTCATTGAAGTGTGACTAAAGGTTAATACTCATGATAAACTTACCCTATGCTAATGAATTACAAATTATACATGTTAATAGTATTGTTTGTGACTCAGTTATATAAATATTTCAATTTTTACTTAATGACCAGGTGTTGATTTGCAACTCCAGCACACAGTGTAGAGGCTGAAAGGATAAGTAGCCACCATCGTCCCACCTCGTCGGTGATCAAACTTACTGAAAAGGTTAGCCGCGGGTTACAGAAATCCAATTTCAGTTAATTAGGCAATTAGAAACTAAAGAAACCTATTAGGCCATTAGGACGATGTGTCTAATGGTTCTGGTGGCCCTGGTTGACCTAATTGCTTCATTTTGACCTTCTAAGCTTGAATATAAAAAATCAGATACTCAGTCCGTATTTTGCCTGATAAGAAAGTTGCAAATTGTTCTCAATAACATACGCTGATTTCAGGACATGAGGTGAAAGTGGGGTGGAATGGGGATCACCATAGTGATGTGCATTCACGTGTGTGCAGCGTTAGAAATTGGCACTAGTCCTATTGTCCTTGCCAAACTGCCCAACAGTTAAGGTATCATAAGGACAAGTAGAAATTTGCCATTTTTAAGGGTTTTGCTGTATGTTATCATTATTGGGACTAGTGGACTAAAACTGTTAATTTCTGTTGCTGGTGTGTGCATGTCCAGCCGGTTTTATAGTGCTAGCCCACTGAGGTGAGATGAAATGGGGATATAGAAACGGGCTCCGTCCGTCCATCCGTCCGTCCGTCCGTCATGTTTCGTTTCCGGAGCATAACTCAGAAACCATTCAATATTTTTTCATGAAACTTTGTAGGTTTGTCAGGTACATACTGAACTGGTGCCTTTTGCTATTTAGAAATTTTAGAAACATTTTTTTTTACGTATCCATGGCAACAAGATGGACTTAGGTTCCAAACTCTTCTTTTTTTACAATTTCCATGACAAGTTCCACCTCGGTTAAAAAAGGTTAGGGTTTGTTTAAATTTAATTATGTCATAAATTCTGCAACAGGGATGGGGGATATAGCCACATTAGTGGCAAACTCTTGTTGCACTTTTATTGCGACTTGTATCTGTATGTGTGTTCCTGCTTGTACTAGTCCGGACTTAAATTGGTTTTATGGTGCTAGCCCACTGAGATACCATGCCACAGTTTAACATGGATCCCTCTCTCCAGTATACTGACTCCAAGCCAACCAGTCCTTGTTTATTTCATTTAATTCAAAGCACCAAGCCATCATTAGAAACCAAGAGTTTTAGGCCAAAAGTCCTTATAATGATAACAATTAGCAAAACCCTTAAAAAGGGCATATTTCTACTAGTTGTTATGATACCTTAACTATTGGGCAGTTTCGCAAAGGTTATGGGACTAATGTCAATATCTAACGCTGCAAGCAGAGAAACAACAAGTACCATCTTTTAATATCATTTGGTTTGATGCGGCCAGGGGGTCGAACTACCATTCTAGTCTCCAGGGAGACGCTCTCTCCACTACACTACGGAGATGGCTGTAGGCTGTATGACATGGAGATGGCTGTAGGATATGCTGTAGCAGTATAGTCTTTGTGACTTCATGTCAGCCTCACAAGGTGGATGAAGGTCAACAAGTTGATTGACAGTCTATTTCCATCACTATTTATTGTTGGAGACATCTGATGGAAACTGGACAGAGATTCTCTCGCGGCTAGTGTGATATATCACATCATCTGACAAACATGGCAATAAAACCCCAATTTCTCTCTTTTAAGGCAAAAGTCATGTCTAGCTTGTGTAACTCAAGATGAGATGTTGTCTCAAATTATATCCATAGCGTGACAAACACGAATGTTTCAAAAGATGTTGGATTGTTTTTTTGGTCCACAATTTGATATACTGATATAGTGATAAAACAGTTATTATCTGGGAAATTTCAACTTGGGGCCTATGACAATCAACTTTGGAAAAAAGGCTGTTTGACAATTTTTGGAATGTTAAGATAAAAAGTTTAACAGTGTTTGTCTTTATAGATCTGATGTTGTAAATAAGGTTGATGTCAGGCCACCGTCTATGATTGCAGTCTATTGTCTGCGGACAGCAGTTTAAGTATCTTATGACGGTTTACTGTGATTACTCTGAGAAAATACCAAAGTTAGTATTCTTAGATTCTTTTGAAAATATATTTTTGAATGTAAGTGACATTTGGAGTTTATGTTCAGTCTCACAGTAAATACACAGACAACAGTAGAATAGGAATAATATGGCCTTTTGTATGGAAGTCAACGATCACATGATTCGAAATTGGTATGAGTTAGTGAGTATGGTTTTATGACACTTGTAACAATATTCCTTGACTACCGCTTAGTCACTGAAAATATATAATTTTGCTAGAAATAAATATGAAAAATGGAAAAGGAGCCCCAGTGAAATGGGAGATTCAGAACCTGAACCTGAGGAAAATCTAGACTTGCTACATTGAAGGTTTTGCTTGATTTTGTGAGCAACGGATCCAGTGTTGGGGTATGATGACACACCATCAACCAAGTGACAAGCCTGAACACCATTTTGTCTCCTCTTACAACCAGCGTAGGTTGCTGGGGACCAATTCTGGCCTGGAATCACCACAGGGCAACTTGTGGGAGACAGATTTCTTGACAAAAACCATGGTTGAATTTGGACAGAATTCCTTTTGTAGACAGTTCCTATATAATCACAGGGAACAAGTGTGGGGCCTGGTGAGAACACATAACCATGTTGATTACAATTAGAAAGGATTTCCAGATGTTTGGGTGGCATGTTATCTCACTGGGCTATTACTATATAACCGGCATCAGTGCAGACTAGTTGGTTGGTTGGTTTGTTGTTTAACGCCGCACCCAGCAATATTCCAGCTATATGATGGCAGTCTGTAAAATAATCAAGTCTGGACCAGACAATCCAGTGATTGATATCATGAGCATCGATCCACACAATTGGGATCGATGGCATGCATCAACAAGCATAGTCAGCTTTTACGGCAAGCATGGGTTGCTGAAGACCTATTCTATCCCGGAATCTTCACGGGTCAGTACAGACTAGTACAAGCACATGTACATGCATATAAACATGCACAAGCGCAGGCACATGCAAATACACATGCAAACGCACATGCAGATGCACCCAAAAGTTGCACGTGACATTTAACCTAGCTCATTTCACCTCCCCTCACCTTGTAAGCTTCCCACCACAGAAGAGCTCTCCTGGAATAACACTGAGGTTGATTATATTCCCCGTCATTATATCCCATGAATCATATCCCATTAGTTATACCCATTAATCACACCCCCATTAGTTGGTCCCCAGTAATAACACCCCTATTGGGTGTACCCTACTTGTCCTACCCTAGAGAGTGTAACCTGACCATGCTGTCTTCTAGAAAGGACAGCCTAATTGATGGGGACAGACTCGCATAATTACAATTACAAGATCATTAGTTTTCAATTGATATTAGATGGTTCCTGCTCTTCTCAATTCCTCTTATTTCTTCTACATTGTCTTGTAACCTGGTCATGACGTACCTGTAATCATGGCTTCATTAGTCTGGTTTGGTAATCAATCAGTGGGACATGTATACTTAATCAGATGGCAATGTACTTGTTGTCTGGAAAATATACCTGTTGTCTGGGGTATATGCTTGTCTGGAAAATATGCTTGTTGTCTGGGAAATATACTTGTTGTCTGGGGAAATTCTTGTTGTCTGGAAAATATACTTCTTGTCTGGTCAAAATGCCTATCTGCATGGGGAAGATACTTGTCTGGAAAATATACCTGTTGTCTAGGGTATATGCTTGTCTGGAAAATATGCTTGTTGTCTGGGGAAAATGCTTGTTGTCTGGAAAATATACTTGTTGTCTGGTCAAAATGCTTGTCTGGGGAAAATACTTGTTGTCTGGAAAATATACTTGCTGTCTGGGGAAAATGCTTGTTGACTGGAAAATATACTTGTTGTCTGGGAAATATACTTGTTGTCTGGTCAAAATGCTTGTCTGGGGAAAATACTTGTTGTCTGGAAAATATGCTTGTTGTCTCGGGAATATGCTTGTCTGGGGAAAATGCTTGTTGTCAGGGAAATGTGCTTGTTGTCTGGGAAAAATGCTTGTTGTCGGGAAAATATACTTGTCGGGAAAATATGCTTGTTGTTTTGGGTATCTGCTTGTCTGGGGTATCTGCTTGTCTGGGGTATCTGCTTGGCTGGGATATATGCTTGTCTGAAAAATATACTTGTCTGGAAATATGCTTGTTGTCTTGGAAATATGCCTGTTGACTGGGATACATGCTTGTTGTCTGCTTGACATTTCAGCATAATAAAGTAACCACTTACAGCCAATAGTAAGCCCCAAGTCTGTTGCAAATCTCAGTTTACCCATAAAGATCCAGGTTAGAATAGGTCTTCAGTAACCCCATGCTTGCCGTAAAAGGTAACTATGCTTGTCGTAAGATCGGGCGGTCAGGATCACTGACTTGGTTGATGCATCTTATCGAATCCCAATTGCGTAGATAGATGCTCATGATATCAATCACTGGATTGTCTGGTCCAGACTCAATTATTTACAGACCACCATCATACAGCTGGAATATTGCTGAGTGTGACACAATGATTTATTGTGGTCTAATACAAACTAGCATTCTCATATTATCCATCAGTTGTTGTTTTTTTGTGGATGTCAGTGAAGCAAGAATAGAACAGTCATGTAATCTATCATATACAGTGAGCCAGTTTCAGCAATATTTCAGCAATATCACAGTAGGAGACACCAGAAATGGGCTTCACTGATTGTAGCACAGGAATCAAACCTGGCCTTTGTTATCATTTAATGTCAAAATTTGATTTTCATAACATTGATGTCAGTAAACTTCAGAAATCTGAATTTCAAGCTAGCTATGCTTCATATGTGTAATGAACTGGTTGTTCATTGTTTTACGTCATAGTTACAGTATTCCAGCTTTATCAACCATTCCTGTAACAAGTGGGGGCACGGGTGGCCCAGTTGTCTAAGGCGCCGCCATTCACTGTGCAGAGTTCCCTTGGCCACGCCAGAAACCTATGATTGTGGGTTCGAATCCTGGTTCGCCATGATTATGTTTCTAGATTTGTCAGCACCATACCCGTGCTCGTGGGTTTCACCGAAGTGGTAAACATCTGAGACCTGCATCACTTCGGGCTTTCCTCCCACATTAAGCTGACACGCTGTGATATAACTGGAATACTGTTAAAAGCGGCGTTAAACCCAACTCACACCTGTAACAAGTCTGGGTGAGGGTAAAGAGGCAGACAGCTAGCCTGACCACCCAATCCCCAGTGGAGTCAGCTCTCGAGACAGGCACCTACTTCACCCAGGCGAATCAATCAATTGATATGTTTGTCGTAAGAGGCGACTAACGGGATTGGGTGGTCAGGCTCACTGACTTGGTTGATGCATGACATTGTAACCCAATTGCGTGGATCGATGCTCATGTTGTCAATCACTGGATTCTCGGGTCCAGACTCGATTATTTACAGACCGCTGTCATATAGCTGGAATATTTCTGAGTTCTAATCAGACTGGCAATTAGTATTTTTGTAACTCAGCCTTAAGAAAAACACACAATCTTCAATTTGCTCCTATTAAAAAACAAGAGTGAAGCCAGTTTACTCTGCACAGTGCTTGGCTTCGCTGTGAGGAGCTTTATTTTTTTGGTTTGAGAACTGAATCGGGCATGTAATGTCACATTCAGAAATTATTTCATGCATGATTTAGAAACACAGAACCATCGACGCACTGTCCCTTTAAAGATTGAAACTTCTTGACTGATAGCACTTGGTTGCATTGAAAATGAGTGAGTGAGTGAATATAGTTTTACGCCGCTTAAAGCAATATTCCAGCAATATCATGGCGGGGGACACCAGAAATGGGCTTCACACATTGTACCTATGTCAGGAATCGAACCCGGGTCTTCGGCATGACAAGCGAATGCTTTAACCACTAGGCTACCCGACCACCCCTGCATTGAAAATGTAATGTTTTATGTAGATGTCTGTAGTTTGAAATTGGCAAAAATAGACCTACAGTGCTGACAGTGTCTGCGGAGGAGATTTGAGGTAACAAGGCTTCAACAACAACAAAAAATATTGTAATAACCAGTACTAATGTTTATGACTTGTGACCTCCTCCGTGGTCTAGTGGTAGAGCGTCCGCCCGGAGAGCGGAAGGTCCGGGGTTTGATCCCCGGCCGCGTCATACCAAAAGACGTTAAAAGATGGTACTTGTTTTTACCCTGTCTGGCGCTCGGCATTAAGGGGCTAAAACAAGGACTGGTTGGCTCGGAGTCAGTATACTGTGTCTGAGTGGGGTATTCATGTTAAACTGCGGCATGGTTTCTCAGTGAGCTAGCACTATAAATCGGCATCAGTCCGGACTAGTACAAGCAGCCACACAAACACACACACACGTACATGCACGTCGCTATATAAGTGCAATAATCTTGGACGCGACGTTAAACCCCATTTCACCTCACCTTATGACTTATGTCATTGTCCAAGGGAAAGATCTCCAATCAAAGTTTAATAAAAATCGTCATATATACCTGGTAACATACAAAACAAACATACTTTTGAATTGAACACATGATTTAACTATTATAAAGCCCATAACCAAAAAAACTGGTCTGAAAAAATAAAGTGCCAAGTGGTCCTAGACTCCACTTCTATGTTACTTGTAATCTTGTCCTCCCACACATACCTAGAACTGGGCATGTAAGATAAATGAAATTAGGGAAATATTGAAAAATGCCTTTTTTTTTCATAAATATTATTTTTATTATGTTTGTGGTATGTGTGGTTTTAATTCCCCCTGCTTTTATCATGAAATAATGAGGGTCATTATGATATAAAAATGACATTAATCATTGAGTGGTTGTGAGCGATATAAAACGTAATAAATGAAAATTAAATTATTATCTTTGCCATGGCCTTAATGATTTGACTCCCTTGAGGATTAAATTGAATTTGATTTATTTTCAAAGTGCAAACTTTTATGGTGTTTAACTATAGCTTCTATAGATATAGCCAACGTTTGATGTTTCCTATCAGAGAGGCAACAAATATCTTTCGTCATTATACAAAGTGAAAGTTAATATGTGAGGATTAAACCACTTTTGTCCTTACGCCTCACTGCCTATCAAACCAAGTCCACATTATTAGATCATTTAACCCATCCCTATTAGTAGATGATGGATGGAATTCAAGAACGAGTTTGCCATGAATAATTTTATCAAATAATAAACATCAACTCAAATGATGATACCTCCTCATGAAACATAAATTGTTTTGATTTGTTCTGTTTGAATTTGAGAGAAAACGCTTAAAAAGGCTATACGCAAAGAGTTCATTACTTTGTTTATCTCCGTGGATTGTATGTCGTGTTTCCTTGGAGATGTTATGAACTTGGGTGTTTTAACAGTGGATTAACATTTGTTCGGTTCGGAAATATTTCCTCTTTCAATCAATAAACAAGAGATGAAAGTTTATCATCAAAGCTGTTTGTATTCAGGGGATATGAAGTTCTTGGACATAATGGAGGCAGTGCTAGCTTCATCAAAAGCTGGGAAAAGCTCCAGCCGTCGTCTGAGGTTGTTGGTATGACCAGTGTGTGCCTGCTGTGACTTTGTGTCACTTGCTGTATGCCTGGGATAAAACAGAATTGCTCAACGGCACTTAAGAGGAAAAAACATAGCTCTCGTGTCTTTGTTGAACTCATGACTGAATAAAATATTGGATTTACAGAAGACATCTATTGGGTTCTCTTACAATTTTTAAATACCCTACATATGAATATTGTCAGCACAAAACCAATACTCTGGGTTTTGCCAATGTGTAGACTTCTATGACTCGTATCTTTTGGGCTTCCCTCCAAAATTAAGCACACACGGTGATGTAAACTGGAATACTGTTCGAGGCGGCACTCACTCACTCACTCACTCACTCACTCACTCACTCACTCACTCACTCACTCACTCACTCACTCACTCTAACCAAGACATTTAATCTTTCGTCCTTAGTATTTGGACTTTTAAATGTTTTTCTTGTAATTCTAACATATCGTAATAATAGACTTATGTGATAAAACTCTTTCCATAATCATAAGAAATCTCTGCTAAAAGTAGATCCACTACCGATATCAAATATTCGTATTTATGAATCATTATCCAATGGTGATGATGGGTTGAGTTGGGTTTAACGCCGCATTGAACAGTATTCGAGTTATATCATGGCTTGTCAGCTTAATGTGGGAGGAAAGCCCGAAAGAATGCAGGTCTGAGATGTTTACCACTTCGGTGAAACCCATGAGCACGGGTATGGTGCTGACAAACCTAGAAACATAATCAGGGCGAACTGGTTACATCATCAAGGCACAAGGACACATGGTCATATCCCATCACACACTGTAATCCCCTAATTCCCAATAGGTTTGGTATAGTCGGACACTGTGTAAATGAAGAGCTTCACTGCTTTGTCTGGTTCAAACCTCTCACTCACAGACCCGTGAATTGGTTTTCAGCAACCCATGCTCGTCATAAGAGGTGACTATGCTTGTCATAAGAATCAGGTGTTCAGGCTTGTTTACTTTGTTTATGCATGTCATGTATCCCAATTGCAAAGATCGATGCTCATGATGTCAATCACTGGATTGTCTGGTCCAGTATTGATTATTTACAGACTGCTGTCACATAGCTGGAATATTGCCGAGTGTGGCGTTTAACAACAAACAAACAAACCCCCATAAAACAGTGAATTAATACAAACTGATCGTTAGTCACAAGTTGATAATAATCTGCTCATCTTTATTTTCTGAAAAAAGTTTTTTGAATCTGGAACATGTCACTATATTTAGCTATGTCATTACCTGACTTGACTAACAATGGCTGGCGAACAGAACCCCTGCTTCAGTTCATAATGAGGAAAAATCCTGAAATATGAAATCAATAACATCTAATAATTGATATTCCGACACTGGAAGCGATATTTACATTTGCCTTGAGAAAATATTATCTAATTCTTTGAATCTTTGAAAACAATTAATGGTGTCGTCCTCTCCTCAATCATCGATTGCTGTGTCAAACCAGTGATCAATCTTGAACTTTTATCAAATTCCCAAGCGCATCAAGAAGTCACCTCGAGTGAGCATATATCACATCACTGCATGCCATCGAAGGAATAGGTGAATTTGAACATTATTAAGTCAAACCCTACAGTGAACACACAGCATGTCAATATGCAGCGACCACTGAGTCTCATCACACTCATTGGGAATTTGTGAAAAAAATAAATTGGAGGAGTTATTTATGGATAAAATTGATTATTTTCTTTATATATGTTGATAATTTACTTTTTTTGTACATTACTCGTCAGTTTGCGTCCTTGGGGAGAGGAATGAAACTAGTGAACATGCACATGGTGAAACAAAACAAGATTAAATATATTTGTGGAGTATCTGCAGTTTTTGTTTTGGAATGAAAATATTCCAACCCACCTCATTACGCTGGTAATGAATGACACTCCCCTTAGGACCTTATGTTTTTGCTGTTAATGTTGGGAGTCATTAAATATTGTTGAAAATATTAATATGGGTAAAGTATCACTGAAACACCATGCAAGCATCTTGGTGCTGGGACCTCATTTTTGAGGTATTAATGTTAGAGCTATTAAATTTTGTTGAAATTTAGAATGGGTAAAGTATCACTGAAACACCATGCATGTATCTGAGCACTGGGACCTCATTTTTGAGGTATTAATGTTAGAGCTATTAAATTTTGTTGAAATTTAGAATGGGTAAAGTATCACTGAAACACCATGCATGTATCTGAGCACTGGGACCTCATTTTTGAGGTATTAATGTTAGAGCTATTAAATTTTGTTGAAATTTAGAATGGGTAAAGTATCACTGAAACACCATGCATGTATCTGAGCACTGGGACCTCATTTTTGAGGTATTAATGTTAGAGCTATTAAATTTTGTTGAAATTTAGAATGGGTAAAGTATCACTGAAACACCATGCATGTATCTGAGCACTGGGACCTCATTTTTGAAGTATTAATGTCAGAGCTGTTATATATAGTTTAAAATGTTGGTATGAATATAGTATCACTGAAACACCATGCAAGCATCTTGGTGCTCGGACATAATTTTTTAGGTATCAGTGTTTGAGTTATTTAATATACTAATAGCTAGAATGACAGAGTTATTTAATATAATTGAAAGTGTTAGTATGGACAAGTATTGAAACATTATGCAGGCATGTGGGTGCTTGGACCTCATTTTTGAGGTATTAATGTTAGTGTGTTTTTTAATACAGTTGAAAGTGTCAGTGTGGATAAAGTATTGAGACACCATGCAAGCATATGGGTGTGTTTTCCTGCCTAACATTAATCTGCAAATTAAATGAGAGGAAATCTTTGCATTTCCTAAAACCATTGAATTTGCGTATATAATTTACTAAAGGAAACATTTGATTAAGCAGTAGATTTTCATCACGTATGTTAAATAATAAGACAAAGACATTGAGGCATATGACCTTCAAGTTCCTATCAACACTCAGCATAGATGTATTTTCCCCCTCTCTTGCAGCTGAGTACCGTATGAGACATATTGATGAAGAGCAGACGAAAAGAGCCGATTACATTTTAGAATTCTGTGCGTGCTACCAAGTCCGTTTTTCTTGCATTTGACACAAAACTGTCCCTGGGCCAGCCTCTCTTTAAAAATCAATAGTGTGACTTGCCAGACATTTAATTCTTCTCGTAAGAAGAGTTCGTGAAACTGAGGTAATTTGATTGCACAGTCAAGCAAGGAATGGAGGAGAAACGCGATCACAATTAATCTTGTTTGTATGCGCGTGAGATAGCAAGGTAACACGCGGTACTTCTGTCTATACCTCTAACGTCACCTACAGAAGGAATTTGTCATGGTAGGGCTTTCTGTTTTGAAACCAAGGTTAGTTAAGACTGAACGACGTGATATAACTGGGATATGGTTCAAAGCAGTTTTAAACCCAATTCTCTCTCACTCACTTAAGACCAATCTATTCGTACATGTTTCAACTCGGAAAACTTGATGACAAAATTTAAACGAGCCATCCATCATTCTCAAACGTTATTTTTTATTATTTTTTTTCTAAAATCTTCATCTTTGAAAAATCATTATTTCTTTTAGAATGGTTGCTGGTTCAGTAGTGAAATGCATGGATCCCTTCAGGGACATTAACAGTGAACATCTTCCACCAGCAGGTGTCAGAAGAAAAACCCATTTTTGTAACGCAATTTCCATGAAAACGTTCTTTCCAGAATGTGAGTGAATCCCATGATGATCGAGGTTAGAATTGGTCTTCAGCAACCCATGCTTGTCTCCTCCCTTGAAGATCCGAGTTAGAATTGGTCTTCAGCAACCCCTGCTTGTCTACTCCCTTGAAGATCCGGGTTAGAATTGGTCTTCAGCAACCCATGCTTGTCACAAGAGGTGACTAACAGGATCAGGTGGTTAGGCACGCTGACTTGGTTGATACTTGTCATTGTATCCCAAATGTGTAGATCGATGCTCATGATGTCAATCACTGCATTGTCTGGTCCAGATTCAATTATTTACAGATTGCCGTGAATATGGAATATTAAACCACAAAGAACAAAATATATGCTGTTGGCATTGCCAGTTGTAACTTTAGTGAAAGCCCCTCAATCCACACCCTGCCAGCGTGGTAACCTGCTTAGTCCAAACCCTGTCAGACTGGAAACCCCCTCAGCCCTGACCCTGTCAAACTGGAAACAACCTTAATCCACACCCTGTCAGACTGTAAACCCCTTTAATCCACACCCTGTCAGACTGGAAACCATCTTAGGTTAGACCCTGTCAGACTGGATACCCCTTTAATCCAGGCTGAAAAAATCCTCTTATTCCAGACTGAAAACCCTCTTAATCCAGACTGTCAAACTGGCTACCCCCTTAGTCCAGACCCTGTCATACTGGAAACCATATTAGCCCACAGCCTGTAAGATTGGAAACCCCCTTAATCCAGACTGGAAACCACCTTAGCCTTGACCTTGTTAGACTGGAAACCCCCTTAATCCAGACTCTGTCAAACTGGAAACCCCCTCAGTCAACACCCAGTCATATTTGAAACTCCCTTTGTCCAGTCCCTGTCATACTGGAAACTCCCTTGTTCACATGCTGTCATACTGGAAACTCCCTTGTTCACATGCTGTCAGACTGGAAACTCCCTTGTTCACATGCTGTCAGACTGGAAACTCCCTTGTTCACATGCTGTCAGACTGGAAACTCCCTTGTTCACATGCTGTCAGACTGGAAACTCCCTTGTTCACATGCTGTCAGACTGGAAACCCCCTTAATCTAGATACGATCAGACTGGAACCCCTCTTAGCCCTGCCTCTGTAAAACTGGAACCCCAAATAGTTTGTTGTTTGTTGTTTCACGCCACACTCAGCAGTATTCCAGCTATATGACTGCGGTCTGTAACTAATCAAGTCTGGACCATGAGCATCATCATGAGCATCGATCCACGCAATGGGGATAGGATGACATGCATCAACAAAGTCAGCGAGCCTGACCACCCGATCCCATTGGTCGCCTCTTATGACCAGCATAGTCGCCTTTTACGACCAGCATGGGTTACTGAAAACCTATTCTACCCCGGAGTGATGACATACATACACCCCTTTAAACACAAAAACTTTACTAGCCCACAGGATGCCTTTAACATATTAAACTGAATAGTTCCAGTTTCTTCCCCTGTACTTACTGGCTTAGTTATTTTACAGCTCCAATAAATCTGCATATTTTCTGGAAATATTTCGAAATAAATCACCCTACCCAATTAACTTTCAGTGGCTTGCTTACAAATTTGCATGTAAAAATTTAAAAAAATATTTAGTGTAAGAACACTGTGTAATTCCCCGATGAAGCTTCTTCATGTTGTGTTCCTGTATTCCTTTTTGTATTAATCGAATGCACTTGAATGTACATGAATTCTGTGTCAATGAAAAATGCACAAATGGTAAAAAAATTAAATAGCATTTTGAAACAAATTATTTTTTAAATTGGATATTACTGTTTTATAAAAAAAACAAAAACTTGAACGAAGAGTGTAAAAAATACATTGAATACCCAAAGAAAATTGTATATACCCAATAGACTTGACTATAATACCCTGCATGAATGAAAATGTGTGTAAATACATTGTACTCAATGGATAAAAAATTATCTAGCGCCCTTATTTTTAAATTTTACTTTGTAACTTTATAGGTAGTTATTGTACTCCAGCTATTGTGTCACACGTCCTCCTTCCTGGAATATTCCAACCTTCAAACATGACTAGGAAATAAGAGCCCTTCAATAACAGCTGGATCTTCTTGAAGCTTGTGGGTGATATTGCAATGACTCGTTTATAAATATCAAAGTCCAGCTATTTCTGTAATCATCTGAAATATTGAATTCTGACTATGACTTTGTGAAATGTGTTGTGTTCCGAAACATGCTTTGAAGTTTTGAAAAAAAACCACTGACCAAATTCTTGAATTATTTCAGTGTAGGAGGATTTGAATAATACAGATTTCTTTTGATATTTTTTTGGTCATTTATTCTGAGATTGTTTCATGGAATTCCATTGAAGTTGTTCAGCTGATAGGCCGAGTGACCTCCATGTCGAGTAAGTGTCAGCCAGGAAACCAGCCCCCCATCCTTGTCAAAACGTGATCAATTATCCATGCATGCTCATTAATTGCCTGACGTGAGTCGGTCTTGACCTACTCTTGATAAATCAAAATATGATATGTTGTCATCATGGTGGCTTAATAGCAGAGATCATGTGGGACTGCCTGATCCCAATGTAGGAATACCACAAAGAGCAGTGTCCTCCTCCATACACCAAAGCAAACAATAGGACGTCTGCCGCTTCATCAGCCGTTCCAAATGACTTCTATTATGACATCATCTGGGTCACAAGATAGCGGGAATTTTTCTCTGGCAGGCAATCAATTCTTGCATCTGAGCCCATTTTTGCAGCACAACGGTCTTAGTGAGCTGGTGTCCCCAACTCAGGACTAGAGTTCCTTGCAAGACGTGTGTGATTCATACCGCCTTGTACAAAGGATGAAAATTGAGGCATTATTTGGAAAACGTAAGGACACTTGGTGTCACCTCGCTGATGCTCGTCTTTTGTGTTTTCAATTTGTGGTTGCTTCTTGCTTCTCTTTGATTGACAACTCAATACGTGTATTTCCCGGCCCAAGTTGATCCAAGCCATGTTAGCAGATGGGACCTTTGCTACATATTCTCTAGCGTTCAGTCATTCATACATCCATTTATTAATTCATTCAATCATCAATTTATTTAGTTTATTCGTCCATACTCTTTTAAATGAACGGCCTGCATTTTCATTCATTCATTCACCCTTCTGTCATTTTTCAAACGCATGAACCCATTTATTCTGATTACCCATTTGTCAGGTTTTAAATGCATCACCCATTCATATCAATCAATGTATTTATTCATTCAGTCAACCAACATTTCAAATATTGACCAACCAACTAACCAATCACTGGTATATCATCGATTTATTCAGTCAACCATACAGCCATTCTGTTCCTCCATTAATGCTAGCTTAAAAGATTTACCTGTTAATTCCTATCCATCTCTATTGGATATTGCTGTTCCGGTACATCAACTTCATCAATTAATAAAATCATTCCTGAAATTGATTATTAATGGTTCTTAAGCTTTAAGTTTAGTTAAATATATTTAGTTAACATATTTACCATTTGTCCATCTCACACTCGCATCCATTCTTATGTTTGCAAGTATCATATATTTACCATTTGCACATCTAACACTCACATACCGCCAGTTTGCTGATATCATATTTTTACCATTTGTCTATTTCACACTCACATACATTCTCCTGTTTGCTAATATAATATTTTTACCATTTATCCATCTCACACTCACATCCATTCTTCTGTTTGCTAATATCATATATTTACCATTTGTCCATCTACTCTTGCATCTATTCTTGTGTCCACTAATATAATATATTTACCATTTCTCCATCTCACCCAATGATCCACGATAACAATCTAATCAATCCTCATTCCAGTGCCTGCTTTTGATCTATCTATCATTTCTATTACACTGGTGTTTCATATTTTTTATACTTTACTAAAATTCAACACCTTAAATTACAAATTAAATTTCAAACCCAACATCTACAGAATACGTGACAAACTATACTCTATTTGTTGAGAACATTGCATTCTGGGAGTAAATAGGATTCCTTCCGAACATTAAATTCCTGTGGGCTGCCGACTTTCTGCGTGGTGTCTGGTGTGGAGTATATAGGATGTCCAGTAATGCATTTTCACCCAGGCAGTTCATATATCTGATCACACGAACAACTGATCCATCAGTGAAATAATGTTTTCCTCACAACAGCTTCATCGTGACCCAGACTTGTCATCAGGAAGCCGCTCTTCCTTGCTTCACGATTACAACGATTAGAGGATAAATCGCTGTGCTGTAGAATATATCATTATCGGTATTCAAGCTAGATCACAAACTCACTAGACCATACCATCCTCGAGGGTCTGCGTGGTCTCGTGGCTGTGTTCCTGGTAATTGTGTTACGGTTGGCGCCCCATGAGATGCCAGTTACATGATCCCAGTGATGAGGTGATCGAAGCTCTGCAGCTATAATCCTGTCTGTGAGGCGATCGCCCTTAACAGTTCTGCCAGTACTATGAAAGCTACTTGAGTTTGATCTGAGGACCTGACACCTTCGAATTACTCTTACAATGGACACTTTACTGGAGTGTAAACCCAGGGGAAATTACACTGCTAACTCAAATAGGTCCTTCATTTCTTTACATGCACTGTAAATTCATTTTTATTTTGAGAACATAATCATTAGTTTAACATTAATAGTATCTTGTGTTCAATGAGCTCCGATGAAAGGGCACCTACAGAAGCCAATAGAAGCCTGAATGGCAAACACGAATATATGTTCAGCACATAATTATCAGGCTGAAGTGATATTGGGTATTTATGTATGATTAAATGCTTTCAAATGTTGGGTTGGTTGAATATTTATTATAGTTTGCCTCAACCAAAGTGTTTATTTGAGTTTATATCATAGAGTACTGGCCATTATGTGACCATTTCTCCTAAGCATTATGGACAATATTGTCCTTATGAGATGCTTATGAAGTGATGGTGCTGGGGCAAACAGGTGACGCTTACACAAGCAGTCAACCCTTGGGATCTCCATGAGCATGGGCATGTGTCAAACATTTGACCAGTATTTTACAAACACCAAGGGTGGTTTACTGGATGGTTGGCGTTTCCATCCTTAATTACTGTTACGTGTCAGAGTCCTTTACCACCAGACACCTGGGTCCTTTACCAGTAGACACCTGGATCCTTTACCACCAGACACCTGGGTCCTTGACCACCAGACACATGGATCCTTTACCACCAGACACCTGGGTCCTTTACCCTCAGACACCTGGGTCCTTTACCACCAGACACCTGGGTCCTTTACCTCCAGACACCTGTGTCCTTTACCTGTAGACACTGGGTCCCTTACCTCCAGACACCTGGGTCCTTTACCACCAGACACCTGGGTCCTTTACCTCCAGACACCTGGATCCTTTACCTCCAGACACCTGGGTCCTTTACCACCAGACACCTGGATCCTTTACCTCCAGACACCTGGATCCTTTACCTCCAGACACCTGGGTCCTTTACCACCAGACACCTGGATCCTTTACCTCCAGACACCTGGGTTCTCTACCACCAGACACCTGGATCCTTTACCTCCAGACACCTGGGTTCTCTACCGCAAGACACCTTGATCCTTTACCACCAGACACCTGGGTCCTTTCCCTGTAGACACCTTGATCCTTTACCACCAGACACCTGGGTCCTTTACCTCCAGACACCTGGGTCCTTTACCACCAGGCACCTGGATCCTTTACCACCAGACACCTGGGTCCTTTACCATCAGACACCTGGGTCCTTTACCTGTAGACACTGGGTCCCTTACCACCAGACACCTGGGTCCTTTACCGCCAAACACCAGACACCATAAAATGAATTATGAAATATCAACCTTTAAGTGCTATGATTTTAAGAATCTGCAAAGTCTAATAGTTAACCCCCTTGCGATTCTCTTCTAAAAACTACAAGAATTGGCTTGATCCCTGTTAAATAGTTGACGGTACAAAACCCAGCCTTTGATCAGTTATCACATCCTCTGACTCAGACTACGATGAAGACCTGCAATGTCTTCTTACTGACCTGTAATCTGGCAGCACAAGAAATGATTGGAATCTGGATCATATTATTATCAAGCAGGTAATGAAATGTTCAAGCTCATACAAGGCTGGGATCTATAGATTACAATGGGTTGTGAGATGATCATCACTGATGACTTATAGGTCGTGAATCTCTCCAAGTTCAGATCAATGATGGTCTATCTGCTCACATCAGGAAACTGCCAAAGCTCAGGAAATTGAATGAATCTAGAGACAGCAAGAGCCAGGATGTTTTCTTGCAAGGTGCCCCCTCATTATAATGCACAATGGGGGAAGCATGATTTTTATGTATTGTGAAGTACATTGTTACACAATGTTGGAAACAGCAGACATTGAATACACTATAGATGTGAGGACAGATCAATAACTAGAGAACAGGTCGTTTTATAAGGTGTTTAATAATGAGGTGGTGGTGTAATGGCAGCTTAAAAGAACATGGGCGAATATTTCATTACATAATGTGTGAATATAATAAGAACTAGCTTTGTTGGCCTTTGATAGAATTACGTCTTGGAATGATGGTGGATTTATTATACAATTCATTTTCTTTCTAAATACAGCTGCCTATCTTTATGAAAAGTAGACAGTTATTGAGTACCAAGCTCATTGATCAAATATAAGTTTATTAGAAAGTCATGATCGTTTGGAGGATGACAGAACATCCGTCAGCATATCCGTCAGTATAAGGCTACCGGTAAACACTCGATGGTGCTGACTGAAAGTAGTGGAAGATGAACATGGGCACCATTGACCCTGGAGTAATGGCCATACCGACTCTCGGGAAGAGAACTACCAAGGGTACCCAGTGCAGATGTCATTATACTGTCTGCATATGTGATATACTTATCAATAAACGTGAGCATAGCTATCAGTGGCTCAGGGGACATCCATCTCTGTGTGGAGAGCCTGTTATTTCTGTCACTGTGCATTGTAGACCAGGCGTGTTCACTTAAACCCTCCACTGGTGTTTCAACTTGGCTTGTTTTATATATGTACCGTTTGCACTCACTTTGTCATGGCTGTGCACTGTGTGTCTAGGAGATCCTTGTCTAGTCGGCCTTATATCAGCCATATATTCTGTATTGTTCAATAATGGTTGTGCCAGGACGTAAGGGCCTAAGAAGAGCCGGGTCTTCAGCAACCAATGCTTGTTGTAAGATTCGTCTATGCTTGGAGAGCGAGAGCTATCTTGGTTGGAGGGCAAGAGCTATCTTGGTTGGAGGGCGAGGGCTATCTTGGTTGGAGGGCGAGAGCTATCTTGGTTGGAGGGAGAGAGCTATGTTGGTTGGAGGGCGAGGGCTATCTTGGTTGGAGGTTGAGGGCTATGTTGGTTGGAGGGCGAGGGCTATCTTGGTTGGAGGGGGAGAGCTATGTTGGTTGGAGGGCGAGGGCTATCTTGGTTGGAGGTTGAGGGCTATGTTGGTTGGAGGGCGAGGGCTATCTTGGTTGGAGGGCAAGAGCTATCTTGGTTGGAGGGCGAGGGCTATATTGGTTGGAGGGCGAGGGCTATCTTGGTTGGAGGTTGAGGGCTATCTTGGTTGGAGGTTGAGGGCTATCTTGGTTGGAGGGCAAGGGCTATCTTGGTTGGAGGTTGAGGGCTATGTTGGTTGGAGGGCGAGGGCTATCTTGGTTGGAGAGGGAGAGCTATCTTGGTTGGAGGGCGAGGGCTATCTTGGTTGGAGGGCGAGGGCTATGTTGGTTGGAGGGCAAGGGCTATCTTGGTTGGAGGTTGAGGGCTATGTTGGTTGGAGGGCGAGGGCTATCTTGGTTGGAGGGGGAGAGCTATCTTGGTTGGAGGGCGAGGGCTATCTTGGTTGGAGGTTGAGGGCTATCTTGGTTGGAGGGCAAGAGCTATCTTGGTTGGAGGGCGAGGGCTATCTTGGTTGGGGAGCAAGGGCTATCTTGGTTGGAGGACGAGGGCTATCTTGGTTGGAGGGCAAGAGCTATCATGGTTGGAGGGCAAGAGCTATCTTGGTTGGAGGGCAAGAGTGAATTATCTTGGTTGGAGGGCGAGGGCTATCTTGGTTGGAGGGCAAGAGTTATCTTGGTTGGAGGGCAAGAGCTATCTTGGTTGGAGGGCTAGGGCTATCTTGGTTGGAGGGCAAGGGCTATCTTGGTTGGAGGTTGAGGGCTATGTTGGTTGGAGGGCGAGGGCTATCTTGGTTGGAGGGGGAGAGCTATATTTGTTGGAGGGCGAGGGCTATCTTGGTTGGAGGACGAGGGCTATCTTGGTTGGAGGGCAAGAGCTATCTTGGTTGGAGGGCGAGGGCTATCTTGGTTGGGGAGCAAGGGCTATCTTGGTTGGAGGGTGACGGCTATCTTGGTTGGAGGGCAAGAGCTATCTTGGTTGGAGGGCAAGAGCTATATTGGTTGGAGGGCAAGAGCTATCTTGGTTGGGGAGCGAGGGCTATCTTGGTTGGAGGGTGAGAGCTATCTTGGTTGAAGAGCAAGGGCTATCTCAGTTGGAGGGCGAGAGTTATCTTGGTTGGAGGGCAAGAGCTATCTTGGTTGGAGGGCAAGAGTGAATTATCTTGGTTGGAGGGCGAGGGCTATCTTGGTTGAAGAGCAAGGGCTATCTTAGTTGGAGGGCAAGAGTTATCTTGGTTGGAGGGCAAGAGCTATCTTGGTTGGAGGGCAAGAGTGAATTATCTTGGTTGGAGGGCGAGAGCTATCTTGGTTGGAGGGCAAGAGTTATCTTGGTGGGAGGGCTAGGGCTATCTTGGTTGGGGGGCGAGGGCTATCTTGGTTGAAGAGCAAGGGCTATCTTAGTTGGAGGGCGAGAGCTATCTTGGTTGGAGGGGGAGAGCTATCTTGGTTGGAGGGCGAGGGCTATCTTGGTTGGAGGGCGAGGGCTATCTTGGTTGGAGGGCAAGAGCTATCTTGGTTGGAGGGGGAGAGCTATCTTGGTTGGAGAGTGAAATCCCTACTGCCTAACATGTTGCTTCTCTATCTGTTTAACTAAACTTTTTAAAATTCAAAGAATATGATTAGTTGTTGATGCAAAATGGAGTGTGCCCCACTATTAACAAATGGCTAGAAAAAAGGAATACTTAATCTTGTTGGACTGGCACTAATCTTGTTGACGTAATTAGTGGATTGTTGAAAAGAGATTACGATATCACAATAGATGAGCTTGTATGGGGGCTCAATCTTAACAAGCCTAAATTAAGTATTAACTTACTGTGAACACACAATGTTTTTAGAAGGTGATCAAATGTAACAAATATTATATTTGGGGTTGGGGGTGGGTAGTGAGCAACCCTTGAGTCCCATTTTGCTGTTATTCTGATATAGGTGATGACAGGTTTACTTAAACAAAATAGTTCAGGGCAATCAATCAAACTATGTAGACATTACTTTTGTCTGTTGAATAGTATGTCTGGAAGATAGGTTCAAGTTATAGTATTTATCTATAAGTATTTATACTAAAACTAGTGTTTCATCTTTGCATATTTGGATCTATAATTATATTAAAATTTGTTTAAATGTTACACCTAATATTTGATATCAGCATTTTCCCTGAAGCTTAATATATCAGTTGCTTTAGGTTCTATCATGGGAAAAATTAATATTAATGTTAATAATACATAACATAATAATACGATCAATACATCTAGTTTTCTAATATTGTATGGTTGACTTCACGAATGATCTTGTCACCACAATGGTGAGACCTGTTACAACCAGACCTTGCTATCTAGTCACCACATTGGTGAGACCTATTACAACCAGACTTTGCTATCTAGTCACCTCATTGGTGAGACCTATTACAACCAGACTTTGCTATCTAGTCACCTCATTGGTGAGACCTATTACAACCAGACTTTGCTATCTTGTCACCACATTGGTGAGACCTATTACAACCAGACTTTGCTATCTAGTCACCTCATTGGTGAGACCTATTACAACCAGACTTTGCTATCTAGTCACCTCATTGGTGAGACCTATTACAACCAGACTTTGCTATCTAGTCACCTCATTGGTGAGACCTATTACAACCAGACTTTGCTATCTAGTCACCACAATGGTGAAATCGTTACAACCAGACTTTGCTATCTAGTCACCACAATGGTGAGACCTGTTACAACCAGACTTTGCTATCTTGTCACCACATTGGTGAGACCTATTACAACCAGACTTTGCTATCTAGTCACCTCATTGGTGAGACCTATTACAACCAGACTTTGCTATCTTGTCACCACAATGGTGAAATCGTTACAACCAGACTTTGCTATCTAGTCACCACAATGGTGAGACCTGTTACAACCAGACTTTGCTATCTTGTCACCACATTGGTGAGACCTATTACAACCAGACTTTGCTATCTAGTCACCTCATTGGTGAGACCTATTACAACCAGACTTTGCTATCTTGTCACCACAATGGTGAAATCGTTACAACCAGACTTTGCTATCTAGTCACCACAATGGTGAGACCTGTTACAACCAGACTTTGCTATCTTGTCACCACATTGGTGAGACCTATTACAACCAGACTTTGCTATCTAGTCACCTCATTGGTGAGACCTATTACAACCAGACTTTGCTATCTAGTCACCTCATTGGTGAGACCTATTACAACCAGACTTTGCTATCTAGTCACCACAATGGTGAAATCGTTACAACCAGACTTTGCTATCTAGTCACCACAATGGTGAGACCTGTTACAACCAGACTTTGCTATCTAGTCACCTCATTGGTGAGACCTATTACAACCAGACTTTGCTATCTAGTCACCTCATTGGTGAGACCTATTACAACCAGACTTTGCTATCTTGTCACCACATTGGTGAGACCTGTTACAACCAGACTTTGCTATCTAGTCACCTCATTGGTGAGACCTGTTACAACCAGACTTTGCTATCTAGTCACCTCATTGGTGAGACCTATTACAACCAGACTTTGCTATCTAGTCACCTCATTGGTGAGACCTATCACAACCAGACTTTGCTATCTAGTCACCTCATTGGTGAGACCTGTTACAACCAGACTTTGCTATCTAGTCACCTCATTGGTGAGACCTATTACAACCAGACTTTGCTATCTAGTCACCTCATTGTGAGACCTATTACAACCAGACTTTGCTATCTAGTCACCTCATTGGTGAGACCTGTTACAACCAGACTTTGCTATCTAGTCACCTCATTGGTGAGACCTATTACAACCAGACTTTGCTATCTAGTCACCTCATTGGTGAGACCTATTACAACCAGACTTTGCTATCTAGTCACCTCATTGGTGAGACCTGTTACAACCAGACTTTGCTATCTAGTCACCTCATTGGTGAGACCTGTTACAACCAGACTTTGCTATCTAGTCACCACATTGGTGAGGCCTGTTACAACCAGACTTTGCTATCTAGTCACATCATTGGTGAGGCCTATTACAACCAGACTTTGCTATCTAGTCTACACCACATTGGATTAAATCTGTTGCAATAAGACTTTGCTATCAAGTCTACGCCACATTGAGTTACGTCTGCTGCATCAAGACTTTGCTATCTAGTCTACACCACATTGAGTGACGTCTGCTACAACAAGACTTTGCTATCTTGTCTACACTACATTGAGTGATGTCTGCTGCAACAAGACTTTGCTATCTAGTCTACACCACATTGAGTGACGTCTGCTGCAACAAGACTTTGCTATCTAGTCAAGACCACATTGAGTGACGTCTGCTGCAGCAAGACTTTGCTATCTAGTCTACACATTGAGTGACGTCTGCTGCAACAAGACTTTGCTATCTAGTCTACACCACATTGAGTGACGTCTGCTGCAACAAGACTTTGCTATCTAGTCTCCGCCACATTGAGTGACGTCTGCTGCAACAAGACTTTGCTATCTAGTCAAGACCACATTGAGTGACGTCTGCTGCAGCAAGACTTTGCTATCTAGTCTACACATTGAGTGACGTCTGCTGCAACAAGACTTTGCTATCTAGTCTACGCCATATTGAGTGGCGTCTGCTGCAGCAAGACTTTGCTATCTTGTCTACACTACATTGAGTGATGTCTGCTGCAACAAGACTTTGCTATCTATTCTACACCACATTGGGTGACGTCTGCTGCAACAAGACTTTGCTATCTAGTCTACGCCACATTGAGTAATGTCTGCTACAACAAGACTTTGCTATCTAGTCTACGCCATATTGAGTGGCGTCTGCTGCAACAAGACTTTGCTATCTTGTCTACACTACATTGAGTGATGTCTGCTGCAACAAGACTTTGCTATCTATTCTACACCACATTGGGTGACGTCTGCTGCAACAAGACTTTGCTATCTAGTCTACACCACATTGAGTGACGTCTGCTGCAACAAGACTTTGCTATCTAGTCTACACCACATTGAGTGACGTCTGCTGCAACAAGACTTTGCTATCTAGTCAAGACCACATTGAGTGACGTCTGCTGCAGCAAGACTTTGCTATCTAGTCTACGCATTGAGTGACGTCTGCTGCAACAAGACTTTGCTATCTAGTCTACGCCATATTGAGTGGCGTCTGCTGCAGCAAGACTTTGCTATCTTGTCTACACTACATTGAGTGATGTCTGCTGCAACAAGACTTTGCTATCTATTCTACACCACATTGAGTGACGTCTGCTGCAACAAGACTTTGCTATCTAGTCTACGCCACATTGAGTAATGTCTGCTACAACAAGACTTTGCTATCTAGTCTATACGTTGAGTGACGTCTGCTGCAACAAGACTTTGCTATCTAGTCTACACCACATTGAGTGACGTCTGCTGCAACAAGACTTTGCTATCTAGTCTCCGCCACATTGAGTGACGTCTGCTGCAACAAGACTTTGCTATCTAGTTTACACCACATTGAGTGACGTCTGCTGCAACAAAACTTTGCTATCTAGTCTACACATTTAGTGACGTCTGCTGCATCAAGACTTTGCTTTCAAGTTAACACCACATTGAGTGACGTCTGCTGCAACAAAACTTTGCTATCTAGTCTACACATTGAGTGATGTCTGCTGCATCAAGACTTTGCTTTCAAGTTAACACCACACTGAGTGACGTCTGCTGTAACAAGACTTTGCTATCTAGTCTACGCCACATTAAGTGACGCCTGCTGCAACAAGACTTTGCTATCTAGTCAAGACCACATTGAGTGACGTCTGCTGCAACAAGACTTTGCTATCTAGTCTACGCCACATTGAGTGGCGTCTGCTGCAGCAAGACTTTGCTATCTTGTCTACACATTGAGTGACGTCTGCTGCAACAAGACTTTGCTATCTAGTCTACACCACATTGAGTGACGTCTGCTGCATCAAGACTTTGCTATCTAGTCTACACCACATTGAGTGGCGTCTGCTGCATCAAGACTTTGCTATCTAGTCTACACATTGAGTGACGTCTGCTGCAACAAGACTTTGCTATCTAGTCTACGCCACATTGAGTGGCGTCTGCTGCAGCAAGACTTTGCTATCTAGTCTACACATTGAGTGACGTCTGCTGCAACAAGACTTTGCTATCTAGTCTACGCCACATTAAGTGACGCCTGCTGCAACAAGACTTTGCTATCTAGTCTACACCACATTGAGTGACGTCTGCTGCAACAAAACTTTGCTATCTAGTCTACACATTGAGTGACGTCTGCTGCAACAAGACTTTGCTATCTAGTCTACACATTGAGTGACGTCTGCTGCAACAAGACTTTGCTATCTAGTTTACACCACATTGAGTGACGTCTGCTGCAACAAGACTTTGCTATCTAGTCTACACATTGAGTGATGTCTGCTGCATCAAGACTTTGCTATCTAATTTACACCACATTGAGTGACGTCTGCTGCAACAAGACTTTGCTATCTAGTCTACACATTGAGTGACGTCTGCTGCATCAAGACTTTGCTATCTAATTTACACCA
This sequence comes from Haliotis rufescens, assembly GCF_023055435.1. Taxonomy (NCBI): domain Eukaryota; kingdom Metazoa; phylum Mollusca; class Gastropoda; order Lepetellida; family Haliotidae; genus Haliotis; species Haliotis rufescens. The sequence continues at coordinate 35,086,610 of NW_025964372.1, read as the reverse complement.
CATTGAGTGACGTCTGCTGCATCAAGACTTTGCTATCTAATTTACACCACATTGAGTGACGTCTGCTGCATCAAGACTTTGCTATCCAGTATACACCACATTGAGTGATGTCTGCTGCAGCAAGAAATTGCTGGAACTTTGATAATTTTCTTGTTGGCTCCTTTTAGCTAAAACATGTTGCATCTCTTAAAGAAGTGACAGATAAAAATGCATTTCTCGAACAAAAAGTCGGAAATTTCTATGAATATGTAAATGCAAAGTTTCTATTTACCCTTCAGGCATTCTTCTGTAAAGTACCGAGGATTTCATCATCCTTAAGCTCACCTTTCCAATTTGATTAGCACGAGAAAGGTAAGACATGAACTACCAAGAGTCGTCATATTTCTTTTATGTGTATTGATTGTGAAAAGATATAAACTAAAGTGAACTGTCATGGAATATGGATATGAGGATTATTATCGTATTTCAATTTTATCCATGGTAACTGATGCAGGTTAAAATGTAGAATTCCTTTAGGGTCTAGACGTCTTATCTTTTTTCATATGAATATCATTGCTTATTTAATTCACAGTTGCCTGCTGGATCCTTATCAGAAACTACATATGGCAGTGGTCTATTTCTTAAAGGGGGGCTGTTTGCTGCATGAGTTCAGTCGAGGTGTAGATGTTGTAATTAGTGATTTGTGTCAAATATCGTCATGGCAGTCTTTGTGCAATTACGTATCATTCTGTCTCCCCTCCGAAGGCTCAGTTCCCGTTGGTGTTTGTGTTTCCATCCTATTCCGAGCGTTAACTTGAAAAACGTTCAACATATTTCAATGAAACTTGGAATATGCGTTAGTCATCAGTTTAACTGGTGCCTTTTGCTAGTTTTGAATTTTTTCGAAATTTTATTTTTTATGTTTCAATGGAAACTATTTCGACTTAGTCTCATAAAAGGGTAGGGTTCGTTTCCAGGCCATAACTTGAAAAAGTTCAACATATTTAAAAAAACTTGACATATGCCTGGCTCATCAACTGAACTATTGTAGGGTTTGTTTCCGGGCTCTAACTTGAAAACCATTGAATATTTTTTAAACAAAACTTGGCATATGCTTTGCTCATCAGCTTAACTGGTGGCTTTTGCTATTTTGAAATCTTTCAAAAAAATTGTTTATGTTTTCATGGAAGCAATTTGGTCTCGAACAACTCAAGGCATCGTTTCCGAGCCATAACTCAAAAACAAATGAATATTTTTGCATGAAACTATACATGTGCAATGACCACATGCTCAACTTTGCCTTTTCATATTTTTAAATTTTATAGTTTTTTAATGTCATGTGTTTCCATGGAAACACCTTGGACGTAGTCTCAAACAAGTAGCGTTTGTTTCCCACCAAATATCTACAGCTAATGAAAGTTTCTGCATGAAACCATTCTCTTTCCAGGCTATAATTTTCTATTATCAATTTTTTTTATCTGCAAACACATTTACAGTAACAACTTGAACTAATATATCAAAAACAGTAGGGGGAGACATGTGTTCTGAGTAAATACACATTCTAGTTAATTGTGGGATTGATAAACATCATAAAGACCTTTGAGTTTACAAGTGGGTGTTGAATGACTTGAATCAAACTTTGTTAGGGGTGCCAAATTGCCCAAGCCTCGTCTCCCTTAAATGCAGTGTTTTCCTGTAAACTACATCAGCGGTCTAGTGGATAGAGCATCTGTCTGGAGAGCGGATGGTTGGTGATTTGATTCATCATAGCAAAAGATGTTGAAAGATGGTACTTGTTGCTACCCTGCCTGGCACTTGGCATTGATGGAATAAAAAAAGGAGTGGTCGGTTCGGAGTCTAAACTGTGCCTGAGTGGGATATCCATGTTAACCTGAGTCATGGTATCTCTGTTAACTGTTAATTCTTTATTCAGTAGGGGCAGTCGGGTAGCCTAGTGGTTAAAGCGTTCGCTCGTTACACCGGAGACCCGGGTTTGATTCCCGACATGGGTACAATGTGTGAAGCCCATTTCTGGTGTCCCCCGCCGTGATATTGCTGGAATATTACTAAAAGCGGCGTAAAGCCATACTCACTCACTCACTTACTCACTCACTCACTCACTCGCTCTTTATTCAGTACTTGTGTAGGCCTATGGCCCTTGGTACAATTGAGGGTCAACAGAAGACAGTATGACCAAACTGCGATTAAAGACTTTTCATGGAGTAACATTAGAATCCTAAACTTAGATAACGTGGGATTGAAATGAAACTTTTCTGGTATATATTGCTGGCGAAGGTCAACACATGCGTTACAAATTGACAAGAAATTATATTCGTGTTCCACATAGCCCATGTTACATGCCTTACAAAATCTATGGTATCTCAGTGGGCTAGCACTGTAAAATGCAATATTCTGGACACACACCACACACACACACACACACACACACACACACACACACACACACACACACACACACACACACACACACACACGCACACGTATGCACACACACACGCATGCACACACACATGCACATCGCTATAAAAGTGCAATAATCTTGAACGTGACATTAAACCACATTTCACCTCACTTCATTTTCCTGTTCATGGAGATTTAACGACAACTGCATATCAAGTCAGTCCATTTTGAGCAACAAATAGGACTATATGAATTAAAGTATACACTGACGACTGTTTGTTTTAATTATGTACTTAAGTCAGACAATAATGAGCCACATCAAACAACAATTTGGAAGATAAATATCCCTACCCATCATTTTTCTGTTTTTAATTTGTTAAGTGTATTTTACCATCTCAAAAGTTAAGCACAGGTTTGCATGCTGTGTAAAGTTTAAAAAAACATTTCAACCAAAATATGCCAGTAGTATAAAGATTTTAGGCAATCAGGCAACATAAACTTACATGAATGGACATCTCAGGGAAGCAGTGCAGAGTCTTTAATATTTAGAATAATGTCATGGTGTTTTTGAAGGAGAATAAAGAGTGAGTGGAAACTAGGGATCAATAAAATGATTTTCATCTTAAAAACTCATTTATATACATAAATTGAGAACAAAATAGATTTTTTTACAATTTTTTTCTTTTTTATGATCAAGAGTCCATTCATCTTTGTTGGAGACAGTTCTCGTTCATCGATATCAGGTCAATCAACAAATAACACATTGCTGATCAGGTCCCTTTGATGTGGGTTATTTTCTCTCCCCAACTACAAAATAGCCAATTTCTTACAAATTTGTATTTGGTAAAGTATCATTGGAAATTGATTGTATGAGTGCAAGTGCCTGTCCCTGCATGGTCTTCTCAATGTCTTATCTCATCCCTGCATGGTCTGCAGGCATATAAAGGTCTTATATCACCCCTCAATGTTCTGCAGGCATATAAAAGTCTTATATCACCCCTCCATGGTCTGCTGTCTTCTCAAAGTCTTATATCACCCCTCCATGGTCTGCTGTCTTCTCAAAGTCTTGTTTAACCCCTGCCTGGTCTGCTCTTTTATCAAAGTCTTGTATCACCCTGCCTGGTCTGCTGTCTTATCAAAGTCTTGTATGACCCTGATATCAGCCCTGCATGGTCTTTTGTCTTCTCAAAGACTTGGATGACCCCTGCCTCGTCTGCTGTTGTATAAAAGTCTTGTATCACCATGCATGGTCTGCTGTCTTATCAAAGTCTTATATCAGCACTGCATGGTCTGCTGTCTTCTCAAGGTCTTATATCAGCCCTACATGGTCTGCTTTTGTATAAGTCTTGTATCACCCTGCATGGTCTGCTGTCTTCTCAAGGTCATATATCAGCCCTGCATGGACTGCTGTCGTATAAGTCTTGTATCACCCTGCATGGTCTGCTGTCTTCTCAAGGTCATATATCAGCCCTGCATGGACTGCTGTCGTATAAGTCTTGTATCACCCTGCATGGTCTGCTGTCTTCTCAAGGTCTTATATCAGCCCTGCATGGACTGCTGTCGTATAAGTCTTGTATCACCCTGCATGGACTGCTGTCGTATAAGTCTTGTATCACCCTGCATGGACTGCTGTCGTATAAGTCTTGTATCACCCTGCATGGTCTGCTGTCGTATAAGTCTTGTATCACCCTGCATGGTCTGCTGTCGTATAAGTCTTGTATCACCCTGCATGGTCTGCTGTCTTCTCAAGGTCTTATATCAGCCCTGCATGGACTGCTGCCGTTAACGACTTATATCAGCCCTGTATGGTCTGCTGTCTTCTCAAGGTCTTATATCAGCCCTGCATGGACTGCTGCCGTTAACGACTTATATCAGCCCTGCATGGTCTGCTGTCTTCTCAAGGTCTTATATCAACCCTACACGGTCTGCTGTCTTCTCAAGGTCTTATATCAGCCTTGCATTGACTGCTGTCATATAAGTCTTGTATCACCCATGTATCAGGCAGGCATGGTCTACTGTGTTCTCAGAGTCCTGTATAACCCCTGCGTGGCCTGCCATTATATTCTCTTTGTTTTATATTCTCTTTGATTTCTTCACTTGTCTCTGTCCATTGTCTGCATGACCTCAGTGCTGATGCAAATATAGTGAAAATGCAGGGTTTAACATTGTGATATAGTTGGAAAATTGCTGAGCGCAGCATTAAATAACAAAGAAACAAAGAAACATAACATTGTGATATGTTCTTGGACTTCTAACTCACCAAGACCGAAAGAGAGAATAATTGGTATCATTGGTAACTGGTTGACACTGTGGATATATGGAAAGTGAGTGTATTACCATGTTTCCAATAATAATTTTGTGTAAGCCCTTGACCTGGCGTCTACTGGAGGTCTGACCTCTATTCTGTTTAATGCTGGCACAGTGGCAACTGACTACCTTACCAAATCCCCAATCCTACTGTCATACAAGGGTGCATTAGAAGGAAATGGTCATTATTAATCACCAACATAACAAAGTTATAGAATCCCATTGTCTATTTTTGGGACAAGAGTGTAGGACCCAGTATCAATTGGAGACCAGTGTGTATTGGATGCCCAGCTTGTATTGGATGCCCAGGCATGTAATAGAGGAAATACATTATACATATTAGGGGCACCAGAGACCTTGACATGGCGTGTGCTTCTGTATCCAAGACTGTGATGTTACATTTATCATACTGCAAACTCAAACTGCAGGTTTTGTTCCTATTGTAGCACTATCACATGTATGTCTAATTTTGACCAACCCCCCAAAAATGAACTGCATCCGTGGTTTTAGTTCTGTCCAGAGAGTGGAAGTTCTGGGCCGTGTCATATCAAAAAGACCTCAGAAGATGATACTTTTTGTTACCCTGCCTGGTGCTCGGCATTAAGGGACTAAAACAAGGACTGGTCGCTTGGAGCCAGTATACTGTGTCTGAGTGGGGTATTCATGTTAAACTATGACATGGTATCTCAGTGGGCTAGCACTATAAAATCGGTATTAGTCCAGACTAGTTCAAGCAGCCACTCACACACGTGCATGCAGGTCACTATATAAATGCAATAATCCTGAATGCAACGTTAAACCCAATTTCACCTCACCCCATCAAAAATATGTGTCCTGGAATTCCTGGCCCACCCTTATTTGGAGACCCCCAACCTAAACATTTCTTCTAATTTTTCTTGAGCTGCAACATAGCTATAGTCCTGGTAATGTCTATGCTTGATGCAACCAGTGTCGATGTGTTGCACTTCATGTTGACAAACAAGTCATTTAAAGAAAACAAATAGTGAAAGAGCTCAACAAAACACTACCTATATTTTGGGATGAGATTAAATTAAATTAAATAATTTTTTCATAGATTTATATTACAATGTAACACCACTATGTGTGTTGGTTACTGAAGAATATTTTATCCACAGTGCTTGGTCTGACTCCGGCAATGGAGATGACAGCTGGCCAAGTTGGCATTGCTATGTGATATAATGTGTTCCTTTATCCAAATTGAAATAAATTCCTAGAGGAAAGTAAATGAGACATTAAATGGTACATTTGGAATGTCTGAAATCTATTTATGAAAGTAATGATGATATTAAGAATGTAAAGAATAAATAGATAGATCTAAATGTAGTATCAAGAAAATCAATTTCAGTCACGTGTGTAGGCGCATGCAAGCGGTTGTATGGTTTTCAGTGTCTGACACTGAATGGTTACAAAATTCATAGCAAGGCATTAACACTCCCTTACAGAGGCATTATGAGGGATTTCGCCTTCATAACAACTGTCATCTTTTGAAAACTTTGCTGAGTTGTGGTGATTTCTGCTACCAGTATAACTTCATGGTCCCTACTTTTCAGAGACTTAAAACAACAAAGATAAGAGACCCGTGAAGATTCCGTGGTAGAATAGGTCTTCAGCAACCCATGCTTGCCGTTAAAAGTGACTATGCTTGTCGTAAAAGGCGACTAATGGGATCGGGTGGTCAGGCTCGCTGACTTGGTTGACGCATGTCATCGATCCCAATTGCATGGATCGATGCTCATGATATTAATCACTGGATTGTCTGGTCCAGACCCGATTATTTACAGACCGCCTTCATATAGCTGGAATATTGCTGAGTGCAGCATTAAACAACAAACCAACAAAATACAAAGATAAGTAGGGTTATTCCACTTTTGGCAATACGCCATAATATCAGTCGGGGATATCAGGGTTTCGCATATTATTATTAACTCTCCCTTCGTCTAACACTTGTACACATTCATGGTGTTAAAAAATGTGAAGGATATTTTTTCATTTCTATTCGATATTGTGGAAATTTTGGACTGGTGGATCAACATAATATCGCCAGATCATACGTTTTTGAACATCATACAATTTCGGATGGCTATGTTTATTGCGATCACTCACTCTATGACAAGGGGTGTGGCGTCACACAGACATTGTAAATACTCAGATGATGACCTGTTTTTAAGATAAAGTCGTTTTTTATAAGTGATTGAGATGTTTTTACAGTTCTTGTGATTAGCGTCCGAATACCCATAACATTGGTATATAAAAATATGCCTTAATATATAAGACCAAACAGTTTTAGATATAAAATATCAACCCCCGACTATAACCTGTCTCGATTATCTGCCGAAATAGATTCCATTGAGTGTAAAAGGCAAAAATGTGGTGGAAACTGAATGAATGCATCACTGGGTGGCACCAGGTGTTCGTGAAAATGGTAAGCATGTCCTGCCCTCACTGTAGCACCCAGTGCATCACCACTTTCTTTCCTGTCCTCATAAAGGAGTAGGAGCCCCGTGAAGATTCCGGGGTAGAATAGGTCTTCAGCAACCCATGCTTGCCGTAAAAGGTGAATATGCTTGTCGTAAAAGGCGACTAACGGGATTGGGTGGTCAGGCTCACTGACTTGGTTGATACATGTCATTTGTTCCAAGAAAACAATATGCGTTTGCACCCAACCAAGCGTTAGTGACAATGGTAAATCTGGCCTACCACCCCTTGCACATTCTGTCCGAGGTCACTTGCTTCGTAACCGTCATAATGTTATGTTTGGGAGCTTGATTTCTTCGGAAATGTGCTTGCCACATAACTCACTTACTTTCATTGCCAGACATTGGTGTATTTTCCTGTAATTTCATCTCAAAACAAAATGTGCCCTACTTTTTTCGCATGGTATATATCAATCATGTTGTTAATGATACCCCTAAAGTCACCCGCCTCCATGGTCTTGTGGATAGAGAGTCTGGAACAGTAGAAGCGGTCACATACACAAGTGCCTGCACATCGCTATATGCATGAAATAAACTTGAACATGATGTAAAACCCCATTTCGCCTCACCTCACCTCACCTCACCTCACCTCACCTCACCGAGCTGAGCAAAGCCGAGTCGAGTCGAGTCGAGCCGAGGCAATGTCCCAGTCTTACACACAGTATGTCTAGACCAAGATTGGAAATTAATTACCAAAATGAATGGTTGCAAAATAAGAACCAGTATTAATGAATTAAAATTATTTTAAGAATTTACCAAATATTTCATATTTTTTTTGGAAAAAATGACAATTCTGTATGGATTGTGAAAAAGACACCACACATATATATTTGTACAACAAATACAACTTCAACAATGCATTCATTGTAGAAAATGATAAAACACCTATACAATTTATCTGTATTGTATGCAAAGTTGGGGTATTTTGGTCAGACAACATATTGAAAGTTTTTAATTCACATTTCAGTGAATGAAATGTTTGATAACTTGCAATGTGAATATTCTTTTTACACACGCCTTGATATAACTTCCATTCCTTAATTATTTCTTGATAAAATGTAAAAAAATAAGTTTTAAAAAAGCCTTTTAGAATCAATTAGAATACAAAACTTACAATGACATATACATCAAGATTCTGTTGAAAATATTAGTTTGTTCATGGAAGGATATCATTGTAATTGGAAATATTTTTTTATTCATCTCTGTTATGAGACTATTCTTTGTGAAAGTATTCTTGAGAGACAATGCAAGTAAAATTACAGAAGACAGTTTGATTTTGGCCGAGTCAGACAAGTATTAGGATCAGCCATTAATAATGTAAAAAGTCAACAATGAATAATAAATACTTCTTTAACAACTACTGGGTACTTCGGCTGAATTAAGGAGAAAGAAATTATAAAATTAAATTCAACTCAGCAATAAAAAAAGATGAAAAGTAATTAACACGTTCCCACCATATGTTTTGAACATTACAATTTTTGTCAACTCAAAGTGATCGTTTCATCAGTTTGTGAACAAAGGGCAATAACTCTGTAATGGAATATGCAAAGTTGCTTTTTGCGCTGAACATTTCGGCGCTGTTTATCTGTCCATAACCAGGATGTAATGGCACAAATTGCTGAAAGCACAGGCAAATAAATGTTAAAAATTGCAACGCTAATGTTTTATGATGAATGTAAAATTTACGCAGTGAATGAAAGTTTTGTTCGACTGGCTCACTAGACCTCATCTTCTTGTCATCAGAGGATGAAAGTTAAACGTATATTTATCTATTTTGTGTTAACAACCACCTTTAATGATAGGCTAAGCAGTGCTGTACTGTTTTGGGACCTAATAGTATAGATTTTTCCCATATTTCCATGTTGCAATTTGCAGTAATCGTGGGCCTTTTGGCAAGATTTAAAGGTCACAGCGAACACCTGCACTTATTAACAGGAATTGAATTCTGAGCACGTAGAGATGGAACGTGATATATTGGCAATGTTGGCCACGCTTCCCAACACAGAGGGCATGATGGGCTCCACCAAGACAGAAGGATACAGACGGGTTTTTTTTAATTACCTAATCTGAATTATTTCTGTGTATTTGACTTCCATGAGATCAGTCCTCACGAGGCCAGTCCCCTACTTTTATTAAGATGATTGATTGCAAGAATTACAGTACATTATTACTATGTATAGATGACCTGGCATTAAGCTATTTTGCAGGACTCCACACTGTATCTATTGTCAACTGTTTAAACTCTAGGTGATTTTTTTAAGAAAGAGAAAGTAGCTGTTCTAATTTTACATGAAATGGAATACATACTGAGACTTAGTGAAGAGTTCACTCAGTATTAAACATATTACATTGTTACTATGTATAGATGACCTCGCAGTTAGCTACTTTGCATGACTCCATGCTGTATGTATTGTCAAACTGAAGGGGTTTTTTTTAAGAAAGAGAAAGTAGCTGTTCTTGTTTTACATGAAATGGAATACATACTGAGATTTGGTGAAGATTTCACTCAGTATTAAACATATTACGTTCTTACTATGAAAAGATGATCTGGCAATAAGCTACTTTGCATGACTGCACGCTGTATATATTGTCAACTGTTTAAACTCTCGGTGATTTTTTTAAGAAAGAGAAAGAAGCTGTTCTCATTTTACATGAAATGGAATACATACTGAGACTTAGTGAAGAGTTCACTCAGTATTAAACATATTACATTGTTACTATGTATAGATGACCTCGCAGTTAGCTACTTTGCATGACTCCACGCTGTATGTATTGTCAAACTGTTGGGTTTTTTTAAGAAAGAGAAAGTAGCTATTCTCATTTTACATGAAATGGAATACATACTGAGACTTAGTGAAGAGTTTCAAAATATTGAAAGAAGTAACAATTAAATTTATCACCTCTCCCCTGTGGAATCTTGGCATGAATAGGCTCCCAGTGCCCCATGCTCAGTGCTATCACCATCTTCTCACATGAAACTATTGTTTGATCAAGACCAGATAACAATATTGTACTAGTGTGACAATTCAATGTTGCTGAGGAGTCATTAGGTCCCATCCTGTGGGGATTCTGTTATAGAACTGGTCCCTGTCAACCTATGCTGGCTTAGACTAACATCTAGTCTCTGAAATGAACCGATTTTACAGAAAACTTTTTTTTATTAAATTATAGTTATAAAATATGATAAAAAGGAGCCCAGAGACTTTCTTCATTTTCCTGATACTGCAGAAATCTAGACTTGCCAAACATTATAGACTTGCATGGACTGTATTGGATATATTTGTTTCAGGGTCTGTATGACAGATTAATGATCCATTAGACAGGCATGGTGACTTGGTTTATAGCATGTCGTTGTACACTGATGGCATGGATTGTTTTTCACAATATCAATCATAGGATTGTCTGGTCAAGACTTGATTCTGTGACAGGTTGACATGATTTATCTGGAATATTGCTGAATTCAGATTTGATAAACAAAGAAACAACAAACAAATATTGACTTAAAGATAGTTATCAAGTCATCCTAAAAATCTGGAAAAACCCAAGAGTAAGATGTGGCCATAAATGGAATCCCTTTCGACACAACGTCAGCAGTACAATATCTTGATTAAACGGTTTAAGCAAAGCAAACAATTTTTTTGTGTAGGACAGATTTTTTTCAGTCAATAGTTCAAAACAAAAACAATATTTTGGGTTCTCAGAAAACAATTTTTTTACAACATTCAGCATTTCAACTGAATTAGTAAACGTTTTGTCACAGAGCCTGAGAAAAACATGTTTGGATAGCTTTTCAGGAAAAAGATAATAAAAAATTCACTTATTTTTTAAAATATGCCATATTTTCCTTTTCTTTCAAAAACATAAAACTGGTTGAAGGGGAATGCGAGTACCATATTCGACTCTCAAAATTAGAAATAAGGGGCTCTTATTAGAATATTATTTTGGTGAAAAAAAAGATAAATTTCGTGGTTTATGCGGACGTTTATATATGACAGATATATTTTTCCAGAATTTAATTGCCTATAATAAAGGGTGCATATAACACACGAGTGTGTATTATACGCGAATAAATAAGTCTTGTGTTCATTGATCAATCGGAAGGGGGGCTAATTGGGATTGTTCACAAGCCAATATATTACCAAATATCGCAGTGGGCGCTTATACGTCGAATACGGTAATACATGCGATACTGAGTTTTGATGTTTTTTCCCCAAAAGGACGTGACCGTGAGCATGTTACACTGAAAATACTATTCAGCAAAGCTATATTATTTCAGTTTTAACTGGATAGGAACAAACTTGTGGATGAATACGTATTAGTGATCTTAACCACAGGGGCGTGTGACGAGACGAGTGGGTTCTTTTGAGTGCACATGGTAAATGTACTGTACACTAGGGGTAGTGACAACACTGTAAGGACCTGTAAAACATTTTGGTCCCAAGGCTGAATAACAACCCGATCACTAGTGGGATACGATCTCAGCACCTGGCGCTTGCTAGCCTGGCACTTTTGACCGCTAGCCCACCCCGCCCCATATTATTATGGTCACTACCAGGGTCATAGTCTTTTCATACAGTACTAAGACACCAGTAGTGTGCATGTATCTTGCGGCTAAATTTTGTCTTACAAGCAAGCCCCTGTAATATAAACTGTTACTGATTTGCTGAGTGGTGTTTAAAATCATTAGATGTACACAATGTTACAAATATTCTAAACAATCAGAGCTTTATGGATCTACTCTAACGAGTATTGTGTCTGTCTCTTTATTGTGTCCCTGCCTATTGCTTCTCCCTAATGTCATAACCTGAGATGGAAATCACTCTAGCACTAAAGAAAACAAGTTCACTCAAGGAATTTTTGTCTTAAAGTGACCTTTTTGCCTTGACATTTAATGTAAATAGGAAACCCTGGCTGTTAGTTTTGTATTGGACAGGTTGTTGTGTATCAAATGTCAGATAAATGCTGCCTTTGAACCAAAAAATGTGGTTACTGTGTCAAAGCTGGCCATTATTGAGTGATGCCATGTGGCTGGTGTGTCACTCAGTGAATGCTGGATGTGTTTTTAGGAAGATAGTGTTGGAACTCAAATGCCAAAGTGCACCACCTGGCGGTCAAAATGTAACATTTTCTTATTCCATCCTGTTTTTAGAGTTGAAACGGGGATATCTTTTCAGAATTCCACATGGAAATCGCCTCCATGGCCTAGTGGATAGAGTGTCTGCCAAGGTCGGTGGTTCGAGCCCCTGGCAGCATCATACCAAATGATGCCTGTTGCTAGGCATTGATTGGATGAAGCAAGGACTGGTCAACCAGGATTCGGTATTATGTGTCTGACTGGAGCATCAATGTTAAACTGCAGCATGGTATCTCAGTTGGCAAACACACGTTCATGTGTGAAACATTTGTTTTGAAGGAGTAGTAGTGAGTAGGATTTTACGCCTCTTTTAGCAATATTCAGCAATATCACGGCGGGGGACACCAGAAATGGGATTCACACATTGTACCCATGTCGGGAATCGAACCCGGATCTTTGGCGTTACGATCGAACGCTTTAACCACTAGGCTACCCGACCGCCCTTGTTCTGAAGGAATTGTTATCTCGGATTCAGTATTATGTGTCTGACTGGAGCAACAATGTTAAACTGCAGCATGGTATCTCAGTTGGCAAACACACGTTCATGTGTGAGACATTTGTTCTAAAGGAATTGATATACCAGTAGAATTGGTACCTCGGTGGAACAATGTACCCGGGATCAGTACTGTATTTCCTTTCCTCAGTCAATTTCTACATTTGAATCCTCCGGAATATTTACACTTAGGACTAATTCAGCGATCACACTTGCACTTTGCTATATAAGTGCAGTAATCTTGAATGTGATGTTAATTTCCCAATTTCACCTCAACCAGAAGTCAGAAAGAAGTTGCTTAAAGTTTTTTAAATGTCAAGTAATCCTGCAGGTCATGTAGCAAATTGTCCCTTGAAGACTCTGACTAACACTTGGTCTCTGAAAATGTATAATTTTTATAGAAGCAAGAAACTCCAAATAAATTGAAATGGAACCCAAATGAGATGGGGATTCAGAACCTGAGCCTGTGGGAAATCTAGACTTGCTTCATATAAACTATCACCTTACAGTAAGATCTGGCTGGAAGGAAAATAATATGGATCAGGGATTAAGGGACTACATCTGGTCTGGCTTATGCATGGATTCTTCAGGATGCAAGTTGTATCCAAACCTTTATAAGTACATTTCACCACAACTGCAAGCAGCAAATGCGCTGATACCTATTGTATATGTTACATAACCCTAGACGCAGAAAAGGTTTTTATTGACTCATCGCTTTGTATGTCATCAAGGAACTTTCCTCGCATACCAGTTGGAAATACTGGCTTAAGAATTTACACTGGGGGGAATATAATATTCCAAAACATTCCAAAACATGAGCATTTTTTGCCTGTACTGCACTTGTATCAAAATTGTTGACCTTTATCTTTATACTTGTCTTTGCAAATTTTGATGACATCTTGAGGAAGTAAATGCCTGTAACAGTTAGCAAAACACTTGAGATATTCTTTACAATACCATGCATAGTATGTACCCTTGATGCTTAGTCTCCAGAAAATATATATTATTTTAATAGAAACAAACAACTCCATTTAAACTAAAAAGAAACCCCAGCCAGCCAGGGGGGCAGTTGGCCCCTGTTTTTTTTTATAGAAAACAGTTTTATTTGAATCATGAAAATACTAGTTGGGGACAAGTGATACTTGTACAAACTAGTCTGGACTGATGCCAATTTATAGTGCTTGCACACTGAGATACCATGCCGCAGTTTAACATGAATACCCCACTCAGACACAGTATACTGTCTCTGAGCTGACCAGTCCTTGTTTTAGCCCCTTAATGCCGAGCGCCAGACAAGATAACAACAAGTACCATCTTTTAATGTCTTCTGGTATGACGCGGGCCTTCCACCGGGCCTTCCACCGGGCCTTCCACCGGACCTTCCACCAGGCCTTCCACCGGACCTTCCACTCTCCCAGCGGCCTGTGAGACAGACTACCTGCAGTCTACAAACCTATAATCAAGTGATAGGCTGTCATCACAGGTGCAAAGTAATTTGCTGATGAAACAGGACACATTGCAGCGTCATTGTGACTAAGCATAATACCACTGCCACAGGCTAATTTGCATATATGTGACGAGATTTTCTCTTGTTGAAATCAGAACACCTTGCCTAATGCAAGCCTTTCTGTGCACTTTACATATTGGTTTGCATAATTATATAGACATACAATTTCAACTGCGACAGAGGTGCATGACAATATAGCTTTATAAATCAAAGTGAATATATCGCTAGATCTCCGTAGGGCTTTGATGACAGCATGTGGAGCCGTACAACCAATGTTAACAAAGTCTAAAAGGTCGGGGGTATAAAGTTATACCAAGGTTCCGTCAGTCCGTCTGTGTGTCTGAAAACTTTGTCTGCGCGATTTCTCTTAAACTATTTAGTGGATTCATCTCAAACTTAGTACATATAATCTGTGTCATATGGAGGGGTGCAGTCAAAAGAAAAAAATTGTTTTTATTAATTTTCCATTTTTTAAAGAATTTTTCAAACCCTAACCCTATACTAGCTATTTAATTTGAAACTACTGACACACTAGGCGGGTCGGGGGTATTAGTGAGCCACGCTCACTTTTGCCCTTGTTTTTCATGTTTTAGGATATTTTCTCAATGAAAGGTGACCATTCTATAACATACGTTTAACTAAATGTGTAGACTCATCAAAAATGTGAAAAATATGCAATATCTAGAATGGACTGTAAGATGGTACAGTCATCACATGTGGCCTGTGGCAGAGGTACTATACTGGACACAAGGAACTCTGGGTAGGAGAGTGGAAACAGAAGACTTGGACCTTGGCTTGTCCTCGTCTTCGACCATTCGTTATCTGTCAGAACTGTTAGATAAACACCACTGGGCAATGACTTCTCTTTATGAAGATTGTGTGTCACCAGTAAGATTCAAACTTGTGAAGACTGCCTCCGTGGTCTAGTGGAGTGTCCACTCGGAGAGCGGAAGGTCGTAGGTGCGATCCCCGGGCGTGTCATACCAAAAGATGGTACTTGTTTTTGCCTTACCTGGCGATCAGCATAAAGGGGCTAAAACAAGGACTGGTCGGCTCGGAGTCAGTATGCTGTGTCTGAGTGGGGTATTCATGTTTAACTGTGGCATGGCATCTCAGTGTACAATTGATGTGCATCACGCAGGGGCGACTCACGCATCATCATCACATTTTCGCATAAAGTTCTTGAATGTCTTTTTAAAGTATAATTATCAAAACATCCTTGTTGTTTTGTAATGTTGGCCATGATAAATGCGCTATCGTGTTCCTGGATTTCTGGTAGTCACTAATTGTTAACAGGCTGCTATCATATGGACATCCCAGGGATAACAGTTTGTTCATTTGAATATCTATCAATGTATGAGCTGTCCATCTTTTATCAGTGGTAGGTTACTTTCAATAAGTAGCAAATGCTAGTATTCTTTTTGTTACTTTGATTTCCACCAAGAGACATCAATTTGGTTTGTATGCTTGACAGCATTCCAATGTTATTGAAATACTTGTTACTGATATTGAAGGTCAATTTCGTTCTCAAGGTCATACACTTAAACGTGTCTTATGTTTGTGATAACATACATATTATCCTTAGGTTGGGATATTCAATTTATAAAGTTCAAAGTCACTTGGAAGATAATTATTTTTTGTTTATCGCTATACCAGCTTTATGGCAGCAGTGTGTAAATAATTGAGTCTGGACCAGACAATCCAGTGATTGACATCATGAGCTTTGATCTACGCAATTGAGATACGATGAAATGCATCAACCAAGTCAGGAAGCCTGACCTGACCTGTCAGTTGCCTTTAAAACAAGCATAGTCACCTCTTACAACAAGCATGGGTTGCTAAAGTGCTACGGCACTGATCCTTATCCAGGGATGGTCATTTGTAAGGGAGTTCAGCTTCTGTGTGTCCTGAACCAACACTCTGTGTTTGTATGTGAAGTATATGAGAGCTGGTATCATCTTTTAACCTGGAAGTAATCAGTCATTTGACTGGCTGACATTGAGGGTCAAGGTCAATGAATAGGAAGTGCATATGTTGGGAGGCATGGAGCTTTCTATTATTAATATGTCTTGCATTAGGTATGTGAAAGTGACAAAACCCTTTCAATAATCATAAGAAATCTCCAGTCCATTGTAGGAGCTCATACGATTCCTACTAAAATATGAGCATGTTTTTGACTTGGAGTCAGTAATTGTCTGAGTCAGGTATCCATGTTAAACTGTGGCACGGTGTCTCAGTGGACTAGTACTATAAAACCAGTATTAGTCTGGACTAGTACAAGCAGGCACACATACATGCATGGACGTTATATAAAAGCGCAATATTCTTGAACTCGACATTAAATCCCATTGCACCTGACCTCATCTACACCTTACCAACTCATTCTGTAGCCCATCTGTTTCCTGGGTATGGTGTGCTGGGCTTGAGGTATATGCCGATCATTAAACCGTTGATTGCGTCTTGCGGCTGTGTTTGACTGCTCAGCAGGTTCCATCTTTGTAGCAGTTTCTGCAGACCGATATTTCATCAGCATGTGACAGGAAGCGTTTGTCATGTATCACAATAGCGTCTGGTCAATCACACTGTAATCCTACTTTAAGAGAACTTGCCAGTTTTTTATGGCTTCTGTCTGGGCCATTTTGTAAATATTGGCGACATATCTCGAGAATGAATCAACCAATCAGAGGAAGGCCATTGCCCTCAGAACAGATAACGGCTCTAGAGATTTTCCCTGAATGTGTAGGGTTGTCCTGTATAGCTTTTATATATAAATATTGCTGTGAAATATCAATTGAATTAATAAATATTCTCATCCGTTCGATTAGTTTTATTGATATGTCATAAATGAAAACTTTCAGGACTTTTGGCCAAGAAAACTGTGTTGTTTTGTGTGACAAAACTGACAGTTCGGAAAGTTTTCGAAGATTGAAGCTCTACAAATAAAGATTTATTTTCAGCCATTTCACCAATAGATTAGTACCAAATGATGATTTCTTACACATAAATGAAGATTTATCTCAGATTTTATCTATTTTTCCGATTTACACTTCTATAGCAGTTAAAACATGGTCTAGAGTATTTGCACAATAATAACGATATATATTTTTGTCCCCATGGAAATGTTAGTACGAACTACCGATATAGATAAATGAGAATGTATGTGTTAAACTCACTGTCTCTGCATACGTAATGGCAGACTGGGTCTTTGTCTTGTAGAGCTTTGATCAGTCTCGATTGTTAGAATTTGTTGATTGAGAGTTGAGGTTAAACGTCTGGGCGATGGAGGAGGAAGGGGTGATGGATAGATTGGTGCTGAATCTACAGCGGTGGAAGTTTTATCTTACATCACAAAATAATTTGTTTTGCTTCCACTGCGGGGCAGGGATGTGGACATACTGTAATGAATGATGACACAGCGACTTGGGATGTGTGCTTCATCATACCGCCATGTTGGATTGCATGACCACAGTTGGGGGCCTTTGATTCTTCGTTGCTTAGATTAATAATAATGTCTTGTGGGGAAGATTTGCAGTTATATTTATATCATAGAGGTTGTTTGTGCACAAACAAAACTCAAAGTTTTTGAATAAAGTGAAAAAAAATGCCAAAATGATGTTATTAACAATACTGCCTGGTAAAGTTATTTTGCTCAACAGTCATTTGTTTATATGAGCTTGTGGACAAAAATAAACAAGCAATTTAAGCAATGTTGAATCTGACTAAAATCAGCTCTTTTGTCCAGATGCATTGCCTCTCACTATCCCTTGGCAGAGGTCGCGTCAGGTGAATTTCTTATGAGCCAATCTGTGCCAATGCCTCTCAGGTATCAGTAGACCTGTGAAGATCTGGGGTAGAATAGGTCTTCAGCAAACCATGCTTGCCGTAAATGGCGACTATGCTTGTCTTAAGAGGCGACTAACGGGGTCGGGTGGTCAGGCTCGCTGACTTGTTTGATGCATGTCATTGTATCCCAATTGTGTGAATAGATGCTCATGATGTCAATAACTGGATTGTCTGGCCCCGATTCGAGTATTTACAGACCACCGTCATATAGCTGGACTATTGCTGAGTGCAGTGTTAAATAACCAACAAACAAACATTACTCTTCCTAAGGTCATTACAAGAGTAATGTAAAAAACAGCAAATTATCAACGTAAATTAAGAAAATAATTAATTTTAAACCTATGCTTAACATAAATCTTCAAAATACATGAAATGTTAGTTTCTGAACATTGCTTAATAAGTTGGTCCAGACAAAATGTCATACCAAACATGATTTCCTTAATAGACGTTCTTTTTTTTTTACAACATGAACACTGAGTGTCTGTTTGCTGTTAAGAGGGTAAAATGTTGTACACCACATCTATATGTAATTAATTTTGTGTCTGCACAGTTAGAACCTTATCTGCTTTAAGATTAAATTTGGATAATGTGATTTGAAAAATAAGCCCCCTTTGGATGGAACTCTTGAACCATGTCTCTCCTCAAGAGCAGGTAGTTTTTCTGCATTGAATGTAGCATTAAACAGTAGCTTACTTCTGAGAAACATACTCAAGCTCTCCGATTGCTATTTATAGGTCATGTAGCTGTACTGGTGTAAGCCATTTGTTCAGTACTTCATGTCAGGTTATGAATCTTTACATAATCAGGAATTTACGACCGTATTTACCTTTTCGATGCGATGTGCAACATGGTATGGTTCAATAAAAGCGTACGGGTACAGACCAGTTGAATTTCCACACTGCGCCACACAGCCTTCACGCAGCAGTCTTATGTTGTATAGATTTATTTCTACACCCAAACGGAGGAAGTTGGTGCAGAGACTGTGGAATAAACCGCAAAGTGTTTGGGACTTTGTTGAACTTTATAGGAGGCTAAAGAGGTTCCTATAAGAGGTTCTCACTGTTTTTCTAATTTTTTAACATGAGCAATTCTTTGGCCCCAGCTGGTTTTTGTTATATGTAGGTAAATTTAATATATATTTATCTTGACTAATGGGAAATTTGAAAATCAGCATTTTTCACCCTCTAAGTCATACTTATGTATTTGGTCAAATCAGAGGTCCATGAATTGCAAGTGAGAAAAAACACTGCTTGTTTTCAGTCATTTGAACAGTATTAAAATCTGATGTTTCCAGTGGGCAAAAAACTCTGAAGGACCAGCTGGGATGGAGATTGGTCTGGTTTCCCCGTCACGGCTTCGGGCCGCCTCCGTGGTCTAGTGGTAGAGCGTTTGCCCGAGGAGTGGAAGGTCGGGGTTTGATCTCCAGCCTCATCATACCAAAAGATGTTAAAAGATGGTACTTGTCGTTACCCTGCCTTGTGCTTGGCATTAATGCGCAAAAACAAGGACTGGTTGGCTCAGCGTCAGTATACTGTGTCTGAGTGGTTAATTCATGTTAAACTGCGGCAAGGTATCTCAGTGGGCTGGCACTATAAAATTGGCATTAGTCCGGAATAGTACAAGCTCACGTGCATGCAAGTCAGTATATAAGTGCAATAATCTTGAACTCGACTTTAAACCCATTTCACCTCTCCCCACCTCACCTCATCATACAATCACAGCTTGCCTTTAGTTTAGTGACTTGTGTTGATATATCTGATATCAAAAGACATGCAGATGAAATTCTCCTTATGTGTTGATATATCTGATATCAAAAGACATGCAGATGAAATTCTCCTTATCCAAAATCTTTTATTCAGCTTCCATCCTCAATACCAGCTAACCAGATATTAGTGATGTCATTTAAATGTGACATCATAGTAACTGATGACATCACAATGGTCTGCAATATCTCCTGTAGAAGCCAGTTTTAATAGTAATAGTCACTTGCTACTCGTGTACGTTCTTATTTAAATATTGTTATAAAATCATTCCAACTCCATTATATTAATATTATTGGATGTTACATTTTAAACATGAGCCTTCAAGCGTGTGAAATTGCTTCTCTTGAGCCCTTCGATTTTTCATTCATGTACTTGAAAAACTGGCACCCACAACAATCAGTATGTTCATCAGTTGTCGCCTGATTTGCCATGTGACTGAAATGGATAATCTAGTGCGAGTTATTTCCACCAGCTGACTAAATGCTCCATCTTGTGAAAAATTGAGGCCAAAAAATAATTGCAATTTACGATTTCAAAGTGAGGAAGGACAAGGTAATCAACATGACAAATGTAGTGAACACGCTAAATGATGTGAATACGTGTGATGTCTTCCGATATTGACCCAGCTTTATTGAGTTTTCGGTTTTATTATCAAGTCTTCAAAATGTCATTTTCTGAATATTTTTAGAACGCAGTAACAGTTGTAAATATTTAAAGAGACATGGTCCAATCTTTAGGATTCCAATTACTTGCTATTTGAGTGTGCCACAATTTAAATGATCGAAAGTGTGGTAAAATGGGAATTTAAATCTGGACATTGACTGATATAGACTACGACATAATAGCAGCTTCGGGAGCATCACCTTATTTGTTCATGCTTTGCATTGTGGGTAGAAACTGAAACCACCTAACAGATGTCATCAGTAGTTTGAAACAAAATGTTATTGGGCTGTGTTTTTATATTTTGTGATACCAGTATCTGTATTGAGTGAGTATTGTTTTACGCCGCTTTTCGCAATATTCCAGCAATATCACAGCGGGGGCACCAGAAATGGGCTTCACACATTGTACCCATGTCATGAATCGAACCCGGGTCTTCGGCGTGACGAGGGAACGCTTTAACCACTAGGCTACCCGACCGCCCCGTATCTGTATTGAGATACATATTGCGATATATTGGGAGCTAAAGTGTTTGACACTGATTAACACTGATTGTAGATGCAGTTCCTATGTTCTACAAACTAAAGTACCTGTAAAGATCCGGGTTAGAACTGGTCTTCAGCAACCCATGCTTGTCGTAAGTGGAGACTATAAGTGGTGACTAACGGGATCGGGTGGTCAGGTTTGCTGACTAGGTTGCATGTCATCTTATCCTTGTTGCGTGGATCGATGCTCATGATGTGAATCACTGGATTATCCAGTCCAGACTTTCAATCATTTAGAGACTGCCATCATACAGCTGGAATATTTCGGAGTGCGGGGTTAACAACAAACAAACAATGATAAAGGAAGACAATTTGCGGGGTGGTAACTCTTGTATGACATTTAGTTCCATCAAAGTGTTATGTTCACTGCAATGAAAATATCACTTTTCTCAACTTCACAAAACTATCAATAACAACTTGTTATATTCTTTACCCAATATACCATAACACACAAAAAATATTGCAGTAGTTATCCTCTGATTGTGTTTGTCCCACTCTCAGGGCAGACACTATCCACTAGCCCATGGAGGCGGTCATTTAATATGTGGCGCAGACTCCTCACATTCTGAAATCAGCTAGTGATCCAAGGTATGCATCAATCACTTCTATAATTTAAGTTGTCATCAAAATCTTGGAAATCCACAGAAATGACATTTGTTAGGTCATGCCCAATACCACTTCAGATTTCCAAACACACAGTCTGTAAATCAATTTGCACAAACTTCCTCATTTGAAAGCCCTCAACTCGCCTTATTCCAACGCTGGAGGGGCATAGGTAACAGTCGTCTAAGGTGCCACAATTCACTGTGCAGAGTTACATACTCTTGACCCGCCAGAAACCTATGAATTGTGGGTTTTGAATTCTGGTTCGCCCCGATTATGTTTTAAGGTCTGTCAACACCATACCAGTGCTCGTGGGTTCTACCAAAGTGGTACGAAGGCTGGTCAAAAGGTTCTTAGCCTGACAAACTTTCAACATAACAATGTGAACTGGTCAATGTAGTACATTGTTTGAGTAGTTCACTGCAAGTGCATTTGGTCTGTTGAGGCTGTTAGTACAGTATATACTGTATATATGTGACAGCCGGTTAAATGTGAGGGGTCCAAATGGACATAGAAATGGAAGAGAATGAGTACCGAGCAGTCATCAAGTTTGTGACTTTTGAGAAAAGCACTCCTCAAGAAATTCATGACCACATGACACAAGTGTATGGGGATAAGTTCCCTATCTATTCCACTGTTAAACCTTGGGCGGCTATGTTTAAGGCTTGGAGAACAAGCTTTGATGATGACCCTAGGTCTAGACGTTCCTCAACTTCTATCAATGAAGATTCAGTCAAGGAGATAGAAAAACATACTGTCAGAGACGTATTACCTTTGCTGAACTTGATGAAGACACAGGTCTAGGCCATGGATCCACTCAAACTATTATTCATGAACATTTACAGATGAATAAGATTCTGATCTTAAGGAAAAAAGAACTGCCATAACCAGAGAAAATATAGAGCAAATTGAGGAGGATTTCTTATAAGTAAAAAAGAGATTAGTAACAGGTGATGAAACATGGGTCTACCACTATGATCCCAAGACAAAACATCAATCCATGGAATGGCACCATTGCGCTTCTCCGGCACCAAAGAAATTAAAGTGTTCAAGATCAGTGAAGAAAGTTATTGCCACTGTACTCTGGAATGGAATCCTTGTTGATTACGTAGAAAGTCAAAAAACGATAACCAGTGCCTACTATGCTGATTTGCTTCATTGCCTGAGATATTCTATCAAAGAAAAGCGGCGAGGAATGCTGACTGCTGGTGTTCTACTATTTCATGACAATGCCCATTCTCACAGCTCTGGACTTGCAAAAGGCTGCTGTGGGACAATGTGGGTTCGAAAAGCTTCCTCACCAGACCTCGCACAAAGTGATTTCCACCTGTTTCCTAAAATGAAAGAACACCCTCGTGGAAAGCGCTATGACACCAACAATGACCTCAAAAGCTGCCATGAATGGGTTTTTCAGGGTGGCTTCAGAAAACTTCTTCCTGACTGGAAATGAAAAGCTTCACTATAGATATGAGAAGTGTGTTGAAAAGCAGGGAGATTATGTTGAAACAAAATGGAAAACACTTTCCCAATTGTTGGTTTTGTTTGTTAGACTTAGAACCTTTTGACCAGCCCTCGCAATGACCTGCATCACCTCAGGCTTTTTTCCCACATCAAGGGGACATGCAAAGATGTAACTGGAATGCTGTTTAAAGTGGCGTTAAGCCCAACTCACTCGCTCTTAATTACTGTACAGTGAGGTAGACACTGCATGGTGAAGAAGTGAAATATTTCTTTCCATATCTAACTAAGCAAGCCAATGACTGAAAGCATCAGTAAGATCTCGCCCAAATTTCCCAAATTAGTTGGTTCTTACAGGCTACTGGGGAATCTTTCATCTTTCATGGAAAATAATTTGATTTCTGTTGCCACATCTCGTTTTTGAAACGAGCTTCTTGTACATCTGGGGTTTTATTACAATTTTTAATTTGCCCCAGAAACAGGTCAAGGTTAAGCTCAAGAGAGTATGGTATAAATTTTTGAGTGTTGAATTTTTATTCAGCGCCACACTCAATAATATTCCAGTGATATAATGGCGGCCTGAATAAAATCAAATCTGGATCAGATAATCCAGTGCTTGATATCATGAACGATCAATGCTGTCGGTACATTGACTCTCATCAACTAGTCACAGAGTCTTACCTTGATCCGTGAAAGAGGCCACGTACGACCGGCAAAGGTTGCTAGGGATCAGTTCTAACCCGGATTCCCCACGGGTATGGAGTTTTGAAAACTTGAGAAGAATTTATTGTAGGTCAATGAAACATTGTTTTGTTTGTTTGTTTGTTTGTTGTTTGACGCTGCACTCAAACAATATTCCAGCTATATGACAGGGGTCTGTAATTAATCGAGTCATTCAAACCAGACATTCCAGTGATTGACATCATGAGCATCAATCCACAGAATTGGGATGCGATGACATGCATCAAACAAGTCAGTGAGCCTGACCGCCTGACCACCTGATCTCCTACAACAAGCAACCCATGAAGATCCGGGGAAAAATAGGTCTTCAGCAACCCATACTTGCCATAAAAGGCGCTTATGCTTGTTGTAAAAGGCGACTAACAGGATCGGGTGGTCAGACTCGCTGACTTGGTTGATGCATGTCATCGATCCCAATGGCATTGATCAATGCTCATGATGTCAATCACTGGATTGTCTGGTCCAGAGTCAATTATTTACAGACTGCCGTCATATAGGTGAAATATTGCTGAGTGCAGCGTAAAACAACAAACCAACCAACCAAATCATAAGCATAATCGCCTCTTACAGCAAGCATGGGTTACTGAAGACCTCTTCTACCCCAGATCTTAACAGATTGTGAACTGCTGGGAATGACATTGAAGGTAATTTTTAAAGTATGTTTCCATCTTCTTTGGAAGTAGTTGGCAATGGCGACCTGCTTTCACTGAGAAACAGATGCTATGTTTTCGTAGTTACATTGAATTCCACCTGGGGACATATTTGATTCATTCTCTTTGGAATGTTATTGAACTTCTTGCCACCTATATTGAATGTCATTCACTCAAATCTATAATGTTTGTGATAACTCAAAAAGCAGATGAAATTTAATACATATCGTGAAAGAAGAACTGAAGTTTTGAGTGACCTGGAAGTTAACTTGAGGCAGGCGTATTTCTGGTTTTTTCCCCAACTGGAAGTGTCATCAAACCAAAGTCAGTGAGTGAGTGAGTGAGTTGGGTTTAGTGCCAATTTTAACAGTATTCCAGTTATATTGCGGCATGTCAGCTTAATATGGGAGGAAAGCCCTAAGTGATGCAGGTCTCAGACGTTTACCACTTCAGTGAAACCCACAAGCACGGGTATGGTGCTGACAAACCTTAAAACATATTCGGGGCGAACCAGGATTCGAACCCACAATCATAGGTTTCTGGCGTGCCAAAGGGATGCAACTCTGCACAGCGAATCATGGCGCCTTAGACGACTGGGCCACCCGATCCCCCTCATCAAACCAGAAGGGCATAGGACTTTCTTATTCTCATAGCTAGGAACATGGGATGTTTTGTTTTAAAGACACACAGCAAAGGACATTAAAACCAAATATATCTTTATTTTTCACAGTAGAGTAGCTGGAGGCATGGGGCATGTTTTTTCCAAACTGAGTGATATTACATCAGAATTGGATTCATAATGTTTGCTAGAGGCAAGATTCCTTACTCTTGTTTGAGGCTGTACTTGGCATGCATTTTATCCCCAAACAGGTAATGGTATTCTTGTTCTCGCCACTTGAAATAGAATCACAAAATATTGATTAACAAAGATAGCTGCATGTGTGCTAATACTCATAAAATTAAACAAGCCATTCCGGTGATAAGGAGTATTACTAACAGTAATGACAAATTGCAAAATGAGCTTTGAAAGAAATATCCATTTTGCTGGCGCCAATCATCAGAGTCTGGTAACGTGGTAACAATCCAGGTGAGGTGAGGTGAGGTGAGGTGAGGTGAGCTGAGGTGAAGTGGGGTTTAACGTTGCGTCCAAGATTATTGCACTTATATAGCGATGTGAATGCACGTGTATGTGTGGGTGTGTGGCTGCTTGTACTAGTCCGGACTGATGCTGATTTATAGTGCTAGCAAACTGAGATACCATGCCTCAGTTTAACATGAATACCCCACTCAGACACAGTATACTGACTCCGAGCCGACCTGTCCTTGTTTTAGCCCCTTAATGCCGAGCGCCAGACAGGG